>NC_134553.1:25935253-28335253 GCF_025594145.1 Primulina tabacum | reverse complement strand
CTTATTTTTATTGTTTATATAATGTATTGTAAGGGGGATGAACGAAATGCATTGAAGATTGATATCAAATTATTGGAGATTTCTCTCAATTTGCAAGGCTTGTGCTTTGTGTTTATCAAAATCAAACTTATCAAAGATTGCATCTTTGTGGCGTTTGTCGATTGTTCTTCGCACGGATTGTCAAAACAAGTTCTTTGAAGGTTCGTTTGAAATTCAATTGTTTTATCGTTGATATTTGTTGCTAAGTTATAATCGCTTAGAGGTGAATATCACAAAATCGTTACTTGTTTCAAAAGATTGGGACAACATAATCATTCCTTGTTTGTTATTGAATTGAGGGTGCAATTTCTATATTCGTGCTTGCCTTTCATTCGTACGAGGATTCGTATCAATCTTGGTGCAGCACGTCTCGCGCATATGCGCGACCTTCCTCGGCGCATATGCGTGAGACCTACTGCTCTCGGCCTTCAAGCTTTCCTCTGCTCGCATATATGCGGGTCCTGTCGCGCATATTCGCGAGGTTCTCTGTCTACCTCGCATATGTGGCATGTCCGGTCGCGCATATGCGCGAGGGGTCCAGTCCTCGAACATAACAAGGTCTTCTTTCGTCTTTCCCGGTCTGATCCTTTTCATCTATAATCACATCAATTATCAATAAATCATTTCAGATTACAATAACAAAATTCTCGGGCATTACATTTTAGCTAAGGGTTTGAATGATATTGAGTAAATGATTCTGTATATTAATGTTGAAAATGCTTATGATGTAATGGTATAGTGTTCTTTCCTTTTCAATGTTAAGGCTTCCGCGCAAGTTATTTTTTAAAATGTTATAGTCATGGGAGTGGGGTGTTTCAGATATCCTTTTGATATGTAAAGATATTAGGGACGAAATTTTGAACACTTTTGGAGATTATTATTGATAGTTTATCAAACTTTGGAGATTTTTCTCTCAAACTTTCAAGGCTCTTTCTTTGTTTTCAAAATCAAACTTATCAAAGTTTTACTTTGTGGCGTTTGTCGATCGTTCTTATTCTGATTGTCAAAGAAGAGTTCTTTGAAGGTTCGTTCGAGTGTCGATTGTTTCTGTAAATACCGGTAATTCGTATTCATATTTCGCGGAATTTTTTTAAATTTTCTCTTTAAATAAATAAATAACTTGTCTCATTCATAAAAATAAATCCGTAAATAGTTTTAACTTTAAAATGACAGCGAAAGTAAATATTGTATTTCGAAACAACAACTTAAAAATAATCCAACATATTAAAAACTGAATTTGAGTATAAAAAGTGCATAAACTTAAAAATGAGGTCCTCGGGTTCCTACTACTGCTGACCCAAGCTAGCTCACTGGTCTACGCCCTCAGTCTCGGCCTCATCCGTACCTACAACAATCAAGTTTAGTGAGTCTAAAGACTCAACATGCATATATCGTGAATAGCAAGTAAATATATCATAAAATTGTATGTAACGTAAAATATCGTGTCGTAAAGCGTAACGTAAAAATTGTGTCATGGGTAAATATAAATACGTGCATATCTAAAAATCTTACGTAAAAGATTTTCTCGATAGAGCTCCATCATAAAATACCATATCGAGATTTTTCTGGCAGAGATAATGTTTCAACGCAAGTGGCCCGTAACATAACATGAACGTCTGATCAGACTAAACCACAGTATACTGGGCGGTAGAGATCACCACAGCCCTTGGACTGGATGTCCGTACCCGTACATAACCGTAAACCGGTCGTAAGTCACTGGGTGAAGAGATCCCATAAGCGTGAGGTGGCCACAAGACATATCGCATATATCTCAAAATAAACATTTTATATTTTATGTACGTAATATAATTATAACCATGTTTTTACCGGATGAGTTGGATCGTTCCCAGGTTTGGTGCAACCTAATCCTAACATGAGACACATGCAAATAATCTCAACTTGACAAAAACTTCATATCCGAACCAAAAACGAGACAAACGAGACCAACAACCTAATTTCCAACCACGGCTTCGTACCATCCCGAACCAACATTGCAACATCGTTTAGCCATGATTAAAATACACCTAACATAATGAAATAACATCCATAAGAGCTGTAATACACAAAAAAAAATTGAATGGAGGCCAAAATCGTGAAACGTTCTTTCGAGAGTCACTTTGGTACATTGAAACGTAAATTCTCGTACGACCTCTAAACTCAACCAAATCGCAAACAGCCAAAAACATGACCTTCATGACTAATTGGGGTACTTTCTAGTCCAATGCCATAGTCTAAAAGCCAACCAAGAGCTCAAACAAGTCCCATGAACCAAACCAAGACTGCTGTCAAAAAGCAATGGCAGCAGCTATGCGTATATTGTGTAGTTTATGAAACTAATGGCCATTAGGATTGAACCACAGACCAGAGTCTCTTACAAACATCCTAAGGCATGGCTTGAACCACAGCTAAGGGAAATAGGCCAACCACAATCCAAGCAAATACTTAGGACAACCCAAACCTCCAACCGAGAAAACCAAATTTTTGTGTAGTGTGATTTGTTGAATTGCTTTGCTGTCTTGTGTCATTCCGGTGGCCATATGATTGACAATGGTTCAATCTAGACATGATGAGGTATTGTGCGAACCATGGCTAAGGGCTAAAAGCCATCCAAGATCCACCCAATCCCCAAAAGCCGAAGCTTCACTCACACAGAAAATGGAAACAAATCAAAGAGCACTTGTTTTGTTGTTGTAAAATCTTGATGGATCCATGGGCCAAGCCTTGAAAGGCTGTCTTGGTGACGTCCTAGACATGCTAAGGGAAGGTTCTAACCACGGTTACAGGCCCTGGGCCAAATGAGGTTCGAACTTTCACCTTAGACAACCAAACACAGAAATCGTGACTCAAACTTGCATTTGTGGGAACGTTTGCTGTCAAGACTTTACCCTGAGTGCATGGGCTTAAATCCATGAACCAAAAATGTCCTAACTCACTCTAATTCATGCCTAGATGCATCCTTGAGTGCATGGGACCGACCAACTTCCTGTAACCAACAAAACAATCCCAAACGTGAGTTGCAAAGCAAATGGCCGAGAAGGCCTGTACAAAATTTTCGCATGGTTGCTGTCATTTTCGGTTTTGTTCCTTAAATCATGAACATATAATGGTTTAAAAATATCTATATGACTTGATTGAAGAGAAAAGAAACGGTATGTACATGCCTGGAAATTGGTTGAAGAAGAAAACAAACAATACGACGAACACGACGCGGCAGAATCGGAGTTTCTTTCTTATTTTTCTGCTGAAAGTTCTCAATTTTCGCTGTTGTTTCTTTCTGAAATTTTCTAAGTTTAAGGGTGGAGGGATGCTAGATAATGAAGGTGAAGGTTACAAGGGTGATAAATGAGTCAAGAATGCATTTAGATGGAAGTTTCATGTGAGGAGTTTGAATGGCAATAGGAAATGTTTTTTCCCTTCTAGCTGTACGAAAATGGGGGGATTAGTATGCTAGATTAGTGGGTTGAGGGTAATTAGGTGAATAATGATGCTTGACTTAACACTAATTGGTGAGTTAAAGGTGAGGGAAATTATTACTCAATGAAGGCCATTGAGGGGTGACTTGAATGGAGAGTTGCCAAACATATATGAATTAATTTACGGGGTGGCCGAAATTTGCTTAACAAATTGCAAGGTAGAATATTGCTTAAGTCTTGTATTATAAATTCTTAAAGTTTCAAACATCCATTATCTATTTTAGTAAATTAATCAATTAAAATAGGATAACAATTTCTTGCATGGTATGCCTTGGTCTCAAAATAAATTAGTAAAATGTTAGGTTATATTTTCTTAAATATCTTAGGCTTAGATTAATTTATCTCAATTGGTTACACATTTTAATTTATGCTTATAACTAAATATGGGACGTAGAAGAACTTATTTGATAACTTAAACCCAATTAATTTAATAAATCTTAAAAACATTCTTTATCATTAAAATAAATTATTCCTTGGCTTAAATTTAATTTAGGAATATTTTCTTATTATGAATCTTATCTCAATTCTCCAAACTTCAGTCCGGCCTCGCGTATATATCAGAAAAGATAAAGCTAAACTTCTGCGTTTAAAATAAATACTAATGACTTAACAATTTATAACATGAATTAAACACTACATATATATATATATAAATCATTTTTTATTTTAAATAATTGTGGGGACCCGGATGCTATTCATCTTCTTAATCATCTTTGGGATTTAATTATCAACTAAGATAAATAGGGTCTAAAAATTTTTCTTTTTAAAAATGTAAGTGCAGAACGTAATGGAATTTAACTAATATACATCTCAGTATAAAAGAACCATAATGTACAACAATTATTCAAACTAGTCTAAGGTTCAACTACTAAATTTCAAGTATTAAACCAAGTCTACAATAAGTCTGACATCACCACTCTAACTCATCTTCTCTCATCATCTTCTTGACTCCGATTATGTCCCACCTGTTGTCATGCACACATACAAAACAAGACAACAGCCGGATACTACGGTGAGAATAAATTCCAGTATAAAACATGTATACATGCATATACACAATATAAATCATAAAGCATATTATCATGCCTAAAATCCATAACAATAGATTTCATAGTCTATGAAACTAAATCAAAATAATCATGCAGTAAAAATGGGTTCCATAATCTCTGAAACCAAAATAAAATTAGCACGCAACTCAATTTAAGTCATATCTTGACTCAACTCAACTCTAACTCTGGGGATCCCGGTGTGAATAAGACGTCACTGTCTGTCACATACCCTCCCAATCGGGGTAACGGTACGTCTTATTCCTAGACTTCGGCCCTGTCTGTATCGAATGTCTACAATCGGAGGAAATCCGCTCCTATGCGTCGATACCACCGAACGTCTAGTTTGGCAAGTCTCCCGATGATTCCTATCTCAATGCTGGAATATAAATCTATAAACCAGGCATAATCGTAATCAAACATAAACAACAATCTAGTATGTGATTTTGGGAAACTCCAATCAAATCTGATTCGAGTCATATCTCCCGAATTCACATGAATTATACCTTTCGTCGCACAATCTCTGTCGATGTCGAAGTCTCGATGTCAAAGTCACCAATACAAATCTGAAATGGCATCATCAATGTACATTCTATCAAGCTCTAGTACACCTCAATACACATAGGAATAAATATTTCTTTTCAATGCATTTCGACGGCATAACGGCGGATTCTCAATATACCGATCAACTTATATAACATAATCAATATCAACAATTCATAATCTTCATCATAAACATATATAACTTCTGAAATCTGCGTATCTCATTTCGATACATGCTGAAAATCATAACAATGTCATATGCTATCATTTTCTCGATCCGGTTTCGATTATACTATGTCCAACATGTCAAGAACACATAATAACAACCAATATCTGATTTCCCCAACATCTCAACTTCAAAGCATGTTGAAAGTGAACAATACTTACATCCTCTTGTAGCCTTTGATGTAAGGAACACAATTATGAACTCGGATTGAAAATCAGATGGCTAATTCTTTCACAACTCAAAGTTTACTATGAAGAAAGCTTGAGGGAATTTCTGAAGTTCTGTCGGTTCTCAGCTGCAGGAAGGAATGGAAATGAAGACACATACAACATATATGCATGGCAAGGACAAGTGTTATTATTTTTCAATAACCACGTTGCACCGCGGGTGCGGTCTGCTCTCGGCAGCCCTATCCAAAATGCAGAGCCATCGACCGCGGGGGCGCTCTGGTTGACACCGCGGGTACGCTCAACCTACTGTAGCAGCACCGCGGGTGCGCTGCCTCTGGAACTGCGGGTGCGGTGTTGCTACTGTAATTCTATTCAACTTTCTGCCCATGCAACGCAGGTGCAGTCCTTCTTTAGGCGCGGGTGCGGTCTATATCTCATGCAACACTTCATAATCTCATTTAGTGCCTCTCATTACATGGCATGCATATTCATAACTTCCGAATATCACATCAATGAAGACTAATAAATCTCGAGCCTTACATTTCTACCCCTCTAAGAAATGATTTCGTCCTCGAAATCGCAAGTAATCAATTCAGACATATCAGAAGGAATGTATACAGAGTTTAAATCAAAAACTCATCTCATTGAATCCATTCTGAAATCTTAATCTCATATCAAATTCTGTCTTTCAAGGAATATTTCTAATGCCCCGACGACTTTACTGTATATGCAACAGTAGAATATTCTTCGTTCTAAATTTTCTTCCTTTCACGGATCTCTGATTCCAGACCGGAGTAGTCATTCAAGAAGCATAAAATCATAATACCACTCGAAATCATTTTAATCGAATCAATCGCAAAATACTGGCTATACAACATCCGTATATACCAATCAACAGCTCATACCAAATCAGTATCATCAGCTGATATCAGATCTGTTTATCCCAGTCAAGGATATATTAAATCTTCGACCCCAAATACCAGTCGTCATAATCCGACGTTGGCATATTAAGTCTGTCTGGTCTGAGCTATCTTCATTCTCTTCTGAATTAGCTACATTTTCTTTGTCATATCTCTGACCGTATCAGCTCCTATCTCAGGTATCTTCGAGATATTATTCTTATACCAAAGAAATCTGCAGTACTCACTGTACAATATATCGTCTGTAACTATTTCATTATCCATCTGGTTATCTGCTAACTATTATCGTACAATAATTCACACAGCGACAATATGTCATCTCAACTGGTGCTAGCATCCAGCACTGCAGCTCTCTGGATATCTCTCATTATCCGGATAGTACACTTTGGCTATCTGTCAGTCGGTGGATAATATATGAATGAGTTCATGGTATGTTCTGCAACAATTACAAACTCAATCAAAATTCATAATCTGATATAATCTATTTCAACATTCTGGTCAATCTGACTATTTCTTTGACATCGATCTTTGTCATCTGGTCATGTGTGTACGTCATCTTGTACAACTACTAGATAGAGATTGAACAATCTGTCAATCACAATCATATCATATTACAATCTGGAAAGTATTATAAGTGATCTCACTACGAAATTCATCGAATTATACTCCCCATGTCTAGTCAGAAATATACCAATTCTGTAATAACTCTTCTGATTTCTATCTTTCTATCTTCATTTATTGGCGATTCAGACATTTCATTACAAATTCTGCCAACATTTCAGTACAAATTCTGTCACCACTGATATAATCTGTCTATGTCAAAACTATCTGTTCGAATATCATACATTCTCAATCACCCAAAATGAAAACTGAATCCACTACGGTGCGTTTTTGACACTATCTGTCATTTCAGATTCGAACTATTTGGTACAAACAAATCAGTTAGTAATATAAAAAAAATATATACCTACCTGGTATTCGGTTCTGACTGTCGATATCAAATTTTGTCGTTCAAATCTGACACATTTGGCATCATACGATAATCATTCTCATACAGTAAAAATCACATATCTGTCACTCTGATCGATGCTCTGCTCTGATTATCGAAATTAAGTTCTGAACATTCTGGTTAAATCTCTGAACTGTCGAAATTCTCGAATTCAGCTCTGATTCGGTTTGAATAATCTGTAATCAAATATTTATCTAGAAGCTAACAATTCCCAAGCAGTTCAAAACATAATCGTATAAGATAATCTTCCAACTCAGACCAAAAATAAATTTCTGACATTTCTGAAATTTCTGATCTTTCTGATATTGGTATCGTTCTCAGTCACTGATCACAATCTCAACTGTGTCAAAATCAATCGATATATTAACTTCAGATATCGCTTATTCTGAATACAATCTGTTTCAAGCAAGATTCTTATCTGAATAATTTCTGTATACAATAATCACAATTCTCAGTGTATCCAATACAATCTTCAATTGTTTGATTCAATCGATCAGACGCTGCGAATATATCAAAATATCATAGATATAACGAGCATGAAATCATCAGAATATCTTTGAACATACTGAAATATGCCACAGAAAAACACTAAATCAAATGTAACTCCTGGCCGGTACTCTTCTACTGATCTTTCAATTCTTTCAATTCATGCAGTGACATTCTGTACATTCAATATCATTCTGTACTGAATTCTAAAATAAAACAGTACCTGGTATCAATTCAATTCTGAAATCTATCTTTCTGATATATAGCAAATCCAAAATCTTATCTAGGAAGACGTCAACCAACTCGTACATCACTTGGCAAATCTGCCAATACTAGGCTCGATTTCAGTATGTCTACTGAATACATAAGGATACCATATGTTCCTTTCTGTATCAATAATCGAGTCATAAATAATACAGATACCAAAGGAATTCTAGATCTAGAATCCTTACCGTGGAATTTCTATTCATCAACCCTATCTGGTCTGAATCTTATATTTTTCTGGAAGGAATCTACAATAGTTCTGTACTTGTTCAGCATATTAATATCAATAATTCGGTCAAATCAGAAACACAAGTACATCATAATCTAACTCGACTTCATTCTCATCTTACTGTAGGATACAATATTTCACAAAAATCTCTGATATCAATCTTTCTTTTCCCAAAAAGTAAGGGAATCAATACTACAGTGCAAACAGACTCAACAGATACAGCATATCTCAATGCAACTCAGTCAAAGATAATCGTAGGGAATGCATTAGTATATATCAATACCTATGCAATATAATCAGAAAAGAACAGTACCTGCCACTATATCATCAGGTGTGTCCTGTGTCTGTTTCTCGGTCTTCTGCTCCCTAAAATCTTCGGGAACTTCTCTGAGGACAAACTCAAGCAAAGTGTCCCGGCTGTCTGCAATTATGGCAACTACCAGTCACTCCCTGGCATTGCTCTGTGGGATGTCTCCCTCTGCAAGTTCTGCAATATACTCCAGTATAACTCGGGCTGAAACTACTGGAGCTAGATGAACCACTCATTCCACTCCCTAACTTCTTAGACTGTTTCTTTCGAGCTTTCAGCAAATCTTGCTTTCCACTCGTACTGCCTTTATCAAATCTAAGAGGGAGTTGTTGTGTTTAGAGTGGAATCACATCCAATCTTTCTCGTTGTCGAATCAGACTCACCTCAGCTCTTTTTGCCCTACTCAAAGTATCAGCAAGATGGTAAGGTCGCTGCATATTTATCAATGCAACTATCTCCGAATTCAATCCTTTGATGAACTGATCAACTACATCTTCATCATTCCCAGCTATCTGAGGAACAAAACGCAGTAGAGGAGAGAATTTAGCAACATATTCTTCAATATTCAGTTGGCCTTGTCTCAAATTCTCAAATTCTGCTCTTTTATCCTCCCGGTATGAAACTGAGAAAAATCTTCGATAAAATTCAGCTTTGAAGACTTCCCACGTGATCACAGTACCACGTTGTTCTAATATTCCTTTGATTGTAATCCACCAACTTCTGGTAGCCTCTCGTAACTGGTTGGGCACCAATTTAATTCACTGTTCACCTGAATACTTAAGCAAATCAAACAACAGTTCTATATCATCTAACCAATTCTGACACTCTTCAGACATCTCAGTACCCCTCAAAATCGGCGGTTGAAACGACTGAAATTTCTTCAACTGTATTTCCATCGGAGTTTCTGATATATCTATCTGTTCAACCGAAGTACTTTCCCGTTCTGGAATTCTTCTAAGAGGTATATCTGATTACCAAAACCATTAGTAACCCAAATACTACAAACATGTTCCATTCTTTCTCGGATCATCTTACTGCTGATCATGAATCAGATCTCATTCATACTCAATAATACATCATACCAACTCAAATCAGATAATCAGGTAAACATGTATTTCAAAGCAGTAAATCATGGTATCATGCTAGCATACATAATGTAAATCAACATTAAAATAAATCTCATGCTAGCAATCACATGCAAGGAAAGAAAACTCAATCTTCCCCGCTCATTCTCTTCTATCTAAGTCTAAAGGATCTATCGCTCTGATACCACCTGTTGTGGGGACCCGGACGCTAATCATCTTCTTAATCATCTTTAGGATTTAATTATCAATTAGGATAAACAGGGTCTAAAAATTTTTCTTTTTAAAAATGTAAGCGCGGAACGTAATGTAATTTAACTAATATACATCTCAGTATAAAAGTACAATAATGTACAACAATTATTCAAACTAGTCTAAGGTTCAACTACTAAATTTCAAGTATTAAACCAAGTCTACAATAAGTCCGGCATCACAACTCTAACTCATCTTCTCTCATCATCTTCTTGACCCCGATCATGTCCCACCTGTTGTCATGCACACATACAAAACAAGACAACAGCCGGATACTCCGGTGAGAATAAAACCCAGTATAAAACATGTATACATGCATATACACAATATAAATCATAAAGCATATTATCATACCTAAAATCCATAACAATAGGTTTCATAGTCTATGAAACTAAATAAAAATAAGCATGCAGTAACAATGAGTTCCATAATCTCTGAAACCAAAATAAAATAAGCACGCAACTCAATTTAAGTCATATCTTGACTCAACTCAACTCTAACTCTAAGGATCCCGGTATGAATAAGACGTCACTGTCTGTCACCTTCCCTCCCAATCGGGGTAACGGTACGTCTTATTCCTAGACTTCGGCCCTGTCTGTATCGAATGTCTACAATCGGAGGAACTGTTCCTATGCGTGGATACCACCGAACGTCTAGTTTGGCAAGTCTGCCAATGATTCCTATCTCAATGCTGGAATATAAATCTATAAACCAGGCATAATCGTAATCAAACATAAACAACAATCTAGTATGTGATTTCGGGAAAATCCAATCAAAATCTGATTCGAGTCATATCTCCCGAATTCAAAGGAATTATACCTTTCGTCGCACAGTCTCTGTCGTGTCGACTAAGATAAATTACGGGGTGGCCGAAATTTGCTTAACAAATTGCAAGGTAGAATATTGCTTAAGTCTTGTATTATAAATTCTTAAAGTTTCAAACATCCATTATCTATTTTAGTAAATTAATCAATTAAAATAGGATAACAATTTCTTGCATGGTATGCCTTGGTCTCAAAATAAATTAGTAAAATGTTAGGTTATATTTTCTTAAATATCTTAGGCTTAGATTAATTTATCCCAATTGGTTACACATTTTAATTTATGCTTATAACTAAATATGGGACGTAGAAGAACTTATTTGATAACTTAAACCCAATTAATTTAATAAATCTTAAAAACATTCTTTATCATTAAAATAAATTATTCCTTGGCTTAAATTTAATTTAGGAATATTTTCTTATTATGAATCTTATCTCAATTCTCCAAACTCCAGTCCGGCCTCGCGTATATATCAGAAAAGATAAAGCTAAACTTCTGCGTTTAAAATAAATACTAATGACTTAACAATTTATAACATGAATTAAACACTACATATATATATATATATATATATATATATATATATCATTTTTTATTTTAAATAATTGTGGGGACCCGGATGCTATTCATCTTCTTAATCATCTTTGGGATTTAATTATCAACTAAGATAAATAGGGTCTAAAAATTTTTCTTTTTAAAAATGTAAGTGCAGAACGTAATGGAATTTAACTAATATACATCTCAGTATAAAAGAACCATAATGTACAACAATTATTCAAACTAGTCTATGGTTCAACTACTAAATTTCAAGTATTAAACCAAGTCTACAATAAGTCTGACATCACCACTCTAACTCATCTTCTCTCATCATCTTCTTGACTCCGATTCTGTCCCACCTGTTGTCATGCACACATACAAAACAAGACAACAGCCGGATACTACGGTGAGAATAAATTCCAGTATAAAACATGTATACATGCATATACACAATATAAATCATAAAGCATATTATCATGCCTAAAATCCATAACAATAGATTTCATAGTCTATGAAACTAAATCAAAATAATCATGCAGTAAAAATGGGTTCCATAATCTCTGAAACCAAAATAAAATTAGCACGCAACTCAATTTAAGTCATATCTTGACTCAACTCAACTCTAACTCTGGGGATCCCGGTGTGAATAAGACGTCACTGTCTGTCACATACCCTCCCAATCGGGGTAACGGTACGTCTTATTCCTAGACTTCGGCCCTGTCTGTATCGAATGTCTACAATCGGAGGAAATCCGCTCCTATGCGTCGATACCACCGAACGTCTAGTTTGGCAAGTCTCCCGATGATTCCTATCTCAATGCTGGAATATAAATCTATAAACCAGGCATAATCGTAATCAAACATAAACAACAATCTAGTATGTGATTTTGGGAAACTCCAATCAAATCTGATTCGAGTCATATCTCCCGAATTCACATGAATTATACCTTTCGTCGCACAATCTCTGTCGATGTCGAAGTCTCGATGTCAAAGTCACCAATACAAATCTGAAATGGCATCATCAATGTACATTCTATCAAGCTCTAGTACACCTCAATACACATAGGAATAAATATTTCTTTTCAATGCATTTCGACGGCATAACGGCGGATTCTCAATATACCGATCAACTTATATAACATAATCAATATCAACAATTCATAATCTTCATCATAAACATATATAACTTCTGAAATCTGCGTATCTCATTTCGATACATGCTGAAAATCATAACAATGTCATATGCTATCATTTTCTCGATCCGGTTTCGATTATACTATGTCCAACATGTCAAGAACACATAATAACAACCAATATCTGATTTCCCCAACATCTCAACTTCAAAGCATGTTGAAAGTGAACAATACTTACATCCTCTTGTAGCCTTTGATGTAAGGAACACAATTATGAACTCGGATTGAAAATCAGATGGCTAATTCTTTCACAACTCAAAGTTTACTATGAAGAAAGCTTGAGGGAATTTCTGAAGTTCTCTCGGTTCTCAGCTGCAGGAAGGAATGGAAATGAAGACACATACAACATATATGCATGGCAAGGACAAGTGTTATTATTTTTCAATAACCACGTTGCACCGCGGGTGCGGTCTGCTCTCGGCAGCCCTATCCAAAATGCAGAGCCATCGACCGCGGGGGCGCTCTGGTTGACACCGCGGGTACGCTCAACCTACTGTAGCAGCACCGCGGGTGCGCTGCCTCTGGAACTGCGGGTGCGGTGTTGCTACTGTAATTCTATTCAACTTTCTGCCCATGCAACGCGGGTGCAGTCCTTCTTTAGGCGCGGGTGCGGTCTATATCTCATGCAACACTTCATAATCTCATTTAGTGCCTCTCATTACATGGCATGCATACTCATAACTTCCGAATATCACATCAATGAAGACTAATAAATCTCGAGCCTTACATTTCTCCCCCTCTAAGAAATGATTTCGTCCTCGAAATCGCAAGTAATCAATTCAGACATATCAGAAGGAATGTATACAGAGTTTAAATCAAAAACTCATCTCATTGAATCCATTCTGAAATCTTAATCTCATATCAAATTCTGTCTTTCAAGGAATATTTCTAATGCCCCGACGACTTTACTGTATATGCAACAGTAGAATATTCTTCGTTCTAAATTTTCTTCCTTTCACGCATCTCTGATTCCAGACCGGAGTAGTCATTCAAGAAGCATAAAATCATAATACCACTCGAAATCATTTTAATCGAATCAATCGCAAAATACTGGCTATACAACATCCGTATATACCAATCAACAGCTCATACCAAATCAGTATCATCAGCTGATATCAGATCTGTTTATCCCAGTCAAGGATATATTAAATCTTCGACCCCAAATACCAGTCGTCATAATCCGACGTTGGCATATTAAGTCTGTCTGGTCTGAGCTATCTTCATTCTCTTCTGAATTAGCTACATTTTCTTTGTCATATCTCTGACCGTATCAGCTCCTATCTCAGGTATCTTCGAGATATTATTCTTATACCAAAGAAATCTGCAGTACTCACTGTACAATATATCGTCTGTAACTATTTCATTATCCATCTGGTTATCTGCTAACTATTATCGTACAATAATTCACACAGCGACAATATGTCATCTCAACTGGTGCTAGCATCCAGCACTGCAGCTCTCTGGATATCTCTCATTATCCGGATAGTACACTTTGGCTATCTGTCAGTCGGTGGATAATATATGAATGAGTTCATGGTATGTTCTGCAACAATTACAAACTCAATCAAAATTCATAATCTGATATAATCTATTTCAACATTCTGGTCAATCTGACTATTTCTTTGACATCGATCTTTGTCATCTGGTCATGTGTGTACGTCATCTTGTACAACTACTAGATAGAGATTGAACAATCTGTCAATCACAATCATATCATATTACAATCTGGAAAGTATTATAAGTGATCTCACTACGAAATTCATCGAATTATACTCCCCATGTCTAGTCAGAAATATACCAATTCTGTAATAACTCTTCTGATTTCTATCTTTCTATCTTCATTTATTGGCGATTCAGACATTTCATTACAAATTCTGCCAACATTTCAGTACAAATTCTGCCAACATTTCAGTACAAATTCTGTCACCACTGATATAATCTGTCTATGTCAAAACTATCTGTTCGAATATCATACATTCTCAATCACCCAAAATGAAAACTGAATCCACTACGGTGCGTTTTTGACACTATCTGTCATTTCAGATTCGAACTATTTGGTACAAACAAATCAGTTAGTAATATAAAAAATATATATACCTACCTGGTATTCGGTTCTGACTGTCGATATCAAATTTTGTCGTTCAAATCTGACACATTTGGCATCATACGATAATCATTCTCATACAGTAAAAATCACATATCTGTCACTCTGATCGATGCTCTGCTCTGATTATCGAAATTAAGTTCTGAACATTCTGGTTAAATCTCTGAACTGTCGAAATTCTCGAATTCAGCTCTGATTCGGTTTGAATAATCTGTAATCAAATATTTATCTAGAAGCTAACAATTCCCAAGCAGTTCAAAACATAATCGTATAAGATAATCTTCCAACTCAGACCAAAAATAAATTTCTGACATTTCTGAAATTTCTGATCTTTCTGATATTGGTATCGTTCTCAGTCACTGATCACAATCTCAACTGTGTCAAAATCAATCGATATATTAACTTCAGATATCGCTTATTCTGAATACAATCTGTTTCAAGCAAGATTCTTATCTGAATAATTTCTGTATACAATAATCACAATTCTCAGTGTATCCAATACAATCTTCAATTGTTTGATTCAATCGATCAGACGCTGCGAATATATCAAAATATCATAGATATAACGAGCATGAAATCATCAGAATATCTTTGAACATACTGAAATATGCCACAGAAAAACACTAAATCAAATGTAACTCCTGGCCGGTACTCTTCTACTGATCTTTCAATTCTTTCAATTCATGCAGTGACATTCTGTACATTCAATATCATTCTGTACTGAATTCTAAAATAAAACAGTACCTGGTATCAATTCAATTCTGAAATCTATCTTTCTGATATATAGCAAATCCAAAATCTTATCTAGGAAGACGTCAACCAACTCGTACATCACTTGGCAAATCTGCCAATACTAGGCTCGATTTCAGTATGTCTACTGAATACATAAGGATACCATATGTTCCTTTCTGTATCAATAATCGAGTCATAAATAATACAGATACCAAAGGAATTCTAGATCTAGAATCCTTACCGTGGAATTTCTATTCATCAACCCTATCTGGTCTGAATCTTATATTTTTCTGGAAGGAATCTACAATAGTTCTGTACTTGTTCAGCATATTAATATCAATAATTCGGTCAAATCAGAAACACAAGTACATCATAATCTAACTCGACTTCATTCTCATCTTACTGTAGGATACAATATTTCACAAAAATCTCTGATATCAATCTTTCTTTTCCCAAAAAGTAAGGGAATCAATACTACAGTGCAAACAGACTCAACAGATACAGCATATCTCAATGCAACTCAGTCAAAGATAATCGTAGGGAATGCATTAGTATATATCAATACCTATGCAATATAATCAGAAAAGAACAGTACCTGCCACTATATCATCAGGTGTGTCCTGTGTCTGTTTCTCGGTCTTCTGCTCCCTAAAATCTTCGGGAACTTCTCTGAGGACAAACTCAAGCAAAGTGTCCCGGCTGTCTGCAATTATGGCAACTACCAGTCACTCCCTGGCATTGCTCTGTGGGATGTCTCCCTCTGCAAGTTCTGCAATATACTCCAGTATAACTCGGGCTGAAACTACTGGAGCTAGATGAACCACTCATTCCGCTCCCTAACTTCTTAGACTGTTTCTTTCGAGCTTTCAGCAAATCTTGCTTTCCACTCGTACTGCCTTTATCAAATCTAAGAGGGAGTTGTTGTGTTTAGAGTGGAATCACATCCAATCTTTCTCGTTGTCGAATCAGACTCACCTCAGCTCTTTTTGCCCTACTCAAAGTATCAGCAAGATGGTAAGGTCGCTGCATATTTATCAATGCAACTATCTCCGAATTCAATCCTTTGATGAACTGATCAACTACATCTTCATCATTCCCAGCTATCTGAGGAACAAAACGCAGTAGAGGAGAGAATTTAGCAACATATTCTTCAATATTCAGTTGGCCTTGTCTCAAATTCTCAAATTCTGCTCTTTTATCCTCCCGGTATGAAACTGAGAAAAATCTTCGATAAAATTCAGCTTTGAAGACTTCCCACGTGATCACAGTACCACGTTGTTCTAATATTCCTTTGATTGTAATCCACCAACTTCTGGTAGCCTCTCGTAACTGGTTGGGCACCAATTTAATTCACTGTTCACCTGAATACTTAAGCAAATCAAACAACAGTTCTATATCATCTAACCAATTCTGACACTCTTCAGACATCTCAGTACCCCTCAAAATCGGCGGTTGAAACGACTGAAATTTCTTCAACTGTATTTCCATCGGAGTTTCTGATATATCTATCTGTTCAACCGAAGTACTTTCCCGTTCTGGAATTCTTCTAAGAGGTATATCTGATTACCAAAACCATTAGTAACCCAAATACTACAAACATGTTCCATTCTTTCTCGGATCATCTTACTGCTGATCATGAATCAGATCTCATTCATACTCAATAATACATCATACCAACTCAAATCAGATAATCAGGTAAACATGTATTTCAAAGCAGTAAATCATGGTATCATGCTAGCATACATAATGTAAATCAACATTAAAATAAATCTCATGCTAGCAATCACATGCAAGGAAAGAAAACTCAATCTTCCCCGCTCATTCTCTTCTATCTAAGTCTAAAGGATCTATCGCTCTGATACCACCTGTTGTGGGGACCCGGACGCTAATCATCTTCTTAATCATCTTTAGGATTTAATTATCAATTAGGATAAACAGGGTCTAAAAATTTTTCTTTTTAAAAATGTAAGCGCGGAACGTAATGTAATTTAACTAATATACATCTCAGTATAAAAGTACAATAATGTACAACAATTATTCAAACTAGTCTAAGGTTCAACTACTAAATTTCAAGTATTAAACCAAGTCTACAATAAGTCCGGCATCACAACTCTAACTCATCTTCTCTCATCATCTTCTTGACCCCGATCATGTCCCACCTGTTGTCATGCACACATACAAAACAAGACAACAGCCGGATACTCCGGTGAGAATAAAACCCAGTATAAAACATGTATACATGCATATACACAATATAAATCATAAAGCATATTATCATACCTAAAATCCATAACAATAGGTTTCATAGTCTATGAAACTAAATAAAAATAAGCATGCAGTAACAATGAGTTCCATAATCTCTGAAACCAAAATAAAATAAGCACGCAACTCAATTTAAGTCATATCTTGACTCAACTCAACTCTAACTCTAAGGATCCCGGTGTGAATAAGACGTCACTGTCTGTCACCTTCCCTCCCAATCGGGGTAACGGTACGTCTTATTCCTAGACTTCGGCCCTGTCTGTATCGAATGTCTACAATCGGAGGAAATCTGTTCCTATGCGTGGATACCACTGAACGTCTAGTTTGGCAAGTCTGCCAATGATTCCTATCTCAATGCTGGAATATAAATCTATAAACCAGGCATAATCGTAATCAAACATAAACAACAATCTAGTATGTGATTTTGGGAAAATCCAATCAAAATCTGATTCGAGTCATATCTCCCGAATTCAAAGGAATTATACCTTTCGTCGCACAGTCTCTGTCGTGTCGAAGTCTCGATGTCAAAGTCGCCAATACAAATCTGAAATGGCATCATCAATGTACATTCTATCAAGCTCTAGTACACCTCAATACACATAGGAATCAATATTTCATTTCAATGCATTTCGACGGCATAACGGCGGATTCTCGATATACCAATCAACTCATATAACATAATCAATATCAACAACTCATAATCTTGATCATAAAAATATATAACTTCTGAAATCTGCATATCTCATTTCGATACATGCTGAAAATCATAACAATGTCATATGCTATCATTTTCTCGATCCGGTTTCGATTATACTATGTCCAACATGTCAAGAACACATAATAACAACCAATATCTGATTTCCCCAACATCTCAACTTCAAATAATGTTGAAAGTGAACAATAATTACATCCTCTTGTAGCCTTTGATGTAAGGAACACAATTATGAACTCGGATTGAAAATCAGATGGCTAATTCTTTCACAACTCAAAGTTTACTATGAAGAAAGCTTGAGGGAATTTCTGAAGTTCTCTCGGTTCTCAGCTGCTGGAAGGAATGGAAATGAAGACACATACAACATATATGCATGGCAAGGACAAGTGTTATTATTTTTCAATAACCACGTTGCACCGCGGGTGCGGTGGCTTCTTGACCGCGGGTGCGGTCTGCTCTCGGCAGCCCTATCCAAAATTCAGAGCCATCGACCGCGGGTGCGCTCAACCTACTGTAGCATCACCGCCGGTGCGCTGCCTCTGGAACCACAGGTGCGGTGTTGCTACTGTAATTCTATTCAACTTTCTGTCCATGCACCGCGGGTGCAGTCCTTCTTTAGGCGCGGGTGCGATCCATATCTCATGCAACACTTCATAATCTCATTTAGTGCCTCTCATTACATGTCATGCATACTCATATCTTCCGAATGTCACATCAATGAAGACTAATAAATCTCGAGCCTTACAATAATAGCAAATATGCATGGCTTATACGTAATCTGATTTTTTTTCAGGTTCTACAGTTTCATTGTGAGTGATTGTTACTAAACTAAATCAAAAGATCGGGACACAACAACAATCCTTGTTCGCTGTTGAATTGAGGGCTCGATTCATAATTAATTGTGTTTCTTATTCTTACGTACGTGAATTCATACCATTTGGTATCAGAGCTTTGGCTCTTTGATTACAAGTAAGTTATCTTGTTCTTAAATTTTCAGATCTGTGTTATTTCTTCGTTCGTTTCCAGATCTGTTTTTGTTCTATCGTTCTTCGTCTTTTCATGAATCTGTGAGTCTCGAAATTTTGTGATTATTTTTCTTGGTGATTTTTGAGTACACAATTCCTTTACAAGAAAAAAAAAGAATACAAAAATTCCAAAAATTCACCATTATTTCTTATTGGTATTTTGTTCTATTATTTTTGGAGAGTCATATTCAATTATCACTCACAGTCAAAAATAAATTCATATATATTCAAATTGCTTGTCTACGCTGTCCAAGTGAGTCGATCATATTTGTTCACAAGTTGAACTTGATTGTTTGACATATACAAATACAAAGTTTGAGTACAATTTCGAGAGAACTATCAAATTTGAGTGAAAACACTTGAGTGCGAGCGTTATTTCTTTAGAGTGACTGGTGAGCATTTGTTCTGAGCAAAAAAATAAGAGAGGAGAGACGAGTGAATTTTCTTTGGAGTGACCGTGAGAATTTTTGTGAGGAATATCTTTTATTTCTACTAACATTTTCTTGCAGGTACAAGTCAAAAAGTAAAACTGAGAGGGAGGTAGGAGATAGTTCAAATCAGGGGTTATCTAAGACTCAAATGGAGGCGTTGTTTGGGCATTTCAATAGAATGATGAGGACCGAGTTGGAGCCTTTAGATGACAGGTTGGATAAGCTTGAAGTTAGTTGATGCAAACGTGGTTGATCAAGCACCAAAGAAAACATGGGATTCGTTGGTATTGCCCGAAGGACCTATAACGAGGGGACGTAGCAAGAAGTTTAAAGAAGCACTTCAAGGACTCATGATGAACTACCAAGGAGGATCTAAAAATTGGATGACTAAATTGGAAGAGGTTGGGAATCATGGGAATAATATTGGAGGTCTTTGGAATGTTATTCAAGTGCAATTGTCGAAGGTCCAGCGCACCCGCGCTAAAGCAGGGACCGCACCCGTGGTCCATGATAATCAAATTTAAGAAAATTTCCCGAAGCTGCACCGCACCCGCTGTCAAATCATTAGCGCACCCGCGATCTGTTGCCGAAGCTACACCGCACCCGCGGTCAAACAAGCACCGCACCCGCGGTCTTTTGGCGCACTTCCGTGTCAAAGTTGCTAGTTATCTTATTTAAGCCTTTTCACACAACTTTTCTTATTTTTATTGTTTATATAATGTATTGTAAGGGGGATGAACGAAATGATTGAAGATTGATATCAAATTATTGGAGATTTCTCTCAATTTGCAAGGCTTGTGCTTTGTGTTTATCAAAATCAAACTTATCAAAGATTGCATCTTTGTGGCGTTTGTCGATTGTTCTTCGCACGGATTGTCAAAACTAGTTCTTTGAAGGTTCGTTTGAAATTCAATTGTTTTATCGTTGATATTTGTTGCTAAGTTATAATCGCTTAGAGGTGAATATCACAAAATCGTTACTTGTTTCAAAATATCGGGACAACATAATCGTTCCTTATTTGTTATTGAATTGAGGGTGCGATTTCTATATTCGTGCTTGCCTTTCATTCGTACGAGGATTCGTATCATTTGGTATCAGAGCTTTGGCTCATTGAAATTCAAGTAAGTATCTTGTTCTTAATTTTCAGATCTGTCTAAAATTTTGTTCTATTATCAGATCTGTGGTATCCTTTCGTTTCTTTTGTAAAATCTTTCTATATATATAAAAAAATATCTAAGAAAAGAAAAATATAAATTTCATTCTGTGATCAGATCTGTGTTATTCCTTCGTTTCTGTTTTCAGATCTGTGTAATCCTTTGTTCTGTTTTCAAATCTGTGTTATTCTAGTGTTCTTGGCTTTGTGCAATCCAAGTGAGACAGTTGCAAGTGTTACGAGTTGAATCTTGATAGTTTGGTATACAAATATAAAGATTGATCACATCTTTGAGAGAACTATCACATTCGAGTGAAAATATTTGAGTGCGAGTGTTATTTCTTTGGAGTGATTGTTAGAATTTGGGTGAGGAACATCTTTTATTTCTACTAACATTTTCTTGCAGGTACAAAATCTGAAAGTAAAATGAAGAGGGAAGTAGGAGAAAGTTCGAACCAGGAGTTTTCTAAGGTTCAAATGGAGGCGTTATTTGGGCATTTTAGTAGAATGATGAGGGCCGAGTTGGATCCTTTATATGAGAGGTTGGATAGGCTTGAAGTTAGCACTAGTGAAAATAAATCTAAACCTAAAGGTTTGGGTACAGTCGAAGAAGAAGAGGATGATTATGAATTAGGAGTAGAAGAGGAGAGTCAAAACGAGAACTGGGGTAGGAGCGGAAGAGGTAGAGGATTTGGTAGGGGAAGAAGAGAAGCCTTACGGGGTAGGTACGATGATGGGAATAAGGAAGATAATAACATAGGTAGCATTAAGATGAAAATTCCGTCGTTCCATGGTAAGTCGGATCCAGAGGATTATTTAGAATGGGAAAAGCGAGTTGAATTCGTGTTTGATTGTCACCATTATTCCGAACAAAAGAAGGTTAGGTTGGTCGTGGTTGAATTTGTTGATTATGCACTTATTTGGTGGGATCAATTAGTGACCACTAAGAGAAGATGCAATGAGAGGCCTATAGAAACTTGGGCTGAGATGAAGAGCGTAATGAGGAAGAGGTTTGTATCAAATCACTACTATAGAGAAATGTTTAAGAAGTTACAAACTTTGAGACAGGGTGTGAAGAGTGTTGAGGACTACTATTAAGAGTTGGGAGTAGTCATGATTAGAGCAAACATAGATGAGGATAGTGAGGCTACTATGGCTCGTTTTCTGTGTGGTTTGAACAGGGAAATTCAAGACCAAGTGGAGCTTAGACATTACTTGGATCTAGATGAAATGGTGCAGATGGCGATAAAAGTGGAGCAACAACTCAAGAGGAGAGGAGTTGGCCGTACCACACAATATGGGAATACATCAACACCTTGGCGTTCCAACGTTGTTAAACGTGAAGAAAGCAAGGTAGTGGTCAAACCCAAAGTTGACATTAAACAGGAGGCGCCTAAGCAAGGAGTGCAAGGTAAACCTGAAACTACTATTAATCGTTCTAGAGATATTAAATGTTTTAGGTGTCAAGGAGTTGGCCATATTGCTAGCCAATGTCCCAATAAAAGAGTGATGGTATTGAATATTTATGGGGAGTATGAATCTCATAGTGAGGGAGATGATGGAGAGGATGAAGATGAGATGCCTACATTAGAGGATCCTGATGAGGGATATGAGGCAGTTGTGGGCGAAGCATTAGTGACTAGGCGTATAATGAGTACCCAAGTCAAGGAAGAAGAAACTAACCAAAGGGAAAACTTATTCCATACTAGGTGTTTTGTCAATGGCAAGGTTTGCAATCTTATTATAGATGGAGGAAGTTGTACCAATGTTGCTAGTTTTGAGATGGTTGAAAAATTGAGCTTGCCTACTTTGAAACATCCTCAACCATATAGGTTACAGTGGTTGAATGACTGTGCTGAAGTGAAAGTGAACAAACAAGTCTTGGTTGCGTTTTCGATTGGAAAGTATATTGATGAGGTGTTATGTGATGTGGTGCCAATGCATGCTTGTCATATTTTGTTAGGGAGACCATGGCAATATGATAGGCAAGTGACACATGATGGGTTTAAAAATAGATATTCTTTTGTACTCAAGAAAGATCCCATTGTTTTACTTCCTTTGTCCCCAAAACAAATCATGGAAGACCAACGACAAAAGAAAAAAAGAGATGAGGCCGAAAGAAAGAGTGAAAAGAAAAGTGAGGTGGCCTTAAACAAACAAGAAAAAGATATGGTCAAAAAAATAAGTGATAAAAAAAATGATGAGATGCAGAGGCCCTAGAACTTCTTGCTTGAAAATTTGCGGAAAATTAAAAATTTTCTTTTTAAAAGAACTTAAATGGCCTCATTCATAAAATCACTGGTGAATCAAGTTCAATATTTCAAAATATTGTAGTGGAAGAAAATAAAGTTTGCCAAAAATCACAATTTAAAAATATCCAACGACTGATAAAATGTTTGCGGAATAAAATAACAACTGCTGCTCTGAGGTCCTCGGGTGCCACTACTGCCGACCCAAGCCGGCTCACTGGTCCCCGCCCTCGGCCCTGGCCTCATCAGTACCTACAACAATCAAGTCTAGTGAGCCTAAAGACTCAGCATGCATATATCGCGGGTAACGAGCAAAAATCTGAATTAAAATGTGCATGAGTTAACATATCCTGTCCTGAGGCATGCTGAAAATAATCTGTACTGAGCAATTATAATACGTGCATAACTGAACTGATAATCACAGAAAAAATGTTTGCTCCTTTGAGCCTGTACTGAAATAACTGGTAAAATTTTCTGTTGAGATTATGTTTTACGCCTGTGGCCACTGCACTAAGCTGAACTGATCGGTAACTGGCTACTGGGGAGGCTGAAACTGAACTGAGCTGGCCGGTCACTGGCGACCGGGTGGTACCATACTGAACTGATCGGTCACTGACGACCGTATAAAATAACACTCCCACATAGTGAATGAACTACAAGCCATATCGCATAAATCTCAAAAATAATCATTTTCTATTTAATGCATGTAAAATAATTAACTGGCATAATGAAAATGTTCCGTAATTTTACCAACTGGATTGGACTTGGATCGTCCCCAGGCTCGCTGCAACCTAACTGTGCTATGAAAAATATGCAATAGCTTAAACATGACCAACTATGCAATTTACGTTCAAAAGATGCGATTATGATGCCTAATGACTTCGTATTTAATCATGACTCCGAGCCAACCTGAACCGACACCGAACCGACGTATAGTCATGATTAAAATACGCTGAAAAATCATAAAATAATGCTCCTAAAATGATAAGATCGAAATCAAGGTGGAATGGAGGCCAAAACACGAAACGCTCTTTCGAGAGTCAATTTGGCACATCGCACCATAAATTCTCGTACGACCTCAAAAATGATCCAAATGACAAACGGTCGAAAACATGACCTTACTAACTCAATGAGGCACTGTCCATTCCAAGGCCATGGGCTAAAAGCCAACCAAGAACTCGAACGAGTCTCCGAACCAACACAGCAACTTGCTGTAAAATTCCAGCAACTGTACAATCGTGTATCTTGTGTTGTTTTCGAGACTACCGGCCATTGGGGCGTGAACCACCGACCAGCGACTCTTATCAACATCCCGAGGAGTGATTTGAACCATGGCTAAGGGCCCTAGGCCAGCCACAATCCGCGTCACACCAAAACTCAACCGAAATTCCAACCGAGAACCAACGTGCATGCGTGTGTAGTGTTTTGCCTAGATCGATGTCTTGTGTCGTTCCAGAGGCCATTTGATTGACCATGGCATGATCTAGACATATAGGGGCATGGTATGAACCGTGGCTATAGGCCATAGGCCAACCAAGATCCATACCAAGCAACCAAAAACCGAAACCATATGCTGAACCAATGAAGAAGCCGAATGGGGAAAGGGGCTGTTCTTGTTGATTTGATTAAAACCAATGCACCATGGACCAAGCCACCAAAAGGGCAACTTAGTCACGTCTTAGACATGATAGGGGAGTGATCCAACCATGGCTAAGAGCCCTTAGGGCAGCCAAGATCAGATCCAACCCCTTGACATAAAAACTGAAATTCTCGAACACATGAGAAGCAATGGGAAAGTTGTTGTCATTCTGAATTTCCAGCAAGCATGGGGTTAAACCAATGGACAAACGTGGTCCTAATGAATCCTATTACATGTATATAGGTCGCCTTGGGAGCCTGGAATCGAACCAATCACCTGAAACAACAAAACTCAGAAAAATGTGAAGCTTGTCATGAAAGGGCCGAAATCTGCATGCATTAATTTTCTGAAAATTCTATGATGTATTTCGGTTTTTGCATGATAAAACATGATCATGTACTGAAAGATAATTGATAATATGACTTGATTGAGGTTTGAAAGAAATCTAGACATGCCTGGTTTCGTTTCGAAAGAAAACGAACGAAACGACGACGACGCGGCACGGAGAAGATGGAGCGCTTTCTTGTCTACCTTTCTTGCTCTCGATTTTTCTTTCTTTCCCTCTAGCTAAGACTCACGATTTTTTTCACACAAATGGGGCTCTGAATGGTGCTGAATTCGGTGGTGAGGGAGGGAGAAAATGGTTGGGGAGTGAGATAAGATGGGTGCAAAATATAAGGAAGAATCAAGACCAAGTCCACTCTCCTTTTGAAATTTGAATTATTGTTTGATATCAAGTCTACTTGGGAATGAGGTGGCCGAATTTATGCATGGTAGTCTAGGTTAGAATGAGGTTAATTAATAATTTAATGGTGCTCCCAAACAAAAAGAATTATCCTCCTAATTAAATACCAAGAAGGGGTCAAAGGTGATGAGTTGGCAAATGAATCTTCTAGCAACTAAGGGTGGCCGAAAATGCATAATAAAATAAAGGAGAAATGTTGTTTATTTACTAAATTAATAACTCTTAAAAGCCTCACTAATCCCTTAAATAATTTAGTGAATAAAACCATTAATTATGCAACTTAAATGAGCTTATTTCTTAATCACCTCAAGCAACTTAAATTAATTCCTCAAACCTCCTTTTTAACTTAAATGAACTTACTTGCTAGCTAAATTAACTTCTGGAAATATTTCTCGAATCTTAAATTCTATCTCAAAACTCCGACTCCAGTCCGGCCTCACTGAAATAACTGAAATGCTAAAAATCAAACTACTGAACTGAAATAATTAAATAATTAACTTCAAAGAAATGCATTTAAATAATCATGCAATGAAGTCAATTAAATTTAAAAATCTAGAATTATGCATGGCTTATACGTAGACTGATTTACGGGTTCTACATGAGATGACCATAGAGATAAAAAAAGAGGGAAAAGAAAATGAGAGGAAAGAAGTCAAAAAGAAACATATATGGCCCAAAAGAGTGATATGAAACAATTGTTGCACACACATGATACACTTGTGTTGATTCTTTATAAAGAGATTCTCTTTAACACAAGTGATATAGCTAGAAATCTTCCGAGCATTGTTGTTTCCCTTTTGCAGGAGTTTGATGATATATTTCCGGAGGAGCTACCTCAAGGAATACCACCATTGAGGGGGATTGAGCACCAAATTGATTTTGTGCCCGGAAGTGCATTGCCAAATCGTCCAGCTTATAGAAGCAATCCAGATGAGACTAAGGAGCTTCAGCGACAGGTAAGTGAATTGTTAGATAGGGGTTTTGTGCATGAGTCCATGTCTCCTTGTGTTGTACCTGTTTTATTAGTTCCTAAGAAAGATGGATCATGGCGAATGTGTGTAGATTGTAGGGAAATCAATAATATAACCATCAAGTATAGGCATCCCATACCTAGACTAGATGATATGTTAGATGAGTTGCATGGTGCATGTATTTTTAGTAAGAATGATTTAAAAAGTGGTTATCACCAATTTAGAATGAGGGAAGGTGATGAGTGGAAAACGGCATTTAAAAGCAAATATGGGTTATATGAGTGGATGGTCATGCCTTTTGGCTTAACTAATGCTCCTAGTACCTTTATGAGGTTGATGAATCATGTTTTGCGTGCTTACGTAGGGAAATTTGTTGTGGTTTATTTTAATGATATTCTTGTGTATAGCAAAGATTTAGAAGAGCATGTTGAGCATTTGAGACTTGTACTGACAACACTTAGGGCTGAACATTTATATGCTAATCTTAAGAAATGTGATTTTTGTACAAGCAAACTTGTCTTTCTTGGTTTTGTGGTAAGTTCACAGTGGATACAAGTGTATGAGGACAAGGTAAGTGCTATTCGAGATTGGCCAACGCCTGCTAATGTTAGTCAAGTTCGAAGCTTTTATGGTCTTCCAAGCTTCTATAGGAGGTTTGTAAAAGATTTTAGCACACTGGCGGCACCGATGACGGCGGTGATTAAGAAGAACGTTCAATTCCACTGGGGCGAGGAGCAAGAGAAGTCTTTTAATATTATTAAACAAAAATTAATTAATGCGCCTTTACTTGTTTTGCCTGATTTTTCTAATACATTTGAAATTGAATGTGATGCTTCAGGTGTAGGTATTGGTGGGGTTTTGATGCAAGGAGGACGACCAGTGGCGTACTTTAGTGAGAAACTCAATGGAGCAGCACTAAACTATCCAACGTATGACAAGGAGTTGTACGCGCTTGTGAGGACCTTGGAGATGTGGCAACACTACTTGAGGCCTAAGGAGTTTGTGATCCATACTGATCATGAGTCTCTAAAGTACCTTAAGGGACAACAGAAACTGAACAAGCAGCATGCTAAGTGGGTGGCATTCATAGGTACATTTCCCTACATAATCAAATACAAACAAGGTAAGGATAATGTAGTGGCTGACGCACTATCACGGAGGTACGTATTAATCTCTACCTTGGAGTCGAAAATCTTGGGATTTGAACATATGAAAGAGTTGTATTTGTTGGATGAGGATTTTAAGGAGATATTTGAAACATGTATGCATGGTCCACATGACAAATTTTATTTGCATAATGGGTTTTTATTTAGAGAAGATAGATTGTGCATTCCTAAGTCATCAATTCGTGAGTTACTTGTGAGGGAGGCACATGGTGGTGGTTTGATGGGGCACTTTGGTGTGGCTAAAACTTTGAGTTGTTTGCATGAGCATTTTTATTGGCCACATATGAAACGTGATGTTGAGCGTGTTTGTGAAAAGTGCATTACTTATAGACAAGCTAAGTCTAGAACACAACCACATGGATTGTATACACCACTACCTGTTCCTAGTGAACTTTGGATTGATATTTCTATGGATTTTGTTTTAGGTTTGCCAAGGACTAAGAAGGGGAGGGATTCAATATTTGTTGTTGTTGATAGATTCTCTAAAATGGCACATTTTATTGCTTGTCATAAAACCGATGATGCATCCAACATTGCAGATTTGTTCTTTAAGGAAGTCGTTAGGTTGCATGGTATGCCTAGGACTATTGTATCTGACCGTGATGTTAAATTTTTGAGTTACTTTTGGAAAACTTTGTGGGCTAAGCTTGGCACTAAACTGTTGTTTTCTACTACATGTCTTCCTCAAACGGATGGACAAACTGAAGTTGTTAATAGAACTCTAGGAACACTTTTGCGTGCTACACTCAAAAAGAACTTGAAAAATTGGGAAGAATGTTTGTCATTTGTTGAGTTTGCTTATAACCGTCGCGTGCATTCTACTACGAATTATTCACCATTTGAAATTGTTTATGGTTTTAATCCTTTAACTCCTTTGGATTTGATGTCTTTGCCTGTGAGTGAAAGGTTGAACATGGATGGCAAGAAGAAAGCTGAATTCGTTAGAAGTTTGCATGAGAAGATCAAGAATAACATCGAGAAGAAGAATTTACAATATACGAAGCAAGCCAACAAGGGGAGGAAAAAGATGGTTTTTGAAAAGGGAGATTGGGTATGGTTGCACTTAAGAAAGGAAAGATTTCCAGAAAAACGACGTTCGAAGCTCTTACCTAGGGGTGATGGACCATTTCAAGTGCTTGAAAATATTAACGACAATGCCTACAAATTAGACCTACCAGGTGAGTACAATGTCAGTTCTACTTTTAATGTTAGTGATCTTTCGTTGTTTGATGTAGGAGATGATCAAGATTTGAGGACAAATCCTTTTCAAGAAGGGGAGAATAATGCAAACGTGGTTGATCAAGCACCAAAGAAAACATGGGATTTGTTGGTATTGCCCGAAGTACCTATAACGAGGAGACGTAGCAAGAAGTTTAAAGAAGTACTTCAAGGACTCAAGATGAACTACCAAGGAGGATCTACAAATTGGATGACTAAATTAGAAGAGGTTGGGAATCATGGGAATAATATTGGAGGTCTTTGGAATGTTATTCAAGTGCAATTGCCGAAGGTCCAGCGCACCCGCGCTAAAGCAGGGACCGCACCCGCGGTCCATGATAATCAAATTTAAGAAAATTTCCCGAAGCTGCACCGCACCCACGGTAAAATCATTAGCGCACCCGCGGTCTGTTGCCGAAGCTACACCGCACCCGCGGTCAAACAAGCACTGCACCCGCGGTCTTTTGGCGCACTTCCGTGTCAAAGTTGCTAGTTATCTTATTTAAGCCTTTTCACACAACTTTTCTTATTTTTATTGTTTATATAATGTATTGTAAGGGGGATGAACGAAATGATTGAAGATTGATATCAAATTATTGGAGATTTCTCTCAATTTGCAAGGCTTGTGTTTTGTGTTTATCAAAATCAAACTTATCAAAGATTGCATGTTTGTGGCGTTTGTCGATTGTTCTTCGCACGGATTGTCAAAACAAGTTTTTTGAAGGTTCGTTTGAAATTCAATTGTTTTATCGTTGATATTTGTTGCTAAGTTATAATCGCTTAGAGGTGAATATCACAAAATCGTTACTTGTTTCAAAAGATCGGGACAACATAATCGTTCCTTGTTTGTTATTGAATTGAGGGTACGATTTTTATATTCGTGCTTGCCGTTCATTCGTACGAGGATTCGTATCATTAGTGCTAGTGGGAGTAAGTATAAGCCTAAAGATGTGGGTAGAGGAGGAGAAGATGAGGAATATGATGTGGGAGGAGACGATGAGATCCTAATGAGAATTGGGGTAGGAACGGACGAGGTAGAGGATTTGGGAGATGAAAAAGGGAAGCCGAACGGGGTAGGTACAATGATGGGAATAGGGAGGATGGTAACATGGGTAGTATTATGATGAAGATTCCATCGTTCCTTGGGAAATCTGACCCGGAGGCTTCATTAAGTCTTAAAATTCTTTAAAATTAACAATTCGATACCCAAAATTCCATAAATTCAAAAACAGTCCTTAAAAATTTCGATTTTTGCGCTTAGGTTCCCATATTATTGGTTTTTACAAATATTTCCTTGAAATTGTCAATTCATGCAATTCAAATCCTTATGTCCAAATAGGTAGAGCATGCATCCTAATTTATTTTAGGTTCTCCATCTAAAATAATTCACACAATAATTATATCACCCAATGCAATCAAGGCGGTAAATACATAAAACTTAAGTATAAAAGTTACCGGTGATCAAAGTAGAGTCGGACTCAACCTCTGCCTCCTCGGCATGCATCATATATGCTCTGCCAATAGTGGGGCCCTTGTTCCTCGGGCTATCCGCCGCCTTCTGACCTTCCTTCTCGCAAATGAAGCATTTTTAGGTTCCCCATAAAAATTTGCCGAGGTGGAACCGGTTGCACTGCTTTCAAGGCTGCCCCTCCGCCGGCTTCGGAGCCCCTTATACCTGTGTGGCCTATGCTGACCCGGCTTCTTAATTTGTCCCTGGGGATTCTGCTGCCCCTGATGTCTCGATGGCCCCGTGAACTGTTTCTTCTGTGGCTGGAATCTCTTCCTCTGCAACTCAAAATCAATGTTCCTCAGGGCCTGCTCCGCCTGAAAAGTAGAAGCGAAGTCTCATCAGCATAACGTCCCGGCTCAACGTGGGTCTCAAACATGAAATGCCTCAGCTTCTGGGCAACATCTCTCGCGATAAGGGGCACAAAACGACAGCTCCTGTCAACCTTCTTGATGAATTCTATTACAGAAGTGTCCCCCTGTCAGAGACTCAACAAATCCCTCTTCAGGCGACCACTGACATCTGCTAGAAAATACTTATCGTAGAACATCTCCTTGAACTGATCCCATGTGAGCGTAGGCAAGTTCAACCCATGCGTTGCTCCCTCCCACCAAAGGGATGCATCATCTCTCAACATATAAGTGGTGCACCTGACCCGGTCGCCATCCATCGTCTGCAAGTACTGGAAGTGTAGCTCCGAATATCGAATCCAACCTTCCGCTACAAAAGGGTCGATAGTACCTCCGAACTCCTTCGGGTTGAGCCATCGAAACTACTCGTAAATGTCTGTATGAGGATGAGGAGCCTGCTGCGCCTGCTCCAGAAATCTAGCCATGCCCTCGAGAACTCGAGCAGCTGCATCCAATGGCGATGGTGGTGGCGGAAAGCCTCTATCGCCTCTAGGAGAATCATTATGACAGTCTGTGGTAGGGGCGCGTCTGGGAGGCATGATATCTGAATACAGTCCAAATTCTAAATATAACTCATCATGCAATTTAATGTAGTTTTCAAAACATTTAATTCTTACACCAAGGAAGCATCAAAACATGTAATGTAAATCATTGTAAAACGTATATTATGCAATCATGCAGGTGATAGCAATAAACTATTTAAAACATAAAATCTTACAGACTTGAGGCCTGAAGATTGAGATGCAGAAGCTGGCGGTGGCACAACCCTACACAAGACCCTTGCTCTGATACCAACTGAAATTTCTACTGCTTAAAAATGCTACTAATTTTTTTTTAAAGCTAAATTTCAAAAAATTCATAACTTATACATGCATGCAATATTGCTGAAGATTTCCCATTTAAAAATAGATGTAATTCATTGACAAAAAAAAACTGTTGAAAAATATTCACAGAGTCGACAACACTAGACATACGTTAAAAATAAAATAACAGGAAGAAAGTAAAAATCCTCACGACCGTCAACATCTCAAAACAAAAGCGTATAAAATAATCATGTCCACTCCTATATCAAATCATGATGTGCGGAAAATATTTGGTCCTCGGGTTCACGCGCGCACATCCAGCCCCGCCTACTCCAACTTCGGCACCTCCTGCGTCCTCGTCTACATGTTCACCTGCATCATTCATGCCTAGTGAGTCTATAAACCTAACACACATGTAATTTTATAACGAATACATATACATAGCAAGAAACAGTGAAAAATACGACAATCAAAATACATTTTATGATATTAAAAGCGTAAACATATCGTAAAAGCATAACATGTCAAAACATCTCATCCTATCATCATATACTTTTTCATTTTCTTTAATCGAATTCAGTTTGTTAGTTGCGACTTTCGTATCAGCTCTATTCGATAGATCCATCTACATATAACTGTGGTACCCGGCGACAGGGACATCAGCGACAGTATTACCCATCCACTGAGCCTTGGCATTACAGCTCATCGTATACATATATCGTCCGCCACAACAAACTCTCATCCTTCAAAACATCATCATTTTCATCACTTTAAAAAAAATATACATATACGTAATTTTTCTTAAAACCAAACATGCAACGTATTTTTCATAATTACCAAAAGGGTCATGAAACGTCTACGATTCGTTTCCTTAAAACGTGCTAGAATATTTTTTTTTCTCCTTAAAAACCTCAATCTCCATATTTCAAAATATACATATATATACTTTAAAATACCTTGACACCATTTCAAAAATAAAACAATCAACTGACATTTAAGAATCCAAAGGAAAATAGTTTAAATCGTAAAATCATCTAATATTTTACCAAACCGAAAAACATTATTTGAAAAGTAAATTATAACCTCTCAAAAACCACTCATAACATAAATAAATAGTCATAAAAATATTTTTAACATCACTTAAAATCATAAATCATAACTAATGCGGAAAACTAGCGTCGGTCCTCGGGTTATGTGCACCTTCAGTCCAGCAAAGTCAACCATCAAGACCTCCATTATCATATACATAATCAATATCACCTGCATCAATCTCACCTAGTGAGTCTAAAAACAAAACACACCATAACCTTGATAACAACATAATATATATACAGATCACATACAACAGTGAAAAATACTTGTACTTAAAATATTGTTTTCATGAAGATGCATAAACTTTAAAACAATAACATTTTCATAAACATTTTGATGATACATAAACTTTAAACATAAACATTTTCGTAAATCTTTTCATAAACATTTTCGTAGACCTTTTCGTAAACATTTTCATATCACCCTCAACATATTCATATGAACATACATACTTTAAACCTCAACATTTTCCTTTTCCTCATTATGTTATCATTTCATCATTATCATAAACATTTCCTTTTTATTGAATTCAGATCGTTAATTATGACTTTCCTCATCCTCAAATGTCGATGGATCCATCTACATGTAACTACAGTACTGGGCGTCAGGGACATCAGCGATGATCTCTCGTCAACTGAGCCTTGGCCTATCCTCATCGAAAGGAAATACGATCGTCGGGCTCCCTCTGGGGCCTTCTCCCATAAATGACTCCCTCTGGGGTCTTTTCCCTCACGATATCCCCATTCTTATCCTCATATCAACAATAGTTACAATTACTTCACTTCCTTCAATGTTTTACATTTTCATCACTTTATAAAAATCATGCATTTAATATCATTTTTCTTTTAAAAACAAGCATGCCACATTTCTTTTAACGTTATCTTTTACTCATAGAAATCCATAAACATTTTAAAAGAAACCTTTTAACATATAAAAATGCATAAATCTTTTAAATAAACATTTCCACATCATAAACGTTCAAAATAACATTTTGACATATTAAATCATAAACATTTAAAATCAACATTTTAACATCACAAAAATTTATAAACATTTAAAATAATCATATTAGCATGTAAAGCAACATTCAGGACACTACCATGACGTTTACTGATTTCTAAGTATAAAATGATCGTTTTACCCCTAGACGTAAAATTCCACGTTTTGACTTTTTCTTCATTTCATTGACTCTAATATGTCCAAAATAATTATTTAAGCTTACAAGAATTTTCTCATATTTTTATTTAGCTTAAATCGAGAACTTTTTATTTTCTCTTTAAATAAAACATATTACTGTGTTTTATTCCCGAATTAAAGCAAACCTTGACATAAAATTCCCAAATTAAAAACTTAGCTTTTTAATAATTATTTGAGCTTAAATATAATTTTTCATAATTTTATAATGCTTAACTAGGCTTTTCAATAAATTCTTTAATTAACGTTTCGTGATGCGATTAAATCTTGGATAAATCCAAATCTCATTATTTTATTTTCAAATTTTAAGCATGAAATTTTTATTATTTATTATACCCTTCTAAGTCGTGAGCCACACCCGTGGACCAATGGTTTCATTCTTTATTCTTTAATTTTCGTTTTTGATCCTTAACCGATCAACCCGCGCCATCTCCCGATTTACTCGAGCCACGTCCAAGCCACCTCGGGCCAAACCCGAGCCAACCAACCAAAGGACCCTGCTGACCAGTCCTGGCCCCTGTACCTATCCCCTAACTCACGCACACACTCCTGGACAGACCCCCATTCTGCACGTGAATCCCTTCCACATGACTAAGACTCCTAGTTTTCTTAGGACTCAACCAACCCCTTAACCCTCGACCAGTACTGCCCCTCACTAACCCTGTACCATGCTCATACCATACCTAGACCAGACCAAGCCCCTGAACCCAGTAGCGAGCTGCCTGAATTCAGAAACTCCAACATGCACTAATGCTTCTCCTCGCGGTCTCCTTGTTTTGGTCGAGCCAGCAGTGAACCAGCCGCACCAGCCCCTAGCCCGACCCATGCCCAAGACACTTGGACCCTGATGGACCTACCCTGACTTGCCCTTAGCCACGCTGCACCCCTCTCCTGAAGCCCAGCAGCGTACAACACCTTGGGGGAGAGTCCCACTTCACGTGGACTCTTCCCCAGCCCCAAGCTCGAACCATAGCCACCCTAGGACCCAACCCAGCCCTAGACCTAGACCACCCTTGACCCTAAACCAGCCCTGGACGAGCCACCACAGCCCATACACAGTAGCCGACCCCATGACCCTTGAACAAACAAAGGAAGCCCACAGCTCTCTCTTTTCTCTTGCCCCACGGTTCCAGCTTGTTTTCATATGTGTGCAGCATGTTTTCGTGCATGTATAGGACTTCTTAAACTCGTGTAAGACCCCTTTAATCCATACCATAGTCATGGCAGCCCCTTAATAACATAATATACATGATTATGGATCAAATACATGCCTTAAAAATTCACATATTATACAAAAACATAATTTTTCATGATGCACTTGTTTTTCATGCAAAAACACAGTTAAATAAATACTATGGTGTGATAGATGTTTGAAGGAAAGAAATACTGCGTGCCTTTGCGTCTTTAACGCACGATTATTCGTTGACGATTGAAGAACGACGACAAGAAGATCCTTGGCTTGATTTTCCTTTGAAGGATTCAAAAGTTTCCTCTTGAATAATATTGTGAGTGCCGTGTATGGTGTTGGGTGAAAGAGTTTTGATTTGTTGGGGGAAGTGGGCGTGAATTGTCTTAGATATGGGTAGGCTTTTGGGTTTAAATAACAATTAAAAACTCTAAAAAAATTTTAGGCCAATTAGTGCTTAATTGGAATATTAAAAATAATTTTGTTTAAATAAGTTTTTGAATTTATTAGCCGGGTTGCCCATAAGTTCGTATTTTTGTGGAAAAACCAACACCGATAAAAATTACTTCCCGGCGTAAAAAAAACACCTCTAAACTCCTTATTTTCAAAAATAAGAAAAAGCATCACCCTTAATTTAAATAATTAACCAATAAAAATATTTTCTATTTTCAGCTCTCAGTCTCCGTTCTTCAATTGCAACTCGAATAACCTTTAAAAATACATTTTAATACAACCATGTAGAAAAATATATTATAAATATGTCAATATGCACAACATAATTAATCAATGCAATTAAAACAATTAATTGAAATACACAAGAATTTTAATAACTTAAGCATGTGGTTCGAGTGGACCTTAAATTTTCGGGGCGTTAGAAGTCATATACATGATATAAACATTTAAAAACATGATAAATTTGTGATCAGGGCGATGTCAGGACTAAAAACTCGACACGGGTCCAAATGACCATTTTGCCCTAAGAAACCCTAAATAACCATTTTACCCCTTGACCTTAAAATTTCAACCAGAAGCCAACCGAACTACTTAAAACCCTTAAAAATATAATTATAAGTATTCTTAGACATAAACTCAAGCTCGTTTCAAAACTTAAACTATTTTTCTAAAAACTTGGACCTGAGTCCCGGTTTTAACTCGAATTACCCGAAACTTAACCAAATTTTTCTCAACCTAAACCATGACTTTATCCTACACCACCAGCCTCTAAGACACTCGTTCCAGCCTATTTATGACCCAAAAAACAATCCCCAAAGGTTGCTGGAATTTTCTTCAAAATACATCTTCGAACTCTAATACACTAAACTTGCCCATTTTCAACCCTAGGCCCTACCGGCCCGGACTGGCCTTGGACCAACCCTTCCTAGCCACCTTAGGACCCCTCTGGACCGACCTAACCCAAGCTCACAGCACCAAGCATGCTGCCACATGCCTACAGCCAAGAGCCACCAAGGAACCTCCACCTTTGACCAACTTGACTCACTCACCCTAGGTCGGCTTATCCACTAACTACAGTTATGTTTGAGCCACCCTAGGCCATGGCTCAGATGCACCAAGCTCTGGTCCAGGGCTAGGGATAACCCTTTCAGAGCCGGCGCACCCAAGTCTTCCAATCTAGCCACCCTTGACTCAAACAAACAAGACGCACCCTACGGCCAATGAGAAATCTCGACCCTCTCCAACCTCCAGCCCCTTTGACACACCAAATTTCAACGTGAACAGCTCTTAGCAACCAAACCCAGCAGTCCCCTTGCACAAAAATTGTAAAACGTGAGTTGTACACGAGTTAAACACATGTTCATGTAGAAAGTTTGCATAAAAATGAAACCTCAAGATAGATCAATAAATTCTCATGCATATACATATATTTCAGCATAATATTGGCTTGAAGGAGAGAAAAATGAGATACATCCGTGCCTTAATGTTTATACGCTTGAAAAATCGAGGATACGCGCGTCGGACTAGCACTGGAGGAGCGAGGAAGAAGCTTGCTTTGAAAATTTGTGGAGGAACCGAGGGACTGCTGAAGAAAGGTTTGAAAATGGCTGCTGATGGAGGGGAGGGGCGGCCACTTAGTGTGTTTAGGTTTATAAATTGCTAGGGTAGAGTTTAAATAAATTACAAAGCATTTTAAAAGGATTAAAAGCGTTTTGAACTCATTAAGCATTAAAACAAACCCAACAAGCCCAATAACACTCCCGAAAAATATTTCGTTTAGGTACGTTTTTGAAAATATTTGTCTGCACCCTCAAAAAGTCATTTGAATCGTTAAAAATTGCGTACCGGTCAAAAAATATGCCCGGCGAGTAAAAATAACCAACCAAGGCCCATTTTCAAAATCATACTTAAAAACAACTCATATTAAATAAATAAAATTAATTATTCAATAAAAATATTTTTCTTAATTATTCTCGTTCTAGCACGAAATGCAACTTAAAACCCTAATACATGAAACTTAAAAATAATCTTGAAATAAACCCTAGTCATGCAATAATCATGCATTAAATGCATAAAAACCATTAAATACATATTTTAAATAAAACCATAGATTGCATGCAGCCGGGTTACGTAGTTCGAATTTCCTAGACCTTACATTTAATTTCGAAGACAAAAATTTCATTTAAGGGAGGGAGGAATTGTAAGGTCCAAAATACGATAACGTAACCCAACTGCATGCAAATCTAGGGAAAATGAAAAATGACTAATTAAAATTTTTTAATGGCATGAATTAATTATGATATGTATGTTTACATATTTAAAATGTAGTTTTATTTTAGAATGCATAAAACTATGTTTTGAAAGAGTATTCGAGACGCGATCGAGGAACGGAGACCAGTAACCATATGAGAGAAAATATTTTATTAATTGATTATTTTTAATTTTTTAATGAGTGGTGTATTTTAAATGAAAATTTTGATAATGAGGTGTTTGAGGTGTTTTTATACGCCGAGTCGTATTTTTAAGACGAAAATATGAACTTTTCGAGAACACGGCTAATATTTTCATTAACCTTCCTATATAAAATATTTTAAACATTAACTAATGGGCTTAATGGGCCTATATAATAGGTTAATGGGCCTAAGCTTACACCATGTGTTCTATTTAAAATAAAAAGCCAAAAACCCTCACCATAAACCTCACAACTCTCGCCCTTCTCTCTAAAAGAAATACTAGGACTCCTTCTTTGTAACTTACCATATTTTGAACTACTTAAAATTTGCTGAAAAATAAAATTTTCTTAAATAAATAATAATCTTTCAAATTGCGATAAAAATAAACTGCTCGTTTAAAATATTTGAAATAAAAATGATTACAAACAAAGTTTGCCAAAAAGGTATTCATTTAAACATCGTGAAATAGTTTCATAAAATCAGAGTAACCAAATTAACATGCTTGAAAATTCTTGAAAACATAGGCGGTCATCGGGTTTAGCCTCCGCGCAGTCCGAGCCAACTAACTGGTCCCCACCTCTCGCCTCCTCAAACTCGTCCTCACCTGCATCGATCTAGTCTAGTGATTCAAAAGACTCAACATGTATAAACTGAGAATAACAAATAATACGTAATAAAACCACATGCATTATAAAGTAGAGCGTACATACTTAAACTTTAACGTACTTACATAAACATAGACGTGTCATCATATCGTAAAACTTTTCATAAACATTTTCATAAACGTACTTGCATCATACATATGTGAACATACATAATCATCATCTTTTTGCATAGAGATATGTTTCAAAGCAAGTGACCCATACATGAATGCGCATGATCAGACTAAACCACAGTACTATGCTGGTAGGGATGTCCACTACCACATACATGAGATCCTCAGTCATGCTTTACCGGGTGGATTGGTCCCTGGTCATGCGTTACCGCTTTTCAATCCTGATCTAAATCCGGTCATGCTTTACCGGCGTGGAGAAGTCCCCAACCATGTTCACCGGCTTTCAAACCATTCATATTTGATCACAAGACATTTCGCATACTCAAAAACATTAAAAATTTCTTTTGCACGTCGAACATACTTACATGGCGTTGAGAGATTCGTTGGATCTCGCTTGTGCTACTGCTATGCATACTAACACGTTTTCATGCACTTAATTTCCATAACTTAAACGTAATAGTAGTCCTCACCACCGAAATAAACAATTGACTCATGACGTTCTAAATCACTCGGGACTTAACCTCATTTAATCATCATACTAAACCATGACATCGAACCCCGAGACAATCTCTATATGAAGTGTGAACATTTCCCCAAACATGGAAGACGTTAAAATAAAATAGTGGTTTGAAAATCATGGACAAGCGCCTAGGCGCTGGACATTGCTGCGCTGTGGCGCTGCCTAGCGCCTAGGTGCTAGGAACTAGCGCTGCGGCGCTAGCAAGGCCGCAGCGCTACAAGGGCAGCGCCACGACGCTAGGCTTGCGAAATCCGGGTGCTACAGCGCTCCCCATAGAGCGCTGCGGCGCTAACTCTGTGCAAACTCGACCCCAAATGAAAAAACTTGATGCAAACTCTAATCCATGTCCTATCGACTCAAACAGATGCAATGATACTCATCCTAGGGCGCTATCGCAATGATTCAAACTCACACAAACACCCCAAAATAACGACGCACAACATACAATGCAACACAACCCATAAACACGAATTTTTGACACCAAAATGCTTCCTACGACTTCTAATGCAACAAATTTGCCTAACGACACGAAACGTGTAATATCCAAGCCTGGTGAACGGTACGGTTTAAGATTTCGTATGTTTATGGACTATTTGGTTAAGTTTAAGCATGGTTTAGATGTTTAGAATCTTGATCTATGGTTTATAGTATTGTTGATTATAGATGTTGTGTGGTTATATTGTAGCGTCGTTGCGATTTAATTCATGGTAATTTGTATGTTGAGCCGATTGGTATGAGGCCAATTGGAGTGGTTAGATATGTTATAGAGGTGCAACTTTCTTGTTGGAAGTGTTTCCAATATATGAAGAGAAGTGACGTTGCGTTTCGGTTTAGTTGCAAAGAGTATTGTTGGTTCAGAGAAGACCGCACCCGCGCTCTAAAGAAGACCGCACCCGCGGTCGTTAGTTCAGATTTTTGTTCGAGTTGCCGAAGACACACCGCACCCGCGGTGTAAGAGTTACCGCACCCGCGGTCGTCATTTTTGGATTTTTGGATGAGATGCCAAAGGCATAGCGCACCCGCGGTGTAGAAGGCAGCGCACCCGCGGTCGATGAATAGTAAAAACGTTTTTTTTGTTTTAAGTGATATAATACAAGAGTTGGTTCATTATTTCCTCATTTCTCTTCTCACTTCTCGGTTCTTCAGCTCAAGGGAGACCTAGGGTTCTCAATTTCTTTCATTTGGTGTCTTTGATTCAAGCTTCTTGTTGGGGTTTTGAAGTGAGATCAAAAGCATTTTGGGTTCAAGGAGCTAAGGTAAGCTTGTAGTATAGTTTATTCTTGGATTTTGATGTTGGGAGATTATGGGTTTGTTGATTGTGTTGGTTTTATGGATTTAATGGTATGGGTTTGTGATTATTGAGATGATAATGGTGCAATACATGGTTTATTGTTGTAGGTTGTGTACCAAGAGATTATATTCAAGGGTTCTATTGGTTGTAATTGGAATTTCATTCCTTGTGCTCACATGATAATATATGTATGGTGTTTCAATGGTTTTAATGTGCTATTCCCTTCATTTGATTCGTGATATGTATTGATACACTTTGTTGTATATTATGGAGGCATTTTATGTCTCAATTGTGAAAAAAGGAATACAAGAGAAAAGAGTCTTCAAAGTTTTTGATTTAATGCCAAAGAGAGAGTTTAAATGATTTATTGGATTGATAGATACATAGTCATAGATTGCATGCAATTAGTTGATCAACGACCATAGGCTTATATCCCTCAGAGTTATCGATGTATATCGATGGGATATAGGTACAGAGACAGAGATACTATATAGATATCAATCCAACAGAGAAAAGAGAAATACCATCGTTATTGTTATTCATACTATGTTATTCATGTTTCAGAGTTGATGGTATTTAATGATTTCAAAGCCATGTTTTACAGAGTATGATATATATATATATATATATGTCCATTGCTATGTAAAAGTTCCACTTGCTGAGTTTTATACTCATTTCAGTTATCAAAATAATATTTTGTATTTTGGTGCAACACTTTATGGATCATGTATATACTTTTGATTGTACATTGAAATGTATTTTAAATCCTTCCTCCCTTCAAGCAAAATTTTTATTTAGAGTTCCGCTGTGATTTTTATTAATTGAGTCAAGAGGGTGTTACATTTAGTGGTCTCAGAGCACCGTTCTTCGGACCAATGCATATGACTTCGTCTAATTTCAACGGTCTGGGTATGTCTTCTTCTTCATCTAATTATTGTTATCAGTTGATATGTATTATGTGAGCACATTGTAGGAGTATGCCTCCTAAGAGAAAGGCTTCAGAGGGTGAGGATAGTTCTTCCTCTAGAGTTGTCGATGAGTTCGGCAAGCTACTGAAAGAGCAAGCCAAGGTCCACAGTGAGCAGATCCAACAGTTGCTACGTTTGCAAGGTACAGGCCAAGGTAGAGGTCAAGGGAGAGGTCAAGTGGTTCAAGCAGTTGGAACCGATGGGATATTTACTGCTTTCAAGAGGATGGATCCTCCTGAGTTTGCAGGAAGTACCGATCCATTGGTGGCTGTAGAGTGGGTTAAAGCACTTGAGGCGATATTTGATCATCTCAAGTATGAAGACAAGGATAGAGTTGATTGTGCAGTATTCATGCTAGTCAAAGCTGCACGTATTTGGTGGAATTCTACCAAGGTATGTGTTGATGTTCCGATATTGAAGTGGCAAGATTTCACGGATCTTTTCTACGACAAGTATTTTCCGGATGCACTTCGAGTTCGGAAGGTGACTGAGTTTTTAAATCTTCGACAGGGAAGTATGAATGTTGACGAGTATATCTTGAAGTTTGAGGAGGGCTGTCTGTTTGCCCCATATATTGCCTCAAATGACAAAGACAAGGGTGCTCATTTTATTAGAGGACTTCGAGCAGAAATCAGGAGGGACATCAATATGTCCAAGGCGGCGACCTTTAAAGAGATGGTGGCTAAAGCACTGTTAGCTGAGCAAGATGAGAAAGATATTGCTAGAGAGAGACAGGCGAGGCACCAGGCTATTGCTCAAAGAGGTCAAGGTTCGAGCCAAAGAAGACAAGGCAGTTACAAGGGGAAAGGCAAGGTAGAGCCGAGTTTTAAAGCACCGACAGTTCCATTTGATCCAGAGAAGCCGTTGTGTCCCAAGTGCAGTAGGCATCATTGGGGAGAATGCAGGTTTGGTACTTACACATGCTACCGATGTGGCATTGCAGGCCATATTGCCAAGGATTGTCCAAGAGGAGTGAGTAAAGAGAAGGTGCAGGGTCGCATCTTCACCATGACAAAGGAAGGTATAAACCATGATTCTTCTGTGATCTCTAGCACTATTTTGATTACAGGCAGAGTAGCTACGACATTGATTGATACAGGTGCTACTCATTCTTTTATGTCTGAACTATTTTTGAGATCTTTGGGTATAGTTGCTTCTGTTATTCCCTTCCAGTTTAATGTTGTATTGCCTTCTGAGGATGTGTTGTGCCCGACATCTATTGTGTATGCGTGCTCTGTTCAAATTGATGAGCGAGTGGTTTTTGCCGATTTGATTGTTATTCCGATGGTTGCTTTTGATATTATACTTAGGCATGGATTGGCTATCAACCTATCGTGCAGTGATTGAATGCGTTGCTAAGACGGTGAAATTTGCAGATGATGGCAATAAGGAAGGTATGCTCGCCAGTGTAGGTACTTCGCTGGTCCTTCCTTTTATTTCATGTCTTGAGGCCAATAAGTTGTTGTTTCGAGGTTGTGATGGGTTTTTGGCTTCGATTGCTGATACGGATAGAATTATTAAGTTGAATATTGATGATATTAATGTTGTGAGGGAGTTCCTTGATGTTTTTGAGGATGATGTGCCGGGTTTACCGCCGGACAGAGATGTAGAGTTTGTGATTGATCTAGTTCCTGGTACGGTTCCTATTTCCAAAGCTCCATACAGAATGGCCCCTACAGAGATGAAACAGTTAAAAACGCAGTTGCAAGATCTATTGGATAAAGGTTTTATACGGCCGAGTTCTTCGCCATGGGGAGCTCCGGTTCTTTTTGTTAAAAAGAAAGATGGGTCTTTGCGGCTTTGCATTGATTACAGAGAGATCAACAAAGTGACTATCAAGAATAAATATCCTGTTGCCACGGATAGACGATCTTTTTGACATACTGTAGGGGGCCACAGTGTTTTCGAAGATTGATTTGCGATCTGGCTATTACCAGTTGAAAGTTAGGGAGTCTGATATCCCTAAGACAGCGTTTCGGACCAGGTATGGTCATTATGAATTTTTTGTTATGTCGTTTGGTCTGACCAATGCTCCTTCAGTCTTCATGGATCTTATGAACCAGATGTTCAAGCCGTATTTGGATAGCTTTGTCATTGTTTTCATCGATGACATATTGATTTATTCCAAGACCAGAGAGCTTCATTCAGAGCACCTCAGAGTTGTGCTTCAATTGTTGAGAGAGAAGAGGCTGTATGCTAAGTTGAAGAAATGTGAGTTCTGGTTGGAGCAGATTTCTTTCTTAGGCCATGTTGTCTCGAAGGATAGTATAGCGGTTGATCCAGTAAAAGTTGAGGCGATACAGAAATTTCCTATTCCTACCACTGTATCAGAGGTACGCAGTTTTCTTGGTTTGGCGGGTTATTATCGTCGTTTTATTTCAGATTTCTCCAATGGTTGCCCTGCCGTTAACCAATCTGACGAGGAAGACTGTGAATTTTGAGTGGTCCAATGAATGTCAGAGTAGATTCCAAGAGTTGAAAGATAAGTTGACGTCAGCTCCTGTACTTGCATTGCCCAGTGGTTCAGAGGACTTTGTTGTTTACACTGATGCGTCGATGAAGGGCCTCGGTGCAGTGCTGATGCAACGTGGAAAGGTTATAGCCTATGCTTCTCGCCAGTTGAAGGACTACGAGAAGAATTATCCTACGCATGATCTGGAATTGGCAGCTGTGGTTTTCGCCCTGAAAATTTGGAGACATTATTTGTATGGCGAAAAGTGTGAAATTTTCACGGACCACAAGAGTTTGAAGTATTTGTTTTCTCATAAAGAACTCAATATGTGACAGAGACGGTGGTTAGAGCTTGTCAAAGATTATGATGTGACTATTAGTTACTACCCAGGGAAGGCAAATGTTGTAGCGGATGCATTGAGCCGTAAGTCAAGTTCTTCTTTGAGTTCTTTGATTCAGAAGCCATTGTTGTTAGACTTGCAGCGAGAAGAGATACCTTTGGTGGTTCCGGGGACCATTGCTCGTTTTTCAGCGTTGATCATTCGGGCTACTTTGACAGACAGGATCCGTAGAGAACAAGCCATTGATACACAGTTAATAGAGATGAGAGTCAGAGTAGAGGAGAGAGGTAATTCAGAGTTTGGGATGAATAGAGATGGGTTGATGATATTCAGAGGCCGTATATGTATTCCTGCTGGTGATGATATTCGGCGAGATGTCTTGACAGAGGCACATACCGCGCCATACTCGATACATCCAGGTAGCACTAAGATGTATCAGGATCTTCATAGACACTATTGGTGGCCAGGTATGAAGAAGGATATTGCCATGTTTATTTCTCAGTGCCTAACTTGTCAGCAGGTGAAGATTGAACATCAGAGACCTGCTGGGACATTGCTATCATCACTGATTCCTCAATGGAAATGGGAGCACATTACGATGGACTTCATGACTGGTCTTCCAAGAACGCAGAAAGGTTTTAACTCTATTTGGGTTATTGTTGATCGGTTGACCAAGTCAGAGCATTTTCTTCCAGTCAAGACGACGTATTGCATGAACCACTATGCCGAAGAGTACATAGCAGAGATTGTTAGACTTCATGGTGTTCCTGTGTCGATCGTGTCTGATCGTGACCCTAGATTTACTTCAGAGTTTTGGAAGAGTTTGCACAGAGCTATGGGTACACGGTTAGCATTCAGTACAGCATATCACCCACAGAGTGACGGTCAATCAGAGAGAGTTATTCAGATTTTAGTGGATATGCTCAGAGCTTGTACTATCGATTATCCAGGTAGCTGGGATTCCAAATTACCTCTTGTTGAGTTCACGTACAATAACAGTTACCAAGCGACGATTGGCATGGCACCGTATAAAGTACTTTATGGCAGAAAGTGTAGATCACCCTTGTATTGGGACGAGATTGGCGAGAGGAAGACGTTGGGTCCAGAATTGGTCCAACAGACAGCTGATGTTGTTGCTGTTATTTTAGAGAGGATGAAGACAGCACAGTCGAGACAGAAGAGCTATGCTGATGTGCGTCGTAGGCCATTGCAATTTGAGGTTGGCGATCATGTGTTCTTGAAGATAGCACCTCTTAAAGGTGTGATGCGATTTGGCAAGAAGGGAAAGTTGAGTCCGAGATTTATTGGCCCATTTGAGATCTTGGATAGAGTTGGCGATCGAGCTTACAGGTTAGCCCTACCGCCAGATCTTGACAGAGTTCAAATTGTTTTTCATGTCTCCATGCTCAGGAAGTATATTGCGAATCCTTCCCATGTTCTTCGTCATGAGCCATTGGATTTGACACTGAATTTAACGTATCAAGAGATTTCAGTCCAGATTCTGGATCGCAAAGTTAAAGTATTGAGGAACAAAGAGATCGGCATTGTTAAAGTCTTTTGGAGGAATCATTTGATTGAAGAAGCCACGTGGGAACCAGAGGATGAGATGAAAGAAAAGTATCCTGAGTTCTTTTCGCAGTGACGTCAATTTTGGGGACGAAATTCCTTTAAGGAGGGGAGATTGTAATATCCAAGCCTAGTAACGTTACGGTTTAAGATTTCGTATGTTTATGGACTATTTGGTTAAGTTTAAGCATGGTTTAGATGTTTAGAATCTTGATCTATGGTTTATAGTATTGTTGATTATAGATGTTGTGTGGTTATATTGTAGCGTCGTTGCGATTTAATTCATGGTAATTTGTATGTTGAGCCGAATTGTATGAGGCCAATTGGAGTGGTTAGATATGTTATAGAGGTGCAACTTTCTTGTTGGGAGTGTTTCCAATATATGAAGAGAAGTGACGTTGCGTTTCGGTTTAGTTGCGAAGAGTATTGTTGGTTCAGATGAGACCGCACCCGCGCTCAAAAGAAGACCGCACCCGCGGTCGTTATTTCAGATTTTTGGTCGAGTTGCCGAAGACACACCGCACCCGCGGTGTAAGAGTTACTGCACCCGTGGTCGTCATTTTTGGATTTTTTGATGAGATGCCGAAGGCATAGCGCACCCGCGGTGTAGAAGGCAGCGCACCCGCGGTCGATGATTAGTAAAAACGTGTTTTTGGTTTTAAGTGATATAATACAAGAGTTGGCTCATTATTTCCTCATTTCTCTTCTCACTTCTCGGTTCTTCAGCTCAAGGGAGACCTAGGGTTCTCAATTTCTTTCATTTGGTGCCTTTGATTCAAGCTTCTTGTTGGGGTTTTGAAGTGAGATCAAGAGCATTTTGGGTTCAAGGAGCTAAGGTAAGCTTATGGTATTGGATTTTGATGTTGGGAGATTATAGGTTTGTTGATTGTGTTGGTTTTATGGATTTAATGGTACGGGTTTGTGATTATTGAGATGATAATGGTGCAATACATGGTTTATTGTTGTAGGTTGTGTACCAAGAGATTATATTCAAGGGTTCTATTGGTTGTAAGTGGAATTTCATTCCTTGTGCTCACATGATAATATATGTATGGTGTTTCAATGGTTTTAATGTGATATTCCCTTCATTTGATTCGTGATATGTATTGATACACTTTGTTGTATATTATGGAGGCATTTTATGTCTCAATTGTGAAAAAAGGAATACAAGAGAAAAGAGTCTTCAAAGTGTTTGATTTAATTCCAAAGAGAGAGTTTAAATGATTTATTGGATTGATAGATACATAGTCAGAGATTGCATGCAATTAGTTGATCAACGACCATAGGCTTATATCCCTCAGAGTTATCGATGTATATCGATGGGACATAGGTACAGAGACAGAGATACTATATAGATATCAATCCAACAGAGAAAAGAGAAATACCATCGTTATTGTTATTCATATTATGTTATTCATGTTTCAGACTTGATGGTATTTAATGATTTCAAAGCCATGTTTTACAGAGTATGATATATATATATATGTCCATTGCTATGTAAGAGTTCCACTTGCTGAGTTTTATACTCATTTCAGTTATTTCATGTGATGCAGACAAGAGCGACGGACCAGGACGTTGATTGGAGCCGATGTCATATGCATAGAAGATGGAAGGAAGAAGATATTTTGCTATACATGATCAAAATAATATTTTGTATTTTGGTGCAACACTTTATGGATCATGTATATACTTTTGATTGTACATTGAAATGTATTTTAAATCCTTCCTCCCTTCAAGCAAAATTTTTATTTAGAGTTCCGCTGTGATTTTTATTAATTGAGTCGAGAGGGTGTTACAAAACGAATCACGCAAAATCGTCCAAACATCGTACCCAATATACCTAAATGCAGCAGCGATCACCAGACAGTTCCCAACGAAGCCTGCAACAAACAATAATCAAGAACACGTAAAGAACACGTTTTCATAACAACACAATTTGAGAAGGCACACGATAAAAATCGTAATTCACTCGTTTCTTGTCAAAAATTACGAATTTACTGTCAAATCAAAGGTATCAAAAAGTACTACATTTTATAAGTTGAAAGTGTTTCCAGAAAATCAATCGAAAATGCAGAAAATCAATCGAAAATGCACCGTAATCAAAATGAAAGCAAACTCGGTTTTTAAGATCTAAAAATCGTTTCAAAATCGATCCAACCATTTTTGCTCAAACTTTGCATAACATACATGGATTTTTGTACACAATAAACATCAAAACATAGAGTATGACAAGATTGATTAAAAAACGAAAGAATATACATGCCTTTAATCTTTAAAACTCACGACATGATGATACCGAAGCGGAGAAATTTGAGGGCCGATCCGGGATGATTTGCGACAAATGAACGTGAATCGCTGAAAAATTCGAAGGGGAAGGTGGCTGCTGGTGGAAGAAGTAAGAACCCTAGGTTTTTCTCAAGTAAAAGAAATGAAAGCTCAAGGGAAAATTTTGTGTGTGTGTTCCGTGCATGTGTGTGTGAGAATGTGTGTGTACGTGTGTTTTAGTTAATTAGGGGAATAAAATTGCTTAATTGATTAATTAACATGCTAATTAAAATGTTAAACCAATATTAAAAAACCCCATATTGAAACAATGGAATAAACTTTGAAAATTTAAAATCTTAAAATCACCTATAATTTAAATTAGACTTTAAAATGCTTAAACTTTCATAAATCTTTTAAAATACTAATTTTCTTGACTAGAAATAAAATACCACATTTCCGTAAATTGCTTAAATCGTCACCGGTCTCTTTTTTCGATCCTCCATCGAATATTCGCCTGAAACATAAAACTCAAGAAAATATTTTAACGTGCATCAAATAAACATATAATATTTTAAAATAATGCTAATCATAAATCATGCATCGCTAAAATCATTTTAAAATTAAATAAATCATTTAGCAATTTAAATAAATACATGATTTTTACGTGTATTGATTTTGAGCTCTAGATTCTTCATCAAATACACACACCACTCAAAAGCTTTGAAGGAGGAACTCACGATTTTGAAGAAAAAAATTCGGCAAGGGTCGCCTCTCCGCCAACGTTCCTCGCATCGCAAAATTTTTTTAGTGCATAATGAACGCAAAAGCATGCCTTAATCTTCTTTCAAACATCTTTTACACTATATTATGTATGTTTGATTATCCTTGCATGAAAATATGATACAAATGGTATATATTCGTTTTTATTCCTATACATGCACAAAACTAGAATTTTCTTTTTTTAAAATTATTCCTAATGATGCACAAAGGGGTTACCATGGTATGAGAACTTGAAAGGATTTTTTTAACATGTTTGAGGACCCCTAGGAGCATGTTTGAAGGCTTGGCAAGGAGGGCTAATAGGTTGAACAGAAATTGTGTTTGTGTGTGTACTTGGGTTCGGCTAGGGTTTCATAAAGGGGCACGCCTCCTAGCTACTGTAGGGTCACGTCTAGAAGATCTAAGGGGACGGTACGATGATCTTAGGGTGGTTGCATGAGGACTGGATCGAAGGTGGAGTGCTGCGGCGCGAGCTTGGGGGCTTACGCTTTTGGAAACTGCGTGTGCAAGGGCAGTATGAATGGTTCCAGTAGGTTTCTAAGGCTTGGTCATGGTCCTAGGATGGGTAATAAGGGATGTAGAATGTGGTTAAGGGCTGGAGTTGAGGGACGTGAGGGTAGACTCAAGCTAGGGCTTGTTTCGAAGCATGTAGAATCTTCAGCAAGTTCTTAGGCTTGTTTGTGGGTCTTGAGTTGGGTTGTATATGGTATAACTAGGTGTTATTAATCTATGGTTCAAGTTTGGTAACTAGTGTGTTTAAGTTTCGAGTCAATACGAGTAAAAATCGGGATGTACGTATAAGTTTAAAAACGAATTGTGAAATTAGTCGAGAAGCTTAAGTTTACGTCTAAGAAATATTTATGGGTGTATTTTAAGATCATATGTTGTTTTTGGATCGATTTGGGTTGTCGTTTCAAGGTCTAAGGATAAATTGGGAAAGTTAGAGTTCCAAGGACAAAATAATCATTTTACATCTGAAAAATGTTAGATGTCATGGCCTGAATGTTGTATATATGTTAAAATGTGTATTTTAAATGTTTATGGAATTTTATGATGAAACATTAATGCTAAAAGATATGTTGCATGCATGGTTTAAAAGAAAAATGATTTATACGTGCATGGATCTTTATAAGTGATGGCAATATGAAAAGTTGAAGTATGTTAATTGATTATGACTAATACGATGATACAATGATATGTAAGGCCAAGGCTCAGTTGATGGGTGAGAGTGTCTCTGATGTCACCGCCGCCTGTTACCGTGGTAATACGTAGATGAATCCATCGACCTACAACTAATACGAAAGTCACAATTGAGGATCTGAATCAATAAAAAGGGAAACATATAAATATATGATGAAAAGGAAGTATATGATGAAAGGAAATATGTTTAAGTTAATCTTCTTGAAAATCTATTTTATTAAAAGAATTTTCACTGTTGCTTGTGAATGTTTATGTATTACTCGCTATCATGGTTAAGGTTTATTGAGTAAATAAACTCACTAGGTGTGATCAATGTAGGTGAGCATGAGATTGATGTTGATTGAAGTCTTGATGGTTGATCTTACTGGACTGAAGGTGCACACAACCCGAGAACCATCGCTAGTTTTCGCAAATAAAACAAGTTTACGACTTATGATTACTTAAATATTTTTATGATTCATGATGTTTTTGAGAGGTTTTTGAAAGGATGTTAGAGTTAAGTGTTAGAGTAGGTACCCGTCGAGCCAAGTGTTGGCCGAGGGTTCATGTTTAAACTCTATGTACAAACGATCTTTATTTTAATAATATTTGAAATTATTGTTTTGGCACATATTTATCTGTATACTCATGCTAGTTGCATATATAAAGTCCTTGAATATAAAAATAGTAGAAAGCATATGAGATGCTCATATGATGAGTATCATGAAACTCATATTTGGAATACTCTATATTCTAAACAGTTCCTATTCGATTCAGCCGCCATTAAGATGGATAAAGACCGCTTGATTTTGAGACTAGTATCTGCGATGTGAGTACCATGTTTCATTGGTAGGGGACATTGTGATGTCCGAGCAGCAGATAGGTGCTCCTCATAGAGTGCACTGAACAACCCTCCATAAAGGACTTTCCAAGTGGTTCTCACTTATCAAGTGGAAACGTCCTAATTTATGGTTGTACACCATTAGTCCTTATGACCCGGGACAACATTGAGACTCTATATGCTAGCATTGCACTTTGACTTGTTTACCGACACTCATGAAGTAATCAGGTGGCAAGGTTGGGTGTTCTGTCGAAACATATAGGAGTCGATGCATTGTAGCCGGGGATTCACCACTTACTTTCGGGTATGGATATCCTATGTGATCTCTTGTGTATGTAGTTTGAAATATCTTATCAGATTATTGGTGGTAATTAAGAAAGGGGTTTCTTAGATTACATCGTCGATGCAACACGACTTGACACATAGTATCGAAGCTTTGACAACTCTCGATATTCCAATAGTTGTCGAATCGGTCAGGATATATGAGATGAAGATACCGTACTGTACGCTAACCATAATAGAATGGTTCTTGCAGGCACTATCATTTGATACCTAGGGAATCATGTAACCGATGCTGCTAGGTGTTTAACATGATTGGTTGGGTACTATCAGATTTGAGTTATGTAGTTCTTATTATCAAGGAGTTTATAATTAAGAATGGAGCATTTGGGGTATGCTCATATAAAGACATGTTTAGTCCCGTATCACATTGAGATGTGAACCCACTGCTAGTTGTATCAATCAACCATTGAGGGCCACACAAGTGCTAAATTTCTGGATCACGTTGAGAAGGATAATAGTTCAATGTGTTGAATGCTTATAAATAAATTTATAAGCGCAAAGAAAAATAGAAGCATAACTTCTACAAGAGGATTATGACGGATTTAACTTTTAATTTGTGGAAGTGTTCTTAAATTAAAAGTTGGCTAAAATAAATAATGTCTTTGAAAATTGTGATTTTCATAAACATTATTATGGACTAAATTAAATTAATTCAAGTGTTTTCTTGTTGGTGGTGTGCTTGATTTTTGAGCAAGGAGTGCTCATATGAAGCTTGTAGATTATCTACCCATTGAAGAGCTAAGTTGTTTACAACTTAGTTGGATCCATCATCAATCTTTTTGATTGATAGGTAATTTTCTAAACACTCTATGTATGACATTTTTGTGTTTTGGTATTTGCTACACACACTAGTGGGTGCTTGGTTTTCTTGTATGAAAACATGATTTTCTGAAAATTTCGTTGCGCTTCCGGGCACCGTAATCGATCTCCTTTCAAGTGGTATCATGAGCTATGGTTACTTTTTGTGTAGCAAATACATGATATTATATTGATAACTATTTTTTACCGCATGAGATAATTTGTCGCAACAAATCAAGGCCGGTTTTGGGGTGGATTTCGGGCATGGGCTGCCGAACCCCCTCTCTTTTAAATAAAAAAAATATTTTGTGTGCATGTTTGCTGGAATCCGCCAAAGGAGCTCCGGCAACGGCGATGACGACTAAGGTTTCCAAAAGTGTTATGTAATATCAAAGTGTCATGGGCCTTGAGTTATTAGGTCATTAGATGGTTAACATAATTTGTGAAATTTAAATAGGCCAAAATATTTTTAGTGAAAAATGTCTTTTTGGGCCCTTAAGTTTAAATCTACAAAATTTGTACATATTTTCTTATAAAATAAATAATGAAGTTTGACTTTAATTATTTATAGTAAATGGTGATTTACAAGAATTTCAGTTATAAATAAATTAATTAGAAAGTAAACAAAAGAGTTTGTTTACTTTGTTAATTTAATTTATAATCGTGGCGGTTAGTTATTTGATTAAGATATATAATATTGGATCAACTAATTATTGTGATAATTTATTGATGGTGTATGATATGTGATATTATGTATGAAGGATGATCAAAAGCCCAAGTCCAATTTTCTAGGTGTATGCTAGGATATTTTTGTGTTGAATGATTGTAATAATTATCAATTTATAAGTGGGCTTGGTTTATAGCACGTTCTCACCCCATAAGATGTATCCCTATTTATCATGGTTATTTATTTGTAAATATTATTATAGTGGAAGATCAAGATTGGAAGATGGTGGGCCATGATGATTATGAAGATCGAAGACATGTAAATATTGGAGGCTTATGTAATTATGCATTTGCATCTCATGCATTTCCTAGGATTGGACCTAGGCCCGGTTTTAGCTCACACGGGCCATTAGTTTTTGGGGCAATTGATCATCCTTGTTTAATTTATTGTTTATAATATAAGCATGATATATTATAAATAATGAGTATGTGAGTTATTATTATGATAATAACGAAGTTTCATGAATCCGCAAGCATACGATCAAACATGGCGAGCTTTTAAACAAAAATTAATGATGAGACCTTTCAAAAATTAAAAACCCTCATTTTGAATAAGATTCAAAATTAATATCAAGCCCGAAAGGTTAATTATAAAGGTGTTTATAATTTCCTTGTCTTTCATCGACAATGGATGCATGATGAACGCTACCCGTGTTCAGTGCTCGGTTCATATTATTGAAGGAGCCCTAGACACTGGAAAGCTGTGACATCCATTGACATGGTGATGTGAACTACGTGGAACTCCCATGATTTTGGCTCATATTATTGAGGGAACTCATGGCGACCGTCAATTAAGGTTCAACATCGATGGGTAAGGCTTGACACGTAAAGTTGAACGACGTCGTATTATTTGGTCCTAATTAAACGTGAGACAAAAGTTTACATAAAGGGTTGCATGGAGATGCAATTGGAAACTAACTTCTAGGAATTATGATTGGCTGATATTATTTGGGATCATAATTTGCTAATTGGACCTTACGTACCTACTGAGGAAATGAGTTTCCCATTTTCACTAGAGGGTAGTGAAAAATGTCAAAACAATGGGAGCGAAAATTTATGAAGTTAAAGTCCATACTTTATATCTTACTAAATATTATAAAATAGTCATTAACATTTATCTGTCTTTACTTTTTAGTACAAATTTGACAATATTTTCGATTCGCAACCCGTTATCTGCAATACTTGACAAACACATTTTAACTAGACCTAATTACCTCAATTGTCTAAGAAATCAAAAAATCGTCTTGAATTCTGAAAGAATAGGATATACACTAACTGAGTCGCCTCCGTTGAGGCTCCGACTAGCTGCACTCCTGAGGAATTGCAGACTTACAAGGATTGGTGTGACCATTAATTGAAAGCCAAGTGTTATATGCAGGCTTCTATGAATGATGAGCTGCAGAGGCGTTTTGAGGATTCAAAGAGTGCTGCTGACATTCATTTGAATCTCAATGAGCTCTTTGGTGAGCAAACACGGCCTCTTAGGCATGCTACCATCAAGGAGCTGATCACTTTACGTATGCGAGATGGGGCATTGGTCCATGAGCATGACCTAAAGATGATTGGGCTTGTGGACAAGCTCGTTGGCATGGATCTTACGTTGCTTTCAGAGTTGAACATTGACGTGTTGCTCTTATCGCTGCCTAGCTCATTTGATCCTTTTGTGGTGAATTTCAACATGAACAAGCTAGAGCCTACCCTTGAGGAGTTGGTGAATTTGTTTGTTACGTTAGAGTCCACCATCAAGAAAGAGAAATCGGTTCTTTATGTGGGTTCTTCATCTGGTATGAAGATTGGTCCACATGGGTAGGGAAAGAAGTATTCTTTCCAACGACCAAAGAAGAATGTGCCCTTGAAGAGGCAAGATCCGAATCTCGCTGTGGCAGCCACACCTGTTAAGGCTGACAAGAGTGCTGATGTATGTCATCACTGCAAGAAGCCTAGACATTGGAGGCGTAACTACAGAGAATTTCTTGCCCAGAAAGGTTCTTGAAATGGTATGTTCTATATTGAAGTAAAAATTTCAATAAACTCTACTTGTTGAATGTTTGATCATGAAGAAAACCGAAACGGCCATGTGTGATGTTCACGTTTTTCTCCTCGCTTTTAAGGGGGCTGCCAGGCTTATTGTATGAGTCATGTTTCACAGAGGTTGGGAGTGTTTTGATGTGTTAGAAACAGGCCTGGACGGGACTGTGAAGGAAACGATCGAGTGATTTGTTCTTGAGAAAGTTATGGTTCGAATGGTGTGTAGGGTTCATGGCTGCATGCGTGGGACTACTGGCCATGATTTATTGGGTCCAGGCGGGTCTGGTCGAGGTCCTAGGGTAACTGGTGGGGGCTGGTCTGGGCTGGTGCAGAAAAATTACGGCAAGTTCCGGCTAGGTTTTAAGGTCATAAGTGGCTCGAATTGGGTGGTTGTAGGTCAGGTCTTGAGTTACTAAGTCCTGGTTGAAGTATTGAAAATTTGGTTAAGTTTCGAGTTAAAACCGGGACCCTGGTCCAATTTTTAAAACTAATCGTATAAATTTGAAATGGGCTCGAGTCTACGTCTAATAAATGATTATTATTATTTTTTTAGGTGTTTTAATGAGTTTGATTGGATTCGGGTCAAAATTTTGAGGTGCAGGGGTGAAAAGGTCAATTAGGATTTACAGGGGCAAATGGTCATTTTGCACGTGGGTCGAGTTTTTAGCCCTGGCAGCGCCCTAAACACGTTTTGACATGTTTTAAATATTTATGTTCTCATGAATATGACTTTTTATGAAAATATGAAAAATACGCTGCATGCTTGATTTTAAGAAAAATATATGCATACACATGGTTTTATTAAGTGATGAATATGATGACTTGATTTGAAGGATGGAAGTTTGTTGTGACTAATACAATGTCACGATGATACGTAAGGCTACGACTCAGCGGACGGGTAATGTTGTCGCTGATGTCTCCTGTCACCGGTTACCACGGTTACACGTAGATGGATCCATCGACTGACACGATGATACGAAAGTCACAACTACTGAACGGAATTCAAATTAAGAAAAACTAACACATATATGCTGATATGATGTGATATGTTATGTAAATATTTATGCTTCGACATGTTATGATTATGCATGTGACTTTTACGATCATGAAATGTATTTTCATTACAGTACTTTTCACCATTGCTTATTATGTATATGTACTCGCTATAACGTTACATGTTGTTAAGTCTTTAGATTCACTAGATGTGAATGATGCAGGTGAGCATATCGATGAGGATACTGGAGGCGCCGAGGACTGAGTAGGTGGGGCTAGATGTGCGCACGCTAACCCGAGGACCTTATTTCTTCCGCGCATCACGTTTATGAGATAGGAATGATTTGGATATTTTTACGCTATCATTTTATATGTTGTTGGTTGGCAGGAAATTTACACATATTTCATATTAGATTTATTTTTAAACATAAGTTTGGGAATGACGATTTGTTATGGATTTTTAACTGCAGTATTTTTCTTGCTATTTTATTTATGATATTTTAAAAATGTGAATTTTCTACTTTATTGCATGCATGCATTAAAAAATGAATTTCGAGTAGTAGCTTTAAAAAATATATATTAGTAGCATTTTTAAGCAATTGATGTTTCAGTAGATCTTCAGAAGCTTGACCAGCTAATGAAGAGCACAACTAATGAAGAACCCAGCTGAACAAAATAACTGATACAGCAAAATTAGTCCACCAGACCAGTTCACCGAGAAGTTCAGAGCATCAGTTCTAACTGATCTGCTCGCATGTCACAACAAGACTATCTAATGGAATCCAGCTAAATGCGAATATTCAATTATTATTGAGTCTTCATGTACGGTCACTTGAGCACCTATAAATATCAGATCAAGACCGTTGAAGACATCAACAACTACTACTACAACAACAATAAGAGCGGAACAACAATTGAATTCTAGTGTGTAAAAACTGAGGGAACGTTCATTTCATATTAGCTTACTAGAAGCAGTTACTCAGTTGTGTGAGAACACCTTCTTATTGTACTGATAAGATCAATTCTCACACATTCACATACAATCACTCACATATACAAGAGAATTGAGCTTATTGTTTAGCTAAGTGAATCTTCACACAAAGACATTAAAGATTGTATTTGTAGTCTTGGCATAAAGACGTTAAACATTATGAAAATTTTAAGGTGTAGTCTACAATCTTGATGAGTGATATTAATTCTAGTTGGCTGCTGCCCTTTTGGAGTGGGTTTGTACAAAGAATTGTATGAATCAAGGTTTTCTAGTGGATCCTACCCGAGTGGTAGAAGGGGTGACTTAGGAGCAGTTGAAATCTCCGAACATCCATAAACATATCTCGTGTTACTAACTGTTTAACTATTGTTTTAAAAGAAGTTTGATCAGTTCAACTGATATTCGTTCAGTTCTTCCCATAACTGAACGGATACAAGCCCTAACTGATCCGTCTTATTTTAGTTAATCAGTTTAAACACAAGCTAAAAGCTTTACACCGTTCATTTTTCTTATCGAATGATTATTTCGAGTATTTTCCTCTTGGTTTGAAAATAAAAATCGATTTAATTCATCAGTGTATTCATTCTTAGAACACAAGCTATTGCAGGTTATGGAGAATATTTTGTTTGAAGCACCTTCAAGGGTGTCAAAACCGATCCTTCAATTGGCATCAGAGCTAGCTGTTCTAAAAATGACATTTGAAAACTGTATAAAATTATTTTCTTTAAAAATATTTTTATATGCTATTTAAAATTATTTTATATTACTTTCAAAATCATTTTAAAATGCTTATATGATGGAATCGGAATTTTGGAGTTTGACAAATTGAGCGTTTGAAGAATACAAAACTGATCAACTCAATTGAACGTAACGTAACTGAAATGACTTGAACTGAATTTTCCAGACTGATGAACTGATTAAAGCTAACTAAAGCTGTATAGCGAACTGAACTATCAGTTATGACTGATAAGTTACACAGTCAGTTCATCAAATCGGCTATAGAGTCAACTGATAAATCAGCTTGACACGTCATCAGTTAAAGAGCGTAAACAACAACCGACAATTTGTACAAGAGAAGACTGCAACTTGTAGTGGGAGCACCGCATATTTGAATGCCATAGTGTATGATTGTCAGAATAATGATTACATGAAAAATCAACGGATATAAGAAATTTAAACACATTCAATATTATCGTTGGGAGAAAAGCCTATAAATAGTCGAGAAGATCAGCTGAGAAGAGTGTAATAGAGCAGTAGCGAAGAGAAACAGTTATCGAGTTAGCAAGAACAAGCAAATCGTTCTCAATTACAAAAAAGCTCACGCTTTATCAGATATATTCATATTTTTCAGGCTATATTTCGAGCACAAGCACAAGCACTTATTGTTACTATATTCGATCTATTTAGATCAGTTGTGCTTAGAAAAATATTTCAGTTGCGTACTGATAAAAGTGTGAAGATACTAAGAGTTTCAGTTTGACAGTGTTTAAGACCAAACTGAAGTGGGTTATTACAGCTACTGTAACTAATCAAAGTTTTTTAGTGAAAATCCTATCCTTGAGAGAGAAGGGGTGACGTAGGAGCATTTGAAGTCTCTGAACATCCATAAATCTTTGTGTCTCTTATTTCTCTGTCTTCAATCTATCTTTCAGTTGGTTTCCGCATTTTAAGTTAACTGATTGACATTGACAACAAGATTATCGAATTAAATTTATCACTAAACCGATTCACCCCATCGAAAAGATACGAAAATCGTAAAATGTTTATTCAACCCCCCTTTCTAAATACTTTCACTCACCCAATAGATCCGAACATTATCTAACGCACATTGTAAAGAGTAGAGAGGATTGGTTCTGCCACTAACATTGTGGTCACTTCTCTCGACTCTGAGCTTTGTGCTTTAATCAGCCTGCGGGTCCTACCTGTCAGTAGTTCAGCAAAACTGATCAGCAGACTAAATTTCAGTTGCAAGCCGACCAGTTCAACTGATCAACAGACGAAACCCAACTTCTAGGTGAAACTGTTGGATGAAGCTTAATCATCAGCAGTATGTCGCCGCTTCAATGCCATATCAGATCAGAATAAAATAATCAATGAGGTTCAACATTAATGGAGTCAAGTTTGTATCAACTAGACCAGTTTGCCAGCACAGAGATCAAGTCCAAGGAGTTAGCTGTTCTTCAGGAAAAGAAACTCAGAACAGATGTAACATATAATGGCCCGAAAAATCGTGTTTGAAAATTTGTGGAAAAATTTAAAATTTTCTTTTTAAAATAATTAAAATGCCTCATTCACCAAAATAAACTGATACATCAAGTTTAATGTTCAAAATTGCAGCGGAAGAAATTATTATTCGCAAAATAACAAGTTTAAAGTAATCCAACGACTGATAAAAATGTTTGAGCATAAAAATGGTAAATGCCGCAAATGAGGTCCTCAGGTTCCACTACTGCCGACCCAAGCTGGATCACTGGTCCCCGCCCTCGGTCCCAACCTCATCAGTACCTACAACAATCAAATCTAGTGAGTCTAAAGACTCAGCATGCAAATATTGTAAATAACGAGTAAATAATATAATAAAATTGCATGGGATAAAATATCATGTCACGAGGCATAACGTGAAAATAACTTATCATGAGCAATTATAATACGTGCATAACTGACTGAAAATCATAAGTGAAATGTTTGCTCAATCGAGCCCTGTCATAAAATAACATGTCATAAATTTTCTGTTGAGATTATGTTCTACGCAAGTGGCCCGCCCCTACACTGAACTGACCGGTAACTGACGACCGGGTGAATAATAATCGTCTGATCAGACTAATGCCACAGTATACTGGGTGGAACTGAACTGAACTGAACCGGTAACTGACGACCGGGTGATGCAATAATCCCATGATAGTGAAATGGCCACAAGCAATATCGCATAAATCTCAAAAATGAATATTTTATATTTTTATGCACGTAATATAATTAAATGGCATAATGAAATATCCTGTATTATTTTACCACATGGATTGGATCGTTCCCAGGCTCGCTGCGACCTAAATATATCATGAAAAATATGCAAATGATTTCTTGACCAAACTTTGTAATCGAATCCAAAAACGAGACAATTATGCCCAACAACTTCGTATTTAATCATGACTCCGTGTCAACCCGAACCAACACCAAACCATAATTTAGTCATGATTAAAATACACTTAAAATGATGAAATAATGCTCCTAAAATGGTAAGGGCCAAAATTTTGGTGAATGGAGGCCAAAACATGAAACGCTCTTTCGAGAGTCAATTTGGCACATCGCACCATAATTCCTCGTACGACCTCTAAAATGATCCGAATCACAAACGGCCAAAAACATGACCTTCCCAACTTGATGAGGTACTGTCCAGTCCAAGGCCATAGGCTAAAAGCCAACCAAGAACCCGAATTGCACCTCTGAACCGACGCACCACTTGCTGTCCACAAAATACAGCGGCAGCGCCTTCGTTTCCTTGCGTCGTTTTCGAGACTACCGGCCATTGGGGCTTGCACCACCAACCAGAGCCTCTTCCCAACATCATAAGGGATGATTTGAACCATGGCTAAGGGCCCTCGGCCAGCCACAATTCGAACCACACCAGAAACAAACCACACGTCCCAACCGAGCAACAATTCTGCGCGCGTGGGGCATTGCTATTGTTTTGCTGTCATGGATCGTTCCACTGGCCATTTGATTGACCATGGAACAATCTTGACATCAAGGGGTATGGTATGAACCGTGGCTAAGGGCTAGAGGCCAACCAAGATCCACACCACTCCCTAAACCGAACAACACATGCAATAAGGGGAAGGGCCGTGGGCTGTTCTTGTCTCTTTTGATTTAAAAACCAATTCACCATGGACCAAGCCTCAAAAGGACGACTTGGTCACGTCTTAGACATGATAGGGAGGTGTTCTAACCTAGGCTGTAGGCCCCTAGGGCAGCCAAGATCAGCAACTCTCCTCTTTGACAGCAACATGATAGAAATAGAGACTCAAATGGCATGAAGGAGGAGTTGCTGTCATTTTTCGATTTCCAGCATGCATGGGCTTGAACTATTGGACAAATATGATCCTAACATGTCCTAGTACATTTCTAGATGCAGCCTTGGGACCTAGGGTCGAACCAATACCTGAAACAATGAAAACAAGCCAACCCGTGAGGTAGCAAAGGAAGACCGAAAAATTCTGCATGTGCATTTTCTGAAAATATGTTGATTTATTTCGGTTTTCTTTTATTAAAATCATGTTCAAGTGATGTTTAAAAATATCTATATGACTTGATTGAAGAGCAAATAAAAATATATACATGCCTTGGTTCGTTTTGAAAGAAAAACGAACGAAACGACGACGCGGCGCGGAGGAGACGGAGTGATCTTCTTGTTCTTGCTTCTACTCGATTTTTCTCTCCTATTTTCTATGGATACCTCACGATTTCTCTCTAGTTTTTCCTCTGAATTTCGGTGGTGAGGAGGGGGAATGATGGTTAGGAGAGATGGAGGGAGTTGCAATATAAAATGGATGACAAGACCAAGTCTTTCTCTCTTTTGAATTTGAAATGGTTTGATATCAAAATGATTGTTGGAGGGATAGTTGGGGTATGACCGATTCTTCATGTCATCTCAAGGCTAGGATAATGATCTATTATTAATTAATGGTGGTTAATAAATGAAAAGATTATCATGCTATGAAATGACAAGGAAAGGGTCAAAGGTTGTGAGTTGTCAAAGAAATGTTATCTCACTTAAGGGGTGACCGAAATTAATCTAATAAATGGAGGGGAAATATTGTTTAGTTAGTGGATTTTAAACCTTTAGAGCATTACCTATCCTTTAAATAATTTAGTGAATTAACACATTAATTATGGAACTTAAATGAACTTATTTTCTACTTACCTCAAGTTACTTAAATAATTCCTTAAACCTTATTTTAACTTAAATTAACTTATTAGCTAGCTAAAATAAACTCTGGGAATGATTTCTAAATCTTAAATTTTATCTCAAAACTCCAACTCCAGTCCGGCCTCAATGAATTAACTGAAAAGATAAAAATTAAAATATTGCATAAAATAATTAAATTTAAAGGGAAGAATAAATACTCATGCAATAATAATAAAAAAAATCATTTTACTTTAAATGCTAGAAATTATGCATGACTTATACGTAGTTTGGTTTACGGGTTCTACAACTCTCCCTCCCCTTAAAAGAAATTTTGTCCTCGAAATTAAAACTTACCGAATAACTCGGGTACCGACTCCTCATCTCTGGCTCAAACTCCCACGTAGCTTCCTCCTCTGAATGGTTGAGCCATTTGACTTTCACTCGCTTAACTAGCTTGTTCCGAAGCTTCTTCTCCTGTCTGTCTAGGATCTGCACTGGTCTCTCCTCATAAGACAGGTTCGGAGTAAGCCGCAACGACTCAAAGTTCAAGACATGCGAAGGATTTGTCATGTACTTCCTCAGCATAGAGATGTGGAACACATTGTGTACTCCATGTAGATTCGGCGGAAGAGCCACACGATAAGCTAGATTCCCAACTCTGTCGAGGATCTCAAATGGTCCAATGAATCTCGGCCCTGAGCTTCCCTTTCTTCCCAAATCGCATGACCCCCTTCATAGGTGCTATCTTCACATAGACATGGTCGCCAACGGCAAACTCTAGGTATCTCCTCCTTTGATCTGCATAATTTTTCTGTCGACTCTGAGCAGTCCTCATCCTACCCCGGATCTTGACTACTACATCGGCAGCCTGCTGAATAATCTCCAGACCCAACTCTGATCTCTCCCCTATTTCGTCCCATTGAACAGGAGATCTGCACTTGCGGCCATATAGTGCTTCATACGGAGCCATACCGACAGACGACTGAAAACTGTTGTTATAGGTGAACTCCACTAATGGCAAGTTCGACTCCCAACTCCCAGAGAAATCAATAACACAAGCACGGAGAAGATCCTCTAAAATCTGAATAACTCGCTCTGACTGCCCATCTGTATGAGGATGGAAAGCTGTGCTACACAGCAACTTCGTACCCATAGTCGAATGCAAACTCTTCCAAAATGAGGAAGTGAATCTGGGATCTCTGTCAGATACGATAGAAACTGGAATACCATGAAGTCGGACTATCTCCTGGATATACAACTCTGCATACTGAATCATGGTGAAAGTCATCTTAATAGGCAAGAAGTGCGCTGATTTGGTAAGACGATCTACAATCACCCAGATAGCATTTGATTCTCTGACTGACTTCGGCAATCCGGTCACGAAGTCCATGGTAACATTCTCCCACTTCCACTCGGGAATGGGAAGAGGCTTGAGCAAACCTGCTGGTCTCTGATGCTCCGCCTTCAATAACTGGCAAGTCAGACACTCGGATACAAATCGTCTGATGTCTTTCTGCATCTCAGGCCACCAATACAATGACTGCAGATCTCGGTACATCTTCGTAATCCCTGGATGAATAGAGTACGGTGACATGTGGGCCTCTGATAGAATATCTGCTCGAATAGAACCACTGCTAGGAACTCACATCCTGTCTCGGTATCTCACAATACCGTCGCTGACTGAATACAAGACACTGCCCTTGGCCTCATCTCTCTGCTTCCACTTTGCTAACTGTTCATCTGCTGCCTGACCACTGCGAATACGGTCAATAAGGGAAGACTGGATCGTCAAAGTAGATAGACGAGGAACTCTACCTTGAGGATATGACTCTAGATCAAACCTCTGCATCTCAAGCTGAAGAGGTCTCTGAATCGTCAAATGAGCCATCACTGCGACTTTTCTGCTCAATGCATCCGCAACTACATTAGCTTTACCCGGGTGGTAGCTAATGTCACAGTCATAATCCTTCACAAGCTCCAACCAACGCCTCTGACGCATGTTCAGCTCCTTCTGCGTAAAAAAATACTTGAGGCTCTTCTGGTCGGTAAAGATCTGGCACTTCTCTCCATACAAATAATGCCTCCAAATCTTCAGGGCAAATACTACGGCTCCCAACTCTAGATCATGGGTAGGGTAGTTCTTCTCATGGATTTTCAACTGTCGAGAAGCATACGCTATCACCTTCCCATGATGCATCAATACTGCGCCCAAACCGAGCTTCGAAGCATCGGTGTACAGAACAAACTCACCGGGCCCTGACGGCATGGCCAAAACTGGCGCTGAGATAAAAGCTTGCTTCAAAGTATCGAAGCTCTTCTGACACTCCTCGCTCCACACAAATTTAGCATTCTTCTTGGTCAATGATGTGAGTGGAACGGCAATAGAGGAGAATCCTTTAATGAACTTCCGATAATATCCTGCTAGCGCAAGAAAACTGTGGATCTCTAATGCATTCTGCGGCACAACCCAATCTCTGACTGCGGCAACTTTCGCTGGGTTTACCTCAATACCACTACTAGAAACAATGTGGCCTAAGAACGCCACCTTCTCTAACAAAAATTCACACTTACTGAACTTTACGAATAACTTGTGCTTCTGCAAGGTCTGTAACACTGTGGTCAGATGTCTGCTGTTATCCTCCTGATTCTTGGAGTAGATGAGAATGTCGTCTATGAATACTATCACAAACTGGTCAAGATACGGCTGAAATACGAGATTCATGAGATCCATGAAGATCGCTGGCGCATTCGTCAGACCGAACGGCATCACAAGGAACTCATATTGGCCATAACGAGTCCTAAAAGCAGTCTTGGAAACATCATCATCTTTAACCCTCAACTGGTGATAACCGGAACGCAGATCTATCTTGGAGAATATCGAAGCTCCCTGCAACTGGTCAAACAAATCCTCAATCCTCGGGAGTGGGTACTTGTTCTTCACTGTAACCCTGTTCAATTCCCGGTAATCAATGCAAAGTCTCATCGCGCCATCCTTCTTCATCACAAATAAGACTGGCGCGCCCCATGGTGAAAACCTCGGGTGAATGAACTCCTTGTCTAGAAGTTCCTGAATCTGCTTCTTAAGCTCTGCCATCATTGTCGGTGCTAGTCGTTACGGTGCTTTGGAGATCGGAGCCGTACCTGGCATGAGCTCAATAGAAAACTCCACCTCTTGCTCAGGTGGTATACCAGAGACGTCCTTAGGAAAAGCATCTAAGAAGTCTCTAACAATCGGAACGTCTACGGCTGACTGACTGAGCGCCTCGGGGACAGATATAAAAGTTGCTAAAAACGCCCGACACCCTCTATGCATGAGCTTCCTAGTCTTGACATAAGGAATAATGCACGGTAAGGGAAAGAACCTGTTCGGCTCAAATAAGAACTGCGTCATTCCAGGCGGTCGGACTAGAACAGATCTCCGCTGGAAGTCAATCAAAACTCTGTTCCGCAATAGCCAGTCCATCCCTAGGATGATGTCAAACTCTGGCATTGGCAACACGATCAGATCCGCATAAACGAGGTTGCCATGGAGCTCAAGATCTATGTCTCGGATCACATTGGTAGCTGCCATCTCTTCACCAGAAGGCAATACTACTGAATAGGCTACATCTAGCCCAACGGTCTTGACCTTGAGGAAATTAGCAAAGACCTCCGAAATAAATGAGTGAGTGGCCCCTGAATCTATCAAGTCCTTCGTAGCGGAACCAATATAAATATTCTCCCTGAAAGGTTGGAATACTAAGCTGAACCCAATAATCATAAGAACTAACTTATAGACATGCAAAGGTCAAAGTTCTTCTAACTTAAATTTCCAAAATAATACTGAGTAGAGCATGCAATCCTACTGCAATTCTATGTTCAAAAATCTTAACCCAAAACATTAAATCCCAAATGTAAACTTAAAGCTTAAAGGTACCTGTCATAAGCATGGTCTCCGGGTTCGTCTCCGTGGCATTGAGAGCAAAAACTCTGCCTTGGGTAGGCAGATTCCTCTGAGGGCACTGCAGAAGTAAGTGGTCTGGACTAACACACTTATAACACTTCCCTGAACCATACATACACACTCCAGAATGGCGGCGTGTGCACCTAGGACAGACTGGATGCTCAAAAGTCCTCGGGGCTGGGCGTCCCCGCTGCTGCTGCTGCTGACCTCTGTTTCTAGGTGGGCCGTGGAAAGGCCTCTTGTTCTGATGCTATTGTTGAGGAGGAGGGCGGTGCGGTACCTGGATTGGGCGCTTGCCCTGGCGATCCCGCTCAATGTCACGCTGGTCCTGCTCTACAGCTAGAACTCTGGAGACGGCGACCTCATAAGTAGTAGGGTCAGCTACCCTAACATCACGGCGCAAGATCGGCCGTAGACCCACCAGGAAATGCATTAACTTGGCTTTAACATCATTCGCAATCAGGGGCACAAAATGACAACCCCTCTCAATCTTACGGATGAACTCCGTAACAGTCAGATCTCCCTGTCTCATGCTCATGAATTCCGTGGTCAACCTGGTGCGCACCTTCTCAGTGAAATATTTGGAGAAGAATAACTCCGTGAAGCGTGTCCAGCTCAGCGTAGCCAAGTTCAGGGCTACTGACGCTCCTTCCCACCATAAGCGGGCATCTCCTCCGAAAATGTAGGTGGCACATCGAACTCTGTCTGCATCTCCAAGCTCCATGAACTCGAAGATAACCTCGAGGGACTTGATCCAGCCCTTGGCAACCATGGGATCAGACGTCCCTGAAAACTCCTTCGGCCTCATCTTCATGAAGCGCTCATAAGTAGCCTCGGGCCCTGTCGGCCTGGCTGTCACAGCATGGTTCCCCGCGAACTGTGCGAAGAACTGAGTCATCCCAGCTAGCATCTGGGCATTCATGTCGGGTGGAGGGGGTGGTGGAGGTGGTAAGTCCCTCTCCTGCCTCCGATTCATGCCGTCCTCCTGGCGAGGCTCATCCTCTCTAGTGCGCTCGAGGATGCGTCTAGGGGGCATACTGTTCCATACATAACCCATACGTAACTAACATGCATAATTCCATAATTTATTTAAATTTAAATACTGAACAATAAAAATCTGGACGTAAAACATTTCATTAAAACATGCTGTTAAAATATTTCATGCTGTAAACGAAATGCGAAAATGTAAAACTTACAGACCGAAGATGTGACTCCATGAGCTTCTCGTGGTCAGTAGTAGTACAACCCTTTACAGAACCATTGCTCTGACACCAGCTACAATGGCCTGAAAATTCTTGTTTGAAAATTTGTAGAAAAATTTAAAATTTTCTTTTTAAAATAATTAAAATGCCTCATTCACCAAAATAAACTGATACATCAAGTTTAATATTCAAAATAGCAGCGGAAGAAATTATTGTTCGCAAAATAACAAGTTTAAAGTAATCCAACGACTGATAAAAATGTTTGAGCATAAAAATGATAAATGCCGTAAATGAGGTCCTCGGGTTTCACTACTGCCGACCCAAGCTGGCTCACTGGTCCCCGCCCTCGGTCCTGACTTCATCAGTACCTACAACAATCAAGTCTAGTGAGTCTAAAGACTAAGCATGCATATATTGTAAATAACGAGTAAATAATATAATAAAATTGCATGGGATAAAATATCATGTCATGAGGCATAACGTGAAAATAACTTATCATGAGCAATTATAATACGTGCATAACTGACTGAAAATCATAAGTGAAATGTTTGCTCAATCAAGCCCTGTCATAAAATAACATGTCATAAATTTTCTGTTGAGATTATGTTCTACGCAAGTGGCCCCTGCACTGAACTGAACTGAACTGACCGGTAACTGACGACCGGGTGAAGTAATAATCGTCTGATCAGGTATACTGGGTGGAACTGAACTGAACTGAACTGAACCGGTAACTGACGACCGGGTGATGCAATAATCCCATGATAATGGAATGGCCACAAGCAATATCGCAGAAATCACAAAAATGAATATTTTATATTTTTATGCACGTAATATAATTAAATTGCATAATGAAATATCCTGTATTATTTTACCACATGGATTGGATCGTTCCCAGGCTCGCTGCGACTTAAATTTATCATGAAAAATATGCAAATGATTTCTTGACCAAACTTTGTAATCGAATCCAAAAACGAGACAATTACGCCCAACGACTTCGTATTTAATCATGACTCCGTGCCAACCCGAACCAACACCAAACCATCATTTAGTCATGATTAAAATACACTTAAAATGATGAAATTATGCTCCTAAAATGGTAAGGGCCGAAATTTTGGTGAATGGAGGCCAAAACATGAAACGCTCTTTCGAGAGTCAATTTGGCACATCGCACCATAATTCCTCGTACGACCTCTAAAATGATCCGAATCACGAACGACCAAAAACATGACCTTACCAACTCAATGAGGTACTGTCGAGTCCAAGGCCATAGGATAAAAGCCAACCAAGGACCCGAATTGCACCTCTGAACCGACGCACCACTTGTTGTCCACAAAATACAGCGGCAGCGCCTTCGTTTCCTTGCGTTGTTTTCAAGAATACCGGCCATTGGGGCTTGCACCACCAACCAGAGCCTCTTCCCAACATCTTAAGGGATGATTTGAACCATGGCTAAGGGCCCTAGGCCAGCCACAATTCGAACCACACCAGAAACAAACCACACGTCCCAACCGAGCACCAATTCTGCGCGCGTGGGGCATTGCTATTGTTTTGCTGTCATGGATCGTTCCACTGGCCATTTGATTGACCATGGCACAATCTTGACATCAAGGGGTATGGTATGAACCATGGCTAAGGGCTAGAGGCCAACCAAGATCCACACCACTCCCTAAAACCAAACAACACATGCAATAAGGGGAAGGGCCGTGGGCTGTTCTTGTTTCTTTTGATTTGAAAACCGATTCACCATGGATCAAGCCTCAAAAGGGCGACTTGGTCACGTCTTAGACATGATATGGAGGTGTTCTAACCATGGATGTAGGCCCCAAGGGCAGCCAAGATCAGCAACTCTCCTCTTTGACAGCAACATGACAGAAATCGAGACTCAAATGGCATGAAGGAGGAGTTGCTGTCATTTTTCGATTTCCAGCATGCATGGGCTTGAACTATTGGACAAATATGATCCTAACATGTCCTAGTACATGTCTAGATTCAGCCTTTGGAACCTAGGGTCGAAACAATACCTGAAACAATGAAAACAAGCCAACCCGTGAGGTAGCAAAGGAAGACCGAAAAATTCTGCATGTGCATTTTCTGAAAATATGTTGATGTATTTCGGTTTTCTTGTATTAAAATCATGTTCAAGTGATGTTTAAAAATATCTATATGACTTGATTGAAGAGCAAATAAAAATATATACATGCCTTGGTTCGTTTTGAAAGAAAAACGAACGAAACGACGACGCGGCGCGGAGGAGACGGAGTGATCTTCTTGTTCTTGCTTCTACTCGATTTTTCTCTCCTATTTTCTATGGCAACCTCACGATTTCTCTCTGGTTTTTCCTCTGAATATCGGTGGTGAGGAGGGGGAATGATGGTTAGGAGAGATGGAGGGAGTTGCAATATAAAAGGGATGACAAGACCAAGTCTTTCTCTCTTTTGAATTTGAAATGGTTTGATATCAAAATGATTGTTGGAGGGATAGTTGGGGTATGACCGATAATTCATGTCATCTCAAGGCTAGGATAATGATCTATTATTAATTAATGGTGGTTAATAAATGAAAGGATTATCATGCTAAGAAATGACAAGGAAAGGGTCAAAGGTTGTGAGTTGTCAAAGAAATGTTATCTCACTTAAGGGGTGACCGAAATTAATCTAATAAATGTAGGGGAAATATTGTTTAGTTAGTGTATTTTAAACCTTTAGAGCCTTACCTATCCTTTAAATAATTTAGTGAATTAACACATTAATTATGGAACTTAAATGAACTTATTTCCTACTTACCTCAAGTTACTTAAATAATTCCTTAAACTTTCTTTTAACTTAAATTAACTTATTAGCTAGCTAAAATAAACTCTGGGAATGATTTATAAATCTTAAATTTTATCTCAAAACTCCAACTCCAGTCCGACCTTACTGAATTAACTGAAAAGATAAAAATTAAACTACTGCATAAAATAATTAAATTTAAAGGGGAGAATAAATACTCATGCAATAATAATAAAAAAAATCATTTTACTTTAAATGCTAGAAATTATGCATGACTTATACGTAGTCTGGTTTACGGGTTCTACATAACAAATCAAGTGTTCAAGAAAACCAGTCGTTGGAATATCCAGTTCTATTATATAGAAGACTGACTGATACTTAATGTTGTTTAAAATGTGCTAATGTTGTAGCAATTTCCCTTAAATGGTGATGTACTTAAATGTATGATACAAGGGACGCTTATTTGATTAAATAAACATCATGTTTATCCAATTAGTTTGTATGTAACTGAACTGCTATTTCAATGTCGTTGCCTAAACTGCTTGAATGTCCAAGGCTCATAAAATTCTTCTTAAATGGAAGTTTTTCAATTCAGTTTTTAAGAGAAGCTTTAAAATCCTTTCAATATTTTTTTCTCAAACTGAAACATCTTTTAAAATTATCTCTTAAAATGTTTTGACTAAAATATTTTATAATTAAGTTTTTGAGGGGGGGTCTTTTTTTTCCTTTATTCCCAAACTAAATTTTCTTTAAATAAATCACAATTTTTTTAAGTCTTGTTATCATCAAAAAATGGGAGTTTGTTGGAACATTTCATGTTTGCAATCATAATTTTGATGTTAACAAAACTTGTAATTTTGCTTCTAACAAATTTATCTAGCGTGCAGAAAGCTGAAACTGATCGGATCACAAATTGATCAGTTCCCGAAGACAAAACTGAAGTTTTCGAGACGCCAACTGAAAGTACCAACTGATTGCCAAAACTGAACCAGTCCAACTCATACATCTAAGAACAGTTCCACTGATTGACCAGCTAATAGGTGGTGCAACAGCAAATCTTCAGAAGCCCATCCACCTGATGAAGAGGCTCAACTGATGAAGAACCCAACTGAGCAAAAGAACTGATATAGTCAAATCAGTCCAAACAGTTTTCACCAGACCAGTTTAGAGAACCAGTTCACCAGACCAGTTCAGAGCATCAGTAGTAACTGATATGTTCGCATGTCACAACAAGACTATCTAATGGAATCTAGCTAAATTCAAATGTTCAAGGTACAAGCTACAGGCTACCTCACATATGAAGGTACAATGATGGACGTTTCAGCAAAGCTGAAAAGAGAAATGTAGTACCCGGAAAAAAAAAAAAAACCAATATGCGTAGATATGTGCATATTTTGTATTATTTAATTTTAAATGGTTATTATTTTAAGAAATTGTTGATTTAATTGCATTTAAATCATTAACGTAATTTTTAAGGAATTTTAAATCGCGTATTTCAAATTTCAGCTTTTTAGATATATACGCGAGACCGGACCGGAGTTAGGAAATCGGAGATGAATTTTATGATCCAAAAATATTCCTAAATTTATTCCGAGCTAAGGAATGATTTATTTTAATGAAATCGAGTGGATTTAAGTCTAATTTAATTAATTAATCACAAATTTAATTGTAGGCTTCTTAATTCATCAAGATTATGCTTAATTAACATTTTAATCAAGCTTATCTAACCTAGGATTCTACTTAGCAAAACTTAAACAAATCCTACACCAATTGGAAAGACAACTCTCGGTCAATTCCACTCCACACAATCCCAACTTGACACCATTTAACTCCCCCAACAACAAAACAAAGGTCACTCATTCATCATGCATGTTTCCCCCCAACTTGACATCATTTACTCTTCCATGCACCACCTTATTTGACCACAAGCCTTCACCACTTTCTTCACTCCACCTACCACGAAATTATAGAGATTTAGCGGCTCCCATTCTTGGCCAAGACAACAACAATAACAAGGTTTCTTCATTTCCGTTCCCGTGTCTCCCGGTCCGACGTATCGTGTTGTTTATTGTAAAAATAACTTAAGGCATGTTTCTATCACTCTATTCTCTTCAATCAAGTCATATTATTATTTTGAAACATTATATGTGCATGAAACTTGAAGCAAAAACCGAAATCATGTTAGCATTTTCGAAATAACATAGTGCAGATTTTCGGCTTCCACCTATGCCCTCACGATTTGGTTGTTTTTGTTGATGTACAGGGTGGCTCGATTCCTAGTGTAGAACCCGAAAAATCAGATTACGTATAAGCCATGCATAATTGCTACTATTTAAATTAAAAATGAATTTTTATAAATATATGAAGTGTTTGATTTATTTTAATAATTTTAAGTCATGATTATTTATTTTAAAAGTAGATGTTTAGATTTATCTTTTCAGGATAAATACGCGAGGCCGGACCGGAGTTTGGAGATTTGAAATAAGATTAATAATAAGAAAAATATTCATAAATTTAATTTTAGCTAAGGAATAATTTATTTTAATGAAGAAGAAGATGTTTAGGATTTATTAAATTAATTGGAGTTAAATTGGTAAATAAATTCTTTAGGTTAATGTATAATTAAAGCTTAAATAAAAATATGTAAACAAAGGGAGATGAATTAATATAGGTCAAATATATTCAAGAAATTAAACATAACCTTTAAACATTTAAATTTGAAGTCATGTATGCCATGCAAGAGTTTATTCTAAATTCACTAAAATGTATAATGGGTATTTAAAACCTTAAAACAATTAAAATGCAAAGTTTAAATAATAAAATACCATGCAAAAGAGTAATAATTTTGGTCCAGACAATTCAAAAGTGTAGTAAATCCATTCAAGTCACACTCATATAGCCTTTAAGGTAAATACAATTCATCACCTTTAATTCATTAGTTAATAGTAAATTCAAACACAAAAATATATCTTAATTCTTCCTTAACCCATCATGCTAGTAAATAAACAAAAACATGTAGCAAAAATGAGGAAAATAATCGGCTAAAAAGGAGAGAAGGAAGCCATTCAAATTCCATTCAACTCCTTCACTTGTAACTCCCACCTTAATGCATATTATGACACCTTTAACAACCCTTCTAACACTCACCTTCATTGTCTAGCAAACCCACACTCTCACCTGTGAAAAATATCAGATAATAGCAGCCTAAGATCATGATTTAACAGCTAGAAGAAAAGAATAAGTGCAGCTACAGCAAGGGAATGAGAAACAAATTCAAACCCATTCAACTTCTTGACTTGTAACCTCCAACTAAATGCACTTCAAGACTCCTTTATCACCCATTGAACCTTCATCTTCATTACCTACATTTCCTACACACCCTTACCTTCGAAATTAGCAGAGAACCAGCAGCTAAAAATCGTGATAGCAGCAGCAGAAAAAGTAAGAAAGAAACCCAACTCCGTTCCGCCGCTCGTATTCGTCGTGTTGATTTGTTTTGTCAAAACAAATTCCAGGCATATATATATTGTTTCTTTGCTCTTCAATCAAGTCCTATAGATATATTTAAACCATTATATAAGCAGGATTCAAGCAAGCAACACGAAAATGACAGCAACTTTCCAAGCAAAAATCTGTACAGAATTTCTTGGCTCTTTTGGTTTTCAACTTCACGGTTTGGTGTGTTTTGTTGCTTACTGGGAGTGGCTCGTTTTCCAGGCACACATGGCTGCTTCTAGGAATGTTTTAGAGTGTGTTAGGGTTTCGTTGGTTCGTTGGTTTAGGTCCATACACTCAGGAGAAAGAAGTGGCAGCAACATTTCCATGAGTACAGTTTTTGTGTCAAGGTTTCTGTCATTGAGTTGTTTAATGGTTGTGTTCGAATCTTGGCTGTCCTAGGGTCCGTAGCCATGGTTATAACTCTACCTTAACATGTCAAGGACGTGACCAAATCATCCCTTCAAGGATCGGTTCACGGATCCATCAACATTTCACCAAAACATCCCAAGCACATTTCGGTTTCATCATGTTTCTTTGTGAGTAACTTTCGGTTTTTGGAGGTGTTGGATGGGTTGTGGTTGGCTTTTAGCCCTTAGCCATGGTCCAAGCCATGCCTTAGGATGTTGGTAAGAGTCCTTGGGAGGTGGTTCAAGCCCTTGGTCAATAAATTTCAGAGTTTACACCACAAACGCACAAGTTGCCACTGCTAGTTTTTTTTTTTGACAGCAACTTTCATCTTCGGTTTTGAGGTTGGTTTGAGTTCTTGGTTGGCTTTTAGCCCATGGACGTGGACTGGACAGTACCTCAATGACTTAGGAAATTCATGTTTTTGGCCGTTCGTGATTTGGTCAAGTTTAGAGGCCGTACGAGAATTTACGGTGAAGGGTGCCAAAATGACTCTCGAAAGAGTGTTATATATTTTTGGATTCCTTTCACCCATTTTCGTGTTTTACAGTTCTTATGCATATTTTTCAGTATGTTTGGGGTATTTTAATCATGATTAAACGTCGGTTTAAGGTTGGTTCGGATTGGTACGATACCATGATTAAAAATCAAGTGGTTGGTCCTAATAGTCACACTTTTGGTTCTATTATTGAGGGTTGGTTCTATTGTCAAGTTTAAGTCAAGATAATATTATTTGCATGTGTCACATATTAGAGTTAAGTCGCAGCAAGCCTGGGAGCGATCCAACTCATCCGGTAAAAGTAAGGTTATAATTATATTACGTGCATAAAAATATAAAATGTTTATTTTTGAGATATATGCTATATGTCTTGTGGCCACCTTATGCTTATGGGTTTGGAAGTCGGTAGGAACAACCGAGGACCTCTCCGCCCGGTGACTTACGACCGGTTTATGATTATGTATGGGTACGGACATCCAGTCCAAGGGCTGTGATTGATCTCTACCGCCCAGTATACTGTGGTTTAGTCTGATCAGGCGCTTACGCTATATTATGGGCCACTTGCTTAGAAACAATATCTCTACCAGAAAATTATGATATGATATGACAGAGCTCTATTGAGCAAAGCTTTTACATATGATTTTCAGATATGCACGTAGATATAATTACTCATGATACGATTTTCACCGTACGCTTTACGATACCATATTTTTACGTTGCTTGCGATTTTATGATATATTTACTTGTTATTCACGATATATACATGTTGAGTCTTTAGACTCACTAGACTTGATTGTTGTAGGCACGGATGAGGTCGAGGCCGAGGACGGGAACCAGTGAGTTATCTTGGGGCAGCAGTAGTAAACCCGAGGACCTCATGTTTTAGTTTATGCATTTTCTTATATTCAAACTCAGTTTTAATATTTTGGATATATTTTTAAGTTGTTTTTTGAAAACAATATTTCACTCCGCTGTTAATTTTAAAGTTCAAATTATTTACATGTTTATTTTATAAATGAGGCAAGATATTTATTTATTTAGAAAATTTTTAATAATTCCGCAAAAATATGAATACGAAATACGGGCCTTTACACCTAGGCTCCCAAGGCTGCTTATGGTCATGTCCTAGGGTGTGTTAGGGTCAAGTTTGATCAAGGGTTCAAGCCCCAAAACCGTAAGTTAGGTGCCCAACTCGGTACGGAAGAAACAAGTGTCATATTCGTATGTCATTTGCTGTCATTGGCTTGCGTAGGATGGTGTTCGAGCCATGGCTGGCCCAGGGCCAGTAGCCATGGATAGGACCCTCCCCTAGCAAGCATAGGACGTGGTCAAGTTGGCCCTAAGTGTCTTAAGCCATGTCCCATGTCGTTCCGACAGAAACAAGACAAGCAGCCCCTTCGATTTCTATTTCCTTTCGTGTGAGTTGGTTCGGTTCTTTGAGGTTGGTGTGGATCTTGGTTGGATTTTTAGCCCTTAGCCATGGTTCACACAACGCCTCATGATGTCTAGATCATGCCATGGTCAATCACATGGCCACTGGAATGATCCATGACAGCAAAAACAAGCAACACCCCCACGCGTGCCATCTGTGTTCTCGGGTGAAGCTTGGAATCGTCGTAGGTGTTGGCTTGGATTGTGGTTGGCCTAGGGCCCTTAGCCATGGTTCAAACCATAACTTAGGATGTTGGTAAGAGGTTCTAGTTGGTGGTTCAAGCCCCAATGGCAAATAGTCTCATAAACGAAGCGATGCAAGCACAGTTGCTGCTGCTGGAATTTTTGGACAGCAGCTTTGAGCTTCAGTTCAGAGGTGTGTTTCGAGTCCTTGGTTGGCTTTTAGCCTATGGTCTTGGACTTGACAGTACCTCCTTGAGTTAGGAAGGTCATGTTTTTAGCTGTTTGTGAATTGGTTAAGTTTAGAGGTCGTACGAGAATTTACGGTGCGATGTGCCAAAGTGACTCTCGAAAGAGCGTTTCATGATTTTGGCCTCCATGCACAAATTTTCGTGTATTATAGCCCTTGGTATTTATTTTCCAGTATTTTAGGCGTATTTTAATCATGACTAAACGATTGTTCGATGTTGGTTCGGGTTGGTACGGCGTCATGGTTAGCTACTAAGTTGTTGGGCGTAATTGTCTCGTTTTCGGTTCGGTTATGATATGGTGGTCAAGTTAAGTTTATTTTCATGGTTCTTATGTTAGAATTAGGTCGCAGCGAGCCTGGGAATGATCCAACCCAATTGGTAATATAACACAGGAATTTAATTATATTACGTGCATAAAAATATAAAAGTTTATTTTTGAGATATATGCGATATGTCTTGTGGCCACTTCACGCTTATGGGATTATTACTTCACCCGGTGACCTACGACCGGTTTATGTTTATGTACGGATACGGGTATCCAGTCCAAGGGTTGTGATGATCTCTACCGCCCAGTATACTGTGGTTTAGTCTGATCAGACGAGCATGTTATGTTATGTTACGTTATGGGCCACTTGGGTTGAACATTATCTCAACAGAAAATTATGATATACTATTTTATGACAGGGCTCTATCGAGCAAACATTTACATACGATTTTTCAGTTATGCACGTATTTATAATTATTCATGACACGATTTTTCACGTTACGCTTTACGATATGATATCTTTACATGGCATGAGATTTTATGATATATTTACTTGTTATTCACGATATATGCATGCTGAGTCTTTAGACTCACTAGACTTGATTGATGTAGGTACTGACGATGCAGATGCTGAGGGCGGGGACCAGTGAGTTAGCTCGGATCGGCGGTAGTACGAACACGAGGACCTCACGTTTAGTTATTCAGTTTTATGTTCGAACCCTTGTTATAAATTTTAAGTTATTGTTTAAAACATTATTCAGTTTCCGCTGCTATGTTTATGTTAAACCTTTGGGTTATTTTACGAAAGTTTTATACGTTGCAAGTTTATTTATTTAAAGAGAAAATTTTTAATAATTCCGCAAAATTATGAATACGAAATACGAGTCATCACAGTTAGAATTATTAATACGAAATACGGGTCATCACAAGAAAAGCTTCCAGAACAGTTGTCAGAATGACAAGACATGTCCTAAAATTCTAGTGTGTAAAGAAAACCGAGGGCACGTTCATTTCATATCAGCTTACTAGAAGAATTTAATCTAGTTGTGTGAGAACACCATCGTATTGTACTGATCAGATCAGTTCTCACACATCCACACACAATCACTCACATATACAAAAGAGTTGAACTTATTGTTTAGCTGAGTGAGTCTTCACACAAAGACATTAAATATGGTGTTTGTAGTCTTGGCATAAAAACGTTTAACATTATGCAAATTGTAAGGCGTTGTCTACAATCTTAAGTGATAGGATTTCTAGTTGAATGATTTCCTTCCAGAGTGGATTTGTACAAAGAGTTGTATGAATCAAAGTATTCTAATGGATCCTACCCGAGTTGATAGAAGAGGTGACGTAGAAGCAGTTGAAGTCTCCGAAACATCAATAAACATATCTTTTGTCCCTAACTGTTTAACTGTTGTTTTAAAACTGATTTGATCAGTTCAGCTTATATTAATTCAGTTCTTCCTATAACTAAATTAATACAAACCCGAACTCATTCTCTTAGTTCAGTTATTCAGTAAAAAACCACAAGCTAAAAGCTTTAAACTGTTCAGTTATTTCGAGTATCTTTCGCTTGATTTGAAAACCGAACTCGATTTAATTCATCTGTGTATTCATTATTAAAACACAAGCAATTACAGGTTATGGAGAATATTGTATTTGAAGCACCTTCAATGGTGTAAAAACCGATCCTTCAATCATCTAAGCTGGTGGTCTTCGAGTGTTACTCAGCCCATTTGCTCTAGCTCTCTTCTGGTATCAACATTTTTTGTCATCTCTTATTTATAATATATCCATTTTCTTCTTTGGTCATTCTCTAATCAAATGAATTTTTCTCATCCTTCTTGGATCTGGTACAGTCAGCAATGAAGTGGCATGTTCTACCTCAATTAAAGAATACTTGATAAAAAGAGTTTGATTATTTCTTATATTTGTTCTTTTTATTAAATTTTAAAAATTATTAATATTCTTCCTCATAAATTTTCCAAATTTCCTAATGAACGATGACATGGTGTCACTTCTTAGCAGTAGAACTTACTTTGATGGATATTTTTCTACTATAACAAGAGCTTTTGCAACTTGTGGAACAAATAGCTCTTCTTCATTCCTTGTTCCCAACTAAAACTCATAAGCTTTCAGATCAACAAACAAATCATGCAACTCGAGCTTATTCAGAAAATAGTAGCGGTCAATTCAAATTTCTGGGATACTAGCTAGAATGAGTAACCAATATATCTTTAATTATATCTTTGTTGAAAACCCTTGAAATATACTCAGAGATAACTATATGTTGTTTTCCGAAAATATTTCCATGTAAGTCCGCAAGTTGATCTGTTATGCTACAGAACATATGTGAACAACTTGGTTCTATTTAGGATGTAGTTGTTCTTCATATCAGTTTAGCACAACTTGTTTGTATGTTTCATCATGTATCAGTATAATACATCTTTCATTGAGTCAGTTTAGTTTAGATGATATGTTTTCATTAATTTTGGGTAAGTCAGATCAATTTACGTTTTATCAATCAAATTTTAAATTACATTTTATTTTAACAACCCAGTAGATGAAAATTTCCTGGTTACACCACCTGTTCTAGTTCGCTCGAATTCCATAATTTCAAACACAAATCGAATATTTTTCTTTGCATCAACTCGATTAGTTGACAGCCCTGTCATGTATAGGATTGTATGTCTTTTACAAATAAAATAATCGTGATAAAAGAAATCAAAGGAAGATTTAATTATTTGTAAACCTAACAAAACAATGACAACTAAAAATAGAATGAGAAAAGTAAATAAAGAAAAAAGAGAGAGAATGGGGTGAGCTCTCCATTGTCTCTTTACTCTGTCCCTTTCACCGCTCTCTCTTTCGAAATCGCAAATAATCGTTTCGATTACTTCGCGATATGAAGCATACAAACTGATTTTAATCTGAGTAAAATGAAAAAAGCTCCGAGTTTTCGATCCATGGTGTCAACGGTAGACATCAATTTCGCGCAGTCGACGGCGGCTTTCTTATGCAGCGAGATTCGCGACACAATTCCTTCTGAACCATCTCCGCCGGAGGCGGCGGAGCAGCCTCACCTCCACCAAGGTGTAAAAGACTTCGTGGCTCTATACGGGGAGAAGAGGGTTGTGTTGGATATCGACTTGAATGTTGCTTTGAATGTAGATGAAGATTTCGACTTTCCGGAGGTCAACTACCGCGGGGTGCAGGTGAATGGCCGAAAATTTTGGCGGGAGGCGGCGAATAATGTTTCTGAGAATGGAGTTGAAGCTCATTTTTCAGAAATCATTGAAATTAGATCAGTAAAGAAAAAAGATTTGGGATACAATAATCGACGGTGGGCGGCACTTCTTGAGGCGGCGGAGATTGCTTCCGCCGTGTATGAAGAATGTCCAACAAAGAGAGAAGGGAAAGTCATTCAAATCGAGCAACGGAATCAAAATCACGACGCGGGCAGCACGGCGGTGGAGGTGGCGCCTCCGTTGTTGCGTCTGAGGAGGGAGAGGGCGGCGGCGTTACCTAACAAGTATAGGGACTCAGTTCTGGACTACACAGCGGAAGCCGCCATTATTGCCACCAAGAGGAAGTTCTCCAGGTGATTGTGCGACTGTAATTAATTACATAATTTTCTGTTTGATAATTAGTATCTTTTACAGGCAGTAAAAGGGTAAAATTGAGGAATCACGCAGTGAAAGGGAAATAATGGTTTTTAACCTTATTAATCTTTCATTGATTTTCGTGTTTGTCGGTAATACAGCAAAACCATTGTTTTTTGTTTGGTATTTAGGTTCCTGCTAATTAAATTTTCTGCTACATAATATGTTATATCTTATGCTACACTTATTAAAATGAACAATAACAAATCACAAAGGTTATTTTAGGAGAGATGGATTTAAAATAAATGAATTTTGATTATAATTTTATTTTTTATGATAAAATAATATATTAATCTTAAATCAATACAGTATTTATGTAAATATCAGTAAGACAAAGTATAATGAATTTCAAATTATACGTGATTAACTTAAAATTCATTATAATTAAAATGAAATATTATAGACAAGTAATGAATAAATTTGAAGTATATGGTCTTACTTATCTAATTAACAAAAATATATTTTAAATCTATCCAATCAAGCACAACCTAAAATTAATAATAAAAATCACCAAGGTTGTGTTAGGGTATATTGTGTTGCATAAAAATCGATATAATATCAGGTATTGCAAACTATGAATGTCTCGTTTGATCCAACGGCTTAGAAAAATGGGGTTGAGCAGAGACTTTGTGTTTTGACGAAATTATGGCATGGTAGTTGTAAATAATTTAAGAAAAATAATTATTTTCATTGGATAAAATGTCAATTACATCTTGGGATAGGGTTATATTCTTCACATAATATGATATTTTTGTTGGAATATGTGCCCAATAAACCAACATGTGACTTATATTTTATTGAATTATTATAAAAAAAGTATTTATTTTAATAATATTTTATAATTTTATTCAATTACGGCATTATTTTTTCTGTATATTCATACAAGCTTTATAAATAAAGTTCTTAAATATACAAAAAGGACCATGAGGTATCCCCTCTTAAGGTAAGATCATGAAACTCATTAACAAACATATTGCATATTCTAAACAAGTTTCTAGTCGATTTTCAACCGCCTAAAATCAGGATAAAGTTCTCTTGATCTTAAAACTAATATTTGTGATGTAAACGTCATGTTTCATTTGTAATGGCATGGAAATGCCTATTCATACAGATATGTGATCATTTGATGATGCAGTGAACAGCCCTCCCTCGGACTTTCAAGTGGTTATCACTTATCGAGTGAAATAGTTTGTTGTTATGGATGTAAACTATTAATCATTTGACCTAGGATAACGTGAAAGCTCTACGCACTAGCATGAACTTTGATATGTTTACCAACTCTATTGATGATAATCAGGTGATGAGGTTGTGTGTAGTTTCAAAATATGTACAAGTCAATGCATTGTAGTCAGGGATTCACCGCTCGCCTAAGGGTGAAGATATCCAATGTGATCTGATGAGTTAATAGTGTTTGACTTCGAGCATTTTGGCCAATTTGGCTTATCATTTAAATGAAATATTGGACAAGTAAGGCCTTGATAAATAGATGAGAATGTCCCACATAGAAAATTAATAATAGCATGAGTGAGCTTATATTGAATTACAATTTGTGAAGTTGTAAGAATGATTGGTAAAGAGACTCTCTCTCGCGCAGCCGGCGCAGGAGGTGCAAATCATGGGCCCAATTTGCATTGGAAAAGGCTTGACTTGTGTAAGCGTACGAGTGCGATCTGGGTGCGTCGAATATCGAATCGATCAAGGAAAAATTTCCCACATGGCTTTTGCTATTTTTATTTTCGAAAATTCAATTTTAGATGACCTTCCATCTGCCTGACTCTCCATATGGTCTACCTGTTGATGCTCATGCTGGACTGACTTTTTGGCCTTTTGGATGGTCAACTGTTCGTTCTCCTGTTGACCAACCTTTGGCCTTTCGGATGACCACTTAGTGACTGTCCATATTGAGCCTGGGTGCCTATATATAGAGGTAACATTAAGTCCTTCAACACACAACACACTCTCCTATATTTTCGTTCAGCTCTCTTCTTTGTTTCTGCTGCTGCTCCTCCACTCTACCTCGTAATAAAGTTTAGGTACATTTCAGTTCACCGTAATAGTGCCTTGTGCTAGGTTACTGCTGTTTGTTCCATTGTATCCTAGGAAACAGACGTCCAAGTTCATCCTTGAAGCAAATACCGGAGGGGATGAATCTGTCTTAAGGACACTGTACTTCGTACAGGTCTCAGTTTGGTTTATTTTAAGCTTTGCTCTACTATATTTTCTTCACAATATTTTAAACTGTTTTCTTTCGAAAGTTTTTCTGTACTTTAACGTTGGATATATTGTGCAACAATCTTAAAACAAATACTCATTACGTCTTACTTTCAGATATGGCTTCTGAAACAAACGTGTTTATGGAAATTGGTTATGTTGTTCTTCACGCCACTGTGATGCCTCAACTTACACCACGTGCTGTTGCTGTTGTTGTGCTAGCTAGTCACGGCGAAAAACCTGAGAAGTTCACTGCTGTGGCCTTCGAAAGGTGGCAATAGAAGATGCTGTTCTACTTTCCGATGCTGAACCTGGTCAGATTCCTGTCTGAGGATGACCCTAAACTCAAAGAGGGTGAGGGAGATGTTGAATCTGTCAATGCTATGGAGGCGTGGAATCATTTTGATTTCTTATGCCGAAACTATGTAGTGAACGGATTGGCCGTTTCACTCTACAATGTCTTTTTCGAAAAGAAAACGACTAAAGGTTACGGGAATCCATTGACAGAAAGTGCAAAATCGAGGATGATAGGGCCAATAAGTTTCTTGTAGGCTGCTTTCTGGATTTTAAAATGGTGGCCTCAAAGCCGGTTATCAGCCAAGTTCAAGAACTCCAAGTGATTCTTCACGAGATTCACGGTGAGGGGATGACTTTGAGCGAATATTTCCAAGTGACTGCTATTTTTTCGAAGCTATCATCAACTTGGAAGGAGCTCAAAAATTATTTGAAATAAAAGCGCAAGGAGATGAATGTTGAAGAGCTCATTGTTCAACTTCGCATCGGGGAAGATAACAAGAGTTCCGAAAGACGATTGTTTTCTCCAGTTGTTGCCAAAACATATGTTGTCGAGCATGGTCAAAGCTCGAAAAGGAGAACATTTTCCTCTACCGACAAAAGGTTGAACTTGGGACCCAAGGGAGGCGTGTCAAAGAATAATTTCTATAGAAAATGCTATAACTGTGATGGCATGGGTCACAAGGCATCTGAATGTAAGAAGCTCAAAAGAAACCGAGATGTGGATCTGGTGGAGAACATATCTTAAGAGGTTTCAAACATAAATCTATGTGTTGTAATTTATGAAATTAATGTGGTAGGTTCAAACCCAAGGGAGTGGTGGATCGACACTTGTGTTACTTGACATGTTTGCTCTGGCAAGGAAATGTTTGCAAATCTTGAGGAATCCGAGAATGGGAAAAACTATTCATGAAAAATTCCGCTACTTCTGAGATCAAGAGTCAAGGAAAGATTGTTTTTAAGATGACTTCTCGAAAAGAGCTGACTCTTAACAATGTGTTGTATGTGCCAGACATCTGTAATAACTTTGTGTCAGGGTCGCTCCTTAACAAGCATGGTTTCCGCATTGTTTTTGAGTCAGATAAAGTTGTTTTGTTCAAAAAGTGGAATGTTTGTTGGCAAAGGCTATCTTAGCAATGGTTTGTTTAAACTCAATGTAATTGCTATTAGGTCTGTGATTAATAAAGTTAATACTTTTGCTTACTTGCTTGAATCTTCTTATTTATGGCATGGTAGACTTAGACACCTTAATTATGATACAATTCGTAGACTAATTAAGATGAAAAGCATTCCTGCATTGCAAATTGATAAACAACACAAATATGAAATTTGTATTGAGACAAAACTAATGAGATCATCTTTTCGAACAATTGAAAGAATTAATGAACCAATTGATCTAATTCATAGTGATATAAGTGATTTAAAATGTGTGCAGACACGTGGTGGAAATAAATATTTTGACGATAGCACAAAATTTTGTTATGTCTATCTTCTTAAAAGTAAAGATGAAGCAGTTGAGAAATTTGTCCATTACAAGAGTGAAGTTGAAAACCAACTTAGCAAGAAAATTAAGGTGCTAAGAAGTGATCGTTGAGGTGAATATGAATCATCATTTGCTAATTTTTGTGCTCAACATGGTATCAAATATGAAAGAATTTATCATAAAGATAGGAGTAAAAACTGTTGATTGCATTTTCATTGGATATGCTCAAAACAGTAGCGCTTATCGTTTTCGTGTACACGAATCTCAAATACCTGATATTCACAAGAATACGATAACTTTGTTTGAAGCATCCCAAAGATGCCCAATAAACGGTCCTTCAAATTTTGTCCTCAAAATTATAACATACCAGATAACTCCAGGTAACGACTCCTCATCTCGATCTCCGCCTCCCAGGTGGCTTCTTCCTCGGAATAATTCAACCATTTGACTTTGACCATGTGGATCACCTTGTTCCATAGCCTCTTCTTCTGCCTGTCCAGTATCTGAGTGGGTTTCTCATCGAATGACAGGTGCGGTGTCGGTTTTAGTGGCTCATAATTCAGCACATGCGAAGGGTTCGACATGTACTTCTGCAACATAGAGACGTGGAACACATTATGAACTACCGCCAGATTTGGTGGTAAAGCAACTTTGTAAGCAAGTGTCCCGATTCTCTCTAGGATCTCGAATGGCCCGACGAATCTAGAGCTAAGCTTGCTCTTCTTCCCGAACCTCATCACACCCTTCATCGGTGCGACTTTCACAAAAACATGATCCCCTACTGAGAACTCAAGATCTCGCCGCCTCTAATCTGCATAACTCTTCTGACGGCTCTAAGCGGTCTTCATTCTGTCTTGAATCCTGACCACTAACTCTGATGTCTGCCTGAAAATATCCGTACCCAACTCTGCTCGCTCTCCTACTTCATCTCAATAAACTGGCGACCTACATCTCCTCCCGTATATTGCCTCGTATGGAGCCATACCGATCAATGACCGATAACTGTTGTTGTATGTGAACTACACAAGAGGTAATTTCGGCTCTCAGCTGCCCTGGAAGTCGATCATGCAAGCTCGGAGTAGGTCTTTGATGAAACTTAAAATTAATAATTTATTATATGTTAAAACATGTATTTTAAAATTTAAGTTTCATTAAAATTATAAAATTATGTTATTTTAGTATTATTTGTTTATATTTAATTGTCTTACTAAATATGTTTTATTTTCAGGTTTTCTACGTGTTGGTAAAATAATGATAACTCAAGCTAGAAAATTCAAATGGAGGTGACTCAAACATGTTTGGAATCCTTGAGAAATTATCTACAACTTTGCAGAAGACATGATTGCCTAAAAAGTTCATTAAAATGATCAAATTGTGCAAATATCAAAAGGAGGACAAATCTACTTTTACTATGACCAGCATATAGTAAAAAAATCATAACTATTTCAATATTTAACCAAATGAGGTGAACCAAGTGGCCAAATTTATCTACAGACAATTCCCCACATGTTTGCCGTTTTGAGCAGAGTCAAATTCGGTGATTAAAGTCGTGGAACAAAGCATTGAAAGAAGGGACATGGAATTGAACTTGGAGGAGACAAAGAATACTATTGCAACTACATGGCATTAATAAAAATTTTGACCCTTTCTCTCATTTGGCCTAAAAATAGAGGCCTTGTGCTAGCTTGAGATTCATTCTATCTCATTGTAAAATATAGTGTGAGTGTGTATCAAAGTTCTAAGTTCCAATATATTTTCTTTCATGTTCTCAACTATGAGTGATATTTTAGTGTTGATCAAAAGTAAGCTTATGGCAGGCTAAATCTATTATGTCAAGGTGAAAATGATGCATTCTTGGTGAAGTAAGATTGTTTATATTTTATATATATTTTTTTATTTCTTTTCATTTAGCTAACTTATTTTTATTGTAGGTATAAAAATGAATTATTTGTTGTTATCAATTTACATCAAATGCTTGATACCATTAAAGTGTTTATCTTGATTTGTTGTTTAATTTTTATACAATAAATATTTCATCACTTATTATATATATATAATATATATATATATATATATATATATATATATAATAATATCATAATATTTAATTTAGACGATAGCGTGGCTCTGCCGGTTGTTCTCAATGAAATATTATGATTTAATACTAACATCTAAGCATCTAACATTTACTTTATCGCAACTAACTTTTATTTTTCGCATCTAACATTTACTTTATCGCAGCTACCTTTTATCTTACGCAACTAACTTATTAAATCAATATATTTCATTTAGGCAATAGCGTGGCTCTTCCAGTTGTTCTAAATGAAATATAATGATTTAATTTAACATTTACTTTATGCAATTATTTATTTATATAGTTATAATTATAATCATAGGTACCATATATAAAATATCGGTTAATTCAGTATTTTCTATAGTGAGAACTATATTATATTATGTGTGTGTTTAATTTTCTTGGAACCATTATTTATGGTGGTTTCTTTTGTTTTACTTTTAGTTAAACAATATTACATAAACCAAGAATAAATCCTCAAGCCTTGACAAAATTTATAATTTGTAAACTTCATTCTTGCATTTGGTAATCTATAAATTAATAAATTTAAACTCAAAATAACTTCTCTGAGGATCGATCTCGTACTTACGAAATATATTAATTGCAGACAACCTACACTTGGGTGAATTATTATTTAAGTAGTAGCAAGTTTTTGGCGCTGTTGCCGGGGAGGTATAAATTAAGTTTATATTTGTTAATTATGTTTTATTTATAAGTATTGTGTTTTTTTTTTTGTATGAGTATTTGGAGTCGAAAAAAAAGTGATAGACTTATTCGAGTATCTGAAAATAATTTAAACATGGATGATAATTCAAATAATCAAGATAATAATAATAATAATAATAATCAAGAACATGATCAATTAAGAATACTTAGGCACCATATGAACCCTATTAGAACTAGTGCCCCATCTTGTTTAGTTTTTCCTCCTGATGCATCTAATTTCATCTTCAAACCTCAAAATATTCAACTTTTACCAAATTTTCATGGCTTAGATTCTGAAAATCCATATTTGCATCTAAGAAAATTTGAGGAAGTTTGGAACACTTATAATGATCAAAATTGTAGCATGGATATAATTCAATTAAAGCTTTTCCCTTTTTCTTTAAAAGATAAAGCTAAAACATGGCTACAAAATTTAAGATCAAGTTCAATAAGATCATGGGAAGAAATGCAACAACAATTTCTCAAAAAGTTTTTCCCTTCCCATAGAACAAACTCTTTTAAAAGACAAATTACAACTTTTTTCTCAAAAACAAGGAGAAACGTTTTATCAATGTTGGGATAGATATAAAGAATTACTGAATACATGCCCACATCATGGTTTTGAAATATGGAGAATAGTTTCTCACTTTTATGAAGGTCTAATACCTAAAGATAGGCAAATGATAGAATTCATGTGTAATGGAACTTTTGAAGATAAAAACCCAAATGAAGCTATGGAATATTTGTATTCATTAGCAGAAAATGATCAAAATTGGGATAATATAGGCACAATAGAACCACCAACAACTAAAAACAATAATTCAACAAATGAGGGTGGTATCTATAATCTTAAAGATGATATAGATATTCAAGCTAAACTTGCATCTTTAGCAAGAAAAATTGAGTCATTAGAAATGAAAAAGACTGGTCAATTAAAAAGTATTCAAGAAATTGTTTGTCATATATGTGATACACATGATCATGCTACAAAAAATTGTCCAACATTACCTTCATTTAAAGAATGTCTCCATGAACAAGCAAATTATGTTAACAATTATAAAAAAAACCAATACTAGATCCTTTTTCACCATCATATAATCCTGGATGGAAAAATCATCCTAATTTTAGTTGGAGGAATGATAATAATGCACAACCGTCACAACAATATTTTCAAAATAACCAAAATCATCAAAGTTATATTCCTTATGTTACACCTCCAAGAAAAAATTTTGAAGATGTAATTCAGGCATTTATCCAAAAGCAAGAGTCTACCAATATTCAAAACAGTCAATCTATGAGTGATTTGAAAGAAACTCTTGCGAAATTTGCATCTGCACTTAATATTCATGAAAAAGGAAAATTTCCATCTCAACCTCAACCTAATCCTAAAAATCAAAATCAAGAATTAAAAAATGAAAAAATTGATCAAATAAAATCTGTTATTACCCTTAGAAGTGGTAAAATAGTTAATGATCCATATAATAATGAAAACAAAGATCATTTAAAATCAAATAGTAAGGATGATAATCCAGATACTTTTGAGAATGATGATACCTTAAATTTTAAGAATAATATGGTGAATGATAAATCATCTGAAATAGTAAATAAGTCAAATTAAAAGTGATTCTGATATCTATGAAGTTTTTAAATAAGTGAAGATAAATATTCCATTATTAGATGCTATTAAACAAGTACCTTCTTATGCAAAATTTTTAAAAGACTTATGTACTGTAAAGAGAAAATTGCATGTGAAGAAAAAAACATTCTTGGCTGAACAAGTAAGTTCTATTCTTCAAAATAATTCTAGTTTAAAATATAAAGATCCTGGTTGTCCAACAATTTCATGTATTATTGGAGAAAATAAAATTAAAAAAGATTTTTTGGATTTGGGAGCAAGTGTGAATTTACTTGCTTATTCAGTTTATGAAAAACTTAATTTAGGAGAATTAAAACCCACTTCTGTTACTCTCTTACTGGCGGATAGGTCAATCAAAATACCTAGAGGTATTGTAGAAGATGTGTTGGTTCAAGTTGATAAATTCATATATCCTGTAGATTTTATTTTTTTGGATACACAACTAATAGAAGTACATAATGAAATTCCAGTAATATTGGGACGACCATTTCTAGCAACTTCAAATGCTTTAATTAATTGTCGAAATGGAATAATGAAATTGTCTCTTGGAAATATGACTCTAGAACTTAATGTGTTCAGTTTATGTAAACAACCAAGTATTAAAGAAAATGAATATGATAATGAAATTGAAACAATTGTGGAAGAAAATATACAAGAAGAAAACTTAAATCAATAATCTGAAGTTTTTTCAATAGAAAGTTTTGAGTCTAAAAATAATTTAAAAAAAGATGATAATACAAAACTTGAATTAAAAGTTTTACCATTAGAATTGAAATATGTATTTCTTGGTGAAAATAAAACATTTCCTGTTGTAATTTCTTCCACTTTTTTGCCAAATCAAGAAGAAGATTTGATTAAATTAATTAAAAAATATAAAAATGCAATTGGATGGACTTTGAAAGATATAAAAGGTATGAATCCTTTAATTTGTACACATAAAATTCACTTGGAAGAAAATGCTAAAACATATCATAAAACGTCTGCTTATTCGTTTTCTTAAAATGTACTAGAATTTTTTTTTAAAGCCTCACGTAGTATTCGGCCGAAGCATAAAATATTTTTGACATCATTTTAAAAATAAACATCCAACTGCCATTTAAAAATCCAAAGGAAAATATTTTAAAGCATAAAATCGTCAAACATTTTACCAACCTAAAAACATTATTTGAAAAGTATAGCTCATACTATAACCTCTCAAAAATCTCTCATTACATAAATAAAAGACGTAAAAATATCTTTAACATTACTTAAAATCATAAATAATTAGTGCGCAAAACTAGCGTCGGTCCTCGGGTTATGTGCACCTTCAGTCCAGTCAGATCAACCATCAAGATCTCCATAAACATTATTATCATAATCACCCGCATCAATCACACCTAGTGAGTCTAAAGACTCAACACGTCATATCCTTGATAACAAGTAATACGTAATACAGTTAACATATAACAGTGAAAAATACTTGTATTTAAAATATCGTTTTCATGAAGATGCATAAACTTTAAACAATAACATTTTCGTAAACATTTTCATGATGCATAAACTTTAAATAAAAACATTTTCATAATGATGCATGAACTTTAAACATAAACATTTTCATAAACTTAATCATATCATCCTCAACATATTCATATTCATATTATCATCAACATATACGTATTCATTTTTTCTTTCGTTGAATTCAGATCGTTAATTGTGACTTTCGTGTTCATCTACGTCTACGTGTTGGGCGATGGATCCATCTACATGAAATCACAGTACTGGACGGCGGGGACACCAGCAACACTCTCACCGGTCAACTGGGCCTTGGCCTTACGTATTAACATATCATCGTATACATCTACATGTCCGTATCCAAGGAAACACGATCGTCGGGCTCCCACTGGGACCATAACCCTCACGAAATTTCCAACATATCATCGTATTAGTCACAATTACTTCACTTCCTTCAACGTTTCATATTCTCATCACTTTATAAAATTTAAACATGCATATAACGTTTTTCTTTTAAACCAAGGATGCAACATGTCTTTTAAATGTCTTCCTTAATTCATAAAAATCCCATGGACATTTTAAAAAAATCATAATTTAATCATGAACATTTTATAAACATTTAAAATGACATTTTACCCTCAAAACATGTAAAATAACATTTTTACATATTAAATCATAAACATATAGAATTCCTTAAACATTTAAAATATCATTTTAACATAAAAAAATTCCATAAACATCCATAACTATAGAAAATAATCATATTAGCACATAAAACAGCATTCAGGGCACTGCCATGACGTTTACTAATTTCTAGGTATAAAAAACCGTTTTACCCCTAGACGTAAAATTTCACGTTCTTGACATTTTCTTAATTCCATTGACTCTAACATGTCTCAAATAATTATTTAAGTTTACATGAATTTTTTCATAATTTTATTTCGCCGGAAACGAGGACTTTTAAATAAATCTTTAAATGTGGCGTATTAATGCGTTTTAATCCCGAATTAAGTCAAACCTTAATATAAAATTCTCAAATTAAAAACTTAGACTTTTAATAATTATTTAAGCTTAAAACTAATTTTCCATAATTTTATAAAGCTTTAAACGAGGCTTTTCAATTAATTCGTTAATTAGCGTTTCGTGCGGCGATTAAATCCTGAATAAATCCAAAACTCGTTATTTTGATCCCAAATTTTAGACATAACATTTTTATGATTTATTCTACCCTTCCAAGTCATGAGACACCCCCGTGGACCCATTGATCAATTTTTCCTTCTTAAATTTTCGTTTATGACCCTTAATCGAACGCACTGAGCCATCTCCTAATTTACTCGAGCCACGCCCGAGCCACCTTGAGCCAAAACCTAGCCAACCCATCTAGGAACCCTACTGACCAAGCCCAGCCCAAAGTACATGACCCTAACCCACTCAAAAACTCGCTGGAAGTCGACCCATGATTCTGCATGTGTGTGTGTGTAGTGTCCTTGAACAAAAGGAACTCCTATATAGTCTAGGACTCCTCCCAACCCTTAACCACCGAACCCACCTAACCCTGACCATCCCTGGACCATGCCCAGACTTGACCCAGACTACACCAAGCCCTTGAACCCACCAGCGAAGCACCTGAACCAGAGAACACAGCCTGCGCGTTCCATAGCTGCTTGCTGCGTGCGTGAGTGTGTTGCCTCGCGTGGACTCTTGCTCGAGCCACCACGAGCCCTGACCCTTCCTACCCCTCTCTGGACCCTCCCAAGCCATCACCCAGACCACCTAACCCAGCTCTCATCCGAGCCATTCCCCTGAAAATCTCGGCCAACCACCATCACCTTACGGGAAGAGTCCTATGCAGTGTGGACTCTTCCCTAGTCTGGTACACGAGTCCTAGCCATGCTAGGACTCTTCCTAGGACCTAGCCATGTCCCAAACTAGCCCTTCTCAAGACCTGGTCGAGCCCCTAAGCTCTATGCATCAAAATCGAACCCATGAAGACAACCCAAATCTCTCGGCCCTTACTGTAAGTTTCCTTTCAGTTTTAAGAATGATAGTGTTTTGATTGCAGCATTCTTAGTGCATCTTAGGACCTTTAAAATCTTATAAATCATGCCCCTAACAATTCCTAATCATGGCAGCCCCTTAGGTACAAGTAATTCATGGTTTTTGGATCAAAATACATGTTTTAAAATTCATGTTTGCATAAAAAACGAAAATATAACCAAGTGCAACTTATTTTCATGCAATCCAATTTTAAATAAATACTATGGTGTGAATGATGAGTAAAAGGGAGAATATGGCGTGCCTTTGCGTTATATACGCACGAAAATTCGTTGACGACGAAGAACGGATCGAAACCTTTGGCTTGTTTCCTTTTGAACCCTTCGAATTATCTCTTCCAAAAAGCTTAAAGTGAAGTGATGTGTGTGTTGTGAGTTGGGAGAGGGTTTTTCAGAATTTTGGGAGTGGGGAGGCGTGAGTTCTTTGATGCAAAAGTGAAGGGTTTTGGTGATTTACCACTTTAAATACCAATTAAATACCAACAAGGCTTTTAGGCCTATTAAGCCTCTAAATTAAGCCCATTAGTTTTAATTAGAATTAAAAAAAATATCAACAAGGTTTTTTTGTTTAATTAAATATGTGAGTTTATTAGCCGGGTTGCCAAAAGCTCGTCTTTTAGTTGAAAAACCAACACCGATAAAATTTACGTCCCGACGTATAAAATCACCACAAAACCCTTATTTTCAAAATACTAAAAGCAAAAACCATAATTTAAATAATTAAAAATGATTATTCAATAAAAACATTTTCTATTTTTCAGTCTTCGGTCTCCGTTCCTCGATCGCAACTTGAATAACCTTTAAAAATACATTTTAATGCAACAATGTACAAAATATATTTTAAACATGTAAATATGCAAAACATAGTTACTTCATGCAATTAAAACATTTAATTAAAATACAAAAGAATTTAATAATTTGCATGCATGTGGTTCGCGTGGACTTTAAAATTTTCGGGGCGTTACATATCAAAAATCACAAAGAAGTTTAAATCCACATATGAAGGAAATTGTTAAGAATGAAGTATTAAAACTATTAGACGCTGGAATTATCTATCCAATTTCAGATAGTAAATGGGTAAGTCCAACATAAGTAGTACCTAAAAAGTCCGGCATCACTGTTATAAAAAATGAAAAGGGAGAGTTATTACAAGCTAGGATTCCATCTAGTTGGCGTATGTGTATTGATTATAGAAAATTAAATGATGCAACTAGAAAAGATCATTTCCCACTACCATTTTTAGATCAAATTCTAGAAAAAGTAGCAGGAAATTCTTATTACTGTTTTCTTGATGGGTATTCGGGGTATTATCAAATACCTATATCATTAGAAGATCAAGAAAAAACTACTTTTACTTGTCCTTTCGGAACTTTTGCATTTAAAAGAATGCCATTTGGTTTATGTAATGCTCCGGCTACTTTTCAAAGATGCATGTTAAGTATTTTCAGTGATATGATTGAAGAATATGTAAAAGTTTTTATGGATGATATAACTGTTTTTGGAAACTCATTTCAAAATTGTCTTAAAAATCTAGAAGAAGTATTAAAAAGATGTGAAGAAAAAAATCTTGTTTTAAATTGGGAAAAATGTCATTATATGGTTAAATCTGGGATTGTTTTAGGACATGTGATATCTGAAAAAGGAATTGAAGTTGATAAAGCCAAAGTTGATGTTATTGCTAATTTAACATCACCAAAAACGGTCAAAGAAGTTCGATCATTCTTGGGTCATGCAGGATTTTATAGAAGGTTTATAAAAAATTTCAGCATAATATCTAAACCAATTTCAAATCTTTTAACAAAAGATACACAATTTGAATGGACTCAGAAATGTGAAAATGCTTTTAAAAAAATTATTAATCTTTTAGTTACATCACCTATTTTACAACCTCCAGATTGGTCTTTACCATTTGAATTAATGTGTGATGCAAGTAATTATGCTATAGGAGCTGTGTTAGGACAAAGAAAAGAAGGAAAACCTTATGCAATCTATTATGCTAGTAGCACCTTAAATAGTGCCCAAATAAATTATTCAACTACTGAAAAAGAATTACTTTCAGTAGTATTTGGATTAGATAAGTTTCGATCTTATTTAATTGGTTCTACTACTATTGTTTACACCGATCATTCTGCCATAAAATATTTATCAAATAAACAAGATGCTAAGCCAAGATTAATACGGTGGATTTTATTGTTACAAGAATTTGATATTATAATTAAAGATAAAAAAGAAAAGAAAATGTTGTAGCCGATCATTTATCTAGAATAATGACTGAATCATCTCATAATAAAATATCAATAAATGAAAATTTTCCAGATGATCAGTTGTTTTATGCTACTATTATGCCCTGATTTGCTAACATTGTAAATTTTCTTGTGACAAATAAAATGCCTTCTCATTGGAATTCTCAGGATAAGAATAAATTCTTGATAGAAGTTAAAAAATTTTATTGGGATGATCATTACTTATTTAAGTATTGTCCTGACCAAATTTTTCGACGATGCATATTCGACAATGAAGTAAGTAATGTTATTAAATTTTGTCATTCTGAAGCATGTGGAGGTCATTTTTCATCCAATAAAACAGCTACAAAAATCTTACAATGTGGATTTTATTGGCCGTCTTTATTCAAAGATACGCATTTATTTTGCAAATCTTGTGAAAACTTTCAGAAGATGGGATCAATTTCAAAACGAAACATGATGCCTTTAAATCCAATCATAATTATTGAAATATTTGATAGTTGGGGGATAGATTTTATGGGTCCATTTCCATTATCTTTTGGATATACGTACATTTTAGTCGCTGTTGATTATGTTTCAAAATGGATTGAAGCAATTGCATGTAGAACTAATGATCATAAAGTTGTTATAAAATTTTTAAAAGAAAATATTTTTAGCCGATTTGGAATACCTAGAGCAATAATTAGTGATGGGGGAAGTCATTTTATAGATAAATCATTTTCTTCTTTGTTAAGAAAATATGACATTACACATAAAGTTTCTACCCCATATCATCCTCAAAGTAATGGTCAAGTTGAACTTGCAAATAGAGAAATAAAACAAATTTTAGAAAAAACAGTTAATTCAAATCGAAAAGATTGGTCTTTAAGATTAACTGATGCATTATGGGCATATAGAACTGCATTTAAAACATCATTAGGGATGTCACCATATAGGTTAGTTTTTGGTAAGCATTGTCATTTACCGGTTGAACTTGAACATAATGCTTATTGGGCAATTAAAGCATTTAATATTAATTTAGATGATGCATCTAAATTAAAAAAATTGCAAATAAATGAACTTGAAGAATTAAGAAATGATGCATATGAAAATTCAAAGATTTATAAAGATAAAACTAAAGCCTTTCATGATAAAAATATTATGAGAAAGTCATTTGAAATTGGACAAAAAGTTTTGCTTTATAATTCTCGTTTGCATTTATTTTCAGGTAAACTAAGATCGAGGTGGTCAGGACCATTTATAGTCAAATTTGTTTATCCTCATGATGCTGTTGATATTGAAAATCCTAAAAATAATGACGTGTTTAAAATTAATGGGCAAAGACTTAAGCCTTTTATAGAAAATGAAATTCTTAATAATGAGTTTATGCCTTTATATGATCCACAATAGTTGTTTGATATTTTCATTTTGTTTTGCATATTCTAGTTCATTTCCCGGTTAAGTGGCGGATAACGGTACTCCGTGACTGTTTAAGTCGGTTTCTTCAGTTTTCCCAAAATAATTGAAATATATATAATAATAATAATATGGATGCGTGTATTATGAATCTTCGTAAATATTTTGCTTGTTTACCTGATAATGCGTTGAAAAAATTTATAAAGCTAGATGTGAGCGGCTAAGGTTGATGATGTCATATGGCATACCGAATGATGTCCGTTTGATAATTGAAGCAAAAGTCCGATTGGTTGGGGAAGCAAGTGAATTAATAATAAGACATATGCCAGGATTTGATAAAAGCCACATATGCCAAAAAGCGAAGAGCTAAACGTATAGGTGGATGTCATAAATGTGCAAGGTGGATTTGTAAGGGAAAATGCAAAAATGTTGGAATGACATCAATGAATAGAGAAGATAAAATTTTATTCATTAAGAATGGTCTGAGTAAAGAGCCTTTGGATAATTTTCTAGAGGTTCTTGATACGCATTCTAGTGGGTACGTGCAAAATGAACTTCTTAAACTATGGTGGCAATTACAACAGGAGGAATATCAATATGGACGGTGAAATTAGCCTTACAAAGATCCTACTGTAGTAACGCATATCTATTTAGATAAGTAAATATATATACACAATTTCGTCTTGGGAATCTGACGTTAAAAGACCATGTTTGCAAATTTATAAGAAAATTGGATGGGAAGCATATCCTCGACTCATAGAAGGCGTTGAAGCCGTGACTGAACGTAAAATCAGAGGAAGATGTGAGCCACAATCACAACTACGCTGTATATATTTGTTTTAATTTTGTCATTTTTATTTTCTTTTAATAATAATAATTTCCTGTTCAAATATTGACTTTTGGCATGTTACGCTTATAAATTCATATGCTGTGATCTAACAATTACAAAAAAAACATATTTCTCAACATGTCAACGTCCACGGTAAGTAAAATCAAAAATATTTGTGTATTTTGTGGATCTAGTGCAGGAAAAGATTCAATTTATGAAGAAGTAGCAGAAAATCTTGGAATAACACTTGCTAAAAAAAAGATTCATTTGGTATATGGTGGTGGTGAAGTTGGCCTCATGGGAAAAGTTGCAAAAGCTGCGCATGCAGGTGGAAGTGAAGTTTTAGGCATTATTCCGATTACCTTAGCCAATCTTACAGGACCAACAATAGGAGAAGAAATGAAAGTGTACAACATGTATGAACGAATTACTCAAATGATTGAACATTCAGATGCTTTCATTGCTTTGCCAGGAGGTTTCAGTACTTTGGAAGAAATATTTCATACTGTTTGTTGGGCACAATTAAATATCCACAATAAGCCAATTGGTTTGTTAAATGTTAACAATTATTATGATAAACTGTTATCGTTTCTTGATGATGTTGTGGAACATGGATTTATTTCATTAGCTTCGCGAAGGATGTTATTTTCTGCTACAAGTGAAGGTGAACTTATTGATTTACTGTAAGGATTTAGACATGAACCAGATCCATCCTTATCTCAACTTAATTGGCCAACATCCAAAAGTAAGAAAAGAAAATTCATGTGATGCTAAACTTGTGATTCAACGGTATGTTTTAATGTTTTTCTTTAAGGTATGAATAATTTCTTCTTCTTCTCCTCTTAGTTTTTTTATATAAAAATTAAAATATATACTTATATATAGTAATAATAATAATAATTTTTAGTTCAATGTCGAGTAAGGTGTCAGTAGAATGCACCTGAGACGCATTAGTTAATAATTATTGGAAAATCACAAATCACAATAAACTAGATTTTAATATTCATTATATTGAAAATACAGACTAAAAGAAAAATTAGTTTTTCATATGTACCAATTTATATATATTTTTGATCAATTAATATAAAATATATAATAGATGTGTTCATATATATATATATATATATAATTGTATGTGTTTTCAAAATAAAATAATTTCTAAAATTTTTATGAGAATATAGTTAAAAGATATGGTTTGTATGGTTGTTAACATGTATAATTGAAAGAATTCTTTTGTAAAAGTATAATATATACTCACACATCTTTTGTGAGTGAGTGGTGAGAAATGAGAAAACAATTAATAAACTTTTATTGATTATTAAAAATGGTTAATTACAAGAATATAACTCCCCTAAAAAAATATTTATTGAAAAAAGAAAAAAAAAGAAGTAAATATATAACGGACTGCAAAATACTTTATTCATTGTAATTTTTTTTTAGATTTGATTGATTACTATCAATGTGTTCTAAAAACATCAATATTGTGTTTAAAAAAAAAACAAACAAAAAGATTTGTTTGTGCTAGATAAGTTTCAAAGGTAGTCGGATGTATCCGTTATATAAATGTTTATATATATATATATATATATATATATATTTATGGTAGAATGTTTGGACAAAAAATTTTATGTAAAATTTTGCAGTCACGTTATTTAAAAAAAAACAATAAAATAAAAAAAGAAAAAAATGGGGATTTTATTCTTTGTAAATTTTCCTATTTTGTTTTCAATATTAGTTTAATTAATTATCTGCTTTAATACTTAGCCTTTTTCAATGAGAGTTAATATTTATTCCAACTCCATGAGTGAAAACTAGTTATTCCTTAAACATTTTGACCTGAAAAAATATATGGAGTTGAGGCTTTTACAATAATATTCTTGATATTATACATGTTATGGTGGGTTGTGTGAATTTTCTTTTTGACAATATTATTATAAAAAATTTAGAAATTTAAAAAAACTTATATATATATATTGTTACTTTATATATTATGTGAAAATAAGAATAATAATAAAAACACATCTAATTATATATTATTATATTAAACGAATATATATATATATATATATATAAATCGGTATATGATTTTGTTTTTAATAAATATGTTTGTATTTGAATATATAAAAGGAATAAAGAATCTAGGTTGTGATTTTCCGATAAATTTTATTACTAAGGGACTAGTAATAAGATAGTGTGGAGGTGTGATGAAACTTAAAATTAATAATTTATTATATTTTAAAACCTGTATTTTAAAATTTAAGTTTCATTAAAATTATAAAATTATGTTATTTTAGTATTGTTTGTTTATATTTAATTGTCTTACTAAATATGTTTTATTTTCAGGTTTTCTACGTGTTGGTAAAATAATGATAACTCAAGCTAGAAAATTCAAATGGAGGTGACTCAAACATGTTTGGAATTCTTGAGAAATTATCTACAACTTTGCAGAAGAATGATTGCCTAAAAAGTTCATTAAGATGATCAAATTGTGCAAATATCAAAAGTTCTAAGTTGCAATATATTTTCTTTCATGTTCTCAACTATGAGTGATATTTTAGTGTTGATCAAAAGTAAGCTTATGGCAAGCTAAATCTATTATCTCAAGGTGAAGAGGATGCATTCTTGGTGAAGTAAGATTGTTTATATTTTGTATATTCTTTCTTTCTTTCTTTTCATTTAGCTAACTTATTTTTATTGTAGGTATAAAAATGAATTATTTGTTGTTATCAATTTACATCAAATGCTTGATACTATTAAAGTGGTTATCTTGATTTGTTGTTTAATTTGATACAATAAATATTTCATCACTTATTATTATATATATATATATATTTATATAATAATATCATAATATTTCATTTAGACGATAGCGTGACTCTGCTGGTTGTTCTAAATGAAATATTATGATTTAATACTAACATCTAACAATCTAACATTTACTTTATCGCAACTAACTTTTATTTTTTCGCATCTAACATTTACTTTATCGCAACTAACTTTTACTTTTACGCTACTAACAATTACTTTATCGCAACTAACTTTTACTTTACCGCAACTAACTTATTAAATCAATATATTTCATTTAGGCAATAGCGTGGCTCTGCCAGTTGTTCTAAATGAAATATAATGATTTAATTTAACATTTACTTTTTGCAATTATTTATTTATATAGTTATAATTATAATCATAGGTACCATATATAAAATATCGGTTAATTCGGTATTTTCTATAGTGGGAACTATATTATATTATGTGTGTGTTTAATTTTCTTGGAACCATTATTTATGGTGGTTTCTTTTGTTTTACTTTTAGTTAAACAATATTACATAAACCAAGAATAAATCCTCAAGCCTTGACAAAATTTATAATTTGTAAAATTCATTCTTGCATTTGGTAATCTATAAATTAATAAATTTAAACTCAAAATAACATCTCTAAGGATCGATCTCGTACTTACGAAATATATTACTTGCAGACAACCTACACTTGGGTGAATTATTATTTAAGTAGTAGCAGTCTTCCAGAATCTGAATCACCCTCTCTGACTGTCCTTCTGTTTGAGGATGGAAACCAGTACTAAATAGTAAATTAGTACCCATCGCCTGATGTAGACTCTTCCAGAACGCAGACGTGAACCTCGGATCCCTGTCTGACACTATTGACACTATACTCCCATGCAGTCTGACTATCTCTCTTATGTAGAGCTCTGCGTACTGAGTTATGGTGAAAGTCTTCCTGATCGGTAGAAAATGAACTGATTTAGTGAGCCAATCAACAATCACCCAGATGACATTATATCCTCCAGTAGTCCTCGGAAGCCCTGTCACAAAGTCCATGGTGATGTTCTCTCATTTCCACTCGGGAATAAGGAGTGGTCTCAGATTCCCTGCAGATCTCTGATGCTCTGACTTGACCTGCTGACAAGTTAAACACTCAGAAACAAAATTCAAAATATCTCGCTTCATGTCCGGCCACCAATAAAGAGTCTGAAGGTCTTTATACATCTTCATACTCCATAGAAGGATGGAGTACGGGGTGCTGTGGGCTTCACTCAAGATATATGTTCTCAGGGAATCACTGTTGGGAACCCATAGGCGGTTTCTATATCTGACTATTCCGTCCACAACTGCATACAGTCTCTGGCCCTTAGCCTCGTCCCTTTGTCTCCACTTTTGCAACTGCTCGTCAGAAGTCTGTCCTCCCCGAATTCTATCCCTAAATGTCGGCTGTACTGTCAGAGTATCAAGATTCAAGACGTCGTCCCTGGCATAAACTGCAAGCTCAAATCTCTGAATCTCCGCCTGCAGCGGTCTCTGTACCAAAAAATGAGCAATCCTTACGTGATTCCTGCTCAGAGCATCTTCAACCACATTAGCCTTACCCGGATGTTAGTTAATGTCACAGTCATAGTTCTTCACTAGCTCTAGCCATCTCCTCTGCCTCATCTTTCTGTGTGAAGAAGTACTTTAGGCTCTTGTGATCAGTAAAAATCCTTCACTTCTCCCCATACAAGTAGTGTCTCCAAATCTTCAGGGCAAATACAACTGCTGCTAGCTCGGGGTCATGAGTCGGATAATTCTTCTCATGTACCTTCAGGTGTTTGGATGCGTAGACTATAACTCTGTCATGCTGCATCAGAACCGCGCCCAAATCGAGCTTCCAAGCATCCGTATAAACCACAAACTCTACCTGCTCTGATGGCATAGCTAGAACTGGTGCTGTGGTCAATGCTAGCTTTAGTCTGTCAAAGCTCTCCTGGCACTCAGAACCCGAGATAAACTTGGCATTCTTCTTCTTCAAGGCGGTCATAGGCACCGCGATAGAAGAGAAGCCCTGAATGAATTTTCTGTAGTACCCATCCAATCCCAAGAAGCTACAGATCTCTGTCACGCTGTTAAGCACTGGCCAGTATATGACTGCTTTGACCTTACTGGAGTCGACCTCAATACCATCCTGAGATACAATGTGGCCCAAGAATGCCACTCTGTCAAGCCAGAACTCGCATTTACTAAACTTGGCATACAGTTGTCTGTCCTGAAGAGTCTGCATGTAGAGCCCAAGTTCAGTACACGTAAAACTTATGCATTTATTTGAACGCTAAATCATTTATTTTAATTTAAAATGAGTTTTAGCCATGCATGATTTATTTAAATGCTTTATTTTAAATTAATTATGTTTGTGTGATGCACGCTAAATGTTTTTCGAGTTTCATGTTTCAGGCGATCATCCGATACGAGATCGAGGAGAAGAGACCGGCGACGAGTTTGACAATTTTAAACGTAGCATTTTATTTTAAGTTAAAGATGGAGCATTTTAAATAATTTATTTTGTTTTATCATTTTTAAAACCCAAATTATGTATGTAGTATTTTATGATCTTTAAATTTTAAAAAGTTTTGATACTTGTGCAAGTTATTTTAAATTTAGGGATTTTATTATAATTAGGGGAGAGTTAGTATTTTTAAGTTAATTGTTAATTACTAATTAAACAATTTTATTCCCCTAATTACTATTAAACACACGCACCCACCCACACTTACACACACACAAAACCGATAACACACACAAACATATTCCATTCAGATTTTTTTTTTTATATTTCTGGAGAGCAAAACCCAGGGTTCTTGCCTCTAGATGCAGCCGCCCCTCCTCTGATTATTCTCCAGCAAATTTCGTGAGTTTTATTTCAAGAAAAATTGTTGCACGATCGTCTCGGATCAACCCTCGTTTCCTTCCCGCGACGGAGTCGTCGTTTCGGTAACGTTAAAGATTTAAAGGCATGTATATTCTGTTTTTCCTGCGTCGATCTAGTCATATTATATGTTGCGATGTTTTTATGCGAGAAAATAGATGTGTGATATGTATAAGTTTGAGCAATAATGTCTGGATCACTTTTGAAACCGTTTTTAGGATCTCAAATCTCGTTTTTACTGATCTTTTAAATACTGCGATTTTTCGGTCAAGATTTTGGGAAAACATTCAACAAAAGAAACGTAGAACTTTTTGATGTCTTCGATTTGATATAAAATTCAAAATATTTGGTTAAAAATTGAGTGAGATATGATCATTTTCGTGGGACTGCTCAAACTGCGTTTTCTGAAAAATTATGTTATTGATGTGTTCTTGAAGTTTTATTGTTGCAGGCTTCGTTGGGGATCGACGGGTGATCGTTGCTGCATTTGGGTATGTTTAGTATGATGTTGGGTTAGTTTTTGGTATGCCGGTTAGTGTCGATAGGCACTTGAATTCATTAGAAATCGTAGGAAACGATTTGGTGTCAATTTCCGTGATTATGAGATTGTACTGTGTTAGGATGGGCGTCGTGTTTCGGGGTGTTTGTACAGGTTGTATCAATGTAGTAGCATCCTAGACAGGGTCTCGAGGTGTCGGTCCATAGTCCGTGCAATCGAGTTTAGAATGTTAAGAAATACATGTATTGAATTTTCGTGGGTTTTCAGTCAGCGCAGGTATCCGGACCCGGACACGGACCCTGACACGGGGTCCGTGCCTTTGTTTCCTTTGAAGTGTCAAATTTGCGAGCCTACACGGACCCCCACACGGGGTCGTGCCCCTCATTCTTTTCGGTGTGTTTTTACAGTATTTACATGGACCCCTACACGGACCTAGGCACGGGGTCCATGCCTTTCCTTTTCTTCACACGTATTTTACAGTACCTGCACGGACCCGGAGCCGGACCTGGGCACAGGGTCCGCGTACCTCCTGTTTGGGAATAGTTTAGGTTTCCCTTTGAGATTTGTTTTGGGGTTCGATGTCATGGGTTAGTACGATGATTTAATGAGGTCAAGTCACGAGTGATCTAGAATGTCATAAGTTATTTTTGTACTTCGGTGGTGAGCACGAGTACCTACGTCTAAGCTATGAGATATCATGTTAGTATGTGCAGCAGTGACCCCAAGCGAGATCCAACGAAACCCTCAACGCCAAGTATGTATGTTCGACGTGCAAATGAGAAAATATTCTATTTTTGAGATATGCTAAATGTCTTGTGACCTATTTATGAATGAGTTTGGAAGTCGGTGAACGTGGCTGAGGACCTCTCCACCCCGTTAAAACATGAACGGGTTCAGATCAGGATTGGAAAGCTGTAAAGTATGACCAGGGACCAATCCACCTGTTAAAGCATGAACATGGATCTCATGTATGTGGCAGTGGATTTTCCCTGTCAGTCCTGTATTGTGGTTTAGTCTGATCAGGCGTATTTATGTATGGGTCACTTGCTTTGAAACATATCTCTACGCAAAATGATGAAGTTTATGAATGTTCAAGTATGTACAAGTATGCAAGCATGTTTAAGAAAAGTCTTATGATGATGGCACATTTATGTTTTTGTATGTATGTACAAGTTTTAAATACGTTGCGTTCAAGCTTTAAGTATGCAAGTCCAAGTTTCAAGTATGTACGCTCTATTTTAAAGTTGTATGTGATTTTATTACGTATTACTCGTTACTCCCAGTATATACGTGTTGAGTCTTTAGACTCACTAGACTTGATCGATGCAGGTGAGGATGCATTTGAGGAGACGAGAGATGTGGACCAGTGAGCTGGCTTGGACTGGGCGGGAGGCTAAACCCGAGGACCGCCAAGTTTTAAGTTTTATGAAATGTTTAAAAGTACTCTGATTTATGTTAGTGGTTATGAGATTTTAAGCAAATATTTTTGGCAAACATTACTTCGAGATCTTTTGTTACAATGGTTGTTGAGACGAACAAATTATTTTATCGAATTTTGAAGGTTCACTTCTTATTGAAGAAAATTTTTAATTTTTCTGTGAATTTTAAAGTAGTTAAAAGTACGGTACGTTACACTGCAGTGCGGTCCTCAGATGCTGTGTAACGTACCATATTTTGAACTACTTGAAATTTGCGGAAAAATAAAAATTTTCTTAAATACAAAATAAACTTTCAAATTTGCATTAAAATAACTTGCTCGTCTAAAAATATTTGCAATAAAAACAACCAAAACCAAGTTTGCCAAAAGTAATAATCGTTTAAACATCATAAACCACTTCTTTAAATCATAGTATTAAAAATCGTCATGCATAAAATCTTAAAACATGGGCGGTCCTCGAGCCCCCTGCGCAGTCGAAGCCGGCTCATTGGTCCCCACCCCTCGTCTCGTCAAAGTCAACCTAATATGCATCGATCAAGTCTATTGAGCTAAAGACTCAACATGTATAAACTGGAGATAGCAAGTACTACATAATAAAACCACATGCATCTTTAAAGCAGGGCTTACATACTTGAAACTTGAACGCAGTAGCATAAACGTAGACGTGCCATCATCATAAAGCTTTTCTTAAACATACTTGCATCATACATACTTGAGCAAACATATCATCATTTTGCGTAGAGATATGTTTCAAAGCAAGTGACCCATACATAAATGTGTCTGATCAGACTAAACCACACTACTGGGTTGGCAGGGATGTCCACTACCACATACATAAGATCCCCGGTCATACTTTACCAGGTGGATTGGTCCCTGGTCATACTTTACCGCTTTCCAATCCTGATCAAAACCCGGTCATACTTTACCTGGGTGGAGAGCTCCTCTGCTACGTTCAACGACTTCCAAACCCGTTCATAATTTGGTCAAAAGTCATTTAATATACCTCAAAAACTTGAAATTATTTTTTTTTGCACGTTGAACATACTTAGTTGACATTTAGGGATTCGTTGGATCTCGTTTGGGGCCACTGCTGCACATACTAACACGAGTTCGAACACTTATCTTTCATAGCTTAGACGTATAGCCATGCTCACACCAAAAAATGACAAATTTCCTTATGAGGTTCTAAATCTCTAGGGACTTGACCTCGTTTAATTATCGTACTAAATCATGACATAAAACCTCAAACCAAATCCTATATTTTATATTCATAACCACAAAACAAATCCTACATTTTATATTCGTATTAAAAATAAAAAATAATATTTTTTTAAAAGGGGTACACGGACCTCGTGTAAGGGTCCGGGTAGGAGTCCGGGTAGACAATGGAAATTCGCATTTTGAAGGAAAAGGGGCACGGACCTCGTGCCAGGGTCCGGCTACGGGTCCGTGTAGGTGCTGGAAACGCGAACTAACGGGAAATCACTATACCTCAGGCTTATTCCTCCTAACTCGATCTTACGGACCATGAACCAATGCCTCGAGACCCATCCTTGGAAGCTATGGCACATAATAACACTCCAACAATCACCCCAAAACAAATACGCATTACAAACTACGCAACCCAATCCGTGAACACGACATTGGACGCCAAATCAATTCCTACGACTTCTAATTCAACCAAGTGCCTAACCACACAAAACGAAACTCCAAAAATCATCCCAACATCATTCTCGATGTACTTAAACGTAGCAGTGATCACCCGTTGATCCCCAACGAAGCCTGCAACAATAAAATTTCAAGAACACATCAAGAACGCATTTTCAGAAAAAACGCAGTTTGAGCTGTCCCACAAAAACGATTATAACTCACTCATTTATTATCCAAATATTTCGAATTTACTATCAAATCGAAGGTATCGAAACGTTCTACGTTTTATATGTAGAAAGATTTTCCAGAAAATCGATTGAAAAGTCGCAGTATTTAAAATGACAGCAAATTTCGAGTTTTCATATCTAATATCGTTACAAAACCGATCCAATAAATTTTTGCTCAAACTTTTTACAACATTCATGAATTTTTACGCATAATATACAAAAGAACAACTACTATGACGAGATCGATTCATAAACAAAAGAATATACGTCTCTTTTGATATTTAACGTTATCGAAACGACGACACCGAGACAGGAAAGATGCGAGAATTGATCCGGGATAAGATGGCACGAGTTTTCTTGAAGAAAACCCAACGAAAATCTGCTGGAAACTGAAGGGGAGGGGAGGCTGCACTCTTGTTCTAAGAACCTTAATTTTCTTCTAAAAAAATATGAAGTGAAAGGCTAAGAAAGGTGTATGTGTGTTGCCGTGTGGGTGTGTGTGTAAAAATGTGTGTGCGTGCGTGTGTTTAGTGATTAATTAGGGGAAATTATTGCTTAATTACACCATTAAGAATGATAATTAAAATACTAATTGAAATATCAACCCACCTTTATCTTTACAAATAAACCCCAAATTAAAGTTAAAAATACAAACTTGATAAACTTTAAAGGTTTTAAATTCCTAAAATCACCAAATGAATAAGTTTGGATTTAAAATGCTAAAAATTAAATAAATCATTTAAATGCCCCTTTATTACTTAAAATAAAATACCGCATTTTAAAATTACCAAAATCTTTGCCGGTCTCTATTACTAGATCCCGCATCGAATAATCGCCTGAAACATGAAGCTCGAGAAACATTTTAACGTGCATCACATAAACATAAATAATTTAAAATAATGTAATTTCATAAATCATGCATCTAAAAAAATCATTTTAAACTTGATTAAATAATTTAATAATTAAATAAATGTATAGATTTTACGTGTACTGATTTTGGGCTCTACAGTTCCGCCCCCACTTATATAAATTTCGTACTCGAAATTAAATCTTACCAAACAGTTACGGATAGCGACTTCTCATATATGCTTCTGTCTTCCAGGTGACCTCCTCTACTGATTGATTTAGCCACCAGACTTTGACCAGTTTGGTTACTCTGTTCCGAGGTCTTCGTTCTTGTCGGTATAGGATTTGAACAGGTCTTTCCTCATACAACAGATCAGGAGCAAGCCGCAACGGCTCAAAGCTGGAAACATGCGAAGGATTCGCTAGGTACTTCCTAAAAATCGAGACGTGGAATACATTGTGTACTCCGGTCAGATTCGACGGTAGGGCTACACGATAAGCTAGTGTCCCAACTCTGTCAAGAATCTCGAACGGCCCAATAAATCTCGGACTAAGCTTGCCTCTCTTCCCAAATCTCATAACACCCTTCATAGGTGCTATCTTTACGAAGACGTGGTCTCTTAAGGCAAACTCGAGATCCCTTCTTCTCTTGTCAGCATAACTCTTTTGACGACTCTGGGCGGTCTTCATCTTGTCTCGGATCTTTACCACCACGAACGCAGTCTGCTGAAAAATCTCTGGACCTAGTTCTGATCTCTCACCGACTTCATCCCAATAAATCGGTGATCTGCACTTCCTCCCGTATAGTGCCTCGTAAGGAGCCATACCTATAGATGATTGAAAACTGTTGTTGTAGGTAAACTCCACAAGAGGTAGCTTCGATTCCAAATTCCCATGGAAATCAATCACACAGGCTCTCAACAAATCCGCCAAAATCTGAATCACTCGCTCAGACATGCCATCTGTCTGAGGGTGGAAAGTTGTACTGAATAGCAACTTCGTCCCCATGGCTGCATGCAAACTCTTCCAAAAGGACGATGTAAACCTCGGGTTCCTGTCGGACACAATAGAAACTGGGATCCTGTGCAATCGAACTATCTCCCTCATATAGTGCTCTGTATACTGTGTCTTGGAGAAAGTTGTCTTCACTGGCAAGAAATGCGCTGACTTAGTGATTCGATCCACTATAACCTAAATGGCATTGGATCCTCTGTCTGACCTCGGAAAACCAATAATGAAGTCTATGGTAATATTCTCCCACTTCCAATCAGGGATAGGGAGTGGATTAAGCATCCCTGCTGGCCTTTGATGCTCTACTTTCACCTGCTGACAAGTGAGACATTCAGACACAAATCGACTGATGTCTCTCTTTATTCCTGGCCACCAATACAGCATCTGAAAATCCTTGTACATCTTGGTACCTCCTGGATGGATAGAATACGGAAATACATGTGCCTCTGTCAGAATATCTTCTCTGATTGAATCAACACTAGGCACCCACATCCTTCCTCTGTACCTCACAACACCATCAGACACTTTGTAGGGTACACTGCACTTGGCTTCATCCTTCGGTCGCCATTTCTGCAACTGCTCATCTGAAGACTGACCTCGACGGATTCGGTCAAACAAAGAAGACTAGAATGTCATATTAGACAGTTTAGGAGCTCTGCCCTTAGGATAAACCTCTAACCCAAATATCTGAACCTCTGACTGAAGAGATCTCTGCACTGACAACTGTGCTACGACTGCAACTTTTCTGCTCAAAGAATCTGCCACAACATTAGCTTTCCATGAATGGTAGTTAATCTCACAATCGTAGTCTTTCACTAACTTTAACAACCGTCTTTGTCTCATATTCAACTCTTTCTGCGTGAAAAAATACTTGAGACTCTTGTGATCAGTGAATATCTGACATTTCTCGCCGTACAAATAGTGTCTCCATATTTTCAACGCAAAGACGACGACAGCCAACTCAAGATCATGAGTCGGGTAATTCTTCTCATGAACCTTCAAATGTCTGGATGCATAAGCTATAACCCGACCTTGTTGCATCAAAACTGCGCCTAAACCAAGCTTAGAAGCATCAGTGTACAACACGAAATTACCTTTCCCTGCTGGGATGGCTAAAACTAGCGCTGAAATAAGGGCTTGTTTTAAAGTGTCAAAGCTCTTCTGACATTCATCACTCCATACGAATTTATCATTCTTCTTGGTCAATGAAGTGAGTGGCACTGCTATCGAAAAAATCCCTAAATAAATTTTCGGTAGTAGCCTGCTAGGCCTAGGAAACTGCGGATTTCTGAAGCATTCTTCGGCTCAACCCATTCCTTAACCGCTGCTACCTTAGCTGGATCCAACTCATTGCCACTGCTAGAAATTACATGACCCAAAAACGCTACCTTCTCCAACCAGAATTCACACTTACTAAATTTTGCAAACAACTTGCGTCTCTGCAAGACCTTCAAAACTGTATCCAAATGCTGACGGTGCTCCTCATGGCTCTTCGAGTAAATGAGAATGTCAGTCGATGAACACTATGACGAACTGATCTAGGTAGGGCTGGAATAATCGGTTCATCAAGTCCATAAAAATCGCTGGAGCATTTGTCAGTCCGAATGGCATCACTAAGAACTCGTAATGCCCATATCTAGTCCAGAAGGCTGTCTTATGAACATCTACATCTTTTACCTTCAGCTGATGATACCCCGATCGAAGATCTATCTTAGAGAACACTATAGCTCCCTGCAACTGATCAAACAAATCATCTATCCTTGGAAGTGGGTATTTATTCTTGATCGTTGCCTTGTTCAGTTCTCGGTAATCGATACACAACCTCATGCTCTCATCTTTCTTCTTTACAAAGAGCACTGGTACGCCCCATGGTGAGAAACTAGGGCGAATGAATTTCTTCTCAAGAAGCTCCTGAATATTTTGTTTGAGCTCTAACATCTCATATGGAGCTAGTCGGTACGGTGCCTTAGAAATTGGCGCAGTTCCTGGCACAAGATCAATAGCGAAATCCACCCCTCTCTCTGGTGGAAGGTCTGTGACGTCATCTGGAAAAACGTCAGGAAAATCCCTGACCACTGGAACATCAGATAACGACGGAGTGGGTACATCAGGTGCAGAAATAATACTGGCCAAGAAAGCCTGACATCCCTTGTGAATAAGTCTCCGTGCCTGCATGCAAGAGATCATGCGAGGGAAACTTCTCCATCTATCTGGCTCAAAGAGAAACTGGTCCATGCCCAAAGATCTTACCAACATTGACCTTTTATGAAAATCAATAAGAACTATGTTATTCGTCAGCCAGTCCATTCCTAAGATAATATCAAATTCTGGCATCAGCAACACGATTAGATCGACATACACTAGGTGGCCTTGTAGCTCAAGATCAATGTCTCTGACCACGCTAGCAGCTAATAACTCTTCCCTGATAGGACTGTCACTGAATAGCTCACGTCAAGTCCTTGACATCTAGATGATTAGCGAACGTCTCCGAAATAAAATGAATGGCCCCTGAGTCTAACAAGGCCTTCGTGGCTACTCTCTTTATGAAAATATTTCCCGAGAGACGTTAGCACAACACAAAAAACTTACTTATATCCAAAAAAAAAAATTTTAACCTTAACCTCAAACATAGTAGAAATTTATATCCCAAGTCACCCAAAATATTAACTAGCCCACTAGTAAACCCAAATAAAATTCAAAACATGCATAGCAAGAGTAATGCGGTGCTGATTTAAATTAGTTACCAGTCAATAGGCTCGTGTCTGGGTTCGCCTCCTCTGCCTCCATGGCGAACACTCTACCCTTGGTCGGCTGTCTCCACTGTGGGCAGTCCTTCAACATATGATCGCTGTCTCCGCATTTAAAGCACTTGCCCGATCCATATAAACATTGTCCCGGATGCTGACGGTTGCACTTTGAGCACACTGGGTACTCAACGGATCTCTGAGGAGCCTTCTGTTGAGGAATAAGACCCTTGCTTTTCGGCGGTCCTTGAAATGGCCTCTTCCCCTCCTGCCTCTGGAAAGGCCTATTAAACTTGGTTTGCTGCTGCTGCTGCTGCTGAGGTGCCTGATAGGACCTCTTCCCCTGCCTATCACTCTCGATATCCCTTTAGTCCTGCTCTGCCGCCAAACCTCTAGATACGGAAACGACATAGGTAGTAGGACCAGCAACCCAAACATCACGGCGCAAGATCGGCCGCCACCTATCCATAAAATGTCTCATCTTCTCTCGGACATCATTTGCAATTAGAGGTACAAAGTGACACACCCTCTCGAACTTCTTGACGAAGTCTGCCACGCTGCTGTCTCCCTGTCACAGCGACATGAACTCCCTAGTCAATTTGGAGCGTACTTCCTCAGTAAAGTACTTGGAGTAAAAGAACTCCTTGAAACTGTTCCAAGTCAAAGTCTGCAAATTAACCGACACAGACGCACTTTCCCACCACAGTCTTGCGTCTCCAGTCAACAAGAAGGTGGCACATCTATTCCTGTTTGCATCTTGCAGCTCCTTAAACGCAAAGATTACCTCGATGGACTTAATCCATCCTTCCGCTATCATCGGGTCAGTAGTCCCCGAGAACTCCTTCAGATCCATCCTCTTAAACCTTTCATAAACTGCCTCCGGTCTGGGCCTCGCCCCTCTGTCTACTGCAGTCTGGTTCGCCGCAAACTGTGCGAAGAACTTGGTCATTCTTGCAAGCATCTGAGCCTGCATATCTGGGGAAGGACGAGGTGGAGTGACCATCTCCCCATCCTGGGCTTCCTTATTCTCATCGCCTGCTTCACGCACAATCCTACGTCTGGGAGGCATAATGTTCCAACATTTACCCAACACGTAAACCCAACATGCATGAACATAATATCATAACATAAGATGCACGTAATTTGAATTTATATATTCATATGTTGAAATCATGACTTGATGCTTACTACATGAAATAATTTAAAACCTTAAAACTTACAGACTTCAGGTGTGGCTTCGTGAGCTTCTCGAAACTGGCAGTAGGCATAATCCTTTACAAGAACACCACTCTGATACCAACTGTAACGTACCATATTTTGAACTACTTGAAATTAGCGGAAAAATAAATATTTTCTTAAATACAAAATAAACTTTCAAATTTGCATTAAAATAACTTGCTGCAATAAAAACAACCAAAACCAAGTTTGCCAAAAGTAATAATCGTTTAAACATCATAAACCACTTTATGAAATAAGAGAATTCCTTAAAACATGGGAGGTCCTCGGGTTTAGCCCCCTGCGCAATCAAATCCGGCTCATTGGTCCCCACCCCTCATCTCCTCAAAGTCATCCTCACCTGCATCGATCAAGTCTAGTGAGTCTAAAGACTCAACATGTATAAACTGGAGATAGCAAGTACTACATAATAAAACCACATGCATATTTAAAGTAGGGCTTACATACTTGAAAATTGAACGTAATAGCATAAACATACTTGAAACTTGAACGCAGTAGCATAAACGTAGACGTGCCATCATCATAAAGCTTTTCTTAAACATACTTGCATCATACATACTTGAGCATACATAACATCATTTTGCATAGAGATATGTTACAAAGCAAGTGACCCATACATAAATGTGTCTGATCAGACTAAACCACACTACTGGGCTGGCAGGGATGTCCACTACCACATACATAAGATCCCCGGTCATACTTTACCCAGTGGATTGGTCTCTGGTCATACTTTACTGCTTTCCAATACTGATAAAAAAAACTGGTCATACTTTACCGGGGTGGAGAGGTCCTCGGCCACGTTCACCGACTTCCAAACCCGTTCATAATTTGGTCACAACACATTTAGCATACCTCAAAAACTTAAAAGTATTTTTTTTGCAAGTCGAACATACTTACTTGACGTTGAGGCATTCATTGGATCTCACTCGGGGCCACTGCTGCATATACTAACGTGAGTTCAAACACTTATCTTTCATAGCTTAGACGTATAGCCATGCTCACACCCAAAAATGACAAATTTTCTTATGACGTTCTAAATCTCTCGGGACTTGACCTCGTTTAATCATCGTACTAAATCATGACATAAAACCCCAAATCAAATCCTATATTTTATATTCATAACCACAAAACAAATCCTACATTTTATATTCATATTAAAAATAAAAAATAATTTTTTTAAAAAAAGGGGTACACGGACCCTGTGTAAAGGTCGGGGTAGGAACTGGAAATTCGCATTTTGAAGGAAAAAGGGCACGGAACCCGTCCCAGGGTCCGGCTACGGGTCCGTGTAGGTGCTGGAAACGCTAACTAACAGGAAATCACAATGCCTAAGGCTTATTCCTTCTAACTCGATCATACGAACCATGAACCAATGCCTCAAGATCCATCCTTGGATGCTATGGAACTTAATTACACTCCAACAAACACCCAAAAAACTACGCATCACAAACGACGCAACCCAATCTGTGAACACGACATTTGATGCCAAATCAATTCTTAAGACTTCTAATTCAACCAAGTGTCTGAAGACATGAAACGAAACACCAACAATCATCCCAACATCATTCTCGATGTACTTAAACGCAGCAGCGATCGCCTGTCGATCCCCAACGAAGCCTGCAACTATAAAACTTAAAGAACACATCAAGAACTCATTTTTAGAAAAATGCAGTTTGAGCAGTCCCACGAAAACGATCATAACGCAATCATTTTTTATCGAAATATTTTAAATTTACTGTCAAATCGAAGGTATCGAAAAGTTCTACGTTTTATATGTTGAAAGGATTTCCACAAAATCGACCTAAAAGTCGCAGTATTTAAAATGACAGCAAATTTTGAGTTTTCAGATCTAAAATCGTTTCAAAACCGATCAAACAAATTTTTGCTCAAACTTTTTACAACATACATGGATTTTTACGCATAATATACATAAGAACAAATACTATGACGAGATCGATGCATAAACGAAAGAATATACTTGTTTTTTGATATTTAACATTACCGAAACAACGACACCGAGGCGGGAAAGATGCGAGGAATGATCCGGGACAACGTGGCACGATTTTTATTGAAGAAAACCCAACAAAAATCTGCTGGAAACTGAAGGGGAGGGGCGGCTGCACTCTTGTTCTAAGAACCCTAATTTTCTTCTAAAAAAATATGAAGTGAAAGGCTAAGAAAGGTGTATGTGTGTTGCCGTGTGGGTGTGTGTGCAAAAATGTGTGCGCGCGCGTGTGTTTAGTGATTAATTAGGGGAAATTATTGCTTAATTACACCATTAAGAATGATAATTAAAATACTAATTGAAATATCAACCCACCTTTATCTTTACTAATAAACCCCAAATTAAAGTTAAAAATACAAACTTGATAAACTTTAAAGGTTTTAAATTCCTAAAATCACCAAATGAATAAGTTTGGATTTAAAATGATAAAAACTAAATAAATCATTTAAATGCCCCTTTATTACTTAAAATAAAATATCGCATTTTAAAATTACCAAAATCTTCGCCGGTCTCTATTACTTGATGCCGCATCGAATAATCGCCTGAAACATGAAGTTCGAGAAACATTTTAACGTGCATCACATAAACATAAATAATTTAAAATAATGTAATTTCATAAATCATGCATCTAAAAAAATCATTTTAAACTTGATTAAATAATTTAATAATTAAATAAATGTATGAGTTTTACGTGTACTAATTTTGGGCTCTACTTGCGGTCTATGCTCCTCTCTGCTCCTCGAATAGATCAAGATATCGTTAATGAAAACTATGATGAACTAATCCAAGTATGGCTGAAACACGCGATTCATGAGATCCACAAAGATCGCTGGCGCGTTCCTCAAACCGAAGGGCATCACCATAAACTCATATTATCCATAACTTGTCCGGAAGGCTGTCTTATGCACGTCAGACTCTCTCACCTTCAGCTGATGGTATCCAGATCGGAGGTCTATATTCGAGAACACTGATGCTCCCAAAAGCTGATGAAACAAATTCTCGATCCTCAGTAACGGATACTTGTTCTTGACTGTGACTTTGTTAAGCTCTTGGTAGTCAATGCAAAGCCTCATACTTCCATCCTTCTTCTTGACAAACAGTACCGGTGCACCCCATGGAGAAAATTTAGGCCGAATGAAACCCTTATCTAGCAAATCATGTATTTGGTCTTTCAGCTCATTCATCTCTGCAGTTACTAGACGATAGGGTGCCTTAGATATCGGTACTATCCCTGGCATGAGCTCAATAGAGAATTGCACTTCTCTGTCTGGTTGAATGCCTGAAACATCGTCGGGGAAAACACTGGAGAACTCCCTGACCAAATCCACGTCCTTGAGCCTCTGACTGACTGGCTATGACACTGATACAATGCTGGATAAGAATATCTGGCAACCTCTCTTGATAAGGTTCCTCGCACACATGCAAGAAATGACGTGCGAAAACTGCTGGTGTCTAGCTGCCTATAAAACAAATGGCCTACCACTGGGACGGTCGGACAGACACTGACCTCTGTCGAAAGTATATGACATATCTGTTCTACAAAAGCCAAATTATACCTAGAATGATGTCGAACTCCAGCAACGGTAGCGCTATCAAATCTTCTAGCACCTTATATTTCTGTAACCGAAACTCCAATCTCTTCACTATCTAGGAAGTGAACATCTGATCCTCGGATGAGATCGATATCCTGAAACCTGAATCCATCACTACTGGTATGATTCCTAGTCGCTTGATGAAAGATTCGGATATAAATGAATGTATAGCCCCTGAATCTAGCAGTGCATAAGTGGCTACACCTGAAATTTATATCCTCCTTGCGACAAAGCATACAATAAAATCTAATCGTGTTGAAACTTAAGTAATTTTTTACCGACAATTATCCAAAAATTCTGGAAAAATTACTGAATTAACCAAAGTATCCCTCAAAAATTTCGGAAATTGCAATTTAGTCCTTAAAGTTTTGAAAATTTGCAAAATGAACCCTTAAAATTTTCGAATTTTAACCCCAAAACAATCGTATAATTCCCAAAAACTTTAGTATTACTTCTCCAAAATCCAGAAGTTACGAAAAGAGTCCCTTGAAATCTTGATTTTAGCGATTATGTCCTCAAATTTTCGGTTATTGCAATTGGGTCCTTAAAATTTTCAAATTAACCTATTACATTCTTAGTCTCAACTAGGTAGAGCATGCTTCCTAATTCTTCTACGTTATCAATCTCAATAATTAATTCCTCATACAAGCATAAAATCCCAGGCAATCATGCGATAAATAAAAATCTTAAACAAAAAGGTTACCAGTAACCAGTGTCGAATCTGGCTCTGCATCGGCCTCCTCGGCATGTACCACATAAGCTCGGCCAGTAGTGGGGCCCGAGTTCTTAGGGCAGTCCACTGCTCTGTGACCTCCTGCCCACAACGAAGCATCTGTAGGTCTCCCACAAACACTTGCCGACATAGAACTTGTTGCACTGCGGGCATGACTGTTTGTCATCGGGCTTTGGCGCCCCAGGATCCTGACGAGGTCTTTGCTGCTGGGGACTCCTAACCTGCCCCTGGGCTTCTGCTACCCCTGCTGCCTCGGTGTCCCTGAGTATTGTTTCTTCTGAGACTGGGAGCTGGACTAAGTCTGATGCTGCTTCTTCTACATCTCAAAGTCTATGTCTCGCAGTGCCTGCTCCGCCTGAAAAGTACAAACGGTGGCCTAATCATAACATGCCGGCCTTGTCAGCATGACATCCCGGCAAAGGGTGGGTCCCAGTCTGTCCAAGAAATGCCTCAGCTTCTGGGCGGCATCTCTAGCTATCATGGGCACAAAATGACAGCCCTGTCGAACTTGCGGATAAACTCCACCACAGATGAGTCCCCCTGGCGGATACTCATAAACATCCTCGTCAGGCGGCCCCTGACGTCAGCTGGAAAGTATTTCCCGTAGAACAACTCCTTGAACATGTCCCAGGTAAGGGTATCCAAGTCCACTGCATGAGCGGCTCCCTCCCATCAAAGGGATGCATCATCTCTCAACATAGAGATGGCGCACCTGGCCCGTTCGCCATCTCTCATCTGAAGTTACTCGAAATGCAGCTCCAGTGATCTAATCCATCCTCCTGCCAAGAATGGATCAGTAATGTCCCCGAACTCCTTCGGGTCAAGTCGCATGAACTGTTCAAAAACATCTACCTGAGGCCTGAGCCATACCCTCTAAAACTCGGGTAGCTGCATCAATAGGCAGTGTTGGTAGTGGAGGGCCTCCGCCGCCTCCAGGAATATCGTCATGTCTATCTGCACTAGGGCACGTCTAAGAGGCATGATATCTGAATACAGTCCAATTTTAAACGTAACCCATCATGCAATTTAATCTAGTTTTTAAAACAAAAATCCTTAAATCGTGAAAGAATTTAAACATGTGATGTAAATCATAACTCAAGTAATAATGCATGTGATAACAATAAATCATTTAAAACATTTTTAATCATAAAAACTAACATACTTGAGGTTTGAAGACTGAGCAGCAGAAACTGGCGGTGACACAACCCTATACATGATCCTTTCTCTGATACATACTGAAACATCTACTAATTTAAAATGCGAAAATATATATATATTTTTTTCAAAAAAAGCTGACATTTTTTAAAATAAAACTTTAAATAATTTTGCATGCATACAACTCCCTTGAAAGGAAAATACCATTTAAAAATAACACCCGTAAATATTCGACAGATAAAATGTTGCAGTAAAAATAATTCCAACATTTCCAACCAGTATGCATAATTAAAATAAGACAGGTAAAATTCGAAGATCAACAGCATAACGTAAAACTTAAAAAAATCGCTCATGTCTTCTCAAAGCTCAAGAAAACATAATGTGCGAAAAAGTGTGGTCCTCGGGTCTTGCTCGCACATCCGACCCTGCCTACTCAGAGTTCGGCGCCTCCAGTCTCCTCATCTAAATGCTCACCTGCATCAAACACGCCTAATGAGTCTAAAGACTCAATACACCTGCACCGTTAATATCAAATACATTTACGTAGCATCCAACATCAAAAAATAACGTAAACAACATACATTTCATTAACTTAAAAACATGTTAAACGTGTAGTATTGAAGGAACGTCTGCCTAGAACCTTGTGGTGCTTCAAAAAAAAATATTCTCTAAGAGCTGCAATAGTTCGTGTTCTAAGAATGTATTCACCGATGAATTAGATCGATTTTGGAGTTAAAACCAAGCGGAAAACACTCAAAATAATCCTTCGTTAAGAAACACCGATAAATTTTATAGATTTTAATCTCGTGTTACTGATTAACTGAAGATAAGAGGGATCAGTTCTTGCATATATCAGTTCAGTTATGATGAGAACTGAACTGATAAATACTCAGATTGATCAAGTTAGTTTAAAGCAAGGGGTTAACAGTTAAAATACACAAGATATATTTATGGATGTTCGGAGACTTCAACTGCTCCTACGTCACCTCTTTTATCACCTCGGGTAGGATTCACTATAAGACTTTGATCTATACAAAACTTTGTACAAACCCACCCAGCTAGGACTTACACTACTGCCTAAACTGAACACCTAGACTAGGCTGAAGGCAGCACCTTCGAGTCAACATTCTTTAATGTCTATGTGAGAAAGACTACATACACAAGTTTAACGTCTTTGTGCAACACTGTATTTGAGTGGTGGTGTGTGTGTGTGTGAGAACTGATCTTTGAACACTACCCGAATGTGTTCTCACACACTGAGGGAAATATGCTTCTAATCTAAGCTGATAACACGTTGAAGTGTTCCCTCGACTGGGCTGAATGCTTTTCTCTTAAGCTGATATGATATTGAAGCGAGCCCTTCTCATTTCTCTCTTGTGTTGTATATATCTTGTTCTTGTTCTTCACTGATCTTCACCTTCTATTTATAGGCGCGAAGTTTGATCGTACAGTGAGACACAATTATTGTATCCGTTGCATTTTGAATCTGTTCCTCGAAATTTGTCTTGTTCTTCCTGGAACACTTTTGTCTTTAAGCTCTGATGCAACGTCCATTATTGTCCTTTGACTGGACAAAATTATAGTACCTTTGCGCACAGCTGTATCCCACTTAGTTCAGCTTGTCTTGATTGCAACTGATTGCTCCTAACTGATGTTCTGAACTGGTCAGTTGAAATGGTCTTCAGTTGGTCTGGTGAAATCAATTGACTCATCAGTTGAACTGATTTCACTCTTGTTCAGTTGAACTGATCTCAGTTGGGCTCTTCATCAGTTGAACACTCCTTCGGCTGGCCAGGCTTCTGAGGTTCTTCTGCTGAACCACCTATCAACTGAACAATCAGTTGATATTTACGGCTTTTCAGTTGAACTATTTCAGTTTGGTTGATCAGCTGATGCTTTCAGTTGGTGTCTTCGACACCTTCAGTTTAGGTTCATAACTGATTATTTCAGTTTCAGCTATCTGCGCACTAAGGAAGATTATTAAAAACAAATAAACAAGTTTTTTAACATCAGAATTAAGATTGCGAACATGAAATATTTTAACAATCTCCCCCTTTTTGATGATCACAAAACTTGAGCTATTAAAGCTAAAAGAAGTTCTCTCAGAAGAGAATTAAAGAAATAAAGAAAAGCTTTGAAAAGTTTTTCAGTTCGAGAAATAGCGGAAAGAGATGCTCCTCCTCAACAACTGAATAAAATAATTTGAAAACAGTTTTTCAGTTCGAGGGATGATTCTAAACAAAACTCCCCCTCAGAAACTGAATGAAAAAACTCCCCTTCAAAAATATAATTATTAATGCGATTAATGAAGTTTTAGTATCAATCAAGTACTTTAGGCAACAAATCTTAAAATAGCAGTTCAATTATGTGAAGGCTAACTGGAGGAACAAGATGTTTATTTAATCAAATAAACGTCCCTTATATTATACATCTGCACATATCAACCAATGAAAGGGAAATTGCTACTCTACTAGCTGACTTTAAATAACATCAATCATCAGTTAATTTATACATAATAGAACTAAATATACTAAAAACTGGTCGCCTTGAATACTTTGACTGTTGCACAAATTATGAGTTTCTTCTTCCAGAAGATCAGCTAATTTGCCTTTGGACTTGATCTCTGTGCTGTCTAACTGGTCGAGCTGACTGAAACTGGACTCAACTAGTGCTGAACCTCATTGACCATCTATATTTGATCTGATATTGCAATTAAGCGGTGGTACTGCTGATGATTAAGCTCCACTTTAACTCATCAGTTTCAGGTGATAATGAGGTTTCGTCTGATGATCAGTTGAACTGGTAGACTTGCAACTGAAATTTTGTCTGTACAGCAGTTTAGTTGAACTGCTGTCAACTGAACTCAAAAACCTGCAAGCTACTAAAAACAACAATGTTAATAAGTCGAGAGAAGTAGCTACGATGTTAGTTCCAGAGTTAAAAACCTTCTCTCTTCTCATAACAAGCATATAAAATATTTAAGAGGATTTTGAAATCCATTTTAAATAACATTTTAAAATATGTTTTAAGATATCAATTTTCAAATGTCCTTCTTAGAACAGCTGGCTCTGATACCAATTGAAGGAACGTCTGTCTAGAACCTTGTAGTGCTTCAAACAAAATATTCTCCAAGAGGTGCAATAGCTCGTGTTCTAAGAATGTATTCACTGATGAATTAGATCGTGTTTGGAGTTAAAACTACGCGGAAAACACTCGAAATAATCCTTCGTTAAGAAACACTGATAAATTTTATAGATTTTAATCTCGTGTAACTGATTAACTGAAGATAAGGAGGATCGGTTCTCGCATGTATCAGTTCAGTTATGGTGAGAACTGAATTGTAACACCCTCGTCCGGTTTTAATAAAATAGCAGCGGAAATTTAAAATTTTCTAAAAAGAAAGAAGGATTTAAAATACATGTCAATGTATAATCAAAAGTATATACATGATCAATCAAATGATACAACAAAATACAAAATATCATTTTTGTGATCATGTCAAAATGCTAGCAAAATAACTTCTTCCTTCCTTCCCTATATGCATATGACTCCGGCCCACAATCAACGTCCCGGCTCGTCGCTCTTATCTGCATCACATGAAATAACTGAAATGAGTATAAAACTCAGCAAGTGGAACTCTTACATAGCAATGGATACATATATCATACTCTGTAAAACATGGCTTTGAATTCAATAAATACCATCAACTCTTGAAACATGAATAACATATCAGAATATAACAATAAGATGGTATTTCTCTTTTCTCTGTTGGATTTATATCTATATAGTATCTCTGTCTCTGTATCTATATCCCATCGACATAAATCGATAACTCTGAGGGATATAAGCCTATGGTCGTTGATCAACTAATTGCATGCAATCTCTGACTATGTATCTATCAATCCATAAAACATTTGAACTCTCTCTTGGGCATTTTAACAAACACTTTGCATACTCTATCTCTTGTATTCTCTTTTACACAATTGAGACATTCAATTACCTCTAATATACAACAAGGTATATCTATACATAATATGAATCAAATGGAAGGGAATAACATGTTAAAACATTGTAACACAATACATATATTATCATGTGAGCACAAGGAAATTAATTCCACTTACAACCACTTGGAACCTAGAATATATCTCTTGGTACACAACATACAACAATAAATCATGAAATACACCATCAACATCTCAATAATCATAAACCCATAACAATTAATCCATAAAACCAACACAATCACCAAACCCATGATTTCTCTCAACACCAAAGCCAAGAATAAACTATACCAAAAGCTTACCTTAGCTTCCTTGAACCCAAGTAAACCTTGATCTCACAACAAAAAGCCACCAAGATGCAAGAATCAAAGGAAGGAAATGGAGAAATGAGGAAACCCTAGTCTCCCTTGAGAGAAGAATCGAGAATGAGGGGAAGGAAATGAGGGAAATGAAGCCAACTCATCCATTTAACACACTTAAAATCCGAAAACACACTTCTACTGTTCATGCACCGTGGGTGCGCTCCAACATGCACCGCGGGTGCGCTATGCCTTCGGCATTCCAACCAAAAATCCAAACATGACGACCGCGGGTGCGGTAACCTTTACACCGTGGGTGCGGTGCTCAAATGACCGCGGGTGCGGTGCAGCTACTGGAAAAATAATCGAAACTCTGAACCATGAAATCGCGGGTGCGGTTCCTTACTGACCGCGGGTGCGGTCACCTCTGTATCCAACAACCAACTCTACGCAACAAAGATCGAATCGCAACGCTGATACAATACAACTACCATCAACTAATATCAACAATGCCACAAAACAATAATAACCAACAATACTATGACCCATAATCACAACTCTTAACATCTAAACCAAATAATCCATAAACATACGAAAACTTAAACCATACCGTTCACCAGGCTTGGCTATTACAATCTCCCCTCCTTAAGGGAATTTTGTCCTCGAAATTGACGTCACTGCGCAAACAACTCAGGATACTTCTCTATCATCTCATCCTCTGGTTCCCTTGTGGCTTCTTCAATCAAATGATTCCTCCAAAGGAATTTAACAATACCGATCTCTTTGTTTCTCAACACTCTAACTTTGCGATCCAGAATCTGGACTGGAATCTCTTGGTACGTCAAATTCGGCGTCAAATCCAATGGCTCGTGGCGAAGATGTTACGCCCCGAAATTTAAAGGTCCACGCGAACCACATGCATTTGAATTATTAAATTCTCCTGTAATTTAATTAAATATTTTAATTGCATAAATTAATTATGTTGTGCATATTTACATGTTTAAAATATATTTTTCTAAATGTTGCATTAAAATGGTATTTTTAAGGAATGTTCAGTGACGATCGAGGAACGAGGACCGAGGGCTGTGAATAGAAAATGTTTTTATTAAATAATTATTTTTAATTATTTAAAATAAGGTTGTTGCTTTTAGTATTTTTGAAAATGAGGGGTTTTAAGGTGATTTTATACGTCGGGACATAATTTTTATCGGTGTTGGTTTTTCAACAAAAATAAGAACGTCTTGGCAACCCGGCTATTAAATTCACAAATTTATTTTACCAAAATTATTTTTAGTATTTTAATTAAGCATTATTGGGCCTAATTAATATCATAATGGGCCTAATGTTTAATTAGTGATTTATTTGGTATTTAAAATAACAAAAACCCTTGCCCTCACTCACAATCAATTGGTCACACACTCCACAAATCTGAAAACACTCCTCACCCCACCCTATACACACACGGCACTCATCATACCACCTTGAAGGAAAAAATTCGAAAGGTTCAAGAAGAAAGATAGCCTAGGTGTCCCTCCGTTCTTCGACGTCAACGTTTATTCGAGCGTATATAACGCAAAGGCACGCCATAATTCTTCTTTTACTCATCCATCACACCATAGTATTTATTTAATTGTGTGTTGCATGAAAAACAAGTTGCACTTTTTATTATTTTCGTTTTTATGCATATACATGGGTTTAAAGCATGTTTTTGTGATCCAAAACTTATGATAATTTTGCACAAAGGGGCTGCCATGGTAGGGTACTTGGAAGGGAGGTTTTTCCACATGTTTAGGGACACATAAGAGTATAATCAAGGTCTGGACAGTAGGGGGAAAGATGCTGAACGTGATTGGGAATCCTAGAGTCCTAGGGTTTTGGCCTTCCTTCCTAGGAGAGCACGGCAGCTTGCTGCTGTTAGGGTCACGTCCAGGAGGCTTAAGAGATGGTTTTCAGAGGGTTTAGAAGGTTCAATGGAGGCTGCACGAAGCTGGGTTAGGAAGGCTAGGCGATCGCTTAAGGGCAAGGGGGGCCGCGCATGCTTGAGGGATCGGGTGCGAGGGGCTGGGCTTCTAGGTCTTCTAGGCTCCGTCTAGGAGGGTCCAGTAGGTTTCCTAGGGTGCGGTTAGGGTCCTAGGAGGATTGACCTGGGGCTGGACCAAGGGGTAGGGGCTAGAGTCATGATAGAAAGAGTTCGAACCAAGCTAGGACTAGGATTCCTTGTGCAGAAATTCAGTAGCTGCTAGGGAAGTGTTCAATGGACTAAATGGGCTTGATTTGGGTTGGAAAAGGTTTAGTTATGTGTTAGGAGGCTTTAGTTCAAGTTTGGTAAGTTTTGGTTAAGTTTCGAGTCCATACGAGTCAAAACCGGGATGTAAATTTAAGGTTAAAAATGAATCGAGGAATCTATCGAAAAGCTAGTTTTACGCATTATAAAATTATGAAAAATTAAGTTTAAGCTTAAATAATTATTAGAAGTCTAAGTTTTTAATTTGAGAATTTTATATTAAGGTTTGGTTTAATTCGGGATTAAAAAGCGTTAATACGTCTTATTTAAATATTAAATTAATAGTCCTCGTTTTATGCTAAATAAAAATATGAGAAAATTCATGTAGGCTTAAATAATTATTTGGGACATATTAGAGTAATGAAATCAAGATAAAAGTCGAAAACGTAAACTGTGGAGTCTAGGGGTAAAACGGTCTTTTTACACCTAGAAATTAGTAAAGGTCATGGCAGTGCCCTAAATGCTGTTTTTATGATATTATGATCCTTTATAATTGTTTATGAAATGTTCACGATTAACTTATGATTTTTAAATGTCTAAAGGATTTGTATGATTTTAAGAAGACATTTAAAATACATGTTGCATGCTTGGTTTCAAAAATGAAAAACGTAATGATATTCATGATTTTTCTAAAGTGATGTGAATGAAAAATGTTGAAGGATGTGAAATAATTGTGACTAATTCGTTAATGTTGGCGACGTCGTGAGGGTTATGGTCCCAGTGGGAGCCCGACGATCGTGTTTCCATCATTGCGAATATGTGATAATGGATATATGGTAACGGTTTTGTGGTAACGGAAGAATGGGAATATCGTGAGGGGAAAAGGCCCCAGAGGGAGCCCATTTATGGGAAAAGGCCCAGAGGGAGCCCCGACGATCGTATTTCTATTCGAATCATGATAGGCCAGGGCCCAGTTGACTGGTGAGAGTGTTGCTGGTGTCCCCCGCCGCCACTTACTGTGGTTTTATGTAGATGGATCCATCGACCCTCATGAGCATGATCGGGAAAGTCACTATTAACGTTCTGAATTCAACAAAAGAAAAGAGAAAAAGAAAAGGAAAATGTTCATGATCATGTTAAAGGTTTTATGTCATGTCATGTTGAGGAAAAAAGAAAAAGTTAAGGTTTATGATTGCATGTCATGACAAAGTATTTTATGAAAATATTTATGTTTAAAGTTTTATGCATCATGAAAATGTTTACGAAAATGTTTATGTTTATGCATCTTCATGAAAACGATATTTTAAGTAAAAGTATTTTTCACCGTTATATGTTGACTGTATTACGTATTACTCGTTATAAGGATTATGGTGTGTTGAGTCTTTAGACTCACTAGGTGTGATGGATGCAGGTGAGTTTGAGGGAGGACTTGACGGGTGATTTGACTGGACTGAAGGCGCATACAACCCGAGGACCAGCGCTTCTACTTTTTCTGAATTATGACTTTTGACTCATGCTTTATGATTAAAAATGAGGTTTAGTATGGGCTATTATTTTCAAATTATTGCTTTTTAGGTTTGGTAAAATATGCGGCGATTTCATATGATCACTATTGCACTTGGTTTTTAAAATGCTAGTTGGTTAATATTTAATTTTAAAGGGTAAAATATTTTATAAAAATATTTTCATGTGAGAAAGGTACATGGCCGAAAATTGAGTGTTAAAAAAAAAAATTTCTAGTATTTTTAAAGCAATAAAAAGGGCAGGACATTTTAGTTGGTATCAGAGCAAATGTCCTGTAAAGGGTTGTGCCACCATCAGCGCCAGAAAGATCAGTCTTCAAGCCTCAAAGTTGTAAGTTTTTACATGATTTATATGTTGTCACCTTCATGACTACATGAATTATATGTTCACGTCACATGTTTAATAGCTTCATGATAATATATGATTTATATGCTTTGGAATTTTTTTATACGTGATACGATATGAAATAAGAAATTATTTGATTTCAACGCATGTTGGCTTCGTGGTGGAATTGGACTATATTGATTTTTGGGTTTTAGTATTGACGTTTTACTTTTTGGGCTATAAGTTGATCGTGAATATTATGAATGCTTTTGGGACATGTAGATCTTCTAAGAAAATAATTATGATTCGTGGTTACTAGTTGAATTAATTTTTGGGAATTACTCATAAGAAAGAATGATTCGAGGATTACAACGACTTTGGGAATAAGAAAATGTATAAATTGGGATTTTAAGTTTTGACGAAAAGTAAGATTGGTTATATGAATTGTTTTTTTTGGGTAAATAAGTTTAAATTTATTGAAATTATATTATGGGAAACCTGTAGAAGAAAATTAAGAATGCCAAAAACTTATAGGTTAATCATAGGATTTTTGAAATTAAAGACGAATTAAGATAATTCTTGGGGAAATTAAGAATTAATTTGAGATTTTTAAGGAATTTGGGGACTAATTTAGCAATAAGCGATAATTTGATGGTTTAATTGATAGGAATTTTGAGGATTTAGACTTTTAAGAATATTTGAAACCTTGAGATATATTGGGTTAGAATGTTATAAGGAATTTTAATCAAGGGTTTTTAAGAATGAATCGATATTAGGCTTGAAAATCTAAGCGTCAGCGGATGCGTTTGGGATTTTAAGACTGAAATATGATAAGTTGATGAATATTTTGGGTATAAAATAAGGAAAATAATATACGATAAGTATGACCATCATCTTTTAACTTTGGGAATTTTAAGGAAAATGGAAATTCGAGGTTATAATAGTATAGCACTAAGTCATTATGGGTTTTTCTAAGTTGCAATTCACGAATAATGATTTAGAAGGAAAATTTAATTGGGATCAAGGAGACGTAAGGACATTTTAGAACTTAAGTTTTTATCAGAGTAGCGCAGCGGAAGCGTGAATTTTTGGGATACTAAAACTAAGTCTAAACTGTGGGTTATTAAGGATAAGCGAATTTCGAGGCCGAAATTCGCTTTAAGGGGGGGAGATTGTAACGCCCCGAAAATTTAAAGCTCCACGCGAACTACATGCATTTGAATTATTAAATTCTCCTGTATTTTAATTAAATATTTTAATTGCATGAATTAATTATGTTGTGCATATTTAAATGTTTAAAATATATTTTTCTAAATGTTGCATTAAAATGGTATTTTTAAGGAATGTTCAGTGACGATCGAGGAACGAGGACCGATGGCTGTAAATAGAAAATGTTTTTATTAAATAATTATTTTTAATTATTTAAAATAAGGTTGTTGCTTTTAGTATTTTTGAAAATGAGGGGTTTTGAGGTGATTTTATACGTCGGGACATAATTTTTATCGGTGTTGGTTTTTCAACAAAAATAAGAACGTCTTGGCAACCCGGCTATTAAATTCACAAATTTATTTTACCAAAATTATTTTTAGTATTTTAATTAAGCATTATTGGGCCTAATTAATATCTTAATGGGCCTAATGTTTAATTTGTGATTTATTTGGTATTTAAAATAACAAAAACCCTTGCCCTCACTCACAATCAATCGGTCACACACTCCACAAATCTGAAAACACTCCTCACCCCACCCTATACACACACGGCACTCATCATACCACCTTGAAGGAAAAAATTCGAAAGGTTCAAGAAGAAAGATAGCCTAGGTGTCCCTCCGTTCTTCGACGTCAACGTTTATTCGAGCGTATATAACGCAAAGGCACGCCATAATTCTCCTTTTACTCATCCATCACACAATAGTATTTATTTAATTGTGTGTTGCATGAAAAACAAGTAGCACTTTTTATTATTTTCGTTTTTATGCATATACATGGGTTTAAAGCATGTTTTTGTGATCCAAAACTTATGATAATTTTGCACAAAGGGGATGCCATGGTAGGATACTTGGAAGGGAGGTTTTTCCACATGTTTAGGGACACATAAGAGTATAATCAAGGTCTGGACAGTAGGGGGAAAGATGCTGAACGTGATTGGGAATCCTAGAGTCCTAGGGTTTCGGCCTTCCTTCCTAGGAGAGCACGGCAGCTTGCTGCTGTTAGGGTCACGTCCAGGAGGCTTAAGAGATGGTTTTCAGAGGGTTTAGAAGGTTCAAGGGAGGCTGCACGAAGCTGGGTTAGGAAGGCTAGGCGATCGCTTAAGGGCAAGGGGGGCCGCGCATGCTTGAGGGATCGGGTGCGAGGGGCTGGGCTTCTAGGTCTTCTAGGCTCGGTCTAGGAGGGTCCAGTAGGTTTCCTAGGGTGCGGTTAGGGTCCTAGGAGGGTTGACCTGGGGCTGGACCAAGGGGTAGGGGCTAGAGTCGTGATAGAAAGAGTTCGAACCAAGCTAGGACTAGGATTCCTTGTGCAGAAATTCAGTAGCTGCTAGGGAAGTGTTCAATGGACTAAATGGGATTGATTTGGGTTGGAAAAGGTTTAGTTATGTGTTAGGAGGCTTTAGTTCAAGTTTGGTAAGTTTTGGTTATGTTTCGAGTCCATACGAGTTAAAACCGGGATGTACGTTTAAGGTTAAAAACGAATCGAGGAATCTATCGAAAAGCTAGTTTTACGCATTATAAAATTATGAAAAATTAAGTTTAAGCTTAAATAATTATTAGAAGTCTAAGTTTTTAATTTGAGAATTTTATATTAAGGTTTGGTTTTATTCGGGATTAAAAAGCGTTAATACGTCTTATTTAAATATTAAATTAATAGTCCTCGTTTTATGCTAAATAAAAATATGAGAAAATTCATGTAGGCTTAAATAATTATTTGGGACATATTAGAGTAATGAAATCAAGATAAAAGTCGAAAACGTAAACTGTCGAGTCTAGGGGTAAAACGGTCTTTTTACACCTAGAAATTAGTAAAGGTCATGGCAGTGCCCTAAATGCTGTTTTTATGATATTATTATCATTTATAATTGTTTATAAAATGTTCACGATTAACTTATGATTTTTAAATGTCTAAAGGATTTGTATGATTTTAAGAAGACATTTAAAATACATGTTGCATGCTTGGTTTCAAAAATGAAAAACGTAATGATATTCATGATTTTTCTAAAGTGATGTGAATGAAAAATGTTGAAGGATGTGAAATAATTGTGACTAATTCGTTAATGTTGGCGACGTCGTGAGGGTTATGGTCCCAGTGGGAGCCCGACGATCGTGTTTCTATCATTGCGAATATGTGGTAATGGATATGTGGTAACGGAAGAATGGGAATATCGTGAGGGGAAAAGGCCCCAGAGGGAGCCCATTTATAGGAAAAGGCCCAGAGGGAGCCCCGACGATCGTATTTCTATTTGAATCATGATAGGCCAGGGCCCAGTTGACTGGTGAGAGTGTTGCTGGTGTCCCCCGCCGCCACTTACTGTGGTTTTATGTAGATGGATCCATCGACCCTCATGAGCATGATCAGGAAAGTCACTATTAACGTTCTGAATCCAACAAAAGAAAAGAGAAAAAGAAAAGGAAAATGTTCATGATCATGTTAAAGGTTTTATGTCATGTCATGTTGAGGAAAAAAGAAAAAGTTAAGGTTTATGATTGCATGTCATGACAAAGTATTTTACGAAAATATTTATGTTTAAAGTTTTATGCATCATGAAAATGTTTACGAAAATGTTTATGTTTATGCATCTTCATGAAAACGATATTTTAAGTAAATTTTTTTTCACCGTTATATGTTGACTGTATTACGTATTACTAGTTATAAAGATTATGGTGTGTTGAGTCTTTAGACTCACTAGGTGTGATGGATGCAGGTGAGTTTGAGGGAGGACTTGACGGGCGATTTGACTGGACTGAAGGCGCACACAACCCGAGGACCAGCGCTTCTACTTTTTCCGCATTATAACTTTTGACTCATGATTTATGATTAAAGATTTTTAGATTATTTATTTATGCATTTGAGAGATTTTTGAGAGATTTTTGAGAGGTTTAGTATGGGCTATTCTTTTCAAATTATTGCTTTTTAGGTTTGGTAAAATAAGCGACGATTTCATTTGATCACTATTGCACTTGGTTTTTAAAATGCTAGTTGGTTAATGTTTAATTTTAAAGGGTAAAATATTTTATAAAAATATTTCATGTGAGAAAGGTACATGGCCGAAAATTGAGTGTTAAAAAAAAAAATTTCTAGTACTTTTAAAGCAATAAAAAGGGCAGGATGTTTCAGAAGAACATGGGAAGGATTCCCAATATACTTCCTGAGCATTGAAACATGAAAAACATTATGAACTCTGTCAAGATCTGGCGGTAGGGCTAACCTGTAAGCTCGATCACCAACTCTATCCAAGATCTCAAATGGGCCAATAAATCTCGGACTCAACTTTCCCTTCTTGCCAAACCGCATCACACCCTTAAGAGGTGCTATCTTCAAGAACACATGGTCGCCCACCTCAAACTGCAACGGCCTACGACGCACATCAGCATAACTCTTCTGTCTCGACTGTGCTGTCTTCATCCTCTCTTGAATAACATCAACAACATCAGCTGTCTGTTGGACCAAATCTAGACCCAACATCTTCCTCTCACAAATCTCATCCCAATACAAGGGAGATCTACACTTTCTGCCATAAAGTGCTTCATACGGTGCCATGCCAATCATCGTTTGGTAGCTATTATTGTACGTGAACTCAACAAGAGGCAATTTCGAATCCCAGCTCCCAGGATAATCAATAGTACAAGCTCTGAGCATATCCTCTAGAATCTGAATAACTCTCTCTGATTGACCGTCGCTCTGGGGGTGATAAGCTGTACTAAAAGCTAACCGTGTACCCATAGCTCTATGCAAACTCTTCCAAAACTCTGAAGTAAATCTAGGGTCACGATCAGACACAATCGACACAGGAACACCATGAAGTCCAACAATCTCTGCTATATACTCTTCGGCATACTGGTTCATGGAATGCGTCGTCGACTGGGAGAAAATGCGCTGACTTGGTCAACCGGTCAACAATAACCCAAATAGAGTTAAAATCTTTCTGCGTCCTTGGAAGACCAGTCACGAAGTACATCGTAATATGCTCCCATTTCCATTGAGGAATCGGTAATGACAGCAATGTCCCAGCAGATCTCTGATGCTCGATTTTCACCTGCTGACAGGTCAGACACTGAGAAATAAACATAGCAACATCCTTCTTCATACCTGGCCACCAATAGAGTATACGAAGATCCTGATACATCTTGGTACTACCTGGATGTATCGAGTATGGCGCGGTATGTGCCTCTGTCAAGACGTCTCTCCGAATATCATCACCCGTAGGAATGCATTTACGGCCTCTGAATGTCATCAAACCTTCTCTATTCATCTCAAACTCTGAATTACCTCTCTCTTCTGCTCTAGCTCTCATCTCTGTCAACTGAACATCAATGGCCTGCTCTATACGGATCCTGTCCGTCAATGTAGCCCGAATGACCAATGCTGAAAAGCGAGCAATGGTCCCCGGAACAACCAAAGCTATCTCTTCTCGCTGTAAATCTAACAACAATGGCTTCTGAATCAAAGAATTCAAAGAAGAACTCGACTTACGGCTCAAAGCATCTGCTACAACATTTGCCTTCCCTGGGTGATAACTAATCGTCACATCATAATCTTTGACAAGCTCTAACCACCGTCTCTGTCGCATATTGAGTTCTTTCTGAGAAAACAAATACTTCAAACTCTCGTGGTCCGTGAAAATTTCACACTTTTCGCCATATAAGTAATGTCTCCAGATTTTCAAGGCGAAAACCACAGCTGCCAGTTCCAGATCATGCGTAGGATAATTTTTCTCGTAGTCCTTCAACTGGTGAGAAGCATAGGCTATAACCTTTCCACGTTGCATCAGCACTGCACCGAGGCCCTTCTTTGACGCATCGGTATAAACAACAAAATCCTCTGAACCACTGGGCAATGCAAGTACCGGAGCTGTCGTCAATCTATCTTTCAACTCTTGAAATCCACTTTGGCAATCATTGGACCACTCAAACTTCACAATCTTCCTCGTCAGATTGGTTAACGGCAGAGCAATCTTGGAGAAATCTGAAATAAAACGACGATAATAACCCGCCAAACCAAGAAAACTGCGTACCTCTGATACAGTGGTAGGAATAGGCCATTTCTGAATCGCCTCTATCTTCACTGCATCAACCGCTATACCATCCTTCGAGACAACATGGCCTAAGAAAGAAATCTGCTCCAACCAGAACTCACATTTCTTCAACATAGCATACAACCTCTTCTCTCTCAACAACTGAAGAACAACTCTGAGGTGCTCTGCATGAAGCTCTCTGGTCTTGGAATAAATCAATATGTCATCGATGAAAACAATGACAAAGCTATCCAAATACGACTTGAACACTCGGTTCATCAGATCCATAAAGACTGAAGGAGCATTAGTCAGACCTAAAGACATCACAAGAAATTCATAATGACCGTACATGGTCCGGAACGCCGTCTTAGGGATATCAGACTCCCTAACCTTCAACTGATAATAGCCAGATCGCAAATCAATCTTCGAAGACACTGTAGCCCCATGCAGTTGGTCAAAAAGATCATCTATCCGTGGCAACGGATATTTATTCTTAATCGTCACTTTATTGATCTCTCTGTAATCAATACACAGCCGCAAAGACATATTTTTCTTTTTAACAAAAAGAACTGGAGCTCCCCAAGGCGAAGAACTCGGCCGAATGAAACCTTTATCCAAAAGATCCTGCAACTGCGTCTTCAACTCTTTCATCTCTGTTGGGGCCATTCTATACGGAGCCTTAGAAATAGGAACCGTACCTGGAACTAGATCAACCACGAACTCCACATCTCTGTCCGGCGGCAAACCCGGCACATCATCCTCAAAAACATCAGGGAACTCTCTCACCACATCAATATCATCAATATTCAATTTCACAATTCTATCCACATCCACAATCGAAGTCCAAAAACCCATCACAACCTCTAAACAAAAACTTCTTAGCCTCAAGACATGAAATAAAAGGAAGGACCAGCGAAGTACGTGCACTGGCGAGCATACCTTCCATATTGCCATCATCTGCAAATTTCACCGTCTTGGCAACGCAATCGATCACTGCACGATAGGTTGATAGCCAATCCATGCCAAGTATAATATCAAACGCAACCATAGGGATAACAATCAAATCAGCATAAACCACTCGCTCATCAATTTGAACAGAGCACGCATACACAATAGATGTCGGGCACAACACATCCCCCGAAGGCAATACAACATTAAACTGGAGGGGAAGAACAGAAGGAACTATACCCAAAGATCTCAAAAATAGTTCAGACATAAAAGAGTGAGTAGCACCTGTATCAATCAATGTCGTAGCTACTCTGCCTGAAATCAAAATAGTGCTAGAGATCACAGAAGAATCATGGTTTATACCTTCCTCTGTCATGGTAAAGATGCGTCCCTGCACCTTCTCTTTACTCGAGCCTCTCGGACAATCCTTGGCAATATGGCCTGCAGTGCCACATCTGTAGCAAGTCTGAGTACCAAATCTGCACTCTCCCCGATGATGCCTACCGCACTTGGGACACAATGGCTTCTCAGGATCAAATGGAACTGCCGGTGGTTTAGGAATCGACTCCAACTTGCCTTTCCCTTTGAAACTGCCCTTTCCTCTTTGACTTGAACCTTGGCCTCTTTGAGCAATGGCCTGCTGCCTCGCTTGTCTCTCCCTAGCAATGTCTTTCTCATCTTGCTCGGCCAACAGAGCCTTAGCCACAATCTCTTTGAATGTCACAGCCTTCGACTTGTTAATGTCCCTTCTGATTTCTGCTCTAAGGCCTCTAATGAAATGAGCACCTTTGTCTTTGTCATTGGAAGCAATATACGGGGCAAACAGACAGCCCTCCTCGAATTTCAGAATGTACTCATCAACATTCATACCTCCTTGTCGAAGCTCTAAGAACTCAGTCACCTTCCTAGCTCGAAGTGCGTCTGGGAAGTACTTGTCAAAGAAAAGATCAGTGAACTCTGACCACTTCAATGCCGGAACATCCACACTAACCTTGGTAGCATTCCACCAAATGCGTGCAGCTTTGACTAGCATAAACACTGCACAACCAACTCTGTCCTTGTCTGCATAGTTGAGATGATAAAAAATAGCCTCGAGTGCCTTGATCCACTCTACTGCCACCAACGGATCAGTGCTTCCTGCAAATTCAGGCGGATCCATCCTCTCGAAAGCAGTAAAGATCCCATCAGTACCAACTGCTTGTGCCACTTGGCGTCTCACTTGACCTCTACCTTGACCTGTACCTTGAAAACGTAGTAACTGTTGGATCTGCTCACTGTGGACCTTAGCTTGCTCTTTCAATAACTTGCCAAACTCATCGAAAACTCTAGAGGAAGAACTATCCTCACCCTCTGCAGCTTTCCTCTTAGGAGGCATAACTCCTACAATGTGCTCACACAATACATATCAATAGATAACAATGAATAGATGTAGAAGAAGACATACCCGGACTGTTGATAGTAGACGAAGTAATATGCATTGGTCCGAAGAACGGTGCTCTGATACCACTAAATGTAACACCCTCGTCCGGTTTTAATAAAATAGCAGCGGAAATTTAAAATTTTCTAAAAAGAAAGAAAGATTTAAAATACATGTCATTGTATAATCAAAAGTATATACATGATCAATCAAGTGATACAACAAAATACAAAATATCATTTTTGTGATCATGTCAAAATGCTAGCAAAATAACTTCTTCCTTCCTTCCCTATATGCATATGACTCCGGCCCACAATCAACGTCCCGGCTCGTCGCTCTTATCTGCTTCACATGAAATAACTGAAATGAGTATAAAACTCAGCAAGTGGAACTCTTACATAGCAATGGATACATATATCATACTCTGTAAAACATGACTTTGAAATCAATAAATACCATCAACTCTTGAAACATGAATAACATAGCATAATATAACAATAAGATGGTATTTCTCTTTTCTCTGTTGGATTGATATCTATATAGTATCTCTGTCTCTGTACCTATATCCCATCGACATAAATCGATAACTCTGAGGGATATAAGCTTATGGTCGTTGATCAACTAATTGCATGCAATCTCTGACTATGTATCTATCAATCCATAAAACATTTGAACTCTCTCTTGGGCATTTTAACAAACACTTTGCATACTCTATCTCTTGTATTCCCTTTCACACAATTGAGACATTCAATTTCCTCTAATATACAACAAGGTATATCTATACATAATATGAATCAAATGGAAGGGAATAACATGTTAAAACATTGTAACACAATACATATATTATCATGTGAGCACAAGGAAATGAATTCCACTTACAACCACTTGGAACCTGGAATATATCTCTTGGTTCACAACCTACAACAATAAATCATGAAATAAACCATCAACATCTCAATAATCATAAACCCATAACAATTAATCCATAAAACCAACACAATCACCAAACCCATGATTTCTCCCAACACCAAAACCAAGAATAAACTATACCAAAAGCTTAACTTAGCTTCCTTGAACCCAAGTAAACCTTGATCTCACAACAAAAAGCCACCAAGATGCAAGAATCAAAGGAAGGAAATGGAGAAATGAGGAAACCCTAGTCTCCCTTGAGAGAAGAATCGAGAATGAGGGGAAGGAAATGAGGGAAATGAAGCCAACTCGTCCATTTAACTCACTTAAAATCCGAAAACACGCTTCTACTGTTCATGCATCGCGGGTGCGCTCGAACATGCCCCGCGGGTGCGCTATGCCTTCGGCATTCCAACCAAAAATCCAAACATGACGACCGCGGGTGCGGTGACCATACCGCGGGTGCAGTGCTCAAATGACCGCGTGTGCGGTGCAGCTACTGGAAAAATAATCGAAACTCTGAACCATGGAACCGCGGGTGCGGTTCCTTACTGACCGCGGGTGCGGTCACCTCTTTATCCAACAACCAACTCTACGCAACAAAGATCGAATCGCAACGCTGATACAATACAACTACCATCAACTAATATCAACAATGCCACAAAAAAATAATAACCAACAATACTATGACCCATAATCACAACTCTTAACATCTAAACAAAATAATCCATAAACATACGAAAACTTAAACCATACGATTCACCAGGCTTGGCTATTACATGAACTGATAAATACTCGAACTGATCAAGTTAGTTTAAAGCAAGGGGCTAACAGTTAAAGTACACTTATGGATGTTCGGAGACTTCAATTGCTCCTACGTCATCCTTTCTACGACCTCGGGTAGGATTCACTAGAAGACTTTGATCTATACAACATTTTGTACAAACCTACCCAGCTAGGACTTGCACTACTTCTTAAACTGAACTCCTAGACTAGACTGACGGCAGCACCTTTCAGTATACACTTCTTTAATATCTATGTGAGAAAGACTACATACACAAGTTTAACGTTTTTGTACAAGACTGTATTTGAGTGGTGGTGGTGTGTGTGTGTGTGTGAACTGATCTCTGAACACTACCCGAAAGTGTTCTCACACACTGAGGGAAATATACTTCTAATCTAAGCTGATAACATGTTGAAGTGTTCCCTCGACTGGGATGAATGCTTCTCTCTTAAGCTGATATGACTTTGAAGCGAACCCTTATCATTTCTCTCTTGTGTTGTATATATCTTGTTCTTGTTCTTCACTGATCTTCACCTTCTATTTATAGGCGTGAAGTTTGATCGTACAGTGAGACTCAATTATTGTATCTGTTGCATTTTGAATCTGTTCCTCGAAATTTGTCTTGTTCTTTCTGGAACACTTTTGTCTTTAAGCTCTGATGCAACGTCCATTATTATCTTTTGATTGGACAAAATTTATTACACCTTTGCGCACAGCTGTATCCCACTTAGTTCAGCTTGTCTTGATCTGCAACTGATTGCTCCTAACTGATGTTCTGAACTGGTCTTCAGTTGGTCTAGTGAAATCAGATTGACTCGTCAGTTTAACTGATTTCACTCTTGTTCAGTTGAACTGATCTCAGTTGGGCTCTTCATCAGTTGAACACTCCTTCGGCCGGCCAGGCTTCTGAGGTTCTTCTGCTGAACCACCTATCAACTGAACAATCAGTTGAATTTATTTACGGCTCTTTAGTTGAACTAGTTCAGTTTGGTTGATCAGCTGATGCTTTCAGTTGGTGTCTTCGACAACTTCATTTTAGGCTCGTAACTGATTATTTCAGTTTCAGCTATCTGCGCACTAAGGTAGATTATTAAAAACAAAAAAACAAGTTTTGTTAACATCAAAATTAAGATTGCGAACATGAAATGTTCCAACAAGTATAAAATCATAACGTGTCAAAACATGTTCCATCATATCATCATATACTTATACATTTTCTTTTTAATTGAATTCAGTTCATTAGTTGTGACTTTCGTATTAGCTCTGTCGTATCAACTTTATTCGATGGATCCATCTATAAACCATGGTACCCAGCGGCGAGGACATTAGCAACAACATTACCTATCCACTGAGCCTTAGCCTCAGCTCATAATATCTCATATAATCGTGTTAGTCACAACTAAATCTCATCCTTCAAAACGTGCCATCATATTATCACTTAATAAAAACATGCATATACATAAACTTTTTCTTAAAATTAAGCATGCAACGTATATATCGTAATTTTATAAAAATCATTATCTTGATGCATAAACATTTAAAAACATGATAAATTTGTGCTCAGGGCGCTGCCAGGTTTAAAATCTCACCATGGGTGCAAAATGACATTTTGCCCCTAGAAACCCAAAATGACCGTTTTTCCTCCGGACCTCTAAATTTTGACCCGAAGTTTACCAAACTCCTTAAAACATCCCAAATAATATTTAAAAGTATTTTTTATATGTAAAATCGAGCCCGTTTCAAAACTTAATCGAATCGTTTTACAACTTCGACCGGGATCCCTGTTTTAACCTGAATCGACTCGAAACTTAACCAAAATTTTTCCCAACCTTTTACCACACAGTTATAAACATCTAAAAGGTCCTAAAATCCTCAAAGACATTTGAATAATAGGCCAGAAAGCTGCTGGAAAATTCTATGCAATCGCACCTACAGACTCTAGTTCCCTAAACTTTCAACTTATTGCTCCTAGCACAATAACACGCGGACCAGCATCCAAACAACCTCACCTAAACCATCATAGGGCTCTCCTGGACCAAAACACCTTACACAATCAGCCCATGCACGCAGCCACGGGTCACACGCTCGACGAATCAACCAAACGCAAAACCCAAACCAATCCTACACCTGAATCCCTCTTCTACTCGAGACCAGCCGTGATGAAGCCTTCCCTGGACCTCGGTTGTATTCTCATGGTTTGCACCTTGGTCTTGTTCAGACCCCTTTCAGCCGAGTCTACTCCATCTTGCACCACAACTCCTCAAAACCCTAGCCACTTGTGACACTACCTCTCAGTCTTCACCATAAACCTACACTCCATCGATTCCAGCCTATTGACAACAATAAATTCGACCATAAAACCTTCAGTAACACCACCACGGCAGCCCCCTAGCAACAATGATCAAGAAAAACGTGAACAACCAACAAAAGATTCAATATTTCTCTTGTAATCCATCAACGAAACACACACATATAGAGATAAAAAATTTTACATGCTTTTACACAAACCTTATGAATAATAGCAGCCTGTGTGTTGCACAAGGGAAGAACATGCGCCTTGATGAATTATGCTCGAAAACTAGGTGACTTGCGCGTCAAAGAGGCATCGAAAGAGGCGGGAAGGAGTTTTCTTGCAATAAAAAATGATTGGCTGATCGATGCTTGGAGGTGGCTGCTGAAATCCAAGAGAAAAATGCTGAGTGGAGGGGTGTGGACGGCTGGTGTATGGGAATTAGTTTTAGGGTTGGGTCAATATATTATTTAAATGTTAACATTGCACTTAAGGGGCCCTAACTTGGATTATAAAAGAATTAAAATGATTTTAAGCCCATTAGAAAATAAAACAAATCGAATAATCCCCAAACACACTCCCGAAAAATATATTGTTTAGTTACGTTCTTGAAAATATTGCCCGAGCCCTCAAAAAATCCTACTGTTTCGATGGAATTTACGTACCGATTAAAAATTTGCTCTGGTGGGTAAAAATACCCAACAAAACCCATTTCTTGAAAATTACACTTAAAACATCTTATAATCATTAATACAAAGTAATCATGTAATTAAAATAATTTTCCTGATAGTTTCCCGGTCTCCGTTCCTCGTTCGAGCGCGAAATGCAACTTAAAAATCCTAATGCATTAACTTTTAGAATATCATGAAATAAATTCTATCATGCAATAATTATGCATAAAATGCATAGAATTAATTAAAAACATAATTTAAATAAAACCTTAGATTGAATGCATTCAGTTTACATAAATTTAAATTTTTTGGACCTTAGAAAACCATACATAGGAATTAATGAATTTTCCTCCGAGAAGCAAACCACTAGAATGTAAATGAATTTTCAAGCAGAAAATGAAATCAGATGGAGCCATAGATAAGTATAAAGCTGGATTGATAATCAAAAGTTACCATCAACGTGAAGCGATTGATTATTTTGACACATATTCTCCTGTATCGAGAATAACCTCTATTCGTGTTATACTTGTGATTGCTGCCTTGCGAAATCCTGAAGTACACCAAATGGACGTGAATAGAGCTTTTCTAAATGGAGATTTATATGAGAAAATATATGGAACAACCTGAGGATTTTCTGTGACATGGCAATAAAATAAGGTTTGTAAACTGGTAAAGCCTCTATATGACTTAAAACAAACACCAAAGAAATGACACGAAAAATTTGATAAATCCATGATAGAATTGGATTTAAATTCAGTGAATGTGACAAATGTGTATACATGTCATTTTATGTCTTTACGTATATGACATATGTATCATTGGTAGTAATGATAAGATGATTAAATCCACTAAGAAGTTATTGAACTCAAGATTTGACATGGAAGATTTGGGCTTAGCCGATGTGATACTTGGAATTAAAATTCATAGAATACCACAAGGGCTAATTCTATATCGACCACATTATGTAGTCAAAATCCTTTGGCTAGAACCCAGATAGATACCAGTCAACATCTGTCGAGGCCCGAAAATCCTTGCTTGAAAATTTGCGGAAAATTAAAAATTTTTCTTTTATAATAAATGGAGTGCCTCAACCATAAAATCAACTGATGAATCAAGTTCAATGTTTTTAAAAAAAAATATAGCAGCGGAAGAAAATAAAGTTTGCCGAAAATAATAATTTAAAAATATTCAACAGCTGAAAAAATGTCTGAGCATAAAAAAATGGCAAGTGCTGAAACTGAGGTCCTCGGGTGCCACTACTGCCGACCCAAGCTGGATCACTGGTCCCCGCCCTCGGCCCTGGCCTCATCAGTACCTACAACAATCAAGTCTAGTGAGCCTAAAGACTCAGCATGCAAATATTGTAGGTAACGAGTAAATACTGAAGTAAAATGTGCATGGGATAAAATATCATGTCATGAGGCATACTGAAAATAACTTGTACTGAGCAATTATAATACGTGCATAACTGAATTGAAATCATAGTAAAAATGTTTGCTCCTTGGAGCCCTGTACTGAAATAACTGGTAAAAATTTTTCTGTTGAGATTATGGTCTACGCCTGTGGCCCCTGCACTGAACTAAACTGATCGGTAACTGGCTACCGGGGAGTATCAAACTGAACTGAGCTGACCGGTCACTGGCGACCGGGTGGTACCAAAATGAACTGATCGGTCATTGGCGATCGTATAAAATAATGCTCCCATAATAGTGAATTGACCACAAGCCATATCCCATAAATCTAAAAAATAAGTATTTTCTATTTTTCATGCACGTAATATAATTAACTGGCGTAATAAAAAATCCTATAATTTTACCAACTGGATTGGATTGGATCGTTCCCAGGCTCGCTGCAACCTAACTGTCATGAAAAATATGCAATAGCTTAAACTTGACCAACCATGCAATTTACGTTTGAAAATGCGACAATTACGTCTACCGACTTCGTATTTAATCATGACTCCGAACCAACCCGAACCAACACTGAACCGACGTATAGTCATGATTAAAATAGGCTTAAAATTATGAACTAATGCTCCTAAAATGATGAGGGTCGAAATCTAGGTGAAATGGAGGCCAAAACAAGAAACGCTCTTTCGAGAGTCAATTTGGCACATCGCACCGTAAATTCTCGTACGACCTCAAAAATGATCCGAATCACAAACGGTCAAAAACACGACCTTCCTAACTCGATGAGGCACTGTCAAGTCCAAGGTCACAGGCTAAAAGCCAAACAAGAACTCAAACAAGCCTCCGAACCGACACAGCAACTTGCTGTAAATTTCCAGCAGCTGCAACCTTGCTTGCATCGCGTCGTTTGCGAGACTTTTTGCCATTGGGGCTTGAACCACCGACCAAAGCCTCTCCACAACGTCCCAAGGAATGATTTGAACCATGGCTAAGGGCTTTAGACCAGCCACAATTCGGAATATTCCAGCAACAATCGAAAAGATTCACCCGAGAGCACCTTTGCATGCGCGTGTGGTGTTTTGCTTTGCTTGCTGTCTCGTGTCGTTCCAGTGGCCATTTGATTGACCATGGCACGACCTAGACATCTAGGGGTATGGTATGAACCGTGGCTAAGGGCCATAGGCCAACCAAGATCCACACCAAACCACCAAAACCGAAACTCGTATGCTGTACAAAGGAAGGGCCGAAATGGGGAAAGGGGCTGTTCTTGCGTTTGATTTAAAAACCGATGAACCATGGACCAAGCCACCAAAAGGGCAACTTATTCACAGTCTTAGACATGCTAGGGAAGTGATCTAACCCTGGCTATAGGCCCTTGGGGCAGCCAAGATCAGATCCTTTCTCCTTTGACAGCACACACACAATTTCGAAATCATAAATAGCAAGGAAGAGAAGATGCTGTTATTTTCGATTTCTGTCATGCATGGGGTTTGTTTGAATGGACCAACACAGTCTTGACACACCCTAGTATGTGTCTAGATGTAGCCTAGTGAGCCTGGAATCAGACCATCCACCTGAAACCACAAAACTTGAGAAAACCGTGAAGCTGCCATGAAAGTCGAAAAAAATCTGCACATGCATTTCGAAAAGGCTTGAGGTATATTTCGGTTTTCTTGTATAAAATCATGTACAAATGATGTTTAAAAATAATAGTAGGACTTGATTGAAGAGCAAGAATGATTATATGCATGCCTGGTTTCGTTTTGAAAGAAAACGAACGAAACGACGACGACGCGGCGCGGAGGAGTGGTGCGATCTAGCTTTCTTGTCTACCTTGCTCGATTTCTCTCCTCTTAGAAGCTATGAACCTCACGATTTTTTTTCTTCTCACATACACTCTGAATTCGGTGAATAGGGGAGGATAATATTGGTTAGGGGAGTGAGGGAGTGGTTGCCATATAATGGGGAACAAGCAAGACCAAGTCTACTAGTTTTGAAATTTGAATTATGGTTGCTATCAAATGATATGTTGGATGATTCTAGAATGCAAGTGGCCGAACATGCAAGGCTAGGACTAGGTTAGAATAATGCTCAATAATTAATTAATTAAGGTTGACTAATAATAAAAGAAAGATTAGCATGTTAATCACCAAAAAGAATGGGTCAAAAGGGTGATGAGTTGGCATGGTAATGCTCTAGCAATTAGGGGTGGCCGAAATCTTCACTATAAAAGGAAGGGGAAATGTTGATTATCTAGTAAATTAATAACCCTTAAAAGCCTCACTAATCCTATAATTAATTTAGTGAATTAAACCCTTAATTATTGGAACTTAAATGAACTTATTTCATACTCACCTAAAGTAATTAAATTAAATCCCCAAACCTCATTATTAACTTAATGAACTTAATTGCTAGCTAAAATAAATTCTGGAAATGTTTCTTGAATCTTAAATTTTATCTCAAAACTCCAACTCCAGTCCGGCCTCACTGAAATAACTGAAATGGTAAAAATCAAACTACTGCATGAAATAATAAAATAATTAACTTTAAATACTCATGCAACAAAAAAATCATTTTTAATTTAAATACTAGAATTATGCATGATGTATACGTAGACTGGTTTACGGGTTCCACAATCCTCCCCCCCTAAAAGAAATTTCGTCCTCGAAATTAGAACTCACCGAATAACTCGGGGTATCGACTTCTCATCTCCGGCTCAGACTCCCACGTAGCTTCCTCCTCTGAATGGTTGAGCCATTTGACTTTGACTCGCCTAACCAACTTGTTCCGAAGTTTCTTCTCCTGCCGGTCTAGGATCTGAACTGGTCTCTCCTCATAAGACAGGTTCGGAGTAAGTTGCAACGGCTCAAAGTTCAGCACATGCGAAGGGTTCGCCATGTACTTTCTCAGCATGGAGACGTGAAAGACATTGTGTACTCCGGCCAGATTCGGCGGAAGAGCCACACGATAGGCTAGCGTCCCAACTCTGTCGAGGATCTTAAATGGTCCAATGAATCTCGGACTGAGCTTCCCTTTCTTGCCAAATCTCATGACACCCTTCATAGGTGCCACTTTCACAAATACATGATCGCCCACTGCAAACTCTAAATCTCTCCTCCGCTGATCGGCATAACTCTTCTGTCGGCTCTGAGCAGTCCTCATCCTATCACGGATCTTGACTACTACATCTGCCGCCTGCTGAACAATCTCTGGACCCAACTCTGCTCTCTCTCCTACTTCATCCCAATAAACAGGAGATCTGCACTTGCGGCCATACAGTGCTTCATACGGAGCCATACCTATAGACGACTGGAAGCTGTTGTTATAGGTGAACTCAACCAATGGTAAGTTCGACTCCCAACTCCCTGAGAAATCAATGACGCAAGCGCGAAGAAGATCCTCCAAAATCTGAATAATTCGCTCCGACTGCCCATCTGTCTGCGGATGGAAAGCTGTGCTAAACAGCAACTTCGTACCCAAAGTCGCATGCAAACTCTTCCAAAATGAGGAAGTGAATCGGGGATCTCTATCGGATACGATCGAAACTGGAATACCATGGAGTCGGACTATCTCTCGGATAAACAGCTCTGCATACTGAACCATGGTGAAAGTCGTCTTAATAGGCAAGAAGTGCGCTGATTTGGTAAGACGATCTACAATCACCTAGATAGCATTCGATCCTCTGGCTGACCTCGGCAATCCGGTCACAAAGTCCATGGTAACATTCTCCCACTTCCACTCGGGAATAGGGAGAGGCTTGAGCAAACCTGCTGGTCTCTGATGCTCGGCCTTCACTAACTGGCAGGTCAGACACTCGGACACAAAACGTCTGATGTCCTTCTTCATACCAGGCCACCAATACAATAGCTGCAGATCTTTGTACATCTTCGTACTCCCAGAGTGAATGGAGTACGGAGACGTATGGGCTTCTGATAAGATATCTGCTCGGATAGAATCACTGCTAGGAACCCATATCCTGTCTCGGTATCTCACAATACCATCACTGACTGAATACAAGACACTGTCCTTGGCTTCATCTCTCTTCTTCCACTGTGCCAATTGCTCATCTGCTGACTGACCAATGCGAATACGGTCCAAAAGGGAAGACTGAATGGTCAAGGTAGATAGACGAGGAACTCTACCTCGAGGATAAGTCTCGAGATCAAACCTCTGCATCTCAGTCTGAAGAGGTTTCTGAATCGTCAAATGAGCCATCACTGCGACTTTTCTGCTCAATGCATCTGCAACTACATTAGCTTTACCCGGGTGGTAGCTAATGTCACAATCGTAGTCTTTCACAAGCTCCAACCAACGCCTCTGACGCATGTTCAGCTCCTTCTGCATAAAGAAATATTTGAGGCTCTTGTGGTCGGTAAAGATCTGGCATTTCTCTCCATACAGATAGTGCCTCCAAATCTTCAAGGATAAAACTACGGCCGCCAATTCTAAATCATGGGTAGGGTAGTTCTTCTCATTAGTCTTCAACTGTCTAGAACCATAAGCTATCACCTTCCCATGCTGCATCAATATTGCACCTAAACCGAGCTTCGAAGCATCGGTATACAGTACAAACTCACCGGACCCTGACGGCACGGCCAAAACTGGTGCTGAGATAAGAGCTTGCTTCAAAGTATCGAAGCTCTTCTGACACTCCTCGCTCCAAACAAATTTCACATTCTTCTTGGTCAGTGCTGTGAGTGGAACTACAATCGAAGAGAATCCCTTAATGAACTTCCGATAATATCCTGCTAAGCCAAGAAAACTGCGGATCTCTGATGCATTCTGAGGCACAACCCAATCTCTGACTGCTGCAACTTTTGCTGGGTCTACCTCAACACCACTGCTAGAAACGATGTGGCCTAAGAACGCCACCTTCTCTAGCCAGAATTCGCATTTACTGAACTTTGCGAATAATTTGTGCTTCTGCAATGTCTGCAACACTGTGGTCAGATGTCTGCTGTGCTCCTCCCGACTCTTGGAGTAGACGAGAATGTCATCTATGAACACTATCACAAACTGGTCGAGGTACGGCTGAAATACGCGATTCATGAGATCCATGAAGATCGCTGGCGCATTCGTCAGTCCGAACGACATCACAAGGAACTCATAATGGCCATAACGAGTCCTAAACGCAGTCTTGGAAACTTCAGCACCTCTCACCCTCAATTGGTGATAACCAGAGCGCAGATCAATCTTGGAGAAAATCGAAGCTCCCTGCAACTGGTCAAACAGATCCTCGATCCTCGGAAGTGGGTATTTATTCTTCACTGTAATCCTGTTCAACTCCCGATAGTCAATACAAAGCCTCATCGTGCCATCTTTCTTCTTAACAAACAAGACTGGCGCGCCCCATGGTGAAAAGCTCGGGCGAATGAACTCCTTGTCGAGAAGTTCCTGAATCTGCTTCTTAAGCTCTGCCATCTCTGTCGGTGCTAGTCGGTACGGCGCTTTGGATATCGGAGCCGTACCTGGCATAAGCTCAATGGAAAACTCCACCTCTCTCTCGGGTGGCATACCAGAGACGTCTTCGCGAAAAAACGTCTAAGAAATCTCTGACAATCGGAACATCTGAGGCTGACTGGCTGGGTTCCTCGGGGACAGATAAAAAGGTCGCTAGAAATGCCCGACACCCTCTATGCATGAGCTTCCTGGCCTGAACATAAGGAATAATGCGCGGTAAAGGAAAGTACCTGTCCGGCTCAAATAAGAACTGCTCCATTCCAGGCGGTCGGACAAGAACAGATCTCCGCTGGAAGTCTATCAACACTCTGTTCCTCAATAGCCAGTCCATCCCTAGGATAATGTCAAATTCCGGCATCGGTAGCACAATCAGATCCGCATAAACAAGATTACCGTGCAGCTCAAGGTCTATATCTCGGATAACATTGGTGGCTGCCATCTCCTCGCCTGATGGCAACACTACTGAAAAGGCTATGTCTAGCCCAATGGTCTTGATCTTGAGAAGTTTTGCAAAGACCTCCGAAATAAACGAGTGAGTGGCCCCTGAATCTATCAAGGCCTTGGTAGCGGAACCAGATATAAAAATTCTCCTTGAAAGAGCAGAGCTCTAAGTTGAATCCAGTAGTTACAGGAACTAAACTTATAGACATGCAATGGTCAAAGTTCTTCTAACTTAAATCCCCAAAATACTACTGAGTAGAGCATGCAATCCTATCACAGTTCTAAGTTCAATCTTAATCCTTATTCCCAAAACACGAAATTCAAATAATAACTTAAAGCTTAAAGGTACCTGTCAACAACATAGTCTCCGGGTTGGTTTCCGCGGCAAAAACTCTGCCTTGGGTAGGCAGATTCCTCTGAGGGCACTGCAGCAACATATGGTCTGGACTGCCACACATAAAACACTTTCCTGAGCCAGACATACATGCTCCAGGATGGCGGCGTGAGCACTTGGGACAGACTGGGTGCTCATAAGTCCTCGGGGCTGGGCGTCCCCGCTGCTGCTGCTGCTGGCCCCTGTTTCTAGGCGGTCCATGAAAAGGCCTCTTGTTCTGCTGCTGATGCTGATGAGGAGGAAGGCGGTGTGGTACCTGAACTGGGCGCTTGCCCTGGCGATCCCTCTCGATATCCCGCAGATCCTGCTCTGCGGCTAGGGCTTTGGAGACAACAATCTCATAAGTACCAGGGTCAGACACCCTAACATCCTGGCGCAAGATCGGCCGTAGACCCACCAGGAAATGCATCAACTTGGCTTTGGCATCATTCGCGATCAGGGGCACAAAATGACAGCCCCTCTCGAACTTACGGATGAACTCCGTAACCGTCATGTCTTCCTGTCTCAGGCTAATGAACTCAGTGGTCAACCTGGTGCGCACTTCCTCAGCAAAATATTTGGAGTAGAAAACCTCCGTGAAGCATGTGCATGAAAGTGTAGCCAAGGTCAGGGCTACCGACGCTCCTTCCCACCATAAGCGGGCATCTCCACTGAACAGATAGGTGGCACAACGGACTCTGTCTGCATCTCCCAGCTCCATGAACTCAAAGATAACCTCGAGGGATTTGATCCATCCCCTCAGCAATTATGGGGTCAGACGTCCCAGAAAACTCCTTTGGACGCATCTTCATGAATCGCTCGTAAACAGCCTCTGGCCCTGTCGGCCTAGTCACCACCGCTTTGTTCCCCGCAAACTGTGCGAAGAACTGTGTCATCCCAGCTAGCATCTGGGCACTCATGTCAGGTGGGGGCGGTGGTGGAGGTGGAGGAGGAGGAGGAGGTGTCTGCCTCTCTTGTCTCTGATCGCCATCGTCCTCGCGACGGTGCTCGCCACTACCTCTCGGGCGTCCTACTTGACGTCTAGGGGGCATACTGTTCCAAACATAACCCATATGTAACTAACATGCATAATTCCATAATTTATTTTAAATGAACACTGAAATGCTGAAAAATCTGGTCGAAATTATTTCATGGAAGCATGTTGACAAAATAATTCATGCTTTAAATAAAATGCTGAACTGTAAAACTTACAGACCGAAGGCGTGGCTTTGTGAGCTTCTCGTGGTCAGTAGTAGTGTAACCCTATACAGAACCACCGCTCTGATACCAACTGTCGAGGCCCGAAAATCCTTGCTTGAAAATTTGCGGAAAATTAAAAATTTTTCTTTTATAATAAATGGAGTGCCTCAACCATAAAATTAACTGATGAATCAAGTTCAATGTTTTTTTTTAAAAAATATAGCAGCGGAAGAAAATAAAGTTTGCCGAAAATAACAATTTAAAAATATTCAACAGCTGAAAAAATGTCTGAGCATAAAAAAATGGCAAGTGCTGAAACTGAGGTCCTTGGGTGCCACTACTGCCGACCCAAGCTGGCTCACTGGTCCCCGCCCTCGGCCCTGGCCTCATCAGTACCTACAACAATCAAGTCTAGTGATCCTAAAGACTCAGCATGCAAATATCGTAGGTAACGAGTAAATACTGAAGTAAAATGTGCATGGGATAAAATATCATGTCATGAGGCATACTGAAAATAACTTGTACTGAGCAATTATAATACGTGCATAACTGAATTGAAATCATAGTAAAAATGTTTGCTCCTTGGAGCCCTGTACTGAAATAACTGGTAAAAATTTTTCTGTTGAGATTATGGTCTACGCCTGTGGCCCCTGCACTGAACTGAACTGATCGGTAACTGGCTACCGGGGAGTATCAAACTGAACTGAGCTGACCGGTCACTGGCGACCGGGTGGTACCAAACTGAACTAATCGATCACTGACGACCGTATAAAATAATGCTCCCATAATAGTGAATTGACCACAAGCCATATCGCATAAATCTCAAAAATAAGTATTTTCTATTTTTCATGCACGTAATATAATTAACTGGCGTAATAAAAAATCCTGTAATTTTACCAACTGGATTGGATTGGATCGTTCCAAGGCTCGCTGCAACCTAACTGTCATGAAAAATATGCAATAGCTTAAACTTGACCAACCATGCATGTTTACGTTTGAAAATGCGACAATTACGTCTACCGACTTCGTATTTAATCATGACTCCGAACCAACCCGAACCAACACTGAACCGACGTATAGTCATGATTAAAATACGCTTAAAATTATGAACTAATGCTCCTAAAATGATGAGGGTCGAAATCTAGGTGAAATGGAGGCCAAAACAAGAAATGCTCTTTCGAGAGTCAATTTGGCACATCGCACCGTAAATTCTCGTACGACCTCAAAAATGATCCGAATCACAAACGGTCAAAAACACGACCTTCCTAACTAAATGAGGCACTGTCCAGTCCAAGGAAACAGGCTAAAATCCAACCAAGAACTCAAACGAGCCTCCGAACCGACACAGCAACTTGCTGTAAATTTCCAGCAGCTGCAACCTTGCTTGCATCGCGTCGTTTGCGAGACTTTTGGCCATTGGGGCTTGAACCACCGACCAAAGCCTCTCCACAACGTCCCAAGGAATGATTTGAACCATGGCTAAGGGCTTTAGACCAGCCACAATTCGGAATATTCCAGCAACAATCGAAAAGATTCACCCGAGAGCACCTTTGCATGCGCGTGTGGTGTTTTGCTTTGCTTGCTGTCTCGTGTCATTCCAGTGGCCATTTGATTGACCATGGCACGACCTAGACATCTAGGGGTATGGTATGAACCGTGGCTAAGGGCCATAGGCCAACCAAGATCCACACCAAACCACCAAAACCGAAACTCGTATGCTGTACCAAGGAAGGGCCGAAATGGGGAAAGGGGCTGTTCTTGCGTTTGATTTAAAAACCGATGAACCATGGACCAAGCCACGAAAAGGGAAACTTAGTCACGTCTTAGACATTCTAGGGAAGTGATCTAACCATGGCTATAGGCCCTTGGGGCAGCCAAGATCAGATCCTTTCTCCTTTGACAGCACACACAGAATTTCGAAACATAAATGGCAAGGAAGAGAAGCTGCTGTTATTTTCGATTTCTGTCATGCATGGGGTTTGTTTGAATGGACCATCACAGTCTTGACACACCCTAGTATGTTTCTAGATGTAGCCTAGTGAGCCTGGAATCGTACCATCCACCTGAAACCACAAAACTTGAGAAAACCGTGAAGCTGCCATGAAAGTCGAAAAAAATCTGCACATGCATTTCGAAAAGGCTTGAGGTATATTTCGGTTTTCTTGTATAAAATCATGTACAAATGATGTTTAAAAATAATAGTAGGACTTGATTGAAGAGCAAGAAAGATTATATGCATGCCTGGTTTCGTTTTGAAAGAAAACGAACGAAACGACGACGACGCGGCGCGGAGGAGTGGTGCGATCTAGCTTTCTTGTCTACCTTGCTCGATTTCTCTCCTCTTAGAAGCTATGAACCTCACGATTTTTTTTCTTCTCACATACACTCTGAATTCGGTGGAGAGGGGAGGATAATATTGGTTAGGGGAGTGAGGGAGTGGTTGCCATATAATGGGGAACAAGCAAGACCAAGTCTACTAGTTTTGAAATTTGAATTATGGTTGCTATCAAATGATATGTTGGATGATTCTAGAATGCAAGTGGCCGAACATGCAAGGCTAGGACTAGGTTAGGATAATGCTCAATAATTAATTAATTAAGGTGGACTAATAATAAAAGAAAGATTAGCATGTTAATCACCAAAAAGAATGAGTCAAAAGGGTGATGAGTTGGCATGGTAATGCTCTAGCAATTAGGGGTGGCCGAAATCTTCACTATAAAAGGAAGGGGAAATGTTGATTATCTAGTAAATTAATAACCCTTAAAAGCCTCACTAATCCTATAATTAATTTAGTGAATTAAACCCTTAATTATTGGAACTTAAATGAACTTATTTCCTAATCACCTCAAGTAATTAAATTAAATCCCCAAACCTCATTATTAACTTAAATGAACTTACTTGCTAGCTAAAATAAATTCTGGAAATGTTTCTTGAATCTTAAATTTTATCTCAAAACTCCAACTCCAGTCCGGCCTCACTGAAATAACTGAAATGGTAAAAATCAAACTACTGCATGAAATAATAAAATAATTAACTTTAAATACTCATGCAACAAAAAAATCATTTTTAATTTAAATACTAGAATTATGCATGATTTATACGTAGACTGGTTTACGGGTTCTACAACATCTATCAAAGAACCGAGGTGAAAGTATGGCTCAATTAGAACACTCTCGAGTCATTGGAAGTTTGATGTACTTATTGAGTTGTACAAGACCAGACATAGCCTATGCAGTAAGCAAATTGAGTAGATTCACGAGTAGTCCCGGAGTTGAACACTGGAAAACAATTATCAGATTGCTATGATACTTAAGGTACACTTGTGATCATGGACTGCACTATACCAGATATCATGTTGTTACTGAAATATACAGTGATGCAAACTGGATATCTGGTATGAAAGACTCAAAATCTACAAGTGGATTTGTGTTCACTTTAGCAGGTGCATCAATTGCATGGAAATCTTCTAAACAGACTGTAATGGCCAGATCCCTATGGAATCTGAGTTTATAGCTCTTGAAAAGTGTGCTAAAGAGGCTGAATGGTTGCGTCAATTCTTAGAAGATGTTCCCAGATGGGGAAAACTCGTTCCGCCTATATGCATGCATTGTGAAGCCAATCTGCGATTGGAAGGACGTAAAATAATATGTATAATGGTAAGCCTAGACATATACGTCGTAGACACAATTCAATTAGACAACTACTTTCAACTGGAGTTAACTCTGTTGACTATGTAAACTCAAAGGATAATATAGCGGATCTGCTAACCAAGAGATTAAACAGAGAGTTAATTGAGAAATTGTCAAGGGGAATGGGGCTCAAGCCTATAGAATAAATTGGTGAGAAGGAAAACCCAACCTATGCTGATTGGAAATCCCAAGAACTAGGTTTGATGGGACAACCAAATCGCACTAATTTGGAGAATCACTGTGGGTGTTATTTCTAGTACATTCCTATTATGAAACAGTGAATTTTGAGGATAACCTTACGGTTTTTAATGATTCTGATGAAAAACAATATGGAATCATCTATGTAAGAGAGAAGTGGGGATACTTTGAAGGAATGCAGGGTTTAATTTTAGACTCTAATACTTATCAATTAATCAGTTAACTTATATGATAAGATCACTTAGGTCAACAACTGAGTGATCATTAAAAACTGAATCAGTTCAGTTGAAGACCAACTGACAAATGTCTTATGAGTTAACTAATAGATGTTCCCCCTAAACAAATGCGTACAAGTAAATAAGAGTAAGAGAAACTCAGTCTGAATAAATTAAATGCATTCTGTTGACTGATGTGTCTTTGTCTTCTTTTGTTTCTTTAGTTAGAGTCTGTCTATAAATAAGATCAAGTTTATTATATAATAACAGTTAATCACAGATGGATAGACCAATCAGTTCCAGAAGGCCTAATCTTGCAGAAGGGTTTCATTCGTGGAGACTTGGAAGAAAGATACAAAAGGCTTCATCTTTGATAAAGTGATGTCCACCCTGACGAAGGTACATGAATTGCAGATCATCCAAAGAGAGGGATTAGTTGCCACCGATGAACAGAAATCAACTGAGCTCAAGTATAAGAAGCGTCTCGATGTCATTCATACTTCAGACTTTCTAACTGATGAGGGTCTCTATTTCCTTATGCTTTACAAGGAGTATAGGAAATTAGAGAAAATCGTTTTTAAACAAAGTTTTAGGAAAATTTCCGAGGAAATGTCCTTGTGGTTATCTGATAGGCTAGATGCATTAGATAGAGAATTAACCTGCGTAATAGAAGAAATGTATTATCAATTAAATTGCTATTTCAATTAATTTTTGTTTACGATCTTCGTACTAACCGATGATCAGTTTGACTAAAGAACAGTTAACTAACTGAATAACAATTAACAATTAACTGACATATCAAAATTATGAAACAAAGCAACTAAAGTTAAGACAAATCAATAAACAAAGAATGTTTCGAATGTAAGAAAACTTAGTCTCGGGTAATGGCTTTGTGAAGATGTCAGCTACTTGTCAATCAGTTGAAACATACTCAAGTCCGATTGCCTTATTTAGAGCATGATCTCTGATGAAATGATGTCGGATGTCGGTGTGTTTGGTCTTGGAGTGAAGAACTGGATTATATGTCATCACAATTGTTCTTATATTATTACAGAAAATTGGTGATTCTTCTGCAATGACTCCATAGTCTTTCAGTTGTTGCTGAATCCAGAGCAATTGAGCGCAACAGATTCCAACAGCTATATATTCTGCTTCAGTTGTGGAAGTTTATATGGATGTTTTCTTCTTGCTGAACAATAACACCAGTCTGTCTCCAAGAAACTGACATAATCAACTGGTGCTTTTACGATCTAGCTTAAACATGCATAATCTGCATCTGAATGTCCAACTAAATTGAAAGATGAGTCCTTAGCATACCATAAGCCCACATTTCTTGTGCCTTTAAGATATTTCAATATGCGTTCGACAGCTGAAAAGTGCGATTGCTTAGCATTTGACTGAAATCTAGCACACATGCAAACAACAAATACAATATCAGGACGACTAGCATTTAGGTATAACAAAGAACCTATTAAACCTCTGTAGAGTGTCGTCTCAACTAATATTCCCCCTTTATATTTATGTAATTTAGTTGATGAACTCATGGGTGTACCTGCAGCTGATCATGTCTCCTGTTGCTTCACTTGCAGTCTGAGAAAGAACGTAAGTTCACCCGTCATACTCATCTCAAATTTTTCATACATTAACTTGGAAGAATTCTCGCATAATTTGGGGTTAGTTGACCCAAAATTAATATCATCAACATATATTTTCACAAGTAAAATATGATCATTCTTTAAAAATTTTAACAGAGTCTTGTCAACGATCCAACAGTAATGTCCTGATCAATTAGATATTTTGAAAGCGTTTCGTAAAAAGCTCTTGGAGCTTGTTTAAGACCATAAAGAGCTTTGTTCAAATGATAAAAATGATCAGGAAGATAGTGATTAACAAAACTTGGTGGTTGTTCAACATATAATTCTTCCCGCAACTGACCATTTAGGAATGCACTCTTGACATCCATTTGATAGACTTTAAAGTTTTTGAATGAGGCATAAACAAGGAATATTCTGATAGCTTCCAGTCATGCAACTGGTGCATGTGTCTCGTCGTAATCTATTCCTTCTTCTTGCCTATATCCTTGTGCTAAAGCCTCGCTTTGTTGCGCACAACTAAGCCTTCTTCGTTTAGTTTATTTCTGTAGACCCACTTTGTATCTATAATGATTTTAGAAATTGGTCTTGGAACTAAGTTTCAGACATTGTTATGTGTATACTGATTTAGCTCTTCTTGCATAGCATTTATCCAGTTAGGATCAGCAAGAGTTTCATTAGTTTTATTTGGTTCCAGTTTAGAAACAAATAATGAATGGATAAATAAATTAATCATTTGATTCCGAGTTCTTACCGGATCAGATGGATTACATATTACCAATTCTGCGGGTGTGATTTCTTCCATCTGTATTCAGCATTGGTTAGATCGATTGCAACAACTGGTTCAGTTGGTATCTGAACGTTTTCTTCAGTTTCAGTTGCTGCTGCTTCAGTTGGTATTTGAATCTCATCATTTTGCTCCACCAACTGATGATCAGAAACAATTTCTTATTTAACTGATTGATCCAATATCTCTGGTTCATGTGTTTGAAGGAGATTTCGATTGATATGAAGTTTTTCTTCACTATCATCCTCCAAACTGATGTCTGTAAAGTGATCAACTAGCTTAACTGGATCAGTTGGCTTGTGAGTTAGTGCAGATTCATAAAATACAACATGAATTGACTCTTCTACATTTAACGTGGATTTGTTAAATACTCTATAAGCTTTACTAACTGATTAATAACCCAAAAATATTCCTTCTGCAGACTTTGCATCAAATGCTTTAAATGATTTTTTCCATTATCGTGAATAAAACATCTGAAGCCGAATATTCTGAAGTAAGACACTACATTTTTATGTCCATGCCAAATCTCATATGGTGTTTTTAAATGATTTTTTGTTAATAATTGATATATTCTGAGTGTAACATGCAGTGAAATATCTGAGAAATACCTGAATCAACAAGCATTGTTCTAGCAGCTTCTCTAAGGTTCGATTTCTTCTCTCAGCTACACCATTTTGCTGAGGAGTTCTTGCTGCTGAGAGCTCATGCTTGATCCTAATATTTTCTAAAAATTGTGAAATATTTTAATTGATGAATTCAGTCCCTCTATTAGACCTTATTCTGTCAATACTTACTGATTTTTCATTTAATAATCTTTTGAAAAGTTTAATCAGTTGTGCAGCAGTTTGGTCTTTTGATTTTAAAAAGATAACCAAATTAAATCTTGAAAAATCATCAACAATTACCAAGGTGTATTGCATTCCCCTAAAACTCATGACTTGTATTGGACCACAAATATCCATATGCAGCAATTCTAAGCATCTGAATGAAGATTTACTACCTTTGTTTTTAAATGAAGATCTTACTTGCTTACCAAAATGATATACTTAACAAATTTTATCTTTTGAAAATTTGATCTTTGGAAGACCAGTTACAAGATAATGGTTACTTAGATAAGCATTAGACTTAAAAAATTTAAGTGGTTTAATCTTTTATCATTTTTTTTTTGAATATTTAGATGCTATAAAACAAACTGGTGCATTAGGTTGATCAGTCCAACTTATTTTGTAAGTATTCCCACAACGATTGCCAATTAAAATGATCAATAGTTGAGTTTCTAATTGTTCAAGTGTGTCTATTGAACTGAACTGAGAAGTTGTTGTCGCATAAATTGCTAATGCTAATCAAGTTATAAGTCATATTTTCAACTAGTAAAATATCTTTAATGATAAAACTACCATGGATAAGCTTATCCTTACCCACAGTTCTACCTTTGGAGTTGTCTCCAAAGCTGATGTTTGGACCAATGTATTTGATCAGTTGGGATAACAAATTTGCATTCTCTGTCATATGTCGCGAGCATCAGTTGTCCAGATACCAAATTGAATCTTTGGCTGATGTACCTGTCACCTGCAATCACACACAATGAATAACTTTGTTACTCATATCTATTTCGGTCCTAAACTAATAAGTCCGTTAGGAACCCAGACTTGGATTTGTCTAACTGACTTTCCAGTTGCTGTGTTCCAAATGGTTTTTCTCGGCTTGTGTGTTCTTGGTGTATTGCGTGCAGATGAAACAATATGTGCTTTAGCCTTGTTCAACTGCTTGTTCAGATTATATCTTTTCTGAACTGGTTTACAATTATAGTAATTGGAATATCCATTAGGAGAGATCCGATATTTATAACTGAACTTTTTAGGAGTTCAGCTTCGTGAATCAATTGAACTCTTAGGGCTATAACTAATTCCATAACTTTTAACCTTATTCTTATTTTCAATAGGCTGCTCAACTGGTCTACTTGACTCAGGTTGTTCTTGTAACCCATCTGATTTGACAAAGTGAATATATTTCTCTTTGAACATTTTCAGTTTTGGTTTTGTATCACTGGTATAAATTTTATCTTGGTTGCTAAAACCTAAACAAGTTTTATCAGTAACTGCTTTTTTTCAGATCATGCATTTCAACTAGTGCAACTGATGATTTATTCTATGCCTAGATAATCTTAGTTTACTTTGAATTCTCAAGCGTTAACTGCTGAATCATAGATTGATTATTGCTTCTTCCGGCATTTAGCTCAGCAATCTTCTGATTAAGACTCAATATTTCAACTGATTTATCAGTTTCAGTTTATTGTCTTTCGGATCAATTTTCTTTGCTTTTGATTTCTCCAATGAGTGAGCAAGTTTGTGATATTCGTTGACCATGTCATGTAATGTAGAAATAAGTTCGTCTCGTGTAAAGTCAGTTGAACTGAAATCGAATATATGTTCACTGGTTGATTCCAGTTCTGTGTCATTAGCCATCAGACATTTCACTTCTTCCTCAACGCTGGAGCTGCTGAAGCTCTCAGATTCTGATTCTTCGCTGTCAGTTCTACCCATTTGGATTTACATTCCTTGGATAGAAGAACTTCGTGTTTCTTTCTGAATGATTTCTTATCATCCTTGGCTCTTCTCGTGTGCTCAAATGATTTCTTTTCCTTTTCAGTTGAGCATCGACTATCCTCCTTTCGCATAGGGCAGTCAGCAATAAAGTGTCCAGTTTTTCCACAGTTGTAGCAAGCATTTGGTTATTCCTTGGTGTTATTCTTCTGATAATGTCTTTGAAGGGTCCTCGATTTCTTCTCATCAATCTTCCAAATTTTTTGACAAATAATGACATCGCGCCATTACTTAACTAATCAACAGTTTTCTCAACTGAACCAGCTGGTTACAGTTTGACATTATTAAGAGCAGCTGTAGCTGATGGTGTAGAAGGTTTTCCTTCTCTTGTTTGCAACTCGAACTCATACGCTTTTAGATCAACAAATAAATCGTGTAGTTCGACCTTATTCAGGTCCTTTGATTCTTTAATGCTTGAAGTAAATATTACAATTTGTTGATTTAGTAATGTGAGATTATTAAATAATTAATGATTTTTAAAGATTGAAATATGAAATATTTTGGTCATATGAAGTCCAAATAATTCAAAATTTGGATATAACGTAGAAAACTCAAAGATATAATGTAATGTCCGGTTATTCGTACAAAAGATAATAACGCGCTTATGTCATTTATTATGTAGTCGTTTAGCTCATTATATTTCACGTGATGAGTGAGGTAACAATATTGAGATTGAATATGATTTCTAGATTGGCCATGGTGTATTGAGAATGAATATGTGCCTAAATAGTGATAGGAAGATGTGTAGGTAGAAGTAGTGTAATAAAGTTGATAGGAAATGAGATGAAATATGGTAAGTCTTACAAGTTTTAACATAATCATTTGAATATTGATCCAAATTGTGTGAGGACATAACTATTAGAAAGCTAAGATATAATGCTACAACTTTCATGTTTTGGGTTTTGTCCAAATCATTGTGGAAGACAAGCCAAAAGTGCCCCGAAGTGTGTAGTGTATACCGTCATTCCCTCACTAACACATGTTAGGAGAATAAGCATAACTTTTTACTCATACCTCCAAATGATCTGAAATTAATTGGAGATTCACGACAAGACATAGGGCTACAACTTTCATGGTTACAACTTTTTCAATTTATGAAGGGAATAGCTGTTTCTGGAGCAATCTTTGATGAAATAGTGCGCAGGGGCAGAACAGGTGGCTCCCGAGCGGTAGAAAATGACTGCCCGAGAGCCCCTGCACGAAAATTTTAGGATTTAGACAGCATGTTCCGCGCTCGAGCTGTAGAAAATGACGCCCGAGTGCCGCCTTGCATATGAAAAGATAAGTTTCGACTTTTTAAAGCATTTTTACCATTCCTCAACCTCACTTCACAGCAAAAACTCGAAAGACACCAAGAATTCTTCCTCCAAGTGACCTTGTTCTTCCTTTCCTTCATCATTTTGAAGTAAGAACTTAGTTCTCCATCACAAGAACTTCATAAGGGTGTAAGCTTTCATCTCTTTTGGTTATTATAAATGTAGAGGAGCAAATTTCACCTAGAATAGACATAGTAATTAAATTATTGATATATTTGACAGCATAGGAACAAGAAACATCGTCTCAAACCAGTGTTATTACGCTTGGACTGTAAGTTGGCATGTTCTTGAAGTAATACATGAGTAATATTATGATTTCAAATACTTCCTATTGATTATTGCTATATGTACATTGTTAGTATCTTATTGATGAAAACATAGCACCATATTCCATTGTTATGTATTAAATACGTAAGAAACTCATGAATATTGATGATGGGTGCTATGTTATGAACATGAACATGAAAGGAAAAGGACTGATTTTTACATGATATAGAGCTTGTTGACATCATGGGTGGTTTCAAGTCCACCAAACCTATTGGCCAATATATGTTCATGGGGCGTGGGGTTGCCAAAGATTGCTCCCTGACGTCCAATACAGTAGTAACTATATAATAAAGCAAGCACGGTAGTACAGGTCAACTAATGAGGCTCAAGTACAAAAATGAAGATGAATATATGCTATGATATGACATGGTTTAAAGATTCATTGTTGTTCACGACTTGATATGTATGTTTCCTTCGACGCATATTGTACGTACAAGTGCCAACTTATTGAGTTTTGTAAACACACGTAGCTCATGTATCATAGGATCAGGTAGTGAAGATGCATAGGATGTCGGTTCGCCAATGGATGTTTGTGACATGCCTCACCTCGACAAGAACCGGGATTTATTATTGTATAGCTTCCGCATATGTATTGTACTAAAATATGTCAGGGTTTGAACAAGTTTTACGATGTTTATGATGCTACACAGTATGCTTGTATATGAGAATATGTATTTGCATTACAATATGGTGCATGGTTGTGTATGAAAATACAGTTGATGTTGTTGTATATATGGCATTGCTTGCGATTTTGGTTTAAACAAAAATGTAGGGACATCATGTCAAAATTTTTATAAACCGTCAAAGTGATGCCCTTGTTTGATTTGATTCATAGCATAGAAAAATAGTTTGAATCATAAAATCGTCAAACGTTTTACCAAACCTAAAAACGTTATTTGAAAAGTATATCACATACTATAACTTCTCAAAAATCTCTCCTAACATAAATAAAAAGTCGTAAAAAATATATTTAACATCACTTAAAATAATAAATCATAACCAGTGTGGAAAACTAGCGTCGGTCCTCGGATTATGTGCACCTTCAGTCCCGCAAATTCAACCATCAAGACCTCCATTAACATTATTATCATAATCACCTGCATCAATCACACCTAGTGGGTCTAAAGACTCAATACATCATAATCTTGATACCAAATATGTAACGCCCCGAAAATTTAAAGGTCCACGCGAACCACATGCATGCAGTTATTAAATTCTTTTGTATTTTAATTAATTGTTTTAATTGCATAAATTAATTATTTGGGGCTTGTAAGAATATTTGGAAACCTTGGGATATCTTAGGTTATAACGTTATAAGGAATTTTAATTAAGGGTATCGTAAGATGAATCAATATTAAGCTTGGAAATCTAAGAATTTTTACATGTGTTTGGGATTTTAAGATTGAAAATTGATAAGTTGATTAATTTTGGGTATAAAATAAGGAAAGTAATATACGATAAGTTTGGTTATCCATCTTTTAATATTGAGAATTTAAGAAAGGTTGTGATTCGAGGTTATATTAGTAACATCACTAAGTCATTATGAGTCTTTTTAAGTTGCGAGTTGCAAATAAGGATTTAGAAGGAAAATGTAATTGGGATCAAGGAGACATAAAGACATTCTAGAGTTTAAGTTTTATCAGAGTAACGCAGCGGAAGCGTGGATGTTTGGGATACTAGAACTAAGCCTAAACTTTTGGTTATCAAGGATAAGCGAATTTCGAGGACGATATTCAATTTAAGGGGGGAAGATTGTAACGTCCCGAAAATTTAAAGGTCCACGCGAACCACATGCATGCAATTATTAAATTCTTTTGCATTTTAATTAATTGTTTTCATTGCATAAATTAATTATGTGGTTCATTTTGACATGTTTATAATATATTTTTTTACATGATTGCATTAAAATGTATTTTTAAAGGTTATTCGAGTTGCGATCGAGGAACGGAGACCGATGGCTGGAAAATAGAAAAAATGTTTTTATTGGTTAATTGTTTTTAATTATTTAAATTAAGGATGATGCTTTTTATTATAAGGGTTTTTGAGGTGATTTTATATGCCGGGGCGTAATTTTTATCGGTGTTGGACTTTCAACAAAAAAACGAACGTTTTGACAATCCGGCTAATAAATTCACAAAGTTTATTAATCAAAATTATTTTTAAGTCTTTTAAATATTTTAATTAAACACTAATGGGCCTAATTAATTAGCTAATGGGCCTAAACTTGGTTAGTGTTTTATTTATCTATTTAAAGTGCAATTTATCCCCATTAACTCCTACAACTACACGTCCCACTCCCCTTCCCCACTCAAACTCTCCCCTTGCAAAAAAATACACGACACACACACAAAGGTTTTGAGGGAAAAACATCAGGGATTTTCAAGGAAATTTCTAGCCAAGGATCTTCGTCGCCGTTCTTCAATCGCCAACGAATTTTCGTGCGTAAAATACGCAAAGGCACGCCATATTCTCCCTTTTACTCATCATTCACACCATAGTATTTATTTAAAATTGGATTGCATGAAAAATAAGTTGCACTTGGATGTATATTCGTTTTTATCCAAACATGAATTTTAAAACATGTGGTTTTGATCAAAAATCATGATACAAATGTGCATGAAGGGGCTGCCATGTATAGGATTAAAAAGAGGCATGTTTTTACACGTTTTAAAGGGTCTTAAACACACACAAAATACCGCACACGATCAGGAATAAAAGTTGGTGGCAAGTTGCTGTCATGGTGGGGAGGAGGTTACGGTTTAAGGGAATTAAAGGTTTGGCTATGCTTTGGTTGGGACCAGGGCCTGGCTAGGGACATTTTTGAGTCAAGGGAAGAGTCCTAGCCACGCTAGGACTCGAGACTATGGGCAGGGGAGGAGTCCTAGCAAGCTAGGACTCCACCCGAGAGTTGCAGCAAAAGGGTAGCGCAGGGTACAACAAGTTGTGCAGGGGCTGTGGCTCGGCCATGGGCTTTGGGGCTGGGCTAGGTTAGGTCCTTAGGGTCTTTAGAAGGGGCACAAGGGGGTGGTTCAAGGTCTGGTGTGGTTGGTTATGTCCTATCAACAGAAACGTGGAGTCCAAGGTAGGTGGGTTTCTCGGCCATATTATGCTATTGCTGTGGAGCTTCCGTTTTGGAGCTCGGGTTCGGTCTGAGCGTGTTCTAGAGTGGTTAGGGTCAGGTTTGGTCGAGGGTTAACCTGCTGGAGGTGTCCTAGGCTAGCTAGGAGTCCTAGTACAACTAGAACACAAGACACACACACATGCAGAATATTGAGTCAAGTTCCAGCAGGGATGGTGCGACTTAGGGGCTGGTTCTATGGCTTGGGCTTGGTCAGGAGGGTCCCTAGGTGGGTTGGCTAGGTTTGGCTCATGGTGGCTCGGGCGTGGCTCGAGTATATTAGGAGATGGCTCGATGTGTTCGTTAGTGTGTCAAAAACGAAAATAATAAAGCTAAAATTGAATCCATGGGTCCACGGGTGTGGCTCATGACTTGAAAGGGTATAATAAATCATAAAAAGGTTATGGTAAAAATTTGGGATCAAAATAATGAGTTTTGGATTTATTCAGGATTTAATCGCCGCGCGAAATGATAATTAACGAGTTAATTGAAAAGCCTAGTTTTAAGGTTTATAAAATTATTAAAAATTAGGTTTACGCTTAAATATTTATTAAAAGTCTAAGTTTTGAATTTGGGAATTTTATATTAAGGTTTGGTTTAATTCGGGATTAAAACGCATTAATACGTCACATTTAAAAATTAATTTAAAAGTTCTCGTTTTAGACTAAATAAAAATATGAGAAAATTTATGTAACTTAAATAATTATTTGAGACATATTAGAGTCAATGAAATTAAGAAAATGTCAAAAACGTGAAATTTTACATCTAGGGGTAAAACGATCATTTTACACCTAGAAATTAGTAAACGTCATGGCAGTGTCCTGAATGTTGTTTATGTGCTAATATGATTATTTTCAATGGTTGTGAATATTTATGGAATTTTTATATGTTAATATGTCAATTTTAAATGTTTATGGATTTTTAAGTTGTTAATATGTTTAAATGTTTCATGATTTAATATGTTAAAACGTTTATTTTAAATGTTTATGATTTAAATAATTATTTTAAACATTTATGATGTTAAAATTTTTATTTTGAAACGTTTATGGCTTTCTATGATTTTTATACGTTAAAACGTTTATTTTAAATGTTTACGGATTTTAAATCTGTTAAAAAATATTTATTTTAAAATGTTTTTGGATATTTATGATTTTAATATGTTAAATTATGATTTTTAAATGTTTATGAATTTTAAGGATTACTTATGGATATTTAAAAGATATGTTCCAATGCTTGGTTTCAAAAATAAAAACGATACGTGTATGCACGAGTTTTGTTAAGTAATGATAACATGTTGAAGGATGTGAAGGGATTGTGACTAACAAGATGATATGTTGGAGATATCGTGAGGGTTATGGTCTCAGTGGGAGCCCGACGATCGTATTTTCTTGGATATGGATATGTATATGTATATGATGATATGTTAATACGTAAGGCCAAGGCCTAGTTGACGGGTGAGAGTGTCGCTGGTGTCCCCGCCGCCCAGTACTGTGGTTACATGTAGATGGATCCATCGCCCAACACGTTTATGAAAGTCACAATCAACGATCTGAATTCAACAAACACTAACATGAATTTGAATATGAATATGATGATATGAATACGTTGATATGAATATGGATACGAATATGAATATGTTTAAGTTTATATGAAACAGTGTATGAAAATGTTTATGCATAAGATTATGAAAACGTTTTTATGAAAAATATTTTTATGCATCATGAAAATGTTTACAAAAATGTTATGTTTTAAATTTATGCATCTTCATGAAAATGATATTTTAAGTACAAATATTTTTCACTGTTATATGTTAACTGTATTATGTATTACTTGTTATCAAGGATATGACGTGTTGAGTCTTTAGAATCACTAGGTGTGATTGATGCCGGTGATTATGATAATAATGATTATGGAGGTCTTGATGGTTGATCTGACTGGACTGAAGATGCACATAACCCGAAGACCGACCCTAGTTTTCCGCACTAGTTATTATTTATGATTTTAAGTAATGTTAAAGATATTTATGTTATGAGAGATTTTTGAGAGGTTATAGTATGAGCTATACTTTTCAAATAATGTTTTTAGGTTGGTAAAATGTTTGACGATTTTATGTTTTAAAATATTTTCCTTTGGATTTTTAAATGGCAGTAGGATGTTTATTTTTAAAATGATGTCAAAAATATTTTATGGTTCGGTCGAATACTACGTGAGGTGTTAAAAAAAATTTCTAGTACTTTTTAAGAAAACGAATAAGGAGATGTTTCAATTGGTATCAGAGAAATGGTTCTGTAAAGGGTTGTGCCACCATCAGTGCCGGGAAGATCAGTCGTCAAGCCTCAATTTGTAAGATTTACATGCTTTATATGATTTATATGTTGTTACCAGCATGACTACATGAATTATATGTTTACGTCACATGTGTAATAGTTTTATGGTAATATATGATATATATGCTTTAGAATTTTTATATGTGTTACGATATGAAATAAGAAATTATTTGATTTCAACGCATGTTGGCTTTGTGGTGGAATTGGACTATGTTGATTTTTGAGTTTTAGTATTGACGTTCTACTTTTTAGGGCTATAAGTTAATCGTGAATATTATGAATGTTTTTTGGACATGTAGATTTTCTAAGAAAATAATTATGATTTGTGGTTACTAGTTGAATTAATTTTTGGGAATTACTCATAAGAAATAATGATTCGAGGATTTGCAACGACTTTGGGAATAAGAAAATGTATAAATTGGGATTTTAATTTTTGATGAAAGGTAAAATTGTTTATAGGAATTGATTTTAGGTAAATAAGTTTAAATTATCAAAATTTACGATATGGAAACCGTAGAAGAAAATTAAGAATACCAAGAATTTATGGGTTAATTGTAGGATTTGTTTTTCGAAATTAAGGACCAAATTAGGATGATTTTTGAGAAAATTAAGAATTAATTTTGTAAATATTAAGGAATTTGGGGACTAGTTTAGTAATAAGCGATAATTGAATGTTTTAAATGAAAGGAATTTTTGAGGATTTGGGGCTTGTAAGAATATTTGGAAACCTTGGGATATCTTAGGTTATAACGTTATAAGGAATTTTAATTAAGGGTATCGTAAGATGAATCAATATTAAGCTTGGAAATCTAAGAATTTTTACATGTGTTTGGGATTTTAAGATTGAAAATTGATAAGTTGATTAATTTTGGGTATAAAATAAGGAAAGTAATATACGATAAGTTTGGTTATCCATCTTTTAATATTGAGAATTTAAGAAAGGTTGTGATTCGAGGTTATATTAGTAACATCACTAAGTCATTATGAGTCATTTTAAGTTGCGAGTTGCAAATAAGGATTTAGAAGGAAAATTTAATTGGGATCAAGGAGACATAAAGACATTCTAGAGTTTAAGTTTTATCAGAGTAACGCAGCGGAAGCGTGGATGTTTGGGATACTAGAACTAAGCCTAAACTTTTGGTTATCAAGGATAAGCGAATTTCGAGGACGATATTCAATTTAAGGGGGGAAGATTGTAACGTCCCGAAAATTTAAAGGTCCACGCGAACCACATGCATGCAATTATTAAATTCTTTTGCATTTTAATTAATTGTTTTCATTGCATAAATTAATTATGTGGTTCATTTTGACATGTTTATAATATATTTTTTTACATGATTGCATTAAAATGTATTTTTAAAGGTTATTCGAGTTGCGATCGAGGAACATAGACCGATGGCTGGAAAATAGAAAAAATGTTTTTATTGGTTAATTGTTTTTAATTATTTAAATTAAGGATGATGCTTTTTATTATAAGGGTTTTTGAGGTGATTTTATACGCCGGGACGTAATTTTTATCGGTGTTGGATTTTCAACAAAAAAACGAACGTTTTGACAACCCGGCTAATAAATTCACAAAGTTTATTAATCAAAATTATTTTTAAGTCGTTGAAATATTTTAATTAAGCACTAATGGGCCTAATTAATTCCCTAATGGGCCTAAGCTTGGTTAGTGTTTTATTTATCTATTTAAAGTGCAATTTATCCCCATTAACTCCTACAACTACACGTCCCACTCCCCTTCCCCACTCAAACTCTCCCCTTGCAAAAAAATACACGACACACACACAAAGGTTTTGAGGGAAAAACATCAAGGATTTTCAAGGAAATTTCTAGCCAAGGATCTTCGTCGCCGTTCTTCAATTCACCAACGGTTTTTCGTACGTAAAATACGCAAAGGCACGCCATATTCTCCTTTTTACTCATCATTCATACCATAGTATTTATTTAAAATTAAATTGCATGAAAAATAAGTTGCACTTGGATGTATTTTCGTTTTTATGCAAACATGAATTTTAAAACATGTGGTTTTGATCTAAAATCATGATACAAGTGTGCATGAAGGGGCTGCCATGTATAGGATTAAAAAGGGGCATGTTTTTACACGTTTTAAAGGGTCTTAAACACACACAAAATACTGCACACGATCAGGAATAAAAGTTGGTGGCAAGTTGCTGTCATGGTGGGGAGGAGGTTACGGTTTAAGGGAATTAAAGGTTTGGCTTGGCTTTAGTTGGGACCAGGGCCTGGCTAGGGACGTTTTTGAGTCAAGGGAAGAGTCCTAGCCATGCTAGGACTCGAGACCATTGGCTGGGGAGGAGTCCTAGCAAGCTAGGACTCCACCCGAGAGTTGCAGCAAAAGGGTAGCGCAGGGTACAGCAAGCTGTGTAGGGGATGTGGCTCGGCCAGGGGCTTTTGGACTGGGCTAGGTTAGGTCCTTAGGGTCCTAAGAAGGGGCACAAGGGACTGGTTCAAGGTTTGGTGTGGTTGGTTAGGTCCTATCAACAGAAACGTGGAGTCCAAGGTAGGTGGGTTTCTCGGCCATATTATGCTATTGCTGTGGAGCTTCGGTTTTGGAGCTCGGGTTCGGTCTGGGCTTGGTCTGAGCGTGTTCCAGAGTGGTTAGGGTCAGGTTTGGTCGAGGGTTAACCAGCTGGAGGTGTCCTAGGCTAGCCAGGAGTCCTAGTACAACTAGAACACAAGACACACACACATGCAGAATATTTAGTCAAGTTCCAGCAGGTATGGTGCGACTTAGGGGCTGGTTCTATGGCTTGGGCTTGGTCAGGAGGGTCCCTAGTGGTGTTGGCTAGGTTTTGGCTCAAGGTGGCTCGGGCGTGGCTCGAGTAAATTAGGAGATGGCTCTGTGCGTTCGTTAGTGTGTCAAAAACGAAAATAATAAAGCTAATATTGAATCCATGGGTCCACGGGTGTGGCTCATGACTTGGAAGGGTAGAATAAATCATAAAAAGGTTATGGTAAAAATTTGGGATCAAAATAATGAGTTTTGGATTTATTCGAGATTTAATCGCCGCGCGAAACACTAATTAACGAGTTAATTGAAAAGCCTAGTTTTATGCTTTATAAAATTATGAAAAATTAGGTTTAAGCTTAAATAATTATTAAAAGTCTAATTTTTGAATTTGGGAATTTTATATTAAGGTTTGGTTTAATTCGGGATTAAAACGCATTAATACGTCACATTTAAAGATTAATTTAAAAGTTCTCGTTTTAGACTAAATAAAATTATGAGAAAATTCATGTAACCTTAAATAATAATTTGAGACATGTTAGAGTCAATGAAATTAAGAAAATGTCAAAAACGTGAAATTTTACGTCTAGGGGTAAAACAGTCATTTTACACCTAGAAATTAGTAAACTTCATGGCACTGTTCTGAATGTTGTTTATGTGATAATATGAATATTTTCAATGGTTATGAATATTTATGGAATTTTTATATGTTAATATGTCAATTTTAAATGTTTATGGATTTTTAAAATGTTAATATGTTTAAATGTTTCATGATTTAATATGTTAAAACATTTATTTTAAATGTTTATGATTTAAATATTTATTTTAAACATTTATGATGTTAAAATGTGTTTTTTGAAACATTTATGGCTTTCTATGATTTTTATACGTTAAAACGTTTATTTTAAATGTTTACGGATTTTTAATCTGTTAAAAAATGTTTATTTTAAAATGTTTTTGGATATTTATGATTTTAATATGTTAAATTATGATTTTTAAATGTTTATGAATTTTAAGGATTAATTATGAATATTTAAAAGATATGTTGCATGCTTGGTTTCAAAAATAAAAACGATACGTGTACGCATGATTTTTGTTAAGTAATGATAACATGTTGAAGGATGTATAGTGATTGTGACTAACACGATGATATGTTGGAGATATCGTGAGGGTTATGGTCCCAGTGGGAGCCCGACGATCGTATTTCCTTGGATACGGATATGTATATGTATATGATGATATGTTAATACGTAAGGCCAAGACCCAGTTGACGGGTGAGAGTGTCGCTGGTGTCCCCACCGCCCAGTACTGTGGTTACAGGTAGATGGATCCATCGCCCAACACGTATATGAAAGTCACAACCAACGATCTGAATTCAACAAACGCGAACATGAATTTGAATATGATGATATGAATACGTTGATATGAATATGGATACGAATATGAATATGTTTAAGTTTATATGAAACTGTGTATGAAAATGTTTATGCATAAGATTATGAAAACTTTTTTATGAAAATGTTTTTATGCATCATGAAAATGTTTACGAAAATGTTATGTTTTAAGTTTATGCATCTTCATGAAAATGATATTTTAAGTACAAGTATTTTTCACTGTTATATGTTAACTGTATTACGTATTACTTGTTATCAAGGATATGACGTGTTGAGTCTTTAGACTCACTAGGTGTGATTGATGCAGGTGATTATGATAATAATGATCATGGAGGTCTTGATGGTTGATCTGACTGGACTGAAGATGCACATAACCCGAGGACCGACGCTAGTTTTGCGCACTAGTTATTATTTTTGATTTTAAGTAATGTTAAAGATATTTTTACGTCTTTTATTTATGTTATGAGAGATTTTTGAGAGGTTATAGTATGAGCTATACTTTTCAAATAATGTTTTTAGGTTGGTAAAATGTTTGACGATTTTATGCTTTAAAATATTTTTCTTTGGATTTTTAAATGGCAGTTGGATGTTTATTTTTAAAATGATGTCAAAAATATTTTGTGGTTCGGCCGAATACTACGTGAGGTGTTAAAAAAAAAATTTCTAGTACTTTTTAAGAAAACAAATAAGCAGACGTTTCAAAATAATACGTACAAAACTACAAGAAACAGTGAAAATATTTTTATGTAAAAATACCATTTTCATGACATGCATAAACTTCAAAACTTGAACATTTTAATACAAATTTTTCCTATCTTCCTCAACATATTCATATTCATATTATCGTCAATGTATACGTATTTCTTTTCCTTTCTTTGAATTAAGATAATTAATTGTGACTTTCGTGTTAATCTACGTCTACGTCTACGTGTTGGCGGCGGATCCATATACATGTAACCACAGTACTGGGCGACGGGGACACCAGCAACACTCTCACCGGTTAACTGGGCTTTGGCATATCATATCCTCATTTGGAAATACGATCGTCGGGGCTCCCTCGGGGGCCTTCTCCCATATACGGGATCCTCTGGGCCTTTTCCCATAAATGGGTTCCCTCTGGGGCCTTCTCCCGTAAATGGGCTCCCTCTGGGCCTTCTCCCCTCACGAAATCCCTATTCATATCATCATATCATCATATAAGTATCAATGAAAATACGATCGTCGGGCTCTCACTGGGACCATAACCCTCACGATATCTCCAACATATCATCATATTAGTCACAATTACTTCACTTCCTTCAACGTTTCATATTCTCATTACTTTATAAAATTTAAACATGTATATAATGTTTTTCTTTTAAACCAAGCATGCAACATATTTTTTAACGTTATCGTTTTACCATAAAAATCCATTATCGCTTAAAATAAACATTTTAGCATATTAAAAATCCATAAACCTTTAAAATGACATTTTAACATCATAAACATTTAAATAACATTTTGACATATTAAATCATAAATATTTAAAATAAACATTTGTCATATTAAATCATAAACACTTAAAATCACCATCATAAAAATTCATTAACACTTGAAATAATCATATTAACATGTAAAACAACATTCAGGGCACTGCCTTGATGTTTAATAGTTTCTAGGTGTAAAATTAGTGTTTTACCCTAGACGTAAAATTTCACGTTTTTGACATTTTCTTAATTCTGTTCACTCTAAAATGTCTCGAATAATTATTTAAGCCTATATGAATTTTATCATTTTTTTATTTGGCTTAAATCGATGACTTATAAATTAATATTTAAATATAACGTATTAATGTGTTTTAATCCCGAATTAAATCAAACCTTACTATAAAATTCCCAAATTAAAAACTTATACTTTTAATAATTATTTGAGCTTAAATATAATTTTTCATAACTTTATTAAGCTAAAATCAAGATGTTTCAATTAGTTCTTTAATTAACGTTCGTGCGGCGATTAAATCCCAGAAAATTCCAAAACTCGTTATTTTGACTCGAAATTTTAAATATAACATTTTTATCATTTATTATACCCTTTTGAGCCATAAACCACCGCCGTGGACCCATGGTTCCAATGTTAGCCTTTTAATTTTTGAATTTGACACCTTATCAAACCACCCGAGCCATCTCCCAATTTACTCGAAGCACGCCCGAGCCACCTCAAACCAAACCCTAGCCAACCAACCTAGGGACCTTACTGACAATGCCCAGCCCAAATAACTAGCCCTGGCGCGCTCAAAAACTTGCCGGACTAAAGACCTGTTTGCATGTGTGTGTGCGTGTAGGGTGTCCTAGTTGTATTAGGTTTCCTAGCTGCCTTAGGACTCTACCAGCCCTTAACAACTTGACCCCTCATATCCCTAACCTTCCCTGGACCACGCCCAGGCAAGCCAAGCCCCTTGAACTCGTGCCCGAAGCACTGCACCAGATTTCATGCTTGGCCGAGAATCACCTTTGACTTGCACTCTTGGTTTCTGTTGCTAGCCACCCAACCATCGAGCCACCCCTTGAACCAGCCCCTCAAGTACTCTCCTAGGACCCTAACCACTTGACCTACACCAGCCCAGAGCCCCTAGGCCGAGCCATCTCTCCCATGCACAAGCTGCAGTACCTGCGCAGCTTCTCGGGTGATCTTGGGTGGAGTCCTAGCTTGCCAGGACTCCTTCCCAACCGTGACTCTTGAGTCCTAGCATGGCTAGGAATCGATCCCTGACCCCTCATGACTCTATCCCAGTCCTGGATGTAGCCGAGCCAAGTTATGCACAATACATCGTGAAACCTGATCACCTATGACCCAAAGGTTCGAATTCGGTTCCAGCTTAATCGGTTCATGTTTGCAGCGTGTGTATGTATTCTTTGGACTCTTGAAATCATGTAAAAACAATCCTTGATCCTCCCCTAATCATGGCAGCCCCTTTTTTACATGAAAACAACAACTTTTGGATCACAAATCATGCCTTAAAAATTCATGTTCATGCAAAAACGAAAATAGTTAAAAACGTCACTTGTTTTCATACAAAACATGATTAAATATTTATTATGGTGTGATGATGTTTTGAAGTAAAGAAATATACGTGCATTTGCGTATTAAACGCACGATTTTATGTTGACAAATCGAAGAACGACGACGAGGAGACGACGGCTTGAACCCTTGCAAACTTTCAAACATTTCTTCAAAGTATAGGGTGTGTCTGTCGTGTATTTTGATTGGAGAGTTTTGAAGATTTATGGGGTTTGGGGCGTGAGAAATTATGAGGGTTTGGGGTAGATTTAGCTTATAAATACTTAATTAAACCACTAATAAGGCTTAGACTCATTAATCAAATTTATTAAGCCCACTAGTGTTTAACTAAAATATAAAAATTATTTTGTTTAATAAAGTTTGTGAATTTATTAGCCAGATTGCTAAAACGTTCGCTTTTTTGTTGAAAATCTAATACCGATAAAAAATTTACGTCACTGTGTATAAAATCAGCTCAAAACTCTTTATTTTCAAAAGTAAGAAAAAGTATCACCCTTATTTTAAATAATTAAAAATAAATAACCAATAAAAACATTTTCAATTTTTCAACCCTCGGTCTCCGTTCCTCGATCGCAACTCGAATGACCTTTAAATATACATTTTAATGCAACCATGTAGAAAATATATTTTTAAACATGCAAATATGGACAACATAATTAATTCATGCAATTAAAACGTTTAATTATAATACACAAGGAATTTAATAATTGCACGTATGTGGTTCGTGTGGACCTTTAAATTTTTGTGGCGTTACAAGCTTCCCCCTTAAATTGAATTTCGTCCTAGAAATTCGCTTATCTTTGATAACCCAAAGTTTAGATTTAGTTCTAGTATCACGAAAATCCACGATTCCCCTGTGCTACTTTGATAAAACTTAAGCTCTAGAATGTCATTACGTCTCCTTGATCCCAATTAAATTTTCCTTCTAAATCCTTATTTGCAATTTGCAACTTAAAAAGACCTATAATGACTTAGTGTTGTTACTATTATAACCTCAAATTTCAATTTTTCTTACTATTCCCAATATTAAAAGATGGATGACCATACTTATCGTATATTACTTTCCTATTTTATACCCAAAATGTTCATTAACTTATCAAATTTCAATCTTAAAATCCCAAACGCATCCGCTAATGCTTAGATTTTCAAGCCTAGTATTGTTTCATTCTTAAAAACCCTTGATTCAAATTTCTTATAACGTTATAACCTAAGATATCCAAAAGTTCTAAATATCCTTTCGAGCCCAAATCATCAAAATTCTTATCATTTAACCCATTAAATTATCACTTATTGTTAAACTAGTCCCCAAATTCTTTAACAATTGCAAAATCAATCCTTAATTGCCTGAAAAATTATCCAGTTGGTCCTAAATTTCGAAAATCCTACGATTAACCCATAAGTTCTTGGCATTCTTCATTTTCTTCGACAGTTTTCCCATAACATAATTTCAAAATTTTTAAACTTATTTACCCAAAATTCAATTCATATAACCATTCTTTACCTATCCATCGAAACCAAACATCCCAAATTATACATTTTTTTTGTAACGTCCCGAAAAAAATTGAAGGTCCACGTGAACCACATTCATGCAAATTATTAAATTTCTTTGGTGTTCTATTAAATTCTTTTAAAGCATAAAATACATGTTTATTTTATTAGTTTGTGTTTATTTATTTTTCTGCATTTTATGCATAATTCATGCATAATAGGATTTAATTCATGAAATTTTAAAAGTTCAGGCATTAGAGTTTCTAGATGCATTTCACGCTCGAACGAGGATCATGTGAGGCCCGGGGCCGAAGAGGGCGGGGGGTGATCGCCGGTGCCATCAGTTGCACGGACAATGAGCGGCTCCTGGCAGGCTTCTAGGTGGTGGGGAACATGAATGAACCGACCCACACGGGAATGAGAGGGATTCCGAGACTGTTCAATGTAATGGACTGTACAGTTGAAGAGGGCTTAAAAGATTTGATTTGTACTACTTATATCACGAAGGTGCATCTTCTTTTCGGTAGCTCATCAAATAAGAACTCTAAAGTTAAGCGTGCTTGACTTGGGGCAATTTTTTGATGGGTGACCTCCTGGGAAGTTTCCCAGGGTGCGTGTGAGTGAGGACATAAGCACTCTGGAAAGACTCGTCTTGGTACAGTGAGGACAGTCGTCGAATCTGGGCGTCATAGTTGGTATCAGAGCCGAACTCTCTTAGTACGGTGTGGTTCGGGGACGAACCAAGCGGAAGCTGGTGGGCATGTGAGGCCCGGGGCCGAAGAGGGCGGGGGGTGATCGCCGGTGCCATCAGTTGCACGGACAATGAGCGGCTCCTGGCAGGTGACCTCCAAAGTTAAGCGTGCTTGACTTGGGGCAATTTTTGGATGGGTGACCTCCTGGGAAGTTTCACAGGGTGCGTGTGAGTGAGGACATAAGCACGCTGGAAAGAATCGTCTTGGTACAATGAGGACAGTCGTCGAATCTGGGCGTCACATTCTTACTTCCAAAGATCATTGCAGTCTTTGAATCGTTATTACTTATGAGTATTTCCCAAAAATTAATTCAATTATTAACCACGAATCATAAATATTTTCTTAGAAAATCTATGTGTCCCAAAGACATTCATAATATTCAGATTAACTTATGGTCCGAAAGGTAGAACGTCTATACAAATACCCAAAAATCAACATGGCCACTTCCACCACAAAGCTAACATGCGTTGAAATCAAATAATTTCTTATTTAATATCGTATCACGTATAAAAATATAAAGCATATAAATCATATATTATCATAAAGCTATTAAACATGTGACATAAACATATAATTCATATAATTATGCATGTAACATCATAAAATCATATAAGGCATGTAAAACTTATAAATTGAGGCTTGACGACTGATCTTCCCGGTGCTGATGGTTGCACAACCCTTTACAGAACCATTGCTCTGACACCAACTGAAACGTCTGCTATTCGTTTTCATAAAACGTGCTAGAAATTTTTTAACCTCCTTAATTTTCATTATTCAAAATATACATATATATGCTTGAAAATTCCTTGACACCATTTTTTTATAATAATACAATCAACTAACATTTAAAAACCGAATATTTGAAAAATATAGCACATACTATAACCTCTCAAAAATCTTTCCCAACATAAATAAAAAGTCGTAGAAAATATATTTAGCATCACTTAAAATCATAAATCATAACTAGTGCGGAAAACTAGTGTCCTCGGGTAATGTGAACCTTCAGTCCCGCAAAGTCAATCATCAAAACCTCCATTAGCATTATTATCATTATCACCTGCATCAATCACACCTAGTGAGTCTAAAGACTCAACACATCATATTTTTGATACCAAATAATACGTATAAAACTACAAGCAACACTGAAAATACTTTTACTAAAAATACCATTTTCATGACATGCGTAAACTTCAAAACTTGAACAGTTTCATAAACATTTTCATATAATCCTCAACAAATTCATATTCATATTATCATCAACGTATATGTATTCATTGTCCTTTTCGTTGAATTTAGATCATTAATTGTGACTTTCGTGTTCACTTACATCTACGTCTACGTGTTGGGCGATGGATCCATCTACATGTAACCACAGTACTGGGCCGCGGGGACACCAACAACACTCTCTAGGTCAACTGGCCTTGGCCTATCATATCCTCATATGGAAATACGATCGTCGGGGCTCCCTCGGGGGCCTTCTCTCATAGACGGGCTCCCTCTAGATCTTTTTCCATAAATGGGCTCCCTCTGGGGCCTTCTCCCCTCACGACATCCCCATTCATATCATCATATACGTATCAATGGAAATACGATCGTCGGACTCCCACTGGGACCATAACCCTCACGATATCTCCAACATATCATCGTATTCTTCACAATTACTTCACTTCTGTCATCGTTTGATATTCTCATCACTTTATAAAATTTAAACATGCATATAACGTTTTTCTTTTAAACCAAGCATGCTACATATCTTTTAACGGTATCGTTTTAGCATAAAAATCCATAATCGCTTCAAATAAACATTTTAGCATACCATAAACCTTTAAAATGACATTTTAACATCATAAATATTTAAATAACATTTTGACATATTAAATCATAAAAATTTAAAATATTAAATCATAAAAATTTAAAATCACCATCATAAAAATTCATAAACATTTGAAATAATCATATTAGCATGTAAAACAACATTCAGGGCCCTGCCATGATGTTTATTAATTTTTAGGTGTAAAATTACCGTTTTGTCCATAAAGATAAAATATCACATTTTTGAGATTTTCTTAATTTCGTTGACTCTAAAATGTCCCAAATAATTATTTAAGCCTACATGAATTTTATCATTTTTTTATTTGGCTTAAATCGATGACTTATAAATTAATTTTTTAATATAAATTAATGCAGTTTTAATCCCGAATTAAACCAAAACTTAATATAAAACTCTCAAATTAAAATTTTAGACTTTTAATAATTATTTAAGCTTAAATATAATTTTTCATAACTTTATTAAGCTTAAATCTAGACGTTTCAATTAGTACTTTAATTAACGTTCCGTGCGGCGCTTAAATCTCGGAAAATTCCAAAACTCGTTATGTTGACTCCAAATTTTAAACATAACATTTTTATCATTAATTCTACCCTTGTGCGCCATGAACCACCCCCGTGGACCCATGGTTTCAATTTTAGCCTTTTAATTTTTGAATTTGACACCTTATCGAACCACCCGAGCCATCTCCAAATTTACTCGAGGCACGCCCGAGCACCTCGACTGAAACCATAGCCAACCCACCTAGGGACCCTACTGACCAAGCCCAACCCAAATAACCAGCACTGGCCCGCTAAAAAACTTGTTGGACAGAAGACTCGTTTGCATGTGTGTGTGCGTGTAGGGTGTCCTAGTTGTATTAGGTTTCCTAGCTGCCTTAGGACTCTACCATCCCTTAACCACTTGACCCCTCATGACCCTAACCTTCCCTGGACCATGCCCAGACCTAGCCCTGGCAAGCCTAGTCCTTTGAAACTCACGCCCGAAGCACTGCACCAGATTTCATGCTTGACCGAGAATCACCCTTGACTTGAACTCTTGGTTTCTGTTGCTAGCCACCCAACCATCGAGCCACCCCTTGAACCAGCCCATCAAGCACTCTCCTATGACCCTAACCACTTGACCTACCCCAGCCCAGAGCCCCAAGGCCGAGCCATCTCTCCCCTACGCAAGCTGCTGTACCTGCACAGCTTCTCGGGTGATCTTGTGTGGACTAGGACTCCTCCCCAACCGTGACCCTTGAGTCCTAGACTGGCTAGGACTCCATCCCTGAACCCTCATGACTCTAGCCAGCCTTCGATGCAGTCGACCCAAGCTATGCACCATACATCATGAAACCCGATCACCTATGACCCAACCGTTCGAATTTGGTTCCAGTGTAATCGGTTCGTGTTTTCAGCGTGTGTGTGCGTTGTTAGGACTCAAAATCGTGTAAAAAAAATCCTTGATCCTCCCCTTATCATGGCAGCCCCTTTTTTACATGAAAAAAACAACTTTTGGATCACAAATCATGCCTTAAAAATTCATGTTCATGCCAAAACAAAAATAGCTAAAAAGTCCTTTGTTTTCATACAAAACATGATTAAATATTTATTATGGTGTGATGATATTTTGAAAGAAAGAAATATGCGTGTCTTTGCGTATTAAACGCACGATTTTATTTTGACAAATCAAAGAACGACGACGAGGAGACGACGGCTTGAACCCTTGCAAACTTTCAAACTTTTCTTCGAAGTATAGGGTCTGTGTGGCGTGTATTTTGATTGGAGAGTTTTGAAGATTTATGGGGTGTGGGGCGTGGGAAATTATGAGGATTTGGGGGTGGATTTAGCGTATAAATACTTAATTAAACCAATAATAAGGCTTAGGCCATTAATCAAATTAATTAATCCCACATGGCCCGCTAGTGTTTAACTAAAATATAAAAATTATTTTGTTTATAAAGTTTGTGAATTTATTAGCCGGGTTGCTAAAACGTTCGCGTTTTTGTTGAAAATCCAATACCGATAAAAAAATTACGTCCTGGCGTATAAAATCACATCAAAACCCCTTATTTTCAAAAATAAGAAAAAGAATTACCCTTATTTTAAATAATTAAAAACAAATAACCAATAAAAACATTTTCAAATTTTCAACCATCGGTCTCCGTTCCTCGATCGCAACTCGAATGACCTTTAAAAATACATTTTAATGCAATCATGTAGAAAAATATTTTTTTAAAAATGCAAATATGCACAATATAATTAATTCATGCAATTAAAATGTTTAATTAAAATACACAAGGAATTTAATAATTGCATGCATGTGGTTCGTTTGGGCCTTTAAATTTTTTGGGCGTTATATTTTGTGTTTTTATAAATTTGATCGTTTGACTGGTCCAAAGGGATATACCGGTATTAAAATGTTAAATATTATATTATATAATATTATATTATATTATTTTATTTATATAATATAATATAATATTAAGAAGAAAAAAGGATAAATTTTAAAATTTACATATGTGAATCAGAAAGTTTTGACAAAAAGAAAGAGAGGAGAGAAGAGGAAAAAGAAATAATAAGGTTTTCGATTTTTTCTTTTCGATCTTGTGACTTATCTCGTTGATTTTGTTCGTTCAACGATATTGCTGTCGCTGGAGTAGGAATGCGACGTATCGTTGATGTTATTAGTTCGACGATATTGCTGTCGCCGGAGTAGGGGTGCGACGTATCGTTGATGTTGTTGTTCGTTCGACGATATTGTTGTCGCCGATGTTGGGGTTCGACGTGTCGCCGATGTTGTTGCTGCAGTTGTATGGGAGTGATGTCGTTGATATCGTTGGTGGTTTGATTGTTAATATAATTGTTATGTATTACGACTTGATATGATTGATTGTTCTTTAGTGGAGTGTGCTTTCGGGTGAAAGGTGTGATGATGATTATTGGATTGTAATTTTTAATGGTATTAATATCAATTTGATTTCCAGTGATGACAGCTAGAGAACAGCTACATCCACACGAGGAAACGGAAGAGGTTGACAGTGGGTTTGGGCAGATGAGTCCATTGCCACCTCCTCCTATGGGACATGAACCTGCAGATCAGCCTTCACTGCCTAGTGAGTTGACTTTGGCACAGTTCAGCATTTATCTTCCACCAAGATTTGATAGTTATGAGACTGGTGAGCGAGCAGAGGAGTGGATTGAGAGGATAAAGCATATATTTGTGACTGCTCCGTGCGCTAGGTCTTCTTGGTTACGATTGGCAACATTTCAGCTTTCGAGGAATGTACTAATGTGGTGGCAGACGACTGAGGTCGGATTGAGAGCTCAAGGCCGTACTAATGATTGGGATGTGTTTCGATCTCGTTTTCTTAACAAATATTTTTCTATAGTAGCCAGACAAAATAAAGAGAGAGAATTCGAGGATTTGAGACAAGATAGTATGTCTGTTGCTGAGTATGAGACTTGATATTATGCATTGTTGAAATATGTGCCACATGTTGCTACGAATGTCCATGCTAAGATGAGGCACTTCTTGAGAGGGTTGAAGTTAGAGTTATTTGATCGTGTGCAATCGAAAAAACCGGTATCATTTCAGGATGTTGTTATGAGGGCTGAGATGGCTGCATTGGTTATCCAGGAGTATGGGGCTCAGGGACGATTATCAGAGCCGACTAGGGAGTCATTGCGACCACAAGGACAATCTTTTAAATATCTGAAGGGTTCTTCTTCTTCTTCTTCTTCAGCATCATCTGGGAAGCGTTGATTAGATTCACGAGAGCAGGGAGAGGAGGCACGAGAAGAGATGATCGCGGGTAAGTGTTATTTATGTTCTTATCCTGATTATTTTCTTGTAGATACATGTGTCTCATATACATTTATATCGAAGAGGTTTGTGGTTGAGCATCATATGCGCCCGTCTGCATTGTTTATTCATCTTTATGTTTCGACACATTCCGGAGTTGATATATCGGTTGTATCTATGATATCAGATGGTATTATTTCTTATGAAGGCTACGAGCTGAGATCTGATATGATTATTTTTGAGATGGCTGATTTTGATTGTATTATGGGAATTAATGTGCTGAGGAGATATTGTGTGACTGTTGATTGTTATCAGCGGGTAGTATATTTTTACAGAGATCAGAAAGAGCGTTGGACCTTTTATGGAAAAGGTTCTCGTCCCCGTGTTCCGTTGGTATCTGCTAATCGGATGTCTCGGTTATTGGAGCATGGACATGAGGGTTATCTTATTTATGATGTAGATTGACAGAGACGAAGGAGGAGGTGGGAATATAGGAGATACATGTAGTTGCTGAGTTTGATGATGTATTTCTTGATGAGATTCCAAGCTTCCAACAAGCCCGTGAGATGGAGTTTGGGATTGAGTTGATGCCAGGTACTTCGCCTATTTCTCATGCTCTTTACAGAATGGCACCAGCAGAGTTGAGAGAGTTGAAAGTCCAGTTACAAGACTTGCTGGAAAAGGGATACATTCGTCCTAGTGTATCGCCTTGGGGTGCACCAGTCCTATTTGTGAAAAAGAAAGATGGAACGATGCGGCTTTGTATTGAATATCGACAGCTAAATAAGGTAATGATTAAGAATAAATATCTCCTCCTCGCATTGATGATTTTTTGATTAGTTCAGGGAACCTTAGTGTATTCGAAGATTAATTTGAGGTCAGGATATCATCAGATACGAGTTAGAGAGGAGGATATTAAGAAGACAAAATTCAGGACCAGATATGGGCATTATGAGTTTTTAGTTACGCCGTTTGGGTTGACGAATTCTCCAGTTGTGTTTATGAGTTTGATGAACATGATCTTTTAGCCTTATCTTGATCGGTTTGTTATTGTGTTTATTGATGATATATTGATATATTCAAGGAGTGAGACTGAGCATGCAGGGCACTTCCGTTCAGTATTATAGGAGACGCTAGACTACGGTGGGAGAGCGCATCTATGTCGGTGAATTTGCAGACTCTGTAATGGGATGGCTTTAAGGAGGTCTTTTACTGCAAGTACTTCACTGAGGAAGTACAATGCAGACTGACTTGGGAGTTTATGACGCTGCGTCAGAGAGACAGCAGCGTAGCTGATTTCATGAGGAAGTTCGAGAGGGGGTGTCACTTCGTGCTCCTAATTGCTAACGATGCCCGGGAGAATTTTAGGAATTTTATGGATGGTTTGCGGCCGATCTTGCGCCATGATGTGAGGGTTGCTGGTCCAACTACCAATGCTGTTGCCGTGTTAATAGAGTCTTCGCGGCAGAGCAGGACCATGGAGACAAAGAGGTCGACAGACAGGGCAAGAGGCCCTACCAGGCACCTCAGCAGCAGCAACAGCAGCGACCCCAATTCAAGAGGCCTTTCCAAGTACAGCAGAGGAAAAGGCCATTTCAAGGACCGCCGAAAGGTAAGGGTCCTATCCCGCAGCAGAAGACTCCACATAAGCCTGGTGAGTACCCGATATGCCCAAAATGCCACCGCCAGCATCCGGGATAGTGTTTTTGTGGATCAGGCAAATGCTTCAAATGCGGAGCCAGCGATCATATGTTGAAGGACAACCCGTAGTGGAGGCAACCGACCCAGGGTAGAATGTTCGCCATGCAGGCAGAGGAAACGTACCCAGACACGACCCTGTTGACCGGTAACTTATTTAAATCAGCACCGCATTATTTTTGCTATGCATGTTTCAAATTTTATTGAGATTATTAGTGTGCTAGTTAGTATTTTTGGTGACTTTGTGTAGATATTTTCCTAATATTCTTGAGGTTAAGATTAGAATTTTGGGATATAAGTTTGTGTGTTGTGATAACGTCTCTCAGGATATAATTTCATAAAAAGGGGTAGCCACGAAGGCCTTGATAGATTCAGGGGCCACTCACGTTTTTATTTCGGAGACGTTCGCAAATCATTTGGACATCAAGTCTATTGGACTCAAAGTTAACTATTCAGTGACAGTCCCATCAGGGGAAGAGTTATCAGCTACTAGCGTGGTTAGAGACATCGATCTCGAACTGCAGAGCCACCTAGTGTATGCCGATCTGATCGTGTTTCCAATGCCAGAATTTGATATCATCTTGGGAATAGACAGGCTGACAAAGAACAGAGTTCTTATTGACTTTCAGAAAAGGTCAGTGTTTGTAAGACCGTTGGGCATGGAGCAGTTTCTTTTTGAACCAGATAGATGGAGAAGTTTTCCTCGATTGATCTCTTGCATGCAGGCATGAAGACTTATTCACAAGGGGTGTCAGGCTTTCTTGGCCAACATTATTTCCGCACCTGACGTACCCACTCCGTCTTTATCTGATGTACCAGTAGTCAGAGATTTTCCTGACGTTTTTCCTGAGGACGTCACATGCCTTCCACCAGAAAGAGAGAGGTGGAGTTTGGCATCGAACTTGTGCCAGACACTGTGCCAATCTCAAAGGCACCTTACCGTTTATCTCCGGCTGAGATGTTAGAGCTCAAACAGCAGATTCAGGAGCTCCTAGACAAGGAATTCATTCGCTCTAGTTTCTCACTATGGGGCGCACCAGTGCTCTTTGTGAAGAAAAAAGATGGGAGCATGAGGTTGTGTATCGATTATCGAGAGTTGAACAAGGTGACAATCAAGAACAAATACCCACTTCTAAGGATGGAGGACTTGTTTGATCAGTTGCAGGGAGCTAGAGTGTTCTCTAAGATAGATCTTTAATCAATGTATCATCAGCTGAAGGTAAAAAATGCAGATGTTCATAAGACGGGCTTCAGAACCAGATATGGGCATTACGAGTTCTTAGTTATGCCGTTTGGACTGACGAATGCTCCAGCGATTTTTATGGACTTGATGAATCGAGTATTTCAGCCCTACCTAGATTAGTTCATCATAGTGTTCATTGACGACATTATTATCTACTCGAAGAGCCACGAGGAGCACAGTTAACATTTGGGTACAATTTAACAGGTCTTGCTGAATCGCAAGTTGTTTGCGAAATTCAGTAAGTGTGAATTTTGGATGGAGAAGGTAGCGTTTTTGGGTCACATAATATATAGCAGTGGCATTGAGGTGGATCCAGCTAAGGTGACAACTGTTAAGGAATGGGTTGAACCGAAGAATGCTTCAGAGATCCGCAGTTTCCTAGGCATTGCAGGCTACTACAGGAAATTTATTCAGGGATTTTCTTCGATTGCAGTGCCACTCACTTCGATGACTAAGAAGAATGCAAAATTTATTTGGAGTGGAGAGTGCCAGAAGAGCTTTGATACTTTGAAGCAAGCTCTTATTTCAGCGCCAGTGTTAGCCATGCCAGCAGGACAAGGCAATTTTGTGCTATACACCGATGCTTCTAAGCTCGATTTTGGCGCAGTTTTGATGCAGCATGGTCGGGTTATAGCTTATGCCTCCAGAAAGTTGAAGGTGCATGAGAAGAACGACCCGACTCATGATCTTGAGTTAACTGCCGTTGTCTTTGCGTTGAAGATATGAAGACATTATCTGTACGGTGAGAAATGCCAGATATTTACTGATCACAAGAGTCTCAAGTATTTCTTCACGTAGAAAGAGCTGAATATGAGACAAAGACGGTGGTTGGAACTAGTGAAAGACTACGATTGTGAAATTAGCTACCATCCGAGGAAAGCTAATGTCGTGGCAAACGTTTTGAGCAGAAAAGTTGCAGTCGTAGCATGGTTGTCAATGCATTGATCTCTTCAGTCAGAGATTCAGAGCTTTGGTTTAGAGGTTTATCCTAGGGGCCGAGCTCCTAAGCTGTCTAATCTGATAGTCCAGTCTTCCTTGCTAGACCGGTTCCGTAGAGGTCAGTCTTCAGACAAGCAGCTACAGAAATGGAGACTGAAGGATGAAGCCAATGGCAGTTTTCTCTACACAGTGTCTGATGGTATTGTGAGATACAGAGGAAGGATGTGGGTGCCTAGTGTTGATTCGATCAGAGATGATATTTTGACAGAGGCACGTAAATCTCCGTATTCCATCCACCCAGAAGGTACCAAGATATACAAGAATTTACAGATTTTGTATTGGTGGCCAGGTATGAAGCGAGACATCCGTCGATTTGTGTCTGAATGCCTCACTTGTCAGCAAGTGAAAGCAGAGCATCAGAGGCCAGCAGGAATGCTTAAACCGATCCTTATCTAGGAGTGGAAATGGGAGAATATCACCATGGAATTCGTTGTTGGGTGGCCGAGGTCAGTCAGGGGATCAAATTCCATTTGGGTTATAGGGGATCGACTTACTAAGTCAGCACATTTCTTACCGGTGAAGAAGACTTTCTCCATGACGCAGTATGCGGAGCTCCATATCAGAAAGATAGTTTGATTGCACGGAATCCCAGTTACTATTGTGTCCGATCGGGACCCAAGATTCACATCGTCCTTTTGGAAGAGTTTACCTGCAGCCATGGGACAAAGTTGCTATTCAGTACTACATTTCACCCTCAAACAGATGGTCAGTCCGAGCTGGTGATTCAGATTTTGGAGGATTTGTTGAGAGCTTGCGTGATCGATTTTCCACGAGAATTGAGAATCAAAACTACCTCTAGTTTAGTTTACCTACAACAATAGCTTCAAATCGTCTATAGGTATGGCTCCCTACGAGGCACTGTATGGAAGGACATGAAGATCGTCGATTCATTGGGATGAAGTCGGTGAGAGATCATAACTAGGTCCAGAGATTGTTCAGCAGACTGCAGATATGGTGGTCAAAATCTGAGACATGATGAAGACCACCCAGAGTCGCCAGGAGAGTTATGCTGACAAGAGAAGGATAGATCTTGAGTTTGCCATAGGTGATCACGTCTTTGTTAAGATATCACCCATGAAGGGTGTTATGAGATTTGGGAAGAGAGGCAAGCTCAGTCCTTGATTTATTGGACCTTTTGAGATACTTGACAGAGTTTGGACCCTAGCTTATCGTGTAGCCTTATCGCCGAATATGGCCTGGGTACACAACGTGTTCCACGTCTCGATGCTGAGGAAGTACCTAGCCAATCATTCACATGTTTTGAGCTTTGAGCCATTACAGTTGGCTCCAGATCTATCGTATGAGGAAAGACCTGTCCAAATCTTAGACCGACAGGAACAGAGACTTCGGAACAAAGTAACCAAGCTGGTCAAAGTCCTGTGGCTGAATCAATCAGTGGAAGAAGCCACTTGGGAGACCGAGGCAGCTATGAGGAATCGCTACCTGAAATTGTTTGGTAAGACTTAATTTCGAGGACAAAATTTATTAAAGTGGGGGAGGAATTGTAGCCCAAAATCAGTACACGTAAAACCCATGCGTTTATTTAAATTATTATTTAAGTTTAAATTTATTTTTAGCGATGCATGATTTATTCAAATGTATTATTTTAAATTAATTATGCTTTGTGATGCACGTTAAAATGTTTATCGAGTTTTATGTTTCAGACGATTATTCAATGCAGAATCGAGGAAAAGATACCGGTGATGATTTTGGAAATTTTAAAATGTGGTATTTTATTTTATGTTAGGATTGGAGCATTTTAAATGATTTATTTAGTTTTATAATTTTTTAAGCCTAATTTAATTATTAGGTGATTTTATGACTTTAAGTTTTAAAATTTTGTCACTTGTACATTTTATTTTAAATTAAGAGATTTTTTTAAAGTTAAAGTAAGGTTGGTATTTTAATTAGTTGTTAATTATTAATTAAGCCCATAATTACCCCTAATTACCTACACACAAACGCACACACACAATATCACCCACACACACATACACGACACACACACACAATTCTCCCTTCCATTTCATTTCAATTTTTTTAGAGCAAAACTTAAGGTTCCTTGAGTTCCCTCAGCAGCCGCCCCTCTCCTCTGGATTTTCCAGCAATTCTCGTTCGTTTCCTTCAAATAAAATCGTGCCACGTTCGTCCTGGATCAACCCTCGCATCCTTCCCGCTTTAGTATCATCTGTTCGATAATTTTAAATACCAAAAGGCATGTATATTCTTTCGTTTATGCATCGATCTCGTTATAGTACATGTTCTTTTGTTTATTATGTGTAAAAATTTATATATGTTATGAAAAGTTTGAGTAAAAAAATTTGGGTTAAATTTTTGATCGAGAATTTTAGATCTAAAAATGTGTTTGCTGTCATTTCGATTCTTGTGTAAATTCGATTAATTTTCTGGAAAAACTTTCAAAATATAAAACGTAAATTCGTAATTTTTGGACAAGAAACGAGTGAGTTATGATCATTTTCGTGGGACTGCTCAAACTGTAATTTTCTGAAAATGTGTTCTTGACGTGTTCTTGAAGTTTATTTGTTGCATTCTTCGTTGAGAACCGTTGGGTGATCGCTCCTGCGTTTAAGTATTGCGAGTATGATGTTGGGATGATTTTTGTGCTTTGTTTGATAGGCACTTGGTTGCATTAGAAGTCGTATGATGCATTTTGGTGTCAAAATAGCGTGTTCACGATTTGAGTTGTGTTTTATGATTGTATCATTGTTTGAGGCATCCTGAGAGTTTTAAACATTGCCATAGCATCCTAAGATGGGTCTCGAGGTGTTAGTTCACGGTCCACACGATCGAGTTAGGAGGATTAAGCCACAAGTGTAGTGATTTCCGTTGGGTACCATTTTTAGAGTCTACACGGACCCGTAGCCGGTGTAGTGATTTCCGTTGGGTACTATTTTCAGAGTCTACATGGACCCGTAGCCAGACCCTGACACGTGGTGCGTGCTCTTGTTTCTTTCGGAGTGTGAAATTCCAGAGTCTGCACAAACCCGGAGCTGGACCCTAACACGGGGTCCGTGCCTTTGTTAATTTCGTAGGTTTAGTCAGCAGAGGCTACACGGACCCAGACACCATGTGTACACGGGGTTCATGTCTTCCATGTTTGGGAAAGTACAGGGATTGTTTTGGGGTTCAATGTCGTGGTTTAGTACGATGATTAAACGAGGTCGAGTCCAGAGAGATTTAGAACGTCATAAGAAACTTGTCATTTTTGGGTGTGAGCATGAGTAATACTCTCAGTTATGAAAGAAATGTGCTTGAACTCATATTAGTATGTGCAGCAGTGGCCTCAAGCAAGATCCAACGAATCCCTCAACGCCATGTAAATATGTTCGACGTGCAAAGAAAAATATAATTTATGTTTTTGAGGTATGGTAAATGTCGTATGTCCAATTATGAACGGGTTTGGAAGTCGGTGAACATGACCGAGGACCTCTCCACCCCGGTAAAGCATGATCGAGTTTAGATCAGGATTGGAAAGCGGTAAAGCATGACCAGGGACCAATCCACCTGGTAAAGCATGACCGGAGATCTCATGTATGTGGTAGTGAATTTTCCCTGTCAGCCCAGTACTATGATTTAGTCTGATCAGGCGCATTTATGTATGGGTCACTTTCTTTGAAACATATCTCTACGCAAAATTATGATGTTATGCATGTTCAAGTATGTATGATGCAAGTATGTTTCTGAAAAGTTTTATGATGATGGCACGTCTATGTTTATGTTATTACGTTCAAGTTTAAGTATGTACATTCTACTTTTACGTTGCATGTGGTTTTGTTACGTATTACTTGCTATCTCCAGTTTATACATGTTGAGTCTTTAAAGTCATTAGATTGATCGATGCAGGTGAGGGTGATTTTGAGGAGACGAGGGGTGGGGACCAATGAGCCGACTGGGACTGTGCAGAAGGCTAAACCCGAGAACCGCCCATGTTTTTAAGATTTTATGCATGCTTTTAAATACTCTGATTTTAAGAGTCTATTTCCAGATGTTTAAACGAGTACTTTTTTGGCAAAATTTGTTTGTACATGGTTTTTTTATTTTGAATATTATAGGCGAACAAATTATTTTATCGCAAATTGAAAGGTTATTATTTATTAAAAAAAATTTATTTTTTCACAAATTTCAAGTTGTTCAAAATAAGGTACGTTACAATGTAATATTATATTTATTGTTGTTTATTATTGTTGATGTTGTTGGCTGTCGTTGTTGGGAGATGTCACGTTGATGTTGTTCGTTCAACGATATTCCTGTCGTCGGAGTACGGGTGCGACGTATCGTTGATGTTATTCGTTCGATGATATTGCTGTCGCGGGAGTAGGCGTGCAACGTATCGTTGATGTAGTTGTTCGTTCGACGATATTGCTGTCGTCAGTGTTGGGGTGCGACGTATCGTCGATGTTGTTGCTGTACTTGGTGGTTTGATTTTCCAGAAACAGCAAAGGGAGTATTTCTGTTTTTATTTCAGTTATATTTTATGTTGTTAATATAATTTTTATGTATTATGATCATGATTGTTGTGTATGCTCACCCTTTTGGGGGCTGTTTTTGTTGAGCAGGTTACAGGACTATGCCGTGAGACATGATAGTGGTGAAGGACTAGGTGTGTCTAGTCAAACAGTCCTGTAGTTGATAGTAGATAGAGACTGTATAGCTTATTGTCTTAATTGAGTTGTATGAGTGTATTTATTATCCTGTTTCTGTTACACTGATGTAGATAGTGTAGTGATTGCACTATTTTGTCGTATATTCATTATATTATTATGTCGTTGAAAAGAAAATTTTTATGCATATGACGTCACATGTTGTATGATTACGTGGCGAGGTTTGGGACGCTACAGATTCTCTCGTGGCCATGGTCTTAACATCCCACTCCTTGGGATGACCTCGAACCACTTTCAACACAATTTATTTGTTTGAATACACTTTTCCAATTGCATTCAGTTCATTTATGATGCTGCTGACTCTCTCATCATATTCGTTCATAGGTTCTTCGGTCACCATTTTGATATTATCGAACTTCTGAATAGCAATTGATAGTTTATTTTCTTTGGTTTGTTCATTGCCTTCGCAAAGCTGAATTAACTTCTCCCATATTTTTCTTTTGTAGTCTTGCACATCTTTATCTTGCTGAAAGTAATTTTATCCAGCATTTTTTCTAGTTATATTTAGCCACATTGTCAAAATTGGATTTTCTCTTGTCTTCTGCATTCCATTCTTCTCTGGGATTTTCAATAAGATGTTGTGCACCATCAGTTATGGCAACATCAGTGTTAGCTTTCAGTATTTTCATGGGTCCGTCAATGATGACAAACCACATGTCATCATTTTGTGCAGCTAGATGAGCCTGCATTATAATCTTCCAATCGTCAAATTCTTCTCTGGAGAACATTGGAATTTTGTTCACTACAAGAAATTTCAGAATCAACAACACACATACGACAACGGTTTTAACTAAAACCGTTGTTAAAAAACTTTTAACAACGGTTTTAGTTAAAATTGTTGTCGTATATCATTTTTTAAGAAAAAGACAACGATTTTTATAAAACCGTTGTCTTTTGGGTGTCAAAGACAATGGTTTTTAGGGTCAATGACAATGGTTCTGTAAAACCGTTGTCTTTGAACGTTTATGACAACGGTTTCATGAACCGTTGTCTATTAGCATGTTTTTTTGGACAATCGACAACGGTTTTAAAAAACCGTTGTCGATTAGCGTGAGTTTAGAATAAAACACAACGGTATTTAGCGACGGTTTTCCTACAACCGTCGCTAAGCTAAATCGTCGCTAATTTCAAATTCGCGACGGTTTAATTTCAACCGTCGCTAACGTTAGCAACAGAATAAAGTAACACCGTCGCTAATTTGAAATTAGCGACGATTTAGTTATAGCCGTCGCTAACATTAGCGACGGTTGTAGGGAAGCCGTCGCTAATTTCCAAAATTCGTTACCGCCTAAAATTCCCTCCATTTTCTTCCACCACTCTCTATAAATACCTGCAAATTCGCTCCATTTTCTTCCACATCACTTCACAACACTTAAAATTTTTCTCACTTACACGATTTTACAACTTCACAACACTTAAAATTTTTATCTCTTACACGATTTTACCCCTTCACAATACTTAAAATTTTTATCTCTTACACGATTTTACCACTTCAAAAAATTACAATTTTTATCTCTTACATGATTTTATCACTTCACGACACTTAAATTTTTTTATCTATTACACGATTGTACCAATTCACAACACAGATTTATTAAATTATTAATTTTTTTTATTTTACATAAAATATTAGCGACGGAATTGATGTATAACCGTCGCTAAGTAGCGACGGTTTTGCACATGAATGATGTCGCTATATTTAGTGACGGTTATTAATAAACCGTTGCTAAGTTTAGCGGCGGTTTATATATGAATTTCGTCGCAAATATCATTTGCGACAGTTTTGAACAACCGTCGCAAATTGTAGCTACGACAACGGTAGAAGACCGTTGTCTTTGAAGGAAGACATGGTAATCAGTTTTGTAGGTAGAAATATTCGGGGACAAGATTAAACGGATCTGAAACCACTTGTTAGGATCGATTGGGAGTGAAGAGATGTTTAGAAGGGGGGGTTGAATAAACACTTAACGCTTTTCACAACTTCTTCGAACAATGATTCAGTTTAGTGATAAACTGAATTTAGGAATCTTGTATTGTCAATATCAATCAGTTAACTAATGAAAGTGCGGAAATAAACTGAATGACAGATATAATAAAAACTGAAATTAGGGGACACAAGATTTGTCGATGTTCGAAGATTTCAAACACTCCTACGTGACCCCTTCTACCTCGAAGATAGGATATTTACTAAAAGACTTTGATCTATACACCGATTAGTACAAACCCACTTCAGTTTTGGATTTAACAATGCCAAACTGAAACTCTTGGTTTCAATAAAGTGTATCAGTACTCAACTGATACGTAACTACTTAGCACAACTGATCTCTAGAGGATCGAATAATACAATAGTGAATGTTTGTGCTTTTAAGTTCGAAGTATAGCCTTGAATGATATGAATACATATATTAAGCGTGAGCTTTTGAGAGATTTATAACTAAAAGAATATGCACCAAGTTTTCTTGATAACCGAATGCTTGATTTTTGGATTACAGATTCTAGATCACCGATTCTTTTGCTTAGCTGATCTTCTCGCCTATTTATAGGCTTTGCTTCCAAAAGTAACAATAAATTCATTTGAAAATTTGTATCCATTGCATAGCCACATCAACATACTTTTAACAATCGTACACTATAGCTTTTCTGATATGCGAAGTTCCACTATGCATTGCAGTCTGCTCTTGTACAATTTGTCGGTTGGTAGATACGTTCCTTAACTGATGATGTGTCTAACTAATTTATTAGTTTGACAAAATCGATAGGATTAACTGATTGCTCTAAACTAATTATAGTTTATATGATCAGTTCCAACTGATCATCCAGTTGACTATGCAATTCAGTTAGCTTGATTCATTTGTCTTAAATACGCACTAATCTTCAACTCGGGCAATTGTTAGTTTACGATTTGTTTTAGTTCAGTTACACTTAGTCTTCTTGATCAGTTGTTCATCTTTTTCACGCTCAGTTTGTCAAACTCTGAAATTAAATTTCCAACAAGATTTTCCATGCAAGTTCACCATACCCGTTTTCAACGAATCCCTTACTACTTTTTCGTCATAATCAATTCACATTCTTCGAAAATATTTTCCTTACATTTATCATTTCATAAAACATTTATAACATTCCATATTATTTTAAAAATTCCCGAAAAGATGTTTTATATCATTCATATACGTCGATATTACTAAAAATAACAAATACATGCAAATATGTTAAAACTTCTAAAAATAACATATATTATTCATATACTTTAAAACTTTTAAAAAAACATTTAACATGATATGAAATTGTTTTAAGAAGTTTGCAAACCGCCCTTGATTTTCTACGAACCGACCGGACCAGCCCTTGGAACTGTGACACACCAAAACAGCCTCAACGAGTGCAAGTTTTGGAGTTTCGGTACCAACCCTAAACCAGCTCATCCAAGCCTTATCCAAAAACATCCAGACCTTCCTAGGACCCTAACCCTTTCTTCAAGATCAAGTTCAGGACCCCATGCAGCCTCCATGACCGATGGATCCCCAAACGGCACGACTTCCCCCTCTCGGCCTCATGCGAATTGTGTACAGGGACAACAGCCCCTTGCGACTCCATATATTGGTATTTTCCCTTCCAAAACCTACCCTTATCAACTGGATCCTCACTTGCATCTATTAGTTTTCATCCCTCCTTCAACAATTCCTCAAAATGTCAAAAACTCTTTTTTTAAACATGAGACACACATGTAGAAAGTTTAAAACCATAATCCTTGCAAGTTTTTCACACAAAATCAGATTCATGCAATAATGTGGATTGAATGGTGCTTGAGAAAGGGACGAGAGACGAACGGTACGTAAATTTTTATTCTTACAAAGTATTAGCGATGGGGCGATGAGAGACGAACGGGACGTAAATCCTCGTTCCTTCCTCTCCTCTATGGTTCGGCCTCCTAGAGTCCTTATGTGTGTGTGTTCTGTAAGTGTGTGTGGTGGACGTGAATGACGGTGTAGGGTGGGTAGGTTTTATTTAATTAAGTCATTAAGATGTTAAATGGGCTTAAGTTTACATAAAGGACCCTTTAATTTATTAATTAATCACAAACAAACTAGGCCCATTAAGTGTTAATTAAATACATAATTAATCCTACTAAAAATTCCCAACAATATTTAAAAATATTTGGTGCTACTCGTTTCTAGTATCGTACGTCCGAAATTTCTCATTCCCTAGCAAAAGTTCGTTAGCGATTAAGTTCGTCCCTTACTATAAATAAGTTGACGCTTTCTTAATTTGGACTTACTAAATATAGGGTTTCTATTTATAACTTTATCAAAGTAGAAACTTATTAAACTTGCCCCTGATTCTCTTGCCTTCCACCTTGCATCGCGTATTCGACTACAGAAAGTTCACATTCATAACATTCGGTCAAATAATCATTAAATCATGCCAATACCTAAACATGCTCTTAGACCACTCATTTAGATAAATTTCAAATAAATTTTAATGCATGCATGTGGTTAGTGTGTTAGGGTTTTCGGGTTCTACAATTTTATTAGAGATTATCTGCTTTATTTTGAAGTTTAGTTTTGGGATTATTTTAAAATTGACTATGATTTTGTGGTGACGGTTTATGGATTTTTATTAATTTAAGATTTTTAAATATTATTTTTTTATGTTAAATGGTTTTGAGGTTAGAAGAAAATTTTTGTAATAAAAATAAATTTCTAGTATTTATTTATATTTTTAAGAAAAGAAAGAGACATTTCAGTTGGCATCAGAGCCAATGTTCCTGTAAGGGTTGTGTTACTGCCACTCCGAGAAGCTAAAGAAATAAAGCCTCAAGTCTGTGAGTTTTACTGCTTTAAATTTTTTCTGCAGAAATTTTGTTCTTAAATGCTTTTATGATTTTGAAATTTTTTGAACATTGTGTACAATTATTCCTAAGAGATGTGAGGAGAATTTTGTTTTGCATATCTCGAATTCTGCACTACCTAGGATTAAGTTAAGGCGAAGTGAACTTGATGATTTAGAACTGCATGTCTCGATAGTTATACTGTGTAAGAATAGAATTTCGAATTTGTTAAGTATGTGGATGTCCTAGGAGAAACGAGAAATATTGGTATTAACGATTTTGATGATAAAGTAAAAGACGTCAAATTAATACATTTTGGGTATTATAGTTGATTATAGAGAATTACAAGTGTATGACGTGAAACACAAAGAATATAAATATTAAAAATAAGATTTAATCGACAATATTTTTTTTTTGGTTTTTTCGTAAGACACAAAGGGTCATCTGAATATTGAAGAATACGTGGCCAAATTCTCTACCTTGCTACGTTTTGCTCCTCATGTTGCTGATAATGATGAAGCCGTGGCTGATCAGTTCATAAATGGGTTGAATCCTGAGATTTTTAACTGTAAATACGGGGCGACCAAATAATTTTGCTGATGCCTTGAACAGAGGCGGGCTTGATCAAGCAGCGAGGAACTTCGTATGTCGCTCAGACACAGAAACAGCAACAACCTTCAGCTCAGTTCCACCAACCACCTCCCAGATTTGATAGTGGCGGTAGCAAAAGTGGGAAGAAAGATAATCTGAAAGCCCGAGGGAAACATTTTAAGAAATCTGGAAGCAGCTCATCTAGTTCCAGTGGTTCACGACAGACTGGTTCTGGCCAGAATTATGCAGGGGTCTATTGCAGAACATGTGGAGGAAGACATCAAACAGAGCAATGCCAAGGAGTGTTTGGTAGTTGTAACATCTGTCGACAGTCGGGAAATTTTGCCAAAGTCTGTCCACAGCGAGGTTCTCAACGATCCCAGGGAGTATGATCATCTGGATCAGTGGCTCAGGCTGATAGACGATCATCTTCTGTTCACTCTTTCCAGCCACCAACTACCCAGTCACAGCCGAGGCCAGGAGGAAGCCAGACAGTTAGCCAGCCTCCGAGATAGTAGGCCATAGTATTTGCATTGACCTGAGGAACAGGACCAGGAGGCACCTGATAATGTGGTTGCAGGTTACTGTTCTCTTTGTGGTTACCCTGCTTATGTGTTGATAGATACGGGTGCATCCCATAATTTTATCTCTGAGTGATTTGCATTGATACATGATTTGCCTGTTGAGTCTTTATCTACTGTAGTATCTGTCTCTTAACCTTTTGGGAGAGGTCTTATATCAGTAAATTCTGTTAGACATTATATGATGCAGTATGAAGGTAACGAGATAGAGTTAGATTATATTGTACTCGGTTTGTCTGATTTTGACTGCGTTATTGGTATTGATATGCTGACCAAGTACAAAGCTACCGTATATTGTTTCCAGAAAATTGTAAAATACAGACCTGAGATGGCCGATGAATGGAAATTTTACGGTAAGGGTTCCAGAGCTCGAATTCCTTTAGTATCTGCTTTGTCTATGACTCGATTATTGCAGAAGGGAGCAGAGGGATTTCTTGTGTATTCAGTAGATGTTCTGAAGTCGAGCCCTTCATTGGCAGATTTGCCAGTGGTATGTCAGTTTGCTGACGTCTTTCAAGATGAGATTCTGGGTTTTTCTCCAGTCCGAGAAATAGACTTCAGCATTGAATTGATACCAGGTACAGTACCTATGTAGAACCCGTAAATTAGACTACGTATAAGCAATGCATAATTCTAGTATTTTAAATTGAAATGATTTTATTATTTTTGCATGAGTATTTATTCTTTCCTTTAAAGTTAATTATTTTATGCAGTAGTTTAAATTTTTATCTTTCCAGTTAATTCTGTAATGCCCGGAATTTTTATCTGTTAATCTGCGAAATGATTTAGTGTGAATTGAGATGATTAGGAGAGGATTAATCGGGACACGATTTGATTCAGCATGTGAGGCCGAATGTGCGAGGACAGTGCCTCTCGCGCACATGCGCGACATGATGCCCGTACATGCTCGTGGAAGGCAGAGGACCTCGCGAATATGCGTGAGATAGGGCGCACATATGCGCGAGGAGGTGTATTGGCAAACACCATGTCCAGAGAACCTCGCGCATATGCGCGGAAGTGGTGCGCGCATATGCGCGAGTCATCCGAGAAGCCAAGTAAAATTCCAGAGTACCTCGCACATATGCGCGGAAGAGGGGCGCACATATGCGCTAGCTACTGTGAGACAGACGCGCCGAGACATATTGTCTCGCGCATATGCACCGAGGAGGGTCGCGCAAATGCGCGAGACGTGCAGCACAAAGACTTAGCCCCATGGCTTGGACATGCACGAGATATATATATATATATATATATACATATCTTCCTTCAGAAATAAGAAACAAAAGAAACGAGAAAAGGCTTCTGAAAAGTTGTAAAAAATCCTTACGCCTTTATATTGCGATCCAGTCCGTCTGATTTTGAATCCGACTTCAGTATTGTGTTCCTATCGACACAGGCTACAACTGGACTTATGTTTTGTTACGTTTTGATATGTTTTGAAATTATGATGTTGAAGGAATCGGATATGATTCATATATGGTGTTTCTAACATGATAGACATCGTATAATCGAAACCGGATTGAAGAACGAATATCGTATAGAATTGTTATGAATTTCAGAGTTGATTTGATTGAGATTTGATATCAGATTTGTATTGTATCGATTATGAGATGTTGGAATTGATATCTGTTGAGTTGTATTGCTGGGTATATTGAAATTGTACAGTGATGCTGTTGAAACAGAATTTGATTCAATTGTGATTATATCCAGTATTGATTGAGTGAGGTATTGATATTGTATTCCTCGTTATTGTCATTGCCAGATTGAGTATTGACATGCATTGAATCCGAGACTTCGATAGAGTCAGATTGTTATGAAGAAAGGTATAAATAAATGTTGATTCGGGATTGCACAACTCGAGTAGATTTGACTTGAGTTTCCCAAAATCACATACTGAATGATTATTGCATTTGATATTTGCAATGCTTGATATTGATATGCTTACTCTATTGAATTGTAGCAAAGCAAGAGTTAGAGTTGGGCAGATCCGCCTAGTCTTTGGTAGAACCGCCATGGCAGAACCGCCAAGTCACTGGACTTTTGGATATATATTGATAGACTGAGGAGAAGGCCGACTCCTATTGCAGATCTTCAATATAGACAGCCAAAGTCTGGGACTAAGAACGTACCACCATCTAGATGGGGTAAAGTAGATGGGAGAACGTGGCGTTCTTATTCAGATCGGGATCCCTAGATTAGGATGAGTCGAGTCAGAGTCTAGGAGTCACAGAGTGTGATTCAGAGATTGCATTGATACATGTTTTTCAGATTTGATACATGTTATTGATATGTGTTTCATGCTTTTATATATCATTTTATATGACTGCATGTTGACATTGTTTATACTGGGATATATATCTCACCGGAGTTATCCGGCTGTTGTCGTGTTTGTATGTGTGCATGACAACAGGTGGGACAGGTTCGGGGTCGAGGAGATGAAGAGAGATCGTGATTAGAGTGGAGACTACGGACTTTGATTAGAGATAGGGTTTAAACACTTGATTTATAGTCGTTAAACCTTAGTTTGAATGATTGTATATAGTACAAGACTTGTACTTTAATACTGGCATGTATATTAGAATGTATTCCATTACGTTCCGCATTTCATATTGTATAAAAAGAAAAAAAACAAAAATTTAGACCCTGTTTATTATAATTGATTAAGTTGTCCCAAATGATGATTAAGAAGATGATTAGCGTCCAGGTCCCCACAACAGGTGGTATCAGAGCGATAGATCCTTTAGACTGAGATAGGAGCTAGTAAGCGGGGTAGATTGAGTTTTCTTTCCTTGCTTATGATTGCTAGCATGTGTTACTGCTTTATATAATACATGTTTACTTGACTATCTGATTTGATTGAAACGTGTTTTATTAAGAATGAATCAGAACCGATTCTTGATCAGCAGTAAGATGATCAGAGGCGGACTGAAACAGATATGTTGTATTTGGTTACTAACCCTTGTGGTAATCAGATATGCCTCCCCGAAGAATACCAGAACAGGGTAGTACTTCGAATCCTCCAATGGATGTTACAGCAACACCGATGGAAACACTGTTAAAGAGGTTTCAGTCTGTTGACTGTGAGAGCTGGTTAGATGACATTGAGATGCTGTTCGAATCCTTGGACTACACTAATGAGCAGAGAGTGAAACTGATAGGGCACCAGTTGCATGATGTTGCAAAGAACTGGTGGATTACAACCAAGCGGGCCTTGGAGTATCGAGGTACAGTTATTACTTGGAACGTATTTAGAACTGATTTTTATCAGAGATTCTTCCCAGTGTCGTATAGGAAGGATAAGGAAGCGGAATTTGCAAACCTGAGGCAGGATCAACTGAATATTGAGGAATATGTGACCAAGTTTTCTACCTTGTTGCGATTTGCTCCACATGTGGCCGAGAATGAAGAAGCTATTGTGATCAGTTCATCAATGGTTTAAATCGCGAGATCTTTACATTGGTGAACACAGGGCGACCGAATAATTTTACTAATGCCCTGAACCGAGCCAAAGGAGCAGAAGCTTGTTTGATTAGACAGAAAAGAGCTTCCTATGTTCCTCCAGTACCGAGACCACAGCAACCACCTCCCACATTTGAGGGTGGTAGCAGCAGTGGTGGAAAGAAGGACTTCTTGAAAGCTAGAGGAAAGCAATTTAAGAAAACATGGAGCAGTTCATCTAGCTCGGGTGGTTCTCGACAGAGCCAGAGCTATACTAGAGTGTACTGCAGAACTTGCGGAGGGAGACATCCGACTGAGCAATGCCAAGGAGTAACTGGTAGTTGCAACGTCTGCAAACAGCAGGGACACTTTGCTAGGGTGTGTCCACAGAGAGGTTCCCAAAGATCTCAGGGAGCCGAATCATCTGGATCAGAGGCGCAGACTGATAGACGATCCGCTGCTATTCATTCATTCCAGCCAGCACCATCTCAGTCACAGCAGAGGCCCGGAGGTAGCCTAGACAGTGAGCCAGCCTCCTAGACAGCAGGCCAGAGTATTCGCTTTGACAGAGGAGCCGGCTCAGGAGGCACCAGATGATGTTGTTGCAGGTAACTGTTTTATTTTTGGTTACCCTGCTTATGTATTGATTGATATTGGTGCTTCTCATACATTTATTTCTGAGAAATTTGCATTGAGTCATGCTTTGCCGATTGAGTCATTATCGTCTGTAGTGTCTGTCTCTTCCCCGTTGGGGACAGGTTTAATATCAGTGAATTCTGTAAAACATTGCATACTACAGCATGAAGGGCATGCGATTGAGTTAGATTGCATCGTACTTGGGTTGTCTGATTTTGACTGTATTATCGGGATTGATATGCTAACCAAGTACAGAGCGACTGTTGATTGTTTCCACAAGATTGTGAGATTCAGACCAGATATGGCTGATGAGTGGAAATTCTACGGTAAGGGTTCTAGATCTAGATTTCCTTTGATATCCGTATTGTCTATGACTCGATTGTTACAGAAAGAAGTAGAGGGATTCCTGGTGTATTCAGTTGATTTACTGAAATCGAGTCCATCATTGGCAGACCTGCCAGTGGTGTGTTAGTTTGATGACGTCTTTCCAGACGAGATTCCTGGATTACCTCTGATTCGAGAGATCGACTTCAGCATTGAGTTAATGTCAGGTACAGTTCCGATTTCGAGGGCTCCGTACAGAATGACACCGATTGAGTTGAAAGAGTTGAAAGAACAGTTTGAAGATTTACTGGCCAAGGGGTATATCAGATCGAGTGTGTCTCCTTGGGGTGCTCCAGTACTATTTGTGAGAAAGAAGGACGGTTCTATGAGATTTTGTATTGATTACCGGCAACTGAACAAGGCTACGGTAAAGAAAAAATACCCGTTGCCTCGCATTGATGATTTGTTTGATCAGTTGCAGGGCTCATCTGTATATTCCAAGATCGATTTGAGATCTGGATACCATCAGCTGAGAGTCAGAGATTCTGATATCTCAAAGATCGCATTTAGAACAAGGTATGGACATTATGAGTTTATTGTAATGCCATTTGGTTTGACGAATGCACCGGCTGTATTTATGGGATTGATGAACCGTGTCTTGTCTTGACGATTTTGTTATTATATTCATTGATGACATTTTGATATATTCAAAGAATATGATTGAGTATGCTGGGCATTTGAGAACTGTGTTGGGAATTTTGAGGGCTGAGAAATTATATGCTAAACTGTCGAAATGTGAGTTCTGGTTGAGACAGGTTGTATTTCTGGGGCATATTATATCCGGAGATGGTATATCAGTTTATCCTAGTAAAGTTGAGGCAGTGATTTCTTGGCCGAGACCGACATCAGTGCCCGAGATTCGCAGTTTTATGGGTCTGGCAGGATATTATCGTCGATTTATTAAAGATTTCTCGAGTATTGCCAAGCCTATTACTCAATTGACTCAGAAGAATGCTCCATTTGTTTGGTTGGAAGAATGTGAGACCAGTTTTCTTGAATTGAAGAAAAGATTGACCAGTGCTCCGATCTTGACGATTCCATCAGGTATTGGTGACTTTGTGGTTTATTGTGATGCATCTCACCGAGGATTGGGTTGTATTCTGATGCAGCGAGGGAATGTAATTGCGTATGCCTCGAAACAGCTGAAACCACACGAGACTCGTTACCCAATTCATGATCTTGAATTGGCAGCCATCGTCTTTGCGTTGAAGATATGGCGACATTATCTGTACGGTGAAAATTTTGAGATCTATTCTGATCACAAAAGCCTGAAGTATCTGTTTTCACAATCCGAGCTGAATATGAGACAACGAAGATGGCTCGATTTATTGAAAGATTTTGATTGTGAAATCAAGTATTATCCAGGGAAATCCAATGCAGCAGCAGATGCACTAAGTCGAAAGGTATGTTCTTTATCCTTATCGACGATTGGTGTTTCGAATTTGATAGAAAATTGCTGCTTGTCTGGATTAGCTTTTGAAACAGATCGTTAGCCTCTGAGATTGTGTGCAATTAAAGCTGAACCAGAATTGATATTGAGAATCAAAGAGGCACAGAAAGTTTATCAGAATGTGCAGAATTCGATTGCTATGGTCAGAGCTGGACATCAATCGGAATATCAGGTTCGTGACGGTGTTTTGTATATGAATAACCGTATTGTTGTACCAAATGTTTTAGATTTGAGACAGCGAATATTAGCAGAAGCGCACAACAGTCGTTTTAGCGTTCATCCTGGTAGCAGAAAAATGTATAATGATTTGAAGACACAATATTGGTGGAAACAGATGAAATCTGATGTTACTGAATTTGTAGCCAAGTGTCTGAAATGCCAACAGGTGAAAGCAGAAAGAAAGAAACCAGGAGGATTGTTACAGAGTTTGTCTATTCCTGAATGGAAATGGGATCACATTTCCATGGATTTTGTGACGCAGTTACCAAGATCCTCCAGAGGTTGCGATGAAATTTGGGTCGTGATTGATCGATTCACCAAATCTGCATGCTTTATTCCGTACAAGATGACGTACCGACATGACCAGATGGCAGAGATATATGTCAGAGAGGTGGTCAGATTGCACGGATTGCCGAAGTCGATTGTTTTAGACCGTGATCCTTGGTTTCTTCACACTTCTGGCAGAGTTTACAGCAGGCTCTAGGTACGAAGTTACATCTGAGTACCGCATTTCATCCACAGACCGACGGACAGTCAGAGCGGACTATCCAGACACTGGAAGATATGCTGAGAGCCGTAGTGCTTGATTTTAGCACTAATTGGCAATATGCATTGCCACTTTGTGAGTTTTCGTACAACAACAGCTATCAGACGAGTATTGAGATAGCTCCATTTGAAGCGTTGTACGGAAAAAAGTGTCGATCCCCTTTGTATTGGGATGATATCTCTGAGATTCCTGAGATTGGACCTGATATGATCAGAGATATAACTGAAAAAGTGAAACTGATTCAGAAAAGAATGAAGGCAGCACAGGACAAACAAGCCAAATATGCCAACATTCGACGCAGACCGTTGGTATTTGAGGCAGGAGACAGAGTATTTTTGAAGATTTCACCTTTCAGAGGAGTTGTCAGATTTGGCAAGAGAGGAAAGTTGTCTCCACGATACGTTGGTCCATATGAGATTCTCGAAAAGATAGGAGACCGTGCCTATCGACTCGCATTACCGCCTTCATTATTAGGAATACATGACGTCTTTCATGTATCTATGCTGCGGATGTATCTCCCTGATGATTCTCTTGTTATTCAGCCAGACGAGGCAGAACTTGATGAAAGTCTAAGTTATGTCGAAAAACCGATCCAGATTATCGATCGTAAGGAAAAGCAACTTAGAACGAAGACTATTCCTCTTGTGAAAGTTCAATGGACTCATCATGGCACTGAAGAAGCTACTTGGGAGACTGAATTAGATATGAGATAGGAGTTCCCAGCATTATTTCACTGATGTGCGTTTTTATTTCAGCTTCCATTACATGCCTTCTTATTGTAATGCCCGGAATTTTTATCTGTTAATCTGCGAAATGATTTAGTGTGAATTGAGATGATTAGGAGAAGATTAATCGGGACACGATTTGATTCAGCATGTGAGGCCGAATGTGCGAGGACAGTGCCTCTCGCGTACATGCGCGACATGATGGGCGCACATGCGCGAGGAAGGCAGAGGACCTGCGCGCATATGCGCGAGATAGGGCGCGCATATGCGCGAGGAGGTGTATTGGCAAACACCATGTCCAGAGAACCTAGCGCATATGCGCGGAAGTGGTGCGCGCATATGCGCGAGTCATCCGAGAGGCCAAGTAAAATTCCAGAGGACCTCGCGCATATGCGCGGAAGAGGGAAGCGCATATGCGCGAGCTACCGTGAGACAGACGCGCCGAGACATATTGTCTCGCGCATATGCGCCGAGGAGGGTCACGCATATGCGCGAGACATGCAGCACAAAGACTTAGCCACATGTCTTGTTTCAGAAGCCTTTTCTCGTTTCTTTTGTTTCTGATTTCTGAAGGAAGACATGCACGAGATATATATATATATATATATATATACATATCTTCCTTCAGAAATCAGAAACAAAAGAAACGAGAAAAGGCTTCTGAAAATTTGTGAAAAATCCTCGTTATTGTCATTGCCAGATTGAGTATTGACAGGCATTGAATCCGAGACTTCGACAGAGTCAGATTGATATAAAGAAAGGTATAAATAAATGTTGATTCGGGATTGCACAACTCGAGTAGATTTGACTTGAGCTTCCCAAAATCACATACTGAATGATTATTGCATTTGATATTTCCAATGCTTGATATTGATATGCATACTCTATTGAATTGTAGCAAAGCATGAGTTAGAGTTGGGCAGATCCGCCTAGTCTTTGGTAGAACCACAAAGGTAGAACCGCCAAGTCACTGGACTTTTGGATATATATCGATAGACCAAGGGCAGTGTCTTGTATTCAGTCTGCGACGGTATTGTCAGATACCGAGACAGGATGTGGGTTCCCAGCAGTAGTTCTATTCGAGTAGATATTCTATCAAAGGCCCACATGTCGCCGTACTCTATTCATCTAGGGAGTACAAAGATGTACCGAGATCTGCAGTCATTGTATTGGTGGCCTGGGATGCAGAAAGACATCAGACGATTTGTATCCGAGTGTCTGACTTGCCAGTTAGTGAAGGCGAAGCATCAGAGACCAGCAGGTTTGCTCAAGCCTCTTCCCATTCCCGAGTGGAAGGGGAGAATGTTACCATGGACTTCGTGACCGGATTGCCGAAGTCAGTCAGAGAATCAAATGCTATCTGGGTGATTGTAGATCGTCTTACCAAATCAGCGCACTTCTTGCCTATTAAGATGACTTTCACCATGATTCAGTATGCAGAGTTGTATATCCGGGAGATAGTCCGACTTCATGGTATTCCAGTTTCTATCGTATCTGACAAAGATCCCAGATTCACTTCCTCATTTTGGAAGAGTTTGCATTCGACTATGGGTACGAAGTTGCTGTTTAGCACAACTTTCCATCCTCATACAGATGGGCAGTCAGAGCGAGTTATTCAGATTTTAGAGGATCTTCTCCATGCTTGTGTTATTGATTTCTCTGGGAGTTGGGAGTCGAACTTGCCATTAGTGGAGTTCACCTATAACAACAGTTTTCAGTCGTCTATCGGTATGGCTCTGTATGAAGCACTATATGGCCGCAAGTGCAGCTCTCCTGTTCATTGGGACGAAGTAGGGGATAGATCAGAGTTGGGTCCGGAGATTATTCAGCAGGTTGCCTATGTAGTAGTCAAGATCCGGGATAGGATGAGAACTGCTCAGAGTCGATAGAAAAGTTATGCAGATCAAAGGAGGAGAGACCTAGAGTTTGCCGTTGGCGACCATGTCTTTGTGAAGGTAGCACCTATGAAGGGGGTCATGCGATTTGGGAAGAAAGGGAAGCTCAGTCCGAGATTCATTGGACCATTTGAGATCCTCGACAGAGTTGGGAATCTAGCTTATCGTGTGGCTCTTCCGCCGAATCTACCCGGAGTACACAATGTGTTCCACGTCTCTATGCTGAGGAAGTACATGGAAAATCCTTCGCATGTCTTGAACTTTGAGCCGTTGCAGCTTACTCCGAACCTGTCTTATGAGGAGAGACCAGTTCAGATCCTAGAAAGACAGGAGAAGAAGCTTCGGAACAAGCTAGTTAAGCGAGTGAAAGTCAAATGGCTCAACCATTCAGAGGAGGAAGCTACGTGGGAGTCTAAGCCAGAGATGAGGACTCGGTATCCCGAGTTATTCGGTAAGTTTTAATTTCGAGGACGAAATTTCTTTTAAGGGGGGGGAGTTGTAGAACCCGTAAATTAGACTACGTATTAGCCATGCATAATTCTAGTATTTTAAATTAAAATGATTTTATTATTTTTGCATGAGTATTTATTCTTTCCTTTAAAGTTAATTATTTTATGCAGTAGTTTAAATTTTTATCTTTTCAGTTAATTCAGTGAGGCCGGACTGGAGTTGGAGTTTTGAGATAAAATTTAAGATTAAGAAATCATTCCCAGAATTTATTTTAGCTAGCTAATAATTTAATTTAAGTTAAAAGGAGGTTTAAGGAATTATTTAAGTAACTTGAGGTAAGTAGGAAATAAGTTCATTTAGTTCCCATAATTAAGGTGTTAATTCACTAAATTATTTAAAGGATATGTAAGACTCTAAAGATTTAAAATACACTAACTAAACAATATTTCCCTACATTTTTATTTCAAATTTCGGCCACCCCTTAGTGAGACAACAATTCTTTGACAACTCACCACCTTTGACTCCTTCTTTATTATTTCTTGGCATGATAATCCTTTCATTTATTAACCACCCTTTATTAATATTAGATCATTATCCTAGCCTTGTTTAGCATGTAGAATCGGTCATACCCATTTCCCTCTCCAACAATCATTTTGATAGCAAACCAATTCAAATTCAAAAGAAAGCAAGACTTGGTCTCGCCATCCCTTTTATATTGCAACCCCTTTGTTAGGATCCATTAATGTATCAAAAGTGTTTAGAAGGGGGGGTTGAATAAACACTCACAATAAAAATTGATCTTTTCAAATTTTGAGTTCAGTTTGGTGACAAACTGATTCTCGGAATCTTGTTGATCAATATCAATCAGTTAAACTGAATCAGTTGCGGAAGGTAACTGACTGAAAGATAGAATACAAAAATAAAATGCGCAAGGGTTGTTTCTGGATGTTCGGAGATTTCAATTACTCCTACGTCACCCCTTCTATCACAAGGATAGGATATTCACTAAAAGACTTTGATCAAATACAAGAATTGTACTGACCCACTTCAGCTTGGACTTAACACAGCCAAAAACTGAAACTCTTAGTATAACAGAATGTTCTCAGTGCTTAACTGATCTTAGCACAATCGAATTTCAATGATTATCACAACTTGCATGTAAGCTCAAATTGTAGCCTTAACTGCTACGAATAAATCAAGTAAGAGGTGAGCTGAGATTTTGACAGAGTGACAGCAAGCTTTTTGAATGGTATTCACTTCGTTGTTCTTTTCAGCTGCTCTTCTGTCATATTTATATGCTTCTTTTTCAACGGTAACTTGAGATAAATTTGAATCTATGTATCCGTTGATTTCCACTTCATTATTCTTTGGACTTTGTTTGCGGCGTCTTAATTGCTTTAGCCGGAATGCGTTGTTCTAGGTAGTCTTGGTTGTGGTGCGGCGTTTCATATTCATTTGTAATCTGTTATGTCTCTTTGTCGGTTGAAGGTTCTTTCCCGAGACATCTTCAGCTGAGAGATACTTAAATTTAAGGCATTCGGCTGGATGTATTAACTGATCGATTTCCAACTGATCAGTCATTCGATTTCAGTTATTAAATCCAGTTGCTGAGTTCAATTGGTTCATATTTTAGGTTGGTTGATCAGTTTGTCAAACTCCAGTATTTAGTTTCCAACAATTTCCCCTTTATGGTGTTTGAAAAAATTAAGTAACTGAACTCTTTGTAGATAAGAGATTGATCAACTGCATTTCACGATTGATTAGACTCTTTGTAGATAAAATAAGAAACTGATCAACTGAATCAGTAACTTGATGAGTACTGTGAAGACTGCTACTGAAACTAGAATTTCTTCTGTTGTTCTAGCATTCCTTTGATTTCTTCCCCCTTTTTGTCAAATAGCTCCATCTTCTCAGATAATTTTCGAACATCAGTTGAAAGAATTTTGACATCTGCTGAGATACTTGAGACAGCAGTTTGTAAACAGGTCTGCAGCAATTCCATTTTATTAGAAACAGAAGTTTCTAATCGTTGAACTCGTTGACTAACTATATCTTGAGTTGTAAATAGGCTTTGAGCTAGACCTTTCTTCATCTCATCTACCGTTTTGGTGAGAGAATCCATGTTTGCTTGAATTGCTTTCAGTTTTGCTGAGTTATATTCAATTGAAGAATCCAATTTGACAGTGTGAAATAATTGTGTAGATTGAATCTTCTTGATGTCAGTGATTATCTACTGCATATTGTTCTGCATATTTTGGATCTCTTCAAGAACAAGATCCATTTCTGTAGATTGAGGAGGAGGTGACTGATGAGGGAATTCCGGTCCCTTTGTGGTTTGATCAAATATAACCAACTTTTGGTTAATTGCTACTGTTTCAGCAACATTCTGAACTGAAGTGATTGTTGCAGCAATGTCTTCTGGAACTTGAAGCGGAGAAAGTGGATGTTGATCAGCAGATGAGCTGCCTGGAGGAATAATAGAGTCTGATGAAGTTAAAATTGGTGTCTCTAGAGGATGATCTTGGGGATCAATTTGCACATCAGTTGGAATAGTCTGTTCAGCAGAAGGATCTGGCTGAACTGGTGCTTCTGAAGAGATAGGCACCTCTGGATTGATTTGATCAACGGGATGATCAACATTATCAGAAATGGGTTCACTCAATTGGGATTCTTGCACCACTATCTGAATAATTTCATCAATGTTTGCGAAAGATAATTCTGCTTCAGTGTACATTTGATGTACACCAGTTGGTGATTGAGACACATCCTGAACTGGCTCTTCAGTTGGAATAATAGCCTGTTCTGAGGATGACTCTTTCTGCTTTGAGGGAGGTTCTTCAACTATTTCATTTTCATCATCGTCTGAATCTCCTTGATGAAGGACTAACTCTTGATCCATTTCCCAAAACTTTATCTGAGATAGCAACCCCATCAGATCGGTGTCTAGCTGAGTGATCACCGCATGATCAGCATAGGCAGTAGGATTTGTTGGAACGTAGTTAGCCTTCAGTTTGTTAATAATTTGTGTTAACTTCTTTGCTCTCATCTGATCAAACAAATATGTTTGTCTCTCCATAGCTTGGGCAATGGTGGCAGCTTTGACTATCTTGAGGACAGAAGCTTCTAGTTCGATGAATTTGTTCAGTTGAGATTGCTTTCTTAGTTGCTTGGCAAAAATCTGTGTACGATAGGCTGTCCAAGCATCATAGAGTTGAAGTTTTGATGCTGCAAAATCATTAACCTCGTCCCAAAAAAGGTCAATGTGGGTTTGAATGGGATTGGATGGCCTTGGTTCTTAAGTCAATTTTCCCTTGCCTTTGTCATAACTGAAGATGTGTGGAATTTCCAGACCAGTTCGTTTAGTATCCACCCGTTCTATAATACTAATGCCCTTGGGTCGGGCAGGTGCCAGAGGAGTGGGACGAGTAATATTAATCAGAAGGGCTTTCATCCTAACTGTTTATTTCTTTGCACCAATTGATTTTTCTGGTGGGATGATCTTCAGAGGGACTGCTTCAATTGGCTGCTGAGCATCTGAAGATATTGGCTTGTCAGTAGGAATAGATTCCTCTGTAGTTATTGGTTTAATCCTCTAGGTTCTCGGTTTCTTGGTGATCTTTGGGGAAGGAGTTTTCTCTGGATCGGATTCTTCCACAATTAATTTTCTTTTTGCTGACTTCAGTTAAGCCAATGTCTTGGCCCTTTTTTATTGATTTAGGAGCCGCCTGTTGAATCCCAATCTCCTGTTTTATCTTTACAAACTGATAAGGAGAGACGTCCAATTTTGTCTTGGGTGGCATAGTATTCTTCGCATTAAAGACTTTGAATTTTGATGATTTTTCTGTATTATCTGCCACTAACCCCTTCACTTTCAGCAGATAGCTCAGTTGCACTGCAAAACCTTTGGACTGTTTGGATGATAGAAACATATTCTTTAAAGTATTGAATATAAGATGCTTCCAGTTGAATTTATGTTCAGCCATAATGATAGAAATAGCTTGAAATTTTTCCAAAGTAAGTGCAGCAAAAGATCCAGCTTTCGCCAAAATCCCTTTGGCGACTATATCAGCAAGTAACTGAACTTCGTGTTTCAGTTCCTTCTTTGGGTCGGAAACATAGATTTTCCGTCCTTCAGCAGAAAGTGAGGTTTGCATCTTTTCAATGTCAGATGCCGTTAGAGTAGATTTCCTGAAGTTCTTTGGGGTAGATCTCTTGTGATGATTGTCCCAACAATGTCCTTAACCCAGCAGTTTCGAGTTTTTGAAAAACGTTCTTGACATTAGTGTCGCCAAAAGATAGAATTGATCCAAAGTTGATAGCCATTGCATTCAGCATGTAAGCGGGAATTTGATTCGCCATTTTGATAGATAAAATGATCTGCAATTTGTAAACGAGAGCTCTGGAATTAGTATTCTCTTAGAAACTGATTGTACAAGTAAGAAGAAAAACTGAATTGAAGCGGGCTTAGTACAGTTGTTCGTGACTGTTTAAATTTGGGACACGTGTCAGTCCATTAAAAATTTGAGTAAAAATATGTGTACGTGTGCTATATGCGTGTGTACAATTTAAATGGTTCAAATGCTTCCACGTTTTCAAAATAGGATTCATCATTAGATAGTAGACAGTCACGTCACATGATTTGGAATATAATTCATTTTAATCAGTTAACTTATATGAGAAGATTAGTGAAATTCCCAACTGAAAGATCAGTTGAAAGACTGTGTCCTTTCAGTTTGAGAACTTACTAACATTTGTCTTCTCAGTTAACCTCTTAAAACCATTATTACCGCTTAATTAGTGCATAAGATAATTAAAGCGAATAAATTAAAAAAATTAGAAAGATTATCGGTCTGCTAAAATGTTGACGACTCTTCAGCTTCCTTGGTATTCTACTATAAATATACATAACCCAGTTAATTTCAGTTATATTTGTGAAAAATATTCAAAACTAAAGAATGGCAGATGCGAGTAGCTCGAGTGCTTCGCCATTTTCTCTAGAAGCTAGGAAGACTGCCATAGAAGACGAAGTCTTCTATCAGAGTCTTCCCTACTGGGAAAGGTTACAGGAGCTAGAGTTCCTGTATAATTCTGGAGAGGCTACTACTCCCAAGCTGATGACAGAGTTGAGAGAAGTGCGGGAGCACTTGAACATAGCTGTGTGGATGGACGTCTTCAAGGTAGGTCATATCTATTAGTTGATGCTTCAAAAGGAACTGGAGCTCGTTAATCGCATAGCTTCTTCTCACAGCTTTTGCAAAACATCTTCCTCAGCTCTATCTGTTTGGTTGAGAATGTGGATAGATGATATAGAGGAAAAATATGAAAATGTAATTCAGGCAAATATTTATTGTTGAATGAAATATTTATTTTTGCTTATCTTTGTTTTTCTTTTTCCTGCAAATAATAAATTATGATCATAAACAAATGAACTGATGAGAGACTAATTGATATAAGTTGATTAAGAATTGAAATCAGTTAATTGTTGAGTTGTAAATGGTAGACTGATATCAGTTGACAATGAACAACTGATAGTTAAGAGGCCTCGGTAAATGAGAAAAACGCTTCGGTTGACTAGTGTCTCTTCAGTTTCTTTATCATTCAAATTTTATCTGTCTATAAATAAGATGATAGAATGTGAGACAACAACAGTTCAAAATGTCGGATTCAAGTGACTCTGATTCATGCAGCAGTATACACGTTCATGTTACTGAACAATCGAATCCACGTTTAGAAGAGATTGAGAGAAGGATGGAGGAATATGTTTTCAAAAAGGTGATGTCAACATGGTTTAAGATTCTTGAGTTGCAGAGAGTGAGTGGAAGTGATGCAATTCCTAATTTTGCTCAGGAAGCAACATCAAGAAAGTATCTTGAACGTTTTGAAGTTAGGCATGTTACAGATTTGATTGAGGACAAATGTTTGTTGGAGGCGATGTTATGGAAGGAGTGGCATGTGGTTGATAAGATTTCTAAAACTAGGGCATTTTCTAGAATTCGAATTTATGAGATGAATGATTGGGTTAGGGATTGGCTAGATACAGTTGGTTCTATGATTTCTGCTTTAAACTGGGAACGGTGGTATTCTTAATGAATTATTATTTTCAATTTGTTGTGTTCTTATTTTTCTGCAGATAATTCTATTAGTGAAAGCAACATTAGTAATAATTTTAAGACAAATCAATTAAACCAAGAATATTGCGAAAGTAAGAAAACTTAGTCTCGGGTAATGGTTTGGTAAAGATGTCGGCTGCTTGTTGTTCAGTTGATATATACTCAAGTCTAATGTCCTTCTTCAAAGCATGATCTCTGATGAAGTGGTGTCTGACATCTATATGCTTTGTCCTTGAGTGGAGAACTGGATTATAAATGATGGCAATTGTACTCGTGTTGTCACAAAATATGGGCGAATTATTTGTAATTACTCCATAATCTTTCAGTTGTTGCTGGATCCAGATCAGTTGTGCACAGCAACTACCAGCAGCAAGGTATTCAGCTTCAGTTGTTGAGGTAGCTATAGATGTCTGCTTCTTGCTGAACCAAGAGATCAGTCTGTCTCCTAGAAACTGACAAGACCCACTTGTACTTTTTCGATCAAGCTTACATCCTGCATAATCTGCATCTGAATATCCAACTAAATTGAAAGTAGAGTCTTTAGAATACCATAACCCAACATTTTGTGTGCCCTTAAGATATCTCAAAATTCTTTTAGCAGCAGAGAAATGTGATTGCTTAGGATTTGCTTGAAATCTAGCACACATGCACACAGCAAATACAATATCAGGGTGACTGGCAGTTAGATATAATAATGACCCAATTAAACCTCGGTATAGTGTCGCCTCAACTGATATCCCCCCTTGATCAGTGTCCAATTTAACTGATGAGCTCATGGGAGTATTTGCAGCTGAACATGATTCCATGCGAAATTTCTTCAGCAGCTCCTTTGTATATTTTGTCTGATTGATGAATATGCCAGTCTCCAGTTGCTTCACTTGCAGTCCAAGGAAGAATTTCAGTTCACCCATCATGCTCATTTCGAACTTTTCCTGCATCAACTTAGCAAATTTCTCGCATAATTTGGGGTTAGTTGACCCAAATATGATATCATCAACATAAATTTGAACTAATACAATGTGATTATTCTTAGTAAATTTGAACAAGGTCTTATCAACTGATCCAACAGAAAAATCATGATCAGTTAGAAATTTTGAAAGAGTTTCGTACCAAGCTCTGGGAGCTTGTTTGAGACCATATAATGCTTTGTTCAAATGATATACATGACCAGGAAAGATGTGATTTACAAAACCTGGGGGTTGTTCAACATATACTTCCTCTTGCAATTGGCCATTTAGGAATGCACTTTTTACGTCCATCTGAAAGACCTTGAAATTCTTGTATGATGCATAGGCAAGAAACATTCTGATAGCTTCCAGTCTTGCAACTGGAGCATATGTCTCATCATAGTCAATTTCTTCTTCTTGTCTGTATCCTTGTGCTACTAATCTTGCTTTGTTGCGTCCAACCGAACCATCTTCATTCAGTTTGTTCCTGAAAACCCATTTTGTACCTATGACAGTTTTAGAAATTGGTCTTGGAACTAAGTTCCAGACATTGTTATGAGTAAACTGATTTAGCTCTTCTTGCATTGCATTTACCCAGTTGGGATCAGCAAGAGCTTCATCAGTTTTCTTTGGTTCTATTTGTGAAACAAAAGCTGAATAGATAAATAGATTTAGCATTTGATTGCGAGTTCTTACTGGATCAGATGGATTTCCTATTACCAATTCAGGTCGGTGTGATTTTCTCCATCTGTACTCAGTATTTGTTATATCAGCAATTTCTTCAGCTGGTAACTGAATATCATCAGTTTGCTCTATCAAGTGATCATTAGGAATGGCTTCTGGTTCAGTTGATTGATCTGACACTTCTGGTTCGGGTGTTTGAAGAGTGTTTTGATTAATATGATTGTCTTCTTCATTATCATCCTCCAAACTGATATCTGTCAGTCGATCAACTAGCTCAACTTGATCAGTTGGCTTATTAGTTAGTTCAGTTTCATCGAAGTAAACATGAGAGGATTCTTCAACATTTAGTGTTTTCTTGTTAAAGACTCTGTAAGCTATACTAACTGATGAGTATCCAAGAAATATTCCCTCTGCAGATTTAGCATCAAATGCTTTTAAATAATTTTTACCATTATCAAGGATAAAACATCTGCACCCGAATATTTTGAAATAAGTGACTATACCTTTTCTTCCAGGCCAGATCTCATATGGTGTTTTCATATGATTCTTATTAATCATTGATCTGTTCTGAGTATAACACGCAGTGTTTACTGCCTCTGCCCAAAACCTTTGAGAAATACCAGAATCAGCAAGCATTGTTCTAGCAGCTTCTTTAAGGGTTCGATTTCTTCTCTCAGCTACACCATTTTGCTGAGGAGTTCTAGCTGCTGAGAGCTCATGCTTGATTCCAGCATTTTCTAGAAAATTTGAAATAGTTTGATTGATAAATTAAGTTCCTCGATCTGATCTGATTCGATCAATTCCAACTGATTTTTCATTTAAAAGTCTTTTGAAAGCTTGATTAGTTGTGCAGCAGTTTGGTCTTTTGATTTGAGAAAGATAACCCAAGTAAATTTTGAAAAATCATCAACAATCACCAAGGTGTATTTCATTCCCCCTAAACTCATGACTTATATAGGACCAAAGAGATCCATGTGCAATAGTTCTAAGCATAGGGATGAAGATTTACAGCCTTTGTTTTTAAAAGACGATTTTACTTGTTTTTCAAACTGACATGCTGAGCAAAGTTTTTCTTTTGAAATTTCTATTTTGGGCAAACCAGTTACAAGTTCATGTTTACTCAGATAGGCAATGGATTTAAAATTTAGGTGACTTAGTCTCTTGTGCCACAACCAGTTTTTAGATGATTTGGAAGCAATAAAACAAGCTGGTGCATTAGTTTGATCATTCCAACTGACTTTATATGTGTTTCCACAACGTTTGCCAGTTAGTATGATTTCATCAGTTGATGTTTGAACTGAGCATGAGTTTTTGTCAAAATGTACTGAAAATCCACTGTCGCATAATTGACTGATGCTGATCAAGTTATACTTCAGGTTTTCTACTAGTAGAACATCTTTAAAAGTAAAAATTACCATGGATAAGCTTACCCTTACCCACAGTTCTACCTTTGAAATTGTCCCCGAAACTGATGTTTGGACCACTGTATTTGATCAGTTGAGATAACGCATTTGCATCTCCTGTCATATGTCGCGAACATCCACTGTCCAAATAGCATATTGAGTTCTTGTTTGTACCTGTTACCTGCAATCACACACATAATATAACTTGGTACCCATATCTATTTGGGTCCTGAACTGATTAGTCCCTTAGGAACCCACACTTGGATTAGTCCAACAGACTTTCCAGTAGCTGTATTCCAAATGGTTTTTCTCGGCTTTTGTGTGCTTGTGTAGTGTATGGATGATACAATATGAGTTTTAGCTTTATTCAACTGATTGTTCAGTCTATATCTCTTCTGAACTGGCTTGCAGTTATAGTAATTGGAAAAGCCATTCGAATAGTTTTTGTAAAAGCTTTTTGGTGACTGACTACATGAATCAGTTACCACTTTTGGGCTATAACCAATACCATATCTTTTGCCCTTGTTCATACTTTCAGTTGGCTTTTCAACCAGTTTACTTGGATCTGATTGTTCTTGTACCATAACTGATTTGACAAAGTGAATGTATTTTCCTTGGCTCATATTCAGTTTTGGTTGAGTATCATTGGTTGACATTTCATCTTGGTTACAAAACCCCAAACCAGTTTTATCAGTTACTGATTTTTTGGAGTTCTGTATATCAGTCAATGCGATAGATGATTTGCTCCACGACTGAATAAGCTCAGTCTGTTTTGTGTTCTCAAGCATCAACTTCTGTATTAATGACTGATTTTTATTTCTTTCTGCTTTTAGCTCAGCAATTTTCCTTTTTAGACTCAACCCTTCAACTGATTCATCAGTTTTGGTTTTATTGTCTGTGGGATCAGTTTGCTTTGCTTTGAGCTTTTCAAATGATGATGCAAGTTTCTGATACTCATCAACCATGTCATGTAATGTGAAAATGAGTTCTTCTCGTGTAAAATCAGTTGAACTAAAATCAAATACCTGTTGGCTAGATGACTCTTCTGCTGCATCATTAGCCATCAAGCACTTTACTTCCTCGTCATCACTAGAACTGCATGAGCTTTCTGGTTCCGACTCTTCACTGTCAATTTCTGCCCATTTTGTTTTGTTTTCTTCAGCTCAGAGTACTTCATGTTTCTTTCTGAAGAACTTTTTATCTTCTTTGGGTCTTCTTTTGTGTTCATATGATTTCTTTCTTCTATCAGTTGAGCCTTGAACATCCTTCTTAGGTTTAGGACAATCAGCAATAAAGTGGCCTGATTTGCCAAATTTGTAGCATGCATTTGATTCATCCTTGGCGTTGTTTCTTTGATATGGTTTCTGGAAGTTCCCTTGATTCTTTCTCATGAACTTTCCAAATTTTTTGATAAACAATGACATAGCATCGTTACTCAACTGATCAGCAGATTTTTCAACTGAACTGATTTGTTCAGTTCTGACAGCGGCTATAGCAGTTGTGGTTGCAGAAGTAGATGGTTCTCCTTCTCTGGTCTGCAGCTCAAATTCATAGGCTTTTAAATCAGCAAATAGATCATGGAGTTCGATTTGGTTCAGATCTTTGGACTCACTCATTGCCATGGTCTTGACATCCCATTCTTTGGGAAGAACTCTCATTACCTTAAGTGCAATTTCTTTGTTGGTATACACTTTTCCAAGTGCATTTAGTTCTTTGATGATACTACTTACTCTTTCATCATACTCGTGCATCGATTCTCCTGCTTTCATTTTGAAGTTATCAAACTTTTGCACAGCAACAGAAAGTTTATTTTCTTTGGTTTGATCAATTCCTTCACACACCTGAATCAGCTTTTCCCAGATTTCTTTGGCTGTTTTACACATCTTTATTTTGCTGAAAGTTACTTTTTCCAGCGTTTTGTACAGAATATCTTTAGCCACATTGTCAAGATTTGCTTTTCTTTTGTCTTCAGTTGTCCATTCATCTCTGGGCTTTTCTATTCTTTGTGGTGCCCCTTCTGTGATGGCAATTGCTGTATTTGCTTTTAGAATCTTCATGGGTCCATCAGTTATGACATACCACATGTCATCATCTTGTGCTGCTAAATGAGCTTGCATTCTAATTTTCCAATCATCGAATTCTTCTCTGGAGAACATAGGAATTTTGTTGAAAGAAGTCATGCTAGCAAGTTTATATATCAAAATATTCAAGAACAAGATTCACCCGCTCTGATACCACTTGTTAGGATCGGTTAACGTATCAAAAGTGTTTAGAAGGGGGGTTGAATAAACACTCACAATAAAAATTGATCTTTTCAAATTTTGAGTTCAGTTTGGTGACAAACTGATTCTCGGAATCTTGTTGATCAATATCAATCCGTTAAACTGAATCAGTTGCGGAAGGTAACTAACTGAAAGATAGAATACAAAAATAAAATGCGCAAGGGTTGTTTCTGGATGTTCGGAGATTTCAATTACTCCTACGTCACCCCTTCTATCACAAGGATATGATATTCACTAAAAGACTTTGATCAAATACAAGAATTGTACTGACCCACTTCAGCTTGGACTTAACACTGCCAAAAACTGAAACTCTTAGTATAACAGAATGTTCTCAGTGCTTAACTGATCTTAGCACTATCGAATTTCAATGATTATCACAACTTGCTTGTAAGCTCAAATTGTAGCCTTAACTGCTACGAATAAATCAAGTAAGAGGTGAGCTGAGATTTTGACCGAGTGACAGCAAGCTTTTTGAATGGTATTCACTTTGTTGTTGTTTACAGCAGCTCTTCTGTCATATTTATATGCTTCTTTTTCAACGGTAACTTGAGATAAATTTGAATCTATGTATCCGTTGATTTCCACTTCATTATTCTTTGGACTTTGTTTGCGGCGTCTTAATTACTTTAGCCGGAATGCGTTGTTCTAGGTAGTCTTGGTTGTGGTGCGGCGTTTCATATTCAGTTGTAATCTGTTATGTCTCTTTGTCGGTTGAAGGTTCTTTCCCGAGACATCTTCAGCTGAGAGATACTTAACTTTAAGGCATTCGGCTGGATGTATTAACTGATCGGTTTCCAACTGATCAGTCATTCGATTTCAGTTATTAAGTCCAGTTGCTGAGTTCAGTTGGTTCGTATTTTCAGTTGGTTGATCAGTTTGTCAAACTCCAGAATTTAGTTTCCAACACCCTTCCCCCTCACTCTCCTAACCATCATTTCCTCTCCCCTTGCACCGAAAATTTGAGAGCATTTCAGATCATTTTCGTGAGCCTCATAGCTTGAGTAAGAGAGAAAATAATTGAGTAGAAGGAAGATCAAGAAGATCACTCCGCCTCCTCCGCGCCGCGTCGTCGTTTCGTTCGTTTTCTTTTCAAAACGAAACCAACGCATGTTTATAATTTTATTGACTCTTCAATCAAGTCGTATTATGATTTTTAGACATTACATGATCATGGTTTGTAACCCAAAAACCGAAATTTTATCAAGCACCTTTCAAAAACTTATGTACAGAATTTTTCGGTTCCTCTTGTGCTTCACGGTTCATACGTTTTTGGTGGTTTCAGGGTATGGTTCGATTCCAGGCTTCCAAGGCTACTCCTAGGCATGTACTAGGACATGTTAGGAACACATTTGTCCATTGGTTCAAGCCCTATGCATGCTGAAATTCAGAATTTACAGCAACTCATCCTTAGTGTCACTTTGAGTTTCGATTTTTGATTCTTGCTGTCAAAGGAGGACGTATCTGGTCTTGGCTGCCCTAGGGGCTATAGCCATGGTTGGGACACCTCCTTGGCATGTCTATGACGTGACCAAGTCGGCCTTTCAAGGCGTGGTCCATGGTTGCATTGGTTTTCAAACAAAACAAGACAATCCCTTCGACACCCTTTCATTTCTGCATGTGTGAGTTTCAAGTATATGGTATTGGGGTGGACCTTGGTTGGCTTTTTAGCCCTTAGCCACGGTTCATACCATACCTTATGATGTCTAGATCATGCCATGGTCTATCAAATGGCCACTGGAAAGGTCCATGACAGCAAACGAAGCAATACTCCCCATGAGCGCAGATTTGGTCTTGGGTGGGACGTGCGGCGCATTTATGGTATGGTTCGAATTATGGCTGGCCTAGGGCCCTTAGCCATGGTTCAAACCATACCCTAGGATGTTGGTAAGAGCCTCTGGTTTGTGGTTCTAGCCTATGACCTTGGACTGGACAGTGCCTCATCGAGTTGGGAAGGTCATGTTTTTGGCCGTTTGTGATTCGGATCATTTTAGAGGTCGTACGAGAAATTACGGTGCGATGTACCAAATTGACTCTCGAAAGAGCATTTCATGTTTTGGCCTTCATTCACCAAAATTTCGGCCCTTACCATTTTAGGAGCATTATTTCATCATGACTACATGATGGTTCGGTGTTGGTTCGGGTTGGTACAGAGTCATGATTAAATACGAAGTCGTTAGGTTTAATGGTGCCATTTTTGAGATTTAATTACATAGTTTGGTCAAGTTAAATAATTTGCACATTTCTCATGGTAAATTTAGGTCGCAGCAAGCCTGGGAACGATCCAATCCATGTGGTAAAATAATACAGGATATTTAATTATTCCATTTAATTATATTACGTGCATAAAAATATAAAATATTCATTTTTGAGATTTATGCGATATTGCTTGTGGCCATTTCACTATCATGGGATCATTGTATCATCCGACCATCAGTTACCGGTCAGTTCAATTTAGTTCCACCCAGTATACTGTGACAGTAGTCTGATCAGACGTTCATTACTTCACCCGGTAGCCAGTTACCGGCCAGTTCAGTTCTGTAAGGCCCGAGATTTTATTACTGTAATCTGAGATTAATCTGAAATGATTTATTTATTAATTGAGATAATTATAGATAGAACGAATCAGACCGGGAGAGCCGAAAGAAGATTTGACATGAGATGTAAGGAGAAGTCCTCGCGCACATGCGCGACGTGTTGGGCGCACATGCGCGAGGAAGGCAGAACCTTTGGCGCATATGCGAGACGTAAATGGTGCACATGCGCGGGATGGGCAGAATGTTTGGCGCATATGCGCGACGTAGATGGCGCATATGCGCGAGCTGACAGAATGCTGTTCGAACTACCGGCGCATGTGCGCGACTATGCGCGCAACGTGCAGAACATGCACGATGCCACTTGCCCTTGTATCATGCATCATATGTGTATATATATATATACCTACATGCAAACCCTCCAGATTAAAAAGGAAAGAAACGAGGGATGAAGCTCCAAGTTCTCTCGGGTGAGAAATTGAATGTCACGTAAAATCCGTCCGTCTGTTTTTGAATCCGATTACAGTACTGAATTCCTATTGACGCAGGCTACAACTGGACGTAAGTTTTGTTACGTTTAGACATGATTTGAATTTATGATATTGTCAGAATATAATATGAATCAGATATGGTGTTTCTGCTACAGTAGGCATTGTATAACTGAAGTCAGATTAAGGAATAGCCTGTTTATGAAATTGTTATGATTTTCGGAGTGGATTTGATTGAGATTTGATATTAGAGTTGTGTTGTTACTGATTTTAAGTGTACCGTTATTGAGATTATGAATTGTACTGATACTGATTATGAATTCTGATATTATTTCTGTCATGTTGAGATTGACGAGGATATCGAGATCGTATTGTTATGCCGTCGAAACATCAGTTGATTTAGAGTGATCAGATTCAGTAATGATTTCGATGATATCGTTGATATGACTTTGATTGTACCTTGTTCAGATATGGATCAGATTATATACTGATTTGAGTATTGATCAGAACAGGTTTTGAATTGAATAATATACTGATATTGTATTTATGTGATTGTCATTGCCAGACTGGGTATGGAAAGATTGGAATACAAGACTTCGTCTTCGTCAGACCGGGAAGACAAAGGTATAATTCATGTTTTGTTTGGGGAAGACACAACTCAAATGAGATTCAATTTGAGTTTTCCAACAAAATCACATACTAGAATTGTTGTTTATCTTTTTATATGATAATGCTTTGTTTATAGATTTATATTCAAGCATTTGAAATAGGAAAGTCATTTGGTAGATTCGCCAAATTACTAGATGTTCGATGGTATCGACGCTTCGGATCAGAGTCACTCCGATTGTAGACATTCGATACAGACAGGACCGAAATCTAGGAATAAGACGTACAGTCACCCCGATTGGGAGGGTAGGTGACAGACAGTGACGTCTTATTCACACCGGGATCCCTAGAGTTAGATTTGAGTTGAGTCAAGATATGAATTGAATTGAGTTGCATGCTTATGTTATTTTGGTTTCAGAGATTATGGAACCCATTGTTATTGCATGCTTATTTTGATTTAGTTTCATAGACTATGAAACCTATTGCTATTGATTTTATGCATAATAGTATGCTTTATGATTTATATTGTGTATATGCATGTATACATGTTTTATACTGGGATTTATTCTCACCGGAGTATCCGGCTGTTGTCTTGTTTTGTATGAGTGCATGACAACAGGTGGGACAGGATCGGGGTCAAGAAGATGATGAGAGAAGACGAGTTTAGAGTGGTGATTTCGGACTTATCGTAGACTTGGTTTAATACTTGAAATTAGTAGTTGAACCTTAGACTAGTTTGAATAATTGTTGTACATTAATATACTTTTATACTGAGATTTATATTAGTTAAATTCCATTACGTTCCGCACGTACATTTTTAAAAAGAAAAATTTTTAGACCCTGTTTATCTTAATTGATAATTAAATCCCAAAGATGATTAAGAAGATGATTAGCGTCCGGGTCCCCACAACAGGTGGTATCAGAGCGATAGATTCTTTAGATTGAGATAGAAGAGAATGAGCGGGGTAGATAGATTGAGTTTTCTTTCCTTGCATGTGATTGCTAGCATGAGATTTATTTTAATGTTGATTTACATTATGTATGCTAGCATGATACTATGATTTACTGCTTTGAAATACATGTTTACCTGATTATTTGATTTGAGTTGGTATTATGTATTATTGAGTATGAATCAGATCTGATTCATGATCAGCAGTAAGATGATCCGAGAAAGAATGGAACAGGTTTGAAGTATTTGGGTTACTAATGGTTTTGGTAATTAGATATACCTCCTCGAAGAATTCCAGAAAGGGGTAGTACTTCGACTGAACAGATAGATATATCAGAGACTCAGATGGAAATACGGTTGAAAAAATTTCAGTCGTTTCAACCGCCGATTTTGAGGGGTACTGAGATGTCTGAAGAGTGTGAGAACTGGTTTGATGACATAGAAATACTGTTTGATTTACTTGATTATTCAGATGAGCAGAGAATTAAACTGATATTCCACCAGTTACAAGAGGCTGCCCGAAGTTGGTGGATTACGATCAAAGGAATATTAGAACAACGTGGTACTGTGATCACGTGGGAAGTTTTCAAAGCTGAATTTTATCGAAGATTTTTCTCAGTTTCGTACCGGGAGGACAAGAAAGCAGAATTTGAGAATTTGAGACAAGGTCAACTGAATATTGAAGGATATGTTGCTAAATTCTCTACTCTACTGCGTTTTGCTCCTCATGTAATTGGGAATGATGAAGCTGTAGCGAATCAGTTCATCAGAGGATTGAACTCGGAGATAGTTGCATTGATGAATATGCAGCGACCTTACCATTTTGTTGATGCCTTGAGTAGAGCGGAGGCGAGTCTGATTAGACAACTAAAAAGGGTGTGTGCGATGCAACCCCAGATACAGCAATACCCTCTCCGATTTGATCGCGGCAGCACGAGTGGAAAGCAAGATTTGCTGAAAGCTCGAAAGAAGCTATTCAAGAAGTTAGGAAGCGAACTGAGTGATTCGTCTAGCTCCAGTTGTTCCAGCCCGAGTTATACTGGAGTATATTGCATAACTTGCGGAGGGAGACATCACACAGAGCAATGCCAGGGAGTGACTGGTAGTTGCCATATTTGTAGACAGTCGGGACACTTTGCTAGAGTTTGTCCCTAGAGAAGTTCCCGAAGATTTTAGGGAGCAGAAGACCGAGGAACAGACACAGGACACACTTGATGATATAGTGGCAGGTACTGTTCTTTTATGATTATATTGCATAGGTATTGTTATATACTAATTCATTCCCTACGATTATCTTTGATTGAGTTGCATTGAGATATGCTGTATCTGTTGAGTCTGTTTGTACTGTAGTATTGATTCCCTTACTTTTTGGGAAAGAAAAATTGATATCAAAGATTTCTGTGAAATATTGTATACTACAGTAAGATGAGAATGAGGTCGAATTAGATTATGATGTACTTGTGTTTCTGATTTGACTGCATTTTTGATATTAATATGCTGAACAAGTACATAACTATTGTAGATTCCTTCCAGAAAAATATAAGATTCAGACCAGATAGGGCTGATGAGTAGAAATTCCACGGTAAGGATTCTAGATCTAGAATTCCTTTGATATCTGTATTGTATATGACTTGATTGATACAGAAAGGAGCAGATGGTATCCTTATGTATTCAGTAGACATACTGAAATCGAGCTTAGTATCGGCAGATTTGCCAAGTGATGTACGAGTTGGTTGACGTCTTCCTAGATAAGATTTTGGATTTGCTTTATATCAGGAAGATAGATTTCAGAATTGAATTGATACCAGGTACTGTTTGTGTTTTAAAATTCAGTACAGAATGTCACTGAATGAAGTGAAAGAAGTGAAAGATCAGTAGAAGAATACCGGCCAGGAGTTACATTTGATTTAGTGTTTCTTTGTGGCATATTTCAGTATGTTCAGAGATATTCTGATGATTTCATGCTCGTTGTATCTATGATATTTTGATATATTTGCAGCATCTGATTGATTGAATCGAATATCTGAAGATTGTATTGAATACTCGGAGAATTGTGATTATTGTATACAGAAATTATTCAGATAAGAATCTTGCTTGAAACAGATTGTAGTCAGAATATGTGATATCTGAAGTCAATATACCGATTGATTTTGACACAGTTGAGATTGTGATCAGTGACTGAGAACGATACCGATATCAGAAAAATCAGAAATTTCAGAAATGTCAGAAATTTATTTTGTCTGAGTTGGCAGATTATCTTATCCGATTATGTTTTGAACTGCTTGGGAATTGTTAGCTTCAAGATAAGTATTTGATACAGATTATTCAAACCGAATCAGAGCTGAATTCGAGAATTTCGGCAGTTCAGAACTTTTAACCAAACTGTTCAGAACTTAAATTCGATAATCAGAGCAGAACATCGATCAGAGTGGCAGATATGTGATTTTTACGGTATGAGAATGATTATCGTATGATGTCAAATGTGTCAGGTTTGCACGACAGAATTTGATATCGATAGTCAGAACAGAATACCAGGTAGGTATTTTTCTTTAATTTATACTATTAACTGTTTTGTTTGTACCAAATAGTTCGAATCTGAAATTGACAGATAGTGTCCGAAACAAACAGTAGTGGATTCAGTTTTCATTTTGGTGACGGAGAAGGCATAATTTTCGGACAGACAGTTTTGATATAGACAGATTAAATCAGTTATGATAGAATTTGTACTGAAATGTCTAAATCGCCAATAAATGAAGACAGAAAGATAGAAATCAGAAGATTTATTACAGAATTTGTATATTCTTGACTAGACATGGGGAGTATATTTCGATGAATTTCGTAATGAGACCACTGTAATACTTTCCAGATTGTGATATAATATGATTGTGATTGACAGATTGTTCAATCTATATCTATTAGTTTGTACAAGATGACGTACAAACATGACCAGATGACAAAGATCGATGTCAAAGAAATGGTCAGATTGACCAGAATGTGAAATAGATTATATCAGATTGTGAATTTTGATTGAGTTTGTAATTGTGGCAGAACATACCATGAACTCATTCATATATTATCCACCGACTGACAGATAGCTAGAGTGTACTATCCAGATATTAAAAGATATTTATGGAGTTGTAGTGCTGGATGTTAGCACTAGTTGACATGACATATTGTCACTATATGAATTATTGTATAATGATAGCTATCAAACGAGTATTGAGATAGCTACATATGAGACATTGTACAGTGAGTACTGCGGATTTCCTCTGAATGGGAATGATATTACGGTGATATCTGAGATTGAATTTGATAAAAGCAGAAATCTGATAAAAAAAATGAACCTGATTCAGAAAAGAATGAAAACCAGCTTCGAATGAACAAACTTAATATGCCGACGTCGGATGGTGACGATTGGTATTTGAAGCCGAAGATTTAATATATCCTTGACTGGGATAAACAGATTTGATAACAGCTGATGATATTGATTGGTATGAGCTGTTGATTGGTATATACGGATGTAGTATATCCAGTATTGTGAGATTGATTCTGTCAGAGTTATTTCGAAGGGTATTATGATATTATGCTCTTGAATTATTATTCCAATTTAGAATCACAGATCTGTACAAGAAAGATATTTCAGAATGAAGACTATTCTATTATTGAAAATACAGTAAGTTGACAGGGCATCAAAGAGATTATCTGAAAGACAGAATTTGTCATGAGATTTAGATTTCAGAATGGATTCATTGAGATAAGTTTCTGATTTAAACTCTGTATACATTACTTTTGATATGTCTGAATTGATTACTTGCGAGTTCGAGGACGAATTCAGATCTAAGAAGGGGAGAAATGTAAGGCCAGAGATTTTATTACTGTAATCTGAGATTAATCTGAAATGATTTATTTATTAATTGAGATAATTATATACGGAACGGATCAAACCGGGAGAGCCGAAAGAAGATTTGACATGAGATGTAAGGAGAAGTCCTCCTCGCGCACATGTGCGACGTGTTGGGCGCACATGGGCGAGGAAGGCAGAACCTTTGGCGCATATGCGCGACGTAAATGGTCCACATGCGCGGGATGGGCAGAATGTTTGGCGCATATGCGCGACGTAGATGGCGCATATGCGCGACGTAGATGGCGCATATGCGCGAGCTGACAGAATGCTGGTTCGAACTACCGGCGCATGTGCGCGACTATGCGCGCAACGTGCAGAACATGCACGATGCCACTTGCCCTTGTATCATGCATCATATGTGTATATATATATATACCTACATGAAAACCCTCCAGATTAAAAAGGAAAGAAACGAGGGATGAAGCTCCAAGTTCTCTCGGGTGAGAAATTGAATGTCACGTAAAATCCGTCCGTCTGTTTTTGAATCCGATTACAGTACTGAATTCCTATCGACGCAGGCTACAACTGGACGTAAGTTTTGTTACGTTTAGACATGATTTGAATTTATGATATTGTCATAATTGAATATAAATCAGATATGGTGTTTCTGCTACAGTAGGCATTGTATAACTGAAGTCAGATTAAAGAATAGCCTGTTTATGAAATTGTTATGATTTTCGGAGTGGATTTGATTGAGATTTGATATCATAGTTGTGTTGTTACTGATTTTAAGTGTACCGATATTGAGATTATGAATTGTACTGATACTGATTATGAATTCTGATATTATATATGTGATGTTGACGAGGATATCGAGATCGTATTGTTATGCCGTCGAAACATCAGTTGATTTAGAGTGATCAGATTCAGTAATGATTTCGATGATATCGTTGATATGACTTTGATTGTACCTTGTTCAGATATGGATCAGATTATATACTGATTTGAGTATTGATCAGAACAGGTTTTGAATTGAATAATATACTGATATTGTATTTATGTGATTGTCATTGCCAGACTGGGTATGGAAAGATTGGAATACAAGACTTCGTCTTCGTCAGACCGGGAAGACAAAGGTATAATTCATGTTTTGTTTGGGGAAGACACAACTCAAATGAGATTCAATTTGAGTTTCCCAACAAAATCACATACTAGAATTGTTGTTTATCTTTTTATATGATAATGCTTTGTTTATAGATTTAATTCAAGCATTTGAGATAGGAAAGTCATTTGGTAGATTCGCCAAATTACTAGATGTTCGGTGGTATCGACGCTTCGGATCAGAGTCACTCCGATTGTAGATATTCGATACAGACAGGACCGAAATCTAGGAATAAGACGTACAGTCACCCCGATTGAGAGGGTAGGTGACAGACAGTGACGTCTTATTCACACCGGGATCCCTAGAGTTAGATTTGAGTTGAGTCAAGATATGAATTGAATTGAGTTGCATGCTTATGTTATTTTGGTTTCAGAGATTATGGAACCCATTGTTACTACATGCTTATTTTGATTTAGTTTCATAGACTATGAAACCTATTGCTATTGATTTTATGCATAATAGTATGCTTTATGATTTGTATTGTGTATATGCATGTATACATGTTTTATACTGGGATTTATTCTCATTGGAGTATCCAGCTGTTGTCTTGTTTTGTAAGTGTGCATGACAACAGGTGGGACGGGATCGGGGTCAAGAAGATGATGAGAGAAGACGAGTTTAGAGTGATGATTCCGGACTTATCGTAGACTTGGTTTAATACTTGAAATTATTAGTTGAACCTTAGACTAGTTTGAATAATTGTTGTACATTAATGTACATTTATACTGAGATGTATATTAGTTAAATTCCATTACGTTCCGCACGTACATTTTTAAAAAGAAAAATTTTTAGACCCTGTTTATCTTAATTGATAATTAAATCCCAAAGATGATTAAGAATATGATTAGCGTCCGGGTCCCCACAAGTTCAATTCAGTGCAGGGGCCACTTGCGTAGAACATAATCTCAACAGAAAATTTATGATATGTTATTTTATGACAGGGCTCGATTGAGCAAACATTTCACTTATGATGTACAGTCAGTTATGCACGTATTATAATTGCTCATGATAAGCTATTTTCACATTATGCCTCATGACATGATATTTTATCCCATGCAATTTTACTATATTATTTACTCGTTATTTTCGATATATGCATGCTGAGTCTTTAGACTCACTAGACTTGACTGTTGTAGGTACGGATGAGGTCGGGACCGAGGGCGGGGACCAGTGAGCTAGCTTGGGTCGGCAGTAGTGGAACCCGAGGACCTCATTTAGAGCATTCGCCATTTTTATGCTCAAACATTTTAACAGTTGTTGGATTAATTTATACTTGTTATTTTGCGAACAATAAGTTCTTCCACTGCTATTTTTAAACATTAAACTGGATTTATCAGTTTATTTTGTGAATGAGGCATTTTTATTATTTTAAAAAGAAATTTTTTTTATTTTTCCGCAAATTTTCAAACACGAATTTTCGTGCCATTATAGCTGGTATCAGAGCCAGGTTCTGTAAAGGGTTGTACTACTACTGACCACGAGAAGAGAAAGGGGATCGGTTACGGTGACCGGAAGCGCAACGGAAGTTAAAAATTTTGATTTTTCATCAAGAAATTTCGGCCACCTCATATTATTTTGTGTAGCAAATACAACAAAACACCAAAATGTCATACATAGGGTGTTTAGAAATAGTTACCTATCAACCTCTTGAGGTTGATGATGGCTCCAACTTTGTTGTCAAACAACAAAGCTCTTGAATGGATGACAAATTTTCAAGCTCTCCTCCTTTCCTTCAAGAATTAGGCCCACCACCAACTTTGTAGATCCACCTCACACTTGCACTAGAAAATGTAAGGCTTTTTCAAAGAGAAGTGAATTGTTTCTCCAACTATTGAAGAACACAAGAGGAGAGAAAAATTAAGGAAAAACTCCTCAATATTTTCGGCCAACACATGTGAAAAATGAGAGGGGGAAGACTTGTCTTGGGAAAATTGTCTTGCATGCCTTGCAATATTTTAATCAAAAGTAATCCACACCCCTTCACATCCCAAGCATGCAAAACCTAGTGGGCTTGTAACAATTACAAAGGGCCCATGGACCTTTTAATTGTCGCAAACATATTTGAGCTCAATTAGACTTTACTTGATTTTACTCAAGCCCACTAGTTAAATAATTATTTTCAATTGGGCTCTACAAGGCCCAATGTCATTTAATTAATTCAACACTTGAATTAATTTAATTATTTGGACTCTACTAGGCCCACTAGTGTTTAATTAATTCAACACTTGAATTAATTTAATTCAGTCCATAATAATGTTTTTGAAAATCACAATTTTTCAAATACATTATTCACTTGGCCTACTTTTAATTTAGGAACACATTCATAAATTAAAAGTTGTATTTCTCTTATAGAAGTCATACTTCTATTTTTCTTTACGCTTATAAACTCATTTATAAGCCGTTCAACACATTGAACTATTATAACTTCTCAGCGGGATCTAGAAAGCTAGCACTTGTGTGGCCCTCAATGGTTCATTGATACAACTAGCTGTAGGTTCACATCTCCATGTGATTCGGACTAAACATGTCCTTATATGAGCATACCTCAATTGCTCCATTCTTATTTATCAACTCCTTGATAATAAGAACGTCAGAACTCAAGTCTGATAGTACCCAACCAATCATGTTAAACGCCTAGCAGCATCGCTTACATGATTCCCTAGGTATCAAATGTTAGTGCCTACAAGAACCAATCAATTATGGTTAGCGTACAGTACGGTCCCTTCAACTCATATATCCCGATTGATTCGACAACCATTGGTTTATCGAGAGTTGTCAATGAATCGATACTATGTGTCATGTCGTAGTTGCATCGATGGTGTAATCTATGAAACCCCTTTCATAATTACCACCATACTCTGATCAGAGATTTCAACCTACATACACATGATAACACATAGGATATCCATACCCGAAGGTAAGCGGTGAATCCCCGACTACAATACATCGACTCCTATATCTTTCGACAGAACACCCAACCTTGCCACCTGATGACCCCATGAGAGTCGGTAAACAAGTCAAAGTGTAATTCTAGCACATAGAGTGTAACGCCCCGAAAATTTTAAAGTCCACGCAAACCACGTTCATGCAATTATTAAATTCTTTTGTATTTTAATTAAATGTTTTAATTGCATGAATTAATTATGTTTTGTATACTTGCATATTTAAAATATATTTTTCTACATGATTGCATAAAAATTGTATTTTTTTAAGGAATATTCAAGTGACGATCGAGAAACGGGGACCGAGGGCTGAAGAATAGAAAATATTTTTATTAAATAATTATTTTTAATTAATTAAAATATGGTTGATGGTTTTTAATATTTTTGAAACTAACGGGTTTTGAGGTGATTTTATACGCCGGGACGTAAATTTTATCAGTGTTGGTTTTTCAACAAAAAATACGAACTTTTTGGCAAAGCCGGCTAGTAAATTCACAAATTTATTTAACAAAAAAAAACTTTGTAAATATTTTATAATCCTAATTAGACTAATGGGCCTAATTTAATGGCTTATTAGGCCTAAGACCAAATAGTAAACTAATTAGTATTTAAAGTGTTGATTAAGCAAAACCCTTCACTTTTGCACCTCCAAACAATCGGCCACCTTCTTTTAATTCTGAAAAACTCTCCCCACCCCTCTCCCAACCTCACGGCACACACACACTAACAAGCTAGAAGGGTTTTTCGAAGGAACAAGCAAGAACAAAGCCAAAGGTTGCGTCCCGTTCTTCGTCGTCAACGGATTTTCGAGCGTATAAAACGCAAAGGAACACCTTAATCTCCCTTTTCTCATCCATCATATCATAATATTGTTTAAATCATGTGTGCATGAAAAGCTTGAAGTTCATATATGTATATATTCAGAATTCTCGAAACCCATCTTGTACATGCATTGGATTTGTGATTTTTATGCCACTTGTTGATGCTTCGATTCACGCCTCTTTCATACTAAAGGGCTTCCATGATATCTAGGTATGTTTGGGTAAGGTTTACACTTGTTTTAGAGTCCCACACACTTCACAGAAATCGACTGAAACCATGAAAGAAAACGGAAACAAGAACACATGCAGGAACCGAAGGTAGCTGTCAAAACTTTGGGGCTCGGTTTCATCGTGCAGGGGCTGGGGGCTTGGTTGGCTGGTTCCAGGGGCTAGCCAAGACCTTGAGTGAGTCATGGTGCGAGTCCTAGCCATGCTAGGACTAACTCTAAGGGTCGGGATAGAGTCCTAGACAAGCAAGGACTCTACCCGAGAAACTAGGACAGCAGCTGGGGGAGGGGGGTCTTCGCGCTGCTGCACGGGCCAGGGGCTCGATGCATGGGGCACGGGCTGGGCAAGGGTGGTTCACTATGGTCCTAAGGCGGTGCACAACACATTGGTTCAGGGGCTAGGGCGTTGGCTTAGAGTCTAGGCACCAAAACATAGAGTCCAATCTCATTGAAACTCTCGGCCAGAACATGGTGGTGCTTGGGGCAACTTGTTTTCAGGTTTTGGGGTGGATTCTTGGTGAACTTAGAGTCCAGTAGGGTACTTTGGCATGTTGGGCAAGTTTTGGCTCGATATTGTTCGGGGGTAACTCGTGAAAATCGAGAGTTGGCTCGGGGGTGAAAATTAGGTGTCATCTAGGGTTTTTTTAAAATAAAGAAAAATTGGAAAACGGATCACGGGGGTCGAGTCGAGGTCCATAAGGGCTAAAATAATATAAAAAGACTAAATTTAGAATTTAGGAATTTTATATTAAAGTTTGGTATTTTTCGGGATTAAAACACTGTTAAAACAATTAAGAAAAGATAATTGAAAAAGTCTAACATTTAAGCCAAACAAAATTATGAAAAAATTCACGTAAGCTTAAATAAATATTTGGGACATGTTAGAGTCATGAAATCAAGAAAAAAGTCGAAAACGTAAAATGTCGAGTCCAGGGATAAAACGGTCTTTTTACACCGGGAAATTAGTAAAGGTCATGGCAGTGCCCTAAATGCTATTTTTATGAAAATATGATTATTTTTAAATGTTTATGAATTGTTCATGATTAAATGATGATTTTTAAATGTCTAAGGGATTTTTATGATTTAAGAAGACATTTAAAATACATGTTGCATGCTTGGTTTCAAAAAGAAAAAATGTAATGATATTCATGATTTTTTTTAAAGTGATGTAAATGAAAATGTTGAAGGATGTGAAATAATTGTGACTAATTCGTTAATGTTGGCGACGTCGTGAGGGTTTTGGTCCCAGTGGTAGCCCGACGATCGTGTTTCCATCATTGCGAATATGTGGTAACGGATATGTGATAACGGATATGTGGTAACGGTTTTGTGGTAACGGAAGAATGGGAATATCGTGAGGGAAAAAGGCCCTAGAGGGAGCCCATTTATGGGAAAAGGCCCCAGAGAGAGCCCCGACGATCGTATTTCTATTCGAATCATGATAGGCCAGGGCCCAGTTGACCGGTGAGAGTGTTGTTGGTGTTCCCCGCCGCCCAGTACTGTGGTTTTATGTAGATGGATCCATCGACCCTCATGAGCATAATCAGAAAAGTCACAATTAACGATCTGAATTCAACAAAAGAAAAGACAAAAAGAAAAGGAAAATGTTCATGATCATGTTAAAGGTTTTATGTCATGTCATGTTGAGGAAAAAGGAAAAAGTTAATGTTTATGATTGCATGTCATGAAAAAGTATTTTATGAAAATGTTTATGTTTAAAGTTTTATGCATCATGAAAATGTTTACGAAAATGTTTATGTTTATGCATCTTCATGAAAACGATATTTTAAGTACAAGTATTTTTCACCGTTATACGTTGACTGTATTACGTATTACTCGTTATAAAGATTATGGTGTGTTGAGTTTTTAGACTCACTAGGTGTGATAGATGCAGGTTATCATGATAATGCTAATGGAGGTCTTGATGGTTGATCCGACTGGACTGAAGGTGCACATGACCCGATGACCGACGCTAGTTTCCGCATATATGTTATGATTTATGTTAAAAGATTTTATGACTTTTATCATGAGTATGAGTGGTTTTTGAGAGGTTATAGTATGGGCTATACTTTTCAAATGTTATTTTTAGATTTAGAAAAATGTTAGTTGGTTGTTTATTTTAAAATGATGTCAAAAGTACTTTATGAAATTTTATGGTTCGGCCGATGCTATGTGAGGTTTTAAAAAAAAAAAATTCTAGTACTTTTAAAGCAATAAAAAGGGCAGGACGTTTCATAGAGTCTCAATGTTGTCCCGGATCATAAGGACTAATGGTGTACAACCATAAACTAGGACTTTTCCACTCGATAAGTGAGAACCACTTGGAGAGTCCTTTTATGGAGGGTTGTTCAGTGCACTCTACAAGGAGCACCTATCTGCATGCTCGGACATCACAATGTCCCCTACCAATGAAACATGGTACTCACATCGCAGATACTAGTCTCGAACTCGAGCGGCCTATATCCTTCTTAGTGGCGGCTAAATCGACTAAGAACCGTTTAGAATATACAGTATTACAAATATGAGTTTCATGATACTCATCATATGAGCATCTCATATTCTTTCTACTATTTGTATATTCAAAGGCCTTATCTATGCAACTAGCATGTGTATACAGATAAAGAAGTGCCAAAACGATAAATTCAAATATTATTAAAATAAAGACTGTTTATACATAGAGTTTAATCATGAACCCTCGGCCAACACTTGGCTCGACGGGCACCTACTCTAACAATCTCCCACTTGCACTAGAGCCAACTACCCATATGCTTCAAATCCATCGATTCGCGATGCTTCTCGAACAATGGTCTAGGTAAAGGCTTAGTTAGTGGATCAGCAACATTATCTGCGGAGCCGACTTTGTCAATCGTGACATCTCCTCTCTCCACGATCTCTCTGAGGATGTGGTACTTACTCAATACGTGTTTGGACTTCTGATGAGACCTTGGCTCCTTTGCTTGAGCAATGGCTCCCGTGTTGTCACAAAACACCGGGACAGGAGCAACTCCATTAGGAATGACGCCCAACTCTTGGACGAAATTCCTTATCCAAACTGCCTCCTTTGCTGCAGCTGATGCAGCAATATATTCTGCCTCAGTGGTGGAATCCGCAGTACTGTCTTGCTTGGAACTCTTCCAAGAGACAGCAGCACCATTGAGCATGAATATGAATCCAGAGGTTGACTTCGAGTCATCGATATCGCTTTGGAAGCTAGAGTCGGTATAGCCTTCCAATTTCAGTTCTCCACCCCCATACACCAAGAACAATTTATTGGTCCTTCTCAAATACTTGAGGATGTCGTTCACAGCTTTCCAGTGTGGAAGACCAGGGTTGGATTGATATCTACTCACTACACTTAGTGCAAAAGCCACGTCATGACGTGTAGATATCATCCCATACATGATGCTACCAATCGCAGATGCATAAGGAATGCTGGTCATCGCCGCTATCTCTGCATCAGTCTTGGGAGACATAGACTTGGATAGGGACACGCCATGACACATTGGTAGATGTCCTCTCTTGGACTCATCCATCGAGAACCGCTTCACGATGGTATGAATGTATGTGGACTGGGTGAGACCAAGCAATGTTTTTGATCTATCTATATAGATCTGTATTCTCAATACAAAAGATGCTTCACCCAAGTCCTGCATCGAGAACTTACTCGCTAACCATATCTTAGTTGATTGTAACATTCCTACATCATTCCCAATAAGTAGAATGTCTTCAACATAAAGCACAAGGAATGTCACAGCACTCCCACTGACCTTCTTATATACACAGGGTTCCTCAGGATTCTTAGCAAAACCAAACTCTTTGATTGTACTATCGAATCTGAGGTTTCAACTCCTAGATGCCTGCTTTAGACCATAAATAGATCTTTGAAGTTTGCATACCATATGCTCACTTCCGATAGATGTAAACCCTTCGGGTTGAGACATGTAAATCTCTTCCTTAATATCCCCATTAAGAAAGGCTGTCTTAACATGCATCTGCCATATCTCATATTCATACTATGCAGCTATGGCTAGCAAAATCCTTATGGACTTGAACATTGCAACTGGAGAAAAGGTTTCCTCAAAGTCAACTCTTTGTCTTTAAGTATATCCTTTTGCCACCAATCGCGCCTTGAAGGTCAATACCTTCCCATCCGCCCCAAGTTTCCTCTTGTAAATCCATTTACACTCTATGGAAACAATTCCCCCAGGTGGATCCACGAGATTCCACACTTGGTTCGAATGCATGGAATTCATCTCAGATTCCATCGCTTCAAGCCACTTTGATGAATCGGCATCAGATAACGCTTCCTTGAAGGTCCTTGGATCACATTCAAGGTTAGGCTCATCATGGCCCTCTTCAAGAAGCAGACCATACCTCATAGGTGGTCTCGAGACTCTCTCGGATCTTTTAGGAGCTTGTATCTCCTCTCTTGGCTCATCGGGTGTGGGTTCTACAACTGTGGGTGTCTCTCGAACCTCTTCGAGTTCTATCATCTCGCCTTTTCTATCTAATAGAAATTTCTTTTCCAAAAAGGTTGCATTCCTAGAAACAAACACATTTGTTTCTTGGGGATGATAGAAATGATATCCAACTGAATTCCTTGGATATCCCACAAAGTAACATAAAATGGATCGACAATCCAATTTTTCTCCCACTACCTGCTTCACATAAGCAGGGCACCCCAATATTCTAAGACAAGAATATTTGGGTGGCTTACCCATCCATATCTCATATGGTGTCTGCATTTGAATGGACATATAATGGAATATCTTTCAATTTTAAGTTATAGAGATAGTTTTCAAGTTCACCAGTACCAATAAAACATTCATTCATGTAAATGTTGCAAACACCGTTGCAAAATAAACAAGAATATCCATTTTTATCAGCATAGAAATGAAACAATGTTTTTCACAAAATTAGGTGCAAACAAAACATCTCATAAAATTAACTTAAAACTATTGTTCAACAATAAGTAAACATCTTCAACAGCCTTGGCAGCAACTCTTGCTCCATTGCCCATCCTTAAGAAGGTCACACCTTCCCTAAGCTTTCTACTTCTTCCCATAGCCTACAAATCATTACAGAGATGTGAGCCACATCCGGTATCCAATACCCAAGAAGTAGAGTTAATTGAAATGTTTTTTTCGATATAGAACATACCGTTTCCAGAACTCTTCTGGGCCAGATATTCCTTGCAATTTCGCCTCCAATGTCCAGGCTTCTTGCAGTGATGACAAACATCACTAGTCTTGTCAGCCTTAACTGGTGTGGCTGCCGCAACGGGATTCGGATATTGCCTCAACAAGGGCACGTTCTTCTTGGGACGTTGGAAAGAACGCTTCTTTCCCTTCCCATGTGGATCAATCTTCGTACCAGATGAAGAACCCACATAAAGAACCAACTTCTCTTTCTTGATGGTCGATTCAAACGTAACAAGCATATTCACCAACTCCTCAAGGGTCGGCTCCATCTTGTTCATGTTGAAGTTCACCACAAAAGGATCAAATGAGCTAGGCAATGATAACAGCAACACGTCGGTGGTCAACTCCGAAGGCAAGATCAGATCCATGCCAACGAGCTTGTCCACGAGCCCAATCAACTTCAGGCCATGCTCATGGACTGAGGCCCCATCTCGCATGCGCAAAGTGATCAGCTCCTTGACGGTAGCATGCCTAAGAGGCCGTGTTTGCTCACCAAAGAGCTCCTTGAGATGCAAATGAATGTCAGCAGCACTCTTTGCATCCTCAAAACGCCTCTGCAGCTCATCATTCATAGAAGTCAGCATATAACACCTGGCTATCAAGTCATGGTCACACCATTCCTTGTAAGCCTTCAATTCCTCAGGAGTGCAGTCAGTCGGAGCCTCAACAGGGGGCGACTCAGTCAGTGTATATGCTACCCTTTCCGAATTCAAGACGATTTTCAGGTTTCTTAGCCAACTGAGGTAATTAGGTCCAGTTAATATGTGTTTTTCGAGTATTGCAGATATCGGATTGCGAATCGAAGACATTGTCAATTTTTACTGAAAAGTAAAAACAGATAAATGTTGATGACTATTTTAAAATATTTAGTAAGATATGAAGTTTGGACTTTTACTTCATAAATATTTGCTCCCACTGTTTTGACATCTTTCACTACCCTTAGTGAAAACGGGAAACTCCTTTCCTCAGTAGGCACGTAAGGTCCAATTAGCGAATTATGATCCCGAATAATATCAGCCAATCACAATTCCTAAAAGGTAGTTTCCAATTGCATCACAATGCAACCCTCTACGTAAACATTTGTCTCACGTTTGATTAGGACCCAATAATATGACGTCGTTGATCTTCACGTGTCAAGCCTTACCCATCGATGTTGAACCTTAATGGACATTCGCCATGAGTTCCCCAATAATATGAGCCGAAATCATGGGAGTTCCACGTAGTTGACATCACCATGTCAATGGATGTCATAGCTTTCCGGCACCCAGGGCCCCCCAATAATATGAGCCGAGCCCCGAGTACGGGTAGCGTTCATCATGCACAAATTGTCGATGAAATACATGGAAATTATAAACAAATTTATAATTCTCCTTTTCGGGCTTGATATAAATTTTGAATCTTATTCAAAATGAGGGTTTTTAATTTTGAAAGGTCTCATCATTAATTTTATTTAAAAGCTCTCCATGTTTGATCGTATGTTTGCCGGATTCATGCAACTTTGTTATTATCATAATAATAACGCACATACTTATTATTTATAACATATCATGCATATATTATAAACCGTAAATAAAACAAGGATGATCAATCGCCCCAATACTAATGGCCCGTGTGAGCTAAACACGGGCCTAGGTCTAATCCCAGGGAAATGCATGGGATGCAAATGCAACTATTACATTAGCTTCCAATATTTACTTGTCTTCGATCTTCATAATCATCATGGCCACCATCTTCCAATCTTGATCATCCATTATACTAATATTTACAAATAAATATCCATGGAAAATAGGGATACATCTCATGGGGTGGGAACAGACCATAAACCAAGCCCACTTTATAAATTGATAATTATTACAATCATTCAACACAAAATATCCTAGCATACACCTAGCAAATTGGGCTTGGGCTTTTGATCATCCTTCATGCACAATATCACATATCATACACCATCAATTAATTATCACAATAATAATTGATCCAATATTATATATCTTGATCCAATCACTAACCGCCACGATTATAAACTAAATTAACAAAGTATACAAACACCTTTGTGTACTTTCAAATTAATTTATTTATAACCGAATTTCTTGTAAATCACCATTTACTATAAATATTTAAAGTCCAACTTAAAATATTTATTTCATGAGAAAATATTTGCAACTTTTGTAATTCTAAACTTAAGGGCCCAAAAACTTATTTTTCACCTAAAACATTTTGGCCCATTTAAAATTCACAAATATGTTAGCCATCCAGTGGCCCAACAATTCAAGGCCCATGACACTTTGATATTCCAAAACACTTTTGGAAACCCTAGTCGTCATCGCCGTCGCCGGATTTTGGCAACAAAATTTTTTTTTTTATTTTTAAAACATAGGGGTTTCGGGCAGCCCCTCGCTGCCCGAAATGGGCAGCAACAAGCTGCCGAAATATGTCCCCAAGGTGGCCTTGATTTTGTTGCAAAATTTTGTTCTCATGCGGTTAGAAATCGATCTCAACATAATATCTTGTAATTGCTACACAAAATCGTAACCATAGATCGGATACCACTGGAAAGGGGATCGGTTACGGTGACCGGAAGCGCAACGAAAGTTAAAAATTTTGATTTTTCATCAAGAAATTTCAGCCACCTCATATTATTTTGTGTAGCAAATACAACAAAACACCAAAATGTCATACATTGGGTGTTTAGAAATAGTTACCTATTAACCTCTTGAGGTTGATGATGGCTCCAACTTTGTTGTCAAACAATAAAGCTCTTGAATGGATGACAAATCTTCAAGCTCTCCTCCTTTCCTTCAAGAATTAGGCCCACCACCAACTTTGTAGATCCACCTCACACTTGCACTAGAAAATATATGGCTTTTTCAAAGAGAAGTGACTTGTTTCTCCAACTATTGAAGAACACAAGAGGAGGAAAAACTCCTCAATATTTTCGGCCAACACATGTGAAAAATGAGAGGGGGAAGAATTTTCTTGGGTGTGGGAAAAATTGTCTTGTATGCCTTGCAATATTTTAATCAAAAGTAATCCACACCCCTTCACCTCCCAAACATGCAAAACCTAGTGGGCTTGTAACAATTACAAAGGGCCCATGGACCTTTTAATTGTCATAAACATATTTGAGCCCAATTAGACTTTACTTGATTTTACTCAAGCCAACTAGTTAAATAATTATTTTCAATTGGGCTCTACAAGGCCCAATGTCATTTAATTAATTCAACACTTGAATTAATTTAATTATTTGGACTCTACTAGGCCCACTAGTTTTTAATTAATTCAACACTTGAATTAATTTAATTTAGTCCATAATAATGTTTATGAAAATCACAATTTTTCAAATACATTATTCACTTGGCCTACTTTTAATTTAGGAACACATTCATAAATTAAAAGTTGTATTTCTCTCATAGAAGTCATATTTCTATTTTTCTTTACGCTTATAAACTCATTTATAAGCCGTTCAACACATTGAACTATTATAACTTCTCAACGGGATTTAGAAAGCTAGCACTTGTGTGGCCCTCAATGGTTCATTGATACAACTAGCCGTGGGTTCACATCTCAATGTGATTCGGACTAAACATGTCCTTATATGAGCATACCCCAATTGCTCCATTCTTATTTATCAACTACTTGATAATAAGAACGTCAGAACTCAAGTCTGATAGTACCCAACCAATCATGTTAAACTCCTAGCAGCATCGCTTACATGATTCCCTAGGTATCAAATGATAGTGCCTACAAGAACCAATCAATTATGGTTAGCGTACAGTACGGTCCCTTCAACTCTTATATCCCGATCGATTCGACAATCATTGGTTTATCGAGAGTTGTCAATGAATCGATACTATGTGTCATGTCGTAGTTGCATCGATGGTGTAATCTATGAAACCCCTTTCATAATTACCACCATACTCTGATCAGAGATTTCAACCTACATACACATGATAACACATAGGATATCCATAACCGAAGGTAAGCAGTGAATCCCCGACTACAATGCATCGACTCCTATATGTTTCGACAGAACACCCAACCTTGCCACCTGATGACCCCATGAGAGTCGGTAAACAAGTCATAGTATAATTCTAGCACATAGAGTCTCAATATTGTCCCGGGTCATAAGGACTAATGGTGTACAACCATAAACTAGGACTTTTCAACTCGATAAGTGAGAACCACTTGGAAAGTCCTTTTATGGAGGGTTGTTCAGTGCACTCTACAAGGAGCACCTATCTGCATGCTCGGACATCACAATGTCCCATACCAATGAAACATGGTACTCACATCGCAGATACTAGTCTCGAACTCGAGCGGCCTATATCTTTCTTAGTGGCGGCTGAATCGACTAGGAACCGTTTAGAATATACAGTATTACAAATATGAGTTTCATGATACTCATCATATGAGCATCTCATATTCTTTCTATTTTTTGTATATTCAAGGGTTTTATCTATGCAACTAGCATGGGTATACAGATAAAGAAGTGCCAAAACGATAAATTCAAATATTATTAAAATAAAGACTGTTTATACATAGAGTTTAATCATGAACCCTCGGCCAACACTTGGCTCGACGGGCACCTACTCTAACAAGAAGCTCATGGAGTCACGTCTTCGGTCTGTAAGTTTTACATTTACGCATTTTATTTAAAACATGAAATATTCGGACATCATGTTTTCATGCTATATTTTACGTCAAGATTTTTATTGTTCAGTATTTGAATTTAAATAAATTATGGAATTATGCATGTTGGTTACGTATGTGTTATGTATGGAACAGTATGCCCCCTTGATGCATTCTCGAGCGCACTAGAGAGGATGAGCCTCACCAGGAGGACAACATGAACCAGAGGCAGGAGAGGGACTTACCACCTCCACCTCCACCTCCACGTGACATGAATGCCCAGATGCTAACTGGGATGACTCAGTTCTTCGCACAGTTTGCGGGGAACCATGCTGTGGCAGCCATGCCGACAGGGCCCGAGGCTACTTATGAGAGATTCATGAAGATGTGTCCTAAGGAGTTTTCAGGGACGACGGACCCCATGATTGCCGAGGGCTGGATCAAGTCCCTCGAGGTTATCTTCGAGTTCATGGAGCTTGGAGATGCAGACAATGTCTGATGTGCCACCTATCTATTCGGAGGAGATGCCCGCTTATGGTGGGAAGGAGCATCAGTAGCTTTGAACTTGGCTAAGCTGAGTTGGACGCGCTTCACAGAGGTATTCTACTCCAAATATTTTACTGATGAGGTGCGTTCCAGGTTGACCAGGGAGTTCATTACTCTGAGGCAGGGTGATCTGACTGTTACGGAGTTCGTCCGTAAGTTTGAGAGGGGTTGCCACTTTGTGCCCCTGATCGCCAGTGATGCTGGAGCCAAACTGAGACACTTTATGGATGGTCTGCGGCCGATCTTGCGCCGTGATGTTAGAGTGGCAGGCCCTACTACTTTTGAAGTCGCTGGTTTCCAGAGCTCTTGCTGCAGAGCAAGATCAGATCGACATTGAGAGGGACCGCCAGGGTAAGCGACCAGTCCCAGTACCACACCGCCCTCCTCCTCCTCAGCAGCAGCATCAGAACAAGAGGCCTTTCCATGTCCACCCAAGAATAGAGGACAGAGGCAGCAGCATCAGGGACGTGCAGTCCCAAGGACCTTTGAGCACCCAGTCTGTCCCAAGTGCTCACGCCACCATCCTGGAGCATGTATGTTTGGTTCAGGGAAGTGTTATAAGTGTGGTAGTCCAGACCACTTACTTCTGCAGTGCCCTCAGAGGAATCTTTCTACCCAAGGCAGAGTTTTTGCTCTCCATACCACGGAAACGAACCCGGAGACCATGCTTATGACAGGTACCTTTAAGCTTTAAGTTTACATTTGGGGTTTAATGTTTTGGGTTAAGATTTTTGAACATAGAATTGCAGTAGGATTGCATTCTCTACTCAGTATTATTTTAGGGAATTAGGTTAGAAGAACTCTGGCCTTTGCATGTCTATAAGTTTAGTTCTTGTAACTATTGGGTTCAACTTAGAGTTCCGATCTTTCAAGGAGAATTTTATATCTGGTTCCGCTACGAAGGCCTTGATAGATTCAGGGGCTACTCAATCCTTTATTTCAGAGACCTTTGCTAATTTCCTCAAGGTCAAGACCGTTGGGCTAGATGTAGCCTATTCAGTAGTATTGCCTTCTGGTGAGGAGATGGCAGCTACCAATGTGATCCGAGATTTAGATCTTGAGCTCCATGGAACCTCGTTTATGCGGATCTGATCGTGTTGCCGATGCCAGAGTTTGACATCATTCTAGGGATGGGCTGGCTATTGCGGAACAGAGTTTTGATTGACTTCCAGCGGAGATCTGTTCTAGTCCGACCGCCTGGAATGACGCAGTTCTAATTCGAGCCGGACAGGTACTTTCCCTACCACGCATTATTCCTTATGTCAAAGCTAGGAAGCTCATGTATAGATGGCGTCGTGCGTTTTTAGCAACTTTTATATCTGTCCCCGAGGCACCCAGTCAGTCAGCCGCAGATGTTCCGATTGTTAGAGACTTCTTAGACGTTTTTCCTGAGGACGTCTCTGGTATGCCACCCGAGAGAGAGGTGGAGTTTTCTATTGAGCTTATGCCAGGTACGGCTCCGATATTCAAAGCACCGTACCGACTAGCACCGACAGAGATGGCAGAGCTTAAGAAGCAGATTCAGGAACTTCTAGACAAGGAGTTTATTCGCCCGAGTTTTTCACCATGGGGCGTGCCAGTCTTGTTTGTAAAGAAGAAGGATGGCACGATGAGACTTTGCATTGATTACCGGGAATTGAACAGGGTTACAGTGAAGAACAAGTACCCACTTCCGCGGATTGAGGATCTATTTGATCAGTTGCTGGGAGCTTCGATATTCTCCAAGATAGATCTGCATTCCGGTTATCACCAGTTGAGGGTGAAAGATGATGATGTTTCCAAGACTGCTTTTAGGACTCGTTATGGCCACTATGAGTTCCTTGTGATGCCGTTCGATCTGACGAATGCGCCTAGCGATCTTCATGGATCTCATGAATCGCATATTTTAGCCGTATCTTTACCAGTTTGTGATAGTATTCATAGACGACATTCTCGTCTACTCCAAGAATCAGGAGGATCTTAGCAGACATCTGACCACAGTGCTGCAGACCTTGCAGAAGCACAAGTTATTCGCAAAGTTCAGTAAGTGCGAATTCGGGTTAGAGAAGTTGGCGTTCTTAAGCCACATTGTTTCTAGCAGTGGTATTGAGGTAGACCCAGCGAAAGTTTCCGCAGTCATAGATTGGGTTGTGCCGCATAATGCATCAGAGATCCGCAGTTTTCTTGGGCTAGCAGGATATTATCGGAAGTTCATTAAGGGATTCTCCTCTATTGCCGTTTCCACTCACATCATTGACCAAGAAGAATGCTAAATTTGTGTGGAGCGAGGAGTGTCAGAAGAGCTTCGATACTTTGAAGCAAGCTCTTATCTCAGCACCAGTTTTGGCCATGCCGTCAGGGCCCGGAGATTTTGTTTTGTATACCGATGCTTTGAAGCTCGGTTTGGGCGCAGTATTGATGCAGCATGGGAAGGTGATAGCGTATGCTTCTCGACAGTTGAAAGTCCATGAGAAGAACTACCCTACCCATGATCTAGAGTTGGCTGCCGTAGTATTTGCCCTGAAGATTTGGAGGCATTATTTGTATGGAGAGAAGTGCCAGATCTTTACCGACCACAAGAGCCTCAAGTATTTCTTTACGCAGAAGGAGCTGAACATGCGTCAGAGGCGTTGGTTGGAGCTTGTGAAGGATTATGACTATGACATTAGCTACCACCCGGGTAAAGCTAATGTAGTTGCGGATGCATTGAGCAGAAAAGTCGCAGTGATGGCTCATTTGACAATTAAGAGACCTCTTCAGACTGAGATGCAGAGGTTTGGTCTAGAGACTTATCCTCGAGGTAGAGTTCCCCGTCTATCTACCTTGACTATTCAGTCTTCTCTTCCTGACCGTATTCGCAGTGGTCAGTCAGCAGATGAGCAGTTAGCAAAGTGGAAGCAGAGAGATGAGGCCAAGGGCAGTGTCTTGTATTCAGTCAACGACGATATTGTGAGATATCGAGACAGGATGTGGGTTCCCAGCAGTGGTTCTATTCGAGCAGATATTCTATCAGAGGCCCACATGTCACCGTACTCTATTCATCCAGGGAGTACAAAGATGTACCGAGATCTGCAGTCATTGTATTGGTGGCCTGAGATGCAGAAAGACATCAGACGATTTGTATCCGAGTGTCTAACTTGCCAGTTATTGAAGGCGGAGCAACAGAGACCAGCAGGTTTGCTCAAGCCTCTTCCCATTCCTGAGTGGAAATGGGAGAATGTTACCATGGACTTCGTGACCGGATTGTCGAAGTCAGTCAGAGAATCAAATGCTATCTGGGTGATTGTAGATCGTCTTACCAAATCAGCGCACTTCTTGCCTATTAAGATGACTTTCACCATGATTCAGTATGCAGAGTTGTATATCCAGGAGATAGTCCGACTTCATGGTATTCCAGTTTCTATCGTATCTGACAGAGATTCCAGATTCACTTCCTCATTTTGGAAGAGTTTGCATTCGACTATGGGTACGAAGTTGCTGTGTAGCACAGCTTTCCATCCTCATACAGATGGGCAGTCAGAGCGAGTTATTCAGATTTTAGAGGATCTTCTCAGTGCTTGTGTTATTGATTTCTCTGGGAGTTGGGAGTCAAACTTGCCATTAGTGGAGTTCACCTATAACAACAGTTTTCAGTCGTCTGTCGGTATGGCTCCGTATGAAGCACTATATGGCCGCAAGTGCAGATCTTCTGTTCAATGGGACGAAATAGGGGAGAGATCAGAGTTGGGTCTGGAGATTATTCAGCAGGCTGCCGATGTAGTAGTCAAGATCCGAGATATGATGAGGACTGCTCAGAGACGACAGAAATGTTATGCAGATCAAAGGAGGAGAGACCTAGAGTTTGCCGTTGGCGACCATGTCTTTGTGAAGGTAGCACCTATGAAGGGGGTCATGCGATTTGGGAAGAAAGGGAAGCTCAGGCCGAGATTCATTGGACCATTTGAGATCCTCAAAAGAGTTGGAAATCTAGCTTATCGTGTGGCCCTTCCGCCGAATCTACCTAGAGTACACAATGTGTTCCACGTCTCTATGCTGAGGAAGTACATGGCAAATCCTTCGCATGTCTTGAACTTTGAGCCGTTGCGGCTTACTCCGAACCTGTCTTATGAGGAGAGACCAGTGCAGATCCTAGACAGACATGAGAAGAAGCTTCGGAACAAGCTAGTTAAGCGAGTGAAAGTCAAATGGCTCAACCATTCAGAGGAGGAAGCTACGTGGGAGTCTGAGCCAGAGATGAGGAGTCGGTATCCCGAGTTATTCGGTAAGTTTTAATTTCGAGGACAAAATTTTTTTTAAGGGGGGGAGAGTTGTAGAACCCGTAAATTAGACTACGTATAAGCCATGCATAATTCTAGTATTTTAAATTAAAATGATTTTATTATTTTTGCATGAGTATTTATTCTTTCCTTTAAAGTTAATTATTTTATGCAGTAGTTTAAATTTTTATCTTTTCAGTTAATTCAGTGAGGCCAGACTAGAGTTGGAGCTTAGAGATAAAATTTAAGATTAAGAAATCATTCCCAGAATTTATTTTAGCTAGCTAATAAGTTAATTTAAGTTAAAAGGAGGCTTAAGGAATTATTAGGTAACTTGAGGTAAGTAGGAAATAAGTTCATTTAGGTTCCATAATTAAGGTGTTAATTCACTAAATTATTTAAAGGATATGTAAACTCTAAAGATTTAAAATACACTAACTAAACAATATTTCCCTTCATTTTTATTTCAAATTTCGGCCACCCCTTAGTGAGAACAATTCTTTGACAACTCACCATCTTTGACTCCTTCTTTATTATTTTTTGGCATGATAATCCTTTCATTTATTAACCACCCTTAATTAATATTAGATCATTATCCTAGCCTTGTTTAGCATGTAGAATCGGTCATACCCATTTCCCTTTCCAACAATCATTTTGATAGCAAACCAATTCAAATTCAAAAGAGAGCAAGACTTGGTCTCGCCATCCCTTTTATATTGCAACCCCTTCTCCCTCACTCTCCTAACCATCATTTCCTCTCCCCTTGCACCGAAAATTTGAGAGCATTTCAGAGCATTTTCGTGAGCCTCATAGCTTGAGTAAGAGAGAAAATAATTGAGTAGAAGGAAGATCAAGAAGATCACTCCGCCTCCTCCGCGCCGCGTCGTCGTTTCGTTCGTTTTCTTTTCAAAACAAAACCAAGGCATGTTTATATTTTTATTGACTATTCAATCAAGTCGTATTATGATATTTAAACATTACATGATCATGGTTTGTTAGCCAAAAACCGAAATTTTATCAAGCACCTTTCAAAAACTTATGTACAGAATTTTTCGGTTCCTCTTGTGCTTCACGGTTGCTACGTTTTTGGTGGTTTCAGGGTATGGTTCGATTCCAGGTTTCCAAGGCTACTCCTAGGCATGTACTAGGACATGTTAGGAACACATTTGTCCATTGGTTCAAGCCCTATGCATGCTGAAATTCAGAATTTACAGCAACTCATCCTTAGTGTCACTTTGAGTTTCGATTTTTGATTCTTGCTGTCAAAGGAGGACGTATCTGGTCTTGGCTGCCCTAGGGGCTATAGCCATGGTTGGGACACCTCCTTGGCATGTCTAAGACGTGAACAAGTTGGCCTTTCAAGGCTTGGTCCATGGTTGCATCGGTTTTTAAACAAAACAAGACAATCCCTTCGACCCCCTTTCATTTCTGCATGTGTGAGTTTCAAGTATATGGTATTGGGGTGGACCTTGGTTGGCTTTTTAGCCCTTAGCCATGGTTCATACCATACCTTATGATGTCTAGATCATGCCATGGTCAATCAAATGGCCACTAGAAAGGTCCATGATAGCAAACGTAGCAATACTCCCCATGAGCGCAGATTTGGTCTCGGGTGGGACGTGCGGCACATTTATGTTATGGTTCAAATTGTGGCTGGCCTAGGGCCCTTAGCCTTGGTTCAAACAATACCCTAGAATGTTAGTAAGAGCCTCTGGTTGGTGGTTCAAGCCCCAATGGCCGGTTGTCTCGAAAACGACATAAGGAAGCAAAGGCACGGCTGCTGTATTTTTGTGGACAGCAAGTGGTGCGTTGGTTCATAGGCTCGTTCGAGTTCTTGGTTGGCTTCTAGCCTATGTCCTTGAACTGGACAGTGCCTCATCAAGTTAAGAAGGTCATGTTTTTGGCCGTTTGTGATTCAGATCATTTTAGAGGTCGTACGAGAAATTACGGTGCGATGTGCCAAATTGACTCTCGAAAGAGTGTTTCCTGTTTTGGCCTCCATTCACCAAAATTTCGGCCCTTACCATTTTAGGAGCATTATTTCAACATTTTAGGCGTATTTTAATCATTACTACATGATGGTTCGGTGTTGGTTCGGGTTGGTACGGAGTCATGATTAAATACGAAGTCGTTAAGCGTAATGTTGCCATTTTTGAGATTTAATTACATAGTTTGGTCAAGTTAAATCATTTGCACATTTCTTATGGTAAATTTAGGTCACAGCGAGACTGGTAACGATCCAATCCATGTTGTAAAATAATACAGGATATTTAATTATGTCATTTAATTATATTACGTGCATAAAAATATAAAATATTCATTTTTGAGATTTATGCGATATTGCTTGTGGCCATTTCACTATCATGGGATCATTGTATCATCCGGTCGTCAGTTACCGGTCAGTTCAGTTCAGTTCCACCCAGTATACTGTGGCAGTAGTCTGATCAGGCGTTCATTACTTCACCCGATCGCCAGTTATCGGTCAGTTCAGTTCAGTTCAGTGCAGGGGCCACTTGCGTAGAACATAATCTCAACAGAAAATTTATGATATGTTATTTTATGACAGGGCTCGATTGAGCAAACATTTCACTTATGATGTTCAGTCAGTTATGCACGTATTATAATTGCTCATGATAAACTATTTTCACATTATGCCTCATGACATTATATTTCATCTCATGCAATTTTACTATATTATTTACTCGTTATTTACGATATATGCATGCTGAGTCTTTAGACTCACTAGACTTGATTGTTGTAGGTACGGATGAGGTCGGGACCGAGGGCGGGGACCAGTGAGCCAGCTTGGGTCGGCAGTAGTGGAACCCGAGGACCTCATTTACTGCATTCGCCATTTTTATGCTCAAACATTTTAACAGTTGTTGGATTACTTTAAACTTGTTATTTTGCGAACAATAAGTTCTTCCGCTGCTATTTTTAAACATTAAACTTGATTTATCCGTTTATTTTGTGAATGAGGCATTTTAATTATTTCAAAAAGAAATTTTTTTTATTTTTCCCCAAATTTTCAAACACGAATTTTCGGGCCATTATAACCTATTTCTAAAGCCCCTTACAGAATGACACCAGTTGAACTGAAAGAACTGAAAGATCAGCTAGAGGATTTACTAGCCAAGGATTACATCAGACCGAGTGTTTCTCCTTGGGGCGCTCCAGTACTGTTTGTCAAAAAGAAAGACGGTCCAATGAGACTCTGCATTGATTATTGGCATTTGAACAAGGCTATGATAAAGAATAAATACCCTTTGCCTCGTATTCACGACCTATTTGATCAGTTGCAGGGTTCTTCTATTTATTCCAAGATCGATCTGAGATCTGGATATTATCAGTTGAGAGTCAGATATTCTGATATATCGAAGACAACTTTCAGAAACAGGCATGGCCACTATGAGTTTATAGTCATGCCATTTGGTTTAACGAATGCTCCAGCGGTATTTATGGGATTTGATGAACCATATATTTCAGAAATATATTGATGACTTTGTGATTATCTTTGTAGAACCCGTAATCAGTAGACGTATAAGCCATGCATAATTCTAGATTTTTAAATTTTAATTGACTTCATTGCATGATTATTTTAAATGCATTTATTTGAAGTTAATTATTTATTATTTCAGTTCAGTAATATGATTTTTAGCATTTCAGCATTTTCAGTGAGGCCGGACCGGAGTTAGAGTTTTGAGATAGAATTTAAGATTCGAGAAATATTTCCAGAAGTTAATTTAGCTAGCAAGTAAGTTCATTTAAGTTAAAAAGAAGTTTAAGGAATTATTTAAGTTAGTTGAGGATTTTAATTTAAATTATTGGAGGTGATTAAGAAATGAGCTCATTTAAGTTACTTAATTAAGGGGTTAGTTCACTAAATTAATTAAAGGATTGGTAAGGCTTTCAAGGATTATTAGTTGACTAGATAATCAATTTTCCCCCTACCATTTATCATGCATTTTCGGCCACACCCCTAGAAGAACAAACTAGGACTTGCCAACTCACCTTTGACCCATTCTTGGTTGATTAGCATGCTAATTCTTTTAGCTATTTTTCCACCTTAATTAATTAATACTAGACCACTATCCTAACCCTTGTTTGGCATGATAAAATCGGCCACTATAGTCTAGAACCACCCAAGAGATCATTTTATAGCAATTCAAAATTCAAAATTCAAATGCATGAAGACTTGGTCTTGATATGATCCCATTTTTGTGCACCCTTCTCCTCACCTTCATAACCATCACTCCCCCCTCCACCTCCACCAAAAATAAGACCCCTTTTCAGTAGAAAAAAACGTGGATAGCAGCTAGGGAGAAAGGGAGAAAAATCGAGAGCCAAGAAAGGTAGAGAAGCAAGCCACTCCGTCTCCTCCGCGCCGTCTCGTCTCTTCTTTTCGTTTTCTTTCGAAATGAAACCAGGCATGTCTAGATTTCTTTCAAACCTCAATCAAGTCATATTATCATTTATTTTTCAGTACATGATCATGTTTTAGCAAGCAAAAACCGAGATACATGTCAAAAATATTTTTGGAACACACATGCAGAATTTCGGCCCTTTCATGACAAGCTTCACGTTTTTCTGAGTTTTGTGGTTTCAGGTGATTGGTTCGATTCCAGGCTCCCAAGGCGGCTTGTATACATGTAGTAAGATGCATTAGGACCATGTTGGTCCATTTAAACCAGCCCCATGCTTGCTAGAAATTCAGAATGACAGCAAGTCCCTTAGGTGCAGAAAAATGTGGTTCGAAAATTCAGTTTCTTGTCAAGGGGTTGGATCTGATCTTGGCTGCCCCAAGGGCCTATAGCCATGGTTGGATCACTTCCCTAGCATGTCTAAGACGTGACTAAGTTGCCCTTTTGTTGGCTTGGTCCATGGCTCATCGGTTTTTAAATAATCAACAAGAACAGCCCCTTTCCCCATTCGGCCCTTCCATTTTTCTGCATATGGTTTCGTTTCTTTTGTTGCTTGGTGTGGATCTTGGTTGGCCTATGGCCCTTAGCCACAGTTCATATCATGCTCCTAGATGTCTAGATCGTGCCATGGTCAATCAAATGGCCACTGGAACGACGCAAGACATCGATCATAGCATAAACACTACACACGCACGCATGAGGGCCCTCGGTGAGAACTTTCGGGTGGTTGCTGCAATGAGGCGAATTGTGGCTGGCCTAGGGCCCTTAGCCATGGTTCAAATCATTCCTTGGGACGTTGTGGAGAGGCTTTGGTCGGTGGTTAAAGCCCCCAATGGCCAAAAGTCTCGCAAACGACGCGATGCAAGCTAGGTCGCAGCTGCTGGAAATTACAGCAAGTTGCTGTGTCGGTTCAGAGGCTCGTTCGAGTTCTTGGTTGGCTTTTAGCCCATGGCCTTGGACTGGACAGTGCCTCATTGAGTTAGGAAGGTCATGTTTTTGACCGTTCGTCATTTGGATCATTTTTGAGGTCGTACGAGAATTTACGGTGCAATGTGCCAAATTGACTCTCGAAAGAGCGTTTCGTGTTTTGGCCTCCATTCCACCTAGATTTCGACCCTATCATTTTAGGAACATTATTTTATGATTTTTCAGCGTATTTTAATCATGACTATACGTCAGGTCAGTGTCGGTTCAGGTTGGCTCTGAGTCATGATTAAATGCGAAGTCAGTAGGCGTCATAGTCGCATCTTTTGAACGTAAATTGCATAGTTGGTCATGTTTAAGCTATTGCATATTTTTCATGGCACAGTTAGGTTGCAGCGAGCCTGGGGACGATCCAATCCAATCCAGTTGGTAAAATTACAGGAATTTTCATTACGCCAGTTAATTATTTTACGTGCATTAAACAGAAAATGATTATTTTTGAGATTTATGCGATATGGCTTGTGGTTCATTCACTATGTGGGAGTGTTATTTTTTTTACGGTCGCCAGTGACCGATCAGTTCAGTATGGTACCACCCGGTCGCCAGTGACCGGCCAGCTCAGTTCAGTTTCAGCCTCCCCGGTAGCCAATTACCGATCAGTTCAGCTTAGTGCAGTGGCCACAGGCGTAAAACATAATCTCAACGGAAAATTTTACCAGATATTTCAGTACAGGCTCCAAGGAGCAAATATTTTTACAGTGACTTCCAGTTCAGTTATGCACGTATTATAATTGCTCAGTACAGATTATTTTCAGTATGCCTCAGGACAGGATATTTTATCTCATGCATATTTTAAATTCAGATTTTTACTCGTTACCTGCGATTTATGCATGCTGAGTCTTTAGGCTCACTAGACTTGATTGTTGTAGGTACTGATGAGGCCAGGGCCGAGGGCGGGGACCAGTGAGCCAGCTTGGGTCGGCAGTAGTGGCACCCGAGGACCTCAGAGCAGCAGTTGTTATTTTCTTCGCAAACAATTTTTATCAGTTGTTGGATATTTTTAAATCGTTGTTGTTGGCAAAAACTTTGATTTTCTTCCGCTGCAATATTTTGAAATATTGAACTTGATTCACCAGTGATTTTATGAATGAGGCCATTTAAGTTCTTTTAAAAAGAAAATTTTTAATTTTCCGCAAATTTTCAAGCAAGTAGTTCGAGGGCCTTCACAGTTGGTATCAGAGCCAGGTTCTGTATAGGGTTTCACTACTACTGACCGCGAGAAGCTCACGAAGCCACGCCTTTGGTCTGTAAGTTTTTCAGTTCAGCATTTTGTTCAGCATTTCAGTTATAGCATGAATTATTTTGTCAGCATGCTTCCAGATTTTCAGTATTTCAGAGTTCATTTAAAATAAAGTATGGAATTATGCATGTTAGTTACGTATGGGTTATGTTGGAACAGTATGCCCCCTAGACGCATTTTAGAGCGCAACAGAGAGGTGGAGCCTCGCCGAGAGGACAGAGAGGAGCATAGACCGGAGGGAGACCTACCACCTCCTCCACCGCCCCCACCGGACATGAGTGCCCAGATGTTAGCTGGGATGGCACAGTTCTTCGCACAGTTTGCGGGGGGCAATGCCGCAGCCGCAGCCAGGCCGACAGGGCCCGAGGCAGTGTATGAGCGATTCATGAAGATGCGGCCGAAGGAATTCTCTGGGGCATCTGACCCCATGGTTGCCGAGGGATGGATCAAATCCCTCGAGGTTATCTTCGATTTTATGGAGCTGGGAGATGCAGATCTAGTCCGATGTGCCACCTACTTGTTCACTGGAGACGCCCGCTTATGGTGGGAAGGAGCTTCGGTAGCCCTGACATTGGCTACACTTTCTTGGACCCGCTTTACGAAGGTTTTCTACTCCAAGTATTTTGCTGAGGAGGTTCGCACCAGGCTGACCACCGAGTTCATGAGCCTGAGACAGGGGGATATGTCGGTTACGGAGTTTATCCGTAAGTTCGAGAGGGGCTGTCACTTTGTGCCCCTGATAGCGAATGATGCTAGAGCCAAGCTGATGCACTTCCTGGTGGGTTTACGGCCGATCTTGTGCCGGGATGTTAGGGTATCTGACCCTGCTACTTATGAGGTTGCCGTCTCCAAGGCCTTAGCCGCAGAGCAGGATCTGCGGGATATCGAGAGGGATCGCCAGGGCAAGCGCCCAGTCCAGGCACCGCACCGCCCTCCTCCTCTTCAGCATCAGCAGCAGAATAAGAGGCCTTTTCATGGACCGCCCAGGAACAGAGGCCAGCAGCAGCAGCAGCAGCAGCAGCGGGGACGCCCAGCCCCGAGGACTCAGGAGCACCCAGTCTGTCCCAGGTGCTCACGTCGCCATCCTGGAGCATGTATGGCTGGCTCAGGAAAGTGTTTTAAGTGTGGCAGTCCAGACCACATGTTGCTGCAGTGCCCTCAGAGGAAATCTGCCTACCCAAGGCAGAGTTTTTGCTCTCCATGCCGCGGAAGCCAACCCGGAGACTATGTTGTTGACAGGTACCTTTAAACTTTAAGTTATTCTTCGAATTTCAACATTTTGGGAATCGGGATTTAGATTTTGAACTTAGAACTGTTATAGGATTGCATGCTCTACTCAGATTTATTTCGGGGAAATTAAGCTAGAGGAACCTAGACCTTTGCATGTCTATAAGTTTAGATCTTGTAGTGGGATTCAACTTAGAACTCCGCTCTTTCAGGGAGAATTTTTATATCTGGTTCCGCTACCAAGGCCTTGATAGATTCAAGGGCCACTCACTCATTTATTTCGGAGGTCTTTGCAAACTTTCTCAAGATCCAGACCATTGGGCTAGATACAGCCTTTTCAGTAGTGTTGCCGTCAGGCGAGGAGATGGCAGCCACCAATGTTATCCGAGATATAGACCTTGAGCTGCACGGTAATCTTGTTTATGCGGATCTGATTGTGCTACCGATGCCGGAATTTGACATCATCCTAGGGATGGACTGGCTATTGAGGAACAGAGTGTTGATAGACTTCCAGCGGAGATCCGTTCTTGTCCGACCGCCTGGAATGGAGCAGTTCTTATTTGAGCCGGACAGGTACTTTCCTTTACCGCGCATTATTCCTTATGTTCAGGCTAGGAAGCTCATGCATAGAGGGTGTCGGGCATTTCTAGCAACCTTTTTATCTGTCCCCGAGGAACCCAGCCAGTCAGCCTCAGATGTTCCGATTGTCAGAGATTTCTTAGACGTTTTTCCCGAAGACGTCTCTGGTATGCCACCCGAGAGAGAGGTGGAGTTTTCCATTGAGCTTATGCCAGGTACGGCTCCGATATCCAAAGCACCGTACCGACTAGCACCGACAGAGATGGCAGAGCTTAAGAAGCAGATCCAAGAACTTCTTGACAAGGAGTTCATTCGCCCGAGCTTTTCTCCATGGGGCGCGCCAGTCTTATTCGTGAAAAAGAAGGATGGCTCGATGAGGCTTTGCATTGACTACCGGGAGTTGAACAGGGTTACAGTGAAGAATAAATACCCACTGCCGAGGATTGAGGATCTGTTTGACCAGTTGCAGGGAGCTTCGATTTTCTCCAAGATAGATCTGCGTTCCAGTTATCACCAGTTGAGGGTGAGAGATGCTGATGTCTCGAAGACAGCTTTCAGGACTCGTTATGGCCACTACGAGTTCCTAGTGATGCCGTTCGGTCTGACGAATGCGCCAGCGATCTTCATGGATCTAATGAATCGCGTATTTCAGCCGTACCTTGACCAGTTTGTGATAGTGTTCATAGATGACATTCTTGTCTACTCCAAGAATCGGGAGGAGCACAGCAGGCATCTGACCACAGTGTTGCAGACATTGCAGAAACATAAACTATTCGCAAAGTTCAGTAAGTGCGAATTCTGGTTAGAGAAGGTGGCGTTCTTGGGCCACATTGTTTCTAGCAGTGGCATTGAGGTAGACCCGGCGAAAGTTGCAGCAGTCAGAGATTGGGTTGTGCCTCAGAATGCATCAGAGATCCGCAGTTTTCTTGGGCTAGCAGGATATTACAGGAAATTCATTCAGGGATTCTCATCCATTGCCGTTCCACTCACAGCACTGACCAAGAAAAATGTGAAGTTTGTGTGGAGCGAGGAGTGTCAGAAGAGCTTCGATACTTTGAAGCAAGCTCTTATCTCAGCACCCGTTTTGGCTGTACCGTCAGGATCTGGCGAGTTTGTCCTTTATACCGATGCTTCGAAGCTTGGTTTAGGTGCAGTTTTGATGCAGCATGGGAGAGTGATAGCGTATGCTTCTCGACAGCTGAAAATTCACGAGAAGAACTACCCCACCCATGATCTGGAGTTAGCGGCCGTAGTTTTTGCTTTGAAGATTTGGAGGCACTATCTGTATGGAGAGAAGTGTCAGATCTTTACCGACCATAAGAGCCTCAAGTATTTCTTTACGCAGAAGGAGCTGAACATGCGTCAGAGACGTTGGTTGGAGCTTGTGAAAGACTACGATTGTGACATTAGCTACCACCCGGGTAAAGCTAATGTAGTTGCGGATGCTTTGAGCAGGAAAGTCGCAGTGATGGCTCATTTGACGATGCAGAAACCTCTTCAGATTGAGATGCAGAGGTTTGATCTTGAGACTTACCCTCGAGGTAGAGTTCCTCGTTTATCTACCTTGACTATCCAGTCCTCTCTTATTGACCGTATTCGCAGCGGTCAGGCAGCAGATGAGCAGTTGGCACAGTGGAAGAAGAGAGATGAAGCTAAGGGCAGTGTTTTGTATTCAGTCAGCGACGGTATTGTGAGATACCGAGATAGGATATGGGTTCCTAGCAGTGATTCTATCCGAGCAGACCTCTTATCAGAGGCCCATACGTCCCCGTACTCTATTCACCCTGGGAGTACGAAGATGTACAAAGATCTGCAGCTACTGTATTGGTGGCCAGGGATGAAGAAGGACATCAGGCGTTTTGTATCCGAGTGCCTGACTTGCCAGTTAGTGAAGGCCGAGCATCAGAGACCAGCAGGTTTGCTCAAGCCTCTTCCTATTCCCGAGTGGAAGTGGGAGAACATTACCATGGACTTTGTGACCGGATTGCCGAGGTCAGCCAGAGGATCGAATGCTATTTGGGTGATTGTAGATCGTCTTACCAAATCAGCGCACTTCTTGCCTATTAAGACGACTTTGCACCATGGTTCAGTATGCAGAGCTGTATATCCGAGAGATAGTCCGACTCCACGGTATTCCAGTTTCTATCGTATCCGACAGAGATCCCAGATTCACTTCCTCGTTTTGGAAGAGTTTGCATTCGACTTTGGGTACGAAGTTGCTGTTTAGCACAGCTTTCCATCCGCAGACAGATGGACAGTCGGAGCGAGTTATTCAGATCTTAGAGGATCTTCTCCGTGCTTGCGTCATTGATTTCTCTGGGAGTTGGGAGTCGAACTTACCATTGGTAGAGTTCACCTATAACAACAGTTTCCAGTCGTCCATAGGTATGGCTCCGTATGAAGCGCTGTATGGCCGCAAGTGTAGATCTCCTGTTCATGGGATGAAGTAGGAGAGAGAGCAGAGTTGGGTCCAGAGATTGTTCAGCAGGCAGCAGATGTAGTAGTCAAGATCCGTGATAGGATGAGGACTGCTCAGAGCCGACAGAAGAGTTATGCCGATCAGCGGAGGAGAGAGTTAGAGTTTGCAGTGGGCGATCATGTCTTCGTGAAAGTGTCACCTATGAAGGGTGTCATGAGATTTGGCAAGAAAGGGAAGCTCAGTCCGAGATTCATTGGACCGTTTGAGATCCTCGACAGAGTTGGGACGCTAGCGTATCGTGTGGCTCTTCCGCCAAATCTGGCCGGAGTACACAATGTCTTTCACGTCTCCATGCTGAGGAAGTATATGGCAAATCCTTCGCATGTGCTGAATTTCGAGCCGTTGCAGCTTACTCCGAACTTATCTTATGAGGAGAGACCCGTGCAGATCTTAGACAGACAGGAGAAGAAACTTCGGAACAAGTTGGTTAAGCGAGTCAAAGTCAAATGGCTCAACCATTCAGAGGAGGAAGCTACGTGGGAGTCTGAGCCGGAGATGAGAAGTCGATACCCTGAGTTATTCGGTGAGTTCTAATTTCGAGGACGAAATTTATTTTAAGGGGGGAAGGATTGTAGAACCCGTAATCAGTAGACGTATAAGCCATGCATAATTCTAGATTTTTAAATTTTAATTGACTTCATTGCATGATTATTTTAAATGCATTTATTTGAAGTTAATTATTTATTATTTCAGTTCAGTAATATGATTTTTAGCATTTCAGCATTTTCAGTGAGGCCGGACCGGAGTTAGAGTTTTGAGATAGAATTTAAGATTCGAGAAATATTTCCAGAAGTTAATTTAGCTAGCAAGTAAGTTCATTTAAGTTAAAAAGAAGTTTAAGGAATTATTTAAGTTAGTTGAGGATTTTAATTTAAATTATTGGAGGTGATTAAGAAATGAGCTCATTTAAGTTACTTAATTAAGGGGTTAGTTCACTAAATTAATTAAAGGATTAGTAAGGCTTTCAAGGATTATTAGTTGACTAGATAATCAATTTTCCCCCTACCATTTATCATTCATTTTCGGCCACACCCCTAGAAGAACAAACTAGGACTTGCCAACTCACCTTTGACCCATTCTTGGTTGATTAGCATGCTAATTCTTTTAGCTATTTTTCCACCTTAATTAATTAATACTAGACCACTATCCTAACCCTTGTTTGGCATGATAAAATCGGCCACTATAGTCTAGAACCACCCAAGAGATCATTTGATAGCAATTCAAAATTCAAAATTCAAATGCATGAAGACTTGGTCTTGATATGATCCCATTTTTGTGCACCCTTCTCCTCACCTTCATAACCATCACTCCCCCCTCCACCTCCACCGAAAATAAGACCCCTTTTCAGTAGAAAAAAACGTGGATAGCAGCTAGGGAGAAAGGGAGAAAAATCGAGAGCCAAGAAAGGTAGAGAAGCAAGCCACTCCGTCTCCTCCGCGCCGTCTCGTCTCTTCTTTTCGTTTTCTTTCGAAATGAAACCAGGCATGTCTAGATTTCTTTCAAACCTCAATCAAGTCATATTATCATTTATTTTTCAGTACATGATCATGTTTTAGCAAGCAAAAACCGAGATACATGTCAAAAATATTTTTGGAACACACATGCAGAATTTCGGCCCTTTCATGACAAGCTTCACGTTTTTCTGAGTTTTGTGGTTTCAGGTGATTGGTTCGATTCCAGGCTCCCAAGGCGGCTTGTATACATGTAGTAGGATGCATTAGGACCATGTTGGTCCATTCAAACCAGCCCCATGCTTGCTGGAAATTCAGAATGACAGCAAGTCCCTTAGGTGCAGAAAAATGTGGTTCGAAAATTCAGTTTCTTGTCAAGGGGTTGGATCTGATCTTGGCTGCCCCAAGGGCCTATAGCCATGGTTGGATCACTTCCCTAGCATGTCTAAGACGTGACTAAGTTGCCCTTTTGGTGGCTTGGTCCATGGCTCATCGGTTTTTAAATAATCAACAAGAACAGCCCCTTTCCCCATTCGGCCCTTCCATTTTTCTGCATATGGTTTCGTTTCTTTTGTTGCTTGGTGTGGATCTTGGTTGGCCTATGGCCCTTAGCCACAGTTCATATCATGCTCCTAGATGTCTAGATCGTGCCATGGTCAATCAAATGGCCACTGGAACGATGCAAGACATCGATCATAGCATAAACACTACACACGCACGCATGAGGGCCCTCGGTGAGAACTTTCGGGTGGTTGCTGCAATGAGGCGAATTGTGGCTGGCCTAGGGCCCTTAGCCATGGTTCAAATCATTCCTTGGGACGTTGTGGAGAGGCTTTGGTCGGTGGTTAAAGCCCCCAATGGCCAAAAGTCTCGCAAACGACGCGATGCAAGCTAGGTCGCAGCTGCTGGAAATTACAGCAAGTTGCTGTGTCGGTTCAGAGGCTCGTTCGAGTTCTTGGTTGGCTTTTAGCCCATGGCCTTGGACTGGACAGTGCCTCATTGAGTTAGGAAGGTCATGTTTTTGACCGTTTGTCATTTGGATCATTTTTGAGGTTGTACGAGAATTTACGGTGCAATGTGCCAAATTGACTCTCGAAAGAGCGTTTCGTGTTTTGGCCTCCATTCCACCTAGATTTCGACCCTATCATTTTAGGAACATTATTTTATGATTTTTCAGCGTATTTTAATCATGACTATACGTCAGGTCAGTGTCGGTTCAGGTTGGCTCTGAGTCATGATTAAATGCGAAGTCAGTAGGCGTCATAGTCGCATCTTTTGAACGTAAATTGCATAGTTGGTCATGTTTAAGCTATTGCATATTTTTCATGGCACAGTTAGGTTGCAGCGAGCCTGGGGACGATCCAATCCAATCCAGTTGGTAAAATTACAGGAATTTTCATTACGCCAGTTAATTATTTTACGTGCATTAAACAGAAAATGATTATTTTTGAGATTTATGCGATATGGCTTGTGGTTCATTCACTATGTGGGAGTGTTATTTTTTTTACGGTCGCCAGTGACCGATCAGTTCAGTATGGTACCACCCGGTCGCCAGTAACCGGCCAGCTCAGTTCAGTTTCAGCCTCCCCGGTAGCCAGTTACCGATCAGTTCAGCTTAGTGCAGTGGCCACAGGCGTAAAACATAATCTCAACGGAAAATTTTACCAGATATTTCAGTACAGGCTCCAAGGAGCAAATATTTTTACACTGACTTCCAGTTCAGTTATGCACGTATTATAATTGCTCAGTACAGATTATTTTCAGTATGCCTCAGGACAAGATATTTTATCTCATGCATATTTTAAATTCAGATTTTTACTCGTTACCTGCGATTTATGCATGCTGAGTCTTTAGGCTCACTAGACTTGATTGTTGTAGGTACTGATGAGGCCAGGGCCGAGGGCGGGGACCAGTGAGCCAGCTTGGGTCGGCAGTAGTGGCACCCGAGGACCTCAGAGCAGCAGTTGTTATTTTCTTCGCAAACAATTTTTATCAGTTGTTGGATATTTTTAAATCGTTGTTGTTGGCAAAAACTTTGATTTTCTTCCGCTGCAATATTTTGAAATATTGAACTTGATTCACCAGTGATTTTATGAATGAGGCCATTTAAGTTCTTTTAAAAAGAAAATTTTTAATTTTCCGCAAATTTTCAAGCAAGTAGTTCGAGGGCCTTCACAATCTTTATTGACGATATTCTGATTTATTCGAAGAATCTGATTGATCATGCTGTGCATCTGAGAATTGTATTGAAAACTCTGAGAACTGAAAAACTGTATGCAAAGTTATCGAAATGTGAGTTTTAGCTGAAACAATTTGTATTTTTGGGGCACATTATATCTGGAGATGGTATTTATGTTGATCTTAGCAAAGTTGATGTTGTGATCAATTGGCCTAGACCGACATCAGTGCCAGAGATACGCAGTTTCATGGGTTTAGCGGACTATTATGGTCGATTCATCAAAGATTTCTCCAGTATTGATAAGCCGATTACTCAGCTAACCCAGAAGATTGCCCCTTTTGTTTGGTCAGAGGCGTGTGAATCCAGTTTCCTGGAGTTGAAAAAGAGATTAACCCGTGCTCTGGTGATTTTGTTGTTTATTATGATGCTTCTCATAGGGGACTAGGTTGTGTTCTGATGCAGCGAGGACATGTGATTGCTTATGCCCCGAGACAATTAAAACCACATGAGACTCGCTACCCGATTCATGATCTTGAATTGGCTGCCATCGTATTTGCATTGAAAATCTGGCGACACTATCTATATGGTGAGAAATTTGAAATTTATTCTGATCACAAGAGTTTGGAATATCTATTTTCACAGTCAGAACTGAATATGAGGCAACGTAGATGGCTTGATTTGTTGAAAGATTTTGATTGTGAAATCAAAATGCAGTAGCTGATGCACTGAGTCGAAAGGTATGTTCTTTATCCCTATCGACGATTGGTGTCTCGAATTTGATTGAAGATTGCTGTCTTTCTGGACTAGTATTTGAAACAGATTATCAATCTCCGAGACTTTGTCCCATTCAAGTTGAACTAGAGCTGATTTTAAGAATAAAAAAAACACAGAAAGTCGATCAAAATATTCAGAATTTGATTACGATGGTCAGATCAGGGCATCAATCAGAATATCAGGTTCGTGATAAAGTGTTATATGTGAATAATCATCTTGTTGTGCCAGATGTTTCATACTTGAGACAATAGATTTTGACAGAAGCACACTGTAGTCGTTTTAGTGTTCATCATTGTGACAGAAAGATGTACAATTATCTGAAGAAACAGTTTTGGTGAAAACAGATGAAATCAGATATTGCAGATTTTGTGTCCAGATGTTTGAATTGCTAACAGATTAAAACAGGAAGGAAGAAACCAGGAGGTCTGTTGCAAAGCTTATCTATTCCAGAATGGAAATGGGACCGAATTTCCATGGATTTTGTTATGAAGCTACCACGATCCTCCCGAGGTTGTGATATGATTTGTGTCGTTATTGACAGATCGACAAAATCAGCGTGTTTCATTCCATACCGAATGACGTACAGACACGATCAGATGGCAGAAATTTATGTCAGAGAAGTGCTTAGATTGCATGGAGTGTCAAAGTATATCGTATCAGATCGTGACCTTCGATTTACTTCTCACTTTTGTCACAGTTTGCAACAAGCTCTAGGTATGAAATTACAATTGAGTACTACATATCATCCTCAGACAGACTGACAATTAGAAAGAACTATACAGACATTGAAGGATATGCTTAGAGCTATAGTGCTAGATTTGGGCATTAGTTAGCAAGATTCTTTACCACTTTATGAATTCGCGTACAACAACAGTTATCAGACGAGTATAGAATGGCTCCGTTTGAAGCTTTGTACGGCAAGAAGTGCAGATCACCTCTCTACTGGGATGATATCTCCGAGGTACCTGAAATTAGACCTGACATGATTCGAGATATGACTCAAAAAGTAAAGCTGATTCAGTAGAGAATGAAGATAGCTCAGGATAGACAAGCCAAATGTGCAAATATTCGACGTCGACCTTTAGAGTTTGAGCAAGGAGTAAGAGTATTTCTGAAGATTTCTCCTTTCAGAGGCGTTGTCAGATTCGGCAAGCGAGGAAAGTTGTCTCCACGTTATATCGGTCCATATGAGATTCTTGAAAAGATAGATAATCGTTCCTATCGACACGCTCTTCCTCCGTCTCTATTTGGAATACATGACGTCTTTCATGTGTCTATGCTACGGAAATATCTTCCTGATGCTTCTCATGTTCTTCAGCCGGATGAGACAGAACTCGATGATACTCTGAGTTATTTTGAAAAATAACTTCAGATTCTAGATCGTAAATAAAAGCAGCTCAGAACGAAGATTATTCCGCTGGGGAAAGTTCAGTGCAGTTTTCATGGCATTGAAGAAGCTACTTGGGAGACCAAATCAGACATGAGACATAAATTTCCAGAGTTGTTCCACTGATGTGAGTTCTTATTTAACTTTAGTTATATCTTCTTATCTTATGTGATTTTATTGCTTTCGAGGATGAAATCATGTCTTCAGAGGGGGAGAATTGTAAGGCCCGAGATTATATCATTGTAATCCAAGATTATTTAATTGACGAATTGATGTGATTATGGAAGGACAAGCTCCGAGAAGGCATAGGAAAGCATGTGAATGTGGAGGCAGAAGACCTCGCGCATATGCGCGAGACGAGGCGCACATATGCACGAGCAGGTAAAAGTTGGTCCAGAAGACCTCGCGCACATGCGTGGAGACGAGGCATGCATATGCGCGAGCAGCCAAATGCCAAGACAGAAAGTCTCGCGCATATGCCCGAGCAGGTGGATTTCTCAAGTGCCGAGACAGAGAGTCTCGCGCATATGCGCGAGCACCAGGCGCGCATATGCGCGAGAAGTTCTAGACGTGGACTTAGAGGAGGACACATGTCTTGCCATGCATATTAAAATGTGTAAACTTCTCCATCCATTTCAGCAATTTCAGCCTAGAAAACCGAGACTCCATGGTTGAATCCTTAAGCTTCTTCATCTTTTAAAATTTTGATTGTACAAGATCCGGCCATCCGATTTTCGTTCCGAGTATAATTACTTGCTTCTCTCGTCATGAGCTTCAAAAGGATGTAAGTTTTATTACTTTCCTGCATGGTTCGAAAATTTGGTGTTGGAGTAATCATAATTTGATTGATATTATGTGTTCTTGAGATTATGGTAAGTATATAATCTAAACCGGATCGAAGAACGGACAACGTATGCAATCGTTATCATTTTTCAGCCTTTGTTTGAATGGGATTGTACAGATTTTGAATTTGTGGGCTGTAATTATTATTGGTTAAGAGTTGTGGTTTTTATCTATTGATGTTGAGTTGCCGGGTATCTTGATATTGCGCCGTTATGCCGTCGAAACGTAATTAGATTGGGATTGATCATACCACGTCTTGCTTTGAGTTGTATATTGATGTTATATCTATCGAATATGTCATTCCAGATTGGGTATTGAAGGCTTCGAACTCGAGAATTCAACTTCGAAATCGATAGAAGAACGAATAAAGAAAGATTGAGATTGGTTGCGTCAAATCAAAAACCGAGAAAATAATGGTATAAATCAATGTTAAACCGGGATAGATAACTCGAGTAAGATATGACTTGAGTTCCAAAACCACATACTTAATTGTTATTGTTTTGATATATTCGAACTCCTTGAATTTATGTGCTTATTCTATTGCGTTATAGAAAAGCATGGAATAGGAGATAGATATCTTAATAGAGTCTTTGGTAGAGGTTCCAAGTCACTGGACGGTTGGTTTATATCGATGCTCTTAGGAGAAGATAGAATCCTATTGTAGATACTCGATATAGTATGCCGAAGTCCGGGAATAAGAACGTACCACCACCTAGAAGGGGAGAGTAGACGGAAGACTTGTTACGTTCTTGTTCAAACCTGGATCCCTAGATAATAGTCGAGTCAAAGATTAAGAGATAAAGAGTTTGATTTAAAGCTTTGTATTGATTTGTGTTTTCATAGACTATGATACATCTTGTTTGAAAAATGTTTTATGCTTTTATATATGCGTATATGACATGCATGTATATGTTGTTTATACTTGGAAATATGTTTCTTACAGGAGTTATCCGACTGTTGTTGTGTTTGTATGTGCGCATGGCAACAGGTGGGACATGATCAGGGTCAAGAAAAGCATGAAAGATCGAGATTAGATTGGTGATCCGGGATTAGATGTAAACTGGTTGTTATACACTTGACATGTAGTTGTTAAACACTAGTTTGTTATGACTTTATTGTTGAACAAGTTTTGTATCTTTGATCATGTTGTAGATATTGAACTTGATCTTGTAAATTGAATAAAATGGAGCATCACTTGTTGTAAAATTTTAGGCACTTGTTATGAGGTGCTCAATTTAAAAAAATAAAAATTCGACCTAGCACATTTAATTGATCCATTTAAGCCAAATGATGATTGAAGAAAAGGAGTTAGCGTGCGGGTCCCCACAGAGGTCATAAAGACTAATGGTGTATAACCATAAACTAGGACGTTTCTACTCGATAAGTGAGAACTACATGGAAAGTCCTTTTTACAGGGTTGTTCACTGCACTCTACAAGGAGCACCTATCTGCATGCCCGAACATCACAATGTCCCCTACCAATGAAACCTGGTACTCACATTGCAGAAACTAGTCTCAAACTCTAGCGGTCTTTATCCTTCTTAGCGGCGGCTGAATCGACTAGGAACTGTTTAGAATATACAGTATTCCAAATATGAGTTTCGTGATACTCATCATATGATCATCTAATATTCTTTCTACTATTTGTATATTCAAGACTTTATCTATGCAAATAACATGGGTATACAGATAAAGATGTGCCAAAACAATAATTTCAAATATTATTAAAATAAATATTATTTGTAAATTGAGTTTCAACATGAACCCTCGGCCAACACTTGGCTCGATGGGCACCTACTCTAAGAATCTCCCACTTGCACTACAGCCAACTACCCATATGTTTTAAACCCATCGATTTGCGATTCTTCTATATCAATGGTCCAGGTAAAGGCTTAGTTAGTGGATCAAAAATATTATCTGTGGAGCCGACTTTGTCAATCGACAATTATCCTCTTTCCACAATCTCTCGGAGGATGTGGTACTTTCACAGTACATGTTTGGATTTCTGATGAGACCTTGGCTCCTTCGCCTGAACAATGGCTCCCGTGCTGTCACAAAACACCGGGCTTGGAGCAACTCCATTAGGAATGACGCCCAAATATTGGACGAAATTCTTTAACCAAACAGCCTCCTTTGCTGCAGCTGATGCAAAAATGTATTCGAACTCAGTGGTGGAATCCGCAGTACTATCTTGCTTCGAACTCTTCCAAAAGATAGCAGCACCATTGAGCATGAATACTTACCCAGAGGTTGACTTTGAGTCATCGATATCGATTTGGAAGCTAGAGTCGGTATAGCCTTCCAATTTCAATTCTCCATCTCTATAGATTAAGAATAACTTATTGGTGCTTCTCAAATACTTGAGGATGTCTTTCACAGCTTTTCAGTGTGGAAGACCAGGTTTCGATTGATATCTACTAACTACAATGAGTGCAAAAGCCACGTCAGGGCGTGTAGATATCATTCCATACATGATAATAACAATTGCATATGCATAAGGAATGATTCTCATCACCGCTATCTCTGCATCAGTCTTGGGAGAGATAGACTTGGATAGGGACACGTCATGACACATTGGTAAATACTCTCTCTTGGACTCATCCATCGAGAACCGCTTAACGATGGTATCAATGTATGTGGACCTTGTGAGACCAATCAATCTTCTTGATCTATCTCTATATTTCTGTATTCCCAATACAAAAGATGCTTCACCCAATTCCTGCATCGAGAGCTTTCCTGCTAACCATATTTTAGTTCATTGCAATATTCCTACATCATTCCCAATAATTATATTTTAGTTTATTGCAATATTCCTACATCATTCCCAATAATTAGAATGTCATCAACATAAAGTACGAGGAATGTCACATCACTCTCACCGAACTTCTTATACACACAGGGTTCCTCAGGATTCCTAGTAAACAAAACTCTTTGATTGTACCATAGATGTCTGCTTTAGACCATAAATAGATCTCAGAAGTTTGCATACCATATGCTTACTTCCGATAGATGTAAACCCTTCAGGTTGAGACATGTAAATCTCTTCCTTAATATCTCCATTAAGAAAAGCTTTCTTTACATCCATCTGCCATATCTTATCTTCATACCATGCAGCTACGGATAGAAATATCCTTATAGACTTGAACATTGCAACTGGAGAAAAGGTTTCCTCAAATTCAACTCCTTGTCTTTGAGTATATCCTTTTGCAACCAATCGCGCCTTGAAGGTTAATACCTTCCCATCCGCCCCAAGTTTCCTCTTGTAAATCCATTAACACCTTATGGGAACACTTCCCTCAGGTGGATCCACTAGATTCCACACTTGGTTCGAACGCATGGAATTCATCTTAGATTCCATAGCTTCAAGCCACTTGGATGAATCAGCATCAGATAACGCTTCCTTGAATGTCATTGGATCACATCCAAGGTTAGGCTCATCATGGCCCTCTTCAAGAAGCAGACCATACCTCATAGGTGGTCTCGAGACTCTCTCGGATCTTCTAGGAGCTTGTATCTCCTTAATTGGCTCTTCGGGTGTGGGTTCTACAATCGTGGGTGTCTCTCGAACCTCCTCGAGTTCTATCATCTCTCCTTTTCTATCCAATAGAAATTCCTTTTCTAAAAATGTTTCATTCCTAGAAACGAACACCTTTGCTTCTTGGGGATGATAGAAATAATATCCAACTGAATTCCTTGGATATCCCACAAAGTAACATAAAATGGATCGACTATCCAATTTATCTCTCACCACCTGTGAAACGTCTCGCACTTTTTATTGCTTTAAAAATACTAAATTTTTTTTTATATAACACTCAATTTTCGGCCAATACATAAAGCTCATAAAAATATTTTTATAAAATATTTTACCCTTTAAAATAAAACATAATCCAACTAGCATTTTAAAAATCAAGTGAAATAGTCATAAAAATGAAATCGTCAACTGGTTTACCAAACCTAAAAAGCAATAATATTTGAAAAGTATAGCCCATACTAAACCTCTCAAAAATCTCTCCAAAAATCATAAATAAATGGTCTTAAAATCTTTAACATAAATCATGAGTCATAAATCATAATGCGGAAAAAGTAGAAGCGCTGGTCCTCGGGTTGTGTGCGCCTTCAGTCCAGTCAAACCCTCCGTCAAACCCACCCTCAACCTCACCTGCATCTATCACACCTAGTGAGTCTAAAGACTCAACAAACCATAATCTTGGTAACAAGTAATACGTAATATAGTTAACATATAAGAGTGAAAAATATTTGTACTTAAAATATCGTTTTCATGAAGATGCATAAACTTCAATCATGAACATTTTCGTAAACCTTTTTATGATGCATGAACTTTAAATAAAAACATTTTCATAATGATGCATCAACCTTAAGCATAAACATTTTCATGACATGCATAACATAAACCTTAATCTTTTCCTTTTTCCTCAACATGACATGACATAAAACCTTTTTAACATGATCATAAACATTTTTCCTTTTCCTTTGTTGAATTCAGATCGTGAATTGTGACTTTCCTCAAACGTCAAAAGTCGATGGATCCATCTACATGTAACCACAGTACTGAGTGGCGGGGGATACCAGAAACACTCTCACCGGTCAACTGGGCCCTGGCCTATCATGATCGAATAGAAATACGATCGTCGGGGCTCCCTCTGGGGCCTTCTCCCATAAATGAGCCCCCTCTGGGCCTTCTCCCCTCACGATATTCTCATTCTTACCTCAAACCTCATTTCCTCATATCCTCATATTCGTAATAATGGAAACACGAACGTCGGGCTCCCACTGGGACCATCACCCTCAAGACATCGCCATCATTAACGAATTAGTCACAATCACTTCACTTCCTTCAACGTTTTACATTCTCATCACTTTATAAAATCGTGCATAACATATATTTTTTTATTTTTGAAACCAAGCATGCAACATGTCTTTTAAATGTCAACCTTAAAGCATAAAAATCCCATAGACATCTAAAAATCATAATTTAATCATGAACATTTCATAAACATTTAAAATGACATTTTAACCTCAAAACATTTACAATAGCATTTTGGCATATTAAATCATAAACATATAAAATTCTTTAAACATTTAACATATCATTTTAACATATAAAATCCCATAAACATTTAAAATATCATTTTAACATAAAAAAATTTCCATAAACATCCATAAAAATAGAAAATAATCATATTAGCACATAAAACAGCATTCAGGGCACTGCCATGATGTTTACTAATTTTTATGTGTAAAAAGACTATTTTACCTTGGACATAGCATTCCTCGTTTTTGACATTTTCTTAATTTCATTGACTCTAACATGTCCCAAATAATTATTTAAGCTTAAATGAATTTTCTCATATTTTTATTTAGCTTAAATCGAGGACTTTTAATTTAATCTTTAAATGCAACGTATTAAAGCGTTTTAAATCCCGGATTAAACCAAACCTTGATATGAAATTCCCAAATTGAAAACTTAGACTTTTAATAATTATTTAAACTTAAATATAATTTTTCATAATTTTATAAAGGTTAAAACTAGGCGTTTCCCAATTCGTTTTTTTTTTAAACTTAGACGTACTTCTCGATTTTGACTCGTATGGACTCGAAACTTAACCAAACTTTACCAAACTTTAACCAAAGCTTAATAACACCTAAATAACCCATATACAACCCAATTCCAGCCCATTAGGTCCCTTGAATATGCCTAGGAAGCAACTGAATTTTTCTGCACAAGAGTCCTAGTCCTAATATGATTCGAACCTAGGCTAGCTTCGCCTCTAGCCCTTAACCACCATGTCCAGCATCTACCCATCCCTCCTATGCAGCCCAATTAAGTCTAGTGGACCCTCGCTAACCGTATCTAGCAGCCGTGACACTCTAAGACTTCTAGTCGAAGAGTCCTTTCCCTTAAGGAGTCTATTTTCGTTTTTATTCCTTCCCTATTATTTTCAGCCTTTAAACATACACCTAGGGACCCTTAAACATGTGGGAAAACATCCTTTCAAGTACCCCTACCATGGCAGCCTCTTTGTGCATCATTATGAGGAGTTTTAAAAGATGAAAACACTAGTTTTGTGCATGTATAGCCATAAAAACGAAAATATAAAAATTGTATCATGTTTTTCATGCAATCATGTATCAAACAAATAATATGGTGAGAAAGTTGAGAAAAAGGAGATTAAGGCGTGCCTTTGCGTATTAAACGCACGATTTAACATTGGCAATTGAAGAACGATGACGAGGAGGGCCTTGGCTTGAAACCTTGAAGAATTTTCAAAACTTTTCCTTTCCAACCCTTGAGTGTGTCGTGAATTGAGCGGAAAAGGAGTTGGTATGATTTAGGGGAGTGGGGCGTGAGTTTCCATGGTGTGGGGAAGGGTTATGAATATTAAATACTTAATTAAGTTACTAATTAAGCTTAGGCCCATTAGGTAGGTTAATTAGGCCCATTAGTGTTTAATTAGAATTTAATTAAAATATTAAAATAGTTTTGTTTAAATAAGTTTGTGAATTTATTAGTCGGATTGCCAAAACATTCGAGTTTTTGTTGAAAAAGCAACACCGATAAAATTTACGTACCGGAGTATAAAATCACCTAAAAACCCCATATTTTCAAAAATAAGAAAATGCATCATCCTTAATTTAAATAATTAAAAAAATTATTTAATAAAAATATTTTCTATTTTTCAGCCCTCGATCTCCGTTGCTCGATCGCAACTCGAATATCCCTTTTAAAATACATTTTAATGCAACCATGAAGAAAAATATATTTTAAACATACAAATATGCACAACATAATTAATTTAATGCAATTAAAACAATTAACTAAAATACAAGGGAATTTAATAATTGCATGCATATGGTTTACGCGAACCTTTAAATTTTCGGGACGTTACAATCTTCCCCCCTTAAAATGAATTTCGTCCTCGAAATTCGCTTAGCCTTAATAACCCAAAGTTTAGACTTAGTTCTAGTATCCCAAAAATCCATGCTTCCGCTGCGCTACTCTGATAAAACTTAAATTCTAGAAGGCCCTTACGTCTCCTTGATCCCAATTAAATTTTCCTTCTAAATCCTTATTTTCAAATCGCAACTTAAAAAAACCCATAATAACTTAGTGTTGTTACTATTATAACCTCGAATTTCAACTTCTCTTACAATTCCCAATAATAAAACATGGATGACCATATTTATAGAATATTATTTTGCCTTAATTTATACCCAAAATATTCATCAACCTATCAAATTTCAATCTTAAATCCCAAACGCCTCCGCTAACGCTTAGATTTTTCAAGCCTAATATTGTTTCACCCTTAAAAACCCTTTATTAACATCCCTTATAACATTCTAACCCAAGATATCCCAAGGTTCCAAATATTTTTTCTAGTCCAAATCATCAAAAATTCCTATCAATTAAACCATCAAATTTCCGCTTATTGCTAAATTAGTTCCCAAATTCTTAATAAAATTGCAAAAATCAATTCTTAATTTCCTCAAAATTATCTTAATTGGTCCTTAATTTCAAAAATCCTACGATTAACCCATAAGCTCTTAACATTCTTAATTCTCCTCTACTGGTTTCCATAACATAAATTTCGATAATTTAAACTTATTTACCCAAAATCATTTGCTATAACCTAATTTACCTTCATCAAAACTTAAAATTTCAATTTATATATTTTCTTACTCCCGAAGTCGTTATAAATCCTTAAATCATTATTCCTTACGTCTAATTCCCAAAAATTAATTCGACTAGTAACCTTGAATCATAAATATTTTCATAGAAAATCTATGTGTCCCAAAACATTCATAATATTCATGATTAACTTATAGCCCAAAAAGTAGAACGTCAATACTAAAACCCAAAAATCAACATAGTCTAATTCCACCACAAAACCAACATGCGTTGAAATCAAATAATTTCTTATTTCATAGCGTATCACGTATTAAAATTCTGAAGCATATAAAACATATATCCTCGTAATGCTATTAAACATGTGACGTGAACATATAATTCATTTGATCATATAGGTAACAACATATAAATCATATAAAGTATGTAAACTTACAATTTGAGGCTTGACGACTGAACTTCCCGGCGCTGATGGTGGCACAACCCTTTACAGAACTATTGCTCTGATACCAACTGAAACGTCTCGCCCTTTTTATTGCTTTAAAAGTACTAAAATTTTTTTTATATAACACTCAATTTTCGACCAATACATAAATCTCATAAAAATATTTTTATAAAATATTTTACCCTTTAAAATAAAACATCATCCAACTAGCATTTTAAAAATCAAGTGAAATAGTCATAAAAATGAAATCGTCAACTGGTTTAGCCAAACCTAAAAAGCAATAATATTTGAAAAGTATAGCCCATACTAAACCTCTCAAAAATCTCTCCAAAAAACATAAATAAATGGTCTTAAAATCTTTAACATAAATCATGAGACATAAATCATAATGCGGAAAAAGTAGAAGCGCTGGTCCTCGGGTTTTGTGCGCCTTCAGTCCAGTCAAATCCTCCGTCAAACCCACCCTCAACCTCACCTGCATCCATCACACCTAGTGAGTCTAAAGACTCAACACACCATAATCTTGGTAACAAGTAATACGTAATACAATTAACATATAACAGTGAAAAATATTTGTACTTAAAATATCGTTTTCATGAAGATGCATAAACTTCAATCATGAACATTTTCGTAAACCTTTTTATGATGCATGAACTTTAAATAAAAACATTTTCATAATGATGCATCAACCTTAAGCATAAACATTTTCATAACATGCATAACATAAACCTTAACCTTTTCCTTTTTCCTCAACATGACATGACATAAAACCTTTTTAACATGATCATAAACATTTTTCCTTTTCCTTTGTTGAATTCAGATCGTTAATTGTGACTTTCCTCAAACCTCAAAAGTCGATGGATCCATCTACATGTAACCACAGTACTGGGCGGCGGGGGACACCAGCAACACTCTCACCGATCAACTGGGCCCTGGCCTATTATGATCGAATAGAAATACGATCGTCGGGGCTCCCTCTGGGCCTTCTCCCATAAATGGGCTCCCTCTGGGGCCTTCTCTCCTCACGATATTCCCATTCTTACCTCAAACCTCATATCCTCATATCATCATATTCGTAATAATGGAAACACGATCGTCGGGCTCCCACTGGGACCATCACCCTCACGACATCGCCATCATTAACGAATTAGTCACAATCACTTCACTTCCTTCAACGTTTTACATTCTCATCACTTTATAAAATCGTGCATAACATATATTTTTTTATTTTTAAACCAAGCATGCAACATGTCTTTTAAATGTCAACCTTAAATCATAAAAATCTCATAGATATCTAAAAATCATAATTTAATCATGAACATTTCATAAACATTTAAAATGACATTTTAACCTCAAAACATTTACAATAGCATTTTGGCATATTAAATCATAAACATATAAAATTCCCTAAACATTTAAAATATCATTTTAACATATAAAATCCCATAAACATTTAAAATATCATTTTAACATAAAAAAATTTCCATAAACATCCATAACAATAGAAAATAATCATATTAGCACATAAAACAGCATTCAGGGCACTGCCATGATGTTTACTAATTTTTATGTGTAAAAAGACCGTTTTACCTTTGGACGTAACATTTCTCGTTTTTGACATTTTCTTAATTTCATTGACTCTAACATGTCACAAATAATTATTTAAGCCTAAATGAATTTTCTCATATTTTTATTTAGCATAAATCAAGGACTTTTAATTTAATCTTTAAATGCGACGTATTAAAGCGTTTTAAATCCCGGATTAAACCAAATCTTGATATGAAATTCCCAAATTGAAAACTTACACTTTTAATAATTATTTAAGCTTAAATATAAATTTTCGTAATTTTATAAAGGATAAAACAAGGAGTTTCCCAATTCGTTTTTTTTTAAACTTAGACGTACTTCTCGATTTTGACTCGTATGGACTCGAAACTTAACCAAACTTTAATAAACTTGAACCAAAGCTTAATAACACCTAAATAACCCATATACAACAAAATTCCAGCCCATTTGGTCCCTTGAATATGCCTAGGAAGCTACTTGAATTTTTCTGCACAAGAGTCCTAGTCCTAATATGATTCGAACCTAGGCTAGCTTCGCCTCTAGCCCTTAACCACCATGTCCAGCATCTACCCATCCCTCCTATGCAGCCCAATTAAGTCTAGTGGACCCTCGCTAACCGCATCTAGCAGCCGTGACCCTCTAAGACTCCTAGTCGAAGAGTCCTTTTCCTTAAGGAGTCTATTTTCGTTTTTATTCCTTCCCTATTATTTTCAGCCTTTAAACATACACCTAGGGACCCTTAAACATGTGGAAAAACATCCCTTCAAGTACCCCTACCATGGCAGCCCCTTTGTGCATCATTATGAGGAGTTTTAAAAGATGAAAACACTAGTTTTGTGCATGTATATCCATAAAAACGAAAATATAAAAGTTGTATATGTTTTTCATGCAATCATGTATCAATCAAATAATATGGTGTAAAAGATGAGAAAAAGGAGATTAAGGCGTGCCTTTGCGTATTAAACGCACGATTTAACGTTGGCGATTGAAGAACGATGACGAGGAGGGCCTTGGCTTGAAACCTTGAAGAATTTTCATAACTTTTCCTTTCCAACCCTTGAGTGTGTCATGAATTGAGGGGAAAAGGAGTTGGTATGATTTAGGGGAGTGGGGCGTGAGTTTCCATGGTGTAGGGAAGGGTTTTGAATATTAAATACTTAATTAAGTTACTAGCTTAGGCCCATTAGGTAGGTTAATTAGGCCTATTAGTGTTTAATTAGAATTTAATTAAAATATTAAAATAGTTTTGTTTAAATAAGTTTGTGAATTTATTAGCCGGATTGCCAAAACATTCGAGTTTTTGTTGAAAAAGCAACACCGATAAAATTTACGTCCCGACGTATAAAATCAACTCAAAACCCCATATTTTCAAAAACAAGAAAAAGCATCATCCTTAATTTAAATAATTAAAAGCAATTATTTAATAAAAATATTTTCTATTTTTCAGCCCTCGATCGCAACTCGAATATCTCTTTTAAAATACATTTTAATGCAACCATGAAGAAAAATATATTTTAAACATACAAATATGCACAACATAATTAATTTAATGCAATTAAAACAATTAACTAAAATACAAGGGAATTTAATAATTGCATGCATGTGGTTTACATGAACCTTTAAATTTTCGAGACGTTACAACCTGCTTCACACAAGCAGAGCATCCCCATATTCTCAGATAAGAATATTTGGGATTTACCCATTCATATCTCATATGGTGTTTTATCAACTATTTTTGAATAGACATTGTTCAACAACAGTGCCTTTGTCTCAAGCGCATATCCCCAAAAGGATGGCGGCAACTCCGTGAACCCAATCATAGACCAAACCATGTCCATCAAAGTTCGGTTACGACACTCCGAAACACCATTCAACTGCAGTGTAGCAGGCGGAAACCACTGCGGGAGAATCTCATTCTCCTTAAGATAATCTTGGAACTCGGCACTCAAGTACTCACCATCTCGATCCGATAGAAGTGACTTGATGCTTCGTCCCAATTGTTTTTCTACTTCAGTTCTAAATTCTCTGAACCTTTCAAAGGCTTCGTATTTGTATTTCATCATATACACATACCCATACCTTGAAAAGTCATCGTTAAAGGTGATAAAGTAGGCATGTCCATGCTTAGTGGACCGCACACATCGGTATGGATCAAATCCAATAATCCTTTCGCTCGCTCCACGTGGCCCTTAAGGGGAATTTCGATCGCCTTTCCTTTTAGACAGGATTCTAAAGTTGTGAGAGATTTAATATCATACATATCAAACATGCCTACTCCAACTAGCTTGTTTACTCTTCTTAAGGAATTATTTCCTAATCGAGCATGGCATAATTGTTCCGAATTTAGAGTATCGCTTGTTTGTTGTTGTTATTGCTTGGATATTGTTTAGTGGAATATCTTTCAATTTTAAGTTGTAGAGATTGTTTTCAAGTTCTCCCGTACCAATCAAACATTCATTCTTGTAAATATTGCAAACACCTTTGCTAAATAAACAAGAATATCCATCTTTATCAAGCATAGAAATGGAAACAATGTTTTTCACCAACTCAGGTACAAACAAAACATATCTCAAAATTAACTTAAAATCATTGTTCAACAATAAATAAACATCTCCTACGGCCTTGGCAGAAACTCTTGCTCCATTTCCCATCTGCAAGAAGGTCTCACCTTCCTTAGGTCTCCTACTTATTCCAATCACCTGTAAATCATTACAGAGATGTGAGCCACAGTCAGTATCTAATACCCAAGAAGTAGAGTTAATTGAAATGTTTACTAAAACGTAGAACATACCATTTCCAGAACTTTTTAAGGAAAGATATTCTCTGCAGTTACTCCTCCAATGTCCAGGCTTCTTGCAGTGATGACATACATCAATAGTCTTTTCAGCCTTAACTAGTATGGCTGCCACAACGGGACTCGAAGATTGCCTTTTCAAGGGCATGTTCTTCTTGGGACGTTGGAAAGAACGCTTCTTTCCCCTCCCAGTTGGACCAATCTTCGTACCAAATTAAGAACCACATAAAGAACTGACTTCGTTTTCTTGATGGTGGATTGAAACGTAACTAGCATATTGAACAACTCCTCAAGGGTAGGCTCTAGCTTGTTCATGTTGAAATTAACCACAAAAGGATCAAATGAGCTAGGTAGTGACAAGAGCAACACGTCAGTGGTCAACTCCGATGGCAACACAAGATCCATCCCAATGAGCTTGCCAACAAGCCCAATCATATTTAGTCCATGCTTATGGACCGAAGCCCCATCTCGCATGCGTAAAGTGATTAGCTCCTTGACGGTCGCATGCCTAAGAGGTCGTGTTTGCTCACCAAAGAGCTCTTTGAGATGCATATGAATGTCAGCAGTATTCTTTGCATCCTCAAAACGCCTCTGCAGCTCATCATTTATAGAAGTTTGCATATAACACTTGGCTCGATAGTCATTGTCGCACCAATCCTTGTTAGTCTACAATTCCTTAGGAGTACAGCTAGTTAGAGCCTCAACAAGGGGCGACTCAGTGAGTTTATTTGCTATCCTTTCCGAATTCAAGACGATTTTTAAGTTTTTTAGCGAATTTAGGTAATTAGGTCCGGTTAAAATATGTTTGCAGGTACAATGCAAAATTCTAAGGCACCCTACCATCTAGCACCGGCTGAGATGAAAGAACTGAAACATCAGATATATGATTTGCTAGATAAGGGATTCATTCGCCGTAGATTTTCTCCATGGGGCACGCCAGTACTATCCGTTAAAAAGAAAGATGGTATCATGAGGCTTTGCATTGACTACCTGAGAGTGGAACATGATAACAGTAAAAAACAAGTATCCATTTCCGAGGATCGAGGATTTGTTTAATCAGCTTCACGGAGCATCAGTGTTCTCAAAGATAGACCTTCGATCGGGATACCATCATCTGAAGATGAGAGAGTCTTAAGTGCATAAGACAGCCTTCCGGACGCGTTGTTGGCACTATGAGTTTTTGGTGATACCCTTCGGTTTGACGAACGCGCCAGCGATCTTCATGGATCTCATGAATCGCGTGTTTCAGCCACACTTGGATCATTTCATCATAGTTTTCATTGAGGATATTCTGATCTATTCGAAGAGAAAAGAGGACCGTACTACAGCCTCTACTACAGACTCTGAGGACCGTACTACAGAATCTACTAGAGAGACGGCTGTATGCCAAGTTTAGTAAGTGCGAGTTCTGGTTTGACAGAGTGGCATTCTTGGGCCACATTGTATCTCGGGATGGGTTTGAGGTCGACCCTAGTAAGGTCGAGGAAGTGAAAGATTGGCTAGTTCCTAAGAGTGTGACAAAGATCCATAGCTTCTTGGGTTTGGCTTGGTACTACAGGAAATTCATTCAAGCTTCTCTTCCATTGCGGTGCCTTTGAACGCCTTGACAAAGAAGAATTCCGAATTTATCTAAGGATCTGAGTGCTAGGAGAGCTTTGACAGATTAAAGCAAGCATTTACCACTGCACTAGTTCTAGCTATGCCATCGGGGCAAGGAGAGTTCGTGGTTTATACAGATGCTTCGAAACTCGGTTTAGGCGCGGTTTTGATGCAGCATGATAGAGTTATAACCAATGTATCCAGATAGCTGAAGGTCCCTGAGAATAATTATCCGAATCATGACCTTGAGCTACAGCAGTGGTATTTGCCCCAAAGAGTTGGAGACACTATATGTATGGAGAGAAGTTCATTATTTTTACTGATCACAAGAGCCTGAAGTACTTCTTCCCACAGAAAGAGCTGAACATGAGACAGAGGAGGTGGCTAAGAGGTATTGAAGGATTATGACTGTGACATTAGCTAAATCGCGTAAGGCTAATGTGGTTGAAGACCCTTTGAGTAGGAAGCATGTAGTACTTGTTCATTTTTCGGTACAGAGACCGCTACATGCGGAGATTCAGAGATTTGAGCTTGCAGTTTATGCCAGGGGCGATGCCCAAAATCTTGCTACTCTGACAGTACATTAGACTTTGAGAGACAAAATTCGGGCATGGCAGATTTCTGACGAGCAGTTGCAAAAGTGGAGACAGAGGGACGAGGCTAAGGGCCAGAAACTGTACACAGTTGTGGACGGCATAGTCAGATATAAGTACCGTCTATGGGTTCCTGACAGTGAGTCACTTCGAGCAGATATCTTGAGCGAGGCCCACAACACCCCGTGCTCCATCCATCCACGTAGTACAAAAATGTATAAAGATCTGCAGACTCTTTATTGGTGGTAGGGCGTGAAGCGTGATATTATGCGAGTCGTTTCTGAGTGTTTGACTTGTCAGTAGGTCAAGGTAGAGCATCAGAGACCTGGAGGGATGCTGAGACCCCTCCCCATTCCCGAATGGAAATGGGAGAACATCACCATGAACTTTGTGACAGAGCTTCCGAGGACTATTGGAGGATAAAATTCCATCTGGGTGATAGTTTATCGACTCACTAAATCAGCTCATTTTCTACCTATCAAGAAGACTTTCACCATGACTCAGTACGCAGAGCTGTATATCAAAGAGATAGTAAGGCTTCATGGGCTTGCAGTGTCCATCGTGTGAGACAGGGATCCGCGGTTCACATATCTGTTATGGAAAAGTCTACGCCAGGAATTGTGTCCTAAGCTGCTGTTCAGCACTGCCTTTCATCCTCAGACAGACGGACAGTCAAAGAGGGTGATTCAGTGTAACAACCCAGATTCGATGACTGTCCTCACTGTACCAAGATGAGTCTTTCCAGCGTGCTTATGTCCTCACTCACACGAAACCTGGGAAACTTTCCCAGGAGGTCACCCAGCCCAAAATTGCCCCAAGTCAGAAACGCTTAACTTTGGAGTTCTTATGTGATGAGCTACCGAAAAAAAGATGCACCTTCGTGATATGAGTAGTACAAATCAAATCTTTTAAGCCCTCTTCAACTGTACAGTCCATTACATTGAACAGTCTCAGAATCCCTCTCATTCCGGTGTGGGATCGGTTCATTCATGTTCCCTCCACCTTGAAGCCTGCCAGGAGCCGCTCATTGTCCGTGCAATCTCATGGCACCAACGACCACCCCCCGCCCTCGTCGGCCCCGGGCCTCACATGCCCACTAGCTTCCGCTTGGTTCATCCCCGAACCACACCGTACTAAGAGAGGTCGGGGCTCTGATACCATTTGTAACACCCCAGATTCGACGACTGTCTTCACTGTACCAAGACGAGTCTTTCCAGCGTGCTTATGTCGTCACTCACACGCACCCTGGGAAACTTTCCTAGGAGGTCACCCATCCCAAAATTGCCCCAAGTCAAGCACGCTTAACTTTGGAGTTCTTATGTGATGAGTTACCGAAAAAAATGCACCTTCGTGATATGAGTAGTACAAATCAAATCTTTTAAGCCCTCTTCAACTGTACAGTCCATTACATTGAACAGTCTCGGAATCCCTCTCAGTCCGGTGTGGGGTCGGTTCATTCATGTTCCCTCCACCTAGAAGCCTGCCAGGAGCCGCTCATTGTCCGTGCAACCTCATGGCACCGGCGATCACCCCCCGCCCTCGTCGGCCCCGGGTCTCACATTCAGATTCTGGAGTACCTAGTCCGAGCTTGCATGCTCGACTTCCAGGGCAACTGGGAGCCGAAGTTACCTCTTGTGGAGTTCACAAACAACAACAGTTATCAGGAGTCAATCGGTATGGCTCCATACGAGGCACTGTTCGTGAGAAAGTGTAGGTCGTCAGTGTATTGGGGTGAGGTAGGAGAGAGGGCAGATGTGGGTCTGGATATTTTCATGCAGACAGCAGAGTTAGTGCTCAAGATTCGAGACTAGAATAAAGACCTCTCAGAGCCATAAAAAAAGTTATGCAGATTAGAGGTGCAGAGATCTCGAGTTCGCAGTAGGGGATCATGTTTTTGTGAAAGTCGCGCCGATGAAGGGAGTGATAAGATATGGGAAGAAGGGCAAGCTCATCCCTAGATTCATCGGACCATTCGATATCCTAGAGAGAGTTGGGACACTTTCATACAGAGTTGCATTACCGTCGAGTCTGACGTGAGTTCATAATGTGTTCCACGTCTCTATGCTGCGGAAGTACAGGTCGAACCCTTCGCCTGTGCTGAACTATGAACCACTTCAGAAGACACCACACCTGTCATTTGAGGATAAACGCACACAGATACTGGACAGACAGGAGAAGAGGCACCGGAACAACGTGATTCACATGGTTAAAGTTAAGTGGTTAAATCATTCCAAGGAGGAAGCTACTTGAGAGACTGAGGCCGAGATGAGGAGTTGCTACCCGAAGTTATTCGGAATGTTCTAAATTTCGAGGACGAAATTTTGTTTTAAGCGGGGAAAGTTTAAGGTCAAGGAAATTTAATTAACGTAACCCGAATATATGCAATCTAGTGTTTCATTTAAATATTGTGTTTATTTATTTTTATGCATTTAATGTATAATTATTGCATTAGAGGATTCATTTCATGATTATTTTAAAAATTCATGCATTAAGGTTTCTAGATGCATTTCGTGCTCGATCGAGGAACTGAGGCAGGGGAATTATCAGAAAATTATTTTTATGACATGTTCAATTTTTAATTATTATTATGAGGTGCATTAAGCCTATTTTTCAAGAAATAGGCTTTGTTGGGTATTTTTATCCGTCAGAGCATTTTTTTAATCAGTACGTAAATTTTAACGATTTGGAGGACTCTTTGAGGGCTTGGGCGATATTTTAAAAAACATACCAAAACAAAATATTTTTTTGGAGCATTTTTGGGCTTGTTGAGTTTGATTTAATCCTTAATGGGCTCAAAACCCTTTTTAATCCTTTTAATATGTAATTTATGGCCATCAGTGCTTAACATATTTATTTAAACCTAAATCTACACTAACCCTAACCCTAATTACTTAGTAGTCGCCCCTTCATTCACCCCTTCTGCAGCAACTCACGTCATTTCAGCACCACCTTGCTGGAAAAATTTCGGTCCTCCACTAATCTTCAAGCAACCCTTCTTCCCACTTCTCCAGTGCTTCCCCGACGCGCGTTCCGTTGAGTTTTTTAGCATCTATGCATCAAGGCATGCTCGTATGTCGTTTTCTCCTCATTCAACCCATAAATATGCTGAAATATATGTATTTGCATGTTTATCCTTCGATTATTTTTAGAAGGCATTTTTTTCAGTAGGGTTGCATGCATGTAAAACATTTAGATGTTCATTTTCAAAAATGTGAGCTTTTACAAAATAAAAAATAAAAAAATTAGCAGCATTTTAAATTAGTAGACGTCACTGTGTATTTCATACGTATCTGGATCAAATTGTTATAATCTTCATCGATGATATTTTGATATATTCGAAGAGTATAGAAGAGCATAGTCAACATTTGAGGACATAACTACAAGTACTGCAAGACAGGAAATTATATGCAAAGTTCAGTAAGTGTGAGTTTTACCTTGATAGAGTGGCGTTCTTAGGCCACATGATTTCTAGAGATGGAGTTGAGGTTGATCCGAGTAAAGTGGAGGCAGTAAAAGAATGGCCCGTACCGAAGAGCATAACCGAGATCCAAAGTTTCTTGGTACTAGCTGGCTATTACCAAAAGTTTATTCAAGGATTCTCATCTATTGTGGTACTCATGACCGCCTAGACAAAGAAGAACGCAAAATTTATATAGGCATCTGAGCGCCAAGAAAGTTTTGACAAGTTGAAGCAAGCCTTGATTTCAGCGCCAGTATTATAGATGCCGTCGGGACAAGGAGAGTGTTTTCTTTACACAGACGCTTCAAAACTTGGTTTGGGTGCAGTTCTAAAGCAAAATGAACGAGTTATAGCCTATGCTTTGAGACGGTTGAAGGTTCACGAGAAAATTTACCCCACACATGATCTTGAGCTAGCCGCAGTGGTATTTGCATTGAAGATTTGGAGAAATTAATTATATTGGGAGAAGTGCAAGATTTTCACCGACCATAAAAGTTTGAAATACTTCTTCACACAAAAAGAGTTGAATATGAGGCAACGAAGATGGCTAGTGTTGGTAAAAGACTACGACTGTGACATTAGCTACAATCTGGGAAAAGCTAATGTAGTAGCAGACGCATTGAGTAGGAAGACAAAGGTCATTATTCAATTATAACTTCAGAGATTGTTACAGTCAGAGATACAACGGTTTGAGCTGGTAGTATACGCTAGGTGCGAGGCCCCTAATCTTGCCACCATGACAGTACAGTCGACTTTGAGAGATAGAATTCCGGAGGGAAACTCTTCTTATGAGCAATTGCAGAAGTGGAGAGTGAGAGTTGAAGCCAAGGGCAGAAAATTGTATTATGAGGTGGATGGTATAGTTTGTTATCGAGACCGACTATGGATTCCTAGTGGCGACTCATTGAGGGAGGTCATTATGAAGGAAGCTCATGACATGCCATATTCCATTCATTCTGGAAGCACGAAAATGTACAAGGATCTTCAATTATTGTATTGGTGACCAATCATGAAGCGAGACATCTTGAATTTTGTATCTGAGTGATTGACATGCCAGCAAGTTAAAGCCGGGCATCAGAGGCCAGCGGGAAAACTTAAGCCAATTCCTATTACCGAGTGGAAATGGGAAAATATTACCATGGATTTCATTGTGGGATTACCGAGGACTATCAAGGGGTTTAATGATATATGGTGATAGTCAATCGTCTTACGAAGTCAGCACATTTTTTATCTATTAAGACGACCTTCACCATGAAATACTATGCTGAGTTGTATATACGAGAGATAGTTCGATGGCATGGGATTCCGGTATCCATTGTTTCTGACAGAGATATGAGATTCACATCGTCCTTTTGGAAGAGTCTCGATGTAGCGATGGGGACTAAATTTTTATTAAGTACAACATTCCATCCTCAAACTGGATGGTCAGCCCGAAAGAGTGATTCCAATTTTGGAAGATCTACTTCGAGCTTGTGTCATTGATTTTCAAGGAAGTTGGGAACCAAATTAGCCACTTGTGGAGTTTACCTACAATAATAGCTATCAATCATCAATAGTGATGGCTCCTTATGAGACACTGTATGGGAGGAAGTGTAGATCACCAATAAATTGGGACGAGGATGGTGAAAGGTGAGAATTTGGTCCGGACTTGATCAAGCAAAAAACGGAGCTAATAGTTAAAATTCGAGATAGAATGTAGTCTGCACAAAGCCGACAGGAAAGCTATGCCAACGAGCGACGAAGAGAGCTTAAGTTTGCAGTAGACGACTAAGTTTTTGTGAAAATACCACCTATGAAGGGTGTTATGCAAACTTAGTCCAAGATTCATAGAGCCATTTGAGATTTTGGAGAAGATTGAAACACTAGCCTGTAGAGTGGCATTGCCACCAATGCTATCCGGAGTACAAAATGTGTTCCACATCTCAATGCTGGGAAAGTACATGTCAAACCCTTCACATGTACTAAATCATGAACCTCTGCAATTTATTTCAAACATGACTTATGAGGAAAGACCCATACAAATCTTGGCTAGGCAAGAAAAGACTCCGAAACAAAGTTATATCAATGATCAAGGTCAAGTGGCTAAATAACTCGAAGGAAGAAGCTACTTGGGAAACCGAGAGGGACATGAGGAGTCCCTACCCGGAGTTATTCGGTAAGTTCTAATTTCGAGGAAGAAATTTTATTTAACGGAGGGAGAAATTGTAAGGTCCAAAAATAAGACGACGTAATCCAATTGCATGCAAATTTAAGGAAAATGGAAAATGGTTAATTAAGTAAGTTTTAATTGCATAAATTGAATATGATGTGCATGGTTGGATGTATAAAATGTAATTTCTACATGAATGCATGAAAGACGTATTTTTAAAGGTTATTCGAGATGCGATCGAGGAACGAAGACCGAGGGCTGAAAAAGTGAAAATTTTTTATTAAATAATTGTTTGTAATTATTCAAAATAAGGTTGGTGCTATATGAGATTTTTAAAAATAAGGAGTTTTAAGGTGATTTTATACGCCGAGTCGCAATTTTTAACGGTATTCGATTTTCAACTAAAATATCAATTTTTCGAGAACTCGTCTAATATTTTCACGAACTTTCCTAAAAGAAATATTTTAATTATCAGAAAATGAGCTTATTGGGCCTATTAAACCATGTTATTGGGCCTAGGCTTGTACACTTGATAACTTACAAATAAATAAGCCTAAACCCTCCCATTAACCCTCATATTCACGTCCCCTTCCCCTCAAATTTTCAAGGACTCTCCCCTCTTCAAAATCACATACATCACGAGTAATTTTGAAGGAAAAGCATCAGTTTTTGAGAAAGAATTCAGCCTAGGTTCTACGTCGTCGTTCTTCGCATCGCCAACACGTTTTCGTACGTAAATTACGCAAAGACACGCCTTACTTTCTGTCAAACATATTTCTCATCATATTACATGATTGAAGCATGTTTTTAAGAAAAATATGTTAGAATTTTAATTATTTTCGTTTTTATGCTTTAACATGACAAAAACTAACGAGTTTATGATGCAAAACTTGTGTTATTGATGCATACAGGGGCTGCCATCCTAGGACAACAAAAAGGTTTGAGTTTAAGATGGTCTAAGGGCCTAGAAAAGCTTTCACCAAGGCTGCACACGTGAGGAATAAATCTTCAACGAAATTATTGCATGTTGGTTAACACGGGTTTGGTTAAGAGAAAACCAACGCACGGCTCGACCAAGGCAGGACCATGGCTTGGGCTGGACCTGGTTTGGTTTAAGGAAGAGTCCTAGCCATGCTATGACTCAAGCACAGCGTCTAGGGAAGAGACCAAGCGAGCTAGGACTCTTCCCAAGCCAACTGAGAATAGCAGCCGTATGCAGGGGGATCGAGGCTTGGCCAGGGGTTCAGGCTAGGTCTGACATGTTCTAGTAAGGGTCCAGAGGGTGAGGGCTCGGTGGTGGCTCGAGAGTAGGAGTCCTAGCCGAGTTCAGAGAGTCTTAGGTTTTGTTAGCTAAGGTCACATCGCTCATGAGCATCATGCAGGGGGCTTCTGCAGGTTAGGTCGAGTCCAGAGGGTCCAGTAGAGTCCATTGGAGGTCTGGTCAAGGTTTGGCTCTGGGAGGCTCTGGTGTGGCTCGACTAAGTGGTGAGATGGCTTGGGGTTATTTCTAGGGTTCTAATTTAGAGTTAAATGGCAAGAGGCTTGAACCGTGAGTCCACAGGGATGGCTCATGGATCACGAGGGTAACTTAGGCAATACAAAGTATATGTTTAAAATTTGGGAAGTTAATATTAAAGTTTGAATTAATTGGGGATTAAAACGCTCTACTAATTAAAAATTATGAAATTAAAATAAAAGCATGAATAAAATAAAAAAATAAGAAATTTAATTTAAGCTTAAATAATTATTTGGGACGGTCTATAGTTAACGAAAGTAAGAAAAAGTCAAAATAAAGAAATTTTACGTCTAGTGGTTAAATGGTAATTTTACACCTAAAAATTGGTAGACGTCCCGGCAGTGCCTTAAATGCTGTAAAATATGTTAATATGCTTATATTAAATGTTTATGGAATTTTATGATGAAACGTTATTGCAAAAAGATATGTTGCATGCTTAGTTTAAAAGAAAAATGACTTATGCATGCTTTAATTTTTATAAATGATGAAAATACAAAAATTTGAAGGGGGAAGTAATTGTGACTAATACGATGATACGATGATTATGATGATATGTAAAACCAAGGCTCAGTTTACGGGTGATAGTGTCGTTGATGTACCCACCGCCCAGTACTGTGGTTACACGTAGATGGATCCATCGACCTTAAGCTAATATGAAAGTCACAATTAACGATCTGAATTAAATTAAAGAAAAATGTATACGTATATGATGAAAAAGTAAATGTATATGAGGAAAGGAAAAATGTGTATGTTTATGCATGTTAATGAGAAGTTATTTTAAGTAAAAGTATTTTCACTGTTGCATGTGATTGTATGTGTATTACTAGCTATCATGGTCATCTCAAATAATTATTTAAGCTTAAATATGACTTCTAATATTTTTATTTAACGTAAAATCGAGGATTTTGATTTAATTCATTGATTACTAATTTCTGAAGCGTTTAATTCTCGAATTAATTCAAACTTAAATATTTTCTTTCCAAACTTTAAACATAAACTTTTCATACGTAAATGACCCTCGTGAACCATTAACCGACCCCTATGGACCATGGTTCGAACCATCTCTTTTCCTAAACCATAAACAAAACCTTGCCCTTCCATCTCGAGCCACTGCCCAAATTCATCGAGCCATGGCCAAGCCACCTAGGCCCAGACCCTAACCAAGCACTCATGGCTCCTTCCTGAACCCTCTTGGACCAACACCGCAGCCCGCAGCCCAATCAAAGGTCAGCTGCGAAAGCTTCAAGTCGTTGCGCCCTCTCCTAGATTCACTAGGACTCTAGCTCACACTAGAACTCTTTTACTCCATCAACCACCAACTCCTAACCCTCCTAACCATCACCGGAACACTCTCCAACCTAGCGTAGACCAGCGCCGATCCCCAACCCTCAGCGAAGTCGCACTCACCATTGCATGCGAAGCCCTTGAACGCGGCTCCTCTCCCTTTGTTTTCCTCCGAGCCATCTTGAGTCCTGGTTTCACCAGGCATAGTCCTAGCTCCTATCCATCTTCCCTAGACTCTATTGGAAAAAATTGGCCAGTCCCCCAACTAGCCGCGAGCCCCCTTAGCCGCCACCTCCATTGTGCATGCATAGGGAGAGTCGTAGCTCTTGAGGACTCTTCCCTAGCTGCTATACTAGAGTCCTAGCCATTCTAGGATTCTTTCTAACTCTTGAACAAGTCCAACCCAGCCCCTAGCCCACCCCTGACAGAGCCACACGTAGCCAAGCACCCTAGCCAATCACTTCTTCTTGTAGGAACCTATAAGAAACCCTAGGACCTTCCTTCCCCTTGAACGGCTCCTTTGCCTATGACCAGCCCTCTCTTTGTTCCTAAAACGACTCCTTTACAAACCATAAACTTCCCATTAATGGTATAGTATCTTTGGGATTCATAACATTTTTCAAACAAGCGTAAAATCGTCAAGAACGTTGAAAATATTTATCCTATCGTTAAACGAATTAAGCTTCAATATTTTTCATGGAAAAATAATTAAAACAAGCATAATATGGATTGAATTATGCATCAAAGTAATTTATAAACGTGCCTTTGCGTTTTAGAACACTCAAATATACGATCGTTGGCATGGGGCGCGAAGAAGAACGAACGGGTGACGAAGACTCCTTGTTTCCTCCCTTGAGATTTTCTAAAATATTGGTGCATGGTGTGTGTTAGTTTTCAGCTGATAAGCCCCTTAGAAGCCCTAGGTTTTTATTTTATATATTTTAATTTGCATTTAATGGGATTGAGTTTTGGGCCTTTGAGTTTAGGAGCAATTGGGCCTACTAATCTTAGGTAAATTAGGCCCAATAACACCTATTTAATTGAAAAATAACAGTTAATAAAAATTAGTTTTAAAAATAATAATCTTGATCTTTTAAAAGTCTTTCATTTGCCCAAAAATCGGCTTCCAAAATAAAATCGAGCTCGTCTCGTAAAATAATTTGAATCCTACCATTTTTAGACATATTTAATCATATTAATAAGCCTTAAAATTATTTATTGAAAAATATTTATTTTATCTTGGTCGTCTTCGATTTTCTTTCCCAAGCCTATTATCGAATATTCGGATAATTTCTTCAGTTATCATGACATCATGCCATCTAATCATTTAATCATGCAATCATACCTTTACTCATAAGGTTTGGAAGCCGGAGAACTTGTCTGGAGAACTCTCCAACTTCTTCAGAGGAATTATATTATGTTAGGGAGTGGACATCTAGTCCAAGGGCTGTGGTGATCCCTGTCGACCCGGTACTGTGGTATAGTTTGATCAAACGATTTATGTTATGGGTCACTTGCATTACGGAACTCTACACAAAATGATTTACGATTACTCTGACGAGTATAAAAATACGAATTTATGAAAACATTTATGTATGAAAGTTGCGTTATACATATTTATGCTTATAATAATTTATGTACAAGCTATATTAAGAATTGCATGGATTTTATTACGTATTACTTGTTATTCGGTGTTTATGCATGCCAAGTCATTAATCTTACTAGACGTGATCGATGCAGATGATGTAGTTGAAGTGACGGGAGGCGGTGACCAGTAAGCATGCTCGGACTACTGGTAGTGCAAACCCGAGAACCTTGTATCTTACGAGATTTTATTATGCACATTTTTAAAATATTTACTATGATTTTATTGCACTGATTTTGGGAACTAAAAATTTGAGATTTTATTAGACTTTTTCAAATTATGGTGGATGTTTATAAATTGGGATTTTATGTATGTGGTATTAATTAAAATGATGGAACTCTAATATAAATTTTATATTTTAGTACGAGTGGTGACCATGATTTATTTTACGAGTTATATTTATAACAAATTATTTAATAAGAAAATTTCAAATTTTTCCGTCAAAGTATTAGTATTTTTAGACACGGTTCGTCACATATAAAAACTTCAGTTCTTAATATATTTAAATTCGATAAGTATTCTTTAAGTTACGATCTCTTAGTTACGTCCGATCAGTTTGGTTCTTCAGTTTTCTTGTGGATTTTTTTGTCAAACTCTGAAACTCATAATTTCCAACAACTAATAACTAAACAAATTAGTGTAATTCTAGATCCCACCAAGATTATCAGCATACCAGCTCTTCCGGCCTGCTTTCAGATAAAAAAGAATCATAATCAAATATCTGATTCAATCCACCAATTGGGAGTTGAGTCTAAATTTTCTTCAGCTTTGGCGAAAAAAGGAATTGATGATTTATGAACCCGATGTCGAACCAGTGTTTTCTGTCCAAACTCAAATTTAATACTAATTGATGAATTTAATGAATACATGGACAAAGAAATCGAATACTTCGATTATTAGGTAGAGATCAGAATAGTCAATCGTCTCTCCAAACTGGGAAAAAAATTGCTCTAGACAAAGCAATCGGACTTGAGAATATTGTCTTAAATCACACCAAGAAAAAAGCAATTTTTGAAGCCATTTAGTGATGCCATTACTTGATAGACTTGATGAAGATCAAGAAACTAATTAATATCTATGCAGAAATGAGGCAGAACTATGAATAAAGGTCAAATTTTGGGAACAAGATCATGTGCTTGCGGTTCCAGTTGAATCAAGTAAGATAGAGCATGTTGTTGCTGAGGAGAAAGCACCCAACTAGCTTAAACAATAAGTTTCTAGTGAAGATGATGTTTATGTTGAAAATTAAGTTGAACCATCCAGCAGTTTGCCTTTAGATCAAACTAAAATCAGATTATCTCCGACTCTCCAATCAGAAGTCATTCTAGTTTCAGTTGTAAATGCATACGAGATTGTGAAATTTATTCCTCCAGTTGTAAATGCATACGAGATTGTGAAATTTATTCCACAAGAGCATCTTGAGGAAACTATAGGTGAACTACCTATCTCACAACCAATTATTGAACAACATACGATTGCAGATGTAGAACTTGAGATTTAATATTAGAACAAGTCATTTCACTAGATAATGAAGTTTTAATGTAAGAAGAACTCGAGTCACTAAAATGTGTTCTAACTAATCAAGAGGATATAAAACTGATGTGTGGGGCCCTTAGCTCCTAATTGTTATGACAACACAATCTGATTAGGGTTAATTAATTACAGCGGAAAACGAGTTTAACTTTTCTTTACAATAAGGCCAACATATTTCTTCTATAATTTGAATATTAAAAATAGTATTTCATCTCACATCATAAAACTCGCCCACACATATTCAAATCCAATCATATACAAACAACTTATATTCTCAGGACATGCCCCAGTATATTGATACATATATATATATATTTATATATATATATATACTGGGAACAAAACATAAAACCTCGGCCCAAACTGTGACTCCTTCCAGAAGTACCCTCTCCAGCCTCCTGATATCCTGAAGTACCTGTCATTGTCCACACACAAAGACAACAACAGCCCCCCTTGGGGGTGAGAAAAACTCCGTATGGAACAACCATCATATATACCACAAGTATTTAAACAATGATATATGGTATGCAATGCATGTATGTCGTGGAGGTATCAGGTCAAATGCCCATCCACTGAGCACTTGTCAGAATCAAACGAATCGCTATCAAATCAATGCTCGAGATGGCACACCGGCCTCAATAAGGGATACTCGTATGATAGCATCGACAAAGCGCCATCAAATCCCAAATCTCAATCAATCATCGGGGCCACTAATGTCTATGATTTAAGGGTCATGTAATACCAAACATAGCATTGTGTTCACAAACCCCAGAATCCAATTAAATCATATCAGGGTATCCAAGGATCATAGCTCAACGTGCATGTCATGTATCGATGTATGCATCAAACGATGTGTGTTAACAAAACATTTATTTTATACATCGATATTCAAATCACAATGTCATGTAATGCTACATAAACTCAAAAAATAAGGCATATAGACATGTATTCTCATTCCAATCAATCAAACCAATGCAACATATATCCTATAATACAGATAACTGTCGTATGTTACCCAGGTCGCAACATACCTCAATTCTTCGTTCCAGTTGATGTAGCTTGAAAATATCAGTATAATAATTTATCTACATCAATAACATATTCATTCCAATTAATAACATAATACAAAATCAATAATATGAGTTTCAAATATCATTTGAAACTTCAAAAATTCATATCAAATCCAAATCAGATCATAATTCAATTCCGACTTCGAATATGAGTTTCTTGTCGGTTATTCTACTACATGTAGGAATTTCAACTTCAAATACATGCTATTCCAGAACTTTGATATTTAGAGCTGCTGAAACTAGAAGAACTTTACCTCAACAGGAAGCTCTCAACGCGAAGATTCCGAATCTATAATTTGTTTCGCGTTTAGACAGCGTTTCGAAGTCGATTCGGATGAAAGAAATCGAATTCTCTTTCTTTTCTCTCGAAGTTGATGAAATGAAATGACGAAGGAAAAGAAGGAAAAAGCTTATTCTTATCCCCACCGCTCTTGTTAGAGTAGGTGCACGTCGAGCCAAGTGTTGGCCGAGTGTTCACAATGAAACTCTATGTATAAACAATCTTTATTTTAATAATATTTGAAATTATTATTTTGGCACATCTTTATCTGTATACCCATGCTAGTTGCATAGATAAAGCCCTTGAATATACAAATAGTAGAAAGAATATGAGATGCTCATATGATGAGTATCATGAAACTCATATTTGGAATACTGTATATTCTAAACAGTTCCTAGTCGATTCAGCCGCCGCTAAGAAGGATATAGGCCGCTCGAGTTCGAGACTAGTATCTGCGATGTGAGTACCATGTTTCATTGGTATGGGACATTGTGATGTCCGAGCATGCAGATAGGTGCTCCTTGTAGAGTGCAATGAACAACCCTCCATAAAGAACTTTCCTAGTGGTTCTCACTTATCGAGTGGAAAAGTCCTAGTTTATGGTTGTACACCATTAGTACTTATGACCCAGGACAACATTGAGACTCTATGTGCTAGAATTACACTTTGACTTGTTTACCGACTCTCATGGGGTCATCACATAACATAAAACCTCAGCCCAAACTATGACTCCTTTCAGAAGTACCCTCTCCGGCCTCCTGATATCCTGAAGTACCTGCCATTATTCACACACAAAGACAACAACAGCCCCCCTTGGGGGTGAGAAAAACTCCGTATGGAACAACCATCATATATACCACAAGTATCTAAACAATGATATATGGTATGCAATGCATGTATGTCGTGGAGGTATCAGGTCAAATGCCCATCCACTGAGCACTTGTCAGAATCAAACGAATCGCTGTCAAATCAATGCTCGAGCTGGCACACCGGCCTCAATAAGGGATACTCGTATGATAGCATCGACAAAGCGCCATCAAATCCCAAATCTCAATCAATCATCGGGGCCACTAATGTCTATGATTTAAGGGTCATGTAATACCAAACATAGCATTGTGTTCACAAACCCCAGAATCCAATTAAATCATATCAGGGTATCCAAGGATCATAGCTCAACGTGCATGTCATGTATCGATGTATGCATCAAACGATGTGTGTTAACAAAACATTTATTTTATACATCGATATTCAAATCACAATGTCATGTATGCCACATAAACTCAAAAAATAAGGCATATAGACATGCATTCTCATTCCAATCAATCAAACCAATTCAACATATATCCTATAATACAGATACCTGTCGTATGTTATCCCGGTCGCAACATACCTCAATTCTTTGTTCCAGTTGATGTAGCCTGAAAATATCAGTATAATAATTTATCTACATCAATAACATATTCATTTCAATTAATAACATAATACAAAATCAATAATATGAGTTTCAAATATCATTTGAAACTTCAAAAATTCATATCAAATCCAAATCAGATCATAATTCAATTCCGACTTCGAATATGAGTTTCTTGTCGGTTATTCTACTACATATAGGAATTTCAACTTCAAATACATGCTATTCCAGCACTTTGATATTTAGAGCTACTGAAACTAGAAGAACTTTACCTCAACAGGAAGCTCTCAACGCGAAGATTCCGAATCTATAATTTGTTTCGCGTTTAGACAGTGTTTCAAAGTCGATTCGGACGAAAGAAATCGAATTCTCTTTCTTTTCTCTCGAAGTTGATGAAATGAAATGACGAAGGAAAAGAAGGAAAAAGCTTATTCTTATCCCCACCGCTCTTGTTAGAGTAGGTGCACGTCGAGCCAAGTGTTGGCCGAGTGTTCACAATGAAACTCTATGTATAAACAATCTTTATTTTAATAATATTTGAAATTATTATTTTGGCACATCTTTATCTGTATACCCATGCTAGTTGCATAGATAAAGCCCTTGAATATACAAATAGTAGAAAGAATATGAGATGCTCATATGATGAGTATCATGAAACTCATATTTGGAATACTGTATATTCTAAACAGTTCCTAGTCGATTCAGCCGCCGCTAAAAAGGATATAGGCCGCTCGAGTTCGAGACTAGTATCTGCGATGTGAGTACCATGTTTCATTGGCAGGGGACATTGTGATGTCCGAGCATGCAGATAGGTGCTCCTTGTAGAGTGCACTGAACAACCCTCCATAAAGGACTGTCCAAGTGGTTCTCACTTATCGAGTGGAAAAGTCCTAGTTTATGGTTGTACACCATTAGTCCTTATGACCCAGGACAACATTGAGACTCTATGTGCTAGAATTACACTTTGACTTGTTTACCGACTCTCATGGGGTCATCAGGTGGCAAGGTTGGGTGTTTTGTCGAAACATATAGGAGTCTATGTATTGTAGTCGGGGATTCACCGCTTACCTTCGGGTATGGATATCCTATGTGTTCTCATGTGTATGAAGCTTGAAATCTCTGATCAGAGTATGGTGGTAATTATGAAAGGGGTTTCATAGATTACACCATCGATGCAACTACGAAATGACACATAGTATCGATTCATTGACAACTCTCGATAAACCAATGGTAGTTGAATCGGTCGGGATATAAGAGTTGAAGGGACCGTACTGTACGCTAACCATAATTGAATGGTTCTTGCAGGCACTATCATTTAATACCTAGGGAATCATGTAAGCGATGCTGCTAGGCGTTTAACATGATTGGTTGGGTACTATCAGACTTGAGTTCTGACATTCTTGTTATCAAGGAGTTGATAAGTAAGAATGGAGCAATTGGGGTATGCTCATATAAGGACATGTTTAGTCCGAATCACATGGAGATGTGAACTCACGGCTAGTTGTATCAATGAACCATTGAGGGCCACACAAGTACTAGCTTTCTGGATCCCGTTGAGAAGTAAAATAGTTCAATGTGTTGAACGGCTTATAAATGAGTTTATAAGCGTAAGCAAAAATAGAAGTATGACTTCTGTGAGATAAATGTAATTTTTAATTTATGAATGTATTCCTAAATTAAAAGTTGGTCAAATAAATAATGTATTTGAAAATTGTGATTTTGATAAACGTTATTATGGACTAAATTAAATTAATTCAAGTGTTGAATTAATTTAACACTAGTGGGCCTAGTAGAGTCCAAATAATTAAATTAATTCAAGTGTTGAATTAATTAAATAATATTGGGCCTTGTAGAGCCCAATTAGAAATAATTATTAACTAGTGGACTTGAGTAAAATCAAGTAAACTTTAAATGGACTCAAATATGTTTGGGACATTTAAATAAAAGTCCATGGGCTTTGTAAATGTTACAAGCCCACTTAAAAAGCATGCTACGGAGGTGAAGAGTTGGGGATTACTTTTGATTAAAAAATTGCATGGCATGCTAAAGTTGGTCTCTACTTTTTCAAACACCAAGAAAAGCAATCCCCCTTCATTCCTTCACATTTTGGCCGAAACATAGGGTGTTTTTCTCCTTAAATTTTCTCTCCTTTTGTTCGTCAAGTTGTTGAGGAATTCATCTCTTCTCTTTGAAAAATCTTCTTGTTTTTCTAGTGCAAAATAAGAAGGGATCTTCCTAGTTGGTGGTGGGCTTGATTTTTGAACAAGGAGTGTTCAAAGGAAGCTTGTAGAAGTTCATCCTTTCAAGAGCTAAGTTGTTTACAACTTGGTTGGAGCCATCATCAATCCATTGTGATTGATAGGTATATTTCTAAACACACTATGAATGTCATATTTTTGTGTTTTTGTATTTGCTACACACTAGTATTGAGGTGCTAGAAATTTTATGCTAGAAAATATGATTTTCGAAAATTTTGTTGCTTCCGTTGCGAATTCGGGCACCTAAAATCGATCCCTTTCAAGTGGTATCATGAGCTAAGGGTACTAGTTTTTGTGTAGCATATACATAATATTATATTGAGGTCGATTTCTAACCGCATGAGATGAAAATTTGCAACAAAAATCAAGGCGTTTCAGGGCCAAATTTCGGACAGCAACTTTCTGCCCATTTCGGGCAGCTTCGGGCAGCCCATTTCGGGCAGCTAGGGCAGCCCGAGGGGTTGCCCGAACAGCCCCAACTTTTAAATAAAAAAAAAAAATTTTTTGCATGTTGGCCGGAATCTGGCGACAGGAGCTACGGTGACGGCGATGACGGCTATGGTGTATGATATGTGATATTATGCATGAAGGATGATCAAAAGCCCAAGCCCAATTTGCTAGGTGTATGCTAGGATATTTTGTATTGAATGATTGTAATAATTATCAAATTTAAAGTGGGCTTGGTTTATGGCCCGTTCCCACCCCATGAGATGTATCCCTATTTTCCATGGATATTTATTTGTAAATATTAGTATAGTGGAAGATCAAGATTGGAAGATGGTGGCCTTGATGATTATGAAGATCGAAGACATGTAAATATTGGAAGCTTATGTAATAGTTGTATTTGCATCCCTTGCTTTACCCTAGGATTGGACCTAGGCCCGTGCTTAGCTCAAAACGGGCCATTAGTTTTGGGGCGATTGATCATCCTTGTTTTGTTTACTGTTTATAATATATGCATGATATGTTATAAATAATGAGTATGTGCGTTATTATTATGATAATAACAAAGTTGCATGAATCCGGCAAACATACGATCAAACATGGCGAGTTTTTAAATAAAATTAATGATGAGACCTTTCAAAATTAAAAACCCTCATTTTGAATAAGATTCAAAATTAATATCAAGCCCGAAAAGGGGAATTATAAATTTGTTTATAATTTCCATGTCTTCCATCGACAATGGGTGTATGATGAACGCTACCCGTGTTCGGGGCTCGGCTCATATTATTGGGGGGGCCCTGCGTGCCGGAAAGCTGTGACATCCATTGACATGGTGATGTGAACTACGTGGAACTCCCATGATTTCGGCTCATATTATTGAGGGAACTCATGGCGACCGTCCATTAAGGTTCAACATCGATGGGTAAGGCTTGACACGTAAAGATGAACGACGTCATATTATTGGGTCCTAATCAAACGTGAGACAAAAGTTTACGTAGAGGGTTGCATGGAGATGCAATTGAAAACTACCTTTTAGAAATTGTGATTGGCTGATATTATTCGGGATCATAATTCGCTAATTGGACCTTGCGTACCTACTGAGGAAAGGAGTTTCCCATTTTCACTAAAGGGTAGTGAAAATGTCAAAATTGTGGGAGCGAAAATTTATAAAGTAAAGTCCATACTTTATATCTTACTAAATATTTTAAAATAGTAATTAACATTTATCTGTTTTACTTTTAAGTACAAAATTTGACAATGTCTTCAATTCGCAATCCGCTTTCTACCATACTCGAAAAACACGTATTAACCGGACCTAATTACATCACTTGGCTAAGAAATCTGAAAATCGTCTTGAACTCGGAAAAGATTGCATATACAATGACTGAGTCTCCCCCTGATAAGGCTCCGACTGACTGCACTCCTGAGGAATTGCAGACCTACAAGGATTGGTGTGACCATGACTTGAAGGCCAAGTGTTATATGCAGGCTTCTATGAATGATGAGCTGCAGAGGCGTTTTAAGGATGCAAAGAGTGCTGCTGACATTCATTTGCACCTCAAGGAGCTCTTTGGAGAGCAAACACGTCCTCTTAGGCATGTTACCGTCAAGGAGCTGGTCACTTTGCACATGCGAGATGGGGCCTCGGTCCATGAGCATGGCCTAAAGATGATTGGGCTCGTGGACAAGCTCGTTGGCATGGATTTGATATTGCCTTCAGAGTTGACCACCGACGTGTTGCTGTTATCGCTGCCTAGCTCATTTGATCCTTTTGTGGTGAACTTCAACATGAACAAGATGGAGCCGACCCTTGAGGAGTTGGTGAGCATGCTTGTGAAATTTGAGTCCACCATCAAGAAAGAGAAGCCGGTTCTTTTTGTGGGCTCTTCATCTGGTACGAAGATCGGTCCACCTGGGAAGGGAAAGAAGCGTTCTTTCCAACGTCCCAAGAAGAAGAACGTGCCCTTGAAGAGGCAGACTACGGGTCTCGTTGTGGCAGCCACACCAGTGAAGGCTGACAACACTGTTGACATCTGTCATCACTACAAGAAGCCTTGACATTGGAGGCGTAATTGCAGGGAATATCTGGCCCAGAAGAGTTCTGGAAACTTTATGTTCTATATTGAAGTAAACATTTCAATTAACTCTACTTCTTGGGTATTGGATACCGGATGTGGCTCACATCTCTGTAATGATTTGCAGGCGATGGGAAGAAGTAGAAGGCTCAGGGAAGGTGAGACCTTCTTGAGGATGGGCAATGGAGCAAGGGTTGCTGCCAAGGCCGTAAGAGATGTTTGCTTGTATTTGAACAATGTTTTTAAGTTATTTTTGAGAGATGTTTTGTTTGTACCAGATTTGGTGAAAAATATTATTTCCATTTCTATGCTTGATAAAGATGGATTTTCTTGTTTATTTAGCAAATGTGTTTGCAATATTTACAAGAATGAATGTTTAATTGGTACTGGAGAACTTGAAAACGATCTCTACACCTTAAAATTGAAAGATATTCCACTTAGCAATGTCCAAGCTATAACAACAACAAACAAGCGCAAACAAGATACTCTAAATTCGGCACAATTATGGCATGCTCGATTAGGACATATTTCCCTAAGAAGGATGAACAAGCTAGTGGGAGTAGGCATGTTTGATATGCCTGATATTAATGCTCTCACGACTTGTGAATCCTGTCTAAAAGGAAAGATGACCAAAATTCCCTTTAAGGGCCACGTGGAGCGAGCCAAAGGGTTATTGGATTTGATCCATACCGATGTGTGTGGTCCGCTTAGCATCACCAGTAAGCATGGACATGCCTACTTCATCACCTTTACCGATGACTTTTCGAGGTATGGATATGTGTATTTGATGAATTACAAGTCTGATGAATTTGAAAGGTTCAAATAATTTAGAAGTGAAGTAGAGAAACAGTTGGGACGAAGCATCAAGTCACTTCGATCGGATCGAGGTGGTGAGTACTTGAGTGCCGAGTTCCTAGAGTATCTTAGAGAGAATGGGATTCTCTCGCAGTGTACTCTGCCCGCTATACCACAGTTGAATGGTGTTTCGGAGCGTCGTAACTTGGACTTTGATGAACATGGTTCGGTCTATGATGGGGTTCACGGAGTTGCCGCCATCCTTTTGGGGATATGCGCTTGAGACAGCGGCACTGTTGTTGAACAATGTCCATTCAAAGGTAGTTGACAAGACACCATATGAGATATGGATGGGTAAGCCACCCAAATATTCTTATCTTAGAATATGGCGGTGCCCTGCTTATGTTAAGCAGGCAGTGGGAGATAAATTGAATAGTCGATCCATTTTATGTTACTTTGTGGGATATCCAAAGAATTCTGTTGGATATTACTTCTATCATCCCCAAGAAACAAAGGTGTTTGTTTCTAGGAATGCAACCTTTTTGGAAAATGAATTTCTATTGGATAGAAAATGGGAGATGATAGAACTCGAAGAGGTTCGAGAGAGACCCACAATTGTAGAACCCACACCCAAAGAGCCAAGAGAGGAGATACAAGCTCCTAGAAGATCTGAGAGAGTCTCAAGACCACCTATGAGGTATGGTCTGCTTTTTGAAGAGGGCCATGATGAGCCTAACCATGGATGTGATCCAAGGACCTTCAAGGAAGCGTTATCTGATGCCGATTCATCCAAGTGGCTTGAAGCGATGGAATCTGAGATGAATTCCATGCATTCGAACCAAGTGTGGAATCTCGTGGATCCACCTGAGGGAATTGTTCCTAGAGGGTGTAAATGGATTTACAAGAGGAAACTTGGGGCGGATGGGAAGATATTGACCTTCAAGGGCGATTGGTGGCAAAAGAATATACTCAAAGACAAGGAGTTGACTTTGAGGAAACCTTTTCTCCAGTTTCAATGTTCAAGTCCATAAGGATTTTGCTAGCCATAGCTGCATGGTATGACTATGAGATATGGCAGATGGATGTTAAGACAGCCTTTCTTAATGGGGATATTAAGGAAGAGATTTACATGTCTCAACCCGAAGGGTTTACATATATCGGAAGTGAACATATGGTATGCAAACTTCAAAGATCAATTTATGGTCTAAAGCAGGCATCTAGGAGTTGGAACCTCAGATTCGATAGTACAATCAAAGAGTTTGGTTTTGCGAAGAATCCTGAGGAACCCTGTGTGTATAAGAAGGTCAGTGGGAGTGCTGTGACATTCCTTGTGCTTTATGTTGATGACATTCTACTCATTGGGAATGATGTAGGAATGTTGCAATCAACTAAGATATGGTTAGCGAGTAAGTTCTCGATGCAGGACTTGGGTGAAGCATCTTTTGTATTGGGAATACAGATCTATAGAGATAGATCAAAAGGATTGCTTGGTCTCACCCAGTCCACATACATTGATACCATCGTGAAGCGGTTCACGATGGATGAGTCCAAGAGAGGACATCTACCAATGTGTCATGGCGTGTCCCTATCCAAGTCTATGTCTCCCAAGACTGATGCAGAGATAGCGACGATGACAAGCATTCCTTATGCATCTGCGATTGGTAGCACCATGTATGGGATGATATCTACACGTCCTGACGTGGCTTTTGCACTAAGTGTAGTGAGTAGATATCAATCCAACCCTGAAAGCTGTGAAAGATATCCTCAAGTATTTGAGAAGGACCAATAAGTTGTTCTTGGTCTATGGGGGTGGAGAACGGAAATTGGAAGGCTATATATACTGACTCTAGCTTCCAAAGCGATATTGATGACTCGAAGTCAACCTCTGGGTTCATATTCATGCTCAATGGTGCTGCTGTCTCTTGGAAGAGTTCCATGCAAGACAGTACAGCGGATTCCACCACTGAGGCAGAATATATTGCTGCATCAGCTGCAGCAAAGGAGGCTGTTTGGATAAGGAATTTCGTCCAAGAGTTGGGCATCATTCCTAATGGAGTTGCTCCTGTCCCGGTGTTTTGTGACTGTGGGGACCCGGGCTCTAACTCAATTCTTTTCGGGATTAGTCGGATCATTTTTCAAAAATACGGGTCAAAATTTTGCTTTTAACATTAAATCAAATGTTTATAACTCAGGCACAAGATAATTCTATATTCATTTCATTACAACAAACATAATATACATGCCTCGTTTTATTCATATTCTACAAACCAGTAATTAAATACAGTACATATCAAAAGTACAACTACTAGTTCATCTGCTACGCCCGTGATCACAACGCTATGTCCATCTCTCATCTCTGTCGCGACCCTGATCCTGCCCCACCTGTTGTTATGCACACATACAGACATAACAACAGCCGGAAACTCCGGTGAGAACAAATCCCAGTATAAAACATGTATACATGCTGATACATAATCATAAATCATGAATCAAAGCAATAATAATGGGCTCCATAGTCTATGAAACCAATCTATATAAACATGCAATTCAAATCAAATCATGTCTTGACTCGACTCGACTCTACTCTGGGGATCCCAGTGTGAATAAGACGTCACTATCTGTCACCTACCCTCCCAATCGGGGTAACTGTACGTCTTATTCCTAGACTTCGGTCATGTCTGTAACGAATGTCTACAATCGGAGGATGTCTGCTCCTATGCGTCGATACACCGAACGTCTAGAAGTTTGACAAATCTGCCAATGACTCTCCTATCTCAAATGCATGAATATAAATCTATAAATGCATAATCATATCAAAAGATTTGAATACAATCCATAAACAAATCATAATCATATCAAAAGACAAGCAACTAATCTAGTATGTGATTTTGTTGGGAAACTCAAATTGAATCTTATTTGAGTTGTGTCTTCCCCAAACAAAACATGCATTATACCTTCGTTGTAGTATAATCGTCGTCGTAGTCGAATTCTTGTTCCCAAATTTACGAATACAAATCTGAAATGGCATAATCAATGTGTATTCTATAAAACTTCTACTCAATTCAACACATATATGAATTGACAATCAATCTCAATACAAATCGACGGTACAACGGCATAATCCTGCGATACTGATCACTCAATAACATCATAATCAATCACAATCAACTCATACTCCTCATTACAATAAAATGTATCATACTGAAATCTTCACTATCTTAACTCAATATACATGCTGGAAAATCGACACCATCTCAAACGGTATCCGAAAATCGATCCGATTGTATTTCCATACTCACCATAATCATAAGAACATATAATCACAAGCATATCAGCATTTCTCCAACATGTATACTTCAAAACATGTTAAAACTTAACCAAACTTACATCCTTTTGTAGCCCTTAAAGAGAGGAGCAAGATTCTATGCTTGGATTAAAGTTTGGATGAATATATCTTGCACAAGCTCAATTATAGGATGAAAAGGACCTTGAACTTAAAAGGGAAATTCCTCTCGATTCTGAGTTCTGAAATGAGAAGGACTAAATAAGTCCAATATCTATATATATATGCCATGTGTCACAACAAGGAACAAAGGTGGATTTCTCGCATGCAGCACCCCGGGCGCGGTCACTCTTCACCACGGGTGCGCTGTGCCCACGACATACCTTTCATTTCCTTAAATTCGACGACCGCGGGTGCGGTCCCTCCTTGACCGCGGGTGCGGTCTTGCTTCGAATACAATTTCCTACCCTACTGGACATCAACCGCGGGTGCGGTACTTCTTCACCTCGGGTGTGGTGTCCATACTGTAAAATTGGCCAACTTTCTGTCCATGCACCGCGGGTGCGGTGCTTCTCTAGGCGCGGGAGCGGTCTCCCTTCAAGCAACATTTCATCTTTGCATTTTAAATATGACCATCTAGGCCATTACAGTGACAACACGGGAGCCATTGCTCAAGCAAAGGAGCCTAGGTCTCATCAGAAGTCCAAACACGTATTGAGAAAGTACCACATCCTCAGAGAGATAGTGTAAAGAGGAGATGTCACAATTGACAAAGTCGGCTCCGCAGATAATGTTGCTGATCCGCTAACTAAGCCTTTACCTGGACCATTATTCGAGAAGCATCGCGAATTGATGGGTTTGAAGCATATGGGTAGTTGGCACTAGTGCAAGTGGGAGATTGTTAGAGTAGGTGCAAGTCGAGCCAAGTGTTGGCCGAGTGTCACAATGAAACTCTATATATAAACAATCTTTATTTTAATAATATTTGAAATTAATATTTTGGCACATCTTTATCTGTATACCCATGCTAGTTGCATAGATAAAGCCCTTGAATATACAAATAGTAGAAAGAATATGACATGCTCATATGATGAGTATCATGAAACTCATATTTGGAATACTGTATATTCTAAACAGTTCCAAGTCGATTCAGCCGCCGCTAAGAACGATATAGGCCGCTCGAGTTCGAGACTAGTATCTGCGATGTGAGTACCATGTTTCATTAGTAGGGGACATTGTGATGTCCGAGCATGCAGATAGGTGCTCCTTGTAGAGTGCACTGAACAACCCTCCACAAAGGACTTTCCAAGTGGTTCTCAATTATCGAGTGGAAAAGTCCTAGTTTATGGTTGTACACCATTAGTCCTTATGACCCAGGACAACATTGAGACTCTATGTGCTAGAATTACAATTTGACTTGTTTACCGACTCTCATGGGGTCATCAGGTGGCAAGGTTGGGTGTTCTGTCGAAACATATAGGAGTCGATGTATTGTAGTCGGGGATTCACCGCTTACCTTCGGGTATAGATATCCTATGTGTTCTCATGTGTATGAAGCTTGAAATCTCTGATCAGAGTATAGTGGTAATTATGAAAGGGGTTTCATAGATTACACCATCGATGCAACTACGACATGACACATAGTATCGATTCATTGACAACTCTCGATAAACCAATGGTAGTTGAATCGGTCGGGATATAAGAGTTGAAGGGACCGTACTGTACGCTAACCATAATTGAATGGTTTTTGCAGGAACTATCATTTGATACCTAGGGAATCATGTAAGCGATGCTGCTAGGCGTTTAACATGATTGGTTGGGTACTATCAGACTTGAGTTCTGACATTTTTGTTATCAAGGAGTTGATAAGTAAGAATGGAGCAATTGGGGTATGCTCGTATAAGGACATGTTTAGTCCAAATCACATGGAGATGTGAACCCACTGCTAGTTGTATCAATGAACCATTGAGGGCCACACAAGTACTAGCTTTCTAGATCCCGTTGAGAAGTAAAATAGTTCAATGTGTTGAATGGCTTATAAATGAGTTTATAAGCGTAAACAAAAAAAGAAGTATGACTTCTGAGAGAGAAATGTAATTTTTAATTTATGAATGTGTTCCTAAATTAAAAGTTGGTTAAATAAATAATGTATTTGAAAATTGTGATTTTCATAAACATTATTGTGGACTAAATTAAATTAATTCAAGTGTTGAATTAATTTAACACTAGTGGGCCTAGTAGAGTCCAAATAATTAAATTAATTCAAGTGTTGAATTAATTAAATAACATTGGGCCTTGTAGAGCCCAATTAGAAATAATTATTAAACTAGTGGACTTGAGTAAAATCAAGTAAACTTTAAATGGACTCAAATATGTTTGGGACATTTAAATAAAAATCCATGGGCTTTGTAAATGTTACAAGCCCACTTAAAAAGCATGCTAGGGAGGTGAAGAGTTGGGGATTATTTTTGATTAAAAAATTGCATGGCATGCTAAAGTTGGTCTCTACTTTTTCAAACACCAAGAAAAGCAATCCCCCTTCATTCCTTCACATTTTGGCCGAAACATAGGGTGTTTTTCTCCTTCAATTTTCTCTCCTTTTGTTCTTCAAGTTGTTGAGGAATTCATCTCTTCTCTTTGAAAAATATTTTTATTTTTCTAGTGCAAAATAAGAAGGGATCTTCCTAGTTGGTGGTGGGCTTGATTTTTGAACAAAGAGTGTTCAAAGAAGCTTGTAGAAGTTCATACTTTCAAGAGCCAAGTTGTTTACAACTTGGTTGGAGCCATCATCAATCCATTGTGATTGATAGGTATATTTCTAAACACACTATGAATGTCATATTTTTGTGTTTTTGTATTTGCTACACACTAGTATTGAAATGCTAGAAATTTTATGCTAGAAAATATGATTTTCGAAAATTTTGTTGCTTCCATTGCGAATTCGGGCACCTAAAATCGATCCCTTTCAGCTCTCGCGCTCGGGCGGTAGAATTCTCGCGCCCGAGCGCGAGATGTTCTGCCCCTGAGTTCTACTTGTACCGCGCTCGGGCGGTTAAAAACTACCACTCGGGCGCGGAACGTTTTGCCCGAATACTAACATTCTCTACACTGGCGCTCGGGCGGTAATCTTCTACCGCTCGGGCGCCACACGTTCTGTACCAAAATATTGGTTTTGTACTTATTGGCGTCCGGTTTCTCCACTCGAGCTCTTACAACGTTAATTCATATCCAATACTTATTTTCTCATTTTCATTGTCATGATATACATCATATACATAATCACATGACAATTTCATAAATTATCGATAATCAACATAGGATTTACGATAATATAATACACGGTCCTTACATTTCTCCCCCACTTAAAAGATTTCGTCCTCGAAATCTCAAATATCTCTATATACATAATATTGGCAAACATATATGTCACTAGTTATAGTACATATCAAAACTAAAATCAGTAAATGGATCAGTATACATTGAATACAATGTAACAGATGGAAGAGAATCAAACAAATACGGATATGAATCTCGCATCTTGCTCTCCTGTGGGGACCCAGGCTCTAACTCAATTCTCTTTGGGATTAATTGGATCTTTGTTCGAAAATATGGGTCATAAAAAAATTTCTTTTAACAATATCATAAACAAATGCATATAAACATGCACAAGGTCTTTATCTATTTTATTTCAACAACATAAATCCATGTCTTTTTTCATTTCATATATACAAACTAGTGTTCAATACCAACTACAATCCACATGTAGTACATGTCTAGTAAGAAACCACTAGTAATCTTCTTCTACGCCCGTAATCTCCACGCTATCTCGATCTCTCATCTCTGTCGCGACCCAGATCATGTCCCACCTGTCGTTATGCACACATACAGACACAACAACAGCCGAAAACTCCGGTGAGAATAAATCTCAGTATAAGACATTGTATACATGCATATACACAACATAATCATGAAGCATACTATCATGAATAAAAGCAATAAACATATGTTCCACAATCTATGAAACAAAATTAATATAAGAATTCAACTGAAATCAACTCATATCTTGACTCGATTCGACTCTAACTCTAGGGATCCCGGTGTGAATAAGACGTAACAGTCTGCCATCTACCCTCCCAATCGGGGTGACGGTACGTCTTATTCCTAGACTTCAGTCCTGTCTGTATCGAATGTCTACAATCGGAGTAAATCTGCTCCTATGCGTCGATACCACCGAACATCTAGAAATTTGGCAAATCTGCCAATGACTCTCCTATCTTAAATGCTTGAATATAAATTTATAAACAAGGCATAAACATAACAAGATACAAACAACAATCTAGTATGTGATTTTGGGAAACTCAAATCAAATCTAATTCGAGTTGTATCTTCCCGAATTCACATGAATTATACCTTTCTTTTTGTTGGACTCAATCGAAGTCTCGAAGTCGGGATATAAAATCTGTCAATCCTAATCTGAAAAACATGTATAAATGCACTATATAAATCTTCAACTCCAAGTAGGATATGCAAATAGATCAATATGTAATTTCAATAACTTTCGACGGCATAACGACGCAATCTTTTGATACCGATCAACTCAAATATCAATACTCATAATTCTTATCAACATCAATCCACAAGACTAAATTCTGCACCATCTCAACTCAATATATGCTTGAAAATCATACAAATTGCATACGACATCCGATAATCGATCCGTTTACGGCGTTATGATCTCTAGCTACTCAAGAACATAAATCTATAATAAAATCACAATTCCTCCAACATATAAATCTCAAAACATGCTGGAAATGAACAATACTTACTCCTTTGAAAGCTTATGATGCAAGGAACACAAATCTGAACTCGAAACTAAATAAGGTTGGTTAAATGTTGCACAATCTAATTTCTAAGATGCAAGGAATCATGAACTTGCCAAGATAATCTCTCTCGGTCTGCCTGCTGGAAATGGTAAGGAATGAGAGACAACACATTAAGTATGCATTAGAAGGGACACATGTTTCATTCTTTGTTCAACACGCAAGACCGCAGGTGAGCTCACTTCTTACCGCGGGTGCGCTGAGCTCACGGGGCTCATCCCAAGAATTCAGAAACAGCGACCGCGGGTGCGCTCATTCTCTCACCGCGGGTGCGCTCACCCCACGGCACCACATTCATAAATTCAGAATAATCGACCGCGGGTGCGCTGCTTTTTAGACCGCAGGTGCGGTGACCTTACTGTACCAACATCATATCCTACTGCCTCTTCACCGCGGGTGCGCTACATCGGGGATCGCGGGTGCGGTGAAGCTACTGTAGATCTTCCACATTTCATGAGCCACAACCGCGGGTGCGATAGAATGCTAGGCGCGGGTGCGGTGCCTATTCCATGCAACACTTCATAATTTCGTTTTATCAACCTACAATCTCGGGCATTAAATTTCTCCCCCTCTTAGATATGAGTTCGTCCTCGAACTCGCAGCAATCAATTAAAGTATGTACAAGAAGCAATATGATCAAAACTGAATAAATACTCACATCATGAAAATAGCTCGGTATATCTCAGTCTCATCTCTGATTCTGTCTCCCAAGTCGCTTCTTCAGTGCCATGACGACTCCACTGGACTTTCACTAGCGGAATAGTCTTCGTTCTGAGCTGTTTTTCTTTTTGATCCAGAATCTGTAATGGTTGCTCAAAATAACTGAGTGTATCGTCAAGCTCGGCCTCATCAGGCTGAATGACATGAGAAGCATCAGGCATGTATTTACGTAGCATCGATACATGAAAAACGTCATGTATCCCATATAAAGGAGGAGGAAGAGCAAGTCGGTATGCTCGATCGCCAATCTTCTCAAGATACTCGTACGGACCGATGTATCTAGGAGATAACTTCCCGCGTTTGCCAAATCTGACAACGCCTCTGAAAGGAGAAATTTTCAAAAATACTCTGCCTCCTTGTTCAAATAGTAATGGTCTACGTCTGATGTTCGCATACTTGGCTTGTCTATCCTGCACCGTCTTCATTCTCTTCTAAATTATCTTCACCTTCTCAGTCATTTCACGAATCATATCAGGTCCAAGTTCTGGTATCTCAGATACATCATCCCAATATAGAGGAGATCTGCACTTCTTGCCATATAACGCCTCAAGCGGTGCCATGTCGATGCTCGTCTGATAGCTGTTGTTGTACGAAAATTCACAAAGTGGTAGTGAATCTTGCCATCTAGTGCCAAAATCTAGCACTACAGCTCTCAACATATCCTCTAATGTTTGGATAGTCCGCTCTGACTGTCCGTCTGTCTGGGGATGATAAGCAGTGCTTAGATGCAAAGTCGTACCTAAAGCCTGCTGCAGACTGTGCCAGAAATGAGAAGTGAATCGTGGATCACGATCTGATACGATCGACTTCGGCACACCATGCAATCTGCCCACCTCTCTGATATATATCTCGGCCATCTGATCACGTCGGTACGTCATTCTGTGCGGAATAAAACAAGCTGATTTGGTCAATCTGTCAATAATGACCCAAATCGCATCACAGTCCCGGGATGAGTGTGGTAACTTCGTAACGAAATTCATGGAAATGTGATCTCATTTCCATTCAGGAATAGATAAACTCTGAAGTAAACCTCCGGGCTTCTTCCTCTCGGCCTTCACCTTTTGGCAATTCAAGCACTTAGACACAAACTCTGCAATATCTGACTTCATCTGTTTCCACCAGAATTGTGTCTTCAAATCGTTGTACATATTCTTGCCACCAGGATGAATAATGAACCGACTACAGTGTGCTTTTGACAATATCTGTTGTTTCAAATCTGAAACATCTGGCACTACAAGACGGTTATTCACATACAAAATATGATCATGTACCCTGATATTCTGATTGATGTCCTGATCTGACCATCTGAATCGACTTCTGAATATTCTGATCAGTTCTTTGTGCTGCTTTAATTCTCAAAATCAAATCTGGATCAACTTGAATCGTAGCAAGTCGTAGTGGTCTACTATCTGTATCAAACGCTAATCCAGACAAACAACAATCTTCAATCATATTTGAAACACCTATCGTCGATAAGGATGGGGAACATACCTTTCGACTCAAGGCATCCGCTGATGCATTCGACTTTCCTGGATAGTATTTGATCTCGCAATCAAAGTCCTTTAACAAATCGAGCCATCAACGCTGTCTCATGTTTAACTCTGACTGAGAAAACAGATACTTCAGGCTTTTGTGATCAGAGTAGATTTCAAATTTCTCGCCATAGAGGTAGTGTCGCCATATCTCTAGAGCAAATACGATGGCCGCCAATTCAAGATCTTGAATTGGGTAACGAATCTCGTGTGGCTTCAACTGTCTCGAGGCATATGCGATCACATGTCCTCGCTGCATCAAAACACATCCTAACCCTCTGTGAGATGCATCACAATATACGACGAAATCACCAGTACCTGTAGGTATCGTAAACACTGGAGCTTTAGTCAGTCGTTTCTTCAACTCCAAGAAGCTAGACTCACAAGCTTCAGACCACACAAATGGCGCATTCTTCTGTGTCAACTGGGTAATTGGTTTCGCGATACTGGAGAAATCTCTGATAAATCGTCGGTAGTATCCTACTAGACCCATGAAACTGCGTATCTCTGGTACAGAAATCGGTCTAGGCCAACTGATCACATCTTCAACTTTACTCAGATCCACAGAAATACCGTCTCCAGATATGATATGACCCAAAAAGACAACCTGTCTCAACCAAAACTCACACTTTGACAGTTTAGCATACAATTTCTCTGTTCTCAATGTCTGCAACACAATTCTTAAATGCTCGGCATGATCAATCTCACTCTTGGAATATACCAAAATATCATCAATAAAAACAATAACAAACTCATCTAAATACTTCTGAAAGATACGGTTCATCAAACTCATAAACACTGCTGGAGCATTCGTTAAACCAAAAGGCATGACAATAAATTCGTAATGTCCATACCTGGTTCGAAACGCTGTCTTCGGTATATCAACATCTCGGACTCTCAGCTGGTGATATCCAGATCTTAGATCGATCTTGGAATAGACAGAGGATCCCTGCAACTGATCAAATAAATCGTCGATACGAGGCAATGGATATTTGTTCTTTACTGTTGCATTGTTCAGTTGTCGGTAATCAATACACAATCTCATCGAACCGTCTTTCTTTCGAACAAATAATACCAGAGCACCCCAAGGAGATACACTCGATCTGATGTAACCCTTGGCCAATAAATCTTCGAGCTGTTCTTTCAATTCTTTCAATTCAATAGGCGAAATTCTATAGGGAGCTCGAGATATAGGGACTGTACCTGGTATAAGATCAATACTAAAATCAACCTCTCGGGCTTGAGGTAACCCTAGAATCTTGTCTGGGAATACATCCGCAAACTCACGTACCACTGGCAGATCTGCCAATGACGGACTCGGTTTCAGTAGATCTACTGAATATATAAGGAACCCCTCTGCTCCTTTCTGCAATAATCTAGTCATCGTCAAAAACAGATACTAAGGGAATCCGAGATCTGGAACCCTTACCGTAGAACTTCCTCTCATCAGCCATCTCTGGTCTGAATCTGACAATCTTCTGGAAACAATCTACAGTGGCTCTGTACTTGGTTAACATATCAATCCAAAAAATACAATCAAAATCAGCTAACCCAAGCACAATACAATCTAAATCAATCTCGTGACTCTCAAACTGTAGTATACAATGCCTAACTGAAGTCACAGATATATGACCACTTCCCAATGGAGAAGAAATAGACACTACAGCAGATAATGACTCGACGGGCAATGAATGCAACAATGCAAAACGCTCAGATATGAAAGTATGAGATGCACCCGTGTCTATCAATACATAGGCAGGATAACCGCAAAGAAAACAGTAACCTGCAATCACATCATCTGGTGCATCTTGGGCCTGTTCTTCAGTCAGTGCAAATACTCGAGCCTGCTATCTGGGAGGTTGGCTCACAGTCTGGCTACCTCTGGCTCTGGGTTGTGTCTGTGTAGGATTGGGTTGAAAGGAATGAACAGATGAAGCTTGCCTCTCAGGCTGAGCTACTGAACCAGATGTTCCTACACTCTGAGCCTGCTGTACACCTCTCTGGGGACAAACTATGGCAAAGTGTCCCTACTATTTGTAGATGTTGCAGCGACCCATAACACCCTGACACTGCTCGGTGGCATGTCGGCCTCCACAGGAACTTCAATATACCCCTGTATACTCTGTACTCTGACCAGGACCTCTCTGTCGAGACCCACTGGAGCTCGACGAACTAATCCCTGATCTCTTAAACTGTTTGCCCTTTGCTTTCAACTGGACTTTCCTTCCGCTGCTGCTACCACCACTCTCGAATCTGGGAGGGGGTTGAAATGAAGGTTGTGGCGGTCTCGGAGTAAGAGCGACATAGGAAGTGCTTCGTTGCCTAAGCAATCCAGCTTCTGCCCCCTTGGCACGGTTTATATGCTTCAGCAAAATTATTGGGCCTACCGGTATTCACCAAGGTAAAGATTTCAGGATTCAGGCCATTGATAAACTGATCTGCAACGGCTTCATCATTTTCTGCGACATGAGGAGCAAATCGGAGCAATGCAGAGAACTTAGAAACATACTCCTCAATGTTCAGCTGTCCCTGTCTCAAATTGGCAAATTCAGCACCTTTGTCTTTTCGGTAGGACACGGGGAAAAATCGCTGATAAAACTCAGTCTTGAACACCTTCCAAGTAATCTGCGTGCCACGGTGCTCCAATGCTCTTTTCGTAGTCAACCACCAGTTCTATGCCACTTCTTGCAATTGATGTCCAACCAATTTCACTCGTCGCTCGTCGGGGTAGTCAAGAGATTCAAGTAACATCTCTATATCATCGAGCCAACTTTCACACTCAACTAAATTTTCTGTGCCCTTCAGTGTCGGTGGTCTAAATGACTGAAACCTTTTCAGCAAGGTCTCCATCGGTGTAGCGGTCACATCCATCGGATCATTGGATGTACTGCCCTGTTCTGGTGCTCGACCTGCTGCTGGTTGCGGTACTCGTCGAGGCGGCATATCTGATTATCTAACAGATTAGTACACAATCTATATAATCTGTTTCAACCCTCCTCTGATCATATACCTCTGATCCAGAATCGGTTCTTATTCAATCTTTGCGAATACATGCTATAAATCAACTCAGATAACGAGACAACATGTAATAGGGAAAGCAATAAATCATGCTAGCACCACAAAAGCAAGGAAGAAAATTCAATCTACCCCGCTCATTCTACTCTATCTCAGTCTAAAGGATCTATCGCTCTGATACCACCTATTGTGGGGACCCGGGCTCTAACTCAATTCTCTTTGGGATTAATTGGATCTTTGTTCGAAAATATGGGTCATAAAAAAAATTTCTTTTAACAATATCATAAACAAATGCATATAAACATGCACAAGGTCTTTATCTATTTTATTTCAACAACATAAATCCATGTCTTGTTTCATTTTGTTGGAAACTAGATTTTGGAGTTTGACAAAACATGAATCAATCGATTAACAAAATATGAATCAACTGATACGCGCAAGCAAATTCGGCAACTGAACTTATCAACTAAAATCAGCTGATACAATGATCAGTTGGAACTGATCAGTTAAAACATTCAACCGAATGCCTCAAAGTCTTTCAACTGAAGATGTCTCGGGAAAGAACAAAGAAGACATAACAGATTACAAGAGCACCGCACAACAACCAAGACTACTTAAAACAATGCATTTCGGACAAAGCAATTAAGACGCCGAATTACAATAAATGAAGCAAACAATATCGAAGGAATAATGAAGTGAAAACCAACGGATACAAAGATTCAAATTTATCTCAAGATTACCGTTGGAAAAGAAGAGTATAAATATGGCAAAAGAAAAAGAAGAAGTGACGATACATCATTCAAAACTTGCTATTACTCTGTCAAAATCTCAGCTCACTCTTACTTGATTTATTCGTAGCAATCAAGGCTACAAGTTGAGCAAACTAGCACTCTCTAATATTTGTTAGTTCAATAGTTCTAAGATCAGTTACGCATAGAGATCATTTTGTAATACTAAGAGTTTCAGTTTAGGAAGTGGGTAAGTCCTAACTGAAGTGGGTCTGTACAAGTGTTGTATTGGATCAAAGTCTTTTAGTGGAAATCCTATCCTTGTGATAGAAAGGGTGACGTAGGAGTAATTGAATTCTCCGAACATCCAGAAACAATCCTTGTGTATTTTATTTCAGTTCTGTATTCTATCTCTCAGTCAGTTACCTTCCGAAACTACCTAAGTTTAACTGATTGATATTGACCAACAAGATTCCGAGAATCAGTTTGTCACCAAACTGAACTCAAAAATTCGATAAGACCAATATTAATTGAGAGTGTTTATTCAACCCCCCCTTCTAAACTGTAAAGGGCCTAAAACTCCTTTCTTGAAAATTTGCGGAAAATTAAAAATTTTTCTTTTTAAAAGAACTTAAATGGCCTCATTCATAAAATCACTGGGGAATCAAGTTCAATGTTTAAAATAATAGCAGCGGAAGAAAATAAAGTTTTGCCAACAATAACAATTTAAAAATTATCCAACGACTGATAAAAATTGTTTGCGGAATAAAATAACAACTGCTGCACTGAGGTCCTCGGGTGCCACTACTGCCGACCCAAGCTGGCTCACTGGTCCCCGCCCTCGGCCCTGGCCTCATCAGTACCAACAACAATCAAGTCTAGTGAGCCTAAAGACTCAGCATGCATATATCACAGGTAACGAGTAAAAATCTGAATTAAAATATGCATGAGTTATCATATCCTGCCCTGAGGCATACTGAAAATAATCTGTACTGAGCAATTATAATACGTGCATAACTGAACTGGAAATTACTGTAAAAATATTTGCTCCTTGGAGCCTGTACTGAAATAACTGATAAAATTTTCTGTTGAGATTATGTTTTACGCCTGTGGCCACTGCACTAAGCTGAACTGATCGGTAACTGGCTACCGGGGAGGCTGAAACTGAACTGAGCTGGCCGGTCACTGGCGACCGGGTGGTACCATACTGAACTGATCGGTCACTGGCGACCGTATAAAATAACACTCCCACATAGTGAATGAACCACAAGCCATATCGCATAAATCTCAAAAATAATCATTTTCTATTTAATGCACGTAAAATAATTAACTGGCATAATGAAAATTCCTGTAATTTTACCAACTGGATTGGATTGGATCGTTCCCAGGCTCGCTGCAACCTAACTGTGCCATGAAAAATATGCAATAGCTTAAACTTGACCAACGATGCAATTTACGTTCAAAAGATGCGACTATGACGCCTAATGACTTCGCATTTAATCATGACTCCGAGCCAACCTGAACCGACACTGAACCGACGTATAGTCATGATTAAAATACGCTGAAAAATCATAAAATAATGCTCCTAAAATGATAGGGTCGAAATCTAGGTGAAATGGAGGCCAAAACACGAAACGCTCTTTCGAGAGTCAATTTGGCACATTGCACCGTAAATTCTCGTACGACCTCAAAAATGATCCAAATGACAAACGGTCAAAAACATGACCTTCCTAATTCAATGAGGCACTGTCCAGTCCAAGGCCATGGGCTAAAAGCCAACCAAGAACTCGAACGAGCCTCTGAACCAACACAGCAACTTGCTGAAATTTCCAGCAGCTGCGCAACTACAAGACTTGCGTTGGTTTCGAGACTATCGGCCATTAGGGGAGTGAACCACCGACCAGAGACTCTTACCAACATCCCAAGGAATGATTTGAACCATGGCTAAGGGCCCTAGGCCAGCCACAATCCGCATCACACCAAAACTCAACCGAAGGGTCCAACCGAGAGCAACGTGCATGCGTGTGTAGTGTTTATGCTATGATCGATGTCTTGCGTCGTTCCAGTGGCCATTTGATTGACCATGGCACGATCTAGACATCTAGGAGCATGGTATGAACCGTGGCTATGGGCCATAGGCCAACCAAGATCCATACCAAGAAACCAAAAACGGAAACCAAAAGCTGTCCAACCGAAGTAGCCGAAGGGGTATAGGGGCTGTTTTGACGTTTTTATTAAAAACCGATGAACCATGGACCAAGCCACCAAAAGGACAACTTAGTCACGTCTTAGACATGCTAGGGAAGTGATCCAACCATGGCTATAGGCCCTTGGGGCAGCCAAGATCAGATCCTTCCTCCATGACAACAAACTGAATTTTTCGAACAACATTTCTGCACCTATGGGGAGGTTGCTGTCATTCTGAATTTCCAGCAAGCATGGGGCTGGTTTGAATGGACCAACATGGTCCTAATGCATCCTACTACATGTATATAAGCCGCCTTGGGAGCCTGGAGTCGATCCAATACCTGAAACTCACAAAACAAAAGAAACCGTGAAGCTTGCCAAGGAATTCGAAAATTCTGCATGTGTGGTTTCAAAATGTTTTGACATGGATCTCGATTTTTACTTGAATAAACATGATCATGTACTGAAAAATAAATGATAATATGACTTGATTGAGGTTTGAAAGAAATCTAGACATGCCTGGTTTCGTTTTGAAAGAAAACGAACGAAACAACGACGACGCGGCACGGAGGAGGTGGAGCGCTTCTCTTGTTTACCTTTCTTGCTCTCGATTTTTCTTCCCTTGCTTCCTACTGAATTCCCACGGTTTTCCTCTCTCAACAACACTCTGAATTTCGTGACTAAGGGAGGGGGAATGATGGTTAGGAGGGTGAGGGAAGTGGGTGCAAGATATAAGGAAAGAATCAAGACCAAGTCCACTCCCCTTTGAATTTTAAATTTTGAATTGATATCAAATGAGTTGGTGGATGCTTCTAGGAGGTAGTGGCCGAAATTTGCTTATTTTCTAGTCTAGGATATGTCCATTAATTAATTAAATTGTGCTCCCAAAAAATCCTAGAATTATCCTACTAATTACATGAAAAGAATTGGTCAAAGTTGATGAGTTGGAAAATGAATCTTCTAGCACTAAGGGTGGCCGAAAAATGCATGATAAAATAAAGGGAAATGTTGATTATCTAGTCAACTAATAATCCTTGAAAGCCTTACTAATCCTTTAAATAATTTTAGTGAGCTAACCCCTTAATTAAATAACTTAAATGAGTTCATTTCTTAATCACCTCAAATAATTAAATTAAATCCTCAAACCTCCCTTTCTAACTTAAATGAACTTGGTTGCTAGCTAAATTAACTTCTGGAAATATTTCTCGAATCTTAAATTCTATCTCAAAACTCCAACTCCGGTCCGGCCTCACTGAAATAACTGAAATGCTAAAGATCAAACTACTGAACTGAAATAATAAAATAATTAACTTCAAATAAGTGCATCATGCAATGAAGTCAATTAAATTTAAAAATCTAGAATTATGCATGGCTTGTACGTCTACTGATTTACGGGTTCTACATAAACACTCTTGACACGTCAATCGATCCTATCAAGTGGTATCAGAGCGGTTGAATCTTGTTCTTGAATACTTCTGATCTATAAATCTGCTAGCATGACTTCATTCAATAAAATTCCTATGTTCTCAAGTGAAGATTACGATGACTGGAAAATCAGAATGCAGGCTCACTTAGCTGCACAAGATGATGACATGTGGTATGTCATAACAGACGGACCCATGAAGATTCTAAAAGCAAATACAGCAATTGCCATAACTGAAGGGGCACCACAGAGAATTCAAAAGCCCAGAGAAGAGTGGACAACTGAGGACAAAAGAAAAGCCAATCTTGACAATGTGGCCATAGATACTCTATACAAAACACTGGACAATGCAACATTCAACAAAATAAAGATGTGCAAAACCGCAAAAGAAATTTGGGAAAAGTTGATTCAGTTATATGAAGAAAATGACCAAACAAAAGAAAATAAACTCTCTGTTGCTGTTCAGAAATTTGACAATATCAAAATGAAGGTTGGAGAATCAATGAATGAGTATGATGAAAGGGTGAGCAGTATTGTAAATGAATTAAATGCACTCAGAAATGTGTATACTAACAAAGAGGTTGCACTAAAAGTGATGAGAGGTCTTCCAAAGGAATGGGATGTCAAAACTATGGCTATGAGAGAATCTAAAGACTTGAACCAGATCGAACTTCATGAACTATTTGCTGATTTAAAGGCTTATGAATTTGAATTGCAGAGCAGAGAAGGAGAACCATTTACTCCTACAGCTACAACTGCTCTAGCTGTTGTAAGAACTGAATCAACCAGTTCAGTCAAGAAATCTGACGATCAGTTAAGCAATGATGCTATGTCATTATTCATCAAAAAGTTTGGGAGGTTCATGAGAAAGAACCAAGGAAACTTTCAGAAGCAATACCAGAGAAACAATTCCAAAGAAGAAATAAATGCTTGCTACAATTGTGGCAAAACAGGTCATTATATTGCTGACTGTCCTAAACCTAAAAAGGACAGTCAAGGATCAACTGACAGAAGAAAGAAATCATATGAGCATAAGAGAAGATCCAGAGATGATAAGATAACCTACAAAAAGAAACATGAGGTTCTATTAGCTGAAGAGAACAAATCCAAATGGACAGAAACTGATAGTGACGAATCAGAACCAGAAAGCTCATATAGCTCAAGTGATGAAGAGGAAGTCAAATGTCTATTGGCCAATGATACAGAAGCACAATCTACAAGTCAACAGGTATTTGATTTTAGTTCAACTGATTTTACACGAGAAGAACTCATTTTAACATTGCATGAAATGGTAAATGAGTACCAGAAACTTGCATCATCATTTGATGAAATAAAGTCAAAGCAAAATGATCTCATGGACAATAAAACCAAAACTGATGAATCAGTTGATTTGTTGAGTCTAAAAAGGGAAATTGCTGAGTTAAAAGCAGAGAGAAAGAAAGATCAGTCACTGACCCAGAAATTGATCCTTGAAAATTCAAAACAGACTGAACTCATTCAATCTTGGAATAAGTCGTCTACTACACTGAATGAGATGCAGAATTCACAAAAATCAGTTTCTGATAAAACTGATTTAGGGTTCAGTAATCAAGGAGAAATGTTTTCAAATGATACTCAACCAAAGCTGACAATGAACAAAGAGAAGTACATTCACTTTGTCAAATCAGCAGTGGTACAAGAACAAATTGAGCCCAGTAAACTGATTGAACAACTTACTGAGAAGTTGAACAAGGCTAGAAGATATGGGATTGGCTATAGCCAAAAGCTTTCAACTGATTCACAAAGCGGGTCATCAAAAAGATTTCACAAAAACTATTCGAATGGCTATGTCAATTACTATAACTGCAAGCCAGTTCAGAAGAGATACAGATTGAACAATCAGTTGAATAAGACTAAAACACATACTGTATCAACTGTACACTACTCACCAAGCACACAAAAGGCGAGAAAAACCATTTGGAATACAGCTACTGGAAAGTCAGTTAGACTAATCAGTATGGGTTCCAAAGGGACTGATAAGTTTTGGACCCAAATAGATATGGGTACCAAATCATATTATGTGTGTACTTGCAGATAACAGGTACAGATAAAAATTCAATATGGTATTTGGACAGCGGTTGCTCACGACATATGACAGGAGATGCAAGTATGCTATCTCAACCGACCAAATATAGTGGTCGAAACATCAGTTTCGGAGATAATTCCAAAGGTAAAACCGTGGGTAAGGGTAAGCTTATCCATGGTAACTTTACTATTAAAGATGTTTTATTAGTAGAGAATCTGAAGTATAACTTGATTAGCATCAGTCAGTTATGCGACAATGGATTCTCGGTACAATTTGATAAAAACTCATGCTCAGTTAAAACATCAACTGATGAAATCATACTAACTGGCAAACGATGTGGAAACACATATAAAGTAGGTTGGAATGAACAGCCTCATGCACCAGTCTGCTTTATTGCTTCAAAATCATCTCAAAACTGGTTGTGGCATAAAAGGTTAAATCATTTAAACTTTAAATCCATTGCCTATCTGAGTAAACATGAACTTGTAACTGGTTTGCCCAAAATAAATTTTTCAAAAGAAAAACTTTGCTCAGCATGTCAGTATGGAAAACAAGTACGATCTTCTTTCAAAAACAAGGGCTGTGAGTTTTCATCCCGATGCTTAGAACTATTGCACATGGATCTCTTCAGTCCAATACCAGTCATGAGCTTAGGGGGAATGAAATACACCTTGGTGGTCGTAGATGATTTTTCAAGATTTACTTGGGTTATCTTTCTCAAATCCAAAGACCATACGGCTGCACAACTGATTAAACTATTTGAAAGACTTTTAAATGAAAAATCAGTTGGGATTGATCGAATCAGATCTGATCGAGTAACTGAATTCATCCATCAAACACTTTCAAGCTTTCTAGAGAATGCTGGAATCAAGCATGAGCTCTCAGCACCAAGAACTCCTCAGCAAAACGGTGTAGCTGAGAGAAGAAATCGAACCCTTAAAGAAGCTGCTAGAACAATGCTTGCTGATTTTGGTATTTCTCAAAGATTTTGGGCAGAGGCAATAAACACTGCATGTTATACTCAGAACAGATCAATGATTAATAAGAATCATATGAAAACACCATATAGATCTGGCATGGAAGAAAAAGTATAATCACTTATTTCAAATTATTCGGCTGTAGATGTTTTATTCATGATAATAGTAAAAATTACTTAAAAGCGTTCGATGCCAAATCTGCAGAAGGAATATTCCTTGGATATTCATCAGTTAGTATAGCTTGTAGAGTCTTTAATAAGAAAACTTTAAATGTTGAAGAATCTGCGCATGTTGATTTTGATGAAACTGCACTAACTGATAAGCCAACTGATCAAGTTGAGCTAGCTGATCGATTTTCAGATATCAGTTTTGAAGATGATGACAAAGATGAAAATCATAATAATCAAAACATCCTTCAAACACCAGAACCAGAGATATTGGATCAATTAAATGAGCAGGAAGTCAATGCTGACAATCAGTTATTAAAGGAAAATGATAATATTCAAATATCAGCTGACGAGGCATCAACTGAAGCTGAAAACTGCATTCAGTTACAAACTGAAGAAGTTGCAGATGCAACGAATGCGGAGTACAGATGGAGAAAATCACATCCACCAGAATTGGTAATAGGAAATCCATCTGATCCAGTAAGAACTCGCAATCAAATGTTAAATTTATTTATTCATTCAGCCTTTGTCTCACAAATGGAACCAAAAAAAACTGATGAAGCTCTTGCTGATCCTAACTGGGTAAATGCTATGCAAGAAGAGCTAAATCAGTTCACTCACAATAACGTCTGGAACTTAGTTCCAAAACCAACTTCAAAAACCATTATAGGTACAAAATGGGTGTACATGAATAAAATAAACGAGGACGGTTCAGTTATACGTAACAAAGCAAGACTAGTAGCACAAGGATATAGGCAAGAAGAAGGAATTGACTACGATGAGACGTATGCTCCAGTTGCAAGATTGGAAGCAATCAGAATATTTCTTGCTTATGCATCTCACAAAAACTTCAAAGTTTACCAGATGGATGTGAAGAGTGCATTCCTAAACGGTCAGTTACAAGAAGAAGTATATGTTGAACAACCTCCAGTTTTTGTAAATCACAAACTTCCTGATCATGTATACTATTTGAACAAAGTATTATATGGTCTTAAACAAGCTCTTAGGGCTTGGTACGAAACTCTTTCAAAATTCCTAACTGATCATGACTTTACAGCCGGATCAGTTGATAAGTCCTTGTTCAAATTTACTAAAAATAATCATATTCTATTAGTTCAAATTTATGTTGATGATATAATATTTGGGTCAACTAACCCCAAATTGTGCGAAAAGTTTGCTAAGTTAATGCAGGAAAAGTTTGAAATGAGCATGATGGGTGAACTGACATTTTTTCTTGGACTGCAAGTGAACCAACTGGAAACTGGTATATTCATTAGTCAAACAAAATATACAAAGGAGTTGCTAAAGAAATTTGGTATGAAATCATGCTCAGCTGCAACTACTCCCATGAGCTCATCAGTTAAACTAGATACTGACGAAGGGGGAATATCAGTAGAGGCGACATTATATAGAGGATTAATAGGTTCATTGTTGTACCTAACAGCCAGTCGACCTGATATTGTTTTTGCTGTCTGTATGTGTGCCAGATTTCAAGAAAATCCTAAGCAATCACATTTCTCAGCTGCTAAAAGAATTCTGAGATATCTTAAGGACACGCAAAATGTTGGGCTATGGTATTCCAAAGACTTCACCTTCAATTTAGTTGGATATTCAGACGCAGATTATGCAGGATATAAGCTTGATCGCAAAAGTACAAGTGGATCTTGTCAGTTCTTAGAAGACAGACTGATCTCTTGGTTCAGCAAGAAGCAGACATCCATAGCTACCTCAACAACAAAAGCAGAATATCTTGCTGCTGGTAGCTGTTGTGCACAACTGATCTGGATTCATCAACAACTGAAGGATTATGGAGTAACGTCAACTGAATCGCCCATATTTTGTGATAATACCAGCACAATTGCCATCACTTATAATCAAGTTCTTCACTCAAGGACCAAGCATATAGATGTCAGGCATCACTTCATTATGGATCATGCGTTAAAGAAGGATATTCGACTAGAATATATTTCAACTCAACAGCAAGCAGCTGACATCTTCACAAAACCATTACCCGAGGCTAGGTTTTCTTACTTTCGAAATATTCTTGGTTTAATTGATTTATCTTAGAAATTATTAGTAATATTGCTTCACTAACAGAATTATATGCAGAAAATAAGAACACAACAAATTGAAAATAACACTTCATTAAGAATACCAACATTCCCATTTTACAGAAGATATCATAGAATCAACTGAATCTAGCCACGCCCTAACCCAATCATTTAACTCATAAATTCAAACTCTAGCAAATGCCCTAGATTTCGAAATCTTATCAACAACATGCCACTCCTTCCATAGCATCGCCTCCAAAAGACATTTGTCTTCAACCAAATCCCTAACATGCCTCACTTCAAAACGTTCAAGGTATTTCAGTGCTCTTGCCTCCTGAGCACGAGTAGGAATAGCACCACTGTCACTCACCCTCTTCAACTCATGAATCTTTTCCCATGTTAACATCACCTTCTGAAAAACATATATCTCCATCTTTCTCTTGTTATCTTTTAAACGAGGGGTTGAATGCTCAGTAACATGAACATGAGTGCTGCTGCATGCATCAGAATCAGACATATTGAAATATTTTTGAACTGATATTGCATCACATTTTTATCACTATCATCTTATTTATAGGAAAATGACGTTGGAGAAGCTGAAGAGTCTCAAGTTAATCAATGCGTCTTTCACATTTACCAAGGACTTTAAGTTATCAGTTGTTCATTGTCAACTGACACCAGTTTGAATTCTATTAATAGTTGTTTAAATAGTCCCAGTTCATGATCAACTTATGACAGTTAGTCTCTCATCAGTTCATTTGTTTACATATCACAGCTGATGAAATATATCATTTGCAGAAAAACAGAGTTAAAACCAGATAAATATTTCATTACATATAAATGTTGGTCTGGATTACATCATCATACTTCTCCTCCACAACAATTATCCAAAATTTCAGCCAAACAGATAGAGAAGAAGGAGCAGTCATGAGAAAGCTGTGAGAATGAGCTATGCGCCTCAGGATCTTCAATTCCTTGCGGAGCATCAGCTGATACATGTGACCGTCCTTGAAGACGTCCACCCACACAGCAATATTCAAGTGCTTTCGCACTTGATTCAGTTATGCCACCAATTCAGGAGTGGTGGCCTCCCCAGAGTTGTATAAGAGCTCAAGCTCCTGCAATCGCTCCCAGTAATGCAGACTTTCATAGAAGACTTCGTCTTCTATCTCAGCCTTCCTGGCCTCCACAGAAAAGGTAGAAAGACTTGAGTCACCCGTATCAGACATTTTTTATCTTGAATATTTTGGATGATATGTCTAAAACTAATAAGCCATTTCTATTTATAGCAGAATATCAAGAAAGCTGAAGAGTCGTCAACGTTTCAGCAAAACCAATAACCTCTCTGACTCTTAAAATTATTTTGTAGCACTACTTTAATTATTATATGCACCAATTTAGGGGGAATGTCAGTTTTTAAGAAGTTAACTGAGAAGACAATCGTTTGTGAATTCTCAACTGACTTGAATCAGTTTCCCAACTGATCGTTCAACTTGAAAATTTTACAAATCTTCTCACATAAGTTAACCAATTAAAAACTTATAATATTCCAAATCAAATGAGGTGACTAAATTTTTATGACGTGGCATATTTTAAACCCGCTCATTATTATAAACACACGATTACAGCACACGTGCACACATTTTTATTCAAAATCTTTCCCGGGCTGACACGTGTCCAGAATTTGAACAGTCACGAACAAAAGCATTTTGCCCGCTTCAGTTCTATTCTTCACAATTACAATCAGTTTCTAAGAGTATACAAATTTCAGAACTTATTCTCTTCAGTTTGCAGATCACTACACTTTCCGAAATGGCAAACCAGATCCCAGCCCATATCTTGAATGCGATGGTCATCGATTTTAACTCGGTTCTATCGATTCAAGAAGCAGACGTTAAGAATGTATTTCTAAAGCTTGAGTCGGCAGGTCTCAGGATGTTCTTGGGACAATCTTCTCAGAAGATATACCTCAAGGAGGTCAATGAATTCTATCGGAAGGGATTTATCACTGCTAATGACACTATCTCTGTGACTATCAATGATCAGTTGCTACTCCTTTCTGAAGAAGCTTTCGGAGAAATCTTCTCTTTGCCAAGTGATGGTTATGTCAGCTTTTCTGAAGTAAAAACTCATGACATTGAAGAAATGCAGACTCGACTATCTGCAGATGGACGGAAAATCAAGGTTTCCGATCCAAAGAAGGAACTGAAACCAGAAATTCAGTTGTTAGCTGATATCGTGGCAAAGGGAATATTAGCAAAAGCCGGTTCTTATGCTGCTTTTACACTCGAAAAATTCCAGGTAATGACCATAATCATGGGTGAAAAGAAAGCAAATTGGAGATATATTCTTTTTAACATCTTGAAGAATATGCTCAAGTCATCCAAACAGTCATGTGGCTTCGCCATCCAAATCAGTTATCTGTTAAAACTGAAGGGTTTGGTAGCTGAAAATGCTGAAACATCAACAAAATTCAAGGTATTTACTGCCAAAAACACCTTGCCATCAAAAACAAAAATAGAGGTTGAGCCATCACCAGTCAAGAAGGTCAAAACAGCAAAAAGGAAACTGATTCTCAGTTAATCAGATTCAGAGAAAACTCCTTCCCCTAAGCTTGTCAAGAGACCAAGGACTCAAAGAACCAAACCAATCACCACAGTGGAAGTCATTCCACCTGAGAAAATTATTCAATCAGCTGCTCAACAGCCCATTCAGGCTATCCCTTGGCAAGTAGTCTCACCTGATGATACAGTTACCAAAGCAAAGACACCAGCTAAGGTAAGAGCTCCCTTGACTCTTGTAAATCGCCCTACCATCCTGCCTAGAGCCAGATCTAAAGGTGTAATATTAAGGGAACCTGTGCACTCCACACATTCTGGAATGGATCTTCCTCACATTTTCTCAACTGACAAAGGAAAAGGCAAGCTGGTTGAAGAACCCCGGCCATCCAATGTCATTCAAACACACATTGACCTAGTTTGGGAACAGGTTGCCACATCACAATTAAAATCTTTTGATTGTTGGAAAAGTTTCAGAACAGAAATCTTTGCCAAAGAACTGAAGCATAGATCTCAAGTGAAAAAGTTCATCAAGCTAGAAGCAATTGTGATGAAAGTAGTCAAAGCTGCTTCAATTCCACAGGCATTAGAAAGGCAGAAATATTTCTTTAATCAGATTCGCGTCAAAAAGCTAACAAGAATGGTAGCAAAGCTGAAGTCCAACTACAATCCCACAAGTCCAACTGCATACAATGATAGAGCTGTGTTCACTCAACTGGACAGAGATCTTAGTAGTCTGCAGAGTGAAATCAAATTTTGGGAAGAAGATCAGGAACTAGTTCTTCATGACAAACCCCCCAACTCAAATATTGAAAAAGATTTATCCTCCTCTCCACAAAAAGAACCATCTCCACAACAGGCAACTGAAAAGCCAGTTCAGGGAATACCTCAATCCTCTCAGACAGAACATCAGCTATATTCTGAAGCAGAACTATCCTTGGCAAACATTAATGAAATCATTCAAGCTGTTACCTTGGAAGCTCAGCTAGAGGAAATACAATATGACTCAATTTTCCATTCAGCTGAACAACCAGAGCAAGACATTAAGATATCATCTGAAGCACCAGCTGAGTCACTTATTGCTGAAAAATTTATATCTGCTCAAACTGAAGATCAAACAGAAGTGCCAAACCAAACTTCAGAAAAATAATTAACTGAATCGGAAAAAGCTCAAACTGAAGCACCAGTTCAGCCTGAAACTTCTGCTGAACAAGATATTCAAACTGATGAACAAGCAAAACCCTCAGAACAAGAAACTGCTGAACATGTAGAAGGTCAGTTGCTCACTGAATCAAAGGAGCAAGAACAAATTTCAGTTAATTCTCCACAGGAGGCCCCTATGTATGAACCATCCATCTCCATCATTCAGCCAGACAGTACATTTCTTGATCAAAACCAACGTTCATCATCTCAAATTCAATAAAACATTCCAGCTCAGCCTATGGCTGGAACAATGGAAACTAATCAAGCATTAGTTCTTTTTGGACAAACATCGAAGCATTCAGAAACGCCCAGCCAGCAACCTCCAATTCAATCCACATAAATGGATGTTGTTCTTGAAGAAATCCAGAACATACAGTACAATATGCAGCAGATGCTCGCTGAAATCAAGAAAATTCAATTCGAACAACTGTCTCATACTGTCAAATTAGATTCTTCGACTGAATTTGACTCGGCGAAACTAAACGCTCTTCAAGCCAACATGGACTCTCTTAGCAGAACTGTGCATGAAATAAAGAAGGGGCTAGTTAACTCACTCTTTACAACTCAGGATGTAATCAGTCAGAGAGTTGAGCGACTGGAAACCTCTGTTTCAAATAAAACAGAATTGCTACAAACCTCCCTCACAACTGTTGCCACGAGTATCTCATCAGATGTAAAAATTCTTTCATTGACGTTAGAAAGTTATCAGAAAAAATGGAGTTGTTTGACAAAAAGGGGGAAGAACAGCAGCTGAAGAAGAATTAATCAGATTATTAGAATCAACTGATATAATATTCTCAGATTTTATGTTATCTATAAGGAATCCAGTTATTTTATGATTCAGTTGCGTAATCTATTATCTACAAAGAGCTCAATTATTCGATCTTAAATCACTTGGTTTTGTCAAAAACCATAAAGGGGAAATTGTTGGAAACTAGATTCTGGAGTTTGACAATACATGAATCAATCGATTAACAAAATATGAATCAACTGATACGCGCAAGCGAATTCGGCAACTGAACTTATCAACTGAAATCAGATGATACAATGATACAGAGTAAACTGATCATTTGGAACTGATCAGTTAAAACATTCAGCCGAATGCCTCAAAGTCTCTCAACTGAAGATGTCTCGGGAAAGAACAAAGAAGACATAACAGATTACAAGAGCACCGCACAACAACCAAGACTACTAAAACAACGCATTCCGGTCAAAGCAATTAAGACATCGAATTACAATAAATGAAGCAAACAATATCGAAGGAATAATCAAGTGGAAACCAACGGATACAAAGATTCAAATTTATCTCAAGATTACCGTTGGAAAAGAAGAGTATAAATATGGCAGAAGAAAAAGAAGAAGTGACGATACATCATTCAAAACTTGCTATTACTCTGTCAAAACCTCAGCTCACTCTTACTTGATTTATTAGTAGCAATCAAGGCTACAAGTTGAGCAAACTAGCACTCTGTAATGTTTGTTAATTCAATAGTGCTAAGATCAGTTACGCACAGAGATCATTTTGTAATACTAAGAGTTTCAGTTTAGGAAGTGGGTAAGTCCTAACTGAAGTGGGTCTGTACAAGTGTTGTATTGGATCAAAGTCTTTTAGTGGAAATCCTATCCTTGTGATAGAAGGGGTGAAGTAGGAGTAATTGAATTCTCCGAACATCCAGAAACAATCCTTGTGTATTTTATTTCAGTTCTGTATTCTATCTGTCAGTCAGTTACCTTCCGCAACTACCTCAGTTTAACTGATTGATATTGACCAACAAGATTCCAAAAATCAGTTTGTCAGCAAACTGAACTCAAAAATTCGATAAGACCAATATTAATTGAGAGTGTTTATTCAACCCCCCCTTCTAAACACTCTTGACACGTCAATCGATCCTATCACATTTCATATATACAAACTAGTGTTCAATACCAACTACAATCCACATGTAGTACATGTCTAGTAAGAAACCACTAGTAATCTTCTTCTATGCCCGTAATCTCCACGCTATCTCAATCTCTCATCTCTGTCGCGACCCAGATCCTGTCTCACCTGTCGTTATGGACAGATACAGACACAACAACAGCCGGAAACTCCGGTGAGAATAAATCCCAGTATAAGACATGGTATACATGCATATACACAACATAATCATGAAGCATACTATCATGAATAAAAGCAGTAACCATATGTTCCACAATCTATGAACCTAAATTGATATAAGCATTCAACTGAAATCAACTCATATCTTGACTCGACTCGACTCTAACTCCAGGGATCCCGGTGTGAATAAGACGTCACAGTCTGCCACCTACCCTCCCAATCGGGGTGACAGTACGTCTTATTCCTAGACTTCGGTCCTGTTTGTATCGAATGTCTACAATCGGAGTAAATATGCTCCTATGCGTCGATACCACCGAACTTCTAGAAATTTGGCAAATCTGCCAATGACTCTCCTATCTTAAATGCTTGAATATAAATCTATAAACAAGGCTTAAACATAACAAGATATAAATAACAATCTAGTATGTGATTTTGGGAAACTCAAATCAAATCTAATTCGAGTTGTATCTTCCCGAATTCACATGAATTATACCTTTCTTTTTGTTGGACTCAATCGAAGTCTCGAAGTCGGGATATAAAATCTGTCAATCCTAATCTTAATAACATGTATAAATGCACTATATCAATCTTCCACTCCAAATAGGATACGCAAATAGATCAATATGTAATTTCAATAACCTTCGACGCCATAACGACGTAATCTTTCGATACCGATCAACTCAAATATCAATACTCATAATTCTTATCAACATCAATCCACAAGACTAAATTCTGCACCATCTCAACTCAATATATGCTGGAAAATCATACAAATTGCATACGACATCCGATAATCGATCCGTTTACGGCGTTATGATCTCTAGCTACTCAAGAACATAAATCTATAATAAAATCACAATTCCTCCAACATATAATTCTCAAAACATGCTGGAAATGAACAATACTTACATCCTTTTGAAGCTTATGATGCAAGGAACGTTCACTAGAAGAAAAATCGCTTTTTACTTCGCGTATTCAATGAAGTAATAAGGTAGTTAAGTGCCGAAGTATATGGACGTGAATTAATAGATGTACCTTTTACTTCGCATAATAACCGAAGTTGTATGATTGAAAATAATGAAGTCTTTGACCGGTTTTCGAAGGAAAACCGGTCCAGAATTGGACCGGTGCCGAAGTAAGAAATGTGTTTTACTTCATCGATTATTGTAAGTAATGAAGTAATATATTATATATAACTTCGTCTTAATTATTATTTAGCGAAGTAGTTTATAATATTTTACTTCACAATTTACATTGAGTGACGAAGTAATTCATCTGAAAGACTTCGTAGTTATGTATTTTGGTGAGGTAATAGTCACAAACAACTTCATAATTTATCCTATTTGTTGAGGTAAATATAATCTATAACTTTAGCATTTATCCTATTTGTTGAAGTATTTTATATTATGTTACTTCACAATTTACATTTAGTGACGAAGTAAGTAGTTCGAAATACTTCAATAATTTGTATCCCATAAATAACCCAAAAATGTATCAACAAAACCAAAAGTATATCCAAAAATCCACAATGACAAACAAAATATTTATCCCAACATATACCATCCATTTAAGCACCTACATAGGAGTAAACAAATTCACTCCATTCACTTTTGACCTCGTCATATTGAGATTGGGTGTAATATTGGTTCTTGATGCATCCTGCAAACTGAAATTTGAAAAAGAAAATACATTAGATTCTTCTATTTCAAATAAAAATTGACAGATATAAAATATATCAGTACTGGTAGAGGTAGGTTTCATTTAAAAGTACGGACTTATTTCATTTGCATCTTGAAATAACACCGGATAAAAATTCTTAACATGTCACCACTCTCCAAGCTGAGATAGCGCCTGTTGTTTCCATATAGTCTACATCCATTAGCCTAGGAAAAAACCCACAGATTTATTCCCCATATTTCTTTATAAGTGAGATGACTTTGATCTAAGTCAAAGATTTTAGCATAACCAACATTAGCCTGGGAAAAAACCCACAGATTTATTCCCCATAGCCAAACCATCATAGTCTGCAATAAAGCAAACACAATATGTTGAAAAAACATTCTGGGACAATAGAACAAATAAATTTTAACATTTTTTCTCCGTGTAACAGATCAACTTATATCGGTATTCACTCACCATAAGAAGAAGTGAATTATAATACAAAAAAGCCTCATACAAAAATAAATCCCTTAGATCTGCACTCATTCTCATGACAAAATCCCATCCAATCTGCAATGTCATTCATAAAAAAACTCAATAGGAGCCAACTAGAAATGAAGTATATATCATGCAAAACTTTTGAGGTTTAGTCATCCAATCAAAATACACGCAACCAAGACATATACAAAGACATACTATAGACATCGAATGCATGCATCAGCATGTGTACATTCATTTTAAGGTATAACACTGACCTTGCAACAAATGAATACCCATATGAAAAACAGCAATACCTGAACATAAAGTAAGATTAAAAATGACGCGATGGACAAAAAGATATATTATTCAAACAGAAGCTGTAATTCTATGTCATTGATGTAGTGATTTGAGCAACACAATAGTCAACCTTGCTTGAACTCAATCATCACAATATTTCACAATAATAATAATTTGGTATCACAAAAAATATTAAGTGAAAAATGATTAACTCTTACTGCATTAAAGAGAAATAATCGACTTGAATATGTTAGGTGCAAGATCTTCAAGTAAACTCAATTCAAAACTATCACTATCGATTACAAATTTAAAATTGTGCCAACCTGAAGTCAGTAGCATATCATGACATAAATCATGGAGAAAAGCTGAAGAATCAGAAGCAGAAACCCCAGATGGAATAAATTACCATAATGACAAAAATTCAATTTGTTGAAATTCTTTCCAGCATAAAAATCCATTAATACCCACTTGGCCACACCAGAATCATTACAGTTTTAGTAAGTCTATGCTTCCAGCTTGACACTTCACACATGTATATCATTTCTAAAGAAACATAGAAAAAAAAGTAATAAAATAATTAAAATTGTACACATGTCAATCAACCAAAAAATAATGATTAAAGCTCGAGGATTATAGACTTTGCCGCAATTTATAGAGAGTGAATTGTGTACAACTACGGTAAGAGATGAAACTGAAGTAGGACAAAAGGTGTGTAACACCACGGTACCCCATGTTTGTTCGCTAGTGTGAGACCAAGGGCCCTACAAGGTGAGTATGATTCCAAAGAGTTTAGAACAACAAAAGCCTGAACAAAAAAGTGATATATTGATAAAACTTCAAATGGCCATAGGACTCATAACTTTTGACAATTTTGGAATTGTGAGATGTACAAGATGATAACAAGGAGTGTCGCAAAGTTGCTGACCACGTTAAAGTTCTCTGCAAATCCAGTCATTTTGCCCATGTAAAGAGACTTTCTGTTTCATAATTTTAGAACAGATTATTAAATTTTTTATTTATTTTTAACTTCTCATCCCCCCAAATTCTAAATATACTTTATTTTTACATCTAGCTCATTCAGGTTGGTTTTCATAATTTTCTAATTTTGAAATATGAAGTACAAAAAATGACCCACAAAGTAGTGGCTAAAAAATGCAGAAGGCATTGGAATTTTTCTTGTAGTGCCGGAGCCTCCAACTGCCTATCTACAATCACGCAATAACAACAAAATAAACAATCACATGAAAGCATAAATATGCAACGTGGCCCGTGGGAAACAATATTTGCCCATTTCAACTTGCCGTTGATGGCATAATGCCAACATCAATTGTTATTTACCTTCTAGCAGAAAATTTGAACCTCTTAAAATCTATAAATAACATAGTTTCTTTCCTTGTTTAATCTCTAAATCAAGATAACTATTGTATTCACACAACAAAGCAGTAAAACATAAGAAGAAACGTAAGCAACCTAATGACACGATTAAAGCTAAAAATTATCCTATAATTAACTGCTTTGTTTCGGTAACTTGGCTTTTTTTGTCCCTGTAGCAGTTACGGCAAGACTACTCTGCGCAGTTCATTATCCTAAGATGCCCAAAACCGACCGCATTACTTGTACAAAAACAAGAAACACATCAATCTCGAATTTAATCGCCCAACATCCAGAAAACTGGAAAGAAAATTAAAAAGGAAATAACTAACTCTCCAAATTTAATCCAGCTCCTTGAGAAAAAATTGTTTCAAGGAATGGAAACGACGATTGGCACGTACCTCGATCATGTCGTGTAAGTGAATAATATTATGGTGATTAATCCTCTTAAGGATGAAAATCTCGGACTTGAGGCTCTCTTGAAGTTTGGAATTCAATCTAGCGGTGACGATTTCTTTAATCGCGACTTCAGTTCCGTGCACCCGGTGGTGAGCGTGCCAAACCATCGAGAACGAACCCGCACCTATCTGATTCCCCAGCTGGTAATCCCCCACCGAGTAAAACCTCACAGCGCCACCCCTCGCCGATTGAGCCATTGGAATTAGCGATTGCCCAAACACGCGCCCCTCGGTCATATGAGCTTAGAACAAGAAGAAAAATAGCATCTACAAGTTGGAGAATGAATCAATTCAGGAGTGGATTCTTCACTGTTTTGGGGATTTGTAGGGCTTTTTATATCTTCGATTCGAATAATTGCGATTGTGAAGAAGGTCATGGCAATTGACTCATAAAGGGTGACACTTGAATAATGAATGATTCCAATTAAGCTGAATATAGTCATACTTAAAAAGTTCTCTGAATATAGTCATCTTTTTACTTCAGTATGAACTTATTTTCTTTATGTTTTACTTCATCAACATTGATATGCCGAAGTAAAATATAATAAAAAAATATAGTGAAGCCCGTGTTTTTAAACATCCGAAGTAAAATATATTATTTTACTTCGCTTGTGTTATACTGAAGTTATTGGTAATGTATTACTTCGTAATTTATTATTGCCGAAGTAACGCTTGCCGAAGTAAAATCCGATTTTTCTACCACAAATCTGAACTCGGAACTAAATTCGGTTAGTTAAATGTCGCACAATCTAATTTCTAAGATGCAAGGAATCACGAACTTGCCAAGATAATCTCTCTCGGTCTGCCTGCTGGAAATGGTAAGGAATGAGAGACAACACATTAAGTATGCATGAGAAGGGACACATGTTTCATTCTTTGTTCAACACGCAAGACCACAGGTGCGCTCACTTCTTACCGCGGGTGCGCGGAGCTCACGGGGCTCATCCCAAGAATTCAGAAACAGCGACCGCAGGTGCGCTCATTCTCTCACCGCGGGTGCGCTCACCCCACGGCACCACATTCATAAATTCAGAATAATCGACCGCGGGTGCGCTGCTTTTTAGACCGCAGGTGCGGTGACCTTAATATACCAACATCATATCCTACTGCCTCTTCACCGCGGGTGCGCTACATCGGGGACCGCGGGTGCGGTGAAGCTACTATAGATCTTCCACATTTCATGAGCCACAACCGCGGGTGCGGTAGAATGCTAGGCACGGGTGCGGTGCCTCTTCCATGCAACACTTCATAATTTCATTTTATCAACCTACAATCTCGGGCATTACATCTCCAATTCCCACGTCGACTCTTCCACACCATGCCGTGTCCATTGCACTCGAACTAGCGGAATCGATTTATTTCGCAATATCTTCTCCTTTCGATCCATAATGCGAACAGGTTGTTCAACATAGGAAAGAGAAGGATCAAGTTCAACCTCATCAGGTGCAAGTACATGTGATGGATCTGGTTCATATTTTCTCAGCATCGAAACATGAAATACATCGTGAATGGCAGATAGAGCTGGTGGCAATGCCAATCGATAAGCAAGATCACCAACTCGATCAAGGATCTCGTATGGACCAACATATCGAGGAGATAATTTACTTCGCATGCCGAATCGAATAGTGCCTCTAAAGGGAGATATTTTTAAAAACACTCTGTCACCTTTCTGGAATTCCAAGGGTCGTCTTCGTTTTTTCGCATAACTCGTTTGACGATCCTGAGCAGCTTTCATCCGCTGCCGAATCAACTCAACCTTATCATTCATTTCCTGTATCATTTCAGGTCCAGTCAATTGTCTCTCACCAATATTATCCCCGAATAACGGTGATCTACATCGTCTCCCATATAGAGCTTCAAATGGTGCCATACCAATATTGGTTTGAAAGCTATTATTATAAGAAAATTCAACTAATGGTAAGGCATCTTGCCATCCCATTCTGAAATCCATCACAATCGCACGCAACATATCTTCCAACGTTTGAATTGTACGCTCAGTCTGGCCATCAGTTTGAGGATGATAAACAGCACTCATAGCCAAACGCGTACCCATCGCTTCTTGGAAACTACCATAGAATTTAGAAGCAAACCTGGGATCACAATCAGATACAATTGAGACTGGATTCAAGAATGAAATGTGCAGATTTCGAAAGCCGATCAACAATAACCCAAATAGCATCACAGCCCTTGGGCGAACGAGGTAAATGAGTCACAAAATCCTTAACAATATGTTCCCAATTCCATTTCGGGATTTCAAGACTATGGAGTAATCCTCCAGGTTTCATTCTCTCGGCTTTCACTTGCTGGCAGACAAGACATTTCGAAATAAACTCAGCAATGTCCTTCTTCATACGTTTCCACCAGAATTGAGATCTCAATGTCAAATACATCTTTCGACCTCCAGGGTGAATACTGTATTTGCTACAATGTGCTTCTCAAATAAGAGCAGATTTCAAATCAGAATCATTAGGGACTACCAGCCGACCATGAAGTCGTAAAGAACCATCAGAAGAAATCTGGAATCCAGACTGATGTCCTGCAGATACAAGTTCTTTCGACTTTTGGATCTGAGCATCGCTTCGTTGGGCCTTTCGTATTTTCGATATCAAGTTCGGCTCAATTTGCAATGCTGAGACAGTGACAGAATTCCAATTCGAGTGAAAAGTCCAGCCAGAAGTACATATATCCTCGTGTACCTTGGCGACACAAATAGATGCTAACACAGAATCATAAACTTTTCGACTAAGGGCATCCACAGTAACATTCACCGATCCAGGGTGACATTGAATCTCACAATCAAAGTCCTTCAAGAGATCCATCCACCTGCGTTGCCTCATATTCAAATAAGATTGAGAAAAGAGATATTTCACACTTTTATGATCTGAATAGATAACAAACTTTTCTTCGTACAAATAATGGCGCCAGATCTTCAAAGCAAACACAATGGCGGCCAATTCAAGATCATAAACAAGGTAGTGAGTTTCATGAGATTTCAATTGACGATACGCATAAGCAACCACTTTGCCATGTTGCATCAGAACACAGCCCAAACCTTTAACAGACGCATCTGTACACACTGCAAATCCTCCAGTACCTGATGGAATAGTAAGCACAGGTGCTCTGGTCAATCTCGTCTTCAATTCAAGAAAGCTAGCTTCGCATTCATCTGACCATATGAATCGCTGATTCTTCTGTGTCAGTTGAGTAATATGTTTAGCTATTTTCAAAAATCCTTCAATAAAACGACGATAATATCCAACTAAACCCACGAAGCTACGGATCTCAGGAACATTCGTAGGTCTTGGCCAATTCAATACAACTTCGACCTTCGCAGGATCAACAGATATGCCATGTCTCGAAATGACGTGGCCTAAGAATACAACTTTGTCCATCCAAAATTCACATTTGGACAATTTGGCATATAAATGACTAGTACGAAGAGTTTGAAGTACCAGTCTCAGATGTTCAGTATGCTCCTTTTTGGATTTCGAATATACAAGAATATCATCAATAAATACAATAACGAATCGGTCAAGATAATCTCGAAAGACACGATTCATAAAATTCATAAAAACAGCAGGAGCATTTGTGAGACCGAAAGGCATAATCTTTCTTTCGAACAAATAAAACCGGAGCTCCCCAAGGTGATACACTCGGTCGAATATATCCCTTATCGAGAAGATCCTGTAATTGTTCTTTCAATTCTTTCAATTTCAATGGTGCCATGAGATAGGGAGCTTTAGATATAGGCACAGTCCCCGGCACAAGATCAATACTAAACTCAAATTCTCGATGAGGAGGAAAATCAGGAATCTCATCGGGAAATACATCCGGGAATTCTTTCGCAACAGGAATCTCAGATAGAGAAGGCTCCTTCTTAGAGACATCAATAGCGTAGATAAGATAACCCTCATCTCCGCCAGTCAAAAGTCGAGATATTTCCAAGGAAGATACCAATGAAATTTTGGCTTGGGAACCCTTGCCATAAAAATTCCAGTTGGGTCCATCAATCGGTCGAAATCGAACCACTCCATGACAACAATCAACGGTAGCTCGATTTGTCGTCAAGATATCCATGCCAACAATACAATCAAAGTCGTGCATCGGGAGGACAATCAATATCAGAAATACCACATTATCCTCATATATCAATACACAATTATGCACAACTTTCTCAGACAAAATAATCTTCCCTGCTGGCGTGGCTATCGACAAAGTATCATACAACGGGGTACACTCAATATTGTGAGATGCAACAAATGCATGAGATATGAATGAATGAGATGCTCATGTATCAAATAAAACACGTGCAGGATAATCGCAAAGCGTGCAAATATCTGCAATCACGCCAGCAGGAGCTTCTCTCGCCTGATCCTCGGTCATGGCATACACTCAAACTTGAGGAGGAACTTGGGCACTCTGACCACCCGGTCCTCAATATCTGGGGACACTCGACTGCTGAAAGGATGGAACAGGAATAGCAGGTCTCATCATACTAGGGCCACCTCTAAATCCTTGCTGGGGTTGGGAAGAAGTCGTACCCCTGTTCGGACATACTCGAGAGAAATGGCCTTCCTGCCCACACTGATAACAAGTACCAAACATACCTCGACATTGCTCGATAGTATGTTTACCCCCACAATAGCTACAGTATGGAGCAATCACAGGACTCCCTCTCTGGGATCCACTAGAACTAGAAGAAGACGAAGAAACAGTACCAGTCTTCTTGAACTTCTTACCACTCGGCCGCAAAGTAGGCTGCTGAGCTGACAATGGAGGTGGAGGAGTATACTGTGGACCTCCTCGCCTATGTCCAGCCTCGGCAGCCTTGGCTCGTTCAACTGCCTCTACGTAGCTGGTAGGCAATCCAGAAATAACATAAGTATATATAGCAGGATGCAATCCATTCACAAACCTGTTATATTTTGCCTTCGCATTCCCAGCTACGTGAGGTGCATACTTCAACATAGTAGAAAATTTCGAAGCATATTCTGCAACAGTGATCGTTCCCTACTGCAGATTATTAAATTCATTCTCCTGAGCAATATAATAGGATGGAGGGGAATACTGCTCCAAAAACTGGGCCTTGAAGACATCCCATGTGACTTCAATCTCGGCCTCTTTCAATCCAATCTCAGCGGCTTCCCACCAAGATTTAGCTCGGTCTTTCAACTGATAAAGAGCAAGTTTCAGTCTCCGAGCCATGGAATATTCCACAATATTAAACAAATGCTCGATATCCTTCAACCAGGCCTGTGCTCTTTCAGCACTCTCAGTGCCAAAAAACCTCGGTGGTTTCAAATCCTGGAATCGAGCCATCACTACATCCATGGACAATCCTTCAAATTGTCCAACTATCCTCTCAGTACTGCTACTCGCAGTTTCATTTGGGGGATCAATCTACAATCAAAGGATGAATATCACAAATCAATATCAATTTCACATCATCATCATCTCATATCATCAATCTTATCAATAACGTACTCAAATAAAATCAGGTAAGAGCAAGTAATACAAATAAATTAAACACATACGCACAATTCATTTGTGCCTATTCACGTGTACACAAGACTCAATCAAGAATTCCCAGCTATGCTCTGATACCACTCTGTGTGGAGCCCTTAGCTCCTAATCGTTATTACAACACAATCTGATTAGGGTTAATTAATTACAGTGAAAAACGAGTTTAACTTTTCTTTACAATGAGCCCAAAATATGTCTTCTATAATTTGAATACTGAAAATAGTATTTCATCTCACATCATAAAACTCGCCCACACATATTCAAATCCACTCATATACAAACAACTCATATCCTCAGGACATGCCCCGGTATATAGATACATATATATATACTAGGAACAAAACATAAAACCTCAGCCCAAACTGTGACTCCCTCCAGAAGTACCCTCTCCGGCCTCCTGATATCCTGGAGTACCTGCCATTGTCCACACACAAAGACAACAACAGCCCCCCTTTGGGGTGAGCAAAGCTCCATATGGAACAACCATCATATATACCACAAGTATCTAAACAATGATATAAAGTGTGCAATGCAAATATGTCGTGGAGGTATAAGGTCAAATGCCCATCCACTGAGCACATGTCAGAATCAAACGAATCGCTATCAAATCAATGCTCGAGCTGGCACACCGGTCTCAATAAGGGATACTCGTATGATAACGTCGACAAAGCGCCATAAAATCCCAAATCTCAATCAATCATCGGGGCCACTAATGTCTATGCTCTAAGGGTCATGTAATACCAAACATAGCATTGTGTTCACAAACCCCAGAATACAATCAAATCATATCAGGGTATCCATGGATCATAGCTCAACGTGCATGTCATGTATCGATGTATGCATCAAACGATGTGTGTTAACAAAACATTTATTTTATACATCGATATTCAAATCACAATGTCATGTATGCCACATAAACTCAACAAATAAGGCATATAGACATGTATTCTCATTCTAATCAGTCAAACCAATCCAACATATATCATATAATACAGATATCTGTCGTATGTTACACGATCGCAACATACCTCAATTCTTCGTTCCAGTTGATGTAGCTTGAAAATATCAGTATAATAGTTTATCTACATTAATAACATGTTCATTCCAATTAATAACATGATCCAAAATCAATAATATGAGTTTCAAATATCATTTGAAACTTCAAAAATTCATATCAAATCCAAATCAGAGCATAATTCAATTCCGACTTCAAATATGAGTTTCTTGTCGGTTATTCTACTACATATAGGAATTTCAACTTCAAATACATGCTATTCCAGCACTTTGATATTTAGAGCTGCTGAAACTAGAAGAACTTTACCTCAACAGGAAGCTCTCAACGCGAACATTCCGAATCTATAATTTGTTTCGCGTTTAGACAGCGTTACAAAGTCGATTCGGACGAAAGAAATCGAATTCTCTTTCTTTTCTCTCGAAGTTGCTGAAATGAAATGACGAAGGAAAAGAAGGAAAAAGCTTATTCTTATCCCCACCGCTCTCGCGCTCGGGCGATAGAATTCTCGCGCCCGAGCGCGAGATGTTCTGCCCCCGAGTTCTACTAGTATCGCGCTCGGGCGGTCAAAAACTAACGCTCGAGCGCGGAACGTTCTGCCCCGAATACTAACATTCTCTACACTGGCGCTCGGGCGGTAATATTCTACCGCTCAGGCGCCACACGTTCTATACCAAAATATTGGTTTTGTACTTATTGGCGTCCGGCTTCTCCACTCGAGCTCTTACAACGTCAATTCATATCCAATACTTATTTTCACATTTTCATTGTCATGATATACATTATATACATAATCACATGACAATTTCATAAATTATCGATAATCAACATAGGATTTACGATAATACGATACATGGTCCTTACAACTGAAGAAGCAAAATAGTGTTGATCAAATCAGTCAAGTTGAGTCCACTTTATTAATTGATCAATGTGGACCATCTGCCATCATCCAAATTCATGAAACTTTGTTGATTGATAAATCTGTCCATGTGGAATATATGTCTTTGACCCAGACTCCTCCAACTGAATGAAAAGAAATTTCTAGACCAATGAACTCTCCTGAGTTAGATATACCTGAAGATCACAAGCTTGACAATATCAATACCACTCTCACTATAATCACCTCTGAGCTCAGTAAACTTCACCGAGGACGTCTAGAATTGTTCAACGTAGTTGGCAGCATCAGAGACAAAATACTTCATGAAGTTCATTCTTTGTATAAAGATATTATATAATTATTTTCCTAGGTAAAACAAATTAAGAAAGCACAATTTGTCACCGCAACTCATCTTGGTGGACAAATTCAAATCAACGACTTTCAGTTTTCTGTGAAGGTCGAGGATGTGCACTCTCTGTTTTCATCAATGACTGATGTTGTAAGTACTCAACTAGCCTATGTTCTAGCTTTTCGCAAGACACCAGTTGGGACTGAAATAAATGGGGAAGCAAAGAAATCCGAATCATCCAAGCCATCTTAAAGAAGAAGACTAGATCTGAGGAGAAATCTGAATCAAACTAGTCGAAGCACTCTAGGTATTCAAAGCATTCAAGCATTCAACATCATATTAACTTTATACATTTTTCTGTATTTCTTCAGTTCTTTATAGATTAAAAAAATTCAGCTTTGTGCTATTGTTTATGTTGTCAAGTTTAATCAACTACCAAAAAGGGATAAATTGTTAAATCAATTAAGTTTTGGATGATTAAAAAAAACCTAATTGAAATGAATTTTACTAAAGAAACTACTTGTCCAAATCAACTGATCAAGATCAACCTTTGCTCAAACTATTTGCTGACCCTGCTCAACTGAATCAATCAATCTAGACAAAATACATTCCCTGAAACTGTTAGTTTACTACGTTAACGACAAGGACCCGGCTGGTTTATTGGATAAAGTTTTCCATATTGATAAAGTCTCTAATTACCGGTAAATGCCAGAATTCAGTAAGCACTACCCAAAGTGTATGATTTTCAGAAAGGACAGCGGCGTGACCAATGGCTACCTCGTTTGGAACAGATATCAGATTTCATTTCGCTGACCGTTGGATAAAAGCCTATAAATAGAATAAGTGAGAAACCAGTCTTCCGTTCTCGACCTTCAGAATTATCCATTACTCTCAAGATATCAAGAGTAAAACTGATCAATATTTTCAAAAGCATGCACTTGATAGTTTATATCAGATCATGAAGGATCTTTTGTGCGTTGTGTTTCCATTCTAAAATACTTGTAATCTGACAGTAAAAATTTACTGATTAAGTTTTGTTAAATATATGAGATACTAGGAGTTTTAGTTAAGCTTGGTAAGACCTACTGAATCGGGCTGTTACAAAGTGTTGTAATTTCCAAAATCTTCTAGTGAAAATCCTTTTATGGAGAAGAAGAGACTATGTATGAGTTATTCAAGTATCCGAACATCCAAAAACAAACTTGCATAATTTACATTTTAGTTGCCCTATTTTAGCTTTCATTGTGTATCCAAACTGATTACTACTTATGAAACGTTTACTACTTAAACTACTAGAAATTTTTTTTTGAAAGCTAAATCTCGAAGTATACATTTGATATCCATGCATGCGATAACAGCTGAAATTTACACATTTTAAAATAAAATTATTTAAAAGTAAAACATGCGAAAATCCTGAAACCATTAACATATAAAAATGAAAAGTAAGAAAATATCCAATATCACTCATAACTCATAAAACATAATGTGCGGAAAATTTGGTCCTCGGGTTATCGTGCACACATCTAGCCCCGCCTACTCTGTCTTCGGCGCCCCAAGCTCCCCATCAATATGTTCATCTACATCATTCACACCTAGTTAGTCTAAAGACTCAACACACCATAAACGTTATTACAAGTACATATACATAACGTGCAACAGTGAAAAGTACTCCAATTAACATACGTTTCTTGAACTTAAAAACGTTAACTTAAACATATCAACACAAGGCATAACGTGTCAAAACATGTCTCATCATATCCTCATATACATGTTAATTTTCTTTAATTGAATTAAATTCATTAGTTCAGACTTTCGTATCAACTCTATCGTATCAGCTCTATTCGATAGATACATCTACGTATAACCGTCGTACCTGGTGGAAGAGACATCAGCGACAATATTACCCATCCACTGAGCCTTGTACGTACATGTCATCAAATTCGTATTCGTATTCATATTCGTCACAACCAACTCTCATCCTTCAAAACATGTCAATATATTCATCACTTATAAGAATCAAGTATATATGTAAATTTTCTTAAAATCACACATGCAAAGTATTTTTCATATTTACATAAAAATTCATGTTCATGATAACGTATACATTTAAAACATGATAATTTATATTCAGGGCTCTGCTAGGACTACTAACTCGACTCGAGTGCAAAATGACCATTTTGCCCCTGGAAACCCTAAGTTGACCATTTTACCCCTGGACCTCAAAATTTTGACCCGTAGCCAACCAAACTCCTTAAAACACCTGAAAAAATATTTATAATTGATTCTTAGACATAAACTCGAGCCCCTTTCATAACTTATACGATTCGTTTTTAAATTTTGACTGAGGTCCCGTTTTAACTGAATCAACCCTCAACCAAATTTTTCCAAACATAAACCATGACTTACCGACACTTAACTAAACCTCGAACCAAGTTCAGACCACACAAAGGCCTTGGTAGCCCATACAGAGCTGCTGGAGTTCATGCATGTAAAAAACTTAGAACCCTACTCGGTTAATAGGTTCTAACCCCTCGGCCCAAGCCCCAAACCATAAAGACCGAACCCTAGCTAGTCACCCTAAGACCATGACCGACCACTTAGGACTCCCACTCGACTAACCATAACCACGCCGGAAACCCCAAGAACGCACAAGACTCGATCTTATTAAGGAGTGCCACGCCTAGCCTTACTCCTTTCTCCACGCCTCTACCCTCACGACCAGCTGCTCATGGCCCCTTCCCAGCCCTATCATGGACCCATTAGGGTCTGGTCTGAGGATGGAATCTGGCCATGCACAGCTGAACCGACAATTCCTCCCAACCTAGCCACGAAAACCCTAGGCTTTCAAAAATAAAACCAATCAACCTCACCACACCAACCAAGACTCGACTACATCACCATGCCACCTCACTCTCAAATTATTCAGCATTTTAACACCTTACTATAGAAGCCCCTTAGAAAAAAATCAAGAAAACGTGAGTTACATGCGAAATGGTAGACGTATTTCATGACAAACCTTGCAAAAACGATGCAATGTAGTATATTTATGCATTCTTCATCAAAACATTCACAACAACAAGAAATGGAGTGAATGATGAGAAAAATAAGATTCATGATGTGCCTTTGCGAAAAACGATCGAAACATTTGATATCTATGCATAGGACGAGCACCAGAGAGGCGGAGAATGATTTTTCTTGAAAGCTTCGAAGGATTATCGAGTTGGCTGCTGAATAAACCTTCAAAATATGCTGCTGAAGTGAGGGAAGGGGGAAGTCAAAGCTGGCTGCTAGGTTTATTGTTTTTTGTTGATAGGTTTGGTTAATAAAAAGGTGATAATAGGCCCTAAATGAAGAAAATAAAGTGATTAAAATGATTTTAGGCCCATTAAGCAATAAAGAAAACCTGTAAAGCTCAAAAAAACTCCCGAAAAATATTTCGTTTAGATACGTTTTTGAAAATATTGTCTGAACCCTCAAAAAGTCCCCCGACTCGCTAAAATTTCCGTATAGGTTAAAAATATGACCCGGCGAGTAAAAATACCCAACCAATGCCCATTTACAAAAATGACACTTAATTACATCATACATTAAATAATTAAAAATAATTATTTAATAGAAACATTTTCTTGATAATTCTCGGTCTTCTTTCCTCGCTCGAGTGCAAAATACAACTTAAAAACCCTAACGCATGAAATCTTAATAAATGTTGGAAACTTAATTTTTGAGTTTGACAAAATGAGCGTGAAAAGGATGAACAACTTATCAAGAAGATTAAAACAAATCGTAAAGTGACAGTTGCCCGAACTGAATATTAGTGCGTATCTAAGGCAACTGAATCAAGATAACCGCTTTACATAGTCAACTGGATGATCAATTGGAAACTGATCAGTTGAACTATAATAAGTTGAGATCAATCAGTGAATCATTTCAGCTTTGTCAACTGATAATCAGTTTGATACGTCATCAACTAAGGGACAAAGCTATCAACTGACAATTGTACAAGAGCAGACTGCAACACATAGTGGGAACTCCACATATCAAAATATCTACAGGGTACGATTGTCAGAATAATGTTGACGTGGCTATACAACGGATACAAAGTTTCAAATGGATTTATTATTACCATTGGAAACAAGCCTATAAATAGCCGAGAAGATCAACTGATCAAGAACAATCAACAATTGAGAGAAATTTGTAATCCAGAAATCAAGCAATCAGTTTTCAAGCAAAACTCAGTGTTCTATATCTCTCAAAAGCTCACGCTTAATATATATATTCTTAGCGTTCAAGGCTATACTTTGAGCTTAAAGGCACAAACTTACTTATGTATTATTCGATCTTGTAAAGATCAGTTGTGTTGAGTAGTTACGTATCAGTTGAGTACTGATATTTGTATTGAAACTAAGAGTTTCAGTTTTTGCACTATTAAGTTCAAAAACAAAATTAACTTTGTACAATCATTGTATAGATCAAAGTCTTTTAGGCAATATCCTATCTTAGAGATAGAATGGGTGACGTAGGAGTGTTTAAAATCTCCGAACATTCATAAATCTTGTGTCTCTTTATTTCAGTTTTTATTCTATCTGTCAGTTAGTTTATTTTCATACTTTCATCAGTTAACTGATTGACATTGACAAGAAAGATTCCAGAATTCAGTTTGTCACCAAACTGATTCATTATTCAAAGACTTTGGGAAAATTGTCAAGTGTTTATTCAAACCCCCCTTCTAAACACAATTTTCACTCTCAACCGATCTTAACAAGTGGTATCAAAGCACTTGAATCTTGTTTCTGAATATTTCTTACCTACTAAATCTGATTGCCATGTCTTCTTTCAACAAAATTCCAATGTTCTCGAGAGAAGAGTTTGACGACTGGAATATTAGATTGCAGGCTAATATAGCTGCACAAGATGATGACATGTGGTACGTTATAACTGACGGACACATGAAAATAATGAAGCAAATATTGCATTGGCAATAACTGATGGTTCACTCCATCGTATTGAAAAACCAAGAGAAGAATAGAATGCAGAAGATAAGAGGAAAGCCAACCTAGACAATATGGCTAAAGATATTCTGTATAAAAACTTGGATAAGGTGACATTCAGTAAGATCAAGCTCTGCAAGACAGTAAAGGAAATTTGGGAAAAATTAATTCAGCTGTGCGAGGGAAATGAGCAAACTAAAGAGAACAAACTCTCTGTTGTTGTTCAGAAGTTTGATAACATCAAAATGAAGACTAGAGAGTCTATGCACGAATATGATGAGAGAATCAGTGGCATAATAAACGAATTGAATGCACTTGGAAAGATGTATTCAAATAAAGAAGTAGCGCTGAAAAAGGTTCGAGGTCTTCCCAAGGAATGAGATGTTAAGACCAAAGCCATGGCAAGTTACTAATCCATTTTCAATGCAAGCGGCTGAATTTTGTTCGTCGACAATCAATATCGTATTAACCACGACTTTCATATATTTAAGTTTAACTTGCAAAATAAACCTCGTGTTGTTATAAACATTTTAAAACACTTCATGAAAAATTAGCGAGTAAAAATTATTTTTTATTACATATAATGAAGATTTAAAAAAAAATTAATGAGCTGAGATCCTCTCGCATAGTTAAAAGATCGATTGAGTTAAAGCCTTCCGTTACAACTTTTTATGATATGCAAACTTTTTTATGCGTATACAAATGCAGTTATGTAGAAAATTAAAATACCAAAAGTCAATATTTATCATTTTTTATATAATAAAAACACTTTTTCCATGTTTTAGGTTAAACGAGCCAAACGAACATAGCATCGCCTAGACGAGATCAGACTCTAATCGGAAGGAGGTTTACGATTTTTATTTTTGGACTATATTCGGATTTTACTACATGTAATTTGATGGGGTTGTTTAAAGATTTAAATATTTGATAATTCCGTTATTATATTTATGTTGAGACTTGGATTATGTTAATTTAAGTATTAATTATGCATCCATTATTTAATCAACGGTATAATTCTGAGTATGACGTTACATTGGTTGTATCGGAGCATGCAAGATTTTTGGGACATATAAATTGAGTTTCTGTTGTGAATCGTGTTCTCTCGTGCCCAAACGCAACGAAAATTTTAACATTTTTAATTTATTTTGACAATCAAAATATTTGGACACTCATATGATTTGGATTGAATAAACATACATAGTATGCTTAAAACTATTACCTTAGTGAATTTTTCACTTGACTCCATCTACACCGGTATAAGCCAACGTAGCTCTTGTTGTAAATTCCTATTTACGTTCTTCAATACTTTTTTCTTCAATCTTCGAATTGGGTCTACAACTAGAAGATTAGTTGATCTTTCAAATAGCACTAGAATACTTGGAAGAACTTTTAACGTTGGAAAGAAAAATGCGAGTGACGTCTCAATCCCCTTATTTCATGAGGATTGCAGAAAATTGGAGAGGAGAAGGGAGAGTTTTTTCGAAATTATTGTGTGGAGGCTTGGGTTTGTGGCCTCTCTATTATCTTTTATAGTCAAACCATTACCTAATTTCCATATTTAAAATTAATGGACTTGATTAATTTATTGGACTAGTCCAACGAGTTTAATTAATTAATCAAAGTCCATTAAGAACTTTAATTATTTGGTATGTTGGACTTGTACTCCTACAACCCCGTTAAACATACTTCCCACAATATATAATTTAATATTTAATAAACTCAACTTTTGAGTTTAAAATTTTAAATGCTCAAATTTTATAAATTCAACTCCTTGAATTTATTCTCTCCGAATTTTATAAATTAATAAACTCAACTTCTTGAATTTACTATCTCATAAATTCAATTCCTTGAATTTATTTTCTAAAAATTTAATTAATCATAAATTCAACTCATTGAATTTACTATATCATAATTTTATATAAATTCAACTTCTTGAATTTATTCTCTCAACGGGAACAAATGATCCAGTGCTTGAGCGATCCTCAATGGTTCAAAGATACAGCTAGAAATGAGTTCACAACTCTTTGTGATTCAGGACATAATCCTTTATTCGGGTGATGCGACTTTGTTTGTTGCACTCCCAAGAGCAGGTTGTCCACAAGTAGTATAATTCGGTGATTTCGAATATTGTATCCACAGGGAAGCTAAGTTAATTAAAAGTCCACTACAATGTCTTTTTGTTTTTTTTCTTTCTTTCAATTGTTTGAATCTTTAATTGGTAATTTATAATTGTTCAAATTTTAATTTAAATAGTTGAGATTAGAGGATCCACTCTTGATATTTTAATAAAGTTATCATTAATTATATCATTGAAATCCACTTAATAAAATGGTTCCAATATATATTAAATAATCATATTTAAATTATATTATAAATTATTATCTTATAAGTATATAATATATACCAAAACTTATAAATGTTGTCAAGTATTTATTGTATATAATATATATATTTTTAAACACTAAATCAAGGTTCCCAGCTTAAATGGTTGGTAATACAAAACTAACATTTAAATGGTATCAAGAAATTAATATTATGATATATTCATATATAATAAATCAAGAAATCCACTTTAAATTATTGTAATACCAAACCTACATTTAAATAAGTTCCAAAAATTTAGTGTAACATATAACAACAATATATCAAAACTCCCATTTATAAGTAGGGTATAATAATGTTTAAAGAAATTAATATAACATAAAAAATAAATAATGATTAAAAAATATAAAACATAGATTATTAACTTTTAATAACTTTATTATCATACCAAGAGCTTCAATTTTTCATCTCAAATTTGGGAAGTTAGCTACTCATTATTCAATGTATAAAACTTTGAATATGAAATTAAGTTGCTAATTATATTTAAATTAAGAAACAAAAAAAAAAATAAAGAGAGAAATATTATGAAAACTCAAAGGTTTGTTCATAGAATGAGGGATATTTCAATACATTACAATTCACCCCTATTTATAGCCATATTTGGGGAGACAACCACAAATAAAATAAATTTTTTTTACACATAAATCTTCATTGGTGTTCCAAGAAATTATGTCATCATACACATCACTTTTGAAAATCTTCTCATCCGAATTTTCTTTTCCACATAAAACAAAACATGTAAATAATTGAGTTGTTTGAATTGTGGTATTTATTTTTTACCATTTTACAAATTTATTTGAGAGATATGGTCAAAATGTTAGAGCATGGTAAAACTGTCACTCCTTTAGTGACTTTTTTTGTTGCTTATTTTAATCCCAATTGTGAGAGGATTTTTATGTCATGTTTGCCACCGATATTATAGATATTAACATCAACTTTTTACAGGTCCAAGAATCATCTTAATCTCATTTGCAACGGCAAAGTTATTCTTGTTTTATCGAACCTTTAAAAATAGTAAAACCTATAATTGCACAACAACTTATAGTTTATACAATTTATTATAAAACATATAATATTTAAACAATTAATAAAACAAAAAATATAAATTTATATTATAAAATTTTTAATTAATGTACTATTTTTTATGTTTATCACATCCCCCTAACCAGTTTATTGGTAGTCCCTATCAATTTAAGCCTTAGTAGCAACACAAAACATATTGATTAATTTAAATAGAAATGTAATCGAAACTATCCAAGTATTTAAATTAAAGTTGAAAACTGTCAAAATTATATACAGATCATCATAATTATAATTTATGAAATAATCCGAGCTGATCAATTCAAAGCTTATTTTCAGTTAATTAAATGTACATGGCTTTCAGAAATTCCTAGTAAGAGTCTCAACTCCATATCCTCACAGGTTAATAAATGTTTCGATTCATGGGAACGATTTCTTTCATGGAGTTGGAGTACAGATAAATGCTCAGGAAAATTGTTTACAGAATGCAGACAGACAAACGAGCCAAATTAATCAAAAGATAAGAAATCCATTGATTCAAAATCTACTAATTCTTATCATATATAGATTTTTTTTCCTGGTCTTTTTTTTATATATATAACATCATAGAATCAAACTAAGTATATACTTCATGACCACATATTTATTTAATTTGTACAATATATTTCTCAATTTATATTTTTTTCTTTCCTTTTTTTCTTTTTTACGAGAGATAATTGGGTCGTAGCATATAACTTTAAAATTACATATATCTTCAACATTTTTTTCTCTTTTTTTTTCTCAAGAAAAATCTATTTTTTTTTTCAAAATAAGAACTCGAGATTTAAACAATAGATAGCCTCTCTCATGATCAATAAAGGCTCGAAAGTTGTTTTCTAAATTCTCTCCACTCACTCACAAAGTATGTTAGTCTAAAATTTTAGGCACTCTTATCAGGTATATCTTGGGCCACATATTTTAATAAATGATCTTATCACAATGGTTAATAACTCAAAAAAATTTCATAAATTATATTTTTATAGTTATTAGAATATTAAAATTGACTTTTTTAAAATAAAAATTTAAACCTCCTTAGATAGATAAATACATTTTCTAATTTAAAGCTTTCAAACATATAATGTGTAATTTTTTTGCAAAATTTTCTATGATACAAATAATAAACATAGTTTTAATTTAAAATAATTTTTTTTTATATAAAATTTTTTTAAGGTTTTTTTATAGGTTTGTTCTTCCCATAATCAGAATATGATATTGTCTCTAATGTCAAAATAACTATTAATAAAGAGTTCATAATGAAAAAGATATAACCAATAATTTTATTTAAGATAACAAACTGAAACAAACATAAACCAATCCACGACTTTTGAATCAATTATCCAACTTTATTTTCTTACTTCTTGATTGCGACCAATTGATCTTTGTTATTCTCAGATCAGGCTTATAAACAAAAGCTTTCAAAAATCATCAATTAATTGGTCAGCAGTCGAAGCAGAGATGAGCATCCGTCGTGAATTTTCTGAAATGAAATTTTGTTCCACAGCTTTATCAAGAAATGTCAACAAACTATCATAATAATTATTGATATTCAACAAGCACACAGGTTTATTATGGATATTAAGTTTTGCCCAATAAATAGTGTAAAAAATTTCTTCTAATGTACCAAAATCACATATTACATGTTTGTCCGATAAAAGCATAAGAATTTTCAATCATTTCGGTGATTCTTTCATACATAGAATAAACTTTTAATTCCTCCCCAATTGTAACACCTGTAATATTTCATTCAGCTAAAGCTGTAGGAATAATATTCAAAACCTGACTACCTCCAAGATGAGCGGATGTTGAAACTGATCTCATTAACCCAATATTACCTCCCCCATTATCAAGTGAATTTTTCTCTAAGCTAATATCTTTCCAAAATTATTCGTTGCTTCGACAAACACTTCATTTTTTTTAGGACTCGACCCACAAAATACACAAATATTTTTCAATGTTTGTGCAATCCAGCCATATTTTTAATTTCTTTTTGGTCTGCGAAAATAGAAAGAAAGATGAGAGGTTTTATAAGGGTAATATGTTATCATGACAAAACTATGGGTTACAACTATAAACAGAATAAATAATAAAAACAATAACGACACACATGCATATAGACAATAATATGATTGTGGCTCACAATTTTCCTCTGTTTTACATCCAGAAACGACTTCAACACCTTCTATGAGTCGAGGATCTGCTTCCCATCCAATTTTTTTATAACTTGGCAAACACGGTCTTTTTTAGTCGGATTCCCAAGACTATTATTGTGATACTCATCTTGGAATTGTTTTCATAAACAAAGAAGTTCAATATGCACGTTTCCACTAGAATACGTCTCAAGAGTCAATAAGATGTTATCTAAAGACTCCATACTCAGCCCATTCTTAGTGAAACCAATTTATCTTCTCTGTTATTGGAAACACATCCCAAAGATCTGCATCGTTTGCCACAAGTCCATCTTGCACACTTATGACAAACTCCTAAACTTTTGGCCCTTCGTTTTTTCGCATAAGTGTTTTTTCTTAATCTAGGCATATACCATATGACCAATGACTGTGGAACTTCTCCTCCTAATCGGACCTTAACTTCTATTACAAGACGAATATCTTTTGGAATTCTTTTTTCTTTAGCAATCTCAATCTTTCACACCTACCTGCATAAATTTTTCATAGAACAATTTTAGAAACAGAGGGAAAATAGTTACAATTTTTTGAGAGAATTTCATCCATTTGGAAAAGAAAAGAAATGATTTTTTTTGTATCAGCAATTATGGAAAACTGATTTAACTGACTATGAGAGTCACGGAGTACCGTTATCCACCATTTAACCAGGAAAATAAAAAAAACAAAATTAAATGCAACACAAAAACTCAAGGATCAGAAAGAAAAATAAACTCTTCTTGAAAGATTTTATTTCCTAGAAATGGTTTAAGCATTTGTCCATTTACTTTAAAAACATCACCATTTTTAAGATTTTCAATGTCCACAGCTCCATAAAGATACACATGTTTTACAACATATGGGCATGTCTATCTTGATCGTAATTTTCCTGGGAATATGTGAAGTCGAGAATTATAAAGCAAAACATTTTTACCAATCTCAAATGATTTTCTAAGAATTGTTCTATCATGAAATGATTTGATTTTTGCTTTATAAATCCTTGATTTCTCATACGCGTCATTTCTAAGTTCATTAAGTTGCAATTTGCGCAATTTAGTTGCATAATTAATTCTTGAATTAAAAGTTTTGATCGCCCAATAAGCTTTATGTTCCAATTTCACAGGCAAATGACAATGTTTTCCGTAAATCAACCTATAGGGAGACATATTCAATGATGTTTTAAAAGTTGTTCGATATGCCCAAAGTGCATCATTAAGTCACAGAGACCAATCTTTTCTATTTGGATTAACAATTTTTTCCAAATTTTGTTTTATCTCCATATTTGTTAATTCAACTTGTCCATTTCTTTGAGGTTGATAAGGAGTAGTTACTTTATGAGTAATACCATATTTTTTCATTAATGAAGCAAATGATTTATTAACAAAGTGAGTTCCCCCATCACTTATCATGGCTCGAGCAATTCCAAATCTACTAAAAATATTTTCTTTCAAAAATTTGATGACGATTTTATGATCATTTGTTCGACATGGAATTGCCTCTATCTATTTGGAAACATAATCAACTGAAACTAAAATATACAAGTATTCAAACGACGGTGGAAAAGGTACCATAAAATCAATTCCCCAACAATCAAAGATTTCACTTTCAATGATAGGATTCAAAGGAATCATGTTTCTTTTTGAAATCGCACCGAATTTTTGACAATTTTCACAGATCTTGCAGATTTCGTGGGTGTATTTAAATAAAAGTGGGTCAATAAAATCCACACTGCAAGATTTTTGCAGCCGTTTTCTTTGAAGAAAAATGTCCTCCGCATGCTTCTAAATAACAAAATTTAATGACACTACCTACCTGATTGTCGTGTATACAACGTCGAATAATTTGATCTAGACAATACTTGAACAGATACGGTTCATCCCAATAAAATTTTTTTAGCTCATTCAAAAATTTTCTTTTTCTTTGGAACTCCATTGCGGTGGCACTTTTCCTGTCACAATGAAATTTACTAGGTTAGCAAACCAAGGTGTATTAGTAACTGAAAATAGATGTTCATCAGGAAAATTATAATCAATGGGTGCAATTTCACAAGATGATCCTGTTACTAGTCTCGATAAATGATCCTACGACATTCCCGGTTCTTTTTTTTATCTTTGATTACAATGTCAAATTCTTGGAGCAACAAAATTCATCATTCCATTCGTGCTTTTGCATCCTGCTTGTTCAATAAATATCTAATAGCAGAATGATCAGTAAACACAATTGTCGTTTATCCAATCAAATAAGAACGAAGTTTATCTAATGCAAATGTTACTGTAAGTAATTCTTTTTCAGTTGTGGAATAATTCATTTGAGCATTGTTTAAAATTCTGCTTGCATAATAAATCACATAAGGCTTACCGTTTCTTCTTTGACCCAATACTGCACTGACTGCATAATCACTCGCGTCACACATGATTTCAAATGGTGAAGACCAATCAGGAGGTTGCATGGAGCTGATGTTAAATGTCAAATGATTTTATCAAAAGCTACTTTGACATTCTTGAGTCCACTCAAATGCAATGTCTTTTGTTAAGAGGTTACAAATGAGTTTAGTAATTAAACTAAAGTCCTTTATAAACCTCCTATAAAATCCAGCTTGTCCCAAAAATGAACGAATTTCTTTAATGGTTTTTGGAAGGGGTAAATTGACAATGACATCAACTTTTGCTTTATCAACTTCAATTCCATGAAATGACACAACATGTACCAAAATAATCCCAAAATTAATCATGTAATGACATTTTTCCCAATTTAAAATAAGACCTTTTTTCTCATATATTTTTAAAACTTTTTCCACATTTTCAAGACAATTATCAAATGTATTCCCAAAAACATTTAAATCATCCATGAAAATCTCCAAAAAAATTTCAACCATGTCGCTAAAAATGCTTAACATGCATCTTTGAAATGTTGCTGGGACATAGCATAAACCAAATGGCATCCTTCTGAATGCAAATGTTCCAAAAGGACATGTGAATGTAGTTTTATCTTGATCTTCAAGTGCAATGGGAATTTGATAATAGCTGAATATCCATCAAGAAAACACTAGTATGGATGACCTGCTACTCTTTCTAAAATTTGATCTAAAAATGGTAATAGAAAATGATATTTTCAAGTGGCGTCATTTAATTTTCTATAATCAGTACACATCCACCAACTAGATGGGACTCGACTTATTAACAATTCACCTTTTTCGTTTTTTATCACTATGATGCCAGATTTTTTTGGAACTACTTGTGTTGGGTCTACCCACTTACTATAAGAAATATAATAGATAATTCCAATATCGAGTAATTTGAGAACTTCAGTTTTCACAACATCTTTCATGTGTGGATTTAATCTCCTTTGTGGTTGTTGAGATGTTTTAGCATTTTCTTGTAAATGAATTTTGTGAGTTCAAATTAGTGGATTAACGCCCTTGAGATCTTTTAGTGTACAACCAATTTCATTTTTATGTATTTTAAGCATATCAACTAATTTACCCTCTTGATCACTTATTAGTTTGGACGAAATTATCATCGAATATTTTTCATATTCTCCAATGAATGCAAACTTCAATTTTTCGGCAAGGGTTTCAACTCTAATATAGGTGGTTCATCTTTGTTCTCATATTTTTCCTCAAATTCTTTCTCCGATCTTAGTAATGAGTTAAGCCTGATAGAATCATCAAGATGAATTTCAATATTTACTTTAACAGTATCAATTGAACAAACATCTAATTGGTCACGAGTTGTAACAGACTGTACCTTTTAACTACTTGAAATTTGCGGAAAAATTGAAATTTTTCTTAAATAAGAAGTGAACCTTCAAAATTCGATAAAATAAATTTTTCATCTCAACAACCGTTGTAACAAAAGATTTCAAAGTAAAGTTCACAAAAAATATTTCCTTAAATCTCATAAGCAGTAACATAAATCAGAGTACTTTTAAACATTTATAAAACTTGAAACTTGGCGGTCCTCAGGTTTAGCCTCCCGCTCAGTCCAAGCCAGCTCACTCGTCCTCACCCCTCGTCTCTTCAAGTTCATCCTCACCTGCATCGACCAAGTCTAGAGAGTCTAAAGACTCAACACGTATAAACTGAGAATAACGAGTAATATAAAAATCACATGCATCTTTAAAATAGAGCGTACATACTTGAAACTTGCACTTGCACTTAAACTCGAACATACATACATAACATACATAGACGTGCCATAAACATAAAACTTTTTTTAAACATGCTTGCATACTTGAACATCCATGAACATACATAAAATTCATCATTTTGCGTAGAGGCATGTTTCAAAGCAAGTGACCCATAACATAAATCGCCTGATCAGACTAAACCACAGTACTGGGCTGATAGGGACGAATCCACTGCCACATACATGAGATCCCCGTTCATGCTTTAACGGGTTGATAGGTCCCCGTTCATGCTTTAACGCTTTCCTATCCTGATCTAAACCCGTTCATGATTTAATGGGGTGGATTGGTCCCTGGTCATGCTTTATCGCTTTCCAATCCCATACATAAATTGGTCTCAAGACATTTAGCATACCTTTAAAACTTGAAAGTTTTTTCTTTGCACGTCAAATATACTTACTTGGCGTTGAGGGATTCGTTGGATCTCGTTTGGGGCCGCTGCTGCCACATACTAACAAGAGTTCAAGCACTTAATTTCCATACTTAGACATAATGATCGTGCTCACCACCCAAAATGGCAATTTTCTTATGACGTTCTAAATCGCTCGGGACTTGACCTCCTTTAATCATTGTACTTAGCCACGACATCAACTCCCGAAACAAATCCTAACATGATGTGTGAACATTTCCCAAAACATAGAAGACATGAGCCTAAATTAGTGTTTTAAAAGTCATGGATGAGCGCCTAGGCGCGGGACAGCGCTGCGCTGCGGCACTGCCTAGCGCCTAGGAGCTAGGCACTAGCGCCGCGGCGTTATCAATGCCGCAGGCCAAGCATTGCGGCGCCACAAGGGCAGGGCCGCGGCGCATGGCTTGTGCAGAACGGGCACTGCGGTGCTCCTTGGCGAGCGCTGCGGCGCTAATCCTACGCACAACCAACACAAAAATGACACATTTTGATGCAATTTTAAAACTCAAACTTAAACGGCTCGAACCGATGCAACGAGGCACATCTTAGGACTCTATGACAAGGATTCAACTCAAACAAATGTCCCCAAACCAACGACGCACAACCACTACGCAACATAATCCGTAAACATGAATTTTGACACCAAAATACCTTCTACGACTTCTAATGTAACCAAGTGCCTATCGACCCGAGACGAAGCACCAAACATCAACCCCATATCATACTCACCATGCATAAACGCAGCAGCAGTCACCCAACGTTCCCAACGAAGCCTGCAACAAATAAACTTCAAGAATACATCAATAACAAAATTTTCAGAAAATGCAGTTTGAGCAGTCCCTCGAAAAACACCATAATTCACTCAATTTATATCCAAATATTTGGATTTTGCTGTCAAATCGAAGGTATCAAAAATTTCTACATTTTATTTTGTGAAATTTTTTCCAAAAAGTCGACCGAAAAGTCTCAGTATTTATTTTGACAGCAAAATTCGAGTTTTAGGTCTAAAAATTATTTCAAAACCGATCCAACCATGTTTGCTCAAACCTCTTCATAACATCCACATGTTTTTCATACAATAAACATAAAAATCATTACTATGACAAGATCGATGCAGAAACGAAAGAATATACGTGCCTTTGATGTGAAAAACTCACGATACTGCGATACCGAAGCGGAGATGGAGCGAAGGTTGATCCGGGACGATGGTGGCTCGATTTTCTTGCAACAGAAACGACGAAAACTCGCTGGAAATTATAGAGGGAAGGTGCGGCTGCTCTCTAGGCTAAGAACCCTAATAATTCCTCCTCTCAAAAAATTAAGGATCTGAAAATAGAGAGTGTGTGTGTGTGTGATAAAACGTGTGTATGTGTACTCGGTGTGTGTCTGTGTTTAGCCAAATTAGGGGATTAGAATATTGCTTTATTAGTTATTAGTAACTAATTTAAAATATTAGCTCTCTCCTAATTATAATAAAAATCTCTAAATTTAAAATAAATTTCATACTTGCTAAACTTTAAAAGTTTTAAAATTCCAAAATAACTCAATTAATAATTTAGCTTTAAAATGCTAAACTAAATAAATTATCTAAAATGCCCCATCCTCAACTTAGTAAAATAAAATACCACATTTAAAATTGCCAAAATCGTCTCCGGTCTCCTTTCCTCAATCCTGCATCGAGTAATCGCCTGAAACATGAAACTCGAGAAAATATTTTAACGGGCATCACATAAACATACATAATTTAAAATAATGCAATTTAATAAATCATGCATCACAAAAAAAATCATTTTAAATTTAAATAAATGATTTAACAATTAAATAAATGCACAGGTTTTACGTGTACTGATTTTGGGCTCTACAGTTCCTCCCTCACTTATATAAATTTCGTCCTAGAAATTAAATTTTACCAAAGAACTCTGGGTAGCGGATTCTCATATCTACATCGGTTTCCCAAGTGGCTTCCTCCACTGCTTGATTCAGCCACCGGACTTTGACCAACTTGGTCACCTTGTTCCGAAGTCTGCGCTCCTGTCTGTCTAGGATTTGGATGGGACTTTCCTCATATGACAGGTCTGGAGTAAGCTGTAACGGTTCATAGATCAACACATGCGAAGGATTTGGTAGGTACTTCCTCAACATCGAGACGTGGAACACATTGTGTACACCGGCCAAGTTCGGCGGTAGGGCTACATGATAAGCTAGTGTCCCACTCTGTCAAGAATTTCGAACGGTCTAATAAATCTCTGACTAAGCTTTCCTCTCTTCCCAAATCTCGTAACACCCTTCATGGGTGCTAGCTTCACGAAAAAGTGATCACCTACGGCAAACGCTAGATCTCTCCTCCTCTTATCAGCATAGCTCTTTTGACGACTCTGGGCGGTCTTCATTCTGTCTCGAATCTTGACCACCACATCTGCAGTCTGCTGAACCATCTCTGGACCAAGTTCTGCTCTTTCACCGACTTCATCCCAATGAATCGTCGATCTGCACTTCCTTTCATACAATGCCTTAGTAGGTTAGAATGCATTATATTGAAGTGTATAGCGAATTTATATTGTAAGTTTTATCGTTGGACGAGTTTATCCGATATTCCTTAAGATTTTCTGTGGTATTGTAAGCTATAGTTGAGGTAGTCTCAAACCTATATTATTATGACGCTTATATTGGCGTGTAAGAATATTCAGTGAATGTTCTTTGCTATTATGTGCCTTGAATGTTTATACTGTGGCATTCATGCATTAATTGTGTTGGCATAACATATTGAGCCTTGACTCCTTTGACGGCTATTTATGTTGATTCTGTTGAGATTTATTGAGTCATCAGAGGGACGAGTGGATTAGGATTAGCCACATTCCCAGATGACATCTAGGGACGAGCGACTTAGCTACTCGCATTCCCGATGCTACGTGCATGGACGAGCGGCGATTTGATGCTGCATTCCTGGCACGGGTGGCCATTGTTACTGTTGATGGTGCTATTCGTTTCGTCTCCATTTGTTATCCGTTATTCCATTGTTACCATTCATGAATCGCATAGCCTTGCATTTACTTGGTATTACTACATGTCTTTTATATACGTCGTGATTTTAATGGTTTGTCGTACTGGGTCGACCCCTGTTTTCTTTTGATGTTGTGGTTGTTTTTGATGACATAGCAGGTCATTCCAGGGGTTTTGACGCGTCTGGTGGAGCGTCACCGAGTGGTACCCAGTAGTCAGTTGGTTGGTGTTAGATTTCCCAGATATTTATATATATTATGTTGGTTTGATACATTTACCAGGGAGATGCCCTGTGTAGCTGCATGGTTATGTTTTTATGTTGTTTGGATTTTATTTGTGGTATGTTGTGTCTAGTCCTGGCCAGTGCGGCTGTAGGATGTTTGTGTGGTTGATTGTGAACTTGGTGTAATTTTTAAGCGTATATTATTGTTGTTGTGTTTTGATATTTTTTGGGATGTCCTTCTTACGGGAAGGTCATGCCGAAATTTCTGTAGGCCCAAATGAACGTTTTAAACTCGTTTTCGCTGTTTACACCAATTAATACTTGTTTTTTGATAATTAAATATTAACTAAGTGCACGGGCCCTGACACAACATGGGCCTCGTATAGCTCAACTGGTACCCACAATTTAAGAATTTAGGTACTTATGCCTGCAAGTCCTGGGTTCAAGTGTTGGGGAGGCGAAATAAACCAATTTCCAGGAGTGAGATATTCTATTAGTAGCGGTGAATGAGCATTGGCCGAGGCCCATGCTGGACAAACCTAACGACCTATGATCAGTAGTGGTGCATGGGTATGGGCCGAGACCCATGTTGGTTTAGCCTAATTGCCTATGATCGTTAAAAAAAAGGTACCAATACTTTAAGAATCGAGGTACTTATGCTTGGAGGTCTTGGGTTCAAGTGTTGGGGAAGACGAAAGAAACCACTTTCCAGGAGTGGGTTATTCTATGAGTGGCGGTGCATGGGCATGGGCATGGGCCGATGCCCATGCTGGACCATCCTAACGACCTATGACCAGTAGTGGTGCATGGGTATGGGCTGAGGCCCATGTTGGTTAAACCTAATGGCCCATGATTGTTACAAAAAAGGAAAATGGGTTTGAATTTTTATAAACTTTTTTTAATTAAAAAAGAGTTATTGGGCCCAATTTAACTAAATTGAATAGGCCCAAGTGCTCATATACTTGGATTCCCAAAACCTAAGCCCATTATCTTGCAAAATTAAATCTATAAAAACGCAGTCCTAGGTCTTTTGAGAGCTTATATCAGCCGAATCACATGCACTAGCACACACCTAAATTCGAAAACTAGGTAGGGAAGAAAGCTAGGGTTCTTCGTCATCTGTTCGTCCTTCCTCGTCGACGATCGCATATTCGAGCGTTTTAAACGCAAAGGCACATTTTCTAAACCCTTTTACTCATTATTCAATCCATAATATGCATGTTTTAATTGTTTTTGCATGAAAAATATTTATGTTCGATGGTTTAACGTTTTTTGAACTATTTTCAAAGTTTTGAATGTTTTTACATATATATGAACGTATTATGATTCCCAACAAATACGCTGCAAACATAGGGTGAGATATGGATAGAATATGAACAATTTAAGAGGAAACGAGGGCTGGACAATAAGCTAAGTGCTGCACGTGAGTTGCAAGGAGAATTCTAGGGTTTTGGGATGGTTCACACACGATTCAAGAGGCGGCTTGGTGCATGGCGGCGCAAGGCACGGCTACGTGGTTGGGCTGGACGTGGTCAAGGATAAGGAAGAGTCCTAGCCCTTGAGTTCAGGCGCATGGTTAGAAGTTCACGCTAGTTGGGACTCCTCTCTCATGCACGGGAAAGACAGCTGCAACCAAGGGGGTTCGCGTCTCGGGGCTAGTTTAGTTCAAGGTGGTTCAAGAGAGTCTAGGCAAGATGTGGTCCATGCTGGCTGGAGGGTGGCTCGAGCAAAGAGTCCTAGTCGAAGTAGGAAACTCATATGCGCATATGGAGGGCTCGCGCGGCCTATTTCTGTGGCAGCAGGCTCGCAGAATGGTTCAGGGGCTCGTGCTGGGTTTGGTTGGGTTTGAGCATGGTCCGAGGAAGGTAAGGGTCATAGGGGATCTTGGATTAAGTGGGCACGTTAGTCCTAAACTGAGTATGAGTCCTAGGATGTCAAAGAAGCTCTCGCGCAGCTTTGGGTCTATGTTCTGGATGATTTGCGTGAGTTAGGGGCTAGGTCCTTGGGTCAGAGCTTAACAGGAGGGTCTCTAGATGGGTTGGTGAGGGTTTGGCTCGAGGTGGCACGGGCGTGGTTCGATAAAATTGAGAGATGTCTCGGTGGGTTCATGCATGGGTCTAAAATCGAGTTTAATAGAAAATTTCTTGAACAATGGGTCCACGTGGGTGGCTCACGACTCACAAGAGTAGTTTAGGAAATAAAAGTATATTTTTTTTAAAATATGCGAAGAAAATAATGAAATTTGAGATAATTCGGGAATTAAACGCCTCACGAATAATTAAATAGGAAATTAAATTGAAACCCATTAACTTAAGCTAAATAAAATTATAAAAAATTAGATTTAAGCTTGATTAATTATTTGGAATAAGCTCATGTCATTAAAAGTAAGAAAAAGTCAAAATCGAGAAATATTACGTCTAGGGCAAAACTGTCATTTTACACTTGGCTAATACATAAAAGGTTGGCAGCGTCCCGAAGGGACATAACGTATGATAAATGATATAAAATGATGATTTTTATGAAAATATGAAATTTTATGATTTATGGTATAATTGTGCAATTTTAACTTTTAAAAATTGCTATTTTTGAATGTCATGATATTTTATGCTTTAAAAAGAAAAGATAAAATATTTTGAGAGATGTGAATTGACGGTGACAAAGGATATAGGATATAAGGGAGATCCGTTTTAAGAAGGAATTGCGAACTTACAATTTTATGGGAATGTCGTGAGACAAAACGCCCCAAATGGAGCCCGTTTACCGGAAAAAACTCTAGAGGCAGCCCGACGATCGTATTTACATAGCGGTGCCTAGTGCCCGTCCCCATGGGCTATGTGGAGCGAAGACTTATCAGTTGACCAGAGGATAAAATAATAATCACTTTCAAGGATCAAACTTCACCCAAAATGATAAAGGATTGAAAGTTTTACGATTAAATAATTTTATGATTTATTTATGCATAAAAGCTATTTTAAATAAAAGTATGATTTTTAATGCTTGTGATTGTATATGTATTATTTGCTACTCATGTATAGAACATGCTGAGTCATTAGACTCACTAGGTTTGAATATTGCATGATTTGACGATATGAGGAGCCGCTGATGCTTGGGTGGATCGAGTGCGGCAGTATACACTCAAGAACATTTATTTTCCGCATCAGTTTGATAGATAAAAGATTTAAAAGATTATTGTTAATAATTTTTTTAGAGACATTTTATTCTTTATTTTATTGTTAGTTGATCTTTTTAAAGGTACACTTAGGATTTTTGGTTAATTGACGATTTAGGGATTTTTATGCATTTGATATTTCAAATGTTAAATTATTATGATTTATGAAAATATTAAGTTAATTTAAATTATTAATTTTCGAGTTTATGATTTATATAAAAAAAACTAGCTGACGTTTCAAGGAATGTCACTGCACTCCCACTAAATTTCTTGTACACGCATGGTTCCTTAGGATTTTTAACAAAACAAAAGTCTTTTATAGTGCTATCAAATATGAGGTTCCAACTCCTTGACGCCTGCTTGAGACTATATATTGATTTCTAAAGTTTGCATACCTTATGCTCACTTCCTACTGATGTGTATCAGTCAGGTTGAGACATATAAATTTCTTCTTTGATGTCTCCATTGAGGAATGCAATCTTTACATCTATTTGTCATATCTTATAGCCATACCATGCTGCTATGGCTAGTATTATTCTAATGTACTTAAACATAGCAACTATGGCTAAATGGACTTAAACATAGCAACTGCTGAAAAAGTTTCCTCATAGTCAATTCCTTGCCTTTGAGTATAACCTTTTGCAATCAGCCTTGCTTTTAAGATCACTACCTTCAATTCCCATCCGCCTCAACCTTTCTTTTGTTGATCCATTTGCATCCTATGGGAACTATTCCATCAGGTGGATCCACTGATGTCCAGACTTGGTTTGAATACATATAGTCCATTTCAGACTGCATGGCTTCAAGCCATTTGGTTGAATCATTATGAGATATTGCTTCTTTGAATTTCATTGGATCACATCCAACACAAGACTCATCATGGCCTTGTTCATGAAGAAACTTATATCTTACAGGTGGTCTGATAACCCTATCAGACCTTCTAGGATAGTGTTCTTCAACTACTGGTTGTTGGGGATTAGGTTCAACTTCTACAGTTGAGCGAGTTTCTTGACTTTCTTAGAGTTCTATCATCTTGACCTTTCTATCTAATAAAAATTCCCATTCCAGAAAGGTGTCATGTCTTAAAACAAACACTCTTTTGCTTCATTGGGGTGATAGAAATATTATCCAACATAATTCTTTAGATATCCTACAAAGTATCACAAAGTGGATATACTATCCAATTTGTCTCTCACTGTCTGCTTCACGTAAGTAGTACATCCCCGTATTCTCAAGTAAGAATATTTTGGAGTTTTTCTCATCCATATCTTATATGGTGTTTTATCCACTGCTTTTGTATGGACACTATTAAACAACATTGCCATATTTTCAAGCGCAAAGCCCCAAAACGATCTAGAAAATTCATTAAATCCCATCATGGATCGAACCATATCCATCAAGGTTCGATTATGACGTTTAGAAACACCATTCAATTGTGGTGTTGCTAGTGGTGTCCACTGTGAGAAATATTCTCCACCTCGATCAGATCGAAGTGTCTTAATACTCTTTTCTAGTTGTTATTCTACTTCAGATCTGAATTCTTTGAACTTTTCAAATGCTTCAGATTTGTGTTTCATCAAATAAATATACTCATACCTCGAATGGTCATCAATAAAGGTAATAAAGTAGGATTGCTCATATTTTGTGATAACACTTAGCGGGCCACAAACGTCTGTGTGGATCAAATCCAGTAGACAATGCGCACGTTCTACGTTTCCATTGAATGGAGTCTTGGTCAATTTTCCTTTTAGACAGGACTCACAAGTAGGTAGAGAATTTATTTCTAACAAGTCAAATATGCCTTCTCCCACTAACTTGTGCATCCTTCTTTGGGAAATATGACATAATCTAGCATACCATATTTGTGCAGGATTTGGATCTTCTATTTTTCTTTTGCTTTTTGTTGTTTTTGTATGCGCTTGGATATTGTTCAATGGAATATCTTTTAATTTTAAGTTATAGAGATCGTTTTTTAATTCGTTGGTTCCAAACAAACATTCATTCTTGAATAAATTGCAAACATCTTTAGCAAAAACACAAGAATAACCATCCCTATCAAGCATAAAATAGAAATAATGTTTAAACCAATTTAGGAACATATAAAACGTCTCTAAAAAACAACTTAAAATCATTGTATAAAATTAAAGTAACGTCTCCAATGGCAATGGCAGCAACCCTTGCTCCATTTCCGAGTCTTAGAAATGTCTCACCATCTCTAAGCCTCTTTCTTCTTCCCGTTACTTGCAAATCATTGCGTAGATGAGAACCACATCCGGTGTCCAATACCCAAGAAGAGGAATTAATAGAAATATTAACTTCAATACAAAAAATACCATGGCCGGAACGCTTATGGGCAAGATACTCCGTGCAATGACGCCTACAATGTTTAGGCTTGTTGCAGTGGAAACAGACTTGTTTTGACTTGTGGGCCCTGGAGTTGGTTTCTTGTATGGATTCTTGTTGGGCTTGTTCTTCTTCAAAGGGGCAGAACACTTCTTGCCTTTATTTGGGGCTCCCTTTTTCGTACTGGACGATGAGCCCACTAGATGAACATGCTTTTCCTTTTTGATTGTGGTCTCATTAGTAATAATAATATTGACCAACTCTTCAAGAGTGGCCTCAAGCTTGTTCATATTAAAATCAACCACAAATCCATTGAAAGAGGCAGGCGAAGACAACAAGAGAATATCAGTTGAGAGCTCACTGGGAATAACTATGTCGAACCTACCAACTTCTCGATGAGCCCAATCATCCTAACCCCGTGCTCATTCACCGAAGTCCCCTCTCGCAAGCGTGTAGTCATGACTGACATTAGGAGCTGTTTGTTTCGGTGGCTTCTTATTAAGCACATATGCAATCTTTTTCGAGTTCAGAAAAATCTTTAAATTTCGAAACCAGTCATTATAGTTAAGGCCCGTCAATTTGTTTTGATCGAGAATGATGGAAATCGGATTACGAGCAGTCATCGTAAATATACTGAAATGAAAAACATATAATGGTTACTTATAATTTTAAAATTATTCTAAGATATAAAATACGGAGTTTATTTTATAAATTTCTCTCCCACTATTTTGATATTTCCAACATCCTCTGATGAAAAAGGAAAATCGTATTTTCTTAGTGGGCACGTAGAGTCCAATTAGACAATTATAATCCCGAATAATATCAGCCAATTATAATTTCTAAAAGGTAGAATCCAATTGCATCCCTATGCAACCTCTGCATGTTTCACCTCACGTTAAATAAGGACCCAATAATATGACGTCGTTTATTTTCACATGTCAAACTGACGCATCAATATTGAATTGTAGTGGACGGTCGCCATGAGTTTCCCCAATAATATGAGCTGAAGTCATGTGAGTTCCAATCAATTCACATCATATGTCCGTTGAAAATCACAGCTTTTCGGCGTCTAGGCCTCCCCAATAATATGAGCCAGGCATTGTCCGCAGGTAGCTTTCAACATGCAACCACGGTTGATGGAAGACAAAAATAAATTAAACTCTTCTAATTTTTACTTTTGTGGTTTGATATAAATTTTTAATCTTATTTAAAATGAAGGATTTTAATTTTAAAATTGTCTCATCATTTTAATTTAAAATCATGTTCCACGAGTTTTTATGTTTGTCGGATTCATGAAACTATATTATCTAATAATATACATACATGCATACTAATATATATACACATATATATATCATAACATGACATTCAACAATAAATAAGGATGATCGATCACAAACACTATAGATCCATATGTGCCAGACATGAATCCACGTCCAAAACCTAGGTGAATGCAGGGATGCAAATGCAACTTATTACAAGATCTTCCAATATTTTACATTTCTTCATCTTGTGAATCGAGCTCACCATCTTCTAGTCTTGATCTCCCACTATTTCTAATAATTACATTTAAATAGACATGGCATATAAGAGATACATCTCATGAGGTGGGAACGAGCCATAAACCAGGCCCACTTTAATAATATAAAATATTAATAAAAAGAATAAAACAGTAAAATATCCAAACATACACCTAACACATTGATCAAGGCTTTCGATCATCCTTCATGCATTTAATATAAAATATTAACATCAATTAATTAAAAAAACTTAATTAATTGATAAATCATGTATCTAATAATTTTCTCACTAGCCACAACATTATTAAAGAATTTAACAAATTAAATAAATACCTTAACTTTAATTTCTAAGTAATTCAATAATAATTGTTTTCATGTAAAACTCACTTTTACCATAAATAATTAAAATCACATTCTAATTATTTATTTTACAAGAAAATTATTAATTTCCAAAAATTAATTTTCAATAAAAAAATTAAATTAATTTAATGAAATATTAATTTTGTCAAAAATTTTGAAAAATCAAAAAATCGTACCCTAGACTTAAACAATTCAAGACCATTATTCAGCACAGCGCCCGGGACGTTCTCGGGCAGCCGCCCGCGCTGCTTGATCGTATCGTGCAGCGGCGGCACGATATGGGCGCACGGGGCATTCAAACGTTCCGCAGGCCGCGTGCGCGCGCTGCGTCCCTCGTGCGCGGGCTTGCTCACACGGTCTGCCCGGAACAGTTCCATACATATTCGATTTTGTTTTATTTTGTATAAAAATAATATTTTTATAGTGCAACAATTTTCTAAAAATTTTACTTGTGTGGTTAGAAATATTATTGAACTTGATTTAAAACCATACAATATAGAGAACCTGGCTCTGATACTACCGTTGTGAATCATGTTCTGTCGTGCCCAAACGTAGCAGAAGTTTTAAGATTTTTATTTTATTTTGACAATCATAATATTTGGACAGTCGTACGGTTTCTAAATTCAAACTCTATTTTCCAGTGTTGTAAACAAGCAAGAACCAATGATATTTGGCGTGAATTGGGAACAACAAAAATCTACAATGATCAATCAACTTTCTATTTAGTTGTTCTAATTTTTCCCTTGAATAATGTGTCAAACGTGATAAAAAAATCGTGGTAACCATTATCTTTCAACTTCCGCTTTTTGTTCAACCTCTGTAATATACCCAATACCTCATCCTAAGCATGAAAAATAACATACTATCATATTTATATTTCATATATACAAACCAATCATTCAAATTTTTTTAAAAATACAAACCTGAACTGTCATCTCCATGCAAAATATTTCATAACCATTTTTTCCACTATACCCACTAACAATTTGCATATAAAAATTGATGATATTGTTTTTCAACGCATTCCAAAACAACAAATCACAGAATTCAATGCCAAAAATTTTGAACCTTTCTCCTTCCCACACAATACCACTACAAGAACAGGAATATGGTTAAATTAATTAAAATATAAACGTGAAATAAATTTAAAAATTGCAAGAGGTATACCTTAGTTTTTCCCCTGTAAGATAATTTATTATGATGTTGCGTTCTTTGTCCGAGAATTCTTCGCAACCACAAAAATCTTGTCTACCTCTGAAAATTTTAAGTTTTGACTCATCTTTATATGCGAATATCTTCTCGTCTTCTATGCTTATGTCTTCCTATGGAACAATAAAAATTTTACAAAAATTTTAATAAATGACATCATTATAAAAAATAACAAAAAATCAAAGCAATTAAAATGCACGATACCTCATCACTAATTACACGATACTCATTGCATTCGACATCGGACTTTGTTTTGCATCTTGGGGTGGAACTTGGAGGAGTGACGAACATATTTGGCTTTCTCTTTTTCACACGATCAGTTCTTGTAATTACATTCTTCAAAGTTGAAGATATAACATTGTTGATCTTGTCCTCTTGCGAACTAGTGACACCATTACCATCATCTCTTTCATCTACTACCTCTCTCGAAGAATCCTCGGTGCGAACCTTATTTTATTCCATATCCAACTTAGTGAACCCAACATCATCGCATTTAATCAATTCTGTCACAACATCAACATGATTTACTTCATTGTATCCACCTAAATCTGTGTCAAAATCTTCAAAAAAAAGATTATTATCATCATTTTTTCCCTCATCAAGTTTAACGTCTACCCGAACACCACCAACATCCTTTGTCATATTTTCATTACTTTGACAACACATTTATCTGAGTATTTGAATCTCATGGAATTGGTCTTCCACAAGTTTTTCCAATATCCTAATTTTGCATGTTTCCTCGTCCTTCATTTTCGATGACAACTAAAAATTTTACACCTAAAAAAATCAACACCAATTCTCAATAAATCATAAAATAAATTTGGTGAATTTATTTGTTTACCTTTACATTTCTCCATCTATGACCAAATAACTCCAATTCCTCACCAAATGGAATGATTCAAACACCTTTGAGAAATTAAAAAAAATGGTCATACTAAAAAATATTCTTAAAACAAAATACCTTCGTATGAGTAATTGTTTTTAGAAAAGTCTTTGCATCTTGAACTTTGATCGGGATCTTGTTTTCACCTCACTTAAACAAACGTGGATATGTACGTGGAGATATGAATACAAATCCTAAGGAAGGAATATTTTCGTACACCTAAGCCTACATAAATAAAGATACAAATGTTATAATATAATATTAGTTAGAAAAAATAATAAAAACTCACTATCATCCCAACAACACAACCATCCAAGTAAGTTTTCCTTCCTATTGCTCCTTCCGAACTCCCAATATGTGCAGAAATTTTATCGCATAGAAATCTATGGGCAACGTCTCCCCACGAATATCCAAAAAAATTCGGCAAATCATCAATGTATGAAAATACAAACAAGGGTGTCAAATAGTTATTCAGCGGAAATACTATGCAATTCAATGCAAACAAAATAAAAATTATAACAAAATCATCCAATTACGATTCATCATCTGATTCACCTAATATAAGAGATTTTCAGAAATTGTCTTCCTCATGGCTTAGCTAAGCTTCCCCGCAAAATAACGTGATAAAAAATTTGACTTTGTTCTGAGATCTTGGTTTACAGGTTTGTCCCCCATGATGTAGAGCAAGGACGATAAAAAACTTGAATGATGTGAATTGGACGACTATGCCCTTCCCAAAGACAAAAGATGAGGAGTCATTGTTGAAGCTCTTTAATATCACATCAACTCTGGTATTGTAGATGGAGAGTTTAGGCATCTTCAACCATTTACCAAAAGGAGTACTAATGATCCTTGCTCGTTGCCTCTCATTGAGTTTTGGTTCAAGCATGTTCATTAATTTTCTTAAATAAGTAGAAGAACATCGTGACATTGCATCTTTTCCGCTCTGCCAATGAGCCTTAGTATCATCGACATTTTTTTAACCATTTCTGCACAAAACAAAATTTAAATATATTAATATAACAAATTTAAAAAATGTAAACTTCTAAAAGTATTCCAAACAACATGTACTATAAAAATTAATAACATAAAAAAATTAAAAGAAACAATACAATGCAAAGCATATTCAAATTGAAAACAAACACTTGCTTGCTGTCATAAAGAAGAAAAAACATGCAAACGATTGTACATGACTGACCTACCATTTCATAATAAACAATAAGTTCATAAAACAACTACAATTAATTTCAAACTTTAAAAACAAATTGAACTTAAAACATTCATAAACTCCAATGACTTTAACAATTATTTGTTCAACAATACCACAAAATATCAGCAAATGTTTTCTCCATATAAATCATAATTTATTTAACAATTGCGGTCAATCTGAAGCATTTCCAATGCAAAAATCCAACATTAATATACATCGCAACCATACGCACGAAAATTAATAATAGACTCAAAAAACGAAACACGTAAGCAGAAAAAAATAAATTATAATCAATAGAAAGATTATACAAATTTAGCCCATCCTGCTAACCCTTCTATCATTATGCCACAACTGACCTCAGCAGAAACATAAAAAATAATTACTTTTCCCACCTATGCTTCTCTCAAATTAGCTAATTCATTCTAAAAAAATAGACAATCTCAACATCTACATAATATTGATTATTGGAACAAAAATGTATGATAGTTGAACCTCCTTCAACAGGGATACTCACATTTAAACTTATTCATCATAATAGTCCAAATAAATAAATAAATGCCTACACATATGCTAAATCTTGATCCAATCCATTTCTCACAACAAAACTTTCATAAAATTACAGAAAAATGGGAAGCACATCAAAATCCACAAATTTCTTAAAATTTCAACTTTACAAAGCATAACAACAAGCGCACCTATCAATTCATGATTATATCCTCACTGAAAATGACAAGTACTAGCAAAGTTATGAAAGTTAAAAAATGCACAAACAAAAGTAGTACATAAACATCTATCGAAGAGATCATAAAACTAAAATATTTTTACAAATAAGGTATTTTTTCAAACAAAAGTGGACAATCTTTTTTTTTTCAAAATTACTATGAAAATTTAGAAAAACGAATTCATATGGTTCCGACCCTTTTCTTTTATTCACTTGTGTACAGGAAGATTTGTGTATTTTTTAGCCAAATTTTTTTTTCTTCCAGTTGCCTTCACCGTGGGTGTCGACGCAGTGGGTTTTGGTGGCTAGGGATTTACTGTCAAAATCGTGACAATAAATGTGCTAACAAATATCATATCGTTGGAAAAATCGAGTGAACAAAAAAGATGAAGAAACTCACTTGCTTTGCTTTTGTGATTCTCCAAATAATCGGCTGCCGGTGTCACTTGGTTTTCTTCCTTCTTTCTACCTTATGTAACCCCATTTGAAATCATCATCGTCCATGGGTTTTGTGTGCAATGTAGTCTTGAAGGAGGTGGTGAAAGCTAAGGAATTCTTAAGACGATGGGAAAGGAAATGGGGAAGTGAGAATGAGTTGTGTGAGAGAGATTGGGATAAGAAGTAATAATATAATAAGAGAAAATGAATAAAAATTGGAGAGGGAGTTTAAAAAAATTCCCTTCTCTCAGGTTGTGAAAAGAAATTTTTAATGAATAGAGAATTGAACACCAAATAAAGTTTGTGGTATGAGATTTTTTCCCAAATTCCTCACATCTAAACTGTTGCTCGAATTTAAGATTAAATGTTGAACATCTAAGTGCATCAGATAAATTTTTAACAATTAGAGAGTTTAAAAAAATTCCCTTCTCCCAGGTTGTGCGGAGAAATTTTTAATGAATAGAGAACTGAACACCAAATAAAGTTTGTGGTGTAAGATTTTTTCCCAAATTCCTCACATCTAAACTGTTGCTCTCATTTAAGATTAAATGTCGAACATCTAAGAGCATCAGATAAATTTTTATCAAATAGAAGTATAGAAATAGTCCAACCAAATTAAGTTAAAAAAAAGCTTTTTATAATCCGCAGACCAATATCAATAGACAGATGCTGTAACTGAAGAGATGAAAAGTAGAAGACAGATTCGATGGCCAAAATTTCTTGTTTCTTTTGAATTCGAACGAAACTTGGGTTCGGATAACCTAGTGACAGATCCCTCGACCGCCTGGCCATGGCGGTTTTGGCAAGGCCTGGGAAATTTTGTGGAGCAATGGTTTGTCATCTTTCAGCTCACTATCAAGAACTAGAGTTTTCTCATTCCATCAATACAGAGGGATGAAATCTCCATTTTCGCGGTGGAGGAGCTTCCTACCACTCTCCGAATCTGAGTGTGTGTAGCCACATAGGTGGTGTTTGATCTCCGTTTTCTCGTGCCCAAACGCAGCGGAAGTTTTGAAAATTTTAGATTATGACATTTAAGATGTATTTGGACACTCGTATGATTTATAAATAAACATTCATATGGTGTTAGAATTTATACCTTTGGTGAAAGATTCACAAGGCTCCAACTATTACGGGGTTAGCGGAGATAGATCTTGATGATTCCCTACGAAATTTGATCAGAAACTCCTTTCTTTATTATTCGAATTCAGGTCCACGACTAGAAGATTTGTTCCTTCTCTAATTCGCACTAGAAAAATTAGAAGAGATTTTACATTGGAGATCAAAGTGTGGGGCCCCGAGTCCGATATCTAATACAAATAATTGTAATTGTAACAAATCAAATGATTGAGTAAAATACATAATTTGTCGTTCACAAATCCACGTAAATATCGTCAAAATAATTTAAATGTCTCAAATGTTTGAAAAATAATTTCCAACATGCCCAAAATAAACTAGTGAGCCAAAGTAATCCAAACATCATCAAATAGCTCCTAAGACCTGAGAATCCCACTCTAACTCGTATCTCCTCGCCTGGAACTAGAATCTGGCATCCCAAGCCTCGCCTCACCTACCGTCAAACAAATGAAAACAAGAGGTAGCCGACGTGCCGGTGAGTATAAACCCAGTATGATACAATCAATAACATATGAGAATTTAATTTTCATATAAATTCATAAAGATGCAATATAATGCAATGTATGATCAGAAGCTGTGGGCTATCAATAAATCTCAAGATCAAGTGAATCATCTGGTCATAGGGTACCAAAGGAAAGAGAATCCCCCAGCAACATCCACCGACTCATCCGCTCGGGGTGGGGTGCTGTGTTCTACAATCTCAGGACTATGGTGCGCCTATAGAGAGTGTTCAGGTCATAACAGCGACCTCCGCATACACTATGCCAACTCAACTATAGCCCCATACATCCAAATAATCAATAAATCAAGGCGACCTCCGCCATATCAAATCTGAATCAAAAAATAGCTCAATATGCAATGCAATTATGCATTTCAGTCTCATCAAGTCAATATCATAATAAGCTCATCTCAAAAGATCAATCATCAACAAATCACAAGTAATTCATCAAGCCATCGAATTTTCAATTTAAAATAAAAATGATACTTTTACCTCGTATGTTACCGACCGTAACATACCTTTCGAATATTACAAACAAGAGATCAAAATATATGGTTAAGAAGTCTTGAACCCTCGTTGTATACTCGATTCTCTATCAACCAACTTAAAGTAAATAATCTTGAGCCATCACAAGTCAATACTTCAATCGAATCTTCAATACATAAATCAATAACTCGGATTACTTATCAACACAGAGCAATATTCGTACAAAATTCATAATTAATTCGGTACAACTTCAAATCATGATCTGTAAATTGGATATGCAAGAAAACGCAATTCCCAACAATTCTTCTTCATAAAATTTGGTCAAATAAAGTAATTTACTCCATCGTTCATAATCTGAAACATACAACGTAATTTTCTAAATTTTGCATCAGTACAAATCTGGCATAATTTAGTATTTCGAGCATAACTCTCTCAATACTCAGTGGAATCAAGCCAATTTTATATCATTTCAAAGACAAGACAATGTTATACAACTTCCATTTGAACACCAAATTCAGAATCCCAACCAATAAATACCAGAATTGGAATAAAAAGAAGGCATGTAAACAAATCTGCACTAACTCGGATTTCCAGACCAGTTTTGGTAAACATAGCATATCTCTTTCATTTCTTCAAGGAATTGAGTGATTCAAGAGCCAAATCGAAGCTAACTTGATTGTCTACAAGTTTGATGAGACCATAACTCAAAAATCCAAACACAACTGTCTCATATACTCGAAATACAGATGGTATAAAAACCATTCTTTGCACATAAACAAGAAACCATGCTCATATCCATTTTAAATTCAAACCAACCCAAATACAACATCTTAATATCTCAAATATCAACTCAAATATCAATTCTAAACCTCAACCCATTTCCAAACTTGAATAAAAATGGGAAATACTTACATCCTCGTGAAGCCCGTGACGAGAGGATCACAAATCTAACTTCATTTCATAATTTTCTTGAACAAATCTCCCATAGATTGAAGAAAGAAATGTAGAAAATGGAAGGAAAGAGGGTTTCGGTGGAGGAGAGGGAGGAGAAATGATTGGAGGAGGAGAAAATTGACTTAAATATTGATTTTTCGCGTCTGTAGCGCCGCAGCGCCACTTTTCACCGCCTCAGCGCCAAATTTGCGCAATACTAGCGCCGCAGAGCTTGAATAGTGTCGATAAATAGTAACATTTTTTTCCCAATTCGGGCATTACCCAAAGCTTGAGAGACGGCTCAATCTTTTTCCAAAAAGGAATGGCCAAAATTGAGAGCTTTTTGGGAGAGGGGTTTTTGAAATTCTCAAGGTGATGGAGGTTATGGTTATGGCTTGATTACACCCTTTTATAATTAAGTCATGACCTAATATTCATAATTAATATTAATGGGCTTGATTAAATAATTGGGCTAGTCCAACTAGTTTATTAATTGACCAAAGTCCATTATGAACTTTAATTATTTAGTATGTTGGACTTGTACTCCTACAAGCCCATTAAACACACATCCCATTATATTTAATTTAATATTTATTAAACTCAACTTTTGAGCTTAATAAATTAAATCCATTATAAAATCAACATTTAAATTCAATATTTAAATTATAAATTCAACTCCTTGAATTTATCACCTCCAAAATTTAATATTTAATAAACTCAACTCTTGAGTTTAATAAATTAAATTCTCAAATTTAATAAATTCAACTCTTTGAATTTATTCTCTCCAAATTTAATAAATTTACTATTTAATAAATTCTACTCCTTGAATTCATTTTCTCAAAATTTAATTATCATAAATTAAACTTCTTGAATTTTATATATTATAATATAAATTCAAATTCTTGAATTTATTATTTCCACGGGAACAAATGATCCAGTGGTTGTGTGACCCTTAATGGTTCAGGCATACATCTAGCTTTGGGTTCACAACTCTTAATCATTTATTCGGACTTACCATAATTTCCCCCATTCTATGTATCAACAATTGATCATGAAAATGTCAGAAATCATATTTCTTATTAAACCAATCGAATCATTGTAAGAGCGTCTAGTAGCATCGTCTCATGATTCCCTGGGTATCACTGATAGCGCCTGCAAAAACCAGTCGATTATGATTAGCGTACAGTACGGTCCCTTCATCTCATATATCCCAATCGAATCTGCAACCATTGGCTCATCGAGGGTTGCATATTAATTCGATAACTATGTGACACGTATTTGAGAATAAATAGTGGCATCGGGTGTATTACTGGAGAACTCATTCTCTAACGTACATCTCATACTCTAGCCATATATTCCATGCAATATTATTTTATCAGATTACATAGGATATCCACATCCGTAGGTGAGCGGTGAATTCCCGACTGCAATGCACTGGCTCCTAAATGTGTCGCAACTGTACCCAATCTCGCCACCTGATGACTCTCCTGGAATCGGTAAATGAGTCAAAGCACAGCCCTATAATATAGAGACTTAGTGTTGTCTCGGGTCGTAAGGACTAATGGTGTACTATCATAACCACAGACTTATCCTCTTGATGAATGAAAACCACTTGGAAAGTCTGAGGGAGGGTAGTTTTGTATAATCATCATATGACTACCCATCTGCATGTTTGGACATCTCTATGCCCTTACCAAGAAACGCGGTACACAATATCACATATGCTAGTCTCGAGCTCAAGCGACCTTTATCCATGTTTTAGGCGGCTGAATCGTCTAGGAACGAATTTAGATTATATAGTGTTTACAAATGAGTCAACATCGAATTATGATTCATTTGTATTAAAGTATAATCAAGGACTTTATCTATGATGATTGCATGGGTATACATATAAAGTAAAACAAGACCATTAAAAGTTAAATTATATTAAATAAAGATTTTTTATTACAATTGAGTCAATAAATTTCCTAGCCAACCGTTGGCTTGCGGGACATCTACTCTAAGAATCTCCCACTTTCCCTAGAGCCAACTACCCGTAACTTTAATCCCATTGCTTCGCGATACTTCTCAAAAAATGGTCCTGGCAAGGGCTTTGTAAGAGGATCCGCATCATTATCTGCAGAGGAGACTCTTTCGACTGGTATATCTCATCTTCCCACAATCTCCCGGATGATGTTAAACTTCCTCAGTATAGGTTTGGATCGTTGATGAGACCTTGGTTCCTTTGCTTATGCAATGGCACCAGTGTTGTCGCAGTACACGGGGACTGGATCAACTCCATTAGGAATGACACCCAACTCTTGTACAAAATTCCTCATCCAAATTGCCTCTTTTGCTGGAGCGGATGCAGCAATGTATTCAGCCTCAGTGGTGGAATCCGCAAAGGTGTCTTGCTTGGAACTTTTCAAAGAGAGAGCCACACCATTTAGCATGGATACAAAACCAGATGTCGATTTCGAATCATCTACATCACATTGGAAGCTAGAATCATTGTAGCCTTCCAATTTTAATTCTCCACCCCCATAGACCATGAAAAACTTCTTAGTCCTTGTAAAATCCAAGAATTTTAAGTTTTATCATTTAAGTTTGATCACGATAGTATATTTTGGATACCAGGATTTATCTCATTTTAGGATGTGAGATTTGTAAGATTTTACCAAGATTGAGTGAATAATAATATCGTGTATATTATTTGAAATCGAGCAGATAAAAGTCCAAGAATTGAGTTGATATTGAGATACCGAGATAAAAGATCAAGCAAGAGATAATAAAATCCCTAGAATTCGAATTAAACAGTGTTTATATTTGCAAATTTCGAAATTGAGGGGGGATAAAAGATTTAAATTTCGAACAATATCACAGATAGATCATGATTTTAGATGAAGATTTGATTCAGAGTTCAAATGCAACTATAACTCTTGATCACGATAGCAGTCAACCCCTATAAATAGGAGGAACCTATAAGCTCAAAAATCACACCTAAATTCTCGCACAAATTTCGAAATTCTCCCTCTAGTCTCCTTAGGAATTTTCGAGCACAGCGAAGCCCTGCCGCCGTCCAGCCAGTGAAGTAGGAATTTCGAAGAACCCTAGCCTTTTTCACGTTTTTTTCAAGAATTTAAGGTAAGTGGGCAAATTTTAAAATTCTTAAATTTTCAGTTATGGGTTTCCTTTTTTTTTGAAAAATTCGGTTCGAACACCGTCTATGTTGTTTTTTAAAATCTTGTTGCGTTTATACGTTGGCACTGTGAGAATTCCCTGAAAATGGGTGGAATTCCAACATATGGCCCTTAACAGTGGGATAGAACTGTTTTATGGCCTCGCCCCCTTAGAGGATTATAACTTAGGGACTGATATCAGTAAACCATGAAAGGTGAAAAATCGCAGTGTTACAATGATATGAATACGATTTTACTATTATGAAAAACATACTGTAATTTTGTGTTATTTTCGATAATATTGAAAAATTTTATGTTGTGTTCGATATCTCCCACTTGCTGAGTATTCCCAAAATACTCAACCCTTACACCCTTCCCCAGATAAATCCGAAGAACAGGTCGAGGAAGAAGAATCTGAACAATTTTGGGGCTGGTGAATAAGTGTTATTTTCGTGATTGGCCAGTGTAGGATTTTCGAATTTTAGCATCTTTAAATTTTATGTTAGAAGTTTCCGCAAATTTATTTTAATTCAATTGTAAAGACATTGGTTTTGAGAAATTATGAATAATAAACTGGTTTTCGGTTTATACTATGCTACGAGGCTGGTTGTTTTCAATTGTGTGATTGTTAAACGACGCCGGTGTCAATCCCGAGTTTCGGGGCGTGACAGTCCTTCTCAGGTACTTAAGAATATCTTTCACGACCTTCCAATGCATTGTATCAGGGTTCATGTTATGCCCGAGATTTTATATCGTGTTAAATTACGATTATTGATTTTAATCGAGACGATTATGAAAGGGCTAATCGAGACACGAATTGAAAGTTTTCATGTAGGATTGTTGATGCGAGAGCCGAAGGTCTCGCGCATATGCGCGAAGAGTAAGCGTGCATATGCGCGAGTAGGGCAGGAATCCCATGATGCGGGACAGAACACTGGGCGCACATGCACGACTTATATACGCGCACATGCGCGAGAGGTCCAGAGAGTTGGGCGCACATGCGCGACTTGGATTCGCGCACATGCGCGAGGGTATCCGAGAGTTGTAAAGAATTCCTCGCGCATATGCGCGGAAGAGGTGCGCGCATATGCCGAGGAGCTTATCCACGAAACCTGTAGGTCTCGCGCATATGCGCCGATATTAGTCGCGCATATGCGCGAGACGTGCAGTAGGCACACCGAGCCACTTGGCTTATTGCATGTGCGTGGATGTATATATATATATATATGTACATCTTAATTCTTCAGAACAAAAAAACGAAGAAAGGGGAAGCTTCAGAGAAAGAAAGAAATCTCTACGCCGTTTGGGAGAAATCCGCCCGTCCGATTTTGAATCCGACTTTGGTATTGAGTTCCTATCGACGTAGGCTACAACTGGACGTAAGTTTTGCTACGTTTTGATATGATTTGAAATTATGGTATTGTCAAAATCTGATATGATTCATATATGATGTTCTTGTCATATTAGACATCGTATAATCGAAACCGGACTGGAGAACAAATACCATATGAAATTGTTATGATTTTCGGAGTAGTTTTGGAGTCGATTTGATATCAGAATTGAATTGTTATCGATTATGAGGTGTTGGAATTGATATCTGACTGATATGATAGTGTTGGATATATTGAAATTATGACATTATATGTTGAAATAGAATTTGATTGAATTCTGATTATATCCAGTATTGATTGAGTGGTGTATTGATTTCGTACCCTCAATATTGTTATTGTCAGATTGAGTATTGACAGGCTTTGAGTTCGAGACTTCGACAAAGTCAGAGTATCAGAAAGAAAGGTATAAATTAATGTTGAGTTGGGATTGCACAACTCGAGAGAGGTTTGACTCGAGTCTCCCTAAATCACATACTTAGTTTATTGCATTGATATTTGTAATTGATGAGATTGATATTTGTAGTATATTGATTTATAGCCACTGCATGTATTGACTACTGATTGTTTAGTCATTGGCTGATTCGCCTAGTCACTGGCTGATTCGTCTGGTTATTGGCTGATTCTCTTAATTCTTGACTGATTCGTCTAAACTTTGGCTGATTCGCTTAATTACTGGCTGGTTCGTCTAGTTATTGGCCGATTCGCTTAATTCTTGACTGATTCGTCAATTCTGCGGCTCTTTCGCCCAGACACTGGATATATGAATTATATTGATGCCGTTTAGGGTTGATTCATTCCTATCGACTGAGATTCGATATAATTATCAATATCCAGACATTGGGATCCCTAGGTTAGAGTTGAGTCGAGTCTGAGACGACGCGTTGGTTGAGTCGAGTCTGTAATGACTAGTTGATTTACAGTTTTATATCATTCATGTTTGTTGATTTGCTACATGTTAATGATAACTGTTATATGCTTTTGTATATGTTTCTATATTATCGCATGTTTACATTGTTTATACTGGGATTTATTCTCACCGGAGTTATCCGACTGTTGTCTTGTTTTGTATGTGTGCATGACAACAGGTGGGGCTGGATCAGGGTCAAGAAGAGGATGAGAGAAGACAGTTAGCGTGGAGATCCGGACTTAGGAGTATATCTGTTACATCACCTGAGATGTAGTGAAGAAACAGTAGTCATTATGATTTATGATTGTACAGGACTTGTACTTAGATCTGAATAGTGATCTTGTAAATGAGATAGGACTTATTTCATATGCTGCGTAGTCTCGTATTTAAAAAAAAAATTTAGTCCCTGTTTATTTTAATTGATTAATTATCCCCAGAAAGTGATTAAGAATTGAATTAAGTTCTGGTCCCCACAATAGGTGGTATAAGAGCGATAGATCCTTTAGACTGAGATAGAAGCTAGTGAGCGGGGTAGATTGAATTTTCTTTCCTTGCTTGTGATTGCTAGCATGCTTTACTGCTTTATATAATACATGTTACTTGACTTATCTGATTTGATTGTGTAATATGTATTATTGGGAACGAATTTGAACCGATTCTCGATCAGCAGTAAGATGATCGGAGGAAGGAACTGAAGTGAAACAGGTTTATTGGATTGGGGTACTAATCCATTTGATTATCAGATATGCCTCCTCGATGAATACCAAACAGGGTAGCACATCGAATCCTCCAATGGATGTGACAGCAACTCCGATGGAAACGTTATTGAAAAGGTTTCAGTCATTCAAACCACCGACTCTGAAGGGTACTGAGACTTCAGTTGAATGTGAGAGTTAGTTAGATAACATTGAGATGCTGTTTGATTAAGTGGATTACAGTGATGAGCGCCAAATTAAATTGATTGGGCACCAGTTGCTTGATGTTGCAAAGAACTGGTGGATTACGATGAAGAGGGCCTTGGAGCATCGAGGTACTACTATTACTTGGGATGTATTTAAAACTGAGTTTTATCAAAGATTTTTTCCAGTGTCGCACAGGAAAGACAAGGGGGCGGAGTTTGCCAATTTTAGACAGGGTCAGCTGAACATTGAAGAATATGTGACCAAGTTCTCTACCTTGTTAAAGTTTGCTCCACATGTGGCTGGAAATGACGAAGCCGTTGCTGATCAGTTCATCAATGGTTTGAATCCCGATATATTTACATTGGTGAACACATGGCGACCGAATAACTTTGCTGATGCTATGAATAGAGCAAAGGGCGCTGAGCGGGCCTGATAAAGCAGAGAGGAGCTGCAAATGTTCCTCCCGCACCGAGACCACAGCAACCACCTCCCCGATTCGAGAGTGGCAGTAGCAGTGGTGGAAAGAAAGATTTTCTGAAGGCTAGAGGAAAGCAGTTTAAGAAGTCTGGCGGCAGTTCTTCTAGCTCCAGTGGTTTTAAACAGAGTTATACCAGAGCTTACTGCGGAAATTGTGGAGAGAGACATTCCACTGAGCAATGCCAAGGAGTACTTGGTAGTTGCCACTTCTGCAAACAACAGGGACATTTTGCCAGAGTGTGTCCACAGAAGGGTTCTCAAGGATCCCAGAGAGCCGAATCATCTGGATCAGCGGCACAGTGGAGTAGACGATCAGCTGCTGTTCATTCATTTCAGCCAGCACCATCTCAGTCACAGCAGAGGCCAAGAGGAAGTCAGACAGTTGGCCAGCCTCCTAAACAGCAGGCCAGAGTATTTTCTTTGACTGAGGAGCCGGCTCAGGAAGCACCAGATGATGATGTTGCAGGTAACTGTTCTTGATGTAGTTATCCTGCTTTTGTATTGATGAATACGGATGCTTCCCATACGTTTATTCTGAACAATTTGCATTGAGTCTTGCATTGCCTGTTGAGTTTTTATCTACTGTAGTATATCTCTTTACTGGTTGGGGAAAGTTTTTATAGCAGTGAATTCTGTCAAATATCGTATACTACAATAGGATGAGAATGAGATTGAGTTAGATTGTCTGGTAGCTGGAATTGTACTAGTGTTGTCTGATTTTGGGACTGCATTACTGATATTGATATGCTAACCAAGTACAGAGCTACCCTAGGTTAGTTCCAGAAGATGGTGAGAATCGGACCTGAGATGGCCAAAGGATGAATATTGTACGATAAGGATTCTAGATTGAGAATTCCTTTGATAATTCATACTACCTATGATTTGATTATTACAGAAAGGAGCAGAGAGACTCCTTATGTATTTAGTTGATTTACTAAAGTTGAGTCTATCATTGGCTGATTTACCAATGATATGAAAGTTATAGATGTTTTTCTTCCCCGATGAGACTTCAGATCTGATTTCAATCAGAAAGATTGATTTTAGCCTTGATTTAATATTAGAAACTGTTGAATTGGTGAATCCTGATTGAGACAGATTGCATTCCGGGCATGTTATATCTGAAGATGATGTACCTATTGATTTTAGCAGAATTAAACCGTAATTAGTTGGCCGAGATGGATATCAGTGTTAGATATTTGCGGTTTTATGAGTTAGCAGATCAGTACCGATGAATGATGTTTTGAATTTGATTGAATATTGTTGTTATTCTGAATTCGTGTCTGAATCAGATAGTAGACAATGGAGGAATTTATATTGTACAGTCCGACCCAGAGCTGATTTTGAAATATAAGCAGCTCAGAAAGTTGATCAGAAGGTACAGAACTAGGTAGCGAGGGTTAGAGCAAGACATCGATCCGAGTATCAGGTTCGTGACAATGTTCTGTATGTAACTAATCGTATTGTTGTGCCAAATGTTTCGGAGTTGAAACAATAGATACTATCAGAAGCGCACAACATTCGATTCAGTATGAATCCTGGTGGCAGGAAAATGTATAATGATTTGAAAAGACAGTTTTGGTGGAAACAAATGAAAGCTGATATTGCTAAATTTATAGCCAAATTTCCGAATTGCCAACAGGTGAAGGCTGAGAGGAAGAAACCCGGAGGATTGTTACAGAGTTTGTCCATTCCTGAATGGAAATGAGATCACATTTCCATGGATTTTATATGAAGTTACCAAGATCCTCCCGAGATTGCGATGCGATTTGGGTTGTGATTGACAGATTGACCAAATCCGCATGCTTTATTCTGTACAAGATGACGTACAGACATGACCAGATGGGTGAGATTTATGTCAGAGAGGTAGTCAGACTGCATAGAGTGCCGAAGTCGATTGTAGCAGACCATGATCCTCGGTTTACATCGTACTTCTGGCAGAATTTACAACAGATTTTAGATACGAAGTTAAATTTTAGTACTGCATATCATCCATAGACCGATGGATAGTCTGAGCAGACGATCCAAACATTGGAAGATATGCTGAGAGCAGCAGTGCTTGAATTTTAGCACTAGCTGGCAAGATATATTGCCACTTTGTGAGTTTCGTACAACAATAGCTATCAAACGAGTATTGAGATGGCTCCTTTCGAAGCGTTGTACGGAAAGAGGTGTCGATCCCCTCTTTATTTGGATGATATCTCTGAGATTCCTGAGATCGGACCTGATATGACTAGAGATATGATTAGAAAAGTGAAGCTAGTTCAAAAGAGAATGAAGGCAGCCCCAGACAGACAAGCCAATTATGCCAATGTCCGACGACGACCGTTGGTATTTGAGGCTGGTGACCGAGTATTTCTGAAAATTTCACCTTTCCGAGAAGTTGTTCACCTTTCAGAGGATGGTCAGATTTGGCAAGAAAGGGAAACTATCTCCATGATATATTGGCCGTACGAGATTTTGTGAGAAGATAGGAGATTGTGCCTATCGACTCGCTTTAATCGCCTTCATTATATTGGATACAGGACGTTTTTCATGTTTGTTTTTGCGAAAATACCTGTCTAATGCTTCACATGTCATCCAACCAAATAAGGCCGAGTTGGATGAGACAGTGAGTTATTTCGAAAAACCAATTCAGATTATTGATCGTAAAGAAAAATAGCTCAGAACGAAGACTATTCCACTTGTGAAAGTTCAGTGGAGTTAACATGGCATTGAAAAAGCTACTGGGGAAACTGAGTCTGATATGAGGCAGAGGTTCCCAGTTCTATGTATCTAAGGTGAGTGGTTTACTTAGCTTCTTCTATATACCTTCTTATTGATACGATTGATTGCCTGTGATTTCGGGGACGAAATCATATCTTGGGGGGGGGGGGGGGGAACGTAATGCCCGAGATTTTATATCGTGTTAAATTACGATTATTGATTTTAATAGAGACGATTATGAAAGGGCTAATCAAAACACGAATTGAAAGTTTGCATGTAAGATTGTTGATGCGAGAGCCGAAGGTCTCGCGCATATGCGCGAAGAGTAAGCGCGCATATGCGCGAGTAGTGCGGAAGCCCATGATGCGGGACAGAACACTGGGCGTACATGCCCGACTTGTATACGTGCACATGCGCGAGAGGTCCAGAGAGTTGGGCGCACATGCGCGACTTGGATTCGCGCACCTGCGCGAGGGTATCCGAGAGTTTTGAAGAATTCCTCGCGCATATGCGCTTAAGAGGTGCGCGCATATGCGCGAGCTGCCGAGGAGCTTATCCACGAGACCCGTAGGTCTCGCGCATATTCGCCGATATTAGTCGCGCATATGCGCGAGACGTGCAGTAGGCACACCGATCCACTTGGCTTATTGCATGTGCGTGGATGTATATATATATATATATGTACATCTTAATTCTTCAGAACTAAAAAACGAAGAAAGGGGAAGCTTCAGAGAAAGAGAGAAATCTCTACGCCGTTTGTGAGAAATCCGCCCGTCCGATTTTGAATCCGACTTTGGTATTGAGTTCCTATCGACGTAGGCTAAAACTGGACGTAAGTTTTGCTACGTTTTGATATGATTTGAAATTATGGTATTGTCAAAATCTGATATGATTCATATATGATGTTCTTGTCATATTAGACATCATATAATCGAAATCGGACTGGAGAACAAATACCATATGAAATTGTTATGATTTTCGGAGTAGTTTTGGAGTCGATTTGATATCAGAATTGAATTGTTATCGATTATGAGGTGTTGGAATTGATATCTGACTGATATGATAGTGCTGGATATATTGAAATTATGACATTATATTGTTGAAACAGAATTTGATTGAATTCTGATTATATCCAGTATTGATTGAGTGGTGTATTGATGTCTTACCCTCAATATTATTATTGTCATATTGAGTATTGACAGGCTTTGAGTTCGAGACTTCGACAGAGTCAGAGTATCAGAAAGAAAGGTATAAATTAATGTTGAGTTGGGATTGCACAACTCGAGTGAGATTTGACTCGAGTCTCCCTAAATCACATACTTAGTTTATTGCATTGATATTTGTAATTGATGAGATTGATGTTTGTAGTCTATTGTTTTATAGCCACTGAATGTATTGACTACTGATTGTTTAGTCATTGGCTGATTCGCCTAGTCACCGGCTGATTCGTCTGGTTATTGGCTGATTCGTCTAAACTTTGGCTGATTCGCTTAATTAATGGCTGATTCGTCTAGTTATTGGCTGATTCGCTTAATTCTTGACTTATTCGTCAATTCTGCGGCTGTTTCGCCCAGACACTGGATATATGAATTATATCGATGCCGTTTAGGGTTGATTCAATTCTATCGACTGAGATTCGATATAATTATCAATATCCAGACATTGGGATCCCTAGGTTAGATTTGAGTCGAGTCTGAGACGACACGTTGGTTGAGTCGAGTCTGTAATGACTATTTGATTTACAGTTTTATATCATTCATGTTTGTTGATTTGCTACATGTTAATGATAACTGTTATATGCTTTTGTATATGTTTCTATATTATCGCATGTTTACATTGTTTATACTGGGATTTATTCTCATCGGAGTTATCCGGCTGTTGTCTTGTTTTGTATGTGTGCATGACAACAGGTGGGGCTGGATCTGGTTCAAGAAGAGGATGAGAGAAGACAGTTAGCGTGGAGATCCGGACTTAGGAGTATATCTGTTACATCACCTGAGATGTAGTGAAGAAACAGTAGTCATTATGATTTATGATTGTACAGGACTTGTACTTAGATCTGAATAGTGATCTTGTAAATGAGATAGGACTTATTTCATATGCTGCGTACTCTCGTATTTAAAAAAAAAATTTAGACCCTGTTTATTTTAATTGATTAATTATTCCCAGAAAGTGATTAAGAATTGAATTAAGTTCGAGTCCCCACAGTTCACCTGATATCTGCTTGTAACACTCAGAGCGTAAGCAGCATCAGGACGTGTCGATATCCTAACATAAATGATACTACCAATGGCTGACGCATATGGAATACGTGTCATCATCTCTATCTCTTCATCATTTTTGGGACACATAGCTTTAGATAGAGTAACACCATGACACATTGGTAAGTATCCTCTCTTGGACTCTTCCATAGAGAATCGCTTCAAAATGGTATCGATATAATTGGCTTGGGTGAGCCCCAGCATCCACTTTGATCTATCTCTATAGATTTGTATTCCGAATAAATAGGATGATTCACCTATGTCTTTAATGGAGAATTTACTTGCTAACCATACTTTAGTTGATTGTAGTAATCCTACATCATTTCCAATGAGTAGAATATTATCAACATAAAGTACTAGGAATGTCACTGCACTCCCACTAACTTTCTTGTACACGAATGGTTCCTCAGGATTTTTAGCAAAACCAAAATCCTTGATTAAGCTATCAAATCGGAGGTTCCAACTCCTTGATACCTGTTTGAGACCATATATTGATATCTGAAGTTTGCATACCTTATGCTCACTTTCTACTGATGTGTATCCCTCAGCTTGAGAGATATAAATTTCTTTTTTGATGTCTCTATTGAGGAATGCAGTCTTTACTTCCATTTACCATATCTCATAATCATACCATGCTGGTATGGCAAGTATTATTCTAATGGACTTTAACATAGCAACTGGTGAAAAATTTTCCTCATATTCAATTCCTTGCCTTTGGGTATAACCTCTTGCAATCATCTTTGCTTTTAAGGTCACTACCTTCCCATCCGCCCCAACCTTTTTTTAGTAGATCCATTTTCATCCTTTGGGAATTATTCCCTCAGGTGGATCACTGATGTCCAGACTTGGTTTGAATAAATAGAATCCATTTCAGACTGCATGGCTTCAAGCCATTTGGATGAATCAGTATTAGATATTGATTCTTTAAAGTTCATTGTATCACATCCAACACAAGACTCATCATGGCCTTGTTCATGAAGAAGCGTATATCTAGCAGGTGGTCTAATAATCCTATCAGACCTCCTAGGTGCTTGTACTTCAACTTCTGGTTGTTGGGGATTAGGTTCAACTTCTACAGTTGAGGGAGTATCTTGAATTTATTCAAGTTCTATCATCTTGCCTTTTCTATCTAATAGAAATTATTTTTCAAAAAAGATGACATTTCTTGAAACAAACACTTTTGCTTCATTGCGATGATAGAAATTGTAAGGTCCGAAATTAAGACGACGTAATCCAACTGCATGCGAATCTAGGAAATTATGAAAAAAATTGAGTAATTAATTGATTTTAGTTGCTAATTAATTATGTGACGTACTTGTTTATATGCTAAATGAGATTTATTTGTCATCGTGCATAAAAGAATGTATTTTTAGGAATATTCAAGTGACGATCGAGGAACGGGGACCGAGGGCTGAAGAAAACGTAAAATATTTTTAAATAATTATTTTTAATTATTTAAAAGATGGTCGATGCTTTTAAGTATTTTTTAAAATAAAGGGTTTTGAAGCAATTTTATACGCCGGGACGAAAATTTTATCGGTGTTAGTTTTCAACTAAAATACGAACATTTTGGCAACCCGGCTAATAAATTCACATATTTAATTAATTAAAACTTTGGTTAATATTTTATTAAATCCTAATTTAACTAATGAGCTTGAATTTTGGGGCTTAATAGGCCTAAGGCCTACTTAGTGGTTAGATTAGTATTTAAAGTGCAAAGAATCACAAAACCCTTCACTTTTTCATCAAAGTACTCACGCCTCCCCACTCCCAAAATTCTGAAAAACCCTCTCCCAACTACAACACACACAGCACTTCACTTTAAGTTTTGGAAGAGATAATTCGAAGGGTTCAAAGGAAACAAGTCAAAGGTTTCGACCCGTTCTTCGTCGTCAACGATTATTCGAGCGTATAATACGCAAAGGCACGCCTTAATCTCCTTTTCTCATCCGTTACATCATAGTATTTTTTTATGCATGAAAAACATGAAAAAACAAGTGTCACTTTTATGTATTTTCGCTTTTTATCCTAATATGAATTGTTAAGCAAAGTTTTTGATTCCTAAATCATGTGTGGGTATTGTTTAAGGGCTGCCATGACATAGGTATGATTGAGGGAGGGTTTTGCATGTTCTAGACACACCCACACGCACACCTAACATCACAGAACTCGGCTGGTGCATGAACCAATTAACGTGCTACTGCTGTCAAGAGGGAAGGGATTCGGGTTCTTCAAGTTGCAGGGTCTGGGACTTGGTTGGCTTGTCCAGGGGCTAGCCAAGGGTACGGGTGAGTCAAGGGGAGAGTCCTAGCCATGCTAGGACTCGGTCTGGAAGGGCAGGGAGGAGTCCTTGCAAGCAAGGACTCCCACCCGAGAAGCTGCACCTTGAGGTGCAGACTTCGTGCGATCAGTATAGGATAGGGGCTCGTTCTAGGGCTCGTGGGCTGGGCTAGGGTGACTCATTAGGGTCCTAGGAAGAAGCACTATGGGTTGGCTCGGGTGCTGGGTAGACAGCTAGAGCCATAGGTGCATGAAACTAGAGTCCTATTATGTTAAGGACTCTCGGCCAGCTATGGGTCTCATGGGAGGGCTTCGTTTTTGGGTTTTGGGGTGGATGCTTGGTGAACTTAGAGTCCAGTAGGGTACTTTGGCATGTTGGGCAAGTTTTGGCTCGATATTGTTCGGGGGTAACTCGTGAAAATCGAGAGTTGGCTCGGGGACGAAGTTTAGGTGTCAAATAGGGTATTTAAAAGAAAAAAAAAAATTGGAAAACGGCTCACGGGGGTCGAGTCTTGATCCATAAGGGCTAAAATAATATAAAAAGACTAAATTTAGAAATTATAAATTTTATATTAAAGTTTGGTATTTTTCGGGATTAAAACACCGTCAAAATAATTAAGAAAAGATAATTGGAAAAAGTCTAACAATTAAGCAAAATAAAATTATGGAAAAATTCACGTAAGCTTAAATAATTATTTGGGACATGTTAGAGTCATGAAATCAAGAAAAAAGTCGAAAACGTAAAATGTCGAGTCCAGGGGTAAAACGGTCTTTTTACAACTAGAAATTAGTAAAGGTCATGGCAGTGTCCTGAATGCTATTTTTATGAAAATATGATTATTTTTAAATGTTTATGAATTGTTCATGATTAAATGATGATTGTTAAATGTCTAAGGGATTTTTATGATTTAAGAAGTCATTTAAAATACATGTTGTATGCTTGGTTTCAAAAATGAAAAACGTAATGATATTCATGATTTTTCTAAAGTGATGTGATTGAAAAATGTTGAAGGATGTGAAATAATTGTAACTAATTCGTTAATGTTGGCGACGTCGTGAGGGTTATGGTCCCAGTGGGAGCCCGACGATCGTGTTTCCATCATTGCGAATATGTGGTAACGGATATGTGGTAACGGTTTTGTGGTAACGGAAGAATGGGAATATCGTGAGGGGGAAAAGGCCCCAGAGGGAGCCCATTTATGGGAAAAGGCCCAGAGGGAGCCCCGACGATCGTATTTCTATTCGAATCATGATAGGCCAGGGCCCAGTTGACCGGTGAGAGTGTTGCTGGTGTCCCCTGCCGCCCAGTACTGTGGTTTTATGTAGATGGATCCATCGACCCTCATGAGCATGATCAGGAAAGTCACAATTAACGATCTGAATTCAACAAAAGGAAAAAGGAAAAGGAAAAGGAAAAGGAAAAATGTTTATGATTATGAAAAATATTTTATGTCATGTCATGTTGAGGAAAAAGGGAAAAGGTTAAGGTTTATGATTGCATGTCATGAAAAAGTATTTTATGAAAATGTTTATGTTTAAAGTTTTATGCATCATGAAAATATTTACAAAAATGTTTATGTTTATGCATCTTCATGAAAATGATATTTTAAGTACAAATATTTTTCACCGTTATATGTTGACTGTATTACGTATTACTCGTTATCAAGATTATGGTGTGTTGAGTCTTTAGACTCACTAGGTGTGATGGATGCAGGTGGTATTGAGGGAGGACTTGATGGGTGATTTGACTGGACTGAAGGCGCACACAACCTGAGGACCAGCGCTACATTTTCCGCATTATGCTTTATGATTTTATTTAAATATTTTAAGACTATTTACTTATGCTTTTGAGAGATTTTGAGAGGTTTAGTATGGGCTTTACTTTTCAAATTTATTGCTTTTTAGGTTTGGTAATCATGCGACGATTTTATTTTATGACCATTGCACTTGATTTTTAAAATGCTAGATGATTGATATTTTATTTTAAGGGTTAAAATATTTTATAAAAATATTTTAGTGAAAGCCGAAAATTTTAGAGAAAGAGAAAAAAAAAAAAAATTCTAGTACTTTGAAAGCAATAAAAAGAGCAGGACGTTTCAGTTGGTATCAGAGCCAGGTTCCTGTAAAGGGTTGTGCCACCATCAGCGCCGGGAAGATCAGTCGTCAAGCCTCAAGTTGTGAGTTTTACTTGCTTTATGTGATTCTATATGATTTAACCAGCATGACGTTATGGATATTATGTTTATGATACATGTTTAATAGCTTTTTGAGTAGTATTGTCTTGCATGCTTAAAATGCTAATTAAGTCAGGATGTGTTACATGATTAGAGAACTTAGATTTAAATGCATGTTGGTTACGTTAGAATTTGGAAAACATTCAGATAAAATGCCTCCTAGACGCGTACCCGTTATCGAGAATCAGGCAGAGAACAGTGTTAATCGCCGAGGGAATAGTCAAAGAAATGCACCACCACCACCACCTCCTCCAGGGGATCCTGCTACTCGTGCATTAGAGGGTATGGCTCGTCTCTTCGAGCAACAGTTACAGCAGCAGCAGATACAGCAGCAACAACTACAGCTGCAGTTATAGCAGATGCAGCAGCAGCAGCCACAGCAGCCACCTAGGCCACAGCCTGATATTTATGAGCAGTTCCGGAGGCTAGGGCCGAAGGAATTTTCTGGCACCACCGATCCATTTGCGGCAGAGAGTTGGATCAAATCACTCGAGGTACATTTTCGCTATTTGGACATGGGAGACGCCGACCGTGTGAGGTGCACTACTTATCTGCTTAGGGACGACGCTTCTTTATGGTGGGAAGGAGCCGAGCATGGTGTTGACCTTGCTACACTCACTTGGGCACAGTTTAAGACGAAATTCTATGAGAAATACTTTACTGCTGATGTCAGAAGCCGGATAAAGAGGGAATTTATGACTCTCCGCCAGGGAGACATACCTGTTGCTGATTTTGTGAAGAAGTTTGATAAGGGTTGCCACTTTGTACCCCTTATTGCTGGAGACGCGGAAGAAAAACTTAGGCATTTCAAGGATGGCCTACGACCTACCATTCGGGATAAAGTTATGATGATGCGTCCGGAGAATTATGCTATGGCAGTTACTTATGCATATCAGGCTGAGCAGTCCTTAAAGGACATTGACTTTGAGATTCAGCGCAAGAGGCAGCACTATCAGAATAACAATCAACCCAACAAGAAGCCAAATACGGGTCCTCCTAGACCTCAAGGGCCTCAAAAGCCCCAAGGTCAAGTCAAGAAGCCAGCGCCACCAAAGCCACAGAATCCGGGAGCACCAAAGCCTGCTGAGAGGCAACCATGCAAGGAGTGCAACCGTCTACATCTTGGCAAATGCGAGTTGGGATCATATAAATGTTTCTACTGCAAGGAGGCCGGTCACAAGGATATTGATTGCCCAAAGAGGAAAGCAGCTGCTACGGCCCGAGCTTATGTTATGAATGCCGAGGAAGCTCAGGAAGAGGCAGACACTACACTCATCACGGGTAACCTAGTCATTTAACATTTTTATATTGCTTATTTCTGCATGAAATGTTAAATTGGTTATTAGAATTGAATTGTGATTAAGTTTCAACCTAGAATAAAGTAGGTTGCATGTTCTACTTAGTTGGACTTAAGCGATGATTTTAGAAACCATAGAAAAATGATTCGAATTTTGTGCCTTATTTTATGCGAAGGATGTTATGATTCAGAATAAAAAGTCTAAGGGCCAAAATTAAAGAAAACCATAAAAGGGGGTTTCGAAATTATTGGGGGGCCAATATGCAACTTTCGAAAATTTAAGGGACTTGAATACAAATATTCGAAATTAAGGGACCTTTGTGCAAATTCTGAAATCTTAAGGATCAAAATGCAAACTCTCGAAAATCAAGGATTGAATCAGAACTTCGAATAATATATGGACTTAAGTACAATAATTCGAAAATTATGGGTCAATTTTGCAAATTCCAAAAGTTGAGGAACTAAAGTTCAAGTCTTCCTAGAAATGTTTAAGTTCAACACGAAATCTTCATCCAACCTTGGGAATTAATGATAGTAAATCCTTAAGTGTCAACACCAAAAGAATTGAAAGACATTTTCACCGCAGGGAGGATCATCATTCTAGGCGTAGCTACCTATGCTTTGCTAGATTCGGGAGCTACACACTCTTTCATATCAGAAACCTTCATCAAAAGACTGAATATTACTCCTCAAGATATGGGTTTGGGTTTCAAAGTTTCGATTTCTTCCGGTGATCAGATGCTCACATCTAAGATTGTTAAGAATCTGGAGCTTCGTTTATTTAGAGATGTTGTTCAGGCAGATCTTATTGTGCTTCCTATGCCCGAATTCGATATTATACTTGGGATGGATTGGCTATCAGCGAATGGAGCTTCGATTGATTTTCGTCAGCGATCAGTATCAATTAGGCCACCCACTGGTAAATCTTTTGTTTTTGAGGCGGCAAGAAACCAGCAAATGCCGCACATTATCTCTTGTCTAAGTGCGAGGAAGCTTATTAAGCATGGATGCCAGGCGTATTTAGCATGTGTCACTACTGCACATGAATCCATTAGCCAGAAGTTAGAAGATGTTGATGTTGTGAGAGATTTTCCTAGCGTCTTTCCCGAAGACGTTTCTGGCATTCCGCCCGATCGTGAAGTGGAATTCTCTATTGATCTTATGCCGGGCACTGTTCCTATATCTAAAGCACCTGCTGAAATGAAAGAACTAAAAGATCAAATTCAAGAATTGCTAGACAAGGGCTTTATTCGCCCCAGTTACTCTCCGTGGGGCGCACCGGTTTTGTTTGTGAAAAAGAAAGATGGTAGCATGCGTCTTTGTATTGATTATCGGGAGTTTAATCGGGTCACTATCAAAAATAAGTATCTACTGCCAAGAATTGAGGATTTATTTGACCAGTTGCAAGGAGCTTCGATATTTTCTAAAATTGATCTGCGATCTGGGTATCATCAGTTGAAAGTAAAAGAGTCTGACGTTCACAAGACAGCATTTCGCACAAGATATGGGCACTATGAGTTTATGGTCATGCCATCCGGGTTGACCAATGCGCCAGCGATCTTCATGGATCTCATGAATCGCGTATTTCAGCCGTACCTGGATCAGTTTATTATTGTCTTCATTGATGACATATTGATCTATTCCAAGAGCAGAGAGGAGCATAGTCGCCATTTGAGGACAGCACTGCAAGTTTTACAAGACAGAAAGCTTTATGCAAAATTCAGCAAGTGCGAGTTTTGGCTTGATAGAGTGGCGTTCTTAGGCCACATCATTTCTAGTGATGGCGTGGTAGTTGATCCGAGTAAAGTTGAGGCAGTAAAAGAGTGGCCAGTACCGAAGAGTGTCACCGAGATTCGCAGTTTCTTGGGATTAGCCGGCTATTATCGCAAATTCATCAAGGGGTTCTCATCTATTGCAGTGCCTTTGACATCTTTGACGAAGAAAAATGCTAAGTTTATTTGGGGATCCGAGTGTCAAGACAGTTTTGACAAGTTGAAGCAAGCCTTGATATCAGCACCAGTGTTATCCATGCCATCAGGGCAAGGGGAGTATGTTCTTTATACCGACGCTTCTAAACTAGGTTTAGGTGCAGTTCTGATGCAAAACGACCGAGTTATCGCCTATGCGTCAAGACAGTTGAAAATTCATGAAAAAAACTACCCTACTCATGATCTTGAGTTTGCAGCAGTAGTCTTTGCACTAAAGATTTGGAGACACTACCTTTATGGGGAGAAGTGCAAAATATTCACTGATCATAAAAGCTTGAAATACTTCTTCACCCAAAAGGAGTTGAATATGAGACAGCGCAGATGGCTTGAATTGGTAAAGGACTATGATTGTGACATTAGCTACCATCCGGGGAAAGCTAATGTAGTGGCAGACGCATTGAGTAGAAAAGTAGCGGTTATCACTCATTTATCACTCCAAAGACCGTTGCAGTCCGAGATACAGCGGTTTGAGCTTACAGTGTATGCTAGGGGCGAGGCCCCTAATCTTGCTACATTATCAGTGCAGTCGACCTTGAGGGACAGAATTCGTGATGGGCAGTCTAATGATGAGCAGTTGTAAAAGTGGAGAGCAAGAGATGAAGCCAAGGGACGGAATTTATATTCAGTGGTGGATGGTTTAGTCCGTTATCGAGACCGTCTATGGGTTCCTAGTGACGATTCTTTGAGAGATCTTATTATGAAGGAAGCCCACGACACACCATATTCCATTCATCCGGGCAGTACAAAGATGTATAGAGATTTGCAGTTGTTATATTGGTGGCCAGGCATGAAGAGAGACATCTTGAGATATGTATCCGAATGTTTGACTTGTCAGCAAGTCAAAGCAGAGCATCAGAGACCAGCGGGAAAATTGAAGCCACTCCCTATTCCAGAGTGGAAATGGGAAAATATCACCATGAACTTTGTTGTGGGATTGCCAAAGACAGTTAAAGGATTCAATACCATTTGGGTGATAGTGGATCGTCTTACGAAATCAGCGCATTTTCTACCTATTAAGACGACATTCACCATGGTTCAGTATGCCGACTTGTATATTCGGGAGATAGTTCGGCTGCATGGGATTCCTGTATCCATCGTTTCTGACTGGGATCCGAGGTTCACGTCGTCTTTTTGGAAAAGTCTGCATGCAGCGATTGGGACCAAGTTATTGTTCAGTACAGAGTTCCACCCTCAAACCGATGGTCAGTCAGAAAGGGTTATTCAGATTTTGGAAGATCTACTGCGAGCATGCGTCATTGATTTCCAAGGCAGTTGGGAATCAAAGTTACCTCTAGTGGAGTTCACTTATAATAACAGTTTTCAATCATCAATATGAATGGCTCCTTTTGAGGCACTCTATGGAAGAAAATGTAGATCTCCTATTCATTGGGACGAGGTTGGGGAAAGAAGAGACATTGGTCCAGATGTGATTGAAGAGACAGCTGAGCTTGTGGTCAAAATTTGTGATAGAATGAAGACTGCACAAAGCCGACAAAAGAGTTATGCAGATAAAAGAAGAAGAGACTTAATGTTTGCAGTGGGCGATCATGTGTTTGTGAAAATAGCACCCATGAAGAGTGTTATGCACTTTGGCAAGAAGGGCAAGCTTAGTCCAAGATTTATAGGTCCGTTCGAGATTTTGGAGAGGATTGGGACACTAGCTTATAGAGTGGTATTGCCACCAGCGCTTGCAGGAGTTCACAATGTGTTCCACATTTCGATGCTGCGGAAGTACATGTCGAATCCGTCACATGTGCTTAATTATAAACCCCTTCAACTAACTCCAAATATGACATATGAAGAAAGACCCGTCCAGATATTAGCAAGACAAGAAAGACGATTGAGGAACAAAGTCATTCCAATGGTCAAGGTCAAGTGGCTGAATCACTCGGAAGAGGAAGCTACTTGGGAAACCGAGAGGGACTTGAAGAGTCGCTATCCGGATCTATTCGGTAAGTTCTAATTTCGAGGACGAAATTTTATTTAAGGGGGGGAGGAATTGTAAGGTCCGAAATTAAGACGACGTAATCCAACTGCATGCGAATCTAGGAAATTATGAAAAAAATTGAGTAATTAATTGATTTTAGTTGCTAATTAATTATGTGACGTACTTGTTTATATGCTAAATGAGATTTATTTGTCATCATGCATAAAAGAATGTATTTTTAAGAATATTCAAGTGACGATCGAGGAACGGGGACCGAGGGCTGAAGAAAACGTAAAATATTTTTAAATAATTATTTTTAATTATTTAAAAGATGGGCGATGCTTTTAAGTATTTTTGAAAATTAAGGGTTTTGAAGCAATTTTATAAGCTGGGACGAAAATTTTATCGGTGTTAGTTTTCAACTAAAATACGAACTTTTTGGCAACCTGGCTAATAAATTCACATATTTAATTAATCAAAACATTGGTTAATATTTTATTAAATCCTAATTTAACTAATGGGCTTGAATTTTGGGGCTTAATAGGCCTAAAGCCTACTTAGTGGTTAGATTAGTATTTAAAGTGCAAAGAATCACAAAACCCTTCACTTTTTCAGCAAAGAACTCACGCCTCCCCACTCCCAAAATTCTGAAAAACCCTCTCCCAACTACAACACACAGCACTTCACTTTAAGTTTTGGAAGAGATAATTCGAAGGGTTCAAAGGAAACAAGTCAAAGGTTTCGACCCGTTCTTCGTCGTCAACGATTATTCGAGCGTATAATACGCAAAGGCACGCCTTAATCTCCTTTTCTCATCCGTTACATCATAGTATTTTTTTATGCATGAAAAACATGAAAAAAAAGTGTCACTTTTATGTATTTTCGTTTTTGATCCTAATATGAATTGTTAAGCAAAGTTTTTGATTCCTAAATCATGTGTGGGTATTGTTTAAGGGCTGCCATGACATAGGTATGATTGAGGGAGGTTTATGCATGTTCTAGACACACCCACACGCACACCTAACATCACAGAACTCGGCTGGTGCATGAACCAATTAACGTGCTACTGCTGTCAAGAGGGGAGGGATTCGGGTTCTTCAAGTTGCAGGGTCTGGACTTGGTTGGCTTGTCCAGGGGCTAGCCAAGGGTACGGGTGAGTCAAAGGGAGAGTCCTAGCCATGCTAGGACTCGGTCTGGAAGGGCAGGGAGGAGTCCTTGCAAGCAAGGACTCCCACCCGAGAAGCTGCACCTTGAGGTGCAGACTTCGTGCGATCAGTATAGGATAGGGGCTCGGTCCAGGGCTCGTGGGCTGGGCTAGGGTGACTCATTAGGGTCCTAGGAAGAAGCACTAGGGGTTGGATTGGGTGCTGGGTAGACAGCTAGAGCCATAGGTGCATGAAACTAGAGTCCTAGTATGTTAAGGACTCTCGGCCAGCTATGGGTCTCATGGGAGGGCTTTGTTTTTGTGTTTTGGTGAGGATTCTTGGTGAACTTAGAGTCCAGTAGGGTACTTTGGCATGTTGGGCAAGTTTTGGCTCGATATTGTTCGGGGGTAACTCGTGAAAATCGAGAGTTGGCTCGGGGACGAAGTTTAGGTGGCAAATAGGGTATTTAAAAGAAGAAAAAAATTGGAAAACGGCTCACGGGGGTCGATTCGTGATCCATAAGGGCTAAAATAATATAAAAAGACTAAATTTAGAATTTAGGAATTTTATATTAAAGTTTGGTATTTTTCAGGATTAAAACACCGTCAAAATAATTAAGAAAAGATAATTGGAAAAAGTCAAACATTTAAGCCAAATAAAATTATCGAAAAATTCACGTAAGCTTAAATAATTATTTGGGACATTTAGAGTCATGAAATCAAGAAAAAAGTCGAAAACGTAAAATGTCGAGTCCAAGGGTAAAACTGTCTTTTTACACCTAGAAATTAGTAAAGGTCATGGCAGTGCCTTGAATGGTATTTTTATGAAAATATGATTATTTTTAAATGTTTATGAATTGTTCATGATTAAATGATGATTGTTAAATGTCTAAGGGATTTTTATGATTTAAGAAGTCATTTAAAATACATGTTGCATGCTTGGTTTCAAAAATGAAAAACGTAATGATATTCATGATTTTTCTAAAGTGATGTGAATGAAAAATTTTGAAGCATGTGAAATAATTGTGACTAATTCGTTAATGTTGGCGACGTCGTGAGGGTTATGGTCCCAGTGGGAGCCCGACGATCGTGTTTCCATCATTGCGAATATGTGGTAACGGTTTTGTGGTAACGGAAGAATGGGAATATCGTGAGGGGAAAAGGCCCCAGAGGGAGCCCATTTATGGGAAAAGGCCCAGAGGGAGCCCCGACGATCGTATTTCTATTCGAATCATGATAGGCTAGGGCCCAGTTGACCGGTGAGAGTGTTGCTGGTGTCCCCCGCCGCCCAGTACTGTGGTTTTAGGTAGATGGATCCATCGACCCTCATGAGCATGATCAGGAAAGTCACAATTAACGATTTGAATTCAACAAAAGGAAAAAGGAAAAGGAAAAGGAAAAGGAAAAATGTTTATGATCATGAAAAATGTTTTATGTCATGTCATGTTGAGGAAAAAGGGAAAAGGTTAAGGTTTATGATTGCATGTCATGAAAAAGTATTTTATGAAAATGTTTATGTTTAAAGTTTTATGCATCATGAAAATATTTACAAAAATGTTTATGTTTATGCATCTTCATGAAAAAGATATTTTAAGTACAAATATTTTTCACCGTTATATGTTGACCGCATTACGTATTACTCGTTATCAAGATTATAGTGTGTTGAGTCTTTAGACTCACTAGGTGTGATGGATGCAGGTGGTATTGAGGGAGGACTTGATGGGTGATTTGACTGGACTGAAGGCGCACACAACCCGAGGACCAGCGCTACATTTTCCGCATTATGCTTTATGATTTTATTTAAAGATTTTAAGACTATTTACTTATGCTTTTGAGAGATTTTGAGAGGTTTAGTATGGGCTTTACTTTTCAAATTTATTGCTTTTTAGGTTTGGTAATCATGCGACGATTTTATTTTATGACCATTGCACTTGATTTTTAAAATGCTAGATGGTTGGTATTTTATTTTAAGGGTTAAAATATTTTATAAAAATATTTTAGTGAAAGCCGAAAATTTTAGAGAGAGGAAAAAAAAAAAATTCTAATACTTTTAAAGCAATAAAAAGAGCAGGACGTTTCAGAAATAATATCCAACAGAATTCTTTGGATATCCTACAAAGTAGCACATAGTGGATCTATTATCCAATTTGTCTCCCACTGTCTGCTTCACGTAAGCAGGTCATCCCCATATTCTCATGTAAGAATACTTGGGAGTTTTTCCCATCCATATCTCATATGGTATTTTATCCACTGCTTTAGTATGGACATTATTCAACATCGCCGCAGTTCCAAGCGCAAAACCCCAAAACGATGTATGCAATTCTGTGAATCCCATCATGGATCGAACCATGTCCATTAAGGTTTGATTTGGACGTTCGTAAACGCCATTCAATTGTGGTGTTGCTGGTGGAGTCCATTGTGAGAGAATCTCATTCTCTTTTAGAAAACACAAAAATTCAGCACTCAAGTATTCTCCACCTTGATCAGATCAAAGTGCCTTAATACTTATTTGTAGCTGGTTTTCTACTTCAGATCTGAATTCTTTGAACATTTCAAATTCTTCAGCTATGTGTTTCATCAAATAAATGTAACCAAATCTCGAATGGTCATCAGTAAAGGTAATGAAGTAGGAATGCCCAAATTTTGTGCTAACACTTAGTCGGACACAAACGTCTATGTGGATCAAATCCAGTAGACCATGTGCACGTTCCACATTTCCTTTGAATGGAGTCTTAGTCAATTTTCCTTTTAGACAGGACTTACAAGTAGGTAGAGAATTTATGTCTGACAAGTCAAACATGCATTCTGCCACTAGCTTGTGCATCCTTCTTTGGGAAATGTAACATAGTCTAGCATGCCACATTTGTGTGGGATTAGGATCATTTAACTTTCTTTTGTTTATTGTTGAAATCCTGTTTACTTGGACATTAACTTATCATTTCCAGAACATTTCTAGCGCATATAATTTCTTATGTCTGTACTTATTGTAGTTAAATAAATAAGTTCTGACTTATCGGGCTTTGTTGGCCTTTTTAAGTGTCCTTCAGAGTTTGCCTCTTATTGGGTTTGTTTTTCTTGTGAGGGGAAGAACATTTCTTTCCCTTACTTTGTGGGCCATTTTTCTTCTGACGAGAGGCCCATTAGAAAAACAACATTTTCCTCTTTTATGGTGATCTCATAAGTCACAAGCATATTGACTAGCTCTTCAAGGCTATCATCTATCTTATTCATATTGAAGTTCACCATAACCCCGACAAATGAGGAAAAGAAAGACAATAAATTGATGTTATCTAGTAACTTGTTAGGAATCACATATTCTAGGCACACCACATTCTCAATAAGTCCAATCATATATACACCACGCTCATGGGCCAGAGCCCCGTCTTGCATGCGTGTAGTCATGAGCTCCTTGAAAGTGGTATGCATCATTATATGAGTTTCATGTACTATACAACTCTTGCACGTGTATTCGAATTTCAGCAGCATTCAACATGTAATGCCCGAGATTATATCCTGTTAATCCAAAATTATTTAATTGATGAATTAATATGACTATGGAAGGAAAAGCCCGAGAAAGACAAGAGGAAAGCATGTTATATGTGTGAGGGCAAAACACCTCGCGTATATGCGCGAGACTAGGCGCGCATATGAGCGAGCAGCCAATGCCGAGGCAGAAGACCTCGCACATATGCGCGAGAAGAGGCGCGCATGTGCACGAGCAGCTGAAATTATAAGCGCTGAGATAGTAGGTCTCGCGCATATGCGCAAAACTAGGCACGCATATGCGCGAGCAGGGAAATTCTTTGAGTGCAGAGATAGTAGGTCTCGCGCATAAGCGCCGGTGTTGGACGCGCATATGCACGAGACGTGCTAAAGAAAGGATGAGCCACATGTATATACATTCATATCAACATGTAAGTTTCTTCATTGTCCTTCAGAACTTGCAGCAAAGAACCGAGGGAACTCCATGAAAATTGTCAAGCTTTCATATCTAAGATTTGTGATTGTACAAGATTCAACCGTCAGAATTTCAATCCGAGTTTAGTTCCGTGCTCCTCTCAACAAGAGCTTCAAAAGTATTTGAGTTTATTTACTTTTCAGAATGGTTCAAAAATTTATTGTTGGGAGAATCATAATTTGATTTATATTATGTATTCTTGAGATTGTGGTAACCGTATAACCGAAATCGGATTGAAGAACGGACAAACTATGTAATTGTTATCATTTTCAGTTATATTCGAATGGGGTTGTATAGATTTGGTATTATAATTGCGTTTGTCGATTGATTATGAGTTGCTGAGATTGGCCGTTTGTTCTTTGTAATGCTGGATATATCGAGATTGTGCTGTTATGCCGTCAAAACAGAATTAGATTTGAGTTCTGATCATATCCAGTATTGCCTTGAGTTGTATGTGATATTGTACTTCTCGAAATGTCATTCCAGATTTGGTATTGAAGTATTCGAATACTGAACAAAGCCAGATTGAGGTTTGAATCAACCAAGAACTACGAAAAGAAAGGTATAAATCAATGTTAAACCGGGAGAGTTAACTCGAGTAAGCGATAGCTTGAGTTTCTTAAAACCACATACTATATTGTTATTGCTTTTATGTGTTTGCAATTCTTGAGATTGATATGCTTAGTCTATTGAGTTATAGCAAAGCATGTGTTATGTGTCTTTGGCAGAGGTGCTAGGTCACTGGACATTTTGTTTATATCGATGTGCTTAGGAGAAGATCAACTCCTATTGTAGAGATTCGATAGAGAGGGTCAATATCTGGGAATAAGAATGTACCACCATCTAGCTGGGAAGAGTAGGTGGGAGGCTTGTTACGTTTTTATTCAAACCGGGATCCCTAGATAAGAGTCGAGTCAAGATTAAGAGTTTGATTTAAAGCTTGATATCGCTATATGTTTCATTAGATTATGATACATGTTGTTTACAAATTTTATATGCTTTTATATATGTTTGTATGAAATGCATGTATACGTTGTTTATATTGGGAAATAAGTTCTCACCGGAGTTATCCGACTGTTGTTGTGTTTGTATGTGTGCATGACAACAGGTGGGAGTGAATCAGGGTCGAGAAGATGATGAAAGATCGAGATTAGAGTGGAGATCCGGGCCTAGATGTAGAACTTATTTTCAACACTTGATATGTAGTGGATGAACATTAGTTTGTTATGACTTTCTTTTGTACAAGACTTGTATTTTTGATCATGTTGTAGATATTGCACTTGATCTTGTAATTTGAATAAGATGGGACCTATCTCGTTATAGAAATTTGTAAACTTTTTTTTAAGGTGTTCAACATTTAAAAAAATAAATAAAAAAATTTTTGCGACCCGGTTTATTTAATTGATCCATTTAATCCTAATGATGATTGAAAAGAATGAGTTAGCGTTCGGGTCCCTACACCAGGTGGTATCAGAGCTGTATATTCCTTAGACTGGGATAGAAACGAGGGAGCGGGGTAGAATGAGTTTTCTTTCCTGCTTTTGTGGTGCTAGCATGTTTTACTGCTTTGAAAATACATGTTTACCTGATTTAATTGGAAACATGTATTATTGAGAGAATGAATGTGGGGACCCGGGCTCTAACTCAATTATTTTTGGGATTAATTGGATATTTGCTAGAAAATGTGGGTCAAAATTTGCTTTTAACATTAAATCAAATGTATATAAATCAAGCACAATAACTTTCTCTCTTTTATTTCAACAAATATAAATACATGTCTTGTTTCATTTCAAAAGTATACAAACTAGTGTTCAATACTAACTACACACCACACGTAGTACATGTCTAGTAAGAAACCACTAGTAGTCTTCTTCTATGCCCGTAATCTCCACGCTATCTCGATCTCTCATCTCCGTCGCGACCCAGATCCTGTCCCACCTGTCGTTATGCACACATACAGACACAACAACAGCCGGAAACTCCGGTGAGAACAAATCCCAGTATAAAACATGTATACATGCATATACACAATATAAATCATGAACATACTATCATGGATATAATCAACAACAATACATCTTATAGACTATAAAACATAATCAGAATAAGTCAAGCAATGTAATTCAAACTCATATCTTTGACTCAATTCATATCTAATTCTAGGGATCACGGTGTGAATAAGATGTAACAGGTCTCCCACCTACTCTCCCGATCGGGGTGGCGTTACATCTTATTCCTAAACTTCTCAATGTCTGCAACAAAATTCTTAAATGCTCGGCATGATCAATCTCACTCTTGGAATATACCAAAATATCATTAATAAAAACAATAACAAACTCATCTAGATACTTCTGAAAGATACGGTTCATCAAAATCATAAACACCGCTGGAGCATTCGTTAAATCAAAAGGCATGACAATGAATTCATAATGTCCGTACCTGGTTCGGAACGCTGTCTTCGGTATATCAACATCTCGGACTCTCAGCTGGTGACATCCAGATCTCAGATCGATCTTGGAATAGACAGAGGATCCCTGCAACTGATCAAATAAGTCGTCGATACGAGGCAATGGATATTTGTTCTTCACTGTTGCCTTGTTCAGTTGTCGATAATCAATACACAATCTCATCGAACCGTCTTTCTTTCGAACAAATAATACCGGAGCACCCCAAGGAGATGCACTCGGTCTGATGTAACCCTCGATCAATAAATCTTTGAGCTGTTCTTTCAATTCTTTCAATTCAATAGGCGCCATTCTATAGGGAGCTCGAGACATAGGTACTGTACCTGGTATAAGATCAATGTTGAAATCAACCTCTCGGGCTGGTGGTAACCCTGGAATCTCGTCTGGGAATACATCCGTAAACTCACGTACCACTGGCAGATCTGCCAATGATGGACCCGATTTCAGTAAATCTACTGAATATATAATGAACCCCTCTGCTCCTTTCTGCAACAATCTACTCATAGTCAAAGCAGATACTAAGGGAATCCGAGATCTAGAACCCTTACCGTAGAATTTCCACTCGTCAGCCATCTCTGGTCTGAACCTGACAATCTTCTAGGAAACAGTCTACAGTGGCTCGCTACTTGGTTAACATATCAATCCCAACAATACAATCAAAATCAGCTATCCCAAGCACAATACAATCTAAATCAATCTCATGACCTTCAAACTGTAGTATACAATGTCTAACTGAAGTCACAGATATAAGACCACTTCCCAACGGAGAAGAAATAGACACTACAGCAGATAATGACTCGACATGCAATGAATTCAACAATGCAAAATGATCATATATGAAAGTATGAGATGCACCCGTGTCTATCAATACATAGGCAGGATAACCCCAAAGAAAACAGTTACCTGCAATCACCTCATCTGGTGCATCTTGGGCCTGCTCCTCTGTCAGTGCAAAGACCTGAGCCTGTTGTCTGGGAGGCTGTCTCTTTGTTTGGCTACCTCTGGCTCGGGGCTGGGTCTGTGTAGGGTTTGGTTGGAAGGAATGGACAGACGAAGCTTGCCTCTCAGGCTGAGCTACTGATGCAGATGACCCTGCACCCTGAAATCTCTGTTAACCTTTCTGTGGACAGACTTTGGCGAAATGTCCCTGCTGCCTACATATGTTACATCTGCCCATCACACCCTGACACTGCTCGGTGGCATGTCTACCTCAACAAGAACTGCAATACACACCTGTATACTCTGTACTCTGGCCAGGACCTCTCTGTCATGACCCAATGGAGCTCGACGAACTGCTCCCTGATCTCTTGCACTGTTTTCCCTTTGCTTTCAGCTGATCTTTTCTTCCGCTGCTGCTACCACCGCTCTCAAATCTGGGAGGGGGTTGAACTGAAGGTTGTGGCGGTCTCGGAGTAGGAGTGACATAGGAAGTGTTTCGTTGCCTAAGCAATCCACCTTCTTCCCCCTTGGCACGGTTCAATGCTTCAGCAAAATTATTGGGCCTACGTGTATTCACCAAGGTAAAGATTTCTGGATTCAGGCCATTGATAAACTGATCCGCAACGGCTACATCATTGTCTGCGACATGAGGAGCAAATCGGAGCAATGCAGAGAACTTAGAAACATACTCCTCAATATTCAGTTGTCCCTGTCTCAAATTGGCAAATTCAGCACCTTTGTCTTTTCGGTAGGACACGGGAAAAAATCGCTGATAAAACTCAGTCTTTAACACCTTCCAAGTAATCTGCGTGCCACGGTGCTCCAATGCTCTTTTCGTAGTCAACCACCAATTCTTTGCCACTTCTTGCAGTTGATGTCCAACCAATTTCACTCGTCGCTCGTCGATGTACTCAAGGGAATCAAATAACATCTCTAAATCATCGAGCCAACTTTAACACTCAACTGAATTTTCTGTGCCCTTCAGTGTCGGTGGTCGAAATGACTGAAACCATTTCAACAAAGTTTCCATCGGTGTAGCAGTCACATCCATCGGATAATTGGATGTACTACCCTGTTCTGGTACCCGGCCTGCTGCTGGTTGCGGTACTCGTCGAGGCGTCATATCTGAATATCAAACAGATTAATACACAATCTATACAATCTGTCTCAGCCCTCCTCTGATCATATACCTCTGATCCCGAATCGGTTCTGATTCAATCGTTGCGAATACATGCTGTAAATCAACTCAGATAACGAGACAACATGTAATAGGGAAAAAAATAAACCATGCTAGCACAAGAAAAGCAAGGAAGACGACTCGATCTACCCCGCTCATTCTACTCTATCTCAGTCTACAGAACCTACTGCTCTGATACCACCTGTTGTGGGGACCCGGGCTCTAACTCAATTCTTTTTGGGATTAATTGGATATTTGCTAGAAAATGTGGGTCAAATTTTTGCTTTTAACATTAAATCAAATGTATATAAATCAAGCACAATAACTTTCTCTCTTTTATTTCAACAAACATAAATACATGTCTTGTTTCATTTCAAAAGTATACAAACTAGTGTTCAATACTAACTACACACCACACGTAGTACATGTCTAGTAAGAAACCACTAGTAGTCTTCTTCTATGCCCGTAATCTCCACGCTATCTCGATCTCTCATCTCCGTCGCGACCCAGATCCTGTCCCACCTGTCGTTATGCACACATACAGACACAACAACAGCCGGAAACTCCGGTGAGAACAAATCCCAGTATAAAACATGTATTCATGCATATACACAATATAAATCACGAACATACTATCATGGATGTAATCAACAACAAAACATCTTATAGAATATAAAACATAATCAGAATAAGTCAAGCAATGTAATTCAAACTCATATATTTGACTCAATTCATATCTAATTCTAGGGATCCCGGTGTGAATAAGATGTAACAGGTCTTCCACCTACTCTCCCAATCGGGGTGGCGTTACATCTTATTCCTAAACTTCGGTCCTATCTGTATCGAATTCTACAATCGGAGTGAATCTTCCCCTATGCTTCGATATCACCGAACGTTTAGAAAATTGGCGTATCTACCAATGACTCTCCTATCTCAGTACATATATATAAATCAATATAAAATACAAACATAAAAAGTATGTGATTTTGGGAAACTCAAATCGAATCTCATTTGAGTTGTATCTTCCCGAATTCACATGAATTATACCTTTTTGTCGTACAATCTTTGTCGAGATCGAAGTCTATATCTGTCAAAGCTTGTCTATATCAATCTGAAATGGCAATGTTGAGATGTCCAATATCAATCCACAACTCAATTCAACATATGTATGAATCAATAATCAATCTTGATACATTTCGACGGCATAACGGCATAATTTCTCGATACCGATCTCAAAATCTGCATAATCTCATACACATATATGCTGAAAAATCAGTACTCGCATACGATATCATTTTTCTTCGATCCGATTTCGAATATGCGTTCACAATAATCATAAGGACACATAATCTCAATCATATCAAAATTTCCCCAATATGTAAACTTTGAAACATGCTGAAAAGTAATAAAATGTATACCCTTTCGAAGTCCTTCATGAGAGAAGCAAGAATCTTATCTCGGATCTAAATTCGGATATGTAAATCTTTTACAACTCAAACCTATTATGAAGAAAGCTTGAGGGAATTCATAAGCTTGCTCTCGGTTCTCAGCTGCTGAAAATGAAGAATTGCAAGAGAAAGATACACATATACCTCACATGACATGTGTCAACATAATACTTCAAGGTGAATTTCTCGCACAGAGCACCGCGGGTGCGGTAGCTTTTCACCGCGGGTGCGCTTAGCTCTCGGCAGCCCCATCAAAAAATCAGGAACAGCGATCGCGGGTGCGCTCATTCTTGGACCGCGGGTGCGGTAACCCTACTGTAGCAGCACCGCGGGTGTGCTCTGTCCGCGGTGCCCCTACTGTAAAAATAGCTAACTCTCTGTCCATCAACCGCGGGAGGGGTATAGGACTAAGCGCGGGTGCGGTCTCTCTTTATCAATATATTCAATTTTTGCAACGTCGTTTCTCCCCGTCTGTTATTGCATTCCTTATTCATACTATATATCAATTCAAACGTATCAACAAGAATCTCGGGCATTACAATGAATCAGAACCGATTCTTGATCAGAGGTATGATGATCAGAGGAGGACTGAGACAGATTTGTTATATTTGAATACTAACCCTTTTGATAATCAGATATGCCTCCTCGAAGAATCCCAGAACAGGGTAGTACTTCTACTAATCTGATGGATGTTACAGCAACACCCATGGAGACATTGCTGAAGAGATTTCAGTCGTTCAAACCGCCGACATTGAAAGGTACTGAGAATTCTATTGATTGTGAGAGTTGGCTTGATGATATCGAAATGCCGTTTGATTCCCTTGATTACACAGATGAACGAAGAGTTAGACAGATTGGGCACCAACTACGCGATGTTGCAAAAAGCTGGTGGCTCACGACTAAGAGAGCGTTGGAGCATCAAGGTACAATTATTACTTTGAATATCTTTAAAGCTGAGTTCTATCAACGATTCTTCCCAGTATCGTATAGAAAAGACAAGGGTGCAGAGTTTGCTAAACTGAGATAGGGTCATTTGAATATTGAAGAATATGTGGCCAAATTCTCTACCTTGTTACGATTTGCTCCTCATGTTGCTGACAATGATGAAGCTATGGCTGATCAGTTTATTAATGGATTGAATCCAGATATTTTTACACTGGTAAATACAGGGCGACCGAATAATTTTGCTGATGCTTTGAACATAGCAAAAGGAGCTGAAGCGGGCTTGATCAGACAGCGAGGAACTTCGTGTGTTGCTCCAACACTGAAACAACAACAACCTTCAGCCCAGTTCCACCAACCACCTCCCAGATTTGATAGTGGTGGTGGCAGCAGTGTAAAGAAAAATAATTTGAAAGCCTGAGGGAAACATTTTAAGAAGTCTGGTAGTAGTTCATCTAGCTCCAGTAGTTCACGACAGAACCAGAGTTATACAGGAATCTATTGTAGAACATGTGGAGGAAGGCATCCAACAGAGCAATGCCAAGGAGTGTTTAGTAGTCGCAATATCTATCGACAGCAAGGACATTTTGCCAGAGTCTGTCCACAGCGAGGTTCTCAACGATCCCAGGGAGCAAAATCATCTGGATCATTGGCTTAGCTTGATAGACGATCATCTGCTGTTCACTCTTTCAAGCCACCCACTACTCAGTCATAGCCGAGGCCAGGAGGAAGCTAGACTGTTAGCCAGCCTCCGAGACAGCAGGCCATAGTATTTGCATTGACTGAAGAACAGGCCCAGGAAGCATCTTATGATGTGGTTGCAGGTAACTGTTCTCTTTGTGGTTATCCTGCTTATGTGTTGATTGATACGGGTGCATCTCATACTTTTATTTCTGAGAGATTTTCCTTGATACATGATTTTCCTGTTGAGTCATTATCTGCTGTAGTATTTGTCTCTTCCCCTTTGGGGAGAGGTCTTATATTAGTGAAGTCTGTTAAAAATTGTATACTGCAGTATGATGGCAATGAGATAGAGTTAGATTGTATTGTACTCGGTTTGTCTGATTTTGACTGCATTATCGGTATTGATATATTGACCAAGTACAGAGGTACCATAGATTGTTTCAAGAAAATTGTAAGATTCAGACCTGAGATGGCTGATGAATAAAAATTTTACGGTAAGGGATCCAGAGCTCGAATTTTTGATATCTTTTTTGTCTATGACTCGATTATTAAAGAAAGGAGAAGAGGGATTTCTTGTGTAGATTTTCCAGTGATATGTGAGTTTGCTGATGTCTTTCCAGATGAGATTCCGGGTTTGCCTCCAATCCGAGAAATAGACTTCAGCATTGAATTGATACCAGGTACATTACCTATTTCTAAAACTCCATACAGAATGGCACCGATTGAATTGACATATCAGCTAAAAGATTTACTAGCTAAGGGTTACATTAGACCGAGTGTTTCTCCTTGGGCGCTCCAGTACTGTTTGTTAGAAAGAAAAACGATTCAATGAGACTCTGCATTGACTATCGACAATTGAACAAGGCTACGATAAAGAATAAATATCCTTTGTCTCGTATTGATGATTTATTTGATCAGTTGCAGAGTTCTTCTGTTTATTCCAAGATCGATCTGAGATCTGGATATCATCAGCTGAGAGTCAGAGAATCTGATATATCGAAGACAGCGTTCAGAACCAGGTATGGCCACTATGAGTTTATAGTCATGCCGTTTGGTTTAACGAATGCTCTAGCTGTATTTATGGGTTTGATGAACCGTATATTTCAGAAATATCTTGATGATTTTGTGATTATCTTTATTGATGATATTCTGATTTATTCAAAGAATTTCGTTGATCATGCTGAGCATCTTAGAACTGTATTGAGAATTTTGAGAACTGAGAAATTGTATGCTAAGCTGTCTAAATGTGAGTTTTGGCTGAAACAAGTGGTATTTTTGGGGCTCATTATATCTGGAGATGGTATTTCTGTTGATCCTATCAAAGTTGAGGCTGTGATCAGTTGGCTTAGACCGGCTTCAGTGCCAGAGATACGCAGTTTTATGGGTTTAGCTGGCTATTATTGTCGATTCATTAAAGATTTCTCCAGTATTGCTAAGCCGATTACTCAGCTGACTCAGAAGAATGCCCCGTTTGTTTGGTCAGAGGGGTGTGAATCCAGCTTTCTAGAGTTGAAGAAGAGATTAACCAGTGCTCCGGTGTTGACTATTCCGTCAGGTACTGGTGATTTTGTTGTTTATTGTGATGCTTTTCACAGAGGACTAGGTTGTGTTTTGATGTAGCGAGGACATGTTATTTTGCTTATGCCTTGAGACAATTGAAACAACATAAGACTCGCTATCCGATTCATAATCTTGAATTGGATGCCATCGTATTTGCATTGAAGATTTGGCGACACTATCTATATGGTGAGAAGTTTGAAATTTATTTTGATCACAAGACTTTGAAATATCTATTTTCACAGTCAGAACTGAATATGAGGCAACGTAGATGGCTTGATTTATTGAAAAATTTTGATTGTGAAATCAAATATTATCCGGGAAAATCAAATGCAGCAGCTGATGCACTGAGTCGAAAGGTATGTTCTTTATCCTTATCGACGATTGGTGTTTTGAATTTGATTGAAGATTGCTGTCTTTCTGGATTAGTATTTGAGACAGATTGTCAACCTCTAAAACTTTACGCCATTCAAGTTGAACTAGAGTTGATTTTAAGAATCAAAGAAACACATAAAGTTGATCAAAATGTTCAGAATTCGATTGCGATGGTCAGAGCATGGCATCGATCAGAATATTAGGTTCGTGATGATGTATTATTTGTGAATAATAGTCTTGTTGTGCCAGATGTTTCAGACTTGAGACACCAGATTTTGACAGAGGCACACTGTAGTTGTTTCAGTATTCACCATGGTGGCATAAAAATGTACAATGATCTGAAGAAACAGTTTTGGTGGAAACAGATGAAAGCAGATATTGTAGAGTTTGTGTCCAGATGTTTAAATTTCCAACATGTGAAAGCTGAAAGGATGAAATCAGGAGGTTTGTTGCATAGCTTATCTATTCCAGAATGGAAATGGGATCACATTTCCATGGATTTTGTTACAAATCTATCACGATTCTCCCGAGTTTGTGATGCGATTTGGGTTGTTATTGACAGATTAACCAAATCAGCATGTTTTATTCATTACAAAATGACATACAGACATGACCAGATGACAGGGATTTATGTCAGAGAAGTGGTCAGATTGCATGGCGTGCCAAATTCTATTGTATCAGATCGTGATCCTCGATTTTCTTCACACTTTTGGCGCAGTTTGCAACAAGCTCTAGGTACAAAATTACATTTGAGTACTGCATATCATCCTCAGACAGACGGACAGTCAGAGAGGACTATCCATACATTGGAGGATATGCTTAGAGCTGCAGTGCTAGACTTTGGCACTAGTTGGCAAGATTCTTTGCCACTTTGTGAATTTTCGTACAGCAACCAGCTATCAGACGAGTATAGAGATGGCTCCGTTTGAAGCGTTGTACGGCAAGAAGTGCAGATCCCCTCTCTATTGGGATGAGATAACCGAGGTACCTGAACTTGGGCCTGATATGATTCGAGATATGACTGAGAAAGTAATGGTGATTCAGCAGAGAATGAAATCAGCTCAAGATAGATAGGCCAAATATGAAGATATTCGACGTCGACCGTTAGAATTTGAACAAGGAGACAGAGTATTTCTGAAGATTTCTCCTTTCAGAGGCATTGTCAGATTTGGCAAAATAGGTAAGTTGTCTCCACACTATATTGTGCCGTACGAGATTCTTGAGAAGATAGGTACTCGTGCCTATCGACTCGCTATTCCTCCTTCTCGATCTGGAATACATGACTTCTTTCATGTATCTATGCTGCAAAAATATCTTCCTGATGCTTCTCATGTTCTTCAGCCAGACGAGGCAGAACTTTATGAAACTCTGAGTTATTTTGAAAAATCGATCCTGATTCTAGATCGTAAAGAAAAGCAGCTCAGAACGAAGACTATTCCGCTTGTGAAAGTTCAGTGGAGTCGTCATGACATTGAAAAAGCTACTTGGGAGACTGAATCAGACATGAGACAGAAATTTCCAGAGTTATTTCATTGATGTGAGTTTCTTATTTAGCTTCTATTATATCTTCTTGTTTTATGTGATTTTATTGCCTATGATTTCGAGGACGAAATCAGATCTCACATGGGGAGAATTGTAATGCCCAAGATTATATCATTTTAATCCAAATTATTTAATTGATGAATTCATAAGATTATGGAAGGAAAAGCCTGAGAAAGACATGAGGAAAGCATGTCATATGTGTGAGGGCAGAACACCTCGCGCATATGCGCGAGACTAGGCGTGCATATGTGCGAGCAGCCAATGCCGAGGCAGAAGACCTAGCGCATATGCAGCGAGAAGGGTGCGCATATGCACGAGCAGCTGAAATTATAAGTGCTGAGGCAGTAGGTCTCGCGCATATGCTCGAGACTAGGCGCGCGTAAGCGTGAGAGGGAAATTCTTTATGTACCGAGACAGTAGGTCTCGCGCATATGCGCCGGTGTTGGAAGCGCATATGCGCGAGACGTGCTGAAGAAAGGATGTGCCTCATGTATATATATGAATATTAACATGTAAGTTTCTTCATTTTCCTTCAAAACTTGCAGCGAAGAACCAAGGGAACTCCAAGAAAATTGTCAAGCTTTCATATCTTAGATTTGTGATTGTACAATATCCAACCGTCAAAATTTCAATCCGAGTTTAGTTTCATGCTCCTCTAGACAAGAGCTTCTAAAGTATGTGAGTTTATTTACTTTTCAGTATGGTTCGAAAATTTATTGTTGGGGGAATCATAATTTGATTTATATTATGTATTCCTGAGATTGTGTTAATCGTATAAATGAAATCGGATTGAAGAACGGACAACCTATGTAATTGTTATCATTTTTAGTTATATTCGAATGGGGTTGTACATATTTGGTATTGGAATTGCGTTTGTTGTTTGATTATGAGTTGTTGAGATTGGCCGTTTGTTCTTTGTATTGCTGGATATATCGAGATTGTGCTGTTATGCCGTCAAAACAAAATTAGATTGAGTTCTGATCATATCCAGTAGTGCTTTGAGTTGTATGTGATATTGTACTTCTCGAAATGTCATTCCAGATTTGGTTTTGAAGGCTTCGAAGACTGAACAAAGCCAGGTTGAGGTTTGAATCAACCAAGAACTACGAAAAGAAAGGTAAAAATCAATGTTAAATCGGGAGAGATAACTTGACTAAGAGATAGCTTGAGTTTCCCAAAACCACATACTATATTGTTATCGCTTTGATGTGTTTGCAATTCTTGAGATTGATATGCTTAGTCTATTGAGTTATAGCAAAGCATGAGTTATGAGTCTTTTGTAGAGGTGCCAGGTCACTGGACATTTGGTTTATGTCGATGTGCTTTGGAGAAGATCGACTCCTATTGTAGAGATTCGATATAGAAGGCCAATGTCTGGGAATAAGAACGTACCACCATCTAGCTGGGGAGAGTAGGTGGGAGACTTGTTACGTTCTTATTCAAACTGAGATCCCTAGATAAGAGTCGAGTCAAGATTAAGAGTTTGATTTAAAGCTTGATATCGCTTTATGTTTCATTAGATTATGATACATGTTTTTTACAAATGTTATATGCTTTTATATATGTTTGTATGAAATGCATGTATACGTTGTTTATACTGGGAAATATGTTTCTCACCGGAGTTATCCGGATGTTGTTGTGTTTGTATGTGTGCATGACAACAGGTGGGAGAGGATCAGGGTCGAGAAGAGGATGAACGATCGAGATTAGAGTGGAGATCCCGGCCTAGATGTAGAACTGATTTTCTACACTTGATATGTAGTGGATGAACATTAGTTTGTTATGACTTTCTTTTGTACAAGACTTGTACTTTTGATCATGTTGTAGATAATGCACTTGATCTTGTAACTTGAATAAGATGAGACCTAACTTGTTATAGAAATTTGTACACTTGTTTATAAGGTGTTCAACATTTAAAAAAAAAATTAGTTTTGGACCCAGTTTATTTAAATGATCAATTTAATCCTAATGATGATTGAAAAGAATGAGTTAGCGTCCGGGTCCCCACACAACATTTCCTGAAACTGTCCCTACAGTTCATTTGACATAGAAGTGAGCATGTTACACTTTAGCTTGCATACTATGGTCCTACCATCTTGCATGCTTTGTCAGTTCAGCAGGACTGACATTAGTGTGTATGCAACTTTCTCCGAATTCAGAATAATTTCCTAACCAATCTTGAAAATTAGATTCGGTTAGCTTGTTAATAACATAAATTTATTACGTGACGAAATCGAAAATATACTGATATGAAAACAGAAAATGGTTACTGATAATTTTAAAATAATTATAAGATATAAAATATGGATTTTATTTTATAAATTTTCCTCCCACTATTTTGACATTTCCACCATCCTCTGATAAAAAAGGAAAATCATATTTCCTTAGTTGACACGTATAGTCCAATTAGCTAATTATAATCCCGAATAATATCAGTCAATTATAATTTCTAAAAAGTAAAATCTAATCGCATCCCTATGCAATCTCCGCGTGTTTCGCCTCACGTTTAATAAGGACCCAATAATATGACGACAATTTTTTTCACGTGTCAAACCGACGCATCAATATTGAATTGTAGTGGACAGTCGCCATGAGTTTTCCCAATAATATGAGCCGAAATCATGGGAGTTTCACACAATTCACATCATATGTCCAGTGGAAGTCACAGCTTTCCGACGTCAAGGGCTCCCCAATAATTTGAGCCAGATACTGTCTGCAGGTAGCGATCAACATGCAACCACAGTTGATGGAAGAAAAGGAAAAATTAAACTCTTTTAATTTTTACTTTTTCGGTTTGATATAAATTTTGAATCTTATTCAAAATGGGGGATTTTAATTTCAAAATTTTCTCATCATTTTAATTTAAAATCGCGTGCCACGAGTTTGTATATTTGCTGGATTCATGCAACTATAGTATTTAATAATATACATACAAGCATACCATTACATATCGCATATATATCATAATATGACATTCAACAATAAGTAAGGATGATCGATCACCAACACTATTAGATCCATGTGAGGTAGAAATGGATCCTGGTTCCAAAACCTAGGTGAATGCAAGGATGCAAATGCAACTATCACAAGATCTTCCAATATATTACAAGTCTTCATTTTGTGCATCGTGTCCAACATCTTCCAGTCTTGATCTCCCAATATTTCTAATAATTATATTTAAATAGCCATGGCACATAAGGGATACATCTCATGGGGTAGGAACGAGGCATAAATCAGGCCCACTTTAATAATATCAAATATAAACAAAATGAATAAAACAGTAAAATATCCTAACATATACCTAACATATTAGTCAAGGCTCTCGATCATCTTTCATGCATTTAATATCAAATATTAACATCTATTAATTAAAAAAATTTAATTAACTGATAAATCATATATCTAATAAGTTTATTACTAACCACCACAATTATTAAAGAATTTAATAATTTAAATAAACACATTTATTTAATTTCCAATTAATTCAATAATAATTGATTTCTTGTAAAACTCATTTTTACCATAAATAATTAAAATCATATTCTAATTATTTATTTTACAAGAAAATTATCAATTTTTCCAAAAATTAATTTTTCAAAAAAATAAATTGAAATAATTTTCATAAAAGATCAATTTAATTCAAAGTTTTGAAAAAACAGAAAATCTCTCCCTAGGGCCAAACAATTCAAGCCCAATATCCAGAGCGGTTCCCAAAACACTCTCGCGCACAATGTGCGGACACAAATTTTTTATTTTATCATATGGTGTTAGAATTTATACCTTCGGTGAAAGATTCACAAGGCTCCAACTATTCCGGGGTTAGCGGAGATAGCTCTTGATGATTCCCTACGAATTTTGATTAGAAACTACATTCTTTATTCTTAGAATCAGGTCCACGACTAGAAGATTTGTTCTTTTTTTAATTTGCACTATAAAAATTAGAAAATATTTTATGTTGGAGATCAAAACTTGAGAGACGGCTCAATCTTTTTCCAAAAAAGAAGTGGCCGAAATTGAGAGCCTTTTGGGAGAGGGTATTTCGAAATTCTCAAGGTGATGGAGGCTAGGGTTATGGCTTGATTGCACACTTTTATAATTAAGTCATGACCTAATATTCATAATTAACATTAATGGGCTTTATTAATTAATTGGGCTAGTCCAACTAATTTATTAATTATTCAAAGTCCATTAAGAACTTTAATTATTTAGTATGTTGCACTTGTACTCCTACAAGCCCATTAAACAAACTTCTCACTATATTTAATTGAATATTTAATAAACTCAACTTTTGAGCTTAATAAATTAAATCCTTTATAAATTAAAATTTAAATTTAATATTTAAATTATAAATTCAACACCTTGAATTTATCACCTCCAAAATCAAAATATTTAATAAACTCAACTCTTGAGTTTAGTAAATTAAATTCTCAAATTTTAAAAATTCAACTTCTTGAATTTATTCTCTCCAAATTTCATAAATTCAATTTCTTGAATTTATTATTTCATAAATTCAACTCCTTGAATTCATTTTTTCAAAATGTAATTAATCATAAATTTAATTCCTTGAATTTAATATATTATAATATAAATTCAACTTCTTGAATTTATTCTTTCCATGGGAACAAATGATCCAGTGCTTGTGTGACCCTCAATGGTTTAATGATACATCTAGCCGTGGTTTCACAACTCATTGTGATTCAGGACATAATCTTTTATTCAGGTTTACCCTATTTTTCCCCATTCTATGTATCAACAATTGATCATTAGAATGTCAGAAATCATATTTCTGATTAAACCTATCGAATCATGGTAAGAGCATCTAGTAGCATCGCCCCATGATTCCCTAGGTATCACTGATTGCGTCTGCAAGAAACAGTTGATTATGATTAGCCTACAGTACGGTCTCTTTATCTCATATATCCCGATCGAATCTGCAATCATTGGGTCATCGAGGGTTGCATAATAATTCGATAACCATGTGTCACATATTTGAGAATAAATAGTGGCATCTCATGTACAACTGGAGAACTCCTTCTCTAACATACATCTCATGCTCTGACCATAGATTTCATACACTATTATTTTATCAGATCACATAGGATATCCACATCCGTAGGTGAGCAGGTGAATTTCCTACTACAATGCACTGGCTCCTACATGTATCGCAACTGTACCCAATCTCGCCAATTGATGACTCTCCGAGAACCGTTAAACGAGTCAGAGCACAGCCATAGCATATAGAGACTCAGTGTTGTCTCGGGTCGTAAGGACTAATGGTGTACTTGAAAGAGGATCGGTTTTATGTTGTTCAAATGCGCAACAGAAGTTCAAAATTGTTTTGAAAGTATGAAAACAGAAATTTTTAAAGAAAAATTTGAATACCTCATGTACTAGCATGTAACATATACAAAACACAAACTATGACATTCATAGGGTGTTATGAAATTTTACCTATCAATCTCTTGAGATTGATGTTTGGCACCAACTTAGTTGTCAAGCAACTAAGCTCTTCAAAGGCAAGACAATCTACAAGCCTCCTTGGACTCCTTTCTTCAAAATCAAGCCCACCACCAAACTTAAAAGATCCACCTTACACTTGCACTAGAAAATGTAGGGCATTTTTCTCTTGAGAAGAATTTTCTTTCCTCAACAATTGAAGAAGAAAAGAGAGAAAAATTGGAGAGAATCAAGTAAAAATCGGCTTACTGAGATGGAATGGGAGAGTGAATGAGTTGTCTTGGGGTTGCAAAAAACTAAAGCTAGCATGTGCATGTCATGCCAATTTTTTAATCAAAAGTAATCCACAACCCTTCACCTCCCAAGCATGCAAATCAAGTGGGCTTGTAACATTTACAAAGGGCCTATGGACCATTTTAATTTAATTGTCTCAAATATATTTGAGCCCAATTAAACTTTATTTGATTTTACTCTAGCTCACTAGTTAAATAATTATTTCCAATTGGGCTCTACAACGCCCAATGTTATTTAATTAATTCAACACTTGAATTAATTTAATTATTTGGACTCTACTAGGCCCACTAGTGTTTAATTAATTCAACACTTGAATTAATTTAATTTAGTCCATAATAATGTTTATGAAAATCACAATTTTCAAATACATTATTTATTTGGCCAACTTTTAATTTAAGAACACATTCATAAATTAAAAATTACATTTCCCTCATAGAAGTCATACTTCTATTCTTCCTCAAGCTTGTAAACTCCTTTATAAGCCGTTCAACACATTGAACTATTTTACTTCTCAACGGGATCTAGAAAGCTAGTGCTTGTGTGGCCCTCAATGGTTCATTGATACAACTAGCCGTGGGTTCACATCTCCATGTGATTCGGACTAAACATGTCCTTATATGAGCATACCCCAATTGCTCCATTCTTAATTAACAACTCTTTGATAACAAGAACGTCAGAACTCAAGTCTGATAGTACCCAACCAATCATGTTAAACGCCTAGCAGCATCGCTTACATGATTCCCTAGGTATCAAATGATAGTGCCTGCAAGAACCATTCAATTATGGTTAGCGTACAATACGGTCTCTTCAAATCATATATCCCGACCGATTCGACAACCATTGGTATATCGAGAGCTGTCAATGAATCGATACTATGTGGCATGTTGTAGTTGCATCGATGGTGTAATCTATGAAACGCCTTTCATAATTACAACTATACTCTGATCGGAGATTTCAAACTACATACACATGATATCACATAGGATATCCATACCCGAAGGTAAGCGGTGAATCCCCGACTACAATGCATCGACTCCTATATGTTTCGACAGAACACCCAACCTTGCCACCTGATGACCCCTTGAGAGTCGGTAAACAAGTCAAAGTGTAGTGCTAGCACATAGAGTCTCAATGTTGTCCCGGGTCATAAAGACTAATGGTGTACAACCATAAACTAGGACGTTTCCACTCGATAAGTGAGAACCACTTGGAAAGTTCTTTATGGAGGGTTGTTCAGTGCACTCTACAAGGAGCACCTATCTGCATGCTCGGACATCACAATGTCCCCTACCAATGAAACATGGTACTCACATCGCAGATACTAGTCTCGAACTCGAGTGGCCTATATCCTTTTTAGCGGCGGCTGAATCGACTAGGAACTGTTTAGAATATACAGTATTCCAAATATGAGTTTCATGATACTCATCATATGAGGATCTCATATTCTTTCTACTATTTGTATATTCAAGGACTTTATCTATGCAACTAGCTTGGGTATACAGATAAAGAAGTGCCAAAACAATAAATTCAAATATTATTAAAATAAAGACTGTTCATAAATAGAGTTTAAACATGAACCCTCAGCCAACAGTTGGCTCGACGGGCACCTACTCTAACAATCTCCCACTTGCGCTAGAGCCAACTACCCATATGCTTCAAACCCATCGATTCGCGATGCTTCTCGAATAATGGTCCAAGTAAAGGCTTAGTTTGTGGATCAACAACATTATATGCGGAGCCGACTTTGTCAATCGAGACATCTCCTCTTTCCACAATCTCTCGGAGGATGTGGTACTTTCTCAGTATATGTTTGGACTTCTGATGAGAACTCGGCTTCTTTGTTTGAGCAATGGCTCCCGTGTTGTCACAAAACACCGGGACAGGAGCAACTCCATTAGGAATGACGTCCAAATCTTGGACGAAATTCCTTATCCAAACAGCCTCCTTTGCTGCAGCTGATGCAGCAATATATTCTGCCTCAGTGGTGGAATCCGTTGTACTGTCTTGCTTGGAATTCTTCCAAGAGACAGCAACACCATTGAGCATGAATCTGAATCCAGATGTTGACTTTGAGTCATCGATATTGCTTTGGAAGCTAGAGTCGATATAGCCTTCCAATTTCAGTTCCCCACCCACATAGACCAAGAACAACTTATTGGTCCTTCTCAAATACTTGAGGATGTCTTTCACAGCTTTCCAATGTGGAAGACCAGGGTTCGATTGATATCTACTCACTACAATTAGTGCGAAAGCCACGTCATGACGTGTAGATATCATCCCATACATGATGCTACAAATCGCAGATGCATAAGGAATGCTTGTCATCGCCGCTATCTCTGCGTCAATCTTGGAAGACATAGACTTGGATAGGGACACACCATGACACATTGGTAGATGTCCTCTCTTGGACTCATCCACAGAGAACCGCTTCACGATGGTATCAATGTATGTGGACTGGGTGAGACCAAGCAATCTTTTTGATCTATCTCTATAGATCTCTTTTCCCAATACAAAAGATGCTTCACCCAAGTCCTGCATCGAGAACTTAGTCGCTAACCATATCTTAGTTGATTACAACATTCCTATATCATGACCAATGAGTAGAATGTCATCAACATACAGCACCAGGAATGTCACAGCACTCCCATTGACCTTCTTATACACACAGGGTTCCTCAGGATTCTTAGTAAAATCAAACTCTTTGATTGTACTATCGAATCTAAGGTTCCAACTCCTAGATGCCTGCTTTAGACCATAAATAGATCTCTGAAGTTTGCATACCATATGCTCACTTCCGACAGATGTAAACCCTTCGGGTTGAGACATGAAAATATCTTCCTTAATATCCGCATTAAGAAATGCTATCTTGACATCCATCTGCCATATCTCATAGTCATACCATGCAGCTATGGCTAGCAATATCCTTAAGGACTTGAACATTGCAAATGGAGAAAAGTTTTCCTCAAAGTCAACTCCTTGTCTTTGACTATATCCTTTTGCCACCAATCGCGCCTTGAAGGTCAATACCTTCCCATCCGCCCCAAGTTTTCTCTTGTAAATCCATTTACACCCTATGGGAACAATTCCCTCGGGTGGATCCACGAGATTCCACACTTGGTTCGAATGCATGGAATTCATCTCAGATTCCATAGCTTCAAGCCATTTGGATGAATCGGCATCAGATAACGCTTCCTTGAAGGTCCTTGGATCACATTCAAGGTTAGGCTCATCATGGCCCTCTTCAAGAAGCAGACCATACCTCATAGGTGGTCTCGAAACTCTATCGGATCTTCTAGGAGCTTGTATCTCCTCTCTTGGCTCCTCGGGTGTGGGTTCTACAACTGTGGGTGTCTCTATCCAATAAAAATTCCTTTTCCAAAAAGGTTGCATTCCTAGAAACAAACACTTTTGTTTCTTGGGGATGATAGAAGTAGTATCCAACCGAATTCTTTGGATATCCCACAAGGTAACATAAAATGGACCGACTATCCAATTTATCTCCCACTACCTGCTTCACATAAGCAGGGCACCCCCATATTCTAAGATAAGAATATTTGGGTGGCTTACCCATCCATATCTCATATGGTGTCTTATCAACTGTGTGACACCTCTGACCCATTTTATAAAATAACAGCGGAATTTAAAATTTTTCTTTAAAGGGAGGAATGATTCAAAATACATTTCCAATATATATACCATCAAAAAAATATACATGATCCAAAAAGTGTTGCATCAAAATACAAAATATCATTTTGATCATGTATAACAAAATAATCTTCCACTTCCTTCCATCTCTATATGCATATGACCCCGGCTTCAATCAATGTCCTGGTTCGTTGCTCCTATCTGCATCAGATGAATAACTGAAATGAATATAAAACTCAGCAAGTGGAACTCTTACATAGCTATGTACATAGCATACTCTGTAAAACATGGCATTAAAAACATTAAATACCATCAACTCTGAATCATGAATAACATAGCAATAATATAACAATAAGATGGTATTTCTCTTTTCTCTGTTGGATTGATATCTATATAGTATCTCTGTCTCTGTACCTATATCCCATCGATATAAATCGATAACTCTGAGGGATATAAGCCTATGGTCGTTGATCAACTAATTGCATGCAATCTATGACTATGTATCTATCAATCCATAAATCATTTTAAACTCTCTTTGGGGCATTTAATCAAACACTTTGTAAACTCTTTTCTCTTGTATTCCCTTTTTCACAATTGAGACATTCAATTGTCTCAAATATACAATCAAGTAATTCAATACATAATATGGATCAAATGGAAGGGAATAACATGTTAAAACCATTGAAACACAATACATATACTATCATGTGAGCACAAGAATGAGAATCCACTTACAACCACTTGGAACCTTGTATCTAATCTCTTGATAGCAATCCTATAACAATAAACCATGTATTGCACCATCAACATTTCAATAATCATAAACCCAAATCAATTAATCCATAAACCAACACCATCAACAAACCCTTATCATCTCCAACACCAAAAACTAAGAAATAACCAAACCAAAAGCTTACCTTAGCTTCCTTGATCCCAAAATAATCTTGCTCTCAACACAAATAACTAACAAGAAGCTTGGATTAAAGAAAAGAAAGAAGAGAAATTGGAACCCTAGTCTCCCAAGAGAAGAAGAAACGAAAAGTGAGAAGGAAGAATGAGAAAAATGAGACCAACTCTTGCATTTAAACACTTAAAATCCGAAAACACGTTTTTGTACTGTGCTCGGCGCTCGGGCGGTCGAAAATTACCGCTCGGGCGCCAATGATTCTGCCCGAAACTCAAATTTCTAGAAGTAGTGGCGCTCGGGCGGCCATATATTACCGCTCGGGCGCCACTCTGCGCACTGCCACGTTAAAGATCGCTTCAGAAACGCCTCTTCCCGTCCGAATTAGAAAAAGTTGTAAACTACAAAGTTGTAGCCCTATATCGTTCCTTGAATCTCTCCAAATTTCAGAACATTTGGAGGTCTGAGTAAAAGGTTATGATAAATCTCCCAACATGTGTCACTGGAGGAACGACGAAACGCACGACACACTTCGGGGCTCTTTAGACTTATCTTCCACAATGATTTGAACAAAACTCAAAATAAGAAAGTTACACCTCTTTGTCTTATCTAATCAGTCCAATTGGCCTCATACCAATTGGCTCAACGTACGAATTATCATGAATTTAATAGTAACGCCGCTACAATAGCATTACACATCATCTATAACCAACCATACTATAAATCCTAAATCGAAACTCTTAACATCCAAACTATACTTAAACTTGACCAAGTAGTCAATAAACTTATGAAAACTTAAACCGTACCGTACACCAGGCTTGGCTATTACAATCTCCCCTCCTTAAAGGAATTATGTCCCCGAAATTAACGTCACTGCGCAAACAACTCGGGATACTTCTCTTTCATCTCATCCTCTGGTTCCCACGTGGCTTCTTCAATCAAATGATTCCTCCAAAGAACTTTAACAATGACGATCTCTTTGTTTCTCAACACTTTAACTTTGCGATCCAGAATCTGGATCGGAATCTCTTGGTACGTCAAATTCGGCGTCAAATCCAATGGCTTGTGACGAAGAACATGGGAAGGATTCGCAATATACTTCCTGAGCATCGAAACATGAAAAACATTATGAACTCTATCAAGATCTGGCGGTAGGGCTAACCTGTAAGCTCGATCACCAACTCTGTCCAAGATCTCAAATGGGCCAATAAATCTCGGACTCAACTTTCCCTTCTTGCCAAACCGCATCACACCCTTGAGAGGTGCTATCTTCAAGAACACATGGTCGCCATCCTCAAACTGCAACGGTCTACGACGCACATTAGCATAACTCTTCTGTCTCGACTGCGCTGTCTTCATCCTATCTCGAATAACAGCAACAACATCAGCTGTCTTTTGGACCAACTCTGGACCCAACATCTTCCTCTCACCAATCTCATCCCAATACAAGGGAGATCTACACTTCCTACCATAAAGTGCTTCATACGGTGCCATGCCAATCGTCGCTTGGTAGCTATTATTGTACGTGAACTCAACCAGAGGCAATTTGGAATCCCAGCTACCTGAATAATCAATAGTACAAGCTCTGAGCATATCCTCTAGAATCTGAATAACTCTCTCTGATTGACCGTCGCTCTAGGGGTGATATGCTGTACTAAATGCTAACCGTGAACCCATAGCTCTGTGCAAACTCTTCCAAAACTCTGAAGTAAATCTAGGGTCACGATCAGACACGATCGACACAGGAACACCATGAAGTCTAACAATCTCTGCTATGCACTCTTCGGCATACTGGTTCATAGAATACGTCGTTTTGACTGGAAGAAAATGCGGTGACTTGGTCAACCGATCAACAATAACCCAAATAGAGTTAAAACCTTTCTGCGTTCTGGGAAGACCAGTCACGAAGTCCATCGTAATATGCTCCCATTTCCATTGAGGAATCGGCAAAGATAGCAATGTCCCAGCAAGTCTCTGGTGCTCGATCTTCACCTGCTGACAAGTTAGGCAGTGAGAAATAAACATGGCAATATCTTTCTTCATACCTGGCCACCAATCGAGTCTACGAAGATCCTGATACATCTTGGTACCACCAGGATGTATCGAATATGGCGCGGTATGAGCCTCTGTCAAGACGTCTCTACGAATATCATCACCAGTAGGAACACAAATACGGCCTCTAAAAGTCACTAAACCATCTCCATTCAACCCAAACTCTGAATTACCTCTCTCCTCTGCTCTGGCTCTCAACTCTGTCAACTGTAAATCATTGACCTGCTCTCTACGGATCCTGTCCGTCAATGTAGCCCAAATAACCAACGCTGACAAACGAGCAATGGTCCCTGGAATCACCAAAGCTATCTCCTCTCTCTGCAATTCTAAAAACAACGATTGCTGAATCATCGAACTCAAAGAAGAACTCGACTTACGGCTCAAAGCATCCGCTACAGCATTCACTTTTCCTGGGTGGTAACTGATCGTCACATCATAGTCTTTGACAAGCTCTAACCACCGTCTCTGTCGCATATTGAGTTCTTTCAGAGAAAACTAATACTTCAAACTCTTGTGGTCCGTGAAGATTTCACACTTTTCGCCATATAAATAATGTCTCCAAATCTTCAGTGCGAAAACCACAGCTGCCAGCTCCAAATCATGCGTAGGATAATTCTTCTCGTAGTCCTTCAACTGGCGAGAAGCATAGGCTATAACCTTTCCACGTTGAATCAGCACTGCACCAAGACCTTTCTTCGATGCGTCAGTATAAACAACAAAATCCTCTGAACCACTGGGCAATGCAAGTACCGGAGCTGTCGTCAATCTATCTTTCAACTCTTGAAATCCACTTTGGCAATCATTGGACCACTCAAACTTCACAGTCTTCCTCGTCAGATTGGTTAACGACAGGGCAATCTTGGAGAAATCTGAAATAAAACGACGATAATAACCCGCCAAACCGAGAAAACTGCGTACCTCTGATACAGTGGTAGGAATAGGCCATTTCTGAACTGCCTCTATCTTCACTGGATCAACAGCTATACCATCCTTCGAAACAACATGGCCTAAGAAAGAAATCTGCTCCAACCAGAATTCACATTTCTTCAGCTTAGCATACAACCTCTTCTCTCTCAACAACTGAAGAACAACTCTGAGGTGCTCTGCATGAAGCTCTCTGGTCTTGGAATAGATCAATATGTCATAGATGAAAACAATGACAAAGCTATCCAAATAAGGCTTGAACACTCGGTTCATAAGATCCATGAAGACTGAAGGAGCATTAGTCAGACCAAAAGACATCACAAGGAACTCATAATGACCGTACCTGGTCCGAAACGCCGTATTGGGGATATCAGACTCCCTAAACTTCAACTGATAATAGCCAGATCGCAGATCAATCTTCGAAAACACGGTAGCTCCTTGCAGCTGATCAAACAAGTCATCTATCCGTGGCAACAGATACTTATTCTTGATAGTCACTTTGTTGAGCTCTCTGTAATCAATACACAGCCGCAAAGACCCATCTTTCTTCTTGACGAAAAGAATCGGAGCTCCCCATGGCGAAGAACTCGGCCGAATGAAACCTTTATCCAATAGATCCTGCAACTGCGCCTTCAACTCCTTCATCTCTGTAGGGGCCATTCTGTACGGAGCCTTGAAAATAGGAACCGTACCTGGAACTAGGTCAATCACAAACTCCACATCTCTGTCCGGCGGTAAACCCGGCACATCATCCTCAAAAACATCAGAGAACTCTCTCACAACATCAATATCATCAATATTCAACTTCACAATTTTATCCACATCAACAATCGAAGCCAAAAACCCATCACAACCTCTAAACAACAACTTCTTAGCCTCAAGACACGAAATAAAAGGAAGGACCAGCGAAGTACCTGCACTGGCGAGCATACCTTCCTTATTGCCATCATCTGCAAATTTCACCGTCTTAGCAACGCAATCAATCACTGCACGATAGGTTGATAGCCAATCCATGCCAAGTATAATATCAAACGCAACCATCGGGATAACAATCAAGTCGGCATAAACCACTCGCTCATCAATTTGAACAGAGCACGCATACACAATAGATGTCGGGCACAACACATCCCCCGAAGGCAATACAACATTAAACTGAAGGAGAATAACAGAAGGAACTATATCCAAAGATCTCAAAAATAGTTCAGACATAAAAGAATGAGTAGCACCTGTATCAATCAATGTCGTAGCTACTCTGCTTGAAATTAAAATAGTGCTAGAGATCACAGAAGAATTATGGTTTATACCTTCCTTCGTCATGGTAAAGATGCGACCCTGAACCTTCTCTTTACTCGCTCCTCTTGGATAGTCTTTGGCAATATAGCCTGCAGTGCCACATCGATAGCAAGTATGAGTACCAAATATGCACTCTCCCCAATGATGTCTACTGCACTTGGGACACAAAGGCTTCTTGGGATCAAATGGAACTGTCGGTGGTTTAGGACTCGGCTCTAACTTGCCTTTCCCCTTGAAACGATCCCTTCCTCTTTGATTCGAACCCTCGCCTCTCTGAGCAATGGCCTGCTGCCTCGCCTGTCTTTCCCTTGCAATGTCTTTCTCATCTTGTTCGGCCAACAAGGCCTTAGCTACAATCTTCTTGAATGTCACAGCTTTGGACATATTGATGTCCCTTCTGATCTCTGCTTGAAGGCCTCTAATGAAATGAGCACCCTTGTCTTTGTCATTGGAGGCAATGTATGGGGCAAACAGACAGCCCTCCTCGAACTTCAGAATGTACTTATCAACATTCATACCTCCCTGTCGAAGCTCCAAGAACTCAGTCACCTTCCTAGCTCGAAGTGCGTCTGGGAAGTACTTGTCATAGAAAAGATCAGTGAACTCTAGCCACTTCAATGTCGAAACATCCACACTAACTTTGGTAGCATTCCACCAAATGCGTGCAGCCTTGACCAACATGAACACTGCACAACTGATTCTGTCTTTGTCTTCGTAGTTGAGATGATCGAAAATCGCCTCAAGTGCCTTGATCCATTCTACGGCCACTAACGGATTAGTGCTTCCTGCGAATTCAGGCGGATCCATCCTCTTGAAAGCAGTAAAGATCCCATCGGTTCCCACTGCCTGAGCCACTTGGCCTCTACACTGTCCTCTACCTTGACTTGTACTTTGCATACGTAGCAACTGTTGGATCTGCTCACTATGGACCTTGGCTTGCTCTTTCAACAACTTGCTGAACTCATCGACAACTCTAGAGGAAGAACTATCCTCACCCTCTGCAGCCTTTCTCTTAGGAGGCATCTATTCCTACAATGTGCTCACACAATACAAATCAATAGATAACAATGAATAGATGTAGAAGAAGACATACCCGGACAGTTGAAAGTAGACGAAGTCATATGCATTGGTCCGAAGAACGGTGCTCTGATACCACTTAATGTGACACCTCTGACCCATTTTATAAAATAACAGCGGAATTTAAAATTTTTCTTTAAAGGGAGGAAGGATTCAAAATACATTTCCAATATATATACCATCAAAAGAATATACATGATCCAAAAAGTGTTGCATCAAAATACAAAATATCATTTTGATCATGTATAACAAAATAATCTTCCACTTCCTCCCATCTCTATATGCATATGACCCCGGCTTCAATCAACGTCCTGGTTCGTCGCTCCTATCTGCATCACATGAATAATTGAAATGAGTATAAAACTCATCAAGTGGAACTCTTACATAGCAATGTACATAGCATACTCTGTAAAACATGGCATTAAAAACATTAAATACCATCAACTCTGAATCATGAATAACATAGCAATAATATAACAATAAGATGGTATTTCTCTTTTCTCTGTTGGATTGATATCTATATAGTATCTCTGTCTCTGTACCTATATCCCATCGATATAAATCGATAACTCTGAGGGATATAAGCCTATGGTCGTTGATCAACTAATTGTATGCAATCTATGACTATGTATCTATCAATCCATAAATCATTTTAAACTCTCTTTGGGGCATTTAATCAAACACTTTGTAAACTCTTTTCTCTTGTATTCCCTTTTTCACAATTGAGACATTCAATTGTCTCAAATATACAATCAAGTAATTCAATACATAATATGGATCAAATGGAAGGGAATAACATGTTAAAACCATTGAAACACAATACATATACTATCATGTGAGCACAAGAATGAGAATCCACTTACAACCACTTGGAACCTTGTATCTAATCTCTTGATAGCAATCCTACAACAATAAACCATGTATTGCACCATCAACATCTCAATAATCATAAACCCAAATCAATTAATCCATAAACCAACACCATCAACAAACCCTTATCATCTCCAACACCAAAAACTAAGAAATAACCAAACCAAAAGCTTACCTTAGCTTCCTTGATCCCAAAATAATCTTGCTCTCAACACAAATAACTAACGAGAAGCTTGGATTAAAGAAAAAAAAAGGAGAGAAATTGGAACCCTAGTCTCCCAAGAGAAGAAGAAACGAAAAGTGAGAAGGAAGAATGAGAAAAATGAGACCAACTCTTGCATTTAAACACTTAAAATCTGAAAACACGTTTTTGTACTGTGCCCGGTGCTCGGGCGGTCGAAAATTACCGCTCGGGCGCCAATGATTCTGCCCGAAACTCAAATTTCCAGAAGTAGTGGCGCTCGGGCGGCCATATATTACCGCTCGGGCGCCACTCTGCGCACTGCCACGTTAAAGATCGCTTCAGAAACGCCTCTTCCCGTCCGAATTAGAAAAAGTTGTAAACTACAAAGTTGTAGCCCTATATCGTTCCTTGAATCTCTCCAAATTTCAGAACATTTGGAGGTCTGAGTAAAAGGTTATGATAAATCTCCCAACATGTGAAACTGGAGGAACGACGAAACGCACGACACACTTCGGGGCTCTTTAGGATTATCTTCCACAATGATTTGAACAAAACTCAAAATAAGAAAGTTACACCTCTATGTCTTATCTAATCACTCCAATTGGCCTCATACAAATTGACTCAACATAAGAATTATCATGAATTTAATCGTAACGCCGCTACAATAGCACTACACATCATCTATAACCAACCATACTATAAATCCTAAATCGAAACTCTTAACATCCAAACTATACTTAAACTTGACCAAGTAGTCAATAAACTTATGAAAACTTAAACCGTACCGTACACTAGGCTTAAGCTATTACAAACTGCCTTTGTATGGACATTGTTCAACAACAGTGCCGCTGTCTCAAGCGCATATCGCCAAAAGGATGGCGGCAACTCTGTGAACCCCATCATAGACCGAACCATGTCCATCAAAGTCCGGTTACGACGCTCCGAGACACCATTCAACTGTGGTGTAGCGGGCGGAGTCCACTGCGAGAGAATCCCATTCTCCCTAAGATACTCTTGGAACTCAGCACTCAAGTACTCACCACCTCAATCCGATCGAAGTGTCTTGATGCTTCGTCCCAACTGCTTCTCTACTTCACATCTAAATTCTTTGAACCTTTCAAAGGCTTCAGACTTGTATTTCATCAAATACACATACCCATACCTTGAAAAGTCATCGGTAAAGGTGATGAAGTAGGCATGTCCATGCTTAGTGGTGATGCTAAGCGGACCGCACACATCGGTATGGATCAAATCCAATAACCTTGTGGCTCGCTCCACATGGCTCTTAAAGGGAATTTTGGTCATCTTTCTTTTTAGACAGGATTCACAAGTCGTGAGAGCATTAATATCAGACATATCAAACATGCCCACTCCCACTAGCTTGTTCATCCTTCTTTGGGAAATATGTCCTAATCGAGCATGACAAAATTGTGCCGAATTTAGAGTATCTTGTTTTCGCTTGTTTGTTGTTGTTATTGCTTGGACATTGTTTAATGGAATATCTTTGTATTTTAAGGTGTAGAGATCGTTTTCAAGTTCTCCAGTACCAATTAAACATTCAATCTTGTAAATGTTGCAAACACCTTTGCTAAATAAATAGGAAAATCCATCTTTATCAAGCATTGAAATGGAAATAATGTTTTTCACCAAATCTTGTACAAACAAACATCTCTCAAAATTAACTTAAAATCATTGTTCAAAAGCAAGTAAACATCTTCTACAGCCTTGGCAGCAACCCTTGCTCCATTGCCCATCCTCAAGAAGGTCTCACTGAGCCTCCTACTTCTTCCCATCACCTGAAAAATCATTACAGAGATGTGAGCCACAGCCGGTATCCAATACCCAAGAAGAAGAGTTAATTGAAATGTATACTTCAATATAGAACATACCGTTTTCAGAACTCTTCTGGGCAGGATATTCCCTGCAATTACGCCTCCAATGTCCAGGCTTCTTGCAGTGATGACAAATATCAGCAGTCTTGTCAGCCTTTACTGGTATGGCTGCCACAACGGGACTCAGAGTCTGCCTCTTCAAGGGCACGTTCTTCTTGGGACGTTGGAAAGAACGCTTCTTTCTCTTCCCACGTGGATCGGTCTTCGTACCAGATGAAGAACCCACATAAAGAACCGGCTTCTCTTTCTTGATAGTGGATTCAAACGTCACAAGCATATTCACCAACTCCTCAAGGGTCGGTTCCATCTTGTTCATGTTGAAGTTCACCACAAAAGGATCAAAAGAGCGAGGCAATGACAGCAGTAACACGTCAGTGGTCAACTCCGAAGGCAACATCAAATCCATGCCAACGAGCTTGTCCACGAGCCCAATCATCTTCAGGCCATGCTCATGGACCGAGGCCCCATCTCGCATGCGCAAAGTGATCAGCTCATTGACTGTAGCATTCCTAAGAGGCCGAGTCTGCTCACCAAAGAGCTCCTTGAGGTGCAAATGAATGTCAGCAGCACTCTTTGCATCCTCAAAACGCCTCTGCAGCTCATCATTCATAGAAGCCTGCATATAACACCTGGCTTTCAAGTCATGGTCACACCAATCCTTGTAAGTCTGCAATTCCTCAGGAGTACAGCTAGTCGGAGCCTCAACAGGGGGCGACTCAGTCAGTGTATATGCAATCTTTTCCGAGTTCAAGACGATTTTCGAGTTTCTTAGCCAAGTGAGGTAATTAGGTCCGGTTAATACGTGTTTTTCGAGTATAGCAGATAGCGGATTGCGAATCGAAGACATTGTCAAAAATTGTACTGAAAAGTAAACTGATAAATGTTAATGACTATTTTAAAATATTTAGTAAGATATAAAGTATGAACTTTTACTTTATAAATTTTCGCTCCCACTGTTTTGACATTTTCACTACCCTCTAGTGAAAACGAGAAACTCCTTTCCTCAATAGGTACGCAAGGTCCAATTAGCGAATTATGATCCCGAATAATATCAGCCAATCGCAATTCCTAAAAGGTAGTTTTCAATTGCATCACCATGCAACCCTCTACGTAAACTTTTGTGTCACGTTTGATTAGGACCCAATAATATGACGTCGTTCATCTTTACGTGTCAAGCCTTACCCATCGATGTTGAACCTTAATGGACGGTCGCCATGAGTTCCCTCAATAATATGAGCCGAAATCATGGGAGTTCCACGTAGTTCACATCACCATGTCAATGGATGTCACAGCTTTCGGCACCCAGGCCCCCCAATAATATGAGCCGAGCCCCGAGCACGGGTAGCGTTCATCATGCACCCACATGTCTTAATTTATAATTCCCCTTTTCGGGCTTGATATTAATTTTGAATCTTATTCAAAATGAGGGTTTTTAATTTTGAAAGGTCTCATCATTAATTTTATTTAAAAGCTCGCCATGTTTAATCGAATGTTTGCCGGATTCATGCAACTTGGTTATTATCATAAAAATAACGCACATACTCATTATTTATAACATATCATGCATATATTATAAACATTAAAAAAAACAAGAATGATCAATCGCCCCAAAACTAATGGCCCGTGTGAGCTAAACACGGGCCTAGGTCCAATCCTAGGGAAATGCAAGGGATGCAAATGCAACTATTACATATGCTTCCGATATTTACATGTCTTCGATCTTCATAATCCCCAAGGCCACCATCTTCCAATCTTGATCTTCCACTATACTAATATTTACAAATAAATATCCATGGCAAATAGGGATACATCTCATGGGGGTGGGAACGGGCCATAAACCAAGCCCACTTTAAATTTGATAATTATTACAATCATTCAACACAAAATATCCTAGCATACACCTAGCAAATTGGGATTGGGCTTTTGATCATCCTTCATGCATAATATCACATATCATACACCATCAATTAATTATCATAATAATTAATTGATCCAATATTATATATCTTGATCCAATCACTAACCGCCACGATTATAAACTAAATTAACAAAGTATACAAACACCTTTGTCTACTTTCTAATTAATTTATTTATAACCAAATTTCTTGCAAATCACAATTTACTATAAATAATTAAAGTCCAACTTCAATTATTTATTTCATGAGAAAATATTTGCAACTTTTGTAAATTTAAACTTAAGGGCCCAAAAAATCAATTTTCACCAAAAACATTTTGGCCCATTTAAATTTCACAAATATGTTAGCCATCCAATGGCCCAACAACTCAAGTCCCATGACACTTTGATATTTCAAAACACCTTTTGAAAACCCTAGTCGTCATCGCCGTTGTTGGAGCGCCGTCGCCGGATTCCAGCTAACAAGCAAAATTTTTTTTTTTATTTAAAGCATGGGGCTGTTCGGGCAGCTCGAGGTGCCTGAAATGGGCAGCAACACTCTGCCGAGATTACCCCAAAAAAAACCGGCCTTGATTTGTTGTTTTTGTTGTCTCATGCGGTTAGAAATCGACCTCAATATAATATTATGTATATGCTACACAAACTAGTACCCTTAGCTCTAATACCACTTGAAAGAGGATCGATTTTATAGTGTTCAAATGCGCAACTGAAATTCAAAATTGTTTTGAAAGCATGAAAACCGAAATTTTTAAAGAATAATTTGACACCTCATGTACTAGCATGTAACATATACAAAACACAAACTATGACATTCATAGGGTGTTATGAAATTTTACCTATCAATCTCTTGAGATTGATGTTTGGCACCAACTTAGTTGTCAAGCAACTAAGCTCTTCAAAGGCAAGACAATCTACAAGCCTCCTTGGACTCCTTTCTTCAAAATCAAGCCCACCACCAAACTTAAAAGATCCACCTTACACTTGCACTAGAAAATGTAGGGTATTTTTCTCTTGAGAAGAGTTTTCTTTCCTCAACTATTAAAGAAGAAAAGAGAGAAAAATTGAAGGAGAGAATCAAGCAAAAATCGGCCAAGTGAGATGGGATGGGAGAGTGAATGAGTTGTCTTGGGGTTGCAAAAAGCTAAAGCTAGCATGTGCATGCCATGCCAATTTTTTAATCAAAAGTAATCGACAACCCTTCACCTCCCAAGCATGCAAATCAAGTGGGCTTATAACATTTACAAAGGACCCATTGACCTTTTTAATTTAATTGTCTCAAACATATTTGAGCCCAATTAAACTTTACTTGATTTTACTCAAGCCCACTAGTTAAATTATTATTTCCAATTGGGCTCTACAAGGCCCAATGTTATTTAATTAATTCAACAATTGAATTAATTTAATTATTTGGACTCTACTAGGCCCACTTGTGTTTAAATAATTCAACACTTGAATTAATTTAATTTAGTCCATAATAATGTTTATGAAAATCACAATTTTCAAATACATTATTTATTTGGCCACCTTTTAATTTAAGAACACATTAATAAATTAAAAATTAAATTTCCCTCTTAGAAGTCATACTTCTATTCTTCCTCAAGCTTGTAAACTCCTTTATAAGCCGTTCAACACATTGAACTATTTTACTTCTCAACGGGATCTAGAAAGCTAGTACTTGTGTGGCCCTCAATGGTTCATTGATACAACTAGCCGTGAGTTCACATCTCTATGTGATTCGGACTAAACATGTCCTTATACAAGCATACCCCAATTGCTCCATTCTTAATTATCAACTCCTTGATAACAAGAACGTCAGAACTCAAGTCTGATAGTACCCAACCAATCATGTTAAACGCCTAGCAGCATCGCTTACATGATTCCCTAGGTATCAAAGGATAGTGCCTGCAAGAACCATTCAATTATGGTTAGCGTACAGTACGTTCCCTTCAACTCATATATCCCGACCGATTCGACAACCATTTGTATATCGAGAGCTGTCAATGAATCGATACTATGTGCCATGTTGTAGTTGCATCGATGATGTAATCTATAAAACCCTTTTCATAATTACCACCATACTCTGATCAGAGATTTCAAACTACATACACATGATATCACATAGGATATCCATACCCGAAGGTAAGCGGTGAATCCCCGACTACACTCCTATATGTTTCAACAGAACACCAAACCTTTCCACCTGATGACCCCTTGAGAGTCGGTAAACAAGTCAAAGTGTAGTGCTAGCACATAGAGTCTCAATGTTGTCCCGGGTCATAAGGACTAATGTTGCACAACCATAAACTAGGACGTTTCCACTCGATAAGTGAGAACCACTTGGAAAGTCCTTTATGGAGGGTTGTTTAGTGCACTCTACAAGGAGCACCTATCTGCATGCTCGGACATCACAATGTCCCCTACCAATGAAACATGATACTCACATCGCAGATACTAGTCTCGAACTCGAGCGGCCTATATCCTTCTTAGCGGCGGCTGAATCGACTAGGAACTGTTTAGAATATATAGTGTTCCAAATATGAGTTCCATGATACTCATCATATGAGCATCTCATATTCTTTCTACTATTTGTATATTCAAGGACTGTATCTATGCAACTAGCATGGGTATGTAGATAAAGAAGTGTCAAAACAATAAATTCAAATATTATTAAAATAAAGACTGTTCATAAATAGAGTTTAAACATGAACCCTCAGCCAACACTTGGCTCGACGGGAACCTACTCTAACAGTACTATCATAACCACGACTTATCTTCTCGATGAATGATAACCACCTGGAAAGTTCGAGGGAGGGTATTTCGGTATAATCATCATATGAGTATACATATGTATGTTTGGACTTCTCTATGCCCTTACCAAAAAATGTTGTACACAATCGAGCTCAAGCGACCTTTTTCCATGTTTTAGGTGGCTGAATCGACTAGGAACAAATTTAGATTATACAGTGTTTACAAATGAGTTTCAACATCGAATTATGATTCATTTGTATTAAAGTATAATCAAGGACTTTATATATGATGATTGCATGAGTATACAGATAAACTGAAACAAGACCATAAAAAGTTAAATTATATTAAAATAAAGATTGTTTATTACACTTGAGTCAATAAATTTTCTAGCCAACCGTTAACTTGCAGGACATCTACTCTAACAGTTGGCATCAAGACCAGGAAAGTCGTTGGCGAGTCCAATGTTCATCAGGGGTTCCGTGGTGGCCACTGAGTTTACCAGATCGAGTTGGCCAAGGAGCTGTGATCCAGAGGCGTTGCTTTCACCAATGAGATATAACACACAATGAGGATGAGTGGCACGTGCACTGGAAAGAAGAAAACACATGGGTCAATGTGAATGTAGTATTGTGAATATTTAATTATATATGTGTGTCATTAAAAAAATAATGAATTTTACGTTTATTGATAAATATTTATTTCTAAATCTACCGTTAAAGTGGTGCAATAAAAATAACATGATAAAAATTTACTGATACCCCCGATAAGAGCCTGGGTTATGGATGACCCGGGAAATTAAAGAGATAGCCCAAATCAGAGCTGATATGCATAATGTTTTTTTCAACAGCGGGGCAAGGAGATGCACATGATATTTTCTCCCAGGCAATCAAGAGCTCGTGCTCTCATGCAAGCTCCCGGGAACCTTCTACCCGGGCTACCTTGAGAAGCGCACCTCACTCGAGTGTATCAGTATGGGCTACCTTATGCATGACAATCATTACTGTCAGAGCTACATGGGTTTGGTATGTCAAAGAAGTCATCAGAAATAGGGTATGGGCAGCCGCCTTACCATACTTAGCAGGTGAGCACTAAAAACTAGGTAATGATGAGATTTCCTACTATAAATAGCTGGTATACTTCTCATTTACAAATTCTGGATTTCTGAATTCTTGAGTCTTTCACATATATCACCGCATATACAAGCCACTTCACTTTTTTTTTTCACCTGCTGACTTAAGTATCATAGTGGATACGTCGGATACCCCTCTGACGCCCGCCCATTCACGAGTTCATCTTCTTGTTTGCAGGTTGCGGTGGAAGCCCGAGATATACCTTCTTAACATATATATCTTCCTTGCTCATTTTCATAAAACATCACACTTATATCACCATCCGGAACACATCATTGGCCCCATCTGTGGGAAATTGAGCTCAAGAAGTTGATATGGCTCCTACCAGAAGAACCAACCAAGATATTTCTCGGGTTTCAGGATATGATGCGCTTGTCTCTGGACAAGGTGGTCTTCCCGCCCCAGGACCTCCAAATGCCATTACTTTGTCTCCGGAGTAGTTGGCTCGGATTATATCCGATGTGGTGGAGAAAGCTGTAGTCCAGAGGGATCTTTCTCATCAAGCTACACGTGCAGGAAGGGAGCAGGAGAGAGAGCAGGAGGCAGGTGAGGAGGAAGCGAGGATGGAAGAGAGAAAATCAAGTGCTGGGTCCAAGTCCCCGACAGTCGTAGAGGAGTTGCAAGAGTTGAGACAGAAGATGAGGGTGTTGGAGGGACTGATGGAGGGTAGAAGTCATTCCCGAGTAGTTATTAAGGGATGCCCTTTTTCTGATGCTATTGTCGGGGAACCTCTTCCCGGGAATTTTAAGTCTGCCAAAGTTAAGTATTATGATGGCAATGCAAACCCCGAGGAACATCTGGCCAGTTTCGTGAATATGGCCATGTTGCACTGTTATGCTGACAGAATCAAGTGCAAAGTGTTTTTGACCACTCTAGTTGACTCGGCGCAGAGATGGTTTTAGGGACTGGCCCCTCAGAGTATTCATTCTTTTTAGGATTTTCAAAAGGTGTTTTTGCACCATTTTAGTAGCAGTAAGAATTATAAAAAGACTGCATTTAGTTTTTTTGAAGTGAAACAAAGCCCAGAAGAGAGTCTGAGGGCTTATATTCGAAGATTTAGCAGAGTGGCTTTGTACGTCCCTTCTTGTGCCCCCGAGACTAAGACAACTGCATTCACACAGGGGTTGAGGAGGGTGAATTTTTCCGGTCACTGACAAAGAAGACGCGTGGGGACTTTGAAGATTAGCTGGCCCGGGCAGAAAAATATATAAATATGGAGGAGGCCTATAAACAGAAGAGGGAGTTTGTAAAGAGGGAGGAGACCGAGTATCTAAGCCCGAGGGGAGGGGGACGAGAAAGATTAACCCGGGAAATTTTTCTCATCATGTGCCCTTCAAAATTATCCGGGACCGAGAGGTCCAAGAGTGTAGCTGGGACTCGCCTCCATTTCAAAAGTATACCAGGCCTGGGAAGAATGGGGTTTTCACCCTTCTTAAAGTGTGTTAACACAACACGGAGTACTGCAAAACGCACAAAAGAGATTATGTCCCGCCCTATGTCCAGGGACATAATAAACCCAGCAAAAGGCTGAGGTTGCCACCTTGGGCAGCTGAGCAGCCCGATCCCAGTGCAAGAGAGTATTAAAGAAATGCCCTGAGGGGAAGGAGAGATTCAGAGCCCGAGAAGAAGAAGTCTTCGCCCCGTGTCTTGGGTTTAATTAAAATAATATCTAGAGGATCTCCTGACGGTGATTCTAATCAGGTTAGTAAGTCGAGAAGCAGAAGAGATTGTATGGACGTGGAAGGGATGAGGAGGAATGAGGTATTGATTAGTTTTAGCCCGGAAGATTTGAAGGGTGTCAATCTTCCCCACAACGATGGCTTGGTAATTCAAGCTGATAAACATAAAAATTGTATATTAATTAAATGTTTTATAATATAAATTTATAGTTTTTGTTTTATTAAATGTTTAAATAACATATGTTTTATAATAAATTGTATAAAATATAAGTTGTTGTATAATTATAAGTTTTTACTATTTTTTATACGTTCGATAAAACATGAATAACCTTGGCTTTGAAAATGAGATTAAGATGATTCTTGGACCTGTAGAAAGTTGATGTTAATATCTACAATATTGATGGCAAGAATGAGATAAAAATCTTCTCACAAGTAGGATCAAATTAATCAACAAATAAAGTTATCAAAGAAGTGTCAGTTTTACCATGCTCTAGCATTTTGACCATATCTCTCAAATTACTTGGTCAAATGGTTAAAATAATACCACAATTCAAACAACTCAGATATCTACATGTTTTACTTTATGTGGAGAAGAAAATTCGGATGGGAAGATTTTCAAAAGTGATGTGTATTAAAATATAATTTCTTGGAACACCAATAAAGACTTTTGTGTAAAAAATAATATTTTATTTGTGGTTGTCTCCCCAAATTTGGCTATAAATAGGGGTGCATTGTAATGCATTGAGATATCCCTCATTTTATGAACAAACCTTTGAGTTCATAATATTTCTCTCTTTATTTTTCTTTTATTTTTTCATTTAAATATAATTAGCATGTTAAATTTATATTCAAAGTTTTACACTTTGAATAATGAGTAGATAACTTTCCAGAGTTGAGATTAAAAGGTGAAACTTTTGGCTTGATAATGAGGTTATTAAAAGATAAGAATCTATATTTTATATTATTTAATCATTATTTATTGTTGATGTTATATTTATTTCTTTAAGTATTATTATACCCTACTTATAAGTTGGAGTTTTGATTTATTGTTGCTATATGTTACACTAAATTCTTGGAACCATTAATATTTTAGTTTGGTATTACCAACCATTTAAAGTGGATGCCTTGATTTATTATATATGAATATATCATAATATTAATTTCTTGGCACTATTTAAATGTTTGTTTGATTTTACCAACCATTTAAAGTGGATTCCTTGATTTATTATATATGAATATATCATAATATTAATTTCTTGGTACCATTTAAATGTTTGTTTTGTTTTACCAACCATTTAAAGTGGGGGTCTTGATTTAGTGTTTCTAAATATATATATATATATATATATATATATATATAGCACAATAAATACTTGACAACATTTACAAGTTTTGGTATATATTATATACTTATAAGATAATAATATATAACATAATATAAATATGATTATTTAATATATATTGGAACCATTTTATTAAGTCGATTTCAATAATGTTCATTAATGTTAACTTTATTAAAATATCAAGAGTGGATCCTTTAATCTCAACTACTTAAATTAAAAATCGAACAATTAAAAATTATCAATTAAAAATTCAAACCATTTAAAGAAAAAAAACAAAATCAAAAACAAAAAGAAATTGCAGTGGACTTGTAATTATCCTTAGCTTCCACGTGAATACGATATTCGGACTCACGAATTTTACTACTTGTGGACAATCTGCTTTGGAGAGTGCAACAATCAAAGTTGCAACAAGTTTTTGGCACCGTTTTCGGGGAAGTATAATTTATTTTCAAGTCTATTTAATTTTGTTTATAGTTTATTTTTCATTATTTGAATTTTTATTGCTTTTGTATGTTTTTATTCTTTTGCATTTTCATTTGCATGAGCATTTGGTCACGTACAGTTAGTGGTCGACTCATTCGAAATAACCCTTTATTTTTACAAAACATGGCAGAAGAACCCATCGAAGAAAATGAAGATGAAATTCAATCTCAACATGATCATGATAGACGAAGAACACTTAGAGATCACATAAATCCTACACGTACTAGTGCACCTTCATGTCTAGTTTTTTCCCCCTGATGCATCTCATTTCAATTTTAAACCTGGTATTATCCAACTTTTACCCAACTTTCATGGATTAGATTCTGAAAATCCATACATACTTTTACGAGAGTTTGAAGAAGTGTTCAACACAAATAATGATCTAAATTGTAGCATGAACACCATTCGACTTAAGCTTTTTCCTTTTCTTTAAAAGATCTTAGATCGAGATCCATTCGAACTTGAGATAAATTCCAACAAAAATTTTTGAAAAAAATTTTTCCATCTCATAGAACAAATTCTTTCAAAGGCAAATCATCACTTTCACTAAAAAACAAGGAGAAACTTTTTATCAGTGTTGGGATAGATACAAAGAATTTCTTTGTAACGTACCGTACTTTTTTAACTACTTTAAAATTTGCGGAAAAATAAAAATTTTCTTACATAAGAAATAAACTCTCAAATTACGATTTAAAATAAACTGTTCATCCAAAAATGATTGCAATAAAAAGATCGTAAATAGAGTTTGCTAAAACACTTGTTTAAACCTCGTAACCGAAACATGAAATCAGAGTAATAAAATTTGTCGTGCGTGAAATCTTAAAAACATTGGACGGTCCTCGGGTTTAGCCTCCCACTCAGTCCAAGCCAGCTCATTGGTTCGCACTCCTCGTCTACTGAAAGTCATCATCACTTGCATCGATCAAGTCTAGTGAGTCTAAAGACTCAACATGTATAAACTAGAGATAGCAAGTACTTCATAATAAAACCACATGCATCTTTAAAGTAGGGCTTACATACTTGAAACTTGAACGTAATAGCATAAACATACTTGAAACTTGGACGTAGTAGCGTAAACATACTTGAAACTTGAATGTAGTAGCATAAACGTAGACGTGCCATCATCATAAAACTTTCCTTAAACATATTTGCATCATACGTACTTGAGCATACATAACATCATTTTGTATAAAGATATGTTTCAAAGCAAGTGTCCCATACATAAATATGCCTGATCAGACTAAACCACAGTACTGGGCTGACAGGAAAGATCCACTGCCACATACATGAGATCCCCGTTCATGCTTTAACGAGTGGATTGGTCCCCGTTCATGCTTTAACGCTTTTCAATCCTGATCTAAACATGTTCATGCTTTAACGGGGTGGATTGTTCCCTGGTCATACTTTACCACTTTCCAATCTTGATCTAAACACGGTCATGCTTTACCGGGTTGGAGAGGTCCTCAGCCACGTTCACCGACTTCCAAACCCGTTCATAATTCGGTCACAAGACATTTAGCATACCTTATAAATTTAAAATATTTTTTTTGTACGTCAAACAAACATAAAAACGTCGAGGGCTTCGTTGGAACATTCTGGACATGCTGCCCTAACAACAGCCGCAAGGATTCAGGAGATCCCAATGAAGCCTGCAACAAAAACTTCAAGAACAAATTAAAAAAACGCATTTTCAAAAAAGTCCGGTTTGAGTTGTTCCACGAAAACAATCATAACTCACTCATTTTTTATCCAAAAATTACGAATTTACTGTCAAATCGAAGGTATAAAAAATTACTATGTTTTATATGTTGAAGTTTTTCCAGAAAATCGATCGAAAAGTCGCAGTTTTTAAAATTACAGCAAACTTCGAGTTTTGAGATCTAAAAACATTTCAAAATCGATCCAACCATTTTTGCTCAAATATTTGCATAACATTCACATGTTTTTCAAACAATAAATATCAAAATATTTACTATGACAAGATCGATTCAAAAACGAAAGAATATACATGTCTTTTGATATTTAACGTTACTGAAACGACGATATCAAAGTGGGAAGGATGCGAGGGTTGATCTGGGACGAACATGGCACGATTTTTCTTGAAGAAAACTCAACGAGAATTGCTGGAAATTTTGAAGAGGAGGGGACGGCTGATGGTACACTAGAACCCTATGCTTTTCTCTTAAAAAATGAAATGAAATGAAGGGAGAATTGTACGTGGGTGATAATGTGTGTGTGCATGTGTTTGTAGGTAATAAGGGAAATTAATTTAGCTTAATTAATAATTAATTGTCTAATTAGGGAATAATCATGCATGGGTAAATAATTAATAATGGGACAAAATTGTGCTTAATTAATAATTAAGTACTTAATTAGGGGATAATCATGCATGAGTAAATAATAATAAAATAATACTAATCTAATACTAACTTATATAACATCTCTAATGTAAAATAAAATTCACAAGTGACACATCTTTAAAAGTTTAAAAACTCATAAAATCACTTAATAATCAAATTATGCTTTAAAAATGCTAGAAACTAAATAAATCATTTAAAATGACACTTTCTTGACTTAAAATAAAATACCACATTTTAAAATTGTCAAAATCGTCGTCGTTCTCCTTTCCTCGATCCCGCATCGAATAATTGCCTGAAACATGAAACTCAAGATAACATTTTAATGTGCATCACAAAACCAAAATTAATTTAAAATAAAGCATTTGAATAAATCATGTATCTCTAAAATCCTTTTAAATTTAAATAAATGATTTAGAATTTTAATTAAATACATGGGTTTTACGTGTACTGAGTTTGGGCTCAACAGTTCCACCCCCACTTATATATATTTCGTCCTCAAAATTAAATCTTATCAAACAACTCCGGGTAGCGGTTACTCGTGTCTGATTCTGTATCCCAAGTGGCCTCCTCCACTGATTGATTCAGCCACCGGACTTTGACCAACTTGGTCACTTTGTTCCGAAGTCTCCACTTCTGTCTGTCTAGGATTTGGACAGGTCTTTCCTCATATGACGGATCCGGAGCAAGTTGTAACGGCTCGTAGCTCAAAACATGCGAAGGATTAGCTATATACTTCCTTAGCATCGAGACCTGGAACATATTGTGTACACCGGCCAGGTTCAGCGGTAGGGCTAGACGATAGCAAGTGTCCCAACCTTGTCAGGAATCTCGAACGGTACAATGAATCTCGGACTCAGCTTGCCTCTCTTCCCAAACCTCATAACACCCTTCATAGGTGCTATCTTTACGAATACGTGATAACCTACGGCAAACTCGAGATCTCTCCTTCTCTTATCAACATAACCCTTTTGACGACTCTGGGCGGTCTTCATCCTGTCACGAATTTTGACCACCACATCTGCAGTTTGCTGAATGATTTCTGGACTAAGTTCTGATCTCTCACCGACTTCATCCCAATAAATCAGCGATCTGTATTGTAATGCCCGAGATTTTGATTATGGTAATCTGAAATGATTTGTTGATAATTGATGTGATTTTAGACGGAACGGGAAAGCCGGAAAGAAGATTAAAATTACGTGCGAGGATGAGCCCTCGCGCATATGCGCGACCCCGCCGGGCGCATATGCGCGAGGTACACAGAGAACCTCGTGCATATGCGCGACATGGATCGACGCATATGCGCGAGGGTGGCAGAGAGTTGTGAAGAACCTCGCGCATATGCGCCGAGTGAGGGCGCGCATATGCACGAGTTGCGGTGATGCTACGCGCCGAGACATATTGTCTCGTGCATATGCGAGAGACGTGCATCACCTAGAGTTAGCCACTTGGTCATGGCATGCAGGATATATATTACCAAAGTACAATTCCCTAATTTAATTGCTACAGAAGAAGAACGAATCTCCCGAGAGAAATTCAAGTTCTTGACCTTAGAATTTGGTTTGCGGGAAATCTGTTCGTCCGATTTTCAATCTGACTTCGATATTGTGATTCTCGCGACGAGAGTTTCAACCAAACGTAAGTGTTTCTACGTTTTGTTATGTTTTGAAATTATGATATTGAAGGAATCGGATATGATTTATATATTGTGTTCCTTACATGTTAGAAATCATATAATCAAAACCGGATTGAAGAACATATACCGTATAGAATTGTTATGATTTTCAGAGTTGATTTGATTTAGATTTGATATCAGATTTGTATTGCTATCGATTATGAGATGTTGGGATTTATATCTGATTGATATTGTAAATCTGGGTATACTGAGATTATGCAGTTATGCCGTTGAAATAGAATTTGATTGATTTCTGATTATATTCAGTATTGAGTTGAGTGGTATACTGATATTGTACTCCTCGATATTGTTATTACCAGATTGAGTATGGAACGATCTGAATTCGAGACTTCGACTTCGTCAGACCGAGAAGAGAAAGGTATAAATTAATGTTGATCCGGGATTGCACAACTCGAGTTTGATTTAACTTGAGTTTCCGAAAATCACATACTGAAGTGTCATTGCCTCGATATGTTGCAATGTTTGAGAATAATATGCTGATTCTATTGATTTATAGTTAAGCATATGTTATGTGAGGATTCATGGGCGGATATGCCTAGTCCTTGGGCTGATGTGCTTGATATTTGGCGGAGATGCCAATTTGCAGGATATGCCAAGTCTGTGGCGGATATGCAAAGACACCGGACGTTTGGTCATATCGATGTTGCCTAGGAGTGGAGCAACTTCTATTGTCGAGATTCGATATGTACAGGACCAAAGTCCGTAAATAAGAACGTACTGCCACCACGATCGGGAGAGTAGGTGGGAGATTGTTACGTTCTTATGCAGATCGGGATCCCTATACTAGGAACGAGTCGAGTCAGAGAGTATGAGTCAGAGTTTGATTTACAGTTTTATATCGATTAATGTCTGTCGGATTTGATACATAATATTTATATTTATTTCATGCTTTTATATCTGTTATATGATTGCATGTATACATGATTTATACTGGGAATGTATTTCTCACCGGAGTTATCCGGCTGTTGTTGTGTTTGTATGTGTGAATGACAACAGGTGGGACATGATCAGGGTCAGGATGAGGATGAGAGAGGACAAGTTAGTGTGGAGATTCGGACCCAGAATGAGAATATGTTTCAGCACTTGATATTTAGTGGTTGAACCTTAGTTTGATTTTAATGTATTTAGTACAAGACATGTACTTTACTTTTGACATGCATATTAGATTGATTACATTACGTTTTCGCATTTGTATTTTAAAAAAAAATTAGACCCTGTTTATTTAATTGATCTAATTGTTCCCAAAGATGATTAAGAAATAAATTAGCTTCCGGGTCCCCAAATGTACTTCCTTCCATATAGTGCCTCGTAGAGAGCCATGCCTACAGACGATTGGAAACTGTTGTTGTATGTAAACTCCACTATAGGTAAATTTGATTCTCAATTTCCATGGAAGTTGATCACACTAGCTCTCAACAAATCCATCAAAATCTGAATCACTCGCTCAAACTGGCCATCTGTCTGAGGGTGAAATGCTGTACTGAAGAGCGACTTTGTCCCCATGGCTGCATGTAAGCTCTTCCAGATGGACAACGAGAACCTCGGGTCCCTGTCGGACACAATAGAAAATGGGATTCCGTGCAGTCGGAATATCTCCTTGATATAGAGCTCTGCATACTGAGTCATGGAGAAAGTCGTCTTCACTGGCAAGAGGTGTGCCGACTTAGTGAGTTGATCCACTATAACCCAAATAGCATTGGATCCTCTGACTGACATCGGAAAACCAACTACAAAGTCCATGGTGATATTCTCCCATTTCCACTCGGGGATAGGGAGTGGCTTAAGCATTCTTGCTGGCCTCTGATGCTCTGCCTTCATCTGCTGACAAGTGATGAAACTTAAAATTAATAATTTATTATATGTTAAAACCTGTATTTTAAAATTTAAGTTTCATTAAAATTATAAAATTATGTTATTTTATTATTGTTTGTTTATATTTAATTGTCTTACTAAATATGTTTTATTTTCAGGTTTTCTACCTGTTGGTAAAATAATGATAACTCAAGCTAGAAAATTCAAATGGAAGTGACTCAAACATGTTTGGAATTCCTTGAGAAATTATCTACAACTTTACAGAAGACATGATTGCCTAAAAAGTTCATTAAGATGATCAAATTGTGCAAATATCAAAAGGAGAACAAATTTACTTTTACTATGACTAGCATATAGTAAAAAAATCATAACTATTTCAATATTTAACCAAATGAGGTAAACCAAGTGGCCAAATTCATCTACAGACAATTCCCCACATGTTTGCCGTTTTAAACAGAGTCGAATTTTGTGATTAAAGTTGTGGAACAAAGCATTGAAAGAAGGGACATGGAATTGAACTTGGAGGAGACAAACAATACTATTGCAACTACATGGCATTAATAAAAGTTTTGACCCTTTCTCTCATTTGGCCTATAAATAGAGGCCTTGTGCTAGCTTGAGAATCATTCTATCTCATTGTAAAATATAGTGTGAGTGTGTATCAAAGTTCTAAGTTCCAATATATTTTCTTTCATGTTCTCAACTATGAATGATATTTTAGTGTTGATCAAAAGTAAGCTTATGGCAAGCTAAATCTATTATGTCAAGGTGAAGAGGATGCATTCTTGGTGAAGTAAGATTGTTTATATTTTGTATATTCTTTCTTTATTTCTTTTCATTTAGCTAACTTATTTTTATTGTAGGTATAAAAATGAATTATTTGTTGTTATCAATTTACATCAAATGCTTGATACCATTAAAGTCGTTATCTTGATTTGTTGTTTAATTTTGATACAATAAATATTTCATCCCTTATTATTATATATATATATATATATATTTATATAATAATATCATAATATTTCATTTAGACGATAGTGTGGCTCTGCCGGTTGTTCTAAATGAAATATTATGATTTAATACTGACATCTAACAATCTAACATTTACTTTATCGCAACTAACTTTTATTTTTTGCATCTAACTTTTACTTTCTCGCAACTAACTTTTACTTTTCCGCAACTAACATTTATTTTATCGTAACTAACTTTTACTTTACCGGAACTAACTTATTAAATCAATATATTTCATTTAGGCAATAGCGTGGCTCTGCCGGTTAGTTCTAAATGAAATATAATGATTTAATTTAACATTTACTTTATGCAATTATTTATTTATATAGTTATAATTATAATCATATGTACCATATATAAAATATCGGTTAATTCGGTATTTTCTATAGTGGGAACTATATTATATTATGTGTGTGTTTAATTTTCTTGGAACCATTATTTATGGTGGTTTTTTTTGTTTTACTTTTAGTTAAACAATATTACATAAACCAAGAATAAATCTTCAAGCCTTGACAAAATTTATAATTTGTAAACTTCATTCTTGCATTTGGTAATCTATAAATTAATAAATTTAACTCAAAATAACCTCTCTGAGGATCGATCTCGTACTTACGAAATATTTTACTTGCAGACAACCTACACTTGGGTGAATTATTATTTAAGTAGTAGCAATTTTTTGGCGCCGTTGCCGGGGAGGTATAAATTAAGTTTATATTTTTTAATTATGTTTTATTTATATGTATTGTGTTTTTTTTTTTTTTTTGTATGAGTATTTGGAGTCGAAAAAAAAGTGGTAGACTTATTCGAGTATCTGAAAATAATTTAAACATGGATGATAATTCAAATAATCAAGATAATGATGATGATAATAATAATAATAATAATAATAATAATAATAATAATCAAGAACATGATCAATTAAGAAAACTTAGGCACCATTTGAACCCTATTAGAACTAGTGCCACATCTTGTTTAGTTTTTCCTCCTGATGCATCTAATTTCAACTTCAAATCTCAAATTATTCAACTTTTACCAAATTTTCATGGCTTAGATTCTGAAAATTCATATTTGCATCTAAGAGAATTTGGGGAAGTTTGTAACACTTATAATGATCAAAATTGTAGCATGGCTATAGTTCGATTAAAGCTATTCTCTTTTTCTTTAAAAGATAAAGCTAAAACATGGCTAAAAAATTTAAGATCAAGTTCAATAAGATCATGGGAAGAAATACAACAACAATTTCTCAAAAAGTTTTTCCCTTCCCATAGAACTAACTCTTTTAAAAGACAAATTACAACTTTTTCTCAAAAACAAGGAGAAACGTTTTATCAATGTTAGTATAGATATAAAGAATTACTTAATACATGCCCACATCATGGTTTTGAAACATGGAGAATATTTTCTCACTTTTATGAAGGTCTAATACCTAAAGATAGGCAAATGATAGAATTCATGTGTAATGGAACTTTTGAAGATAAAAACCCAAATGAAGCTATGGAATATTTGGATTCATTAGCAGAAAATGCTCAAAATTGGGATAATATAGGCACAATAGAACCACCAACAACTTGTAATGCCCGGAAATTTAATCCTAGTAATCTGTAATTATTGATTTATAATTTGATATGATTATGAAAGGATTGACCAATACACGATTTGAGGTAACGTGTGATAATTTATGTGCGAGGACAGTGCCTCTCGCGCACGTGCGCGACGTGATGCGCGCCCTTGCGCCAAATGGGCAGAAGACCTCGCGCATATGCACGACATGAGGGCGCGCATATGCGCAAGCTGCACAGGTCGAGTCCAGAGGGCCTCGCGCATATGCGCGGAACTGAGGCGCGCATATGCGCGAGCGGCTGGGAAGACACGCGCCGAGACATACTGTCTCGCGCATATGCGCCGAGAAGGGTCGCGCATATGCGCGAGACGTGTTGCGCGTAGAGTTCGCCATTTGCCTTGATGCATGTTACGTATATATATATATATATATATATATATATATATATATAAACAAATACGTTAAGCTTCAGAAAAACGAGAAATCGAAAGGGAAACTTTGGGAAAAATTGTCCTTGAATCTTAGGATCGCGATTGTGTAAAATCCGTCCGTCTGATTTTGAATCTGACTTCGGTACTGTGTTCATATCAACGCAGGCTACAACTGGACGTAAGTTTTACTACGTTTTGATATGATTTGAAATTATGATGTTGTCAGAATTGTATGGAATTCATATATGATGTTCTGGACAGGTTAGATATCATAGAATTGAAGTCAGATTAAGAAATGGACTGAGTATGGAATTGTTATGATTTTCTGAAGTTAATTGACTGAGATATGATATCAGATTGTATTGGTATCGATTATTAGTTGAGGGAATTATTATCTGGTGATGTTATATTGACCGGGATATCGGGATTGTGCGGTTATACCGTTGATTTTGAATTATTAATCAGATTGGTATCGATTTAAACGGTATATTGATATGATATCATTGATATTGCCATTTCCAGATCGAGGGATTGACAGAGTTTGAATTCCTGACCGAAACTACAAACGAAAGGTATAAGTCAATGTGGTATCGGGAGATCGACTTAAGTCGGTTTAGACTTGAGTTTCCCTAAATCACGTACTTTACTTTATTGCATTGATATTTGCATTGATTTGATTGATGTACTTGTTTTCTTGATTTATAGATAACAGGTATTAGACGAGTAATCTTGTGACAGAAGTGCCTGATAGTGGCGGGATCGCCACAGGCACATTGCACGATGTCACAAGATAGTGTATTGGCGAGAGTGCCAAAGTCTGTCAACGGATGATTGGCTATCGATGTGGATAGAATTTGGGTTTCTTCTATTACTGTTGATCGATGTCGTATCTGTGTGGATATAATTGGAGCTTCTTCTATTACTGGTGATCGATTTTATATCGGTGCGGATAGAAATAGAGTTCCTTCTATTACTGGTGATCGATACCATATCGGTGTGGATAGAATCAGACCTTTTTCTATTTCTGGTGATCGATACCTTATCGACGTGGATAGAACTGGAGTCTTTTCTATTACTGTTGGTCGATATAGGAATGCCAAGTTCTGGAAACCGGGATCCCTAGACTAGGTTGAGTCTAGTCTAAATTGTGTAGCTACGAGTATTGTCGACAGTTTGATATTAGTTATGTTTCAGATTTTGATACATATTGCTGTTACCTGTTACATGCTTTATATTTGTTTATATGATTGCATGTTTCGTTGATTTATACTGGGATTATATTCTCACCGGAATTATCCGGCTGTTGTTTTGTTTGTATGTGTACATTACAACAGGTGAGACAGGATCAGGGTCCAGAAGATGAGGAGAGATCGTGATAGAGTGGAGACTTCGGACTTTGATGTATATAGGGTTGTGGCACTTGATAATTAGATGTTGAACCTTAGTTTTACTGATTTGTAGACGGTACAGGACTTGTACTTTATTTTATACTTAGTTGTATATTAGTTTGATGTCACTACGTTCCGCATTATTTAAAAAAAAAATTTAGACCTTGTTTATTATAATTGATTAATTAGTCCCAATGATGATTAAGAACATGATTAGCGTCCGGGTCCCCACAACAGGTGGTATCAGAGCGATAGATCCTTGAGACTGAGATAGGAGCTAGTGAGCAGGGTAGATTGAGGTTTTCTTTCCTGCTTTTGATTGCTAGCATGACTTACTGCTTTATAATGCATGTTTATCTGTTTATCTGACTTGATTTGAAAACATGTATTATTAAGAATGGATCCGCACCGATTCTGGATCAGCTGTAAGATGATCCGAGGAGGATTGAAACTGATATGTGGTAGTTGGGATTACTAATCCTTTTGATTATCAGATATGCCTCCAAGAAGAGTACCTGAACAGGGTAGTACTTCAAATCCTCCAATGGACATTACAGCCACTCCAATGGAGACCTTGTTAAAGAGATTTCAGTCGTTCCATCCACCAACTCTGAAGGGTACGGAGAATTCAGTGGAATGCGAGAGTTGGTTAGATGATATCGAGATGTTGTTTGAGTCCTTGGATTATACTGATGAGAAGAGGGTGAAACTGATAGGGCACCAGTTACATGATGTGGCAAAGAACTGGTGGATTACCACAAAGCGGGCCTTGGAACAACGAGGTACGATTATCACCTGGAATGTCTTTAGAATTGAATTTTATCAAAGGTTCTTTCCAGTGTCGTATAGAAAGGACAAGGGAGCCAAGTTTGCAAACTTGAGACAGGGACAACTAAATATCGAGGAATACGTGGCCAAATTCTCTACACTGCTCCGATTTTCTCCCCACGTAGATGAACATGACGAGGCCGTTGCGGACCAGTTCATAAATGGCCTAAATCCTGAAATCTTTACCTTGGTGAATACCAGGAGGCCAAACAATTTCATCGATTCCTTGAACCGAGCCAAGGAAGCCGAAGCCGGTTTAATGAGACAGAGAGAGGCTTCGTTTGTGCCTTCAGCACCGAGATCACAGATGCCTCCACCAGCTCCTCGATTTGAGAGCGGCAGTACGATGGGCATACGATTGAGTTAGACTGTATTGTGCTTGGGATATCTGACTTTGATTGTATTATCGGTATCGATACGTTGACCAAGTACAGGGCTACAGTCGATTGTTTCCACAAAATTGTTCGATTCAGACCTGAGATGGCTGAGGAGTGGAAATTTTACGGTAAGGGTTCTCGAGCTAGAATTCCTTTGATATCTGCTATGAATATGACTCGATTGTTGCAGAAAGGAGCGGATGGATTTCTAGTTTATTCAGTTGATTTACTGAAATCGAGTCCATCATTGGCGGATTCGCCAGTGGTGTGCGAGTTTGCTGATGTCTTTCCAGATGAGATTCCTGGATTGCCTCCGATGCGAGAGATTGATTTCAGTATTGAATTGATGCCAGGTACAGTTTCGATTTCGAGGGCTCCATATCGAATGGCACCGATCGAGTTAAAAGAGTTGAAAGAACAGTTGGAGGATTTACTGGCCAAGGGGTATATCAGACCGAGTGTATCGCCTTGGGGTGCTCCAGTACTGTTTGTGAGGAAGAAAGACGGGTCGATGAGACTTTGTATCGACTACCGGCAACTGAACAAGGCAACGGTAAAGAATAAATATCCATTGCCTCGTATCGACGATTTGTTTGATCAGTTGCAGGGTTCATCTGTGTATTCCAAGATCGATCTGAGATCTAGATACCATCAACTGAGAGTCAAGGATTTTGATATCTCAAAGACAACATTCAGAACCAGGTACGGACATTATGAGTTTATTGTCATGCCTTTTGGGTTAACGAATGCATCGGCGGTATTTATGGGATTAATGAACCGCGTCTTTCAGAAATATTTGGATGATTTTGTTATCATATTCATTGATGATATATTGATTTATTCAAAGAATATGATTGAGCATGCTGATCATCTGAGGACTGTGTTAAGAATTTTGAGGGCGGAGAAACTGTATGCTAAATTGTCGAAATGCGAGTTCTGGTTGAAACAGGTGGTATTTCTGGGGGATATTATATCTGGAGACGGGATATCAGTTGATCCCAATAAAGTTGAGGCAGTGATTTCGTGGCCGAGACCGACATCTGTACCAGAGATACGCAGTTTTATAGGTTTGGCAGGATATTATCGTCGATTTATTAAAGATTTTTCGAGTATTGCCAAACTGATTACACAGTTAACTCAGAAAAATGCTCCGTTTGTTTGGTCTGAGGAATGTGAGACCAGTTTTCTCGAACTGAAGAAGAGATTGACCAGTGCTCCTGTGTTGATAATTCCTTCAGGTACTGGTGGATTTGTTGTTTACTGTGATGCATCTCACCGAGGATTGGGTTGTGTTTTGATGCAGCAAGGACATGTGATCGCCTATACCTCAAGACAGCTGAAGCCCCACGAATCTCGTTACCCAATTCATGATCTTGAATTGGCAGCAATAGTCTTTGCCTTGAAGATATGGCGACATTACCTTTACGGTGAGAAATTCGAAATCTATTCTGATCACAAAAGCTTGAAATATATCTCTTTTCACAGTCAGAATTGAATATGAGACAGCGGAGATGGCTGGATTTATTGAAAGATTTTTATTGTGAAATCAAATACTATCCAGGAAAGTCTAATGCAGCAGCTGATGCACTGAGTCGAAAGGTATGTTCTCTATCCTTATCGACTATGGGAGTCTCGAATTTGATAAAAGACTGCTGTTTGTCTGGATTAGTATTTGAGACAGATCAGAGACCAATAAGATTATATACTATTCAAGCGGAACCAGAGCTGATTTTGAAAATTAAAGCAGCTCAGAAAGTTGATCAGAATATACAGAAGTCGATTGCTATGGTTAAAGCTGGACATCGATCGGAATATCAGGTTCAAAATGGTATTTTGTATGTGAATAATCGTCTTGTTGTGCCGAATGTTTCGGAATTAAGACAGCGAATACTAGCAGAAGCGCACAACAGTCGTTTTAGCATTCATCCTGGTGGTAGGAAAATGTATAATGATTTGAAGACACAGTATTGGTGGAAACAAATGAAGTATGATGTGACTGAATTTGTATCCAAGTGTCTGAATTGCCAACAGGTGAAAGCTGAGAGGAAGAAACCAGGAGGATTGTTGCAGAGTTTGTCGATTCCTGAATGGAAATGGGATCACATTTCCATGGATTTTGTGACGCAGTTACCGAGATCCTCCCGAGGTTGTGATGCGATTTGGGTCGTGATTGATCGATTGACCAAATCCGCATGCTTTATTCCATACAAGATGACCTATAGATATGATCAGATGGCCGATATCTACGTCAAGGAAGTGGTTAGACTGCACGGAGTGCCGAAGTCGATTGTTTCAAACCGAGATCCTCGATTTACTTCGCACTTCTGGCAGAGTTTGCAGCAATTTCTCGGTACTAAGTTACATCTGAGTACCGCATATCATCCACAGACTGACGGACAGTCAGAGCATACGATCCAGACATTGGAAGATATGCTGAGAGCTGTAGTGCTTGACTTTAGCACTAACTGGAAAGATGTGTTGCCTCTTTGCGAGTTTTCGTACAACAATAGCTATCAAACGAGTATTGAGATGGCACCATTTGAAGGGTTGTACGGAAAGAAGTGTCGATCCCCTCTTTATTGGGATGATATCTCTGAAGTTCCGGAGACCGGACCTGATATGATCAGAGATATGACTGAAAAAGTGAAATTGATTTAGAAGAAAATGAAGGCAGCCCAGGACAGACAAGCTAAATATGCCAACCTTCGGCGACGACCGTTGGTATTTGAAGCAGGAGACCGAGTGTTCCTGAAGATCTTTCCTTTCAGAGGTGTGGTCCGATTCGGGAAGAAGGAAAATTGTCTCCACGATATGTTGGTCCTTATGAAATTCTTGAAAAGATAGGAGTCGTGCCTATCGACTCGCTTTGCCGCCTTCATTATCAGGGATACATGATGTCTTTCATGTATCAATGCTGCGGAAGTATCTCCCTGATGATTCACACGTTATTCAACCCGACGAGACCGAGCTGGATGAGACATTGAGTTATGTCGAGAAACCGATTCGGATTATCGATCGTAAAGAAAAACAGCTCAGAACGAAGATGATTCCGTTGGTGAAAGTACAATGGACTCGTCATGGCGTTGAAAAAGCCGCTTGGGAGACTGAATCAGATATGAGACAAGAATTCCCAGCATTATTTCAGTGATGTAAATTTCTGTTCAGTTTTGTTACATACCTTCTTATTGATATGATGGATTGCCTGTGATTTCGGGGACGAAATCATATCTTAGGGGGGGAGAAATGTAATGCCCGGAAATTTAATCCTAGTAATCTGTAATTATTTATTTATAATTTGATATGATTATGAAAGGATTAACCGAGACAGGATTTGAGGTAACGTGTGATAATTTATGTGCAAGGACAGTGCCTCTCGCGCACGTGCGCGACGTGATGCGCGCCCATGCGCCAAATGGGCAGAAGACCTTGCGCATATGCGCGACATGAGGGCGCGCATATGCGCGAGCTGCACAGGTCGATTCCAGAGGGCCTCGCGCATATGCGCGAGCGGCTGGGTAGACACGCGCCGAGACATACTGTCTCGCGCATATGCGCCGAGAAGGGTCGCGCATATGCGCGAGACGTGTTGCGCGTAGAGTTTGCCATTTGCCTTGATGCATGTTAGGTATATATATATATATATATATATATATATATAAACAAATACGTTAAGCTTCAGAAAAACGAGAAATCGAAAGGGAAACTTTGGGAAAAATTGTCCTTGAATCTTAGGATCGCGATTGTGTAAAATCCGTCCGTCTGATTTTGAATCTGACTTCGGTACTGTGTTCATATCAACGCAGGCTACAACTGGACGTAAGTTTTACTACGTTTTGATATGATTTGAAATTATGATGTTGTCAGAATTGTATGGAATTCATATATGATGTTCTGGACAGGTTAGACATCATAGAATCGAAGGCAGATTAAGAAACGGACTGATTATGGAACTGTTATGATTTTCTGAAGTTAATTGACTGAGATATGATATCAGATTGTATTGGTATCGATTATTAGTTGAGGGAAATATTATCTGGTGATGTTATATTGACCGGGATATCGGGATTGTGCGGTTATACCGTTGATTTTGAGTTATTGATCAGATTGGTATCGATTAAAACTGTATATTGATATGATATCATCGATATTGCCATTGCCAGATCGAGGGATTGACAGAGTTTGAATTCCTGACCGAAACTACAAACGAAAGGTATAAGTCAATGTGGTATCGGGAGATCGACTTAAGTCGGTTTAGACTTGAGTTTCCCTAAATCACATACTTTACTTTATTGCATTGATTTGATTGATGTACTTGTTTTCTTGATTTATAGACAACAGGTATTAGACGAGTAATCTTGTGACAAAAGTGCCTGATAGTGGCGGGATCGCCACGGGCACATTGCACGATGTCACAAGATAGTGTATTGGCGATAGTGCCAAAGTCTGTCACCGGATGATTGGCTATCGATGTGGATAGAATTTGGGTTTCTTCTATTACTGTTGATCGATGTCGTATCGGTGTGGATAGAATTGGAGCTTCTTCTATTACTGGTGATCGATATTATATTGGTGTGGATAGAATTAGAGTTCCTTCTATTACTGGTGATCGATACCATATCGGTGTGGATAGAATCAGACCTTTTTCTATTTCTGGTGATCGATACCTTATCGACGTGGATAGAACTGGAGTCTTTTCTATTACTGTTGGTCGATATAGGAATGCCAAGTTCTGGAAACCGGGATCCCTAGACTAGGATTGAGTCTAGTCTAAATTGTGTAGCTACGAGTATTGTCGACAGTTTGATATTAGTTATGTTTCAGATTTTGATACATATTGCTGTTACCTGTTACATGCTTTATATTTGTTTATATGATTGCATTTTCGTTGATTTATACTGGGATTATATTCTCACCGGAATTATCCGGCTGTTGTCTTGTTTGTATGTGTACATGACAACATGTGAGACAGGATCAGGGTCCAGAAGATGAGGAGAGATTGTGATAGAGTGGAGACTTCGGACTTTGATGTATATAGGGTTTTGGCACTTGATAATTAGATGTTGAACCTTAGTTTTAGTGATTTGTAGACGGTACAGGACTTGTACTTTATTTTATACTGAGTTGTATATTAGTTTGATGTCACTACGTTCCGCATTATTAAAAAAAAAATTTAGACCCTGTTTATTATAACTGATTAATTATCCCAATGATGATAAAGAACATGATTAGCGTCCGGGTCCCCACACAACTAAAAACAATAATTCAACAAATGGGGGTGGTATCTATAATCTTAAAGATGATATAGATATTCAAGCTAAACTTGCATCTTTAGCAAGAAAAATTGAGTCATTAGAAATGAAAAAGAGTGGTCAATTAAAAAGTATTCAAGAAATTGTTTGTCATATATGTGATACGCATGATCATGCTACAAAAGATTGTCCAACATTAACTTCATTTAAAGAATGTCTCCACGAACAAGCAAATTATGTTAACAATTATAAAAACCAATACTAGATCCTTTTTCACCATCATATAATCCTGGATGGAAAAATCATCCTAATTTTAGTTGGAGGAATAATAATAATACACAACCGTCACAACAATTCAAAATAACCAAAATCATCAAGGTTATATTCCTTATGTTACACCTCCAAGAAAAAACTTTGAAGATGTAATTCATGCATTTATCAAAAATCAAGAGTTTATCAATATTCAAAACAGTCAATCTATGAGTGATTTGAAAGAAACTCTTGCAAAATTTGCATCTGCACTTAATATTCATGAAAAAGGAAAATTTCCATCTCAACCTCAACCTAATCCTAAAAATCAAAATCAAAAATTAAAAAATGAAAAAATTGATCAAATAAAATCTGTTATTACCCTTAGAAGTGGTAAAATAGTTAATGTTCCATATAGTAATGAAAACAAGGATCATTTAAAATCAAAGAGTAAGGATGATAATCCTGATACTTTTGAGAATGATGATACCTTAAATTTTAAGAATAATATGGTGAATGATAAATCATCTGAAATAGTAAATAAGTCAAATAAACCTCCACCATTTCCTCATGCATTAACAAATTATAAAAAACAAAAAAGTGATTCTGATATCTATGAAGTTTTTAAACAAGTGAAGATAAATATTCCATTATTAGATGCTATTAAACAAGTACCTTCTTATGCAAAATTTTTAAAAGACTTATGTACTGTAAAGAGAAAATTGCATGTGAAGAAAAAAGCATTCTTGGCTGAATAAGTAAGTTCTATTCTTCAAAATAATTCTAGTTTAAAATATAAAGATCCTAGTTGTCCAACAATTTCATGTATTATTGGAGAAAATAAAATTAAAAAAGCTTTGTTGGATTTTGGAGCAAGTGTAAATTTACTTCCTTATTCAGTTTATGAAAAACTTAATTTAGGAGAATTAAAACTCACTTCTGTTACTCTCTTACTGGCGGATAGGTCAATCAAAATACCTAGAGGTATTGTAGAAGATGTGTTTGTTCAAGTTGATAAATTCATATATCCTGTAGATTTTATTGTTTTGAATACACAACCAATAGAAGTACATAATGAAATTCCAGTAATATTGGGACGACCATTTCTAACAACTTCAAATGCTTTAATTAATTGTCGAAATGGAATAATGAAAATTTCTTTTGGAAATATGACTCTAGAACTTAATGTGTTCAATTTATGTAAACAACCAAGTATTAATGAAAATGAATATGATAATGAAATTGAAACAATTGTGGAAGAAAATATACAAGAAGAAAACTTAAATCAACAATCTGAAGTTTTTTCAATAGAAAGTTTTGAGTTTAAAAATAATTTTAAAGAAGATGATAATACAAAACTTGAATTAAAAGTTTTACCATTAGAATTGAAATATGTATTTCTTGGTGAAAATAAAACATTTCTTGTTGTAATTTCTTCCACTCTTTTGCCAAATCAAGAAGAAGATTTGATTAAATTACTTAAAAAATATAAAAATGCAATTGGATGGACTTTGAAAGATATAAAAGGTATGAATCCTTTAATTTGTACACATAAAATTCATTTGGAAGAAAATGCTAAAACATATCAACAACCACAAAGAAGGTTAAATCCACATATGAAGGAAGTTGTTAAGAATGAAGTATTAAAAAAACTAGTAGACACTAGAATTATCTATCCAATTTCAGATAGTAAATGGGTTAGTCCAACACAAGTAGTACCTAAAAAGTCCTGCATCACTGTTATAAAAAATGAAAAGGGAGAGTTATTACAAGCTAGGATTCCATCTAGTTGGCGTATGTGTATTGATTATAGAAAATTAAATTATGCAACTAGAAAAGATCATTTCCCACTACCATTTTTAGATCAAATTCTAGAAAAAGTGGCAGGAAATTCTTATTACTGTTTTCTTGATTGGTATTCGGGGTATTATCAAATATCTATATCATTAGAAGATCAAGAAAAAACTACTTTTACTTGTCTTTTTGGAACTTTTGCATTTAAAAGAATGTCATGCTCCGGCTACTTTTCAAAGATGCATGTTAAGTATTTTCAGTGATATGATTGAAGAATATGTAGAAGTTTATATGGATGATATAACTGTTTTTGGAAACTCATTTGAAAATTGTCTTAAAAATCTAGAAGAAGTATTAAAAAGATGTGAAGAAAAAATCTTGTTTTAAATTGGGAAAAATGTCATTATATGGTTAAATCTGTGATTGTTTTAGGACATGTGATATCTGAAAAAGGAATTGAAGTTGATAAATCCAAAGTTGATATTATTGCTAATTTAACATCACCAAAAATGATCAAAGAAGTTCGATCATTCTTGGGTCATGCAGGATTTTATAGAAGGTTTATAAAAAATTTCAGCATAATATCTAAACCAATTTCAAATCTTTTAACAAAAGATACACAATTTGTGTGAAGGCCCTCGAACTACTTGCTTGAAAATTTGCGAAAAATTAAAAATTTTCTTTTTAGAAGAACTTAAATGGCCTCATACATAAAATCACTGGTGAATCAAGTTCAATATTTCAAAATATTGCAGCGGAAAAAATCAAAGTTTTTGCCAACAACAACGATTTAAAAATATCCAACAACTAATAAAAATTGTTTGCGAAGAAAATAACAACTGCTGCTCTGAGGTCCTCGGGTGCCACTACTGCCGACCCAAGCTGGCTCACTGGTCCCCGCCCTCGGCCCTGGCCTCATCAGTACCTACAACAATCAAGTCTAGTGAGCCTAAAGACTCAGCAAGCATAAATCGCAGGTAACGAGTAAAAATCTGAATTTAAAATATGCATGTGATAAAATATCCTGTCCTGAGGCATACTGAAAATAATCTGTACTAAGCAATTATAATACGTGCATAACTGAACTGGAAATCACTGTAAAAATATTTGCTCCTTGGAGCCTGTACTGAAATATCTGGTAAAATTTTCTGTTGAGATTATGTTTTACGCCTGTGGCCACTGCACTAAGCTGAACTGATCGGTAACTGGCTACCGGGGAGGCTGAAACTGAACTGAGCTGGCCGGTCACTGGCGACCGGGTGGTACCATACTGAACTGATCGGTCACTGGCGACCGTATAAAATAATGCTCCCATCATAGTGAATTGATCACAAGCAATATCGCATAAATCTCAAAAATAAGTATTTTCTATTTTCATGCACGTAATATAATTAAATGGCGTAATGAAAATATCCTGTATATTTTACCAACTGGATTGGATCGCTCCCAGGCTCGCTGCAACCTAAATATGCCATGAAAAATATGCAATAGTTTATACTTGACCAAACTATGCAATTAAGTTTGAAAATGCGACAATTACGTCTAACGACTTCGTATTTAATCATGACTCCAAACCAACCCGAACCAACACTGAACCGATGTATAGTCATGATTAAAATATGCTTAAAATTATGAACTAATGCTTCTAAAATGATAGGGTCGAAATCTAGGTGGAATGGAGGCCAAAACACGAAACGCTCTTTCGAGAGTCAATTTGGCACATTGCACCGTAAATTCTCGTACGACCTCAAAAATGATCCAAATGACGAACGGTCGAAAACATGACCTTCCCAACTCAATGAGGCACTGTCCAGTCCAAGGCCATGGGCTAAAAGCCAACCAAGAACTCGAACGACGCTTCTGAACAGCAGCATACTTGCTGTCAAAAATACAGCAGCTGCGCACTACAAGACTTGCATTGGTTTCGAGACTATCGGCCATTAGGGGCGTGAACCACCGACCAGAGACTCTTACCAACATCCCAAGGAATGATTTGAACCATGGCTAAGGGCCCTAGGCCAGCCACAATCCGCATCACACCATAACTCAACCGAAGGATCCAACCGAGAGCAACGTGCATGCGTGTGTAGTGTTTATGCTATGATCGATGTCTTGCGTCGTTCCAATGGCCATTTGATTGACCATGGCATGATCTAGACATCTAGGAGCATGATATGAACCGTGGCTAAGGGCCATAGGCCAACCAAGATCCACACCAAGCCACAAAAGAAACGAACCATATGCTGAAAAATATAAGGGCCGAATGGGGAAAGGGGCTGTTCTTGTTGATTATTTAAAAACCGATGAGCCATGGACCAAGCCACCAAAAGGGCGACTTAGTCACGTCTTAGACATGCTAGGGAAGTGATCCAACCATGGCTATAGGCCCTTGGGGCAGCCAAGATCAGATCCAACCCCTTGACAAGAAACTGAATTTTCGAACCACATTTTTCTGCACCTAAGGGACTTGCTGTCATTCTGAATTTCCAGCAAGCATGGGGCTGGTTTGAATGGACCAACATGGTCCTAATGCATCCTACTACATGTATACAAGCCGCCTTGGGAGCCTGGAATCGAACCAATCACCTGAAACCACAAAACTCAAAAAAACGTGAAGCTTGTCATGAAAGGGCCGAAATTCTGCATGTGTGTTCCAAAAATATTTTGACATGTATCTCGGTTTTTGCTTGCTAAAACATGATCATGTACTGAAAAATAAATGATAATATGACTTGATTGAGGTTTGAAAGAAATCTAGACATGCCTGGTTTCGTTTCGAAAGAAAACGAAAAGAAGAGACGAGACGGCGCGGAGGAGACGGAGTGGCTTGCTTCTCTACCTTTCTTGGCTCTCGATTTTTCTCCCTTTCTCCCTAGCTGCTATCCACGTTTTTTCTACTGAAAAGGGGTCTTATTTTCGGTGGAGGTGGAGGGGGGAGTGATGGTTATGAAGGTGAGGAGAAGGGTGCACAAAAATAGGATCATATCAAGACCAAGTCCACTCCCCTTTTGAATTTGAATTTTGAATTGATATCAAATGAGTTGGTGGATGCTTCTAGGAGGTGGTGGCCGAAATTTAGCTTGATTCTAGACTAGGATATGTCCATTTATTTAATTAAATTGTGCTCCCAAAAATCCTAGAATTATCCTACTAATTACATGCAAAGAATTGGTCAAAGTTGGTGAGTTGGAAAATGAATCTTCTAGCACTAAGGGTGGCCGAAAAATGCATGATAAAATAAAGGAAAATGTTGATTATCTAGTCAACTAATAATCCTTGAAAGCCTTACTAATCTTTTAAATAATTTAGTGAGCTAACCCCTTAATTTAATAACTTAAATGAGTTCATTTCTTAATCACCTCAAATAATTAAATTAAATCTTCAAACCTTCCTTTCTAACTTAAATGAACTTAGTTACTAGCTAAATTAACTTCTGGAAATATTTCTCAAATCTTAAATTCTATCTCAAAACTCCAACTCCGGTCCGGCCTCACTGAAAATACTGAAATGCTAAAAAATTCATCTACTGAACTGAAAAAATGAAATAATTAACTTCAAACAAATGCATTTAAAATAATCATGCAATGAAGTCAATTAAATTTAAAAATCTAGAATTATGCATGGCTTATACGTCTACTGATTTACGGGTTCTACAATCCTTCCCCCCTTAAATAAATTTCGTCCTCGAAATTAGAACTCATCGAATAACTCGGGGTATCGACTCCTCATCTCCGACTCAGACTCCCACGTAGCTTCCTCCTCTGAATGGTTGAGCCATTTGACTTTGACTCGCTTAACCAACTTGTTCCGAAGTTTCTTCTCTTGTCTGTTTAGGATCTGCACGGGTCTCTCCTCATAAGATAAGTTCGGAGTAAGCTGCAACGGCTCGAAATTCAGAACATGCGAAGGATTTGCCATATACTTCCTCAGCATGGAGACGTGAAAGACATTGTGTACTCCGGCCAGATTTGGCGGAAGAGCCACACGATACACTAGCGTCCCAACTCTGTCGAGGATCTCAAACGGTCCAATGAATCTCGGACTGAGCTTCCCTTTCTTGCCAAATCTCATGACACCCTTCATAGGTGCCACTTTCACGAAGACATGATCGCCCACTGCAAACTCTAACTCTCTCCTCCGCTGATCGGCATAACTCTTCTGTCGACTCTGAGCAGTCCTCATCCTATCACGGATCTTGACTACTACATCTGCTGCCTGCTGAACAATCTCTGGACCCAACTCTGCTCTCTCTCCTACTTCATCCCAATGAACAGGAGATCTACACTTGCGGCCATACAGCGCTTCATACGGAGCCATACCTATGGACGACTGGAAACTGTTGTTATAGGTGAACTCTACCAATGGTAAGTTCGACTCCCAACTCCCAGAGAAATCAATGACGCAAGCACGGAGAAGATCCTCTAAGATCTGAATAACTCGCTCCGACTGTCCATCTGTCTGCGGATGGAAAGCTGTGCTAAACAGCAACTTCGTACCCAAAGTCGAATGCAAACTCTTCCAAAACGAGGAAGTGAATCTGGGATCTCTGTCGGATACGATAGAAACTGGAATACCGTGGAGTCGGACTATCTCTCGGATATACAGCTCTGCATACTGAACCATGGTGAAAGTCGTCTTAATAGGCAAGAAGTGCGCTGATTTGGTAAGACGATCTACAATCACCCAGATAGCATTCGATCCTCTGGCTGACCTCGGCAATCCGGTCACAAAGTCCATGGTAATGTTCTCCCACTTCCACTCGGGAATAGGAAGAGGCTTGAGCAAACCTGCTGGTCTCTGATGCTCGGCCTTCACTAACTGGCAAGTCAGGCACTCGGATACAAAACGCCTGATGTCCTTTTTCATCCCTGGCCACCAATACAATAGCTGCAGATATTTGTACATCTTCGTACTCCCAGGGTGAATAGAGTACGGGGACGTATGGGCCTCTGATAAGATGTCTGCTCGGATAGAATCACTGCTAGGAACCCATATCCTATCTCGGCATCTCACAATACCGTCGCTGACTGAATACAAAACACTGCCCTTAGCTTCATCTCTCTTCTTCCACTGTGCCAACTGCTCATCTGCTGCCTGACCGCTGCGAATACGGTCAATAAGAGAGGACTGGATAGTCAAGGTAGATAAACGAGGAACTCTACCTCGAGGGTAAGTCTCAAGATCAAACCTCTGCATCTCAATCTGAAGAGGTTTCTGAATCGTCAAATGAGCCATCACTGCGACTTTCCTGCTCAAAGCATCCGCAACTACATTAGCTTTACCCGGGTGATAGCTAATGTCACAATCGTAGTCTTTCACAAGCTCCAACCAACGTCTCTGACGCATGTTCAGCTCCTTCTGCGTAAAGAAATACTTGAGGCTCTTATGGTCGGTAAAGATCTGACACTTCTCCCCATACAGATAGTGCCTCCAAATCTTCAAAGCAAAAACTACGGCCGCTAACTCCAGATCATGGGTGGGGTAGTTCTTCTCGTGAATTTTCAGCTGTTGAGAAGCATACGCTATCACTCTCCCATGCTGCATCAAAACTGCACCTAAACCAAGCTTCGAAGCATCGGTATAAAGGACAAACTCACCAGATCCTGACGGTACAGCCAAAACGGGTGCTCAGATAAGAGCTTGCTTCAAAGTATCGAAGCTCTTCTGACACTCCTCGCTCCACACAAACTTCACATTTTTCTTTGTCAGTGCTGTGAGTGGAACGGCAATAGAGGAAAATCCTTGGATGAATTTTCTGTAATATCCTGCTAGCCCAAGAAAACTGCGGATCTCTGATGCATTCTGAGGCACAACCCAATCTCTGACTGCTGCAACTTTCGCCGGGTCTACCTCAATACCACTGCTAGAAACAATGTGGCCCAAGAACGCCACCTTCTCTAACCAGAATTCGCACTTACTGAACTTTGCGAATAGTTTATGTTTCTGCAATGTCTGCAACACTGTGGTCAGATGCCTGCTGTGCTCCTCCCGATTCTTGGAGTAGACAAGAATGTCATCTATGAACACTATCACAAACTGGTCAAGGTACGGCTGAAATACGCGATTCATTAGGTCCATGAAGATCGCTGGCGCATTCGTCAGACCGAACGGCATCACTAGGAACTCGTAGTGGCCATAACGAGTCCTGAAAGCTGTCTTCGAGACATCAGCATCTCTCACCCTCAACTGGTGATAACCGGAACGCAGATCTATCTTGGAGAAAATCGAAGCTCCCTGCAACTGGTCAAACAGATCCTCAATCCTCGGCAGTGGGTATTTATTCTTCACTGTAACCCTGTTCAACTCCCGGTAGTCAATGCAAAGCCTCATCGAGCCATCCTTCTTTTTCACGAATAAGACTGGCGCGCCCCATGGAGAAAAGCTCGGGCGAATGAACTCCTTGTCAAGAAGTTCTTGGATCTGCTTCTTAAGCTCTGCCATCTCTGTCGGTGCTAGTCGGTACGGTGCTTTGGATATCGGAGCCGTACCTGGCATAAGCTCAATGGAAAACTCCACCTCTCTCTCGGGTGGCATACCAGAGACGTCTTCGGGAAAAACGTCTAAGAAATCTCTGACAATCGGAACATCTGAGGCTGACTGGCTGGGTTCCTCGGGGACAGATAAAAAGGTTGCTAGAAATGCCCGACACCCTCTATGCATGAGCTTCCTAGCCTGAACATAAGGAATAATGCGCGGTAAAGGAAAGTACCTGTCCGGCTCAAATAAGAACTGCTCCATTCCAGGCGGTCGGACAAGAACGGATCTCCGCTGGAAGTCTATCAACACTCTGTTCCTCAATAGCCAGTCCATCCCTAGGATGATGTCAAATTCCGGCATCGGTAGCACAATCAGATCCGCATAAACAAGATTACCGTGCAGCTCAAGGTCTATATCTCGGATAACATTGGTGGCTGCCATCTCCTCTCCTGACGGCAACACTACTGAAAAGGCTGTATCTAGCCCAATGGTCTGGATCTTGAGAAAGTTTGCAAAGACCTCCGAAATAAACGAGTGAGTGGCCCCTGAATCTATCAAGGCCTTGGTAGCGGAACCAGATATAAAAATTCTCCCTGAAAGAGCGGAGTTCTAAGTTGAATCCCACTACAAGATCTAAACTTATAGACATGCAAAGGTCTAGGTTCCTCTAGCTTAATTTCCCCGAAATAAATCTGAGTAGAGCATGCAATCCTATAACAGTTCTAAGTTCAAAATCTAAATCCCGATTCCCAAAATGCTGAAATTCGAAGAATAACTTAAAGTTTAGAGGTACCTGTCAACAACATAGTCTCCGGGTTGGTTTCCGCGGCATGGAGAGCAAAAACTCTGCCTTGGGTAGGCAGATTCCTCTGAGGACACTGCAGCAACATGTGGTCTGGACTGCCACACTTAAAACACTTTCCTGAGCCAGCCATACATGCTCCAGGATGGCGACGTGAGCACCTGGGACAGACTGGGTGCTCCTGAGTCCTCGGGGCTGGGCGTCCCCGCTGCTGCTGCTGCTGGCCTCTGTTCCTGGGCGGTCCATGAAAAGGCCTCTTATTCTGCTGCTGATGCTGAAGAGGAGGAGGGCGGTGCGGTGCCTGGACTGGGCGCTTGCCCTGGCGATCCCTCTCGATATCCCGCAGATCCTGCTCTGCGGCTAAGGCCTTGGAGACGGCAATCTCATAAGTAGCAGGGTCAGATACCCTAACATCCCGGCGCAAGATCGGCCGTAAACCCACCAGGAAGTGCATCAGCTTGGCTTTGGCATCATTCGCTATCAGGGGCACAAAGTGACAGCCCCTCTCGAACTTACGGATAAACTCCGTAACCGACATATCCCCCTGTCTCAGGCTCATGAACTCGGTGGTCAGCCTGGTGCGAACCTCCTCAGCAAAATACTTGGAGTAGAAAACCTCCGTAAAGTGGGTCCAAGAAAGTGTAGCCAATGTCAGGGCTACCGAAGCTCCTTCCCACCATAAGCGGGCGTCTCCAGTGAACAGGTAGGTGGCACATCGGACTCGGTCTGCGTCCCCCAGCTCCATAAAATCGAAGATAACCTCGAGGGATTTGATCCATCCCTCGGCAACCATGGGGTCAGATGTCCCAGAGAATTCCTTCGGGCGCATCTTCATGAATCGCTCATACACTGCCTCGGGCCCTGTCGGCCTGGCTGCGGCTGCGGCTACGGCTGCGGCATTGCCCCCCGCAAACTGTGCGAAGAACTGTGCCATCCCAGCTAACATCTGGGCACTCATGTCCGGTGGGGGCGGTGGAGGAGGTGGTAGGTCTCCCTCCGGTCTATGCTCCTCTCTGTCCTCTCGGCGAGGCTCCACCTCTCTGTTGCGCTCTAAAATGCGTCTAGGGGGCATACTGTTCCAACATAACCCATACGTAACTAACATGCATAATTCCATACTTTATTTTAAATGAACTCTGAAATACTGAAAATCTGGAAGCATGCTGACAAAATAATTCATGCTATAACTGAAATGCTGAACAAAATGCTGAACTGAAAAAAAACTTACAGACCAAAGGCGTGGCTTCGTGAGCTTCTCGCGGTCAGTAGTAGTGAAACCCTATACAGAACCACCGCTCTGATACCAACTGTGAAGGCCCTCGAACTACTTGCTTGAAAATTTGCGGAAAATTAAAAATTTTCTTTTTAAAAGAACTTAAATGGCCTCATACATAAAATCACTGGTGAATCAAGTTCAATATTTCAAAATATTGCAGCGGAAAAAATCAAAGTTTTTGCCAACAACAACGATTTAAAAATATCCAACAACTGATAAAAATTGTTTGCGAAGAAAATAACAACTGCTGCTCTGAGGTCCTCGGGTGCCACTACTGCCGACCCAAGCTGGCTCACTGGTCCCCGCCCTCGGCCCTGGCCTCATCAGTACCTACAACAATCAAGTCTAGTGAGCCTAAAGACTCGGCAAGCATAAATCGCAGGTAACGAGTAAAAATCTGAATTTAAAATATGCATGTGATAAAATATCCTGTCCTGAGGCATACTGAAAATAATCTGTACTAAGCAATTATAATACGTGCATAACTGAACTGGAAATCACTGTAAAAATATTTGCTCCTTGGAGCCTGTACTGAAATATCTGGTAAAATTTTCTGTTGAGATTATGTTTTACGCCTGTGGCCACTGCACTAAGCTGAACTGATCGGTAACTGGCTACCGGGGAGGCTGAAACTGAACTGAGCTGGCCGGTCACTGGCGACCGGGTGGTACCATACTGAACTGATCGGTCACTGGCGACCGTATAAAATAATGCTCCCATCATAGTGAATTGATCACAAGCAATATCGCATAAATCTCAAAAATAAGTATTTTCTATTTTCATGCACGTAATATAATTAAATGGCGTAATGAAAATATCCTGTATATTTTACCAACTGGATTGGATCGCTCCCAGGCTCGCTGCAACCTAAATATGCCATGAAAAATATGCAATAGTTTATACTTGACCAAACTATGCAATTAAGTTTGAAAATGCGACAATTACGTCTAACGACTTCGTATTTAATCATGACTCCAAACCAACCCGAACCAACACTGAACCGATGTATAGTCATGATTAAAATATGCTTAAAATTATGAACTAATGCTTCTAAAATGATAGGGTCGAAATCTAGGTGGAATGGAGGCCAAAACACGAAACGCTCTTTCGAGAGTCAATTTGGCACATTGCACCGTAAATTCTCGTACGACCTCAAAAATGATCCAAATGACGAACGGTCAAAAACATGACCTTCCCAACTCAATGAGGCACTGTCCAGTCCAAGGCCATGGGCTAAAAGCCAACCAAGAACTCGAACGACGCTTCTGAACAGCAGCATACTTGCTGTCGAAAATACAGCAGCTGCGCACTACAAGACTTGCATTGGTTTCGAGACTATCGGCCATTAGGGGCGTGAACCACCGACCAGAGACTCTTACCAACATCCCAAGGAATGATTTGAACCATGGCTAAGGGCCCTAGGCCAGCCACAATCCGCATCACACCATAACTCAACCGAAGGGTCCAACCGAGAGCAACGTGCATGCGTGTGTAGTGTTTATGCTATGATCGATGTCTTGCGTCGTTCCAATGGCCATTTGATTGACCATGGCATGATCTAGACATCTAGGAGCATGATATGAACCGTGGCTAAGGGCCATAGGCCAACCAAGATCCACACCAAGCCACAAAAGAAACGAACCATATGCTGAAAAATGGAAGGGCCGAATGGGGAAAGGGGCTGTTCTTGTTGATTATTTAAAAACCGATGAGCCATGGACCAAGCCACCAAAAGGGCGACTTAGTCACGTCTTAGACATGCTAGGGAAGTGATCCAACCATGGCTATAGGCCCTTGGGGCAGCCAAGATCAGATCCAACCCCTTGACAAGAAACTGAATTTTCGAACCACATTTTTCTGCACCTAAGGGACTTGCTGTCATTCTGAATTTCCAGCAAGCATGGGGCTGGTTTGAATGGACCAACATGGTCCTAATGCATCCTACTACATGTATACAAGCCGCCTTGGGAGCCTGGAATCGAACCAATCACCTGAAACCACAAAACTCAGAAAAACGTGAAGCTTGTCATGAAAGGGCCGAAATTCTGCATGTGTGTTCCAAAAATATTTTGACATGTATCTCGGTTTTTGCTTGCTAAAACATGATCATGTACTGAAAAATAAATTATAATATGACTTGATTGAGGTTTGAAAGAAATCTAGACATGCCTGGTTTCGTTTCGAAAGAAAACGAAAAGAAGAGACGAGACGGCGCGGAGGAGACGGAGTGGCTTGCTTCTCTACCTTTCTTGGCTCTTGATTTTTCTCCCTTTCTCCCTAGCTGCTATCCACGTTTTTTCTACTGAAAAGGGGTCTTATTTTCGGTGGAGGTGGAGGGGGGAGTGATGGTTATGAAGGTGAGGAGAAGGGTGCACAAAAATAGGATCATATCAAGACCAAGTCCACTCCCCTTTTGAATTTGAATTTTGAATTGATATCAAATGAGTTGGTGGATGCTTCTAGGAGGTGGTGGCCGAAATTTAGCTTGATTCTAGACTAGGATATGTCCATTTATTTAATTAAATTGTGCTCCCAAAAATCCTAGAATTATCCTACTAATTACATGCAAAGAATTGGTCAAAGTTGGTGAGTTGGAAAATGAATCTTCTAGCACTAAGGGTGGCCGAAAAATGCATGATAAAATAAAGGAAAATGTTGATTATCTAGTCAACTAATAATCCTTGAAAGCCTTACTAATCCTTTAAATAATTTAGTGAGCTAACCCCTTAATTTAATAACTTAAATGAGTTCATTTCTTAATCACCTCAAATAATTAAATTAAATCTTCAAACCTTCCTTTCTAACTTAAATGAACTTAGTTACTAGCTAAATTAACTTCTGGAAATATTTCTCAAATCTTAAATTCTATCTCAAAACTCCAACTCCGGTCCGGCCTCACTGAAAATACTGAAATGCTAAAAAATCAATCTACTGAACTGAAAAAATGAAATAATTAACTTCAAACAAATGCATTTAAAATAATCATGCAATGAAGTCAATTAAATTTAAAAATCTAGAATTATGCATGGCTTATACGTCTACTGATTTACGGGTTCTACAATTTGAATGGACTAAGAAATGTGAAAATGCTTTTAAAAAAATTATTAATCTTTTAGTTACATCACCTATTTTACAACCTCCAGATTGGTCTTTACCATTTGAATTAATGTGTGATGCAAGTGATTATGCTATAGGAGCTGTGTTAGGACAAAGAAAAGAAGAAAAACCTTATGCAATCTATTATGCTAGTAGAACCTTAAATAGTGCCCAAATAAATTATTCAACTACTGAAAAAGAATTACTTTCAGTAGTATTTGCATTAGATAAGTTTCGATATTATTTAATTGGTTCTACGACTATTGTTTACACTGATCATTCTACCATAAAATATTTATCAAATAAACAAGATGCTAAGCCAAGATTAATACGGTGGATTTTATTTTTACAAGAATTTGATATTATAATTAAAGATAAAAAAGGAAAAGAAAATGTTGTAGCCGATCATTTATCTAGAATAATGACTGAATCATCTCATAATGAAATACCAATAAATGAAAATTTCCAGATGATCAGTTGTTTTATGCTACTATTATGCCCTGGTTTGCTAACATTGTAAATTTTCTTGTGACAAATAAAATGCCTTCTCATTGGAATTCACAAGATAAGAATAAATTCTTGATAGAAGTTAAAAAATTTTATTGGGATGATCCTTACTTATTTAAGTATTGTCCTGACAAATTTTTCGACGATGCATACCCGACAATGAAGTAAGTAATGTTATTAAATTTTGTCATTCTGAAGCATGTGGAGGTCATTTTTCATCCAATAAAACAGCTACAAAAATCTTACAATGTGGATTTTATTGGCCGTCTTTATTCAAAGATACACATTTATTTTGCAAATCTTGTGAAAACTGTCAGAAGATGGGATCAATTTCAAAACGAAACATGATGCCTTTAAATCCAATCATAATTATTGAAATATTTGATAGTTGGGGGATAGATTTTATGGGTCCATTTCCATTATCTTTTGGATATATGTACATTTTAGTCGCTGTTGATTATGTTTCAAAATGGATTGAAGCAATTGCATGTAGAACTAATGATCATAAAGTTGTTATAAAATTTTTAAAAGAAAATATTTTTAGCCGATTTGGAATACCTAGAGCAATAATTAGTGATGGGGGAAGTCATTTTATAAATAAATCATTTTCTTCTTTGTTAAGAAAATATGGCATTACACATAAAGTTTCTACCCCATATCATCCTCAAAGTAATGGTCAAGTTGAACTTGCAAATAGAGAAATAAAACAAATTTTAGAAAAAGTAGTTAATCCAAATCGAAAAGATTGGTCTTTAAGATTAACTGATGCATTATGGGCATATAGAACTGCAATTAAAACATCATTAGGTATGTCACCATATAGGTTAGTTTTTGGTAAGCATTGTCATTTACCTGTTGAACTTGAACATAAAGCTTATTGGGCAATTAAAACATTTAATATTAATTTAGATGATGCATCTAAATTAAGGAAATTGCAAATAAATGAACTTGAAGAATTAAGAAATGATGCATATGAAAATTCAAAGATTTATAAAGATAAAACTAAAGCCTTTCATGAAAAAATATTATGAGAAAGTCATTTGAAATTGGACAAAAAGTTTTGCTTTATAATTCTCGTTTGCATTTATTTTTAGGTAAACTAAGATCGAGGTGGTCAGGACCATTTATAGTCAAATTTGTTTATCCTCATGGTGCTGTTAATATTGAAAATCCTAAAAATAATGACGTGTTTAAAGTTAATAGGCAAAGACTTAAGCCTTTTATAGAAAATGAAATTCTTAATAATGAGTTTATGCCTTTATATGATCCACAATAGTTGTTTGATATTTTCATTTTGTTTTGCAGATTCTAGTTCATTTCTCGATTAAGTGGCGGATAACGGTAGTCCGTGACTGTTTAAGTCGGTTTATTCAGTTTTCCCAAAATAATTGATATATATAATAATAATAATATGGATGCGTGTATTATGAATCATCGTAAATATTTTGCTTGTTTACCTGATAATGCGTTGAAAAAAATTTATAAAGCTAGATGTGAGCGGCTAAGGTTGATGATGTTATATGGCATACCGAATGATGTCCGTTTGATAATTGAAGCAAAAGTTCGATTGGTTGGGGAAGCAACTGAATTAATAATAAAACATATGCCAGGATTTGGTAAAAGCACATATGCCAAAAAGCGAAGAGCTAAGCGTATAGGTGGATGTCATAAATGTGCAAGGTGGACTTGTAAGGGAAAATGCAAAAATGTTGGAATGACATCAATGAATAGAGAAGATAAAATTTTATTCATTAAGAATGGTCTGAGTAAAGAGCCTTTGGATAATTTTCTAGAGGTTCTTGATACGCATTCTAGTGGGTACGTGCAAAATGAACTTCTTAAACTATGGTGGCAATTTCAACAGGAGGAATATCAATATGGACGGTGGAATCAACCTTACAAAGATCCTATTGTAGTAACGCATATCTATTTAGATAAGTAAATATATATACACAATTTCGTCTTGGGAATCTGACGTTAAAAGACCATGTTTGCCAATTTATAAGAAAATTAGATGGGAAGCATATCCTCGACTCATAGAAGGCGTTGAAGCCAATACTGAACGTAAAATCAGAGGAAGATGTGAGCCACAATCACAACTACGCTGTATATATTTGTTTTAATTTTTTCATTTATATTTTCTTTTAATAATAATAATTTCATGTTCAAATATTGACTTTTGGCATGTTACGCTTATAAATTCATATGCTGTGATCTAACAGTTACAAAAAACATATTTCTCAACATGTCAACGTCCACGATAAGTAAAATCAAAAATATTTGTGTATTTTGTGGATCTAGTGCAGGAAAAGATTCAATTTATGAAGAAGTAGCAGAAAATCTTGGAATAACACATGCTAAAAAAAAGATTCATTTGGTATATGGTGGTGGTGAAGTTGGCCTCATGGGAAAAGTTGCAAAAGCTTCGCATGCAGGTAGAAGTGAAGTTTTAGGCATTATTCCGATTACCTTAGCCAATCTTACAGGACCAACAATAGGAGAAGAAATGAAAATGGACAACATGTATGAACGAATTACTCAAATGATTGAACATTCAGATGCTTTCATTACTTTGACAGGAGGTTTCGGTACTTTGGAAGAAATATTTCATACTGTTTGTTGGGCACAATTAAATATCCACAATAAGCCAATTGGTTTGTTAAATGTTAACAATTATTATGATAAACTGTTATCGTTTCTTGATGATGTTGTGGAACAGGGATTTATTTCATTAGCTTCGCGAAGGATGTTATTTTCTGCTACAAGTGAAGGTGAACTTATTGATTTACTGCAAGGATTTAGTCATGAACCAGATCCATCCTTATCTCAACTTAATTGTCCAACATCCAAAAGTAAGAAAAGAAAATTCATGTGATGCTAAATTTGTGATTCAACGGTATGTTTAATGTTTTTCTTTAAGGTATGAATAATTTCTTCTTCTTCTCCTCTTAGTTTTTTTATATAAAAATTAAAATATATACTTATATATAGTAATAATAATAAAAAAATTTTAGTTCAATGTCGAGTAAGGTGTCAGTAAAATGCACCTGAGACGCATTAGTTAATAATTATTGGAAAATCACAATACACTAGATTTTAATATTCATTATATTCAAAATACAGACTAAAAGAAAAATTAGTTTTTCATATGTACCAATTTATATATATATTGATCAATTAATATAAAATATATAACAGATGTGTTCATATATATATAATTGTATGTGTTTTCAAATAAAATAATTTCTAAAATTTTTATGATAATATAGTTAAAAGATATGGTTTGTATGGTTGTTAACATGTATAATTGAAAGAATTCTTTTGTAAAAGTATAATATATACTCACACATCTTTTGTGAGTGAGTGGTGAGAAATGAGAAAACAATTAATAAACCTTTATTGATTATTAAAAAAATGGTTAATTACAAGAATATAACTCCACTAAAAAAAATATTTATTGAAAAAAGAAAAAAAAAAGAAGTAAATATATAACGGACTGCAAAATACTTTATTCATTGTAATTTTTTTAGATTTGATTGATGTACTATCAATGTGTTTTAAAAACATCAATATTGTGTTAAAAAAAAAAAAACAAACAAACAAACAAAAAGATTTGTTTGTGCTAGATAAATTTCAAAGGTAGTCGGATGTATCCGTTATATAAATGTTTATATATATACATACATATATATATATATATTTATGGTAGAATATTTGGATAAAAAATTTTATGTTATTGTAAAATTTTGCAGTCACGTTATTTTAAAAAAAAACAATAAAAAAAGAAAAAAATTGGGATTTTATTCTTTGTAAATTTTTCTATTTTGTTTTCAATATTAGTTTAATTAATTGTCTGCTTTAATACTTAGCCTTTTTCAATGAGAGTTAATATTCATTCCAACTCCATGAGTGAAAACTAGCTATTCCTTAAACATTTTGACCTGAAAGAATATATGAAGTTGAGGCTTTTACAATAATATTCTTGATATTATACATGTTATGGTGGGTGGTGTGAATTATCTTTTTAACTATATTATTATAAAAAATTTAGAAATTTAAAAAAAAATTATATATATATATTGTTACTTTATATATTATGTGAAAATAAGAATAATAATAAAAACAAATTTAATTATATATTATTATATTAAAAGAAAATATATATTTATATATAAATCGGTATATGATTTTGTTTTTAATAAATATGTTTGTATTTGAATATATAAAAGGAATTAAGAATTTAGGTTGTGATTTTCCGATAAAGTTTATTACTAAGGGACTAGTAATAAGATAGTGTGGGGTGTGATGAAACTTAAAATTAATAATTTATTATATGTTAAAACCTGCATTTTAAAATTTACGTTTCATTAAAATTATAAAATTATGTTATTTTAGTATTGTTTTTTTATATTTAATTGTCTTATTAAATATGTTTTATTTTCAGGTTTTCTACGTGTTAGTAAAATAATGATAACTCAAGCTAGAACATTCAAATGAAGGTGACTCAAACATGTTTGGAATCCTTGAGAAATTATCTACAACTTTGCAGAAGACATGATTGCCTAAAAAGTTCATTAAGATGATCAAATTGTGCAAATATCAAAAGGAGGACAAATTTATTTTTACTGTGACCAGCATATAGTAAAAAAATCATAACTATTTCAATATTTAACCAAATGAGGTGAATCAAGTGGCCAAATTCATCTACAGACAATTCCCCACATGTTTGCCGTTTTGAGCAGAGTCAAATTCGGTGATTAAAGTGTTGGAACAAAGCATTGAAAGAAGGGACATGGAATTGAACTTGGAGGAGACAAAGAATACTATTGCAACTACATGACATTAATAAAAATTTTGACTTTTTCTCTCATTTGGCCTATAAATAGAGGCCTTGTGCTAGGTTGAGAATCATTCTATCTCATTGTAAAATATAGTGTGAGTGTGTATCAAAGTTTTAAGTTCCAATATATTTTCTTTCATGTTCTCAACTATGAATGATATTTATTGTTGATCAAAAGTAAGCTTATGACAAGCTAAATCTATTATGTCAAAGTGGAAGAGGATGCATTCTTGGTGAAGTAAGATTGTTTATATTTTGCATATTCTTTCTTTATTTCTTTTCATTTAAGCTAACTTATTTTTATTGTAGGTATAAAAATGAATTATTTGTTGTTATCAATTTACATCAAATGCTTGATACCATTAAAGTGATTATCTTGATTTGTTGTTTAATTTTGATACAATAAATATTTCATCACTTATTATTATATATATATAGATATATATATATATTATATAATATCATAATATTTCATTTAGACGATAGCGTGGCTCTGCCGGTTGTTCTAAATGAAATATTATGATTTAATACTAACATCAAACAATCTAACATTTACTTTATCGCAACTAACTTTTATTTTTTGCATCTAACTTTTACTTTCTCGCAACTAACTTTTACTTTTCCTCAACTAACATTTACTTTATCGCAACTAACTGTTACTTTACCGCAACTAACTTATTAAATCAATATATTTCATTTAGGCAATAGCGTGGCTCTGCCGGTTGTTCTAAATGAAATATAATGATTTAATTTAACATTTACTTTATGCAATTATTTATTTATATAGTTATAATTATAATCATATGTACCATATATAAAATATCGGTTAATTCGGTATTTTCTATAGTGGGAACTATATTATATTATGTGTGTTTAATTTTCTTGGAACCATTATTTATGGTGGTTTCTTTTGTTTTACTTTTAGTTAAACAATATTACATAAACCAAGAATAAATCCTCAAGCCTTGACAAAATTTATAATTTGTAAACTTCATTCTTGCATTTGGTAATCTATAAACTAATAAATTTAAACTCAAAATAACCTCTCTGAGGATCGATCTCGTCCTTACGAAATATATTACTTGCAGACAACCTACACTTGGGTGAATTATTATTTAAGTAGTAGCAACAAGTGAGGCATTCAGACACAAATCGACGGATGTCTCTCTTCATACCTGGCCACCAATACAAAATCTTCAAATCTTTGTATATCTTCGTACCTCCTAGATGGATAGAATACGGAGATGTATGTGCCTCTGTCAGAATATCCTCTCTGATCGAATCAAAACTAGGCACCCACATCCTTCCTCTATACCTCACAATACCAACGGACACTGTGTAGAGTGCACTGCCCTTGGCTACATCCTTGAGTCGCCATTTCTGTAACTGCTCATCTGAAGACTGTACTCTACGGATTCGGTCTAGAAAAGAAGACTGGACTGTCAGATTAGACAGCTTGGGAGCTCTGCCCTTACGATAAACTTCTAAGCCAAACCTCTAAATCTCATACTGAAGAGGTCTCTGCACTGAAAATTGTGTTATGACTGCAACTTTTATGCTCAAAGAGTCTGCGACAACATTAGCTTTCCCCGGATCATAGCTAATCTCACAATCGTAGTCTTTTACCAACTACAACCACCGTCTTTGTCTCATATTCAACTCTTTATGCGTGAAGAAATACTTGAGACTCTTGTGATCAGTGCATATATGGCATTTCTTGCCGTACTAATAATGTCTCCATATCTTCAACGGAAAGATGACAGCGGCTAACTCAAGATCATGGGTCGGGTAGTTCATCCCATGAACCTTCAACTGTCTGGAGGCATAAAATATGACCCGACCATGATGCATCAAAACTGCGCCTAAACCGAGCTGAGAGGCATCGGTGTATAGCAAAAAATTGCCTTGCTCTGCTGGCATGGCTAACACTGGCGCTGAAATAAGAGCTTGCTTCAAAGTATCAAAGCTCTTCTGACATTCATCACTCCATACGAATTTAGCATTCTTCTTGGTCAATGAAGTGAGTGGCACTGCAATCGAAGAAAATCCCTGAATAAATTTCTTGTAGTAGCCTGCTAGGCCCAAGAAACTACGGGTCTTTGACGCATTCTTCGGCTCAACCCATTCTTTAACTGCTGGTAACTTAGCTGGATCCACTTCGATACCACTGCTAGATATTATATGCCCTAAAAATGCTACCTTCTCCAACCAGAATTCACACTTACTAAATTTTGCAAACAACTTGCGACTCTGCAAGACCTGCAAAACTGTACCCAAATGTTGATGGTGCTCCTCTTTGCTCTTCGAGTATATGAGAATGTCGTCAATGAATACTATGACAAACTGATCTAGGTAGGGCTGAAGTACTCGATTCATGAGGTCCATAAAATCGCTGGAGCATTTGTCAGTCTAAACGGCATCACTAAGAACTCGTAATGCCCATATCTAGTCCTGAAGGCTGTCTTATTTTAACTTTACTATGACCTCGAATTCTGACTTTTCTCACAATTCCCAATATTAGAAATGGAGGTTCATCGTATCGTACTTTCCTTATACTATACCCGCAATATTTAACGATCTATTATATTGGCATTTATGCAGTTCAACCTAATAAATTTTAGCACCTAAAGTTATTGATCAACTTTTATCCTTGGTACGACACTCAAAAGTTAAACCTTATATTAACCCTATATTTTGACATACGATCCTTGAATCGAATATTTACCTTACGACACCAAACTTACGTAACTTAGCCATTTACAGGTACATCCCAAATAAAGATTGTTTCGAATCTTAAATTTCGAGTAACATTAATCCATAAAACCCCAAAATGTACAATATCGATATTCTGCTTAGATAATAAAACCTTCCTAGAATCAAACACATGATTAAACTATTTCCTTCCCAATAACATTATGATTGAGGCCTAAGACACTTAAACCTTCCTCAATGGAACGAATGTCACACTTTGACATATCCTCAATACTTAATTCATTCGAACGTATAAAACTCATAAGTTTCCCCATGTTAATGATGGACTAATTCTAATAAATCAACTTCACTTATAACCCACAGAATTCTAGAATCCTCATGTAAAGATTTTTAGATTTCTTACGCGATAAAAAAATTTTTAATATTCGACCATTGGTAACCTAGGTTGAATACAACTAATTCCCTATTGTTTTTTTTAACCTAATATTCCCTAATGATCACCTATTTCATAAACTTGAAATTAAAACTTACACAACCCAAGTAGTCTTAGATAACCTAATTCCAGTACTCATATCCACTTAATCCTAAGTTTCTTAATGACTTACAAAGATTCCTCAAAACAAGGTGCCTGATAGGGCCTCTTGCCACGCCTATCGACCTCAATGTCCCTCTAGTCCTGCCCTGCTGCCAAAGCCTCTCGACACGGCAACTGTATAAGTTGTAGGACCAGCAATCTTGACATCACGGCGCAAGATCGACCGCAAACCATCCATAAAATGCCTCAGATTCTCCCGGGCATCGTTAGCAATTAGGGCACAAAGTGATACCCCCTCTCAAACTTCCTGACGAAGTCTACCATGGTGTTGTCTCCCTGTCGCAGTGGAAGCTTACTTCTTTAGTGAAGTACTTGGAGTAAAAACCTCCTTAAAGCCATCCCATGACAGAGTCTGCAGATTAACCGACACGGACGCGCTCTCCCACCATAGCCTGGCGTCCTCTGTCAACAAAAAAGTGGCACATCTAACTCTGTCTGCATCCTGCGACTCCATGAAAGCGAAAATCACCTCGATGGACATAATCCATCCTTCAGTTATCATCGGGTCAGTAGTCCCCGAGAACTCCTAAGGATCCACCCTCCTAAACCTTTCTTACACAGCCTCTGGTCTGGGCCTTGCCCCTGTATCCACCGCAGCCTGATTCCCCTCAAACTGTGCGAAGAACTGAGTCATTCCTGCAAGCATCTGAGCTTGCATATCTGGCGGTGGACGAGGAGGAGTAACCCTCTCCACATCCTGAGCTTACCAATTCTCATCCCTTTCTCCATGGTTAACCAAACGTCTGGGATGCATACTGTTCCAAAATTTCCCCAACACGTAAACCCAATATGCATGAACATCATACTAATATCATAAGATGCACGTAATTTAAATTTAAAACTTGTACTTGCTGAATTAATGACTTGATGCTTATTACATTAAATAATTTAAAACTTTAAAATTTACAGACTTGAGGTGTGACTTCGTGAGCTTCTTGCAACTGGCAGTAGACATAACCCTTTACAAGAACACCGCTCTAATACAAACTGTAACGTACCATATTTTTTTAACTACTTTGAAATTTGCGAAAAAATAAAAATTTTCTTACATAAGAAATAAACTCTTAAATTACGATTTAAAATAAACTGTTCATCCAAAAATGATTGTAGTAAAAAGATCGTAAATAGAGTTTGCTAAAATACTTGTTTAAACCTCGTAACCCAAAACATGAAATCAGAGTAATAAAATTTCTCGTGCGTGAAATCTTAAAAACAATGGGCGGTCCTCGGGTTTAGCCTCCCACTCAGTCCAAGCCAGCTCACTGGTTCGCACTCCTCGTCTCCTCAAAGCCATCCTCACTGCATCGATCAAGTCTAGTGAGTCTAAATACTCAACATGTATAAACTAGAGACAGCAAGTACTACATAATAAAACCACATGCATCTTTAAAGTAGGGCTTACATAATTGAAACTTGATAGCAAGTACTACATAATAAAACCACATGCATCTTTAAAGTAGGGCTTACATACTTGAAACTTGAACGTAATAGCATAAACGTAGACGTGCCATCATCATAAAACTTTCCTTAAACATACTTACATCATACATACTTGAGCATATATAACATCATTTTGTGTAGAGATATTTTTCAAAGCAAGTGACCCATACATAAATGTGCCTGATCAGACTAAACCACAGTACTGGGCTGACAGTGAAGATCCACTGCCACATACATGAGATCCCCGTTCATGCTTTAACGGGTGGATTGGTCCCCGTTCATGCTTTAATGCTTTCCAATCCTGATCTAAACCCGTTCATGCTTTAATGGGGTGGATTGGTCACTGGTCATACTTTACCGCTTTCCAATCCTGATCTAAACCCGGTCATGCTTTACTGGAGTGGAGAGGTCCTCGGCCACGTTCACCGACTTCCAAACTCGTTCATAATTTGGCCACAAGACATTTAGCATACCTCAAAAACTTAAAATATTTTCTTTTGCACGTCGAACAAACTTAAATACGTCGAGGGCTTCGTTGGAACATTTTGGACATGCTGCCCTAACAACAGCAGCAAGGATTCAGGAGATCCCAATGAAGCCTGCAACAAAAACTTCAAGAACACATTAAAAAACGCATTTTCATAAAAGTCCAGTTTGAGCAGTCCCACGAAAACAATCATAACTTCACTCATTTCTTATCTAAAAATTACGAATTTACTGTCAAATCGAAGGTATCAAAAAGTACTACGTTTTATATGTTGAAGGTTTTTCCAGAAAATCGACCGAAAAGTCGTAGTTTTTAAAATGATAGCGAACTACGAGTTTTGAGATCCAAAAATGTTTCAAAATCGATCCAACTATTTTTGCTCAAACTTTGGCATAACATTGACTTGTTTTTCATACAATAAACATCAAAATATTTACTATGATAAGATCGATGCCAAAACGAAAGAATATACATGTCTTTTGATATTTAACGTTACCGAAGCGACGACATCGAAGCGAGAAAGATGCGAGGGTTGATCCGAGATGAACATGGCCCGATTTTTCTTGAAGAAAACTCAACGAGAATATCTGGAAAATTTGAAGAGGAGGGTACGGCTGCTGGTACACTAGAACCCTAAGCTTTTCTCTTAAAAATGAAATGAAACGGAAGGGAGAATTGTGTGTGGGTGATAATGTGTGTGTTCATGTGTTTGTAGGTAATTAGGGGAATTAATTTAGCTTAATTAATAATTAATTGCCTAATTAGGGGATAATCATGCATGGGTAAATAATTAATAATGGGACAAAATTGTACTTAATTAATAATTAATTGCTTAATTAGGGAATAATCATGCATGAGTAAATAATAATAAAATAATACTAATCTAATACTAATTTTTCTAACACCTCTAATTTAAATTAAAATGCACAAGTGACACATCTTTAAAAGTTTAAAAACTCATAAAATCACTTAATAATCAAATTAGGCTTTAAAAAAGCTAGAAACTAAATAAACCATTTAAAATGACACTTTCTTGACTTAAAATAAAATACCACATTTTAAAATTGCCAAAATCGTCGTCGGTCTCCTTTCCTCGATCCCGCATCGAATAATCGCCTGAAACATGAAACTCAAGAAAACATTTTAACGTGTATCACAAAAGCAAAATCAATTTAAAATAATACATTTGAATAAATCACGCATCTCTAAAATCTTTTTAAATTTAAATAAATGATATAACAATTTAATTAAATGCATGGGTTTTACGTGTACTGAGTTTGGGCTCTACATGCTTAATCTTCGTCCACATCATGGTTTTGAAATTTGGAGAGTTACCACAACTGAAAAAGAACTACTTGCCGTAATATTTGCATTAGATAAATTTCGTTCTTATTTGATTGGATCAACGACTACTGTGTTTACTGATCATTCTGCTATTAGATATTTGTTGACCAAACAGGATGCAAAGCCAAGACTGATGCGATGGATTTGTTTGCTCCAAGAATTTGACATTGTGATCAAAGATAAAAAAAAGAACCGAGAATGTCGTAGCCGATCATTTATCGAAACTAGTAACAGGATGACCTTGTGAAATGACACCAATTAACAATAATTTTCCTGATGAACATCTATTTTCAGTCACTACTACACATTGGTTTGCTAACATAGTAAATTTTCTTGTGACAGGAAAAATGTCACCGCAATGGAGTTCCTAAGATAAAAGAAAATTTTTGAATGAGGTAAAAAACTTTTATTGGGATGATCCGTAACTGTTCAAGTATTGTCCAAATCAAATTTTTCGACGTTGCATACCCGACAATGAGGTAAGTAGTGTCATTAAATTTTGTCGTTCAGAAGAATGCAGAGGACATTTTTCTTCAAAGAAAACGGGTGCAAAAATCTTGCAGTGTGGATTTTATTGGCCCACTTTGTTTAAAGACACCCACGAAATCTGCAAGATCTGTGAAAATTGTAAAAAATTATATGCGATTTCAAAAAAAAACTTGATGCCTTTGAATCATATCATTGAAATTGAAATCTTTAGCTGTTGGGGAATTGATTTTATGGGACCTTTTCCACTGTCGTTTGTATACTTTTATATTTTAGTTGCAGTTGATTATGTTTTCAAATTGAAAGAGGCAATTCCATGTCGAACAAATGATCATAAAATTGTCTTCAAATTTTTGAAAGAAAATATTTTTAGTAGATTTGGAATTCCTCGAGCCATGATAAGTGATGGGGGAACTCACTTTGTTAATAAACCATTTGTTTCACTAATGAAAAAATATGGTATTACTCACAAATAACTACTCCTTATAATCCTCAAACAAATGGACAAGTTGAATTAGCTAATAGAGAGATAAAGAAAATTTTGGAAAAAACTGTTAACTCAAATAGAAAAGATTGGTTTCTGCGACTTAATGATGCACTTTGGGCATTTTGAACAGCTTTTAAAACATCATTGAATATGTCTCCATATAGGTTGGTTTACGAAAAATATTGTCATTTGCCTGTGGAATTGGAACATAAAGCTTATTGGGCGATCAAAACTTTTAATTCAAGCATGAATGATTGCAACAAATTGCGTACATTGCAACTTAATGAACTTGATGAACTTAGAAATGATGCTTATGAGAATTCAAGGATTTATAAAGCAAAAATCAAATCATTTCATGATAAAACAATTCTTAGAAAATCGTTTAAGATTTGTAAAAAAAATTTGCTTTATAATTCTCGACTTCACATATTCCCAGGAAAATTACGATCAAGATGGACAGGCCCATATGTTATAAAGCATGTGTATCCTTATGGAGTTGTGGATATTGAAAATTCTAAAATTGGTGATGTTTTTAAAGTAAATGGACAAAGGCTTAAACCATTTTTAGAAAATAAAATCTTTCAAGAAGAGTTTATTTCCCTTTCCGATCCTTAAATTTTTATGTTGAATTTAATTTTTTTTGTTTTTATTTCAGGTTTCTTTAATCTTTTTATTTTCCCGGTTAAATGGTGGATAATGGTACTTCGTGACTCTCATAGTCGGGTAAATCTGTTTCCCACAATTGCTGATACAAAAATTTAAAAAAAATCATTTTTTTTCTTTTCAAAATGGATGAAATTCTCTCGAAAATTTGTAAATAATTTCCTTCAGTTTCTGAAAATGTTCTAAAAAAAATTTATGCAGGTAGGTGCAAAAGATTGAGATTGCTAATGCAAAAAGGAATTCCAGAAGATACTCGCCTTATAATAGAAGCTAAGTTCCGATTAGGAGGAGAAGTTCTATAATCACTGCTCATTCGGTATTTGCCTAGATTAGGAAAAAGCACTTAAGCGAAAAACGAAGGGCCAAAAGGTTAGGGGTTTGTCATAAATGTGCAAGATGGACTTGTGACAAACGATGCAGATCTTTGGGATATGTTTCTAATAACAGAGAAGATAAAATTGGTTTTATTAAGAATGAGCTGAGTAAGGAGTCTTTAGATAACATCTTATTGACTTTTGAGACGCATTCTAGTGGACACGTGCATATTGAACTTCTCCGTTTACGGAAACGATTCCAAGATGAGCGTCATAGTCTTGGGAATCCGACTAAAAAAAACCCCGTTTGCCAATTTATAAGAAAATTGGATGGGAAGCATATCCTCGACTCATAGAAGGCGTTGAAGCCGTTTCTTGACGTAAAACCAGAGGAAAATTGTGAACCATAATCACACTACTATTTATATGCATGTGTGTCGTTATTGCTTTTACTGTTTATTTTGCTTGCAGCTGTGACCCATAGTTTTGTCATGATAACATATTACCCCGATAAAATTTCTCATCTTTCTCTCTATTTTCGCAGACCAAAAAGAAAGTAAAAACATGGCTGAATCCTCTGCACAAACATTGAAAAATATTTGTGTATTTTGTGGGTCGAGTTCTGGAAAAAAATAAAGTGTGTGTAGAAGCAGCGAATAATCTTGGAAAGATATTGGCTAAGAGAAAAATTCACTTGGTATATGGAGGAGGTAATATCTGGTTAATGGGATCTGTTTCAACATTTGCTCATCTTGGAGGTAGTCAGGTTTTGGGTATTATTCCTACAACTTTAGATGAAGGAAATATTACAGGTGTTACGATTTAGGAGGAATTAAAAGTTTCTTCTATGTATAAAAGAATCACCAAAATGATTGAAAATTCTGATGCTTTTATTGCACTACCAGGTGGCTTTGGTACATTAGAAGAAATCTTTCACACTGTTTCTTGGGCACAACTTAATATACAAAATAAAGATGTGGGCTTGTTGAATATGAATAATTATTATGACAGTTTGTTGATATTTCTTGTTAAAGCTGTGGAACAGAATTTCATTTCAGAAAATTCACGAGGGATGCTCAACTCTACTTCTGTCAGGGCCCGTGCACTTATTAAATATTTAATTACCAAACAACAAGGATTAAACTGGTGTAAACATCGAAAACGAGTTTAAAACGTTCATTAGGGCCTACAGAAATTTCGGCATGATCTCCCCATAAGTAGGACATCCCAAAAATTTCAAAACACAACAATAACAATATACGCTCGAAAATAACACAAATTCACAATCAACCACACCAACATCCTACAGCCGCACTGGCCAGGATTAGACACAACATACCACAAATAAAAATCCAAACAACATTAAAACATAAACATACAGCTACACAGGGCATCTCCCTGGCAAATGTATCAAACCAACATAATATATATATAAATATCTGGGAACTCTGACACAAATCGACTGACTACTGGGTACCACTCGCTGACGCTACACAGGGCATCTCCATGGAAAATGTATCAAACCACTAAAATCACGACGTAAATAAAGGACATGTAATAATATCAAGTAAATGCAATGCTATGCGATGCATGAATGGTAACAATGGGATAACGGATACCAAATGGAGTTCAAACGAATAGCATCATCAACAGTAACAGTGGCCACATGTGCCCGGAATGCATCATCAAATCGCCGCTCGTCCATGCACGTAGCATCGGGAATGCGAGTAGCTAAGTCGCTCGTCCCTAACTGTCATCTAGGGAATGTGGCTAATCCTAACCGACTCGTCCCTCTGATTACTCAATATATCTCAATAGAATCAACATAAATAGCCGTCAAAGTAGTCAAGTCTCAATATGTTATGCCAACACAATTAATGCATGAATTCAACAGAATAAACATTCAATGCACATAATATCAAACAACATTCACCGAATATTCTTACACATCAATATAGGCGTCATAATGATACAGGTTTGAGCGTACCTCAACTATAACTTACAATACCACTGAAAATATTAAGGAATATCATATGAACTCGTCCAACGATAAAACCTACAATACAAATTCGCTATACACTTCAATATAATGCATTCCAACTGACTAAAACAATTTAAATCGGCTCGGTTAAAAATTGAATTCCAGACAGCCTATAAAACCCTTATAAAATCTGAATTCAAGCTTAATACCTCAATACTCGAGGCTACAATGCACAACGGTAATTTCGCAAAGGTGGCTTGCCGGAACAAGTCGCCGGAAAAACTGTTCACGCCGGAAACCTAGCTGGAAATTAGGGGAAAAGCTAAATTCTTCACTTATATAAATTAATACACCAAGAGCAACCAAAATTCGAAGCCAAAAGCTTACCTAAACCGAATCGAAGCTCACGCGCATAGCTGCTAGAAATCAAACCGATCGAGCTCGTAACCTTCCGATTCATGGCAGGAAAGAAACAAATGGAAAGGAGGAAGAAGATTGCTAACCTAATGCACAAAAATCTGGCCGCTGGGACGTTGCACTCTTGAAAGAAGAGAACGACGGGACGCAATGCAGGGGAGGAAGAACTTTTATGGAAATGAGAGATCTGATCTATTCCATCAATTGGGTTGGATTATTTAAATTAAATATGGAAATGGGCTGGGCCTAATTAGAGTTATTGGGCCTCACATTCTCCCACACTAAAAAAAGATTTCATCCTCGAAATCTAACAAATACAAAACTGATATCCACAACATTACATCTGATAATACATAGGAAATTCGGAATACATCGCGTAATTCATTACATTCTCAAACAAATGAGGCCATTCTTGTCGCATATTTTCCTCCAATTCCCATGTAGATTCTTCTCTTCCATGCCTACTCCATTGCACCAAAACCAATGAAATCGTCTTGTTCCTGAGTTGTCTTTCCTTGCGGTCCAAAATTTGCACTGGATGTTCAACATAGCTAAGAGAACTGTCCAACTCCACATTCTCGACATTCAAGATATGAGACGGATCTGGCTCATACTTCCGCAATATAGATACATGAAACACATTAAGTATCAAAGACAAACTCTGCGGCAAATCCAAACGATACGCCAATGTGCCAATCCTCTCAACAATCACATACAGACCAACATAACACGGAGCTAACTTCCCTTTATGTCCAAATCTCATAGTACCCCGGAATGGTGATACTTTCAAGAAAACATAATCGCCCACTTGGAATTCTAAAGGTCTACGCCTGTTATTAGCATAACTGGCTTGGCGATCCTGAGCTGCTTTCATCCTTTTCCTGATCAATTCGACTTTATCTTTAATCTCTTGAATAAATTCTGGTTGTGACATCTGTCTTTCTCCTACATCTTCCCAACATATCGGCGATCTGCACTTTCTTCCATACAAAGCTTCAAATGGTGCCATACCGATTGTTGCTTGGAAACTATTATTGTAAGAAAATTCAACCAAAGACAATGATTCTTGCCAACCATCTTTGAAATCCATCACTACTGCTCTTAACATATCCTCTAGAGTCTGGATGGTTCTTTCTGACTGACCATATGTCTGCGGGTGATAGGCAATGCTCATAGCCAATTTTGAACCCAAAGCTGATTGAAAACTTCCCCAAAACTTCAAAGCAAACCTTGGATCACGATCGGATACTATGGTTACTGGCACACCATGCAATATTACTATATGATCAATGTACAATTTCGCCATTTTCAAATAAGTACAAGTACGATCATACGGAATAAAATGAGCTGATTTAGACAATCTATCAACAATCACCCAAATCGCATCACAACCATGATTAGAACGAGGTAGATGAGTCACAAAATCCATATCAATGTGCTCCCAGTTCCACTGTGGCACTTCAAGACTATGTAACATTCCACCAGGTCTCATTCTCTCGGCTTTAACTTGTTGACACGTTAAACATTTAGCCACAAAATGAGAAATATCTTTCTTCTTACCTTCCCTCCAGTAATGAGCTCTCAAGGTATGATACATCTTTCGAATTCCTGGGTGAATACAGTGTCGACTACAATGTGCTTCCCGTAGTATAGCTTCTTTCAAATCTATCAAATTAGGAACCACAAGTCTACCATTAAAACGCAGACTACCATCGGAGGCAACACTAAACTTTTCTGTCTGACCTGTTTGAGACAAATCTTTCAATCTATGAATATGCGGATCGGTCGTCTGTGCTGCTTTGATGCTGGAAAAAATTTGTGGCTCAACTTGAATCGATGATACTATAAAGTAGTCTCCTACTGATCTGATAGGTCCATCCTGAAGTTCCCAAGTGCTCGTGAACTTTAGAGATAGTCAAATATGTCAGCATAGCATTCTAAACTTTTCTGCTGAGAGTATATGCAACAAGATTCATTCGCCCTGGTTGATACTGAATGTCACAATCAAAGTCTTTAAGTAACTCCATCCATCGACGCTGTCTCATGTTCAAGTCAGGTGCAAGAAAAGATATTTAAGACTCTTGTGATCCGAATAAATCACAAACTTCTCACCGTACAGATAATGATGCAATAACTTCAATGCAGACACAATGACAGCCAACTCTAAGTCATGAACTGGATATCGGGTCTCATGCGGCTTCAACTGACGAGAAGCATATGCAATCACTCGCCCATTTTGCATTAGAACACAACCAAGTCCATTTAGAGATGCATCTGAATAAACAACATATCCACCTGAGCCTGATGGCAAAGTTAGCAATGGAGCTGTTGTCAACTTTTCCTTCAAAGTCTGAAACCTTGACTCACTTTCATCAGTCCACACAAAACGACGATCTTTTTGCGTTAATTGAGTCATAGGCCTTGCTATAATAGAAAATCCTTCAATAAAACGCCTATAATATCCTGCCAATCCCAAGAAACTACGAATATCGGAAATATTCATCGGTGTTGGCCAATTGATAACAGCTTCCACTTTACTAGGATCCACTGATACTCCTTGAGCTGATATAACATGACCCGGAAATACTACTCTATCCAGCCAGAATTTACATTTAGAAAAATTTGCATATAATTGCGCTGCTCTGAGTGTCTGGAGGACCAACCTTAAATGTTCTCGATGCTCCTTCTTTGTTTTCGAATAAATCAAAATGTCATCTATGAAGACCATAACAAATATGTCTATAAATTCTCGAAAAACACGATTCATCAAATTCATAAAAACTGCAGAAGCATTAGTCAATCCAAAAGGCATAAATAGAAATTCATAATGTCCATAACGTATTCGAAATGCTGTCATCGGAACATCTTCCTTTCGAACTCGAAGCTGATGGTAGCCAGAACGAAGATCGATCTTTGAATACATTGATGTACCTTGCAACTGATCAAACAAGTCATCGATACGCGGCTGAGGATACTTATTCTTCACAGTAGCTTTGTTCAACTACCTGTAATCAATGCACATTCTCATCGTTCCGTCTTTCTTCTTTACAAACAATACCGGAGCTCCCCAAGGTGACATACTTGGTCTAATATAGCCTTTTTCTAGTAAGTCCTGTAATTGCTCTTTGAGTTCTTTCAATTCCGCTGGAGCCAAACGATATGGTGCTCTAGAAATAGGATTTGTCCCGGACACCAACTCAATGCTAAAATCAATTTCCCTCTGGTGTGGAAATCCAGGAATTTTATCGGGAAATACATCATGGAATTCCTTGACAACAGGAATATCAATAAATTCAAATCTTTTTCCTTGTGTCGCATCAACTATATAGATCATGAATCCTTCATTTCCTGTCGACAAGATTCTAAACATTTCCATTGCTGAAACTAATGGAATACGTGATTGCGAATCACTACCGTAAAAATTCAATTTACTGCCATAATACGGCCAGAATCTGACAACTCCATGGAAACAATCAACGGTAGCTCGATAATTAGACAGAGTATCCATTCCCAAAATACAGTCGAAGTCAGACATATCTAGCTTGATGAGATTAGTTATCATAATATTATCATCGAATCTAATCACACAATTCAGAATTATCTCATGAGACATCAAACATACACCGGCAGGTGTAGAGATTGACACAGTATCTATCAACGGAGTAGCAGCAATCTCATGCTCATCAACAAATACAACAGATAAAAATGAATGAGATGCTCCTGTGTCTATCAGTATACGAGCAGGATGATTAAAAATAAGGCAGATACCTGCAATAACTCCGCCCGGTGCGTCTTGAACATGAGCCTGAGTTAGAGCATGAACTCGAGTCTGCTGTGGGCCGGGAAAACGCTGTTGTGCAGAACCTCTAGGATGAGGATAGCTAGACTGCTGAAAAGACTGAGTCGGAACAAAAGGTCTAGTTGCTTGTCCTTTAAAACCCTGACCAAACTGAGGTTGCTGAAATTGTTGTCTTGCTGCATTCGGACATACTCTAGCATAATGTCCAACTTGCCAACAGATATTACAAGATCCATGAACTCCTGTACACTGAGTGCTGAAATGCTTACCACCACAATGATCACAAAATACTCCACCTGGTGACCCAACTGAACTTCCACGCTGACTGCCAGAACTAGAAGAACTACTACGAGTCTGTTTCTTGAACTGTTTTCCTTTGGCCTTAAAGTTTTGCTGCTTTGGTTGTTGATAAGACTGTGAAGGCTGATACGGCAGTAAAGGACGGTATAGTGGTGCACCAACTAGCATCGACACATTACCTCCGAAACTCCTAGGAAAACCTTGTTGAACTGACTATGGTTCTGCCAAAAGTAGACTTGCCTTCACATTCTTGGCTTTCTCTACAACATCGGCATAATTTATAGGCGCTTCAGCTACTACTAAAGTACAAATGGTTCGATTCAATCCTTGCATAAAATGAGATAGCTTGTTCCGATCACTGCTAGCAACATGAGGAACATAGGCAAGAAGCGCTGAAAATTGAGAGGCATACTCCACTACAGTCATGTTACCTTGAGTCAATCTATTGAATTGAGCTTCCTTGGCCGAATAATAATAAGGCGGTGAATAGTCTCGAGCAAACTGAGCGCAAAATACATCTCAAGTAACTCTTTCACCTGATTCTTTCGGAGCTTCCTCAGTAGTTTCCCACCATAACTGAGCTCGGTCTTTTAATTGACAAATAGCCAACTTAAGCTGCAAATCACGAGTCTACTCCAACATATTAAACAAACGCTTCATACTCTTTAACCATGCTACAGCTTTCTCACCATCTTCATTCCAAAAGAATCGAGGAGGACGCATGTTCTGAAATCGGGATATCACTAGTTCCATTTCACCCATTTCTCTGGTCAACTGATCCAATTCATGCTCAACGTTAACATTTCGTGCTTCACCACGAGGACGACGACCTCGTCTTCCCCAATCAGTCTTATTAAGTCCTCTCACATTAGGAGCTTCAGATTCCTGAACAACTTCCTTTCCTTTTCTACCCTTATGTCCCGGTGCCATCTACAAGACAAAAGTATTTAATCCACAGGCAGAAAACAAAATAAATTGTTGAGTATAAGAGCATAAACTTAAACTAACAGGTAATTTCTAAACTAAAGGTCAAAACTTAATCAACTATACGCTCTAGTCATACTAATACAATTAATTCAAAACATATAAACAAGTAAGAGCAAATAATAAAAAACATGCACAATCATTTTATTTGTGTCTAAACTCGAGTGTCCTAGACTCTAATTCGAGCGTATCCCAGTTACGCTCTGATATCAAACTGTCAGGGCCCGTGCACTAATTAAATATTTAATAAGTGCATGGGCCCTGACAGCTTCGACTGCTGACCAATTAATTGATGATTTGGAAGCTTTTGTCTATAAGCCTGATCCGATGATAACAAATATCAATTGGTCGCAATCAAACAGTAAGAAAAGAAAGTTGGATCATTGATTCAAAAGTCGTGGATTGGTTTGCGTTTGTTTCAGTTTGTTATCTTCAATAAAATTTCAGGTGATATCTCTTTCATTATGTAATCTTTCTTAATAGTTATTTTGACATTAGGGACAATGTCATATTTTGATTGGGGGGAGAACAAATTTTTAAAAAAATTAAAAAAAATATTTATAAAAAATTAAAAATATTATTTTAAAATAAAACTATGTTTATTGTTTGTATCTTAGTAATTTTTGCAAAAATATCATTACATTACAAGTTTAAGAGGTTTAAATTAGAAAACGTATTAATCTATCTAATGATGTTAAAATTTTTATTTGAAAAAAAAAATCAATTTTAATATTCTGATCACTATAAAAATATGATTTATGAAATCTTTTTGAATGATTAACCATTGTGATAAAATTAGTTATTAAAGTATATGGCCCAAGATATACTTGATAAGAGTGCCTAAAATTTTTAAACTCACATATATTTTGTGAGTGAGTTGAGAGGATTGAGAAAACAGCTTGCGAGCCTTTATTGATCATCAAAGAGGCTATCTATCTTTTAGATCTTGAGTTAATATTTTGGAAAAAAAATGATATTTCCTGAAAAAAAAAAAAGAAAGATGTTGAAGATCTATGTAATTTTTAAGTTATATGGTACGACCCATTTATCTATCATAAAAATTAAAAAAAAGAAAAAAAAAGAGATATTTATTGTACAAATTAAAAAAATATGTGGTCAAAAGCATAAACTTAGTCTGATTCGACGAGTTAAAAAAAACATCAGGAAAAAAAATATAATAAGAACAACTAGATTTTGAATCAATGGATTTCCTCTTTTTTGATTAGTTTGGCTCGTTTGTCTGTTTGCATTCTGTAAACCATTTCCAAACATTTATCTGTATTCCAACTCCATGAGAGAAATCGTTCCCATAAATTGAAACATTTATTAACCTGTGAGAATATGAAGTTGAGACTCTTACTAAGAATTTCTAAAGGCCATGTACATTTAACTACCTGAAAATAAGCTTTGAATTGATCAGTTCTGATTATTTCTTAAATTATATTTATAATTATCTTGATATAATTTTGATATTTTTCAAATTTAATTTAAACACTTGGATAATTCTGATTACATTTCTTTTTAAATTAATTAATATGTTTTGTGTTGCTATTAACGCTTAAATTGCTCGGGACTAGCAATAATCTAGTTGGGGGTGTGATAAACATAAAAATTATATATTAATTAAATGTTTTATAATATAAATTTATAGTTTTATTTTTATTAAATGTTTAAATATTATATGTTTTATAATAAATTGTATAAAATATAAGTTGTTGTGTAATTATAAGTTTTTACTATTTTTTACAGGTTCGTTAAAACAAGAATAACCTTTGCGTTGCAAATAGGATTAAGATGATTCTTGGACCTGTAGAAAGTTGATGTTAATATCTACAATATTGGTGGCAAGCATGAGATAAAAATATTCTCACAAGTGGGATCAAATTAAGCAACAAATAAAGTTATCAAAGAAGTGGCAGTTTTACCATTCTCTAACATTTTGACCATATCTCTCAAATTACTTGGTCAAATAGTTAAAAAAATTTCACAATTCAAACAACTCAGATATCTTCATGTTTTGTTTTATGTAGAGAAGAAAATTCGGATGAGAAGATTTTTTAAAGTGATGTGTATTAAAATATAATTTCTTGGAACACCAATGAAGACTTTTGTGTAAAAAAATAATATTTTATTTGTGGTTGTCTCTCCAAATTTGGCTATAAATAGGGGTGCATTGTAATGTATTGAGATATCCCTCATTTTATGAACAAACCTTTGAGTTAATAATATTTCTATCTTTGTTTTTCCTTTATTTCTTCATTTAAATATAATTAGCATCTTAAATTCATATTCAAAGTTTTTCACTTTGAATAATGAGTAACAAATTTTCCAAAGTTGAGATGAAAAGGTGAAACTCTTGGTATGATAATAAGGTTATTAAAAGGTAAGAATCTATGTTTTATATTATTTAATCATTATTTATTGTTTATGTTATATTTATTTCTTTAAGTATTATTATACCCTACTTATAAGTGGGAGTTTTGATTTATTGTTGCTATATGTTACACTAAATTCTTGGAACGATTTAAATATTAGTATGGTATTACCAACCATTTAAAGTAGATGTTGATTTATTATATATGAACATATCATAATATTAATTTTTTAGTACCATTTAAATGTTTGTTTGGTTTTACCAACCATTTAAAGTGGACTGCTTGATTTATTATATATGAATATATCATATTATTAATTTCTTGGTGCCATTTAAATGTTTGTTTTGTTTTACCAACTATTTAAAGTGGGAAGCTTGATTTAGTGTTTACAAATACATATATAGCACAATAAATACTTGAAAACCTTTACAAGTTTTGGTATATATTATATACTTATAAGATAATAATATATAACATAATATATATATGATTATTTAATATTTATTGGAACCATTTTATTAAGTGGAATTCAATAATGTTCATTAATGTTAACTATATTAAAATACCAAGAGTGGATCATTTAATCTCAACTACTTAAATTAAAATTTGAACAATTAAAAATTATCAATTAAAGATTCAAACCATTAAAAGAAAAAAAAAACAAAAACAAAAAGACATTGTAGTGGAATTGTAATTACCTTAGCTTCCCTGTGGATATGATATTCGGACTCACCGAATTATACTACTTGTGGACAACTTGCTCATGGGAGTGCAACAATCAAAGTCGCAACACAAGCCATGGTAGCAAATTATGATATTATGAGGGTCTTTGTAGATTCGGGCAGATCTGTAAATGTTATTTTCAAGGAGACCCTCATACAAATGGATTTGCAAGGATACCATTTGGAAGCAGTAGACATAACACTTTTTGCTGTCTATCCAGAAGGGGAGATTGTCCTGCCCTTATCTTTGGGTACCGGGGAGCTGAAGAAGACGCTTTCACTGTGGTGGATGCCCCGTCATCATATAATATCATTTTGGGGCGGCCAACCATGAATGAGTTAAAAGCCGTAGCATCCACTTATCACAAAAAGATTAAGTTACCGGTGGGAAGCCAAGTGGGGGAAGTCTGGGGGGATCAGCATTTTTCTCGTAAGTGTTATGTAGAAGAGGTCCTGGTGGACCAGAAGAGAGAAAGAAAGAAGGGGAAGAAAGTAAAGTGTTGTGAGGAGATGGATAGAGGGGCAGAGAATGGAGAAGTGCACTTCGTAGCAGAAGAAGAGCAGGAGGTGGTAGAGATCGGTCCAGGCAAGGACATCCGGGTGGCTCGAGACCTTGATTTATCCACCCAGGTCAGTTGATAAATTTTTTAAAAACTAATTTTAATATTTTTGCCTGGTACCAGCAGTATTTGGTAGGGATCTCACCCTGATAGCGGAGCATCAGTTTAACATCCTCCTGGGATTTCAAACTGTGAAAGAAAATAAGAGAAACTTTGGTCCTGAAAAGGACAAAGTGATTGATTTACATGTTAAAGATTTGTTGAAGGCCGGCCACATTCGGAAAATACAATTTCCCATCTAGCTCTTGAATGTTGTGTTGGTGCCAAAATCCACCGGGAAGTGGAGGAAGTGTGTGATATTCATGTAACGTCTACTCGTTTTAAAAGTGCGGAAATCATTTTTTTAAAAAGCTCGTATTCACGTAACGACATTTAAAATAATAATATTTAGTTGAGAAAAAAATACCGCAGTTTAAAAATAAAAAACGTCATTCAAGCTCAAACGTAAACATAAACGAGTGAAGATCGTAATATCATCAACGTATAAAAATGTTTAACTCCTCTCAAAACTCATAAATCAAATGCGAACAAACATGCTGTCCTCAGGTTATGTCACTGCACCAGAGCTGCCTACTCAGAGTTCAGCACCTCCAGTCTCCTCAGCATCAAACTCACCTGCATCACACACGCCTTTTGAATCTAAAGACTCAACACACCTGTTCCAGGAATAACAAGTACATATACATGGCACACAACAGTGAAAAAAATATCACACTCGACATATCTTTCATGAGCTTAAAAGCATAACATAAACGTGTCGTGTAAAATCATATCATGTCAAATCTTGTCATCTCGTGTCATCATATACGTATACATTTTCATTTAATTGAATTCAGTTTTTTAGTTGTGACTTTCGTATATACTCTATCGTATCAGCTCTATCGATGGATATATCTACATGTAACTACGGTACCAGGCGACGGGGACATTAATGACAGCATTACCCGTCCACTGAGCCCTGGCATCAGCTCATCATATCTCATGTCATCGTATACATATACATCGTCAGTCACAACCAATTCCCATCCTTCAAAATATCATCATATTCACCACTTAAAAAACATGCATTTTACGTAACTTTTCCTTAAATCCAATCATGCATCGTTTTTACCATCAATTCATAAAAATCATAAACGTGATGCATAAAAATTTAAAATTTCATAAATTTGTGCTCAGGGCACTGCCAGTACCAAAATCTCACATCGAGTGCAAAATGACCAATTTGCCCCTTGAAACCCAAAAATTGTCATTTTACCCCTAGACCTCAAGAATTGACCCGAAGCTTACCAAACTCTTTAAAATATCCCAAAACATATTTGAAAGTATTCCTGGACGTAAACTTGAGCTCGATATCAAACTTACTCGATTCGTTTTAAAACTTGAACCAGGGGTACATGTTTTAATCCGAATCGACTCGAAACTTAACCAAATTTTCTCCACACTTAATAAACATCTATATTGCCTTAAATTCTTCAATAATAGACACCCTAACTCCTCAAAACCCAAAAGCTGTTGTGCCCTTCACCATAGCCCCACTCGAACCCTAAGCTCAACGCCTCCCCACGATTTCGCTCTTAGTCCACCACCAAGCAAACCAGCTCCAGACTCACCTCTCTTAGACCACCCTAGGACTCTACTGGACTGAAGCAACCCAAGGATTCAGCCCCATGCAACCCCCACAACTCACGCAACCTCTATCCCCTCACGAAGTGCACCTGATCACCACTCCGAGCCTATGCTCAAGCGACTCCTAGCCTAGTTCCAGCTATGTTTTAACCACCTTTGGCCGTGGTTCTAACCCCTACTGATTTGTCCCAGGGCTTGGGATGTCCCTATCACGGTCGAGGCTTCCCCAAACACCCGATCTAGTCCCCAACGTGATGCGACCGAAGCTTAGCCCCAAAATCCGACGGCCCTTGCACTCATGCTCGACCCTAACACCCAGTCACATAAATCATGCTGTGATTCACCCCCTAGAATTAGCAACCTCAATCCCTTGCACAACAAACCAGAAATGTGAATGGATGATAACAAAAAAAAAAAAGAGAAAACTTGCAATCTGACGTGAAGTCTCCATGCTTTATGTTAGATCGAAAAAGCTTCATAAAAAAACAAATGACGACATACATATAACGTGTAGGATGCAAAGATGATGATACGTGGCATGCCTGATGTTTTTATGAACAGAAGATGAAATGAAGCACACTGCCGAAGGGAAGGCTCTTGCTTGAAAGGAGATGGGGACAACGACTTCTTTGCAGCATTAACTCAAGAGGAGGTTTGTGAGTGGAAAGAGGTGGGCGGCTAATGTAGAGTAATTAGGTTTAGTAGAGTGCTTAGGGGAATAATTAAGTGTTGAATATATAGGTTAAAATTAGCTAATGAGCCCAAATTTTAAATTAAAAGAATTAAAAGAGGTTTAAGCCCAATAAGCTTAAAATTAGGCCCATTAAATCCAAACACACTCTGTAAAAATATTTCGTGATGGGAAGTTCATGAATATATTAGCCGAGCCCTGAAAAAGTCCCTCAATTCGATAAAATTTACTTGCCGTTAAAATTTAAAATCATGCGGGTAAAAATAACCAATAAATCATATTTTGAAAAAAATTCCTTTAAAACATCTTAAAATAATTAACAAAAATTAATCGTATATTAAAAAAAAAATTCCTGAAAATTCTCCGGTCTCCGATTCTCGTTCGAGCACGAAATTCATCTAGAAACCCTAATGCATGAACTTTTAAAATTTCATTAAATAAATCCTACCATGCATGCATTATGCATAAAAATAATTAAACATATAATTTAAAATTAAACCCTAGTTTGCATGCATTTAGGTTACGTGAATTAAATTCCTGGACCTTAAAACTCTCTCCCCTTTAAACTGAATTTCGTCCTTGAAATTTAAAATGTACCGAATAACTCCGGGTAGCGACTCCTCATCTCTGTCTCGGTCTCCCAAGTAGCATCCTCCTCGGAATGCTTCAGCCACTTGACCTTGATCATCTGGATCACCTTATTCCGGAGCCACTTGATCTTGACCATCTGAGTGGGTTTGTCCTCGAATGATAAGTGGGGTATCAGCTGAAGTGGCTCATAGTTAAGCACATGCGAAGGATTCGACATGTACTTCCACAACATGGAGACATTGAAAACATTATGAACTCCAGCCAGATTCGGTGGTAAGGCAACTTTGTACGCAAGTGTCCGCACTCTCTCTAGGAACTCATATGGTTCGATTAATATAGGGCTGAGCTTGCCCTTCATCCCGAACCTCATCACACCCTTCATCGGTTTTACCTTCCGAAACACATGATCCCCTACTACGAACTCAAGGTCTCGCCGCCTCTGATCAGGATAGCTCTTCTGGCGGCTCTGTGCAGTCTTCATCCTGTCCCAAATTCTGACCACTAAATCTGCTGTTTGTTTGACAATATCCGGACCCAACTCTGTTCGCTCTCCTACCTCATCCCAATACACTGGCGACCTACACTTCCTCCTGTACAGTGCCTCATATGGAGCCATACCTATCAATTCTTGGTAACCGTAGTCGTATGTGAACTCCAAAAGAAGTTACTTCGGCTCCCAACTGCCATGGAAGTCGATCATGCATGCTCGGAGTAGGTCCTCCAGAATCTGAATCATCCTCTCTGACTGACCATCTATCTGAGGATAGAAGGCAGTACTGAAAAATAACTTCGTCCCCAGTGCCTAGCGGAGACTCTTCCAAAATGAAGACGTGAATCTCGGGTCCCGGTCTAACACGGTGGACAGTGGAATCCCATGCAGTCTAACTATATATCTGATGTACAGCTCTGTGTACTGAGTCATGGTGAATGTCTTCCTAATCGGTAAGAAATGAGCTAATTTAGTGAGCCGATCAACAATCACCCAGATGTCCTTGAACCATCCAGTAGTCCTCGGAAGCCCTGTCACAAAATCCATATTAATGTTCTACCATTTCCACTAGGGAATTGGGAGTGGTCTCAGCTTCCCTGCAAGACTCTGATGCTCTGTTTTGACCTGCTGACAAGTCAAAACTCGGACGAAACGGAGAATATCCTGCTTCATGCTCGGCGACCAATACAGTCTGTAGATCTTTATAAATCTTTGTACTCCCTGGATGGATGGATTACAGGGTGTTGTGGGCCTCGCTCAAGATATCTGCTCGAAGGGTATCACTATCAAGAGCCCATAGGCGGTGCCTATATCTGACTATTCCGTCCACAACTGTATACATTCTTTGGCTCTTAGCCTCGTCCCTTTGTCTCCATTTCTGTAATTGTTCGTCAAAAGTATACCTTGTCCGGATTCTAGTTCTCAAAGTCGACTGTACTGGTAGAGTAGCAAGATTTAGGGCCTCGCCCCGGGAATAAATTGCAATCTCAAATATCTGAATTTCTGTCTGGAGCGGTCTCTGAACTGGCAGATGAGAAATCACTACGTGCTTCCTGCTCAAAGCGTCTGCAACCACATTAACCTTACCCGGATAGTAGCTAATGTGACAATCATAATCCTTCACTAGTAGAAAAATCAGATTTTACTTCGGCAGGCGTTACTTCGGCAATAATAAATTACGAAGTAATACATTACCAATAACTTCAGTAATAACACAAGCGAAGTAAAATAATATATTTTACTTCGGATGTTTAAAAACACGGGATTCAATGTATTTTTTTATTATATTTTAATTCGGCATATCAATGTTGATGAAGTAAAAAATAAGGAAAATAAGTTCATACTGAAGTAAAAAGATGAACCGATAAGTTTAATTAAAAATATGTCCACACACACTAATCACTATCTATTCCTCTCCATTCGCCATCTAGGGTTTTTGCTCCTCCGTGTCTACTCAAATGGCGGATGATGTGCACTATTCGTCAGCCGGTGGAGAATCGAACAAGCTCAAGTACGAAGATCACCAGACTTCGACTTCACCCGCACCGCCTAGGGCTACGGGGTTTTCGTCAGGCCCGGACTCATCCGCCCCCTCTACATCTTATAACAGCATTCCGCCTCCTATGAGCGAGATCGAGTTGGCGAAACAGAAGGCTCAAGAAATTGCCGCTAGGCTTTTGAATAACGTGGATCCAATGAAAAGAGCGAGAGTTGAAAACGGAGCTGGGGGTGCGGGATTTAATTCAACTGATGCTGGTGACGGTTTTCTCTTTAACTAGTGTTTACGTTTTTGTTTTCATTTTCGTTTTCGTTTTCGTTGTCACTTACATTACGTGATTCTCCATTCGATTTCTGCTTAATTGATCCGTTACTTGCTTTAGTACCATTTTATGTTCACACATCGTCTCATCTTTGGTATCCAATGTTTTAACACAAGCTTTGTGCTCGGATTACGTGGTGATCTTCTATTCTTGTGCTTAATAAACTCGAGTTTAATGTATCGATGAGTTTATACTTAACTGTTTAATCTCGTATTGCTTTGATATGAGCTTACGTTTCTTGGTCTCCGAGAATATAGTTTTTACCGGGCTTGGATCTTTTGCTACTTGGTTTATAATTTATGCATTGATTAATATTACTTTTAGTCTTACTTTAGTTTATACGTATATGTTCAAGTATGCATGCGATGCCATACATGAGGATCAGATTACAGGGCTTGCACCCTGATGTCATTTGGTTTGAATGTAGGTTTTGTTCATAAGCCTATGGGCATGGGTCTGAGTGGTCCACCAACAGGTGCATCCTATTGTTATCCAGGTCCAAGCAAGAAAATTGAGATACCAAATGGAAGGGTAGGTGTGATTATTGGAAAAGGCGGGGAGACCATTAAATACCTTTAGCTTCAGTCTGGTGCCAAGATTCAGGTGACCAGAGACATGGATGCCGATCCAAATTCTGTTTCAAGAGGTGTTGAGCTCATGGGTACTCCTGACCAGGTAGCAAGGGCTGAGTAGTTGATTAATGATGTTCTTTCTGAGGTTTGTGTAGTTCAAAACAATTCGACTGCTAATTTTTGGATCAAACTGATGAAATATTTTTATTTTTACTAAGCTGGAATTTTTTTTGCTTAATATTCTCTTGCCACATCACTATGGCTAACATTTGCTTGAACAGGCTGAAGCAGGTGGTTCTGGTGTTGTTTCTCGAAGAATGACTGGGCAACAATCAGGAACTGATCCATACGTGTTTATGGTTCCCAACAACAAGGTAACAATGATGCTTCTTTTTATGTTATTTTTACTCATTTAATTAGGGTCAATGGCAATTTTTAGGTGGGTCTTGTTATTGGCAAAGGAGGTGAAACCATTAAGAACATGCAAGCAAGGATTGGCACTCGCATTCAGGTTGGTTTTCCTTTCGGTTTATAATGCTATTATGTGGTTTGAATATCTGATAGAGCTGCTACTTCTAGTTTTCTTAAAATCCTGATATTGTATCTGTGTTTTGATTTTTTTCTGGTGCCGTGAGTGTTGCCTGTTACCAAATATTTCAGGTTATACCTCTCCACTTGCCACCTGGTGATACATCCAAAGAAAGGACCGTACAGATTGATGGCACTAGTGAAGAGATTGAGGCTGCTAAATAGTTGGTTAATGAAGTAATCAGCGAGGTTTGTTAAATGGTTTCATATGACTACACTTATCTTTTATGCTTTATGTTCACTGTCATTTAAACTTGACAAGTTATTAACATGATATTAATTTACCTGTTTATTCTTAGTGATGTATCATAGCTTGTGTTAGTTTCCTCATATGAAGTTTTAACTTGTTAAATTTGTTTCACCCTTAATTTTTTTGAAGTGTTAACAATGTATTATGCAACTGTGTATGTTTGTTTGTGTGCCTTCCCTATTTTCCACTTGTACATGTAGAGGATTGCAGATATCTTTGCCACATCTGTCTACCTCTACAAAATGGTTGATATGGAGTCAATCTTGTGCAAAAATGATCCTTGGGTGGAGATTAGATTTTGCTGTTTTATTGTTGAGAAAATTGCTTGAGATGAATTGTTGTCATTGTGATATATTTTATATTAGTGATAAAAAAAGGAGAATCTAATGAATTTTATTTTTCAAATTTCAGTTTGCATGATGCATCAAGAACCAATATTACACCCAATCTCAATATGACGAGGTGAGAAGTGAATGGAGTGAATTTGTTTACTCCTATGTAGATGCTTAAATGGATGGTGTATGTTGGGATAAATATTTTGTTTGTCATTGTGGATATTTGGATATACTTTTAGTTTTGTTGATATATTTTTGTGTTATTTGTGGATTGATCAATATGTAATTGTGGATTCGTGGATATTCATAATTTTTAGATGGATAATTTATGAATTTAATTATATTATAGTATTAAGTCATATATTGCTAAGTCTTCTTTAACAATTACTTCATCAAAATAAAAAATAATGAAGTGTAACAGGTAAATTACTTCGTTGTTATTTGCAAATTGTGAAGTAACATAATATAAAACACTTCAACAAATAGGATAAATGCTGAAGTTATAAATTATATTTACTTCAACAAAAAGGATAAATTGTGAAGTTGTTTGTGACTATTGCCTCACCAAAATACATAACTACGAAGTCTTTCAGATGAATTACTTCGTCACTCAATGTAAATTGTGAAGTAAAATATTATAAACTAATTCGCTAAATAATAATTAAGACGAAGTTATATATAATATATTACTTCATTACTTACAATAATCGATGAAGTAAAACACATTTCTACTTCGGCACCGGTCCAATTCTGGACCGGTTTTCGAAGGAAAACCGGCCAAAGACTTCAGTATTTTCAATCATACAACTTCGGTTATTATGCGAAGTAAAAGGTACATCTATTACTTCACGTCCATATACTTCGGCACTTAACTACCTTATTACTTCATTGAATACGCGAAGTAAAAAGCGATTTTTCTACTTGTGCTTCACCAGCTCAAGCCACCTCCTCTGTCGCATATTCAGTTCCTTTTGTGTGAAGAAGTACTTCGGGCTCTTATGGTCGGTAAATATTTGCAGTTCTCTCCATGCAGATAATGTCTCCAGATCTTCAGGGCAAATATCACTGCTGCTATCTCGAGGTCATGAGCCGGATAGTTTTTCTCATGAACCTTCAGCTGTCTGGATGCATAGGCTATCACTCTGTCTTACTGCATCAGAACTGCGCCCAACCCAAGCTTAGATGCATATGTATAGACCACAAACTCTCTTTGCCTGATGGCATAGCTAGTACTGGTTCAGCGGTCAATGCTAGCTTCAGTCTGTCAAAGCTCTCCTGGCACTCAAGTCCCCAGATAAACTTGGTATTCTTCTTCGTCAAGGCGGTCATAGGCACCGCAATAGAAGAAAAACCCTGGATAAACTTCCTGTAATAGCCCGCCAATCCCAAGAATCTGCGGATCTTTTTCACACTCTTAGGAACTGGCCAATCTCTGACTAACTCCACTTTGCTAGGGTCGACCTCTATGCCATCCTGAGATACAATGTGGACCAAGAATGCCACTCTATCAAGCCAGAACTCACACTTGCTGAACTTGGCATACAGTCATCTATCCTGTAGAGTCTGTAACACTGTCCTCAGATGCTGACTGTGCTCCTCCCTCCTCCTCGAATAAATCAGAATATCGTCAATGAAGACTATGACGAACAAATCCAGGAATGGCAAAAACACACAATTCATCAAACACATGAAGATCGCTGGCGCGTTTGTCAGTTTGAAGTGCATCACCAAGAAGTCGTAGTGCCTGTATCGCGTCCAGAAGGCTGTCTTATTAACATATGAATCCCTCACTTTCGGCTTGTGATATCCAGATCGAAGGTCTATCTTAGAGAACACTGAGGCACCCTGAAGCTGATCAAACAAGTCAACGATACTCGGCAGCAGATCCTTTTTCTTAATTGTGACCCTGTTCAGCTCTCGGTAATCAATGCACAGTCGCATGCTACCATCCTTCTTCTTAACAAATAGCACTGGTGCACCCCAAGGAGAAATAATAAAGCGAATGAAACCTTTATCTAGGGGGTCCTGAATTTGATCTTGAGCTCCTTCATCTCTATATGTGCTAACCGGTAGGGCGCTTAAGATATCAGGACTGTGCATGACATAAGCTCATTCGTAAATTCCACCTCTCTGTCTGGTGGGATGCTTGAAACATCGTCAGGGAAAACACCGGAGAACTCCCTAACCACATCAACATCCTCTAGCCTCCGCTCGACTGGCTCAGACACTGACACGATGCTGGCCAAAAACACCTGGCAGCCTCTCTTCATCAGCTTCCTCGTGCACAAGCAGGAAATGACGTGCGGCATCTGCTGATGTCTAGCTGCCTCGAAAACAAATGGCTTCCCACTGGGCGGTCTGACAGACACTGACCTCTGTAAGAAATCTATGACTGCTCCATGAGAAGATAGCCAGTACATGCCCAAGATGATGTCAAACTCCGATAGTGGTAGCACTATCAAATCTACGTGCACCACATACTTCTGTAATCGGAGCTCCAATCTCTTCACTATCTGAGAAGTGAACATCTGATCCCCAGATGGGATATATACTTTGAAACCCAAATCAATCACTGTAGGTATGATACCTAGTCGCTTCACGAAAGATTCGGATATAAACTAGTGCATAGCGCCTGAATCTAGCAATGCAAGCATGGCTACACCTGCAATATATATCCTCCCTGCGACAAAACATACCATCAAATCAAATAGTGTTGAACTTAAGGAATTTCTTATCGGAGATTAACTCAAAGTCCTCGTAAAATCCCTGAATTAAACGAAACATCAATCCCAAAAATTAGAAATTCAACCTTAGAAAAATCGAAAACTGCAAAATATCCCTTACAGTTAAGAAAATTGCACATTGGTCCTTGATTTATTCGAATATTGCAATTTGACCCCATAAAATCATTGGTCGATAAATTTGTTCTAAATCAAATAATTATATTTTTATTCTCAACTAGGTAGAGCATGCAACCTAATTCCTTCTAAGTCATCAATTCCAATACTTAAATCCTCATACAAGCATAAAACCTAAGGAATTGTGCAGTAATTTAAAATCTTAAACCAAATGGTTACCGGTAATTAGTGTCATGTCTGGTGCTACCTTTGCCTCCTCGACGTGCATAACATAAGCCCGGCCAATAGTGGGGCCCTTTTTCCTAGGGCAATTTGTTCCTTTATGGCCCTCATATCCACAAACAAAGCACTTGAAAGTTCCCCATCTGCAATCGCCGAAATGGAACCTGCTTCACTGAGGGCACGGCTACCTGCCATATGTCTAAGGCGCCCTTAGCGCTTTATGAGGTCTCTGCTGCTGTGGCCTCCTACCCTGTCCTTGGGGTATCTGCTGTTCCTGCTGCCTCGGTGGCCCAGTAAACTAATACTTGTGAGGCTGGGAACCGGACTGAGACTGCTGCCTCTTCCTATGCATCTCATGGTCTATGTCTTGTAGTGCCTGCTATGCGTGAAAGCACAGGCAGTGGCCTCATCATAATCTGTCGGCCTCATGATCATGATGTCCTGGCGAAGAGTGAGTGTTAGTCCATCAAGGAAATGCCTCAGCTTCTAGGCGGCATCTACTGCTATCATGGGCAAAAAATGGAACCCCCTATCAAACTTGCGGATAAACTCCGCCACAGATAAGTCCCCCTGGGGGAGGCTCATGAACTCTCTGGTCAGGCGGCACCAAACATAAGCTGTAAATACTTCCCGAAAAACATCTCCCTGAATCTGGCCCACGTGAGAGTAGTCACATCCACAGCATGTGCAGCTCACTCTCATCGTAGGGACGCATCATCCCTCAGCATATAAATTGCGGACCCGGCCCGGTCGCCATCTCTCATTTTTAGATAATCAAAATGTAACTCCAGAAACCTAATCCATCCCTCTACAACGAATGGATCAGTGGTATCCCCGAACTCTTCCGGTTGAGCCTGTGGAACTGTTAAAAAACATCAGTCTGAGGCCTAGGAGCCTGCTGTACTTGCTTCAGTAGCCAAGCCATACCCTCCGAAACTCGGGTTGCTGGGTCCCCTGGCGGTGGAGGTGGTGGGCCTCTGCCATCTCCTGGAATAAAATCCTGTCTTTCAACACTGGGGTCATGTCTGGCATGAACTGAATACAGTCCAATTTATAAACGTAACACATCATGCAATTAATCTAGTTTTTAAAACCGTAAATTCTTAAATCGTAAAAGTAGTTAAACAAGAACAGTAAATCATCGTAAAGCATAAATCATGTAACATGCAGGTGATAAAAGTAAATCATTTATATCATTTTAAACATAAAAGCTTATAGACTTGAGGCTTGAAGACCGAGGGGCAAAAGCTTACAGTGGCACAACCCTATACAGAACCCTTGCTCTGATACCAACTGTAACCAAATTTTCTTTCCCCAACCAGATCATGGCTCCGGGTGTAGAGTTCTCCGAGTTTGTAGTCGCGAGGAAGCTCGGGTTGGGGAGGAAAAGTGGGTAAGAAGCCTGTTAGACAGGGAGGATGGGAAAGAAGGGTTATGAAGAAGAATATGCCTTTCCACTCCTTCTGAGAAGAAGGGATGTCATCAAGGAATCGGCTTTTCATCCCGGCTGAGAGTGAAAAAGCATTGTCACCGAAGCGACAAATGAAGATGTAAAAGAGGATGAGGGGGTTGATAAGGAGGCTGTGCATTTTAAAAAGAATGAATACTGAGGCCATTATACAGAATGAGTTGGGGTGGAGTTGGTTTATGGGGACCCTAAAGAAATTGGCCACATTAGTGTAGAAAGAAGGGATGGGGAATCTAAGACAACTATGGAGCTAGTATTTAAAGAAAGTATAGAAACCCTTCAAGGGCTTGTTTGCCCTATCCGAAGTCTAGGGATAAGAATGAAGAAGGAAAAAAGGATAGATCATAGGGTTCTAAGCTCCTATTCGTCCCCGGGACGAAGAGTTCTTACCATGGTAGAAAACCACGGGACACCCGAGGCCTCAGAAGAGGGTGGGCTGGGGGCTAGGGCTTTGCCCTTCCCCTTCTTAGAAACTCTAGAGGGGCCCGCAGCAGAAGGCTCATCCCTCGGTTTCTTCGATTTCGGGGGAGGGATAGTTAAAGAAATTCTGGGAGAAGGGGAAGAGGAGGAATCAGAGCGAACCGCCGCTGATTCATACTCCGATGAACCTTGCGCGTTCGCTCTTGAGGTAGAGGAGGTAGAGTTTGACATTTTAGAAATAAAGAAGGAACTTATGTGAGTAGATTGGAGATGAAGATAACAGTGGTTGAAGTTCGTCGGAGACCGGAGGGAAGCGCCGTTCGTCGGAGAGGTCTGGAGAGAATTTGAATTTCAGAAAGTGACAAATGAAGAGTGTGAGTTGTTATAAATAGGAAAAGGGAGGTGTGATCTCCACCATTGATCTAAATTTGAATTGGATGGCTAGGATGCATCTTGGAAATTGTGCAAGAATATGAAATGACGTGCAAGGATATCAAAGCGTAAGACTTACAAAATTCTCGGAATACGAATCTTTTCCAACTGATGGAATTCCAGGGTATACGTCATCATGACATCAACCTGACTACTCGAAGAATACTAAACAACAAAATTATTTACATTCTGAGAGACATGAGGCCCCGGCATCTTATTCAAAGTCCAAGAGACATAAGGACCCGACATCCCGGCACCTCATCCCATCTCTGGGATATTCAAAGCTCCCGATGATTTTGTAATCTAAATTTATTATCTTTCTATTTAAGCCTGTGGGGAACCGAACCTAATTCATCTTCTGGGATTAAGTGGATCAATTAATTAATCTTGGTCTAATTTTTTCCTTTTTAAATACGTAAGTGCGGAACATATGATAATCACTCTGATATACATATCAACTGTAAAGTACAAGTCTTGTACAAAGTAAATTTATCTCAAACTAATGTTCAACAACTATACATCAAGTGTTGAAAACAAATCTAATTCTAAGTCCAGATCTGCATGCTAATTTTGATCTCTCATCCTCTTCTTGACCCTGATCCTGCACATACAGACACAACAACAGCCGGATAACTTCGGTGAAAAATATATTCCCAGTATAAACAATGTATACATGCAATCATATAAACAGATATAAAAGCATGAAACAGATATCAATAACATGTATCGTAATCTGAAAAGACATGAATCGATATAAAACTGTAAATCAAACTCTTGATTCATACTCTCATACTCGACTCTTCTCTAATCTAGGGATCCCGGTTCCTGGACATTTTCATTCTGTATCGAATCTCAGCAATAGAAGTCGATCTACTCCGAAGCAACATCAATACACCAAAAGTCCAGTGTCTTGGCGGCTCTACCAAAGACTAGGCACATCTGCCCAAGACTCTATACATTCTTTACTATGAATCAATAGGCTAAGCATATCAATCTCATGAATTGCAAACATCGATGCAATAAATAAAGTATGTGGTTTTTGGGAAACTCAAGTAAGATCTAACTCGAGTCTTATCTTCCCGGTTCAACATTGATTTATACCTTTCTCTGTCGATCTGACGAAGTCGAAGTCTCGAATTTGAATCTGTCAATACTCAATTTGGCAATGACAATATTGAGGAGTAAAATATCAATATACAACTCAAATCAATACTGGATACAATCAGAACTCAATCTAATTCTGTTTCAACGGCATAACCGCACAATCTCGATATACCCATAAATACAAATATCAACAAATACCAATCTCGACTCATAATCAATCAACAGACATAATCTGATACCAAATCTGTATAATCTCAATCAAATCAATTCTGAAAAAAATTTCATACGGTATCCGTTCTTCGATCAGATTTCAATTATACAATGACAACAATCTCAATAACAGATAATATAAGTCATATCAGGATTTCTTCCATAACATATTTTCAAACCATGCTGAATCTTAAGAAAACTTACATATTCCTGAAGCTCTTGTTGATAGAAACACGGTACTGAACTCGGATTGAAAATTGGACGGACAGATATTTCGCAAGATTCAAATTTCTACCAGGAAAAGCTTTGAAGATTTTTTCTCAGTTCTTTCTTTCTTCTTTGCCGATGAACTGAAGGAAAGATTCATGAATTTATATATCATTTGCATGGTGAAGAGATGTGGCTCATTCCATGTACTGCACGTCTCGCGCATATGCGCGACCTCCCTCGGCGCATATGCGCGAGACCTACTGGTCTCGGCAAATCTTCCTTTCTTCAGCTCACGCATATGCGCGCTGTAATGCCCGAGATTTTGATTATGGTAATCTGAAATGATTTGTAGATAAATTGAGGTGATTATAGGCGGAACGGATCAGACCGGGAAATCCGGAAAGAAGATTGAAATTATGTGCAAGGATGAGCCCTCGCGCATATACGCGACCCCGCCGGGCGCATACGCGCGAGGTAGGCAGAAGACCTCGTGCTTATGCGCGGCACGGACCGGCGCATATGCGCGAGGATGGCAGAGAGTTGTGAAGAGCCTCGCGCATATGCGCCGGGTGAGGGCGCACATATGCGCGAGCTGTCGAGACTACACTCGTCGAGACATAGTGTCTCGCGCATATGCGTAAGACGTGCAGTCTGTAGAACAAGCCACTTGGTCATTCCCATGCATAATATATAGTAAGCAATTTAATTCCTTCAGAAATTAGAAAGGAAGAGAGGAAAATGAAGGAATCTCTGGAGAATTCTCAAGCATTAGAAATTAGATTGTACAAGATCCAACTGTTAGAATTCCAATACGAGTTTATTATCGTGTTCCTATTGACGAGAGCTTCAACTGGACGTAAGTTTTCTTATGTTCTGACATGCTTTGGAATTATGATATTGTCAAAATCAGATATGATTGATATATGTTGTTCTTGACATAGTAGACATCATATAATCGAAACCGGATTGAAGAACGGATACCACACAAAATTGTTATGAATTATCAGAATCGATTTGATTGAGATTTGATATCAGATTTGTATTGCTATCGATTATGAGATGTTGGGATAGATATCTGATTGATATTGTATCGCTGCGTATACTGAGATTATGCAGTTATGTCGCTGAAACAGAATTTGATTGAGTTCTGATTATATTTAGTATTGAATTGACTGGTGTATTTATATTATACTCCTCGATATTGTTATTACCAGATTGAGTATGGACAGATTTGAATTCGAGACTTCGACTTCGTCAGACCGAGACGAGAAAGGTATAAATCAATGTTGATCCGGAATTTCTCAACTCGAGTTTGATTTAACTTGAGTTTCCCAAATTCACATACTGAAGTGTCATTGCCTCGATATTTTGCAATGTTTGAGAATGATATGCTGATTCTATTGATTTATAGTTAAGCATATGTTATGTGAAGAGTCATGGGCGGATATGCCTAGTCCTTGGGCTGATGTGCCTGATATTTGACGGAGATGCCAATTGGCAGGATATGCCAAGTCTGTGGCGGATATGCCAAGACACCGGACGTTTGGTCATATCGATGTTGCCTAGGAGTGGAGCAACTTCTATTGTCGAGATTCGATATGGACAGGACCAAAGTCCGTAAATAAGAATGTACCGCCACCATAATCGGGAGAGTAGGTGGGAGTTTGTTATGTTCTTATTCAGATCGGGATCCCTAGACTAGGAATGAGTCGAGTCAGAGAGTATGAGTCAGAGTTTGATTTATAGTTTTATATCGATTCATGTCTTTCAGATTTGATACATGTTATTGATATTTGTTCATGCTTTTATATCTGTTTATATGATTGCATGTATACATGATTTATACTAGGAATGTATTTCTCACCGGAGTTATTCGGCTGTTGTTGTGTTTGTATGTGTGCTTGACAACAGGTGAGACAGGATCAGGGTCAGGACGAGGATGAGAGATTACAGTTAGTGTGGAGATTCGGACCCAGAAGTAGAATAGGATTCAGCACTGGATATATAGTAGTTGAATCCTAGTTGGACATGAATGTATTTAATTCAAGACATGTACTTTACTTTTGATATGTATATCAGATTGATTACATTACGTTTCCGCACTTGTATTTAAAAAAAAATTAGACCCTGTTTATCTTAATTGATCTAATTATTCCCAAGAACGATTATGAAATGAATTAGCGTCCGGGTCCCCACAGCAGGTGGTATCAGAGCAGTAGGTTAACTTAGCCTGAGATAGAAGCTAGTGAGCGGGGTAGATTGAGTTTTCTTCCTTGCTTTTGATTGCTAGCATTATTTACTGCTTTAATACATGTTTATCTGATTATCTGATTTGATTGGAAATATGTATTATTTGAGAATGAATCAGAACCGATTCTTGATCAGCAGTAAGATGATCAGAGGAGGACTGAAACAAGTTTTTTGTATTTGGTTACTAATCCTTTTGGTAATCAGATATACCTCCTCGAAGAATCCCAGAACAGGGAAGTACCTCGAATAATCCGATGGATGAGACAGTAACACCGAGGGAAACACTACCGCAGAGCTCTCAGTTGTTTGAACCGTCGATTTTGAAGGGCACTGAGACATCTGGTGATTTTGAGAGTGGTGATAGTGGCACTTGGAGGAAGAAAGATCATTTGAAAGCCAGAAAAAGACATTTTAAGAAATATGGTAGTGGTTCATCCAGCTCTAGTGGTTCACGACAAAGCCAAAGTTATACCGGACTCTATTTTAGCACATGTAGAGGGAGACATCCCACAGAGCAATACTACGGAGTATATGGCAGTTGCCGCATTTGCAAACAGCTGGGACATTTTGCGAGAGTATGTCCACAGAGAGGTTCCCGAAGATCTCAGGGAGCAGAATCATCTGGATCAGTGGCACAGATTGGTAGACGATCACCAGTTGTTCACTCTTTCCAGCAACCATCGACTACTCCTCAGTCACAGCAGTTTCCAGGAGGAAGCCAGACTGTTAGCCAGCCTCCGAGACAGCAGACCGGAGTATCTGCTTTGACTAAAGAACAGGCTCAGGAAGCACCAGATGACGTTATTGCAAGTAACTGTTATTGTGCGATTATCCTGCTTATGTATCGATTGATACGGGTGCATCCCATACATTTATTTCTGAGCGATTTGCATTGATTCATGCATTACCTGTTGAGTTTTTATCTGCTGTAGTATCTGTCTCTTCTCCTTTGGGGAAAGGTTTGATATCAGTGAATACTGTGAAATATTGTATGCTACAGTATGACGGGCATGAGATTGAGTTAGACTGTATCGTACATGGGTTATCTGATTTTGATTGTGTTATTGGTATTGATATGCTGACCAAGTACAGAGTGACCCTTGATTGTTTCCATAAGATTATGAGATTCAGACCTGAGATGGCTGAAGAATTGAGATTTTACGGTAAGTGTTCTGGATCGAGAATTCCTTTGATATCTATTATGCCTATGACTCGATTATTACAGAGAGGAGCGGAGAGGTTCCCTGTGTATTCAGTTGACTTACTTTAATCGAGCCTATCATTGGCTGATTTTCCAGTGGTATATGAGTTTGCTGATGTCTTCCTAGATGAGATTCCGGGTTTGCCTCTGATTCGAGAGATAGACTTCAGCTTTGAATTGGCACCAGGTACAGTTCCGATTCTAGAGCTCCGTACAGAATGGCACGGATTGAACTGAAAGAATTGAAAGAACAGTTGGAAGATTTACTGGCCAAGGGTTACATCAGATCGAGTGTTTCTCCTTGAGGTGCTCCAGTATTGTTTGCCAGAAAGAAGAACGATTCAATGAGATTTTGTATTGACTACGGGAAACTGAACAAGGCTATGGTAAAGAACAAATACCCTTTGCCTCGTATAGATGATTTATTTGATCAGTTGCAGGGTTATTCTGTTTATTCCAAGATCGATCTGAGATCTGAATATCATCAGCTGAGAGTCAGAGATTCTGATATCTCGAAGACAGCTTTCAGAACCAGGTGTGGACATTATGAGTTTATTGTCATGTCGTTCGATTTAACAAATGCTCCAGCTGTATTCATGGGATTGATGAACCGTATATTTCAGAAATATCTCGATGATTTTGTGATTATTTTTATTGATAATATTTTGATATATTCGAAGAATATGAATTGATCATGCCGAACATCTGAGAATTGTGTTTAGAATTCTGAAGGCTGAGAAATTATATGCTAAACTGTCGAAATGTAAATTCTGGTTGAGACAGGTGGTATTTCTTGGGCATATTTTATCCGGAGACGGTATTTCTTTTGATCCCAGTAAGGTTGAAGCCGTGATCAGTTGGTCGAGACCGACATCTATATCAGAGATACGCAGTTTTATGGGTTTAGCAGAATATTATCATTGATCTATTACAGATTTCTCGAGTATTGCTAAGCCTATTACGCAACTGACTCAGAAAAATGCTCCATTTGTTTGGTCAGAAGGCTGTGAGTCCAGTTTTCTTGAGTTAAAGAAGATACTGATCAGTGCTCCGATATTGACTATCCTGTAAGGTACGGGTAATTCTGTTGTTTATTGCATTGCTTCTCACAGAGGGTTGGGTTGTATTTTGATGCAGCGAGAATATTGTTATTACTTATGTCTCAAGACAACTGAAGCCACATGAATCTCGCTACCCAATTCATAATCTTGAATTGGCAACCATCGTATTTGAACTGAAGATGTGGCGACACTATCTATACGGTGAGAAGTTTGAAATCTATTCCGATCACAAGAGTCTAAAATATCATTTTCACCATCAAAATTGAATATGAGGCAGCAAAGATGGCTTGACGTATTGAAAAATTTTGATTATGAAATCAAATACAATCCGGGGAAATCTAATACAGCAGCGGATGCACTGAGTCGAAAGGCATGTTTTTTATCTTTATCGACGCTTGGTGTTTCAAATGTGATAGAAGATTGATGTCTTTCTGGATTGATATTTGAGACAGATTGTCAACCGTTGAAATTATATGCTATCCGAGTCAAACCAGAGCTGATTTTGAGAATTAAAGCGGCTCAGAAAGTTGATCAGAATGTTCAGAACTCGATATTGATGGTCAGAGTAGGGCATTGACCCGAGTATCAGGTTGGTGACAGTGTGTTTTATGTGAATAATCGTATTGTTGTGCCAGATGTTTCGGATTTGAAACGACAGATTTTGTCAGAAGCGCATAGCATTCGATTTTTTATTCGTCCTGGTACCAGGAAGATGTATAATGATTTGAAAAGACAGTTTTGGTGAAAACAGATGAAAGCTGATATTGCTGAATTTGTATCCAAATGCCTGAATTGCCAGCAGGTGAAGGCCGAAAAAAAGAAACCAGGAGGATTATTATAGAGTTGTCTATTCCTGAATGGAAATGGGATCACATTTCCATGGATTTTGTAACGAAACCACCACGTTCCTTCCAAGGTTGTGATGCGATTTGGGTTTTGATTGACAGATTGACCAAATCAGCATGTTTTATTCCGGACAATATGACATACAGACATGACTAGATGGCAGTGATTTATGTTAGAGAGGTGGTCAGATTGCATAGAGTGCCGAAGTTGATTATTTCAGACCGTGATCCTCGGTTTACTTCACATTTTTGGCAGAGTTAAAGCAGGCTCTAGGTATGAAGTTACATCTGAGTACCGCATATCATCCTCAGATCGATGGACAGTCGAAGCGGACTATCCAGATATTGGAGGTTATGCTTAGAGCTGTAGTGCTTGATTTTAGCACTAGTTGGCAAGAATCTTTGCCACTTTGTTAGTTTTTGTACAACAACAGCTATCAGACGAGTATTGAGATGGCATCATTTAAAGTGTTGTACGGCAAGAAGTGTAGATCCCTTCTGTATTGGGATGATATATCCGAGATACCTGAGATTGGACCTGATATGATACGAGAGATATGATAGAGAGAGGGAAACTAATCTGTCAAGAGATGAGAACAGCTCAGAACGAAGACTATCCCGCTTGTGAAAGTTATCGAAGAATCTACTTGGAAAACTGAATCAGATATGAGACAGAGGTTTCCAGAGTTATTTCATTGATGCGAGTTTTCTATCTAGCTTCTATTCTTCATTCCTTATTGTATCTGATTTGTTATCTGAGTTGATTGCCTGTGATTTCGGGGACGAAATCGGATCTTAGGGGGGGAGAAATGTAATGCCAGAGATTTTGATTATGGTAATCTGAAATGATTTGTTGATAAATTGAGGTTATTATAGACGGAACGGATCAGACCGGGAAAGCCGGAAAGAAGATTGAAATTATGTGCGAGGATGAGCCCTCGCGCATATGCGCGACCCCGCCGGGCGCATATGCGCGAGGTAGGCAGAAGACCTCGCCCATATGCGCGAGGATGGCAGAGAGTTGTGAAGAGCCTCGCGCATATGCGCCGGGTGAGGGCGCGCATATACGCGAGCTGCCGAGACTACACGCGCCGAGACATAGTGTCTCGCGCATATGCGCCGAAGGAGGTCGCGCATATGCGCCGAAGGAGGTCGCGCATATGCGCGAGACGTACAGAGTGTAGAACAAGCCACTTGGTCATTCCCATGCATGATATATATAATAAGAAACTTTATTCCTTCAGAAATTAGAAAGGAAAAGAGGAAAAGGAAGGAAGCTCTGGAGAATTCTCAAGAATTAGAAATTAGATTGTACAAGATCCAACATTCAGAATTCCAATACGAGTTTATTATCGTGTTCCTATTGACGAGAGCTTCAATTGGACGTAAGTTTTCTTATGTTCTTATATGTTTTGAAATTATGATATTGCAAGAATCAGATATGATTGATATATGTTGTTCTTGACATAGTAGACATCGTATAATCGAAACCGGATTGAAGAACGGATACCACACAAAATTGTTATGAATTATCAAAATTGATTTGATTGAGATTTGATATCAGATTTGTATTTCTATCGATTATGAGATGTTGGGACTGATATCTGATTGATATTGTATCGCTGCGTATACTGAGATTATGCAGTTATGCCGTACGTTGAAACATAATTTGATTGAGTTCTGATTATATTCGGTATTGATTTGACTGGTGTATTGATATTATACTCCTCGATATTGTTATTACCAGATTGAGTATGGACATATTTGAATTCGAGACTTCGACTTCGTCAGACCGAGAAGAGAAAGGTATAAATCAATATTGATCCGGGATTGCACAACTCGAGTTTGATTTAACTAGAGTTTCCCAAAATCACATACTGAAGTGTCATTGCCTCGATAAGTTGCAATATTTGAGAATGATATGCAGATTCTATTGATTTATAGTTAAGCATATGTTATGTGAGGAGTCATGGGCGGATATGCCTAGTACTTGGGCTGATGTGCCTGATATTTGGCGGAGATGCCAATTGGCAGGATATGCCAAGTCTGTGGCGGATATGCCAAGACACCGGATGTTTGGTCATATCGATGTTGCCTAGGAGTGGAGCAACTACTATTGTCGAGATTCGATATGGACAGGATCAATGTCCGTAAATAAGAATGTACCGCCACCACAATTGGGAGAGTAGGTGGGAGATTGTTATGTTCTTATTCAGATCGGGATCCCTAGACTAGGAATGAGTCGAGTCAGAGAGTATGAGTCAGAATCCTTTCACATCCTTCAACATGTTATCATCACTTAATAAAATCATGCATATAACATTTTTCATTTTAAACCAAGCATGCAACATGTCTTTTAACGTTATCGTTTCATCATAAAAATCCATAGAAATTTAAAATGAACATTTTAACATTTTATATCATAAACATTTAAAATAAACATTTTGACATAAAAATCCATAAACGTATAAAATTCCATAATAATTTTAAAATAACATTTTAAAATATGAAATTATAAAAGCATCCATAAACATTTAAAATAATCATCTTAGCATATAAAACAGCCTTCAGGACATTGCCATGACGTTTACTAATTTCTAGGTGTAAAATGACCGTTTTACCCCTGGACGTAAAATTTCACGTTTTTGACATTTTCTTAATTTCATTGACTCTAACATGTCCCAAATAAATATTTAAGTATATATGAATTTTTTCATATTTTTATTTAGCTTAAATCGATGACTTTTAAAATAATCTTTAAATGTGACTTATTAATGCGTTTTAATCCCGAATTAAACCAAACCTTAATATATAATTCCCAAACTAAAAACTTAGACTTATAATAATTATTTAAGCTTAAAACTATTTTTTCATAATTTTATAAAGCATAAAACTAGACGTTTCAATTAACTCGTTAATTAGCGTTTCGTGCAGCGATTAAATCCAGGATAAATCCAAAACTCGTTATTTTGACCCAAAATTTTAAACATAACCGTTTTAGAATTTATTCTACCCTTCCAAATCATGAGCCACACCCTTGGACCCATGGATTTAATTTTTATTTCTTAAATCTCGTTTTTGACCCTTAACCGAACACACCGAGCCATCTCCTAATTTACTCGAGCCACGCCCGAGCTACCTTGAGCCAAAATCTAGCCAACCCACCTAGGGACCCTACTGACCAAGCCCAGCCCGTAAAATAAGCCCTGGCCCGCTCAAAAAGCTCCTGAAACTCGGCCCATATTTCTGCATGTTTGAGTGTGTGTGCTTCCTTGCATGTTTATGACTCCTAACCCAACTAGGACTCTCCCAGCCGAGCCACCACCAAGCCCATCCCTGACCAGCCCTTCTAGGCACCCCCTTGGACCCTTAGAATCCATAGGGCCTGAACCTAAGTTCCAAAACCGAGCCCACCAACCAGCAACACAAACTGGCGGAGAAACCCCCTTAACATGGAGTCTACGTTTTTGCTGCTAGGGTCCAAAACACCGAGGCAACCCTTGCACCAGCCCCTCAAGCACCATCTTAGGACCCTAAAGAGTCGACCTAGCCGAACCCAGAACCCCCAGGCCAAGCCCCTTCTTCCCTGAACCAGCTGCTGTACCTGCGCAGCTTCTCTTGTAACTTACGGGTAGGACTCCTTCCCAGCCTCTTGTCTCGAGTCCTAGCATGGCTAGGACTCTTCCCTTGACTCCCTCATGACCTTGGTTAGCCCCTGGAACCAGCCAACGCCCAGCCGGACCATGAAGAACCGAAAAACGAACCTAGACTCCATAAGACAGCAACCTAGCTTCCAGCTTTGCGTGTTCGGTTTTGTGCATTGTTTGTGGCTTATTTTAGGACTCTAAACTCATGTAAAACAATGTCTAAACATGTCCTCCCTCATTTTTTGACATAATGATTCATTTGACTGTACATTTGGCTACTGAAGTACAACTTGCTGGACCAGTTTATTATTGTTGGATGCATCCAATTGAAAGGTAAAAACAAATATTATTGATATTGTTTTATTTAAATTATTATTTTCACTAAATAATACAAAATTTATGTTTTTGGTACAAGTTATTTGGGGACATTGAAGTCATATGTTCGAAATAGAAGTAGGCCAGAAGGATCCATTGCTGAGGGATATTTGGCTGAGGAATGTTTGACATTCTGTTCTTTTTATTTAGCTGATTATGTAGAGACAAAATTCAATCAATCAAAAAGAAATGATGAGACAACTATCGGCTCAACATTCGCATTGGACGTGTTTATGGCCTCTGGTTATGCACTTGGAAAGCCCATTGCAACTAAGTTTGATGATGAGACATTAAAGAAGGCACATCAATATGTGTTATTCAACTGTCATCACGTACAATCTTATATAGAGTATGTGATTATATATTTCATTGTGTTTAAATATATAATCATCGATGTTTATCAAATCATCTTTGTTAATTTGCAGTGAACACCGTCAGATTTTGAATCTTACACATTCCGGTCTTCCACCACACCAAATTGAACGCATGCATAGTGAGTCTTTTGCCTCTTGGTTTGCCAAACATGTAAGTTTCTTTTGTAATTGTCATTAAGGTTAAATATTATGATTTTTATACATAATTTATCAATTTTTTCTTGTGTGATAGATTGAAAATAAAAATCCTTCACAAGATGATCCAGTATCAAAGGATTTGAAATCACTTGCCAGAGGCCCAAATTTCATAGGGATACGATATGAAAAATTCATTTCCAATGGATTTAGGTTTCTTACAAAAGAAGTGGAACGCAAAAGAAAAACTCAGAATTGTGGTGTAATTGTTCGGGCTACCACTTCAAGTTATTCGAGTATAAGATATCAGAATCCAGTATCAAGTGAACTTGATTATTATGGGATTTTGCAAAATGTGATTGAGTTAGATTATGAGGGAGGTCGAAGAGTTGTTTTATTTGAATGTGATTGGGTCTCCAAAGGCAAACGACTAAAACTGGATGAAGATGGTTTTATGTTGGCCAATTTTACAAATGTGAAGCGTCACAACGAGCCTTATATATTAGCATCCCAAGCCATGCAAGTTTTTTATGTGGAAGATCCATTTGATTGTAATTGGCATGTAATTATCACCACCGATGCACGAGCAAAGTATAAAATGCAACCTATAGCAGATGTTGATACATATCTTCAAAGTTGTATTTGTAATCCTGAAGACGAGAATGAACATGAAGAAGTCGTTTGGGTTCGGGATGATGTTGCAGGAGTTGAAATTGACGTTGATGCATGATGAGATTTAGATAATGATGAGATTTTTTCTTGCATATATAATTTTTTATGTTTAGTTAATATGATATAAAGTGAAACTAGTAGAGTGGATTTGCCGGATACTAGAATAATAATAACATTATATATTTTAATTTCATTTTTCACTATGGATCTTTTATTTATCATATCAAAGGATATAACTAACTTTTTTTATCTTCAAGTTGTGGTTCTTGCTCTTGATAGGAATGGCTAGTGAAGGTAAAACTGTTGGAAAACCTCATTTTCAACATCAAGATAAAGAAAATACACAATCTCGAATTATGATTGCCAATCACGCAGCTCGAAGTTCAAAAAAAGGTAGCATGTAACTTTATACATCAAGGATATGTTTGCTGATTTTGTATTACTCTTATTGGACCTTTTGATTTTGTCTGAATTTTATGTACTTTGTTCAAGTTGGTCTTGCAAGAGAACTCAGTAGCATGAATGATAGCGGAAAAGGTTAGCATTTTCTTTTTATAATTAAAAACTCAACTTACATATATTTTGGTGGTATCAAAACTTGTGTAGAAATTCAAAACATACAAGGTATGTTGAATAACCAAATGGATGGAGTTTCAAAGCACCAACACAATGATTTACAAGGTAATAAATATAAAAAAGATATGAAACTTATAGCATTTTATTTGAAACGATTAAGTTTGGATATGTATAATGCTTACTACATGTTTTATTTATTCTATATAAAAGCATTTGTAATTTTTAACCTTTTGTTTTGATAGGAATGACTCGTAAGAGTAAATTTTTTGGAAAATCTCATTTTCAACTTCGAGATGAGGAAGATACACAACCACGTATTATATCTGCCAATCATGTAACTCGAAATTCAAAAAAAAGAGGTATCATTGCATTTTACACAAAAACAATATGTTTGTTGCTTGTGTATAACTCTTATTTGACCTTTTGCATTGTATGAATGTTGTATACTTTGTTCAAGTCAGTCTTGCAAGAGAACTTGGTAACAACATGGTAGCTAGCGAAAAAAGTTAGAACTTTGTTGCTTATAATTAAAACTTAACTTGCTTATATTTTGGTGGAGTCAATACTTGTGCAGAATGTCAAAACATACAAGGTATGCTAAATAACCAAAAGGATAAAGTTTCAAAGCAGCAACACAATGAGTACAAGGTATGATATATAAAAATATATGAAACTTAAGAATTTTTTATTTCAGAAGATTAAATTTTGATATAATTCGGTATATTGCTTATTAATGCTTTATTTATCTTATATAACTTGCTTTTGATAGGAATGACTCTTAAAAATAAAAATGTTGGAAAAACTCATTTTCAACTTCAAGATGAGACAAATACTCAACCACTGATTTTGATTGACAATCACACAACTCGAAATTCAAAAGAAAGAGGTAGCATATTATTTATAATTATAAACTCAATTTGCATATATTTTGTTGAAATAATGCTTGTGCAGATTGTCAAAGCATTCAAGGTGCATCAAGAAACCAAATAGATGAAGCTTCAAATCGACATTGAATTACAAGGTAACATCCTAAAAATTAAGATATAGAAAGACATGAAATTATAGTTTTTTAGTTCCGATGATTACATTTAGATATAACTTGTTATAATACTTACTTCATCCTTTATTTATCCATATAAAAAACATACAGGTTTGACTTCTAGGATCACATTCAACAATAACCCACATGTTGAAAATGATTTTATGGACGAAGAATCTGATCAAGGTAACCTATACGAAAAATGTAATAACTCATTTCACTTTATTTATTCAATCATTTATTTCTCTTTTTTGCATCTAGATGTAGATAGCGTAAGTGAATCTCTTAACGCTGAGAAGAAAACTAGAGGCCCTACATTTATGAAAGAAATTTGGGGTAGACCTAGCACGCTGCCACGTATTAAGATTCGATGTGATGATATGGGACGTCCTATTGGATCAAGAAGAAATAAATTTACTGATTTTTTGGGTACTTTGGCAAGAAATGGTAAATTTTGTCCGATTGACGTGGAAGATTGGCATAAAATGCCCCTGGATAGTAAGAAAAAAATGCTAGATGTTATAAAGGTAATTGAAATGTTATTGAATAATTTTATTATTAAATAATTTTTTACTATGATGGTAAATTGTTTAAATTCCTTTGTAGGAAAAGTACGACCTTCCTCCTGGAACAGAAAGTTGGACGCTACGTTTAATAGCAACAAAATGGAGAAACTGGAAGGCAGAACTAAAAAAGAAGTATTATGATCCTGAGTTGCCAATGCAAGTTCTTTTTGAAGAAAGAGATAAAAGAGCTTTTGTAGAACAATATGTGAAACTAGTTGCTCAGTGGAACTCTGAAAAATCAAAGGTATACAATATTTTATATGTTTAGAAAAATGTTCATGTAGACATTTGTCTTGTGTACCAAGTTGAATTTAATGTATCAGGAGAGAAGTGAAAAAAATAAGATTGCTCGGAACCAAAAGATAATGAATCAGACAACTTGAAGAAGATCTTTCGCTCAAGTGCAACAAAAATTGGTAATTTATCTTATTAATCTTATAATTCTACATGCATTAGAATCTATAAACTTTTAACCAATTACATATTAGAAAAAAGAAAAAGGACGACCTCCATCAAGAGTTGAATTATTTCATGCCTGTTTCACTCATGCTAATGGAAGTCCCTCAGGCAACATTGTGGCAGAAAAATTGGTAAGTTGTTTTAGAAACTTTAACTAGATTACTTTCAAAGATATTTGTTTTCATAATCATTATGAATAAATTACGGATTTTGATTTTTTGGTGAAGGCTGCAATGAAAGAACTAGAAAATCAACTTCCTAAAGATGAGGATGATCAAATTGGTCAAAATGACGTATTTGCTCAAATCATTGGACCAGATAGATCAGGCCGAGTGCGTATGCTTGGTGATGGTGTTAACCCATCTGATTTATGGGGAGAAGTTCCAAGCCATAGTACATGCAATCGAATAGTGATGGAGCAAAAAACAAAGTTAGAAAAAATGGATGAGCAAATTAGAAAACAAGGCTAACACATTGCAATGTTAGAATCAAAGATTTGCAATCAACCAAACCAAAACCTTGGTTCAAATTACAACAATATACAACACACAGCATCCTCTAGTAGTCCATTATCTCCAAGGGTAAAGTCTTTTTTCTAGTTTTATTACTTTATTATTATATTGAGTTAGTACTTTATTGATTAGCATTGGCTTTTTGGTTTAAGAATATACGTTAGATCATCTAGTAGGCCTGGCGCGCCTAGGCGGGCCTATTTAAAAAAAAATTTGGCCTATTGAAAAAGACTTTCAATGGTTGTTCTTGCTTCTGCAAGATCAACCGAGAAACTACTCTCTAAAGCTTCATAGAGAGCATTGTGGTGTCTCACAAATTTGTCAAAAAATGAACTGAAACTAGAACAAGTGTTCATATCCTGCACTTCTCCATCACCAATAATTACAATTCCTGCAAAATTAGCTAGTAAGTCCTTGGCCATCTTTAGAAACTTATTTGCTAACTCACTCTCGCCTTTTTCAACAGCCTCTCCATAAGCCTTTAGTAGGTGAAGAAGACTGGATTCTTTGTCCAGATTTATTTCATCCACTAGTAAACATGTTTCTGAATTCTTGCTAGATTGCAAGGAAAAGCAAAGACTCCATTCATTTTCTTCCAATGTAAGTGACGAAGACAAGTAGACTTTAGTGTCATCTTCATCAAATTCACCATATAAATCTTGAAGATGGGGAAAATCAAGTAGACTTTAGTGTCATCTTCATCAAATTCACCATATAAATCTTGAAGATGGGGAAAATCATCAGAAAAGGTGGTTCCAATATCATCTTGCAATATCATCTTGTTGATTGTCCTCACAGTACATAGTAGAGTACAAATCTGTGTTAATAGTACTAATTTAATAAGAAGGAATTAATTCGATTACAGATAATGGATATATATGTATATAGTATATATGAAGAAGACTAATAAATTCCAACATTGATCTCGTATGATGATGACAAGTTTCTTTATTTATTGCTAAGATCCCTTCCAAGTCTTCTTTCTTAATACTGCATTGCTTTTTTGTAAGCTATGTTTTGTGTGAGCTTATAATTATCTCGAGTTAGCCATTTATTGATTAAGATAGTATATTTTGGTTGAGAATATATATTACATGTATATTTGCTGTCATGAGTTAACTAATTTGAATGATGTTTCTTTATGCTTTTTTGTTTTCTGGCTAGCTGGATATACTCATTAGCATAATGGTTGTTGATGATTGTACTTTATAATTGTTTTTATCAAAACTTTCTCTTTTGCACTTTCACATAGATTGGATGTTCTGTCTCAATAAAAAGTCTATTTGATTCGACGAAAATTGTGGCAAAAGGAGTGGTTCGTAGCATGGATCCAAATACCGAAGTAGGAAGACAGACATTGGGACCAAATTGGTGTGAAATACAAGTTCTAGTTGTCCTAGAACGGGAAGAGAGTTTGATTAGGCCATATAATCTTTTACAAAAGGTTGGGGATACACTTGGAGGAATGATAGCTTGGCCTTGTCATTTGGTATGATATTCAACTTTTCAATTAACTAGTATTTCTTATTATGTCCGTCATGTTAGTATCTTTTTAAACCAATATCAATTATATTTGCAGTTGACAGTTAATGAGGAAGATTTCTACTAGGTGCATTTGGATAAATAATAATTTTCCAGTTTATCATTTGGTATGATATTCACTAGTTGGAATTAAATTTTAATCTTTTTATTTTGTGTTTCTTTAATTTTATTTCATTCATACAAATATATGAATTTTTATTGTAGGTGACAAGAATATTGGATTTTGATTAAGATGAGATGGTTGAATAATGAAGATGCGTCACAAGTTTGCTTATGTATTGCTTTAGAAGTCTTAATTGTTTGTTAGTTCTTAAACTAAATATATTTGGTACATTTGTTGTGATATAGATGTTTTTCGAGATAACAAATTTTTCAGTCTTATACATTAATGATTGCAAAATTAATGACAATTATTGATTAGCAATTTAATTTCTATTTTAAAACTTTGTATTTGTATTTATGTTAATTTGTTATATCCTTGAATATTATATCATGAAAATATTGAAAATCGATGGCATTTCATAAAATATGACATTTTTTATGTCACAATAGAACATTAAATCATGTACATAAAAAATGTCATTGTAAAGCTCATATGGAGACATTTCAAAAAGTCATTATAAACAACTATTAATGACAATTTTCTCCTTATATACTAGTATAGAAGACATTTGTAAGTGTCATTACAGATTACATAATGAGACATTTTAAATTAACCTTACAACATATCATTAGTGACATTTTTTATGTCACTATAAATAATATACACGACACTTTTAGTTGTCATTATAAATAATATACACGACACTTTTAGTTGTCATTATAAATTATGTTACCTGACATATAAATTTGTCATTATTGCTATAATAGCAAGGCATGTATAAATGTCTTTAAAACATGAGTTTTCTTGACATTTAAAATTGTCATTATATGAATAATTAGTAACACGTATGAAGTTGTCATTAATTTCTTATAATGACATAAAAAAATTTCAGGAAGTTTAAGACGACATTGGAATAGACGACATTTGTTGGAGATGTCACTAAAACTTAAATGTCACTAAATATTGAATATGATGACATTTATGAATGTCACCATAAGCATTTATTCTTGTAATGGTAGTTACGAAAATTTAACTTGTGTGCTATGTTTTTCCTTAAAATTCATGCATAAACAAATACTATGGTGTGATGATGTTTTGAAGAAAAAAATAGACGTGCCTTTGCGTATTTTAAGCACGAATAAACGTTGACGATTGCGAAGAGCTGTGGCACGAAGACGATGGCTTGAAGACCTTTGCAATTTTCGAACTCCACCCTTCCAAACTATTGTGTGTGCCGTGTACTTGGGGAACAAAGGGGTTGGTATTTGTTGGGGAAGGGGCGTGAGTTTATGAGGGTGGGGAAGGGTTTGTGATTTGGTTTGGGGTTTAATTTATATATTATATACTTAATTAATCTACTAATAAGGCTTAAGCCCAATAATAAATTTAATTAGACCAATTAAGCCCATTAGTGCTTAATTAAAATATTAAAAATAATTTTGCTTAAATAAGTTTGTGAATTTATTAGTCGGGTTGCCAAAAAGTTCGTATTTTTGTTGAAAATCAAACACCGATAAAATTTACATCACGGCGTATAAAATCACCTGAAAACCCTATATTTTTAAAAAATAAGAAAAATCATCACCCATATTTTAAATAATAAAAAAAACAATTAACCAATAAAAACATTTTATATTTTTTCAGCCATCGATCTCAGTTCCTCGATCGCAACTCGAATAACCTTTAAAAATACATTTAATGCAACCATCTAGAAAATACATTTTAAACATACAAATATGTACAACATAATTAATTTATGCAATTAAAACATTCAATTAAAATACAAAAGAATTTAATAATTCGTGCATGTGGTTCGCGTGGACCTTCAAATTTTCGGGGCATTACAACCTCGCACATAATTCAAGTCTTCTTTTGTCTTTTCCGATCTGATCCTTTCCGTCTGTAATAACATCAATTCACAAATCAATAATTTAAGATTAACAGAATAAAAATATCGGGCATTACAATTCTCCCCCTCTAAGATCTGATTTCTTACTCGAAATCGCAAGTAATCAAATCAGATAGCAAATTAGATACCATAAGAAATGGAGAATAGAAGCTAAATAAGAAAACTAACATCAGTGAAATAACTCCGGGAATTTCTGTCTCATATCTGATTCAGTCTCCCAGGTAGCTTCTTCAATGCCATGACGACTCCACTTAACTTTCACAAGCAAAATAGTCTTCGTTCTGAGTTGCTTTTCTTTACGATCGAGAATCTGGATCGGCTTTTTAAAATAACTCAGTGTCTCATCAAGTTCTGCCTCGTCTAGCTGAAGAATATGAGATGCATCAAGAAGATACTTCCGCAATAAAGATACATGAAAGACATCATGTATTCCAGATAGAGAAGACAGTAAGGCGAGTCGATAGGCACGATCTCCTTTCTTCTCGAGAATCTCATATGGCCCAATATATCGTGGAGACAACTTTCCTTTCTTGCCAAATCTGACAACACCTATGAAAGGAGAAATCTTCATAAATACTCTGTCTCCTGCCTCTAACACTAGAGGTCGACGTTGTATATTCGCATATTTGGCTTGTTTGTCTTGAGCTGTTCTCATTCTCTGACGAATCAGCTTCAGTTTCTTTGTCATATCTCGAATCATATCAGGCCCAATCTCAGGTACCTCGGAGATATCATCCCAATAAAGAGGGGATCTGCACTTCTTGCCATACAACGCTTCAAACGGAGCCATCTCTATACTCGTCTGATAACTGTTATTGTGGGTTGGGAGCCATCTCTATACTCGTCTGATAGCTGTTATTGTATGAAAACTCACAAAGAGGCAAAGAATCTTGCCAACTAGTGCCAAAATCTAGCACTACATCTCTAAGCATATCTTCCAATATCTGGATAGTCAGCTCTGACTATCCCTCAGTCTGTGGATGATATGCGGTACTCAAGTGCAATTTAGTACCTAGAGCTTGCTGCAAACTGTGCCAAAAGTGCGAAGTAAACCGAGGATCACGGTCTGATACAATCGACTTCGGCACTCCATGAAATCTGACCAGTTCTCTGACATAAATCTCTGCCATCTGGTAATGTCTGTACGTCATCTTGTACGGAATAAAAGATGGTCAATCACGACCCAAATCACATCACCATCTCGGGAGGATCGCGGTAGCTTCGTCACAAAATCCATAGAAATGTGATCTCATTTCCATTCAGGAATAGACAAGCTGTGCAACAAACCTCCTGGTTTCTTTCTTTCTGCTTTCACCTGTTGGCAATTCAGACATTTTGATACAAACTCTACGATATCTGCTTTCATCTGTTTCCACCAAAACTGTCTTTTCAAATCATTATACATCTTTCTGCCACCAGGATGAATAATGAATCGACTACTGTGCGCTTCTGACAATATCTATTGTTTCAAATCTGAAACATCTGGCACAACAAGACGATTATTCACATACAGTACATCATCACGTACCTAATATTCTTATCGATGCCCTGCTCTGACCATCGATATCGAGTTCTGAACATTCTGATCAACCTTTTGCACTTATTTGATTCTCAAAATCAGTTTTGGTTCGACTTGAATATTATAGAGTCTCAACGGTTTACAATCTGTCTCAAATGCTAATCCAGAAAAACAGCAATTTTCAATCAAATTCGAAACATCAATCGTCGATTAGGATAAAGAACATACCTTTCAACTCAGTGCATCAGCTGCTGCATTAGATTTTCCCGGATAGTATTTGATTTCACAATCAAAATCTTTCAATAAATCAAGCCATCTTCGTTGTCTCATATTCAGTTCTGACTGTGAAAAAAATATTTCAGGCTCTTGTGATCAGAATAGATTTCAAACTTCTAACCATATAGATAGCGTCGCCAAATCTTCAGTGCAAACACGATAGCTGCCAATTAAAGATCATGAATTGAGTAGCGAGACTCATGTGGCTTCAATTGTCTTGAGACATAGGCAATAACATGTCCTCGCTGCATCAAAACAAAACCCAATCCTCTGTGAGAAGCATCACAATAAACAACAAAATCACCAGTACCTGACGGAATAGTCAACACTGGAGCACTGGTCAATCTCTTCTTCAACTCTAGAAAGCTGGACTCAAACTCTTCAGACCAAACAAATGGTGCATTCTTCTGTGTCAGATGCGTAATCGGCATAGGAATGCTCGAGAAATCTTTAATAAATCAACGCTAATAGCCTGTTAAACCCATAAAACTGCGTATTTCTGGCACTGATGTCGGTCTAGGCCAACTGATCACTGCCTCAACTTTGCTGGGATCAACAGAAATACCATTTCCAGATATAATATGTCCCAGAATACAACTTTCTTTAGCCAGAATTCACATTTAGGAAGCTTAGCATATAATTTCTCATTTCTTAGAATTCTCAATACAGTTCTCAAATGCTCAGCATGATCAATCATATTCTTCGAATAAATCAGAATATCATCAATAAAGATAATCACAAAATCATCGAGATACTTCTGAAACACCCGGTTCATCAAACCCATAAATACAGCTGGAGCATTTGTTAAACCAAACGGCATGACAATAAACTCATAATGGCCATACCTGGTTCTGAAAGCTGTCTTCGAAATATCAGAATCTCTGTCTCTCAGCTGATGATATCCAGATCTCAGATCGATCTTGGAATACACAAAAGAACCATGCAACTGATCAAATAAATCATCTATACGAGGCAAAGTATATTTGTTATTTACAGTTGCCTTGTTCAGTTGCCGATAGTCAATGCAAAGTTTCATTGAACCATCCTTTTTTCTCACAAACAGTACTGGAGCACCCTAAAGAGAAACACTCGTTCTGATGTAATCCTTGGCCAGTAAATCTTCTAACTGATGTTTCAGTTCAATCGGTGCCATTCTGTATAGAGCTCTAAAAATCGGAACTGTACCTGGTACCAATTCAATGTTAAAGTCTATCTCTCTGACTGGAGGCAAACCCGGAATCTCATTTGGGAAGACATCAGCAAACTCACATACCACTAGTAAATCTGCCAATGATGGGCTCGATTTCAGTACGTCTACTGAATACAAAAGGAATCCCTCTGCTCTTTTCTGTAATAATCAAGTCATAGATAATGAAGATATCAAAGGAATTCTAGATCTAGAACCCTTACCGTGCAATTTCCATTCATCGTCCATTTCATGTCTGAATCTTACAATCCTCTGTAAACAATCTATGATAGGTCTGTACTTGGTCAGCATATCGATACCAATAATACAGTCAAAATCAGACAAACCAAGTACAATACAGTCTAACTCGATCTCATGCCCGTCATACTGTAGTATACAAAAGCAAATACTCTGGCCTGCTGTCTCGGAGGCCGGCTAACAGTCTGGCTCCCTCCTGGCCTCTGTTGTGACTGAATAGTAGTCGGTGGTGGCTGGAAGGAGTGAACAGCAGATGATCGTCTATCAGTCTGAGCCACTGATCCAGATGATTATGCTCCCTGGGATCTTTGAGAATCTCTATGGACATACTCTCGCGAAATGTCCCTGCTGTCTGCAGATGTTGCAACTACCAGATACTCTTTGGCATTGCTCTGTAGGATGTCTTTCTCCACAAGTTGTGCAATATACCCCTGTACTACTCTGGCTGTGTCGGGAACCACTGGAGCTAGATGAACTACTCCCTGACTTCTTAAACTATTTTCCTCGGGTTTTCAGATAATATTTCTTTCCATCGTTGCTACTGCTGCTATAAAATTTAGGCGGAAGTTGCTGAAACTGAGTAGAAGGTGGTTGCTGTCTCGGTACTGGAGGAACATGCGAAGCTCCTTTCTACTTAATCAGGCCAGCTTCAGCTCCTTTTTCTCTATTCAAGGCATCAGCAAAGTTATTCGGTCTTCTAGTGTTTACCAATATAAAAATCTCAGCATTCAACCCATTGATAAACTGATCAGCAACAGCTTCATCATTCTCAGCAACATGTGGATCAAATCGCAACAAGGTAAAGAACTTGGCCACGTACTCTTCAATATTCAACTGACCCTGTCTCAGATTGGCAAACTCTGCCCCCTTGTCTTTCCTGTACGATACTGGGAAAAATCTTTGATAAAACTCAGTCTTAAAGATTTTTCAAGTAATGATTGTACCTCGATGCTCCAAAGCCCTCTCCGTCGTGAGCCACCAATTCTTCGCAACATCATGCAATTGGTGCCCAATCAATATAACTCTTTGCTCGTCTGTATGATCCAATGAATCAAACAACATCTCTATATCATCTAGCCAACTTTTGTACTCAACAGAATTCTCTGTGCCATTCAAAGTCGGCGGTTTAAACGACTGAAATCTCTTCAGTAGTGTTTCCATCGGAGTTGCTGTAACATCCATCTAATTAGTCGAGGTACTACCCTGTTCTGGGATTCTTCTAGGAGGCATATCTGATTATCAAAAAGATTAGTAACCCAATACAACAAATCTGTTTCACTCCTCCTCTGCTCATCTTACTGCTGATCAAGAATCGGTTCTGATTCATTCTCCACAACACATGTTTCCAATCAATTCAGATATTCAGGTAAACATGCATTAACAAAACAATAACCATGCTAGCATCACAAAAGCAGGAAAGAAAATTCAATCTACCCCGCTCACTAGCTTCTATCTCAGTCTAAGGAACCTACTACTCTGATTCCACTTGCTGTAGGGACCCGAACCTAATTCATCTTCTGGGATTAAGTGGATCAATTAATTAATCTGGGTCTAAATTTTTTTTTAAAATACGTAAGTGCGGAACATATGATAATCACTCTGATATACATATCAACGGTAAAGTACAAGTCTTGTACAAAGTACATTTATCTCAAACAAAGGTTCAACAACTATACATCAAGTTTTGAAAGCCAATCTACTTCTAAGTCCGGATCTCCACGCTAATCTTGATCTCTCATCCTCTTCTTGACCATGATCATGTCCCACCTGTTGTCATGCACACATACAGACACAACAACAGCCGGATAACTCCGGTGAGAAATATATTCCCAGTATAAACAATGTATACATGCAATCATATAAACATATATAAAAGCATGAAACAGATATCAATAACATGTATCGTAATCTGAAAGACATGAATCGATATAAAACTGTAATTCAAACTCTTGATTCATACTCTCATACTCGACTCATCTCTAATCTAGGGATCCCGGTTCCTGGACATTGGCATTCTGTAACAAATCTCAGCAATAGAAGTCGATCTACTCCTAAGAAACATCGATACACCAAAAGTCCAGTGTCTTGGCGGCTCTGCCAAAGCCTAGGCACATCTGCCCAAGACTCTATACATACTTTACTATAAATCAATAGACTAAGCATATAAATCTCATGAATTGCAAACATCAATGCAATAAATAAAGTATGTGGTTTTTGGGAAACTCAAGTAAGATCTAAGTCGTATCTTCCCGGTTCAACATTGATTTATACATTTCTCTGTCGATCTGACGAAGTCGAAGTCTCGAATTCGAATCTGTCAATATTCAATCTGGCAATGACAATATTGAGGAGTAAAATATCAATATACAACTCAAATCAATACTGGATATAATCAGAACTCAATCTAATTCTGTTTCAACGGCATAACCGCACAATCTCGATATACCCAGCAATACAAATATCAACAAATATAAATCTTGACTCATAATCAATCAACAGACATAATCTGATACCAAATCTGTATAATCTCAATCAAATCAATTCTGAAAATGATAACAATTTCATACGGTATCCGTTCTTTGATTTGATTTCAATTATACAATGACAACAATCTCAAGAACATATAATATCAGTCATATCAGTATTTCTTCCATATCATATTTTCAAACCATGCTGAATCATAAGAAAACTACATATTCGTGAAGTCTTGTCGATAGAAACACGGTACTGAACTCGGATTGAAAATCGGACGGACAGATCTTTCGCAAGATTCAAATTTCTACCAGGAAAAGCTTTGAAGATTTTTGCTCAGTTCTTTCTTTCTTCTTTGCCGATGAACTGAAGGAAAGATTCAAAAATTTATATATCATTTGCATGGTGAAGACATGTGGCTCATTCCATGTCCTTCACGTCTCGTGCACATGCGCGACCTCCCACGGCGCATATGCGCGAGACCTACTGGTCTCGGCAAATCTTCCTTTCTTCAGCTCGCGCATATGCGTGCTGTAATGCCCGAGATTTTGATTATGGTAATCTGAAATGATTTGTTGATAAATTGAGGTGATTATAGACGGAATGGATCAGACCGGAAAAGCCGGAAAGAAGATTGAAATTATGTGCGAGTATGAGCCCTTGCGCATAAGCGCGACCGCGCCGAGCGCATATGCGCGAGGTAGGCAGAAGACCTCGCGCATATGCACGGCACGGACCGGCGCATATGCGCGAGGATGGAAGAGAGTTGTGAAGAACCTCGCGCATATGCGCCGGGTGAGGATGCGCATATGCGCGAGCTGCCGAGACTACACGCGCCGAGACATAGTGTCTCGCGCATATGCGCCGAAGGAGGTCGCGCATATGCGCGAGACGTGCAGAGTGTAGAACAAGCCACTTGGTCATTCCCATGCATGTTATATATAATAAGCAACGTAATTCCTTCAGAAATTAGAAAGGAAAAGAGGAAAACGAAGGAAGCTCTGGAGAATTCTCAAGCATTAGAGATTAGATTGTACAAGATCCAACTGTCAGAATTCCAATACGAGTTTATTATCGTGTTCCTATTGACGAGTTTATTATCGTCTTCCTTTCCTTAGTTCGCGCATATGCGCGCTCTCTCTCGATGCATATGCGCGAGGTTCTCTGCCATACTCGCGCATATGCGCGGGTCCTGGTCGCGCATATGCGCGGGTCCTGGTCGCGCATATGCACGAGGTTCTCTGCCGCGCATATGCTCGAGGTTCTCTGCCTATCTCGCACATAATTCAAGTCTTCTTTTGTCTTTCTCGGTCTTATCCTTTCCGTCTATAATCAAATCAATTCACAAATCAATAATTTTCGATTAACAGAATAAAAATCTCGAGCATTACAAAGCCGAAGCGTGACTGAGCGGTATAACGAGTAAGACTCTAGACCGACTATTTAGAGGATGGGTAGCGATAACCCCATAAGAGCCCGAGTCCATGACCCGAGAAATTAAAGGGATAGCCCAAATCAGAGCCGATATGCAGAGTGTTTTCTTCAGCATCTGGGCAAGGAAACCCCGGGATATTTTCTCCCCGGACAATCAAGAGCCCGGGCTCTCATGCAAGCTCCCACGAACGTTCTACCCTGGCTATCTCGAGAAAAGCACCTCACTTGAGTGTATCAGTATGGGCTACCTTATGTTTGACAATCATTACTGTCAGAGCTACATGGGTTTGGCGTCTCATAGAAGTCATCAGAAGTAGGTTATGGGCAGCCGCCTTACCATACTTAGCAGATGAGCACTGAAAACTAGGTAATTATGGGATTCCTACTATAAATAGCAGGTATATTTCTCATTTACAGATTCTTCATTTCTGAATTCTTGAGTCTTTCACGTATATCAAAACATATACAAGACACTTCATTTTTCTTCTTCACCTGCTGACTTAAGCATCGGGGTAGATATGTCGGATACCCCTCCGACGCCAATTCACGAGTTTATCTTTTTGTTTGCAGGTTGCGGTGGAAGCCCGAGATATTCCTTCATCAAAGATATATCTTCCTGCTCATTTTCCTAAAACATCACACTTATATCACCATCTGGTATATTGTCCCGACTTTACTCACCTGATTTAACCGGAACACGTCATTCATTTTTAAGTATATTATTCAAGTAATACTCTAAAAATAGCATATAATTTCCCATCAATATAAAAAATATCTTTTTTCGGTAAATTAATTATGTTCGGGTGATCAGAATCGGAATGGCCACATGACTAGCAATTTATTATCGATTTTTGCGTACGTATAGTAGGATTTAGGAATCATAAAACAAAGAGAATCCTTGTGTAACAAAATTATTGACTTTTTCAGCATTGAACATGCAATTATACAAATGTCTAAATCGGAAAAAAATCTATACTTCTTTGTCTTCTACATTTTTTTTAATAAATAATTAAATAAAGTTAGAGCCCAAAACTCTTTCCCAAAGCCATGGAAAGTTACTAGTCCCTTTTCAACGCAAGCAGCCGAATTTTGTTCGTCGACAGTCAGTATGGTATTAACCACGAGTTTTATATATCTAAGGTTAACTTGCAAAATAAACCTCTTGTGCTGTTTTAAACATTTTAAAACACTTCATGAAAAATTAGTGAGTAAAATTTACTGTTTATCACGTATAATGAAGATTTAAAAAAAAATTAATGAGTTGAGATCCTCCTGCATGGTTAAAAGATCGATGGAGTTAAAGCCTTCCGTTGCAATTTTTTTGTGATATGCAAACTTTTTTATGCGTTTACAAATGCTAAACGCTGTTATGTAGAAAATTAAAATATCAAAAGTCAATATTTATCATTTTTTATATAATAAAAACACTTTTTCCATGTTTTAGGTTAAACGAGCCAGATGAACATAGCATCGCCTAGACGAGATCATACTCTAATTAGAAGTAGGTTTAACATTTTTATATTGATGTTGAGTCTTGGATTATGTTATTTAAGTATTAATTATGCATTCATCATTTAATCAATGGTAGAATTCTGAGTATGACGTTACATTAGGTTGTATCAGAGCATGCAAGATTTTTGGGACACAGAAATTGAGTTTCATGTTGTGAATCGTGTTTTTTCGTGCCCAAACGCAGCGAAAACTTTAAAATTTTTATTTTATTTTGACAATCAAAATATTTGGATACTCGTAAGGTTTGGATCGAATAAACATACATAGGATGTTTAAAACTATTACCTTAATGAATTTTTCACTTGGCTCCATCTACGCCGGTATGAGCGAACGTAACTCTTGTTGTAAATCTCTACGTACGTTCTTCAATAATTTTTTCTTCAATCTTCGAATTAGGTCTACGACTAGAAGATTAGTTGTTCATTCAAATAACACTAGAATATATGGAAGAACTTCTAACGTTGGAAAGAAAAATTCGAGAGACGGCTCAATCCCCTAAATTTATGACAATGGCAGAAAATTGGAGAGAAGAAGGGATGAGGTTTTTCGAAATTATGGTGTGGAGGCTCGGGTTTGTGGACTCTCTACTATCTTTTATAGTCAGACCATTACCTAGTTTCCATATTTAACATTATTGGACTTGATTAATTAATTGGACTAGTCCAACTAATTTAATTAATTAATCAAATACCATTAAGAACTTTAATTATTTGGTATGTTGGACTTGTACTCTTACAAACCAATTAAACATACTTCCAATTATATATAATTTAATATTTAATAAATTCAACTTTTGAATTTAATAATTTAAATTCTCAAATTTTATAATTTCAACCCCTTGAATTTATTCTCTCCAAATTTTATAAATTCATAAACTCAACTTCTTGAATTTACTATCTCATAAATTCAACTCCTTGAATTTATTTTCTAAAAATTTAATAAATCAAAAATTCAACTCCTTGAATTTACTATATCATAATTTTAATAAATTCAACTTCTTGAATTTATTCTCTCAACGGGAAAAAATGATCCAGTGCTTGTGTGACTCTCAATGGTTCAGGGATATAGCTAGCCGTTGGTTCACAAATCTTTGGGATTCAGGACATAATCCTTTATTCGGGCTTACCTTAATTTTTCACATTCTATGTATGAACAATTGATCATTAAAATTTCATAATTAATATCTCTGATTAAACCCATCGAATCATGGTAAGAGCGTCTAGTGGCATTGCCTCATGATTCCCTAGTTATTACTAATAGTTTCTACAAAAACAAGTCGATTATGATTAACGTAAAGTAAGGTCCCTTCATCTCATTTATCTCGATCGAATCTGCAATCATTGGTTAATCGAGGGTTGTATAAGACGTTCGATAACCATGTGTCACAAATTTGAGAATAAATAGTGTCATCACATGTACAATTGGAGAACCCTTTCTATGACGTACATCTCTTACTCTGGCTAGAGATTTCATACACTTTTATTTCATCAGATCACATGATATTCACACCCGTAGGTGAGCGATGAATTCCCGACTACAATGTACTGGCTCCTACATTTTTCGTAACTGTACCCAATCTCGCAACCTGATGACCCTCATGGAGTCGGTAAACTAGTCAAAGCACAACTCTAGCATATAGAGTCTCATTGTTGTCTCAGGTCATAAGGACTAATGGTGTAGAATCATAACCATAGACTTATCTTCTCGATAAATGATAACCACTTGGAAAATCTTATTGAGGGCAGTTCGGTATAATCATCATATCACTACACATCTGCATGTTTGGAAATCTCTATGCAATTACCAAGAAACGCGGTACACAACATCACAGATGCTAGTCTCTAGCTCAAGCGACCTTTATACATGTTTTAGGCGGCTGAATCGACTAAGAACGAATTTAGATTATACAATGTTTACAAATGAGTTTCAACATCGAACTACGATTTACTTTTATTAAAGTATAATAAATGTCTTTAACTATGCTGATCAAATTGGTATATAGATAAAGAAATAAAAACCCATGAATTAATGAATTATATTAAGATAAAGATTGTTTATTACAATTGATTCAATATATTCCCTAACCAACAGTTGGCATATATGGCATCTGTAGAGCCAAAAATCAGTACACGTAAAACCATGAACTTTTTTAATTGTTAAATCGTTACTTAATTTTAAAATGATTTTTAGCGATGCATGATTTATGAAATTGCTTTATTTTAAATTACTTATGCTTATGTGATACACGTTAAAATATTTCACGAGTTTCATGTTTCATATTCGATGCGGGATCGAGGAAAAGACACCGGTGACGATTTTGTCAATTTAAAATGTGGTGTTTTATTTAGAATTGGGGGCATTTTAAATGATTTATTTATTTTTTTAGCATTTTAAAAGCCTAAATTTATTTATTTAGTGATTTAAGAGTTTCAAATTTTTAAAGTTAAACACTTGTGTGCATTATTTTACTTTTGGGGTATTGGCATTTTAATTATCTTGTGATTTGTTATTATTTATTTAAATAACCCAATTAGCTCTAATTACCCTAATTACCTACACTAAACACACGCACGCACACAACTAACACACACCAACATTTACGTATGCACACACACACACATATTACAATTCAGAATTTCATTTTTTTTTAAAAAGATAAACCTAGGGTTCTTCCACCATAGATGTAGTGCCCGAATTCAGTAGACGTATAACCCATGCATTTATTTAATTATTAGAGCATTTATTTAAGTTTAAATTGAGTTTTAACCATGCATGATTTATTTAAATGAATTATTTTTAAATTATTCATGTTTTTGTGATGCACGTTAAAATTTTTTTCGAGTTCATGTTTCAGGCGATTATTCGAGGCAGGATCGAGGAGATGAGACCGGGGACGAATTTTTGGTAATTTTAAAACGTGTTATTTTATTTTAAGTTAATTATGGGGCATTTTAAATAATTTATTAAGTTTTTAGTATTTTAAAAAGCCTTATTTATGTAGTTAGTTTTTTAAGAGTTTAGAACTTTCAAAATTAGTATGTAATTATTTTAATTGAGGAGTTTGACTAAATTTGTGTGTGTTAACCTTTAATGAGTATTTTAATTAGTTACTTTAGCACTAATTTCTCCTAATTAAAAACCCACACACACGTTACACAGACTCACACACACTTGCACATTTTTACACACACTAAAACATACAACACACCCTACACATCTTATTTTCAGATTTTTTTTAAAGAGAGAAAACACTAGGGTTGTTGGAGAACTAGCGCAGCCGCCCCCTGCTCTAAATTTCCAACAAGTTTTGTTGAGTTTCTTCAAAGATTTTAGCGCCACGTTCGTCTCGGATCAACCCTCACGCCATCTCTGCTTCGGTGTCGTCGTTACGGTATTTCAAATCATCTAAAGGCACGTATATTCTGTTATTGCTGCATCGATCTTGTAATGCCCGAGAATTTGACTATTGTAATTTGAGATGATTTATTGATTATGAACTAAGGTGATTATAGCCGGGCCATTCCGAGACCAGACTAGGCAAAACATATGAAAAGTACAATGTTTGGACAGAACTGTTGGCGCCCGAGCGGTAGGAAATGACCGCTCGAGCGCTAGTGTTCAATAAGAATACCATTCGGGCAGAACCTGTGGCGCCCGAGCGGTAGAAAATTACCGCCCGAGCACCAATGGATAACAAGCCGAGTACCGGGCAGAGTGTTCGGCGCCCGAGCGGTAGTTTATAACCGCCCGAGCGCCGACTGAAAATCAGGGAGAATGGGACACGTATCTTTACATGCATGAGATATATATATAAGTTTCCTTCTTTAGAATTTATCAGGAGGAGTCGAGGATTTTCTCTAAGAAATCCTTACGCGTTTTAGCGTATAGATTTGTGATTTGTGAACGATCCGCCCGTCCGATTTTGAATCCGACTTCAGTATTGTGTTCCTATCGACGCAAGCTTCAATTGGGCGTAAATTTTACTACGTTTTGATATGTCTTGAAATTATGATACTGCCGGAATCAGATATAATCCATATATGTTGTTATTGCGATATCAGACATTGTATAATCGAAGTCAGATCAAAGAGCAGATTGTATATATTATTGTTATGATTTTCTGAAATGATATGACTGAGATTGTACAGATTTGAGATTATATTCTGTTATTGCTGGGATTATGCGTTGTATCGATATCGATCATGTCTCGTGATATTATATCTGTGATATTGAAATTGACGGAGTTACTGAGACTGTATTATTATGCCGTCGAAATATCAGTAGATTGGTATTGATCAGATTCAGTAGTGACTTCGATTATATCGTGATATCGTCGATATGGATTAGATTGTATCGTGATTCGATATTGATCAGATTATGTCTTGATTTGCGTATTGATCAGAACAGGCCGTGAATTGAGCTGTATATTGACATAGTCTATCCGATATTGTCATTTCAGATTGGATATGGACAGATTTGATTTTGAGACTTCGACTTCGTCAGACTTAGAAGAGAAAGGTATAAATTATTGTTGAGTTGGGATTGCACAGTTTGAGTGAGGTTTGGATAGAGTTTTCCTAAATCACATACTTTACCTTATTGTATTGATTTGATTGATGTACTTGTTCTCTTGATTTATAGACAGCAGGTATTAGATGAGTAATCTTGTGACAGAAGTGCCTGATAGTGGTGGGATCGCCACGGGAACATTGCACGATGTCACAAGATAGTGTATTGCCGATAGGACCACAGTCCATGACGGTTAGGTAAGGACACTAGATGTTTGGTTATATCGACTTGGATAGAACTGGAGTCTTTTCTATTACTGATGGTCGATATAGGAATACCGACATCGTTACATCCGGATATTTGGCTATCGATGTGGATAGAAAGGTGGCTTCTTCTATTACTGGTGATCGGTACCGTATCGATGTGGATAGAATCGTAACTCTTCTATTACTGATGATCGATATCATATCGATGTGGATAGAATCGAAGTTTCTTCTATTACTGGTGATCGATACTATACCGATGTGGATAGAATCCGAGCTTCTTCTGTTACTGGTGATCGATACCCTATCGACGTGGATAGAACTGGAGTCTTTTCTATTACTGTTGGTCGATATGGGAATGCCAACTTCTGGAAACCGGGATCCCTAGACTAGGATTGAGTCTAGTCTTAAATGTGGAGTCATGAGTTTAATTGACACTTTATATGGAGTTATATTGATGATGTTCCTGAATATGGTACATGATGAATTATGTTCCTGATGATGGTACATGTTTAGAATAAGATTTATTTTTGATATGAATTTATATTCTGATTTGAATACATGTTAGACATATCTGTTATATGCTTTTGTATTGTTTTTATAATTGCATGTATATATGATTTATACTGAGAATGTAATTCTCACCGGAGTTATCCGGCTGTTGTCTTGTTTGTATGTGTGCATGACAACATGTGGGATAGGATCAGGGTCAAGAAGAGAACGAGGCTGGACTAGATAGCGTGGAGATCCGGGCTTCGAAGCAACTTAGGATTCAGCACTGATATATAGTTGAACCTAGTTAAATTCTTGTAGATAATACAAGATTTGTATGTTTATATTTAATATGTAATTTGAATTGAATTACATTACATTTCCGCTTTGTATTTTAAAAAAAAATAAAAATTAGACCCTGTTTATTATAATTGTTTGAATTATTCCTAAGGACGATTAATGAATGAATTAGCGTTCGGGTCCCCACAGATCTCGTCATATTATGCGTGTGTTGTTATTTATGTGTAAAAATACATGTGCGATGCGTAGGAGTTTGAGCAATTATGTTTAAAACACTTTTGAAACAATTTTTAGATCTAAAATTTAGTTTTTTGCTGTATTTTAAATACTGCGATTTTTCGGTAGCGTTTTTGAGAAAACTTTCAACACAAAAATTGTAGAACTTTTCCATACCTTCGATTTGACAGAAAATTCGAAATTTTTGGATGAAAATTGAGTGAGATATGACGTTTTTCATGGGACTTCTCAAACTTCATTTTTCAGAAAATTATGTATTGATGGGTTCTTGAGATTTTATTGTTGCAGGCTTCGTTGGAGATCGACGGGTGATCGTTGCTGCGTCTAGGTATGCGTAGTATGATGTTGATATATTATTTGTTATGCCGTTTAGTGTCGATAGGTACGCGAATGCATTAGAAATCGTAGGAAACAAGTTGGCGTCAATTGCCACGTTTTTGAATTGTATCTGTCGTAGGGTGGAAATCGTTGCTTTGGGTGCTTGTAAAAAGTTGGGTCGATGTTATGGCATGCTAGGATGGGTCTCGGGGTGTCGGTTCATGGTATGTACGATCGAGTCTAGAATCATAAGCATAGCATGTATTAGAATTTCGTGAGTTTGCACTTCCCGCAGGTACACGGACACGGACACGGACCTTGGCACGAGGTCCGTGCCTTCGTTTTCTCCTTGACGCCATTTTGCGAGCCTACATGGACTCCCACACGGACCTTGGCACGGGGTCCGTGCCTTTCCCCTTTTGCACGACAGATTTTATCGAGTCTACACGGACCCGGAGCCGGACCTAGGCACGGGGTCCGTGTCCCCTCCTTTTGCTGGTACTTTCTTTGCGCACACACACAGACCCATACACGGACCCAGTCCCGGGGTCCTTGCACTTCATGTTTTGGGAAAACTTATTTGTTGGCTTTGGGATTTCGTGTGAGGGTTTAGTACATTGATTTAAACGAGTTCAATTCCCGAGTGTTTTAGAACGTCTTAAGTTATATATGGAGTTTGGTGGTGAGCATGAGTACCTATGTCTAAGCAATGCAATGTTAAGTATTTTGAATTCAGTTAGTTTGTGCAGCAACGGCCCCAATCGAAGTCCAACGAATCCCTTAACGCCAAGTAAGTATGTTTGACGTGCAAAGAAAATATTTTCAAGTTTTTGAGGTATGCAAAATGTCTTGTGGCCAATGTATGTATGGGGTTGGAAAGCGTTAAATCATGAACGGGGACCAACCCACCCCGTTAAAGCATGAACGAGTTTAGATCAGGATTGGAAAGCGTTAAAGCATGAACGGGGACCAATCCACCCGTTAAAGCATGAACGGGGATCTCATGTATGAGGCAGTGGGTTCGCTTCTGTCATCCCAGTATTGTGGTTTAGTCTGATCAGGCGATTATGTTATGGGTCACTTGCATTGAAACATATCTCTACGCAAAATAATGAAGTTCATGTATGTTTATGTATACACAAGTATGCAAGCATGTTTATCAAAGTTTTCACATTATGGCACGTCTATGTTATGTATGAATGTTCAAGGTTACTTTAAGTTCAAGTTTCAAGTATGTATGTTCTATTCTTAAGCTGCATGTGGTTTTACTATGTATTATTCGTTATTCCCAGTTTATACAAGTTGAGTATTTAGACTCACTAGGCTTGATCGATGCAGGTGAGGATGTTTATGAGGAGGCTGGAGGTAGGGAGCAAGGAGCAGACTTGGACTGAGTGGGAGGCTAAACCCGAGGACCGCCCACGTTTTGAAATTTTTATGAAATGATCAAAAACTCTTATTTTATGTCTTGATTTATGATGCTTTGAACAAGTAATATCTTTAGCAAACTTTGTATCTGATAGCAATTTGAAAGGGGATTTTATGTTTAAGAAAAGTTTAAATTTTTCCGCAAAAATTTTTTTAGTAGTAAAAGTTAGGTACGTTACAGTTGGTATCAGAGCTGTGTTCTTGTAAAGGGTTACGCCTACTGCCAGTGGCAAGAAGCTCACGAAGTCACACCTCAAGTCTGTAAGTTTTAAATTTATGTTATGTAGTAAGCATGAAGTTCTGATTTCAGCATGTTCACGTTTTAGTTCAAATTACGTGCATCCTATGCTATTGTTATGATATTCATGCACATTGGGTTTACCTGTTGGGAAATTTATTGGAACAGTATGGCTCCTAGACGCTTGATTAACCGAGAGGCAAGGGAAGAGGACAAAGAGGCCCGAAATGAGAAGAGGGCCAATCCTCCACCTCCACCTCCGGATATGCAAGCTCAGATGCTTGCTGGTATGACTCAGTTCTTCGCACAATTTGCGGAGAACCAGGCAACAGCAGATGCAAGGGCGAGGCCCCAACCTGAGGCTGGTGTATGAAAGATTCAGGAGGATGAGTCCGAAGGAGTTTTCGCGTACCACTGACCTGATGATAACTGAGGGATGGATCAAGTCCATCGAAGTAATCTTTGATTTAATGGAGCTGACCGATGCAGACAGGGTCAGGTGCTCTACGTTTCTTCTGTCAAGGGACGCCAGACTTTGGTGGGATAGTGCGTTCGTGTCAGTAAACTTGCAGACACTATCATGGAATGGCTTCAAGGAGATCTTTTACTCCAAGTACTTCACTGAAGAAGTACGATCCAGGTTAACCCGGGAATTCGTGACGCTGCGACAGGGTGACAATAGTGTTGCAGAATTTGTTAGGAAGTTTGAGAGGGGGTGTCACTTCGTACCCCTCATCGCGAATGATGTCCAGGGAAAGTTGAGGCATTTCATGGATGGTTTTCGGCCGATCTTGCGCCATGACGTCCGAGTTGCTGGTCTTACAACTTATGCAATTGCCGTGTCTAGAGCTTTGGCGGCAGAACAGGATCAGCGGGATATCGATAACGACAGGCAGGGCAAGAGGCCCTATCAGGCCCCACAGCAACCACAGTAGCATCAACAACGACCCCCATTTAAGAAGCCTTACCAAGGGCAGCAAGGGAAGCGGCCTTATCAGGGACCATCGAAAGGCAATGGCCCTGTTCCTCAGCAAAAGGCTCCTCAGAGGCCGAGAGAGTATCCGGTGTGCCCGAAGTGCAATCGCCAGCACCCAGGGTAGTGTTTGTATGGGTCAGGCAAGTGTTTCAAGTGTGGAGCTAGTGACCACATGCTAAAGGAGTAACCACAGTGGAAGCAGCCAACCCAGGGCAGAGTGTTCGCCATGCATGCACAGGAGGCGAACCCAGATACTACACTGTTAACCGGTAACTTGTTTAATTCAGTACAATATTAAATTCATGCCTTGCATGTTGTAATCTTATTCGGGATTATTAGTGTGATAGTGATATTTTGTGTGACTTGAGATATTAATTTTCTGCTATGTTGAGGTTAATGTTAGAATAGTGGGGACATAAGTTTTGTATTGTGCTAACGTCCCTCAGGAAAATTTTCATCAAGAGGTTATCCACGAAGGCCCTGATAGATTCAGGGGCCACTCATTCATTCCTCTCGGAGACCTTTGCTAATCATTTGGACATCAAGTCCATCGGCCTTGATGTGAATTATTTAGTGACAGTCCGATCAGGGGAAGAACTGGTAGCTACCAGCGTGGTCAGAGACATTGATCTAGCTGCAGGGCCACCTTGTGTATGCAGACCTGATAATATTGCTGATGCCAGAGTTTGACATTATCTTGGGTATGGACTGATTGACAAAGAACAGCGTCCTGATTGATTTTCAGAAGAGATCAGTGTTGGTCAGACCGATGGGAATGGAGCAGTTTCTATTTGAGCCAGACAGGTGGAGATGTTTCCCGCACATGATCTCTTGCATGCAGGCGCGGAAACTTATTTCCAAGGGGTGTGAGGCTTTCTTCGCCAGCATCATTTCAACACCTGACATACCAGCTCCGTCACTATCAGATGTGCCAGTAGTCAGAGACTTCCCAGACGTCTTTTCTGACGACGTTACAGGTCTTCCACAAGAGAGAGAGGTGGAATTTGCAATCGATCTCATGCCAGCACAGTGCCAATCTCTAAGGCACCGTACCGATTGGCTCCAGCTGAGATGTTAGAGCTCAAGTAGAAGATACAGGAGCTTCTCGACAAGGAATTCATCCATCCGAGTTTCTCGCCGTGGGGCGCACCAGTGCTGTTTGTGAAAAAGAAAGATGGGAGCATGAGGCTGTGCATCGAATACCAGGAGTTGAACAAGGTAACGATTAAGAACAAGTACCCACTTCCTAGGATCGAGGACTTGTTTGATCAGTTGCAGGGAGCCACGGTGTTCTCTAAGACAGATCTTCGATCAGGGTATCAGCAGCTGAAGGTGAAAGAAGCAGATGTGTACAAGACGCCTTTAGGACCAGATATGGGCATTACGAGTTCTTAGTGATACCGTTCGGACTGACGAATGCTCCAGCAATTTTCATGGACTTGATGAACCGAGTATTTCAGCCTTACCTTGATCAATTCGTCATAGTGTTCATTGACAACATTCTTATCTACTCGAAGAGCCAGGAGGAGCATAGCTAGCACTTGAAGACAGTTTTGCAGACCTTGTAGAGTCGCAAGTTATTCGCGAAGTTCAGTAAGTGTGAATTCTGGTTGAAAAAGGTAGCGTTCTTGGGTCACTTAGTGTCTAGCGGTGGAATTGAGGTGGATCCAGCAAAGGTAGCAGCTGTTAAGGAATGGGTTGAACCAAAGAATGCTTCTGAGATCCGCAGTTTTCTGGGTTTAGCCGGTTACTAGCGTAAGTTAATTCAGAGGTTATCTTCAATAGCAGTGCCACTCACTTCACTGACCAAGAAGAATGGTAAGTTTGTGTGGAGTGATGAGTGTTAGAAGAGCTTCGATACTTTGAAGCCAGCTCTTGTTTCTGCACCAGTGTTAGCCATGTCAACGGGGCAAGGTGATTTTGTGCTTTATACCGATTCATCTAAACTCGGTTTAGGCGTAGTCTTTATGCAGCAGGGTCGGGTGATAGCTTATGCTTCCAGGACAATTAAAGGTGCATGAGAAGAATTACCCGACGCATGATTTAGAATTAGCCGCCGTTGTCTTTGCATCGAAGATTTGGAGACACTACTTGTACGGCGAGAAGTATCAGATATTCACGGATCGTAAGAGTCTCAAGTATTTCTTCATACAGAAAGAACTGAATATGAGGCAGAGACGGTGGTTAGAGTTGATAAAAACTACGACTGTGAGATTAGCTTCCATCCGGGGAAAGCTAATGTAGTGGCAGATGCCTTGAGCCGGAAAGTTGCAGTCATAGCTCAGTTGTCAGTTCAAAGACCTCTTCAGTGTGAGATTCAGAGGTTTGGTTTAGAAGTTTATCGCAAGGGTAGAGCTCCGAGGCTGTCTAATCTGACATTCCAATCTTCCTTGCTTGACAGTATTCGTGCAGGTCAGCCTTCAGACGAGCAGTTACAGAAATGGAGGCTGAAGGACGAGGCTAAGGGAAGTGTACTCTACACAGTGTCAGATGGTATCATGAGATACAGAGACAGAATGTGGGTGCCTAGCGTTGATTCGATCAGAGAGGATATTCTGTGTGGGTGCCTAGCGTTGATTCGATCAGAGAGGATATTCTGACAGAGGCACATGCATCTCAGTATTCCATTCACCCAGGAGGTACCAAAATGTACAAGGACCTGCAGATTTTGTATTGGTGGCAAGGGATGAAGCGAGACATCCAGTTGATTTGTAACTGAATGCCTCACTTGTCAGCAGGTGAAGGCAGAACATGAGAGGCCAGCAGGAATGCTTAAGCCACTCCCCATCCCAGAGTGGAAATGGGAGAATATTACAATAGACTTTGTGGTTGGGTTTCCAAGGTCAGTCAGGGGATCAAATTCTATCTGGGTTATAGTGGATCGACCCACTACGTCAGCGTACTTTTTGCGAGTGAAGACGACTTTCTCCATGACGCAGTATGCGGAGCTTTATATCAAGGAGATACTGCGATTGCATGGGATCCTTGTTTCTATTGTGTCCGATAGGGACCCGAGGTTTACATCGTCCTTCTGGAAGAGTCTACATGCAGCCATGGGGACGAAGTTGCTTTTCAGTACCGCTTTTCACCCGCAGACAGATGGCCAGTCTGAGCGAGTGATTCAGATTATATAGGATTTACTGCGAGCGTGTATGATCGATTTCAGGGCACTTGGGAATCGAAGCTACCTCTAGTGTAGTTTACATACAACAACAATTTCCAATCATCGATAGGTATGGCTCCATACGAGGCGTTGTATGGAAGGAAGTGCAGATCACCAGTTCATTGGGATGAGGTTGGAGAAAGAGCAGAACTTGGTCCGGAGATAGTTCAGCAGACTGCAGATGTGGTGGTCAAGATCCGAGACAGAATGAAGACTGGCCAGAGTCGTCAGAAAAGTTATGCTGATTAGAGAAGAAGAGATCTAGAGTTTGCTGTGGGTGATCACGTCTTTGTAAAGATAGCGCCCATGAAGGGTGTTATGAGATTTGGGAAGAGAGGCAAGCTCAGTCCGAGGTTTAATGGAACGTTTGAAATTCTGGATAGAGTTGGGACACTAACCTATCGTGTTGCCCTTCCGCTGAATCTGGCCGGGGTACACAATGTGCTCCACGTCTCGATGCTGAGGAAGTACCTAGCTAATCCTTCACACGTGTTGAGCTATGAACCGTTACAGTTGGCTCCAGACCTATCTTATGAGGAGAGATCTGTCCAGATCATAGACAGACAGGAGCGTAGACTTCGGAACAAGGTGACCAAGCTGGTCAAAGTTCGGTGGCTAAATCAATCAGTGGAGGAAGCCACTTGGGAAGCCGAAGCAGATATGAGAATTCGCTACCCGGAGTTGTTCGATAAGATTTAATTTCGAGGACGAAATTTTTATAAGGGGGGAGAAACTGTAGTGCCCGAATTCAGTATACGTATAACTCATGCATTTATTTAATTATTAGAGCATTTATTTAAGTTTAAATTGATTTTTAACCATGCATGATTTATTTAAATGCATTATTTTAAAATTATTCATGTTTTTGTGATGCACGTTAAAATTTTTTCGAGTTCATGTTTCAGGCGATTATTCGAGGCGGGATTGAGGAGATGAGTCCGGGGACGAATTTTTGGTAATTTTAAAACGTGTTATTTTATTTTAAGTTGGTTATGGGGCATTTTAAATAATTTATTATGTTTTTAGTGTTTTAAAAAGCCTTATTTATGTAGTTAGTAATTTAAGAGTTTAGAACTTTCTAAATTAGTATGTAATTATTTTAATTGAGGAGTTTGACTAAATTAGTGTGTGTTAACCTTTAATTAGTATTTTAATTAGTTAATTTAGCACTAATTTCTAGTAATTAAAAACCCACACACACGTTACACACACTTCACACACACTTACACGTTTTTACACACACTAAAACACACAACACACCCTACACATCTTTTTTTCAGATTTTTCTTTAAGAGAGAAAACACTAGGGTTTTTGGAGAACTAGTGCACCCGCCCCCTCCTCTAAATTTCCAGTAAGTTTTGTTGAGTTTACTCAAAGATTTTAGCGCCACGTTCGTCCCGGATCAACCCTCACGCCATCTCCGCTTCGGTATCGTCATTACGGTATTTCAAATCATCTAAAGGCACGTATATTCTGTTATTGCTAAATCAATCTCGTCATATTATGCGTGTGTTGTTATTTATTTGTAAAAATACATGTGCGATGCGTAAGAGTTTGAGCAATTATGTTCAGAACACTTTTGAAACCATTTTTAGATCTAAAATTTCGTTTTTTGCTGTATTTTAAATATTGCGATTTTTCGGTCGCGTTTTTGAGAAAACTTTCAACACAAAAATTGTAGAACCTTTCGATACCTTCGATTTTACAGTAAATTCAAAATTTTTGGATGAAAATTGAGTGATATATGACGTTTTTCGTGGGACTGCTCAAACTTCGTTTTTCAGAAAATTATGTATTGATGGGTTCTTGATATTTTATTGTTGCAGGCTTCGTTGGAGATCGACGGGTGATCGCTGCTGCGTCTAGGTATGCGTAGTATGATGTTGGGATATTATTTGTTATGTCGTTTAGTGTCGGTAGGTATGTGAAGGCATTAGAAGTCTTAGGAAACAAGTTGGTGTCAATTGCCACGTTTTTGAATTATATGTGTCGTAGGGTGGAAATCGTTGCTTTGGGTGCTTGTACGAAGTTGGGTCGATGTCATGGCATGCTAGGATGGGTCTCGGGGTGTCGGTTCATGGTCCGTACGATCGAGTCTAGAATGATAAGCATAGCATGTATTGGAATTTCGTGAGTTTGCACTTCCCGCTGGTACACGGACCAGGACACGGACCTTTGCACGGGGTCCGTGCCTTCGTTTTCTCCTTGATGCCATTTTTGCGAGCCCACACGGACCCCTACATGGACCTTGGCATGGGGTCCGTGCCTTTCCCCTTCTGCACGACAGATTTTACCGAGTCTACACGGACCCGGAGCCGGACCTATGCACGGGGTCCGTGTCCCCTCCTTTTGCTGGTACTTTCTTTGCGCACACAGACGGACCCGTACATGGACCCAGTCCTGGGGTCAGTGCACTTCATGTTTTGGGAAAACTTAATTGTTTGCTTTGGGATTTCGTGTGAGGGTTTAGTACATTGATTTAAACGAGGTCAATTTCCGAGTGTTTTAGAACATCTTAAGTTATTTATGGAGTTTGGTGGTGAGCATGAGTACCTATGTCTAAGCAATGCAAGTTAAGTATTTTGAATTCTGTGGGGACCCGGGCTCTAACTCAATTCTTTTCGGGATTAATCGGATCTTTATTCAAAAATGTGGGTCAAAATTTTTCTTTTTAACATTAATTCAAATGTATATAAACAGCACAAGATAGTTCTTCATTTTATTTCAATAAACATAATTACATGTCTTGTTCTAATACATTCATATAAACCAGTGTTTAATACAAACTACAATCACAAGTAGTACAAGTCTAGTAAGAAACAACTAGTAATATTCTGCGCCCGAAGTCACCACGTTATCTCGAACTCATCTCTGTCGTGACCCAGATCCTGCCCCACCTGTTGTTATGCACACATACAGACATAACAACAGCCGGAAACTCCGGTGAGAACAAATCCCAGTATAAAATATGTATGCATGCTAATACATAATCATAAATCATGCATGAAAGCAATAACAATGGGTTCCATAGTCTATGAAACCAATCTATATGAGCATGCAATTCAAATCAAATCATGTCTTGACTCGACTCGACTCTACTCTAGGGATCCCGGTGTGAATAAGACGTCAATGTCTGTCACCTACCCTCCCAATCGGGGTAATTGTACGTCTTATTCCTAGACTTCGGCCCTGTCTGTATCGAATGTCTACAATCGGATTGAATCTGATCCGAAGCGTCGATATCACCGAACGTCTAGTTTGGAAAGTCTGCCAATGACTCTCCTATCTCAAATGCTTGAATATAACTCTATAAACAAGGCATAATCATATCAAGAGATTTAAATATAATTCTATAGACAAATCAAAATCATATAAAAAGATAGACAACAATTCTAGTATGTGATTTGGTTGGGAAACTCAAATTGAATCTCATTTGAATTGTGTCTTCCCCAAACAAAACATGAATGATACCTTTCGTCGCACAATGTCTGTCGATGTCGAAGTCTCGATGACGACTCTGTCAATATCAAATCTGAAATGGAAATGTTGATACGTATCCTATCAATCTCTAATCTCAATCAACACATATCCAATTCAATACTTGACCTCGGTACCATTTGACGGCATAACGACGTAATTTCTCGATACCGGTCAATTTCATAACAATAACAATTACAAGAATCATGTCTCCACATCATAATCAATATCATAACCATTTCAAATTCTGAAAATCTGCATAAGTTCCACCCAATACATTCTGGAATGTCATATAAATCGCATACAATATCTGATAATAAATCTGTTCACGGTATTTCGGTTCCTAGCTACTCAAGAACACATATCTAAATTAAAATCACAATTTCTTCAACATGTAGATTTCGAAACATGCTATAATTGAACCATACTTACATCCTTTTGTAGCCTATGATGCAAGGAGTAAGAATCTATACTTGGAATGAAGTTTGGATGTGTAATTCTTTCAAAATCATAACCTTGAAGCATAAGGAATTGAAGCTTCTCCCCACTCTCTCTCGTTTCTCAGCTGATGGAAGTGGAGAGAAATGAATCAGCACATTTCTATATATATAACATGCCATGTGTCAACTTGAGAAACAAAGGTGGCTTTCTCGCATGCAGCACCGCGGGTGCGCTCCCTCTAGACCGCAGGTGCGCTCAAGCTTCGGCAGTCCATTTATTTTCCAAAATTGACGACCGCGGGTGCGCTACATATAAAACCGCGGGTGCGGTGACATCAACGCGGGTGCAGTTACGTTTGAACCGCGGGTGCGGTGTCATTTCGGTAAATAATTTCCAAATCTCTGTCCATCAACCGCGGGTGCACTCTTTCTTGGACCGCGGGTGCGGTGACCCTACTGTAAAAATGACCAATTTTATGTCCATGCACCGCGGGTGCGGTATCTTTCATGGTGCGGGTGCGGTCTGCCCTTCATTCAAAATTCTAATTTTTCATGTCTCTCCTTCCCCCATCTCATTTATTGCTTCTCATTACATGTCATGCATTCTCATATCTTTGAAATATCGCATCAATGAAGACTAATAAATCTCAGGCCTTACAAATTCAATTAGTTTGTGCAGCAACGGCCCCAATCGAAGTCCAACGAATCCCTTAACGTCAAGTAAGTATGGTTGACGTGCAAAGAAAATATTTTCAAGTTTTTGCGGTATGCAAAATATTTTGTGGCTAATGTATGTATGGGGTTGGAAAGGGTTAAATCATGAACGGGAACCAACCCACCCCGTTAATGCATGAACAGGTTTAGATCAGGATTGGAAAGCGGTAAAGCATGAATGGGGATCTCATGTATGTGGCAGTGGGTTCGCCCCTGTCATCCCAATACTGTGGTTTAGTCTGATCAGGCGATTATGTTATGGGTCACTTGCATTGAAACATATCTCTACGCAAAATAATGAAGTTCATGTATGTTTATGTATGCACAAGTATGCAAGCATGTTTATGAAAGTTTTTACGTTATGGCATGTCTATGTTATGTATGAATGTTCAAGGTTAGTTCAAGTTCAAGTTTCAAGTATGTATGTTCTATTTTTAAGCTGCATGTGGTTTTACTATGTATTATTCGTTGTTCCCAGTTTATACGTGTTGAGTCTTTAGACTCACTAGGCTTGATCGATGCGGATGAGGATGTTTATGAGGAGGCTGGAGGTTGGGACCAAGGAGCAGGCTTGGACTGAGCGGGAGGCTAAACCCGAGGACCGCCCACGTTTTGAAATTTTTATTAAATGATCAAAAACTCTGATTTTATTTCTTGATTTATGATGCTTTGAACAAGTAATTTCTTTAGAAAACTTTGTATCTGATAATAATTTGAACGGGGATTTTATGTTTAAGAAAATTTTAAATTTTTCCGCAAAAATTTTTAGTTAGTAAAAGTACGGTACGTCACAATAGAGCAGCCGCCCCTTCCTCTGAATCTTTCCAGCAAAATTTTGTTGATTATATTGCAAGAAAAACCATTCCACAAGCGTCACGGATCAACCTCGCATCTTTCCCCGCTTCGGTATCGTCGGTTCGGTAAATTTTATCATCGAAGGCATGTATAAACTTTCTTGTCGCATCGATCTTGTCATAGTATTAAATTTTGATGTGTTTTGTATGAAAACATGTGTATGTTATATAGGAGTTTGAGCAGAAAATTTATTAGATGCATTTTGAAATACTTTTCAGATCTGAAATTTCAAACCCTACTGTACTTTGAATTACTGCGACTTTTAGGTCGAGAAATTGGGAAAACTTTCAACATATGAAACGTAGAAATTTTGGATACCTTCGATTTGACATAAAATTCAAAATATTTGGACGCACATTGAGGGAGTTATGATTGTTTTCGTGAGACTGCTCAAACTGCGATTTCTGAAAATATATGCTATTGACGTGTTCTTGAAGTTTTATTGTTGCATGCTTCATTGGGGATCGACGGATGATCGCTGCTGCGTATAGGTATATTGTTAATTATGTTGGGATGGTTATTGACGTTTCGTTTCGTGTCGTTAGGCACTTGGGAGAATGAGTAGTCGTAAAAAAAACGTTTTGTTTTCAAAAGACGGGTTCACGAGTTTATTTTGTCACTTGTGATGTGTGGTTGTTTTAAGAAAAATGTATAGGCTTGAGTCAATATTATAGTATCCTAAGACCGGGTCTCGAGGTGTCGATTCATGGTCGGGATGATCGAGTTAGGAGAAATAAGCTTTGAGCATATGATTTCCCGTTGGTTTACGTTCACGAACCCGTAGACGGACCCTGGCACGGGGTCCGTGTCTTTGTTTTCTTTTAAGTCTCAATTTGCAGAGTCTACACGGACCCTTACACAGACCTAGGCACGGGGTCCGTGTCCTCAATTCTTTCGAGTATGATTTTAAAGTACCTACACGAACCCGGACCCGGAGGGGTGTACAGGGTCCGTGTACTCCAGTTTTTGGGAAAAACCTATTGATTGTTTTGAGGTTTCGTGTCATGTTTTATTACGATGATTAAACGAGGTCAAGTCCCGAGCAAACTAGAATGTCATATGCTACTTATTAACTTCGGTGGGGAGCTCGAGTACCTACGTCTAAGTTATGCAAGTTAAGTATTTTAAACTCACGTTAGTATGTGAAGCAGTGGCCCAAGCGAGATCCAACGAATCCCTCAACACCAAGTAAGTATGTTCGACGTGCAAAGAAAATACTTTTAAGTTTTTGAGGTATGTCAAATGTCTTGTGACCAAATTATGTATGGGATTGGAAAGCGATAAATTATGACCAGGGACCTATCCACCCCGTTAAATTATGAACAGTTTTAGATCAGGATTGGAAAGCGGTAATGTATGACCAGGGACCAATCCACCCATTAAATTATGAATGGGGATCTCATGTATGTGGCACTGGATCTTCCCTGTCAGCCTAGTACTGTGGTTTAGTATGATCAGGCGCATTTATGTATGGGTCACTTGCTTTGAGACATGCCTCTACGCACAATGATGTATGTATGACCAAGTATGTAAGAAGTAAGCATGTTTACGAAAAGTTTTATGATGATGGCACGTCTAAGTATGTATGTACGTATGCTCAAGCATTTATAGACACGTTCAATTTCATGTATGTATGCTCTATTTTAAAGATGCATGTGGTTTTATTACGTATTACTCGTTACTTCCAGTTTATACATGTTCAGTCTTTAGACTCACTAGACTTTATCGATGCTGGTGAGGATGAGTTTGAAGAGACGAGAGGTGGGGACCAATGAGCCAGCTTGGACTGAGCGGGAGGCTAAACCCGAGGACCGCCATATTTTAAGTTCTTATGAAATGTTCGAAATATTCTGATTTTACGTTTTGATTACAATGTTTAAACATATATTTTTCTTTAGCAACTTTAAATGTGTTCACTATTTTGCAAATACTTTTATGGTTGGACAGTTATTTGTGAACGCAAATTGAGAGTTTATTGGCATTTAAGAAAATTTTTATTTTCCGCAAATTTTAAATAGTTTAAAAGTACGGTACGTTACAGTTGCTATCAAAGCGGTGCTCTTGTAAAGGGTTATGCCTACTGCAAGTTGGGAGAAGCTCACGAAGCCACAACTCAAGTCCGTAAGTTTTAAAGTTTTGAATTATGTTATGGATTAAGCATTAAGTCATGATTTCAGCATGTCCATGTTTTAAGTTCGATTTACGTGCATCTTATGCTATTGATATTATGTTCATGCATATTGGGTTTACGTGTTGGGTAAACTGTTGGAACAGTATGCCTCCTAGACTCTTGATTAACCGTGAAGTAAGGGATGAGGACAGGGAGGCTCGGGAGGAAGGGAGAGACGTTCATCCTCCACCACCGCCCAATATGCAAGCACAGATGCTTGCAGATATGACTCAGTTCTTCGCACAATTTGCGGGGAACCAGGCAGCAGTTGATATGGGAGCTAGGCCCTGATCAGAGGCGATGTATGAGAGGTTTAGGAGGATGAACACATAGGAGTTTTGGGGACTACTCACCCGATGATAGCTGAAGGATGGATTAAGTCTATCCAGGAGATATTCGAGTTCATGGAGCTGCAGGATGTAGACCGGGTTAGGTTCGCCACCTACTTGTTGACTGGAGACGCAAGGACTATGGTGGGAAAGTGCATTAGTGTCAGTTAACTTGCAAACACCGACGTGGAATGGATTTAAGGAGGTCTTTTACTCCAAGTACTTCACTGAGGAAGTACGCTCTCGCCTGACAAGGGAGTTCATGACGTTGCGTTAGGGGGATAGCAGCGTTGCGGAGTTTGTGAGGAAGTTTGAGAAGGGGTGTCACTTTGTGTCACTGATAGCTAATGATGCCCAGGGGAAGCTGAGGCATTTTATGGATGGGTTGCGGCTGATCTTGCGCCACAATGTGAGGGTTGCTGGTCTGACTACCTATGCTGTTGCAGTATCTAGAGACTTGGCGGCAGAGCAGGACCAGAAAGATATCGAGGTTGATAGGCAGGGCAAAAGGCCCTATCAGGCACCACAGTAGCAACAACAGCGACCTCAGTTCAAGAGGCCATTCCAGGGGCAGCCAGGGAAGAAGCCATATCAGGGACCGCCGAAAGGCAAGGGTCCTATCCCACATCCGAAGGCTCCTCTGAGGCCGGAGTACCCAGTGTGCCCGAAGTGCAACCACCAGCTGTAGTGCCCAAATTCAGTGCACGTTTAATCCATGCATTCATTTAATTAATTTTTAAAGTGTTTTAGCCATGCATAATTATGAAAATGCATTATTTTAAATTATCCATGTCTATTATGATGCACGTTAAAATGTTTTTCGAGTTTCATGTTTCAGGCGATTATTCGAGGCGGGATTGAGGAAAAGAGACCGGGGACGATTCTTGGCAATTTAAAATGTGATACTTTTATTTTAAGTTGAGGATGAGGCATTTTAAAGGACTTACTAAGTTGTTAGTATTTTAAAGCCTAAAATTTATTTATTTAGTGATTTAAGAGTTTGAAACTTTTAAAATTAGCTTCGTTCTTTTTTGTGCATTATTTTAATTGAGGGATTTTATTTAATGTTTAAAGAGTGTTAGTATTTTAAATAGTTTTATTTATTATTTAATTAAGTGATTTTCCTAATTTACTAATCACACACACACACACTTTTACACACACTAATAACGCCTAAACACACACACACATTCAGATTTCCACTTCTTTTATTTTTTTAAAGAGCAAAACCTAGGGTTCTAAGAGGAGAACAGCAGCCGCCCCTTCCCTTGTCAATTTTCAGCAAGTTTTGATCGATTTTATTGCAAGGAAATCGCGTCACGTTCGTCCCGGATCAACCTCGCTTCTATCTCCGCTTCGGTGTCGCCGTTTCGGTAAAGTTTATCATCAAAAGGCACGTATAATCTGTTCTTGATGCATCGATCATGTCATATTATGCGTGCGTAGTTATGTATGCGTAAAACCATGTGTACGATGTGTAGAAGTTAGAGCAATTGTGTTGGGATCACTTATGAAACCATTTTAGGGATCAAAAATCACTTTTTACTGTTCTGGTTGAAACTGCGAGTTTTCAGTCGATATTTTGATAAAACTTTCAACTAGAGAATTGTAGAATTTTTTGATACCTTCGATTTGACAGTCAATTCGAAATATTTGGACAAAAATTGAGTGAGTTATGGCATTCTTCGTGGGACTGCTCAAACTTCGTTTTTCAGAAATTATGTTTTGATGTGTTCTTGAGATTTTATTGTTGCAGGCTTCGTTGGGAAATCATCGGATGATCATTGCTGCGTTTAGGTATGCTTAGTACGATGTTTGGAGTATTTTTGAGATTTCGGTTCATGCCAATAGGCGCTCGATTTAATTAAAAGTCGTGGGTACCTTTTGATGTCAATTACAATGTTTTGAATGGTATGTGTCGTAGGGTGAACATAGTCGCCTTGGGGATTTGTACGAATTTGGTTTGAGGTTATGGCGTGCTAGGATGAGCCTTGGAGTGTCGATTCATAGTCCGCGCAATCGAGTCTAGAAAGTTAAGCGAAACATGTACAAAATTTTCGTAAGTTCGCGTTCACAGTAGGTACCCGGACCCTCACCCGGACCCCACACGGGATCCGTTCCCTTGTTACACCGAAGTGCCTTTTTTCCAGTGTCTACACGGACCCCCACACGGACCCTGACACGGGGTCTATGTCCACCTTCCCTTTCGAGCCTTCTCATCCGAGTCTACACGGACCCCTACACGGAGGTAGGCACGGGGTCCGTGTCCTTCACGACTTTGGAGAAAATTTCTATAGTATGCTTGGGGGGGGAGGGTTGATGGCATGGTTTTAGTTCAGTGATTTACGCAGTCGAGTCATGGGAATTTACAACGTCATAAGGAATTGAATGAGTTCTTATGTAAGCTTGAAATTATGTCTAAGTTACACGGATAAGCATGCCAATTCATGATTAGTAGGTGCAGCAACGCCCCCGATCGAAGTTTAACGAATCCCTCAACACCAAGTGAGTATGTTGACGTGCAAGATAATATTTTAAGTTTTTGAGGTATGATAATTGTCTTGTGACCAAATTATGAATGGGTTTGGAAGTCGGTGACCGTGGCCGATGACCTCTCCACCCCGTTAAATTATGAACGGGTTAGATCGTGGTTGGAAAGCATTAAATTATGAACGGGGACCAACCAGCCCGTTAAATTATGAACGGGGATCTCATGTATGTGGCAGTGGATACGTCCCTGTCAGCCCAATACTGTGGTTTGTCTGATCAGGCGTTTATTATGTATGGGTCACTTGCTTTGAAACATCCTCTACGCAAAAATGAAGTCATGTATGTTTAAGTATGATCAAGTATGTAAGCATGTTTATGAAATCTTTCAAGTTATGGCACGTCTATGTACGTATGCAATATCAAGTTCATTTCAAATCCAATCTTCAAGTATGTATGTTCTATTTTAAAGTTGCATGTGGTTTTATTATGTAGTACTTGCTCTTTTCAGTTTATACGTGTTGAGTCTTTAGACTCACTAGACTTGATCGATGCAAGTGAGGATGTCTATGAGGAGACCGGAGGTGGCGACCAAGGGGCAGGCTTGGACTGAGCGGAAGGCTAGACCCGAGGACCGCCCATGTTATTTTAACATTTTTATGCAAGTTTAAAATACTCTGATTTTTTTGATGTTTGGGGCAAATATTTTGTTAGCAAGTTTTATTGGTGTTGGATGATTTCAAAGAAATTTTTATGAGCGATGAGTTGACGACCGTATGAATGTTTATATTCAAGAAAATTTTTAATTTTTCCGCAAATTTTAAGTAGTAAAGAATACGGTTCGTTACAGTTGGTATCAGAGCGATGTTCCTGTAAAGGGTTATGCCTACTGCCAGTCGCAAGAAGCTCTTGAAGTCACACCTCAAGTCTGTAAGTTTTAATTTTTGCATTATGTATGTAGTAAGCATTGAATCATGAATTTAGCATATTCATGTTTTGAGTTTAGATTTTTGTGCATCCTATGTCATTGATATCATGTTCATGCATAGTGGGTTTATGTGTTGGGTAATTGATGGGACAGAATGCCTCCTAGACGTGTGGTTGACCGAGAAGCAAGGGAAGAGGATCGAGAGACCCGAAATGAGGAGAGAGTCAATCCTCCACCTCCACCGCCAGATATGCAAGCGCAGATGCTGGCAGGAATGACTCAGTTCTTCGCACAGTTTGCGAGGAATCAGGCTGCAGTTGGCGCGGGGGAGAGGCCTAGACCAGAAGCGGTGTATGAGATGTTCCAGAGGATGAATCCTAAGGAGTTTTCGGGATCTACTGACCCGATGGTAGCAGAGGGATGGATTAAGTCCATCGAAGTGATCTTTGACTACATGGAGCTGCAGGATGTAGAGAGAGTTCGTTGTGCCATATTCCTTTTAACAGGCGATGCCAGACGTTGGTGGGACAGTGCGTCGGTGGCAGTTAATTTGCCGACGTTGTCCTGGAATGGATTCAAAGAAGTGTTCTTCGCCAAGTACTTCACTGAGGAAGTACGATCCCGGCTGACTAGGGAATTTATGGTGCTGCGACAAGGAGATAGCAGTGTTGCAGAGTTTTTTAGGAGGTTTGAGAGGGGATGTTACTTCGTGCCTCTCATTGGGAATGATGCCCATGCAAAGCTGAGGCATTTTATGGATGGTTTGCGGCCGATTTTGCGCCGTGATGTGAGGGTAGCTGGCCCTACTACATACGCAGTTGCCGTTTCTAGGGTTTTGGCGGCAGAACAAGACCAGCGGGATATTGAGGCAGACAGGCAGGGCAAGAGGCCCTATCAGGCCCCACCGCAGCAGCAACAGCATCAGAGGCCTCAGTTTAAGAAACCTTACAAGGGTCAACCGGGAAAGAAACCCTATCAGGGACCGCCGAAAGGCAAGGGTCCTATCCTAGCAGCAGGGGGCGCCTCAGAAGCCCGGTAACTTCCCAGTGTGTAAGAAACGCAATCGCCAGCATCCCGGTCAGTGCTTATGGGGATCCGGGAAATTTTTTAAATGTGGAGCTACGGATCACATGATGAAAGAGTGCCCGCAGTGGAAGCAGCCAACCCAGGGCAGGGTATTCGCCATGCATGCACAGGAGGCGGACCAAGACACCACTTTACTGACTGGTAAACTTTTCTACCTAAGCTCAGTATTATTTTGCCTTGCATGTGGAAATTTTTTACTTGGGATTATTAGTGTGCTCGTAATATTTTGGGTGCCTTGGGATATTGAGTTCTATTATGCTTGAGGTATATATTAGTAATTTTGGGATATAAGTTTGTGTTGTGCTAACGCATCTCTCAGGAAACATTTTCATAAAGAGATTAGCAACAACGGCACTGATAGATTCAGGAGCCACTCACTCCTTTATATCGGAGACGTTTGCTAATCATTTGGACCTCAAGTCCATTGGCCTAGACGTGAACTTTTCAGTGACAGTCCCATCAGGGGAAGAGCTGTTAGATACCAGTGTGGTCAAAGATATCGATCTAGAACTGCATGGCCACCTAGAATATGCAGATTTAATCCTATTGCCGATGCCAGAATTCGACATCATATTTCAGAAGAGATCAGTGTTGGTCAGACCGCTGGGCATGGAGCAGTTCCTATTTGAGCCAGCTAGATGGAGGAGTTTCCCTCGCATGATTTCGTGCATGCAAGCGAGGAGACTAATTTCTAAGGGGTGTCAGGCTTTCTTGGCCAGCATCATCGCTGCACCTGACATGCCGACTCCATCGCTATCAGATGTGCCAGTAGTCTGAGACTTCCCAGATGTCTTTCCTGACAACGTCACAGGCCTTCCACCAGAGAGAGAGGTAGAGTTTGCAATCGATCTCATTCCAGGCACAGTGCCAATCTCTAAGCCACCGTATAGATTAGCTCCAGCTGAAATGTTAGAACTCAAGCAGCAGATCCAGGAGCTTCTCGACAAGGAATTTATCCGCCCTAGTTTCTCACCGTGGGGCGCACCAGTACTTTTTGTGAAAAACAAAGACGTGAGCATGAGACTGTGCATCGATTACCGTGAGCTGAACAAGGTAACGATCAAGAATAAGTACCCGTTGCCTAGAATCGAAGACTTGTTCGATCAATTGCAGGGAGCTACCGTGTTCTCTAAGATAGATCTTCGATCAGGGTACCATCAGCTGAAAGTGAAGGATGCAGATGTCCACAAGACAGCTTTCAGGACCAGATACGGGCATTACGAGTTCTTGGTGATGCCGTTCGGACTGACAAATGCTCCAGCTATTTTCATGTACCTCATGAACTGAGTATTTCAGCCCTACCTGGATCAGTTCGTCATCGTGTTTATTGACGACATTCTCATATACTCGAAGAGCCATGAGGAGCACAACCAACACTTAAGGACAGTTTACAGGTTCTGCAAAGTCGCAAGTTGTTTGCGAAGTTTAGTAAGTGCGAGTTTTTGCTGCAGAAAGTTGCATTTTTGGGGCATATAGTATCTAGCACTTGAATCAAGGTGGATTCAGCGAAAGTAGCAGCTGTCAAGGAATGGGTTGAGCCGAAGAATGCATCAGAAATCCGCAGCCTTTTCGGTTTAGCTTGTTACTACCGTAAGTTTATTAAGGGATTTTCATCCATAGCAGTGCCACTCACTTCCCTGACCAAGAAGAATGCTAAGTTTGTGTGGAGTGAAAAATTTCAAAAGAGCTTTGATACTTTGAAGCAAGCTCTTATTTCGGCGCCAGTGCTAGCCATGCCGACAGGGCAGGGTGAATTTGTGCTTTACACCGATGCATCTAAGCTCGGGTTAGGCGCAGTATTGATGCAGCAGGGTCGGGTCATAGCTTATGCTTCTAGGCAGTTGAAGGTGCACGAGAAGAATTACCCGACTCACGACCTGGAGTTAGCCGCCGTTGTCTTCGCATTGAAAATTTGGAGACACTACCTATACGGCGAGAAATGCCAGATTTTCAACGATCATAAGAGTCTCAAATATTTCTTCACGTAGAAAGAGTTGAATATGAGACAGAGACGGTGGTTGGAACTGGTGAAAGATTACGACTGTGAAATTAGCTACCATCCGGGAAAGGCTAATGTTGTCGCAGATGCTTTGAGCAGAAAAGTGGCAGTTGTCGCTCAGTTTTCAGCTCAGAGACCGCTTCAGTCGGAGATTCAGAGATTTGGTCTAGAGATTTATCGTGAGGGCAGAGCCCCTAGACTGTCTAATCTGATAGTCAAATCTGATTTGCTAGACCGTATCCGAGCAGGACAGTCTTCAGATGCGCAGCTACAGAAATGGAGACTGAAAGATGAAGCCAAGGGCAATGTTCTTTACGCAGTGACAGACGGCATTGTGAGATACAGAGGTAGAATGTGGGTGCCTAGTGGTGAGTCGATCAGACAGGATATTTTGACAGAGGCACACGCATCTCCGTTTTCTATCCATCCGGGAGGTACCAAGATGTAGAAGGACCTCCAGATTTTGTATTGGTGGCCAGGGATGAAGAGATACATCCGCCGATTTTTGTGATACTGCCTTACCTGTCAGCAGGTGAAGGCAGAACATCAGAGACCAGCGGGGTTGGTTAAGCCACTCCCCATCCTAGAGTGGAATTGGGAGAACATTACGATGGACTTTGTCGTTGGATTGCCTAGATCAGTCAGAGGTTTTAATGCCATTTGGGTTATAGTGGACCGACTCACTAAGTCAGCGCACTTCTTGCCAGTGAAGACGACTTTCTCCATGACGCAGTATGCGGAGCTTTATATCAGGGAGATCGTTCGATTGCATGGAATCCCAGTTTCCATAGTGTCCGACAGGGACCCGAGTTTCACATCGTCCTTCTGGAAGAGCTTGCATGCAGCTCTGGGGACGAAGTTGCTATTTAGTACAGCGTTTCACCCGCAGACAGACGGCCAGTCTGAGCGTGTGATACAGATTTTGGAGGATTTGCTGAGAGCCTGTATGATTGATTTTCAGGGAACTTGGGAGTCTAAGCTACCTCTAGTGGATTTCACATTTAACAACAGTTTCCAAGCATCCATTGGTATGGCTCCTTACGAGGCCTTATATGGAAGAAAGTGCAGATCACCGGTTCATTGGGACGAGGTCGGAGAAAGAGCGGAACTTGGACCAAAAATAGTTCAGGAGACTGCAGACGTGGTGGTCAAGATTCGTGATAGAATGAAGACCGCCCAGAGTCGTCAGAAGAGTTATGCTGATAAGAGGAGGAGAGATCTCGAATTTGCCGTTGGTGATCACGTATTCGTCAAGATAGCACCTATGAAAGGTGTTATGAGATTTGGGAAGAGAGGCAAGCTGAGTCCGAGGTTTATTGGACCATTCGAAATTTTGGAAAGAGTTGGAACATTAGCTTATCGTGTTGCCCTTCCGCCGAATCTTGCCGGGGTACACAACGTGTTCCATGTCTCGATGCTGAGGAAATATCTGGCTAACCCTTCGCACATTCTGAGTTATGAGCCGTTGCAGCTGACTCCAGACTTGTCTTACGAGCAAAAACCGATTCAAATCCTAGAGAGACAGGAGCGCAGACTCCGGAACAAAGTGACTAAGCTAGTCAGAGTCAGGTAGCTAAATCAATCGATGGAAGAGGCCACTTGGGAATCAGAAGCAGATATGAGACTTCGCTACCCGGAGTTGTTCGGTAAGACTTAATTTCGAGGACAAAATTTTTATAAGTAGGGGAGGAACTGTAGTGCCCAAATTCAGTGCACATTTAATCCATGCATTCATTTAATTATTAAATCATTTAATTAATTTTAAAAGAGTTTTAGCCATGCATAATTATGAAAATGCATTAGTTTAAATTATCCATGTTTATTGTGATGCACGTTAAAATGTTTTTCGAGTTTCATGTTTCAGGCGATTATTCGAGGCGGGATTGAAGAAAAGAGACCGGGGACGATTCTTGGCAATTTAAAATGTGATACATTTATTTTAAGTTGAGGATGGGGCATTTTAGAGGACTTACTACGTTGTTAGTATTTTAAAGCCTAAAATTTATTTATTTAGTGATTTAAGAGTTTGAAACTTTTAAAATTAGCTTCTTTCTTTTTTGTGCATTATTTTAATTGAGGGATTTTATTTAAAGTTTAAAGAGTGTTAGTATTTTAAATAGTTTTATTTATTATTTAATTAAGTGATTTTCCTAATTTACGAATCACACACACACACACTTTTACACACACTAATAACGCCTAAACACACACACACATTCAGATTTCCACTTCTTTTATTTTTTTAAAGAGCAAAACCTTGGGTTCTAAGAGGAGAACAGCAGCCGCCCCTTCCCTTGTAAATTTTCAGCAAGTTTTGATCGATTTTATTGCAAGAAAATTGCGTCACGTTCGTCCCGGATCAACCTCGCTTCTATCTCCGCTTCGGTGTCGCCGTTTCGGTAAAGTTTATCATCAAAAGGTACGTATAATCTGTTCTTGATGCATCGATCATGTCATATTATGCGTGCTCTGTTATTTATGCGTAAAACCATGTGTACGATGTGTAGAAGTTCGAGCAGTTGTGTTGGGATCACTTATGAAATCATTTTAGGGATCAAAAATCACGTTTTTACTGTTCTGGTTGAAACTGCGAGTTTTCAGTCGATATTTTGATAAAACTTTCAACTAGAGAATTGTAGAAATTTTTGATACCTTCGATTTGACAGTCAATTCGAAATATTTGGACAAAAATTGAGTGAGTTATGGCGTTTTTCGTGGGAATCATCGGATGATCGTTGCTGCGTTTAGGTATGCTTAGTACAATGTTGGGAGTATTTTTGAGGTTTCGGTTCATGCCAATAGGCGCTCGATTTAATTTAAAAGTCGTGGGTAACTTTTGATGTCAATTACAATGTTTTGAATGGTATGTGTCGTAGGGTGAACATAGTCGCCTTGGGGATTTGTACGAATTTGGTTTGAGGTTATGGCGTCCTAGGATGAGCCTTGGAGTGTCGATTCATAGTCCGCGCAATCGAGTCTAGAAAGTTAAGCGAAACATGTACAAAATTTTCGTAAGTTCGCGTTCACAGTAGGTACCCGGACCCTCACCCGGACCCCCACACGGGGTCCGTTCCCTTGTTCCACCGAAGTGCCTTTTTTCCAGAGTCTACATGGACCCCCACACGGACCCAGACACGGGGTCCGTGTCCACCTTCCCTTTCGAGCCTTCTCATCCGAGTCTACACGGACCCCTACACGGAGGTAGGCACGGGGTCCGTGTCCTTCACAAATTTGGGGAAAATTTCTATAGTATGCTTTGTGGGGGGGGGGGGGTTGATGGCATGGTTTTAGTTCAGTGATTTACGCAGTCGAGTCATGGGAATTTACAACGTCATAAGGAATTGAATGAGTTCTTATGTAAGCTTGAAATTATGTCTAAGTTACGCAGATAAGCATGCCAATTCATGATTAGTAGGTGCAGCAACGCCCCCGATCGAAGTCCAACGAATCGCTCAACACCAAGTGAGTATGTTGACGTGCAAGAAAATATTTTAAGTTTTTGAGGTATGCTAATTGTCTTGTGACCAAATTATGAATGGGTTTGGAAGTCGGTGAACGTGGCCGAGGACCTCTCCACCCCGTTAAATTATGGACAGGTTAGATCGTGGTTGGAAAGCGTTAAATTATGAACGGGGTCCAACCAGCCCATTAAATTATGAACGGGGATCTCATGTATGTGGCAGTGGATACGTCCATGTCAGCCCAGTACTGTGGTTTGTCTGATCAGGCGTTTATTATGTATGGGTCACTTGCTTTAAAACATCCTCTACGCAAAAATGAAGTCATGTATGTTTAAGTATGATCAAGTATGTAAGCATGTTTATGAAAGATTTCAAGTTATGGCACGTCTATGTACGTATGCAAGATCAAGTTCTTCTCAAATCCAATCTTCATGTATGTATGTTCTATTTTAAAGTTGCATGTGGTTTTATTATGTAGTACTTGCTATTTCCAGTTTATACGTGTTGAGTCTTTAGACTCACTAGACTTGATCGATGCAGATGAGGATGTCTATGAGGAGACCGGAGGTGGCGACCAAGGGGCAGGCTTGGACTGAGCGGAAGGCTAGACCCGAGGACCGCCCATGTTATTTTAACATTTTTATGCAAGTTTAAAATACTCTGATTTTTTTTATGTTTGGGACAAGTATTTTGTTAGCAAGTTTTATTGGTGTTGGATGATTTCAAAGATATTTTTCTGAGCGATGAGTTGACGACCGTATGGATGTTTATATTCAAGAAATTTTTAATTTTTCCGCAAATTTTAAGTAGTAAAGAATACGGTTCGTTACACCAGCACCCGAGGCAGTGTTTATATGGGTCGGGTAAATGTTTTAAATGTGGAGCTAGTGATCACATGTTAAAGAAGTGCCCACAATGGAGGCAGCCAACCTAGGGGAGAGTGTTTGCCAAGCAAGCTCAGGAGGCGAACCCAGACACGTTGCTATTGACTGGTAAACGCATTTAGTTAAGCACCGTATTATTCTGCCATGCATGTTTTGAATTGTATTTGGGATTTTAGTGTGCTAGTTAATATTTTGGTGACTTGGGATATAAATTTCTTCTATGCTTGAGGTTAAGGTTAGAATTTGGGATATAAGATTGTGTGCGTTAACGTCTCTCAGGAAACATTTTCATAAAGAAAGTATCCACGAAGGCCCTGATAGACTCAGGATCCACCCACTCTTTTATTTCAGAGACATTCGCTAGTCATCTGGATGTCAAGTCTATTGGACTCGACGTGAGCTATTCATTGACAGTCCCATCAGGGGGAGAATTATCAACTACTAGTGTTGTCAGAGACATCGACCTCGAGCTGCAGGGCCACCTAGTGTACGCCGATTTGATCGTGTTGCCGATTCCAGAGTTTGATATCATTTTGGGAATGGATTGGCTGACGAAGAACAGAGTTCTGATTGATTTTCAGAAAATGTCAGTGTTAGTAAGACCTTTGGGCATGGAGCAGTTTTTCTTTGAGCCGGCTAGATGAAGGAGTTTCCCTCGCATGATCTCTTGCATGCAGGCGCGGAGACTTATGCACAAGGGTTGTCAGACTTTCTTGGCCAACATTGTGTCTGCACCTGACATACCCACTCTGAAAGGATCGGTTAGAAGGTGATAAGTGTTTAGAAGGGGGGTTGAATAAACACTCACGGATTATATATATTTTTCGAAAATTGGGTTCAGTTTAGTTACAAACTGACACTCGGTATCTCGTCAGTTGATAACAATCAGTTTAACTGAAAAACAGTTGCGGAAGAAAAATGACTGAGAGATAGAATAACTGACTGAAATAATAACGGAAATAAAATGCACACGGTTTGTTTCTGGATGTTCGGAGAATAGAATAACTCCTACGTCACCCCTTCTATCACGAAGATAGGATTATCACTAAAAAAATTTGATCGAATACAAAAGTTGTACTGACCCACTTCAAGTTGGACTTAACACTCCCAAAACTGAAACTCTTAGTTCACAAAACTTTTACAGTGCGTGACTGAATTTAACACGACTAAATGAATCTAACAATGATTTCAAAGTGCTAACAAGCTCGTAAATGTAGCCTTGATTGCTACTGATCAATCTGATAAGAGTGAGCTTTTGATATTTGAAAACGAGTAGTGATTTTAGCAGCGTAACAGCAAGTTTGAATAGAATAGTTGTTCGTATATTGTTGTTTTTCGACTGCTCTTCTCGCCTCTTTATAGGCTTTTCTTCCAACGGTAACAATAACCAATATTTGAATCTTTATATCCATTGATTGCCACGTCAATATTCCTTTGACAACCGTACACTGCAATCTCTGAAATGCGGCGTTCCACTAAGTAACAGTCTGCTGTGTACCACTGTCGGTTGAATGTCCTTTCCGGTAACTGATGACGTGTTTAGTTGAAGAATCAGCTGCTTAGCAATAGCTGGTAAGGTTTACAAATGCTGTTAGTTGACTGCTCGTCCAGTTGCGTAAATCAGTTGCGTAGTTCAGTTGCGTTCAGTTATTTTAATCAGTTGGTTCGAGTTTTTGTCCTTCAGTTTGTCAAATGCCGAAACTTAGTTTCTAACAATTTCTCCTTTTTAGGTGTTTGACAAAACTAAGCAAATAATAACTGAACAACTTAACTCATTGTAGATAAGATAAGAATTCGATTAACTGAACTTCTTCTTATAGAATAATAATCTTCAAACAATAAAAACTGCTACTCAAAATAGTTAACTTCTGACTGCTCTTCAACGAGATTCTGACTGCTTTTGCTGTTGATCTAGCTGAGCTTTAATCTCTTCCCCCTTTTTGTCAAATACATCCATCTTATTTGATAACCTCCGAACATCAACTGATAAGAGGCCGACAGTAGTGGACACGTTTAAGATTGCATTAAGCACCGTGGTTTGCATCAAATCTATTTTCCTTGAGACAGACGTCTCCACAAAGTCAACTCGTTTGCTGATTGTGTCTTGAGTTAGGGAGAGACTCTCAACCAAGCCTCTATTCTTTTTAAGTTCCTCTATTGTAAGAGAGATAGAGGTCACAGCAACTTGAATTTTCTTCAGCCTCTCTGAATTGAATTCAGCTGAAGAGTCTAGTTTCAGAGAATGAGCAAGTTGAGTGTTCTGAATTTTCTTGATAGCATCCATATCTGTGACATGTGATTTTGGATGTCGTGAATCTCTTCAAGTACTAAATTCATGTCTGAGGATGATGAGGAGATACAGGTTAAGTCATCCTTGGTTCCTGTTCACTAGTAGTTTGATCAAAGACCACCATAGTCCTGTCAGATACTACCGTTTCAGCATGTATCAGCTCTGAAACGTCTTGCATATTGGCTTCTTCTTGAATAGGAGAAGATGAAGAGGGATTCGGAGCAGTAGAGGAACTGTCCTGCTGATTAAGTTGAAGATCTGTGGGAGTTTCAGTTTGAGGGTCAGTGACTGGTGCTTCTGATTGTTGGTCAACTGAAACTTGTTGCGGCTCGTCAGTTGGAAAATTTTCAATAGCATGCAACTGAGCCTCCACAGTGTCAACAGTTTCTTGATTTGTCACGACAGGTGATTGAATAGGCACATCAGTTTGAACACTTTCTTCAGCAGAGATAAAAGGCTGAACTGGTTCCTCAGTAAAAGAGATAGGAGCATCTGAAGCTGCTTGATCTGTTGGGAGATCAACTGATTCAGTTGAAGGCAAATTTGTCTGAAGTTCTTGGGCTACTGACTGAATGATCTCTTCGATATAAGCAAGTGTCAAGTCAGTGTCCGAATATAGTTGAAGATCAGCAGCAGAAGAAGATTGTGGCACATCCTAAATTGGCTCTACAGTTGTAGCAGCAGCTTGTTCTGTGGATGGCTCTTTGTGCTGTGATGAAGGTTCGACTTCTTCTTCTTCTGAAAGGACTTCATGATAGACTAATTCCTGATCCATTTCCCAGTACTTTATCTGCATTTGCAAAGCAATAAGATCTGTGTCCAACTGAGTAAGAACAGCTCGATCATTGTAAGCAGTTGGATTTGTAGAAATGTAGTTGCTCTTGAGCTTCTCAACCAGTTGACCCAACGTTTTGGCTCTTATTTGATCAAAGAAATATTTTTTTCTCTCCAGTGCTTGAACAATGGTAGCAGCTTTGACCTTTTTGAGAACAGCTGCTTCCAATTTGATGAATTTATTCAGTTGAGACTTTCTTTTCAACTCTTTGGCAAAGATGAGAGTTCTGAAACACGTCCAAGCATCATAAGTTTTCAGTTTGGATTCAGCAAATGCATTGTCCTATTCCTAGATAAGGTCAATGTGAGTTTGAATCGCGTTTGTTGGCCTGGGCTCTTCGACCAACTGGCCCTTGCCTTTCTCATCAGAGAGAATGTGCGGAATGTTCTGTCCAGAACGAGTAGTATCCACCAGTTCCTGAATTTTAATTCTTTTGGGTTGAGCAGGAGCAAAGATGGTAGGTCGATTGATATAGATCAAAGGAGCTGTAACTCTAGCTGATTCCTTCTTTTTACTAGCTGTGGTGATGACCTTTTTGGATGGATCAATTGATGGAGGTAACTTATCTTTTGCTGAAACTTCAGCTGGAATGACTTTCAGAGGAATAGCCTGAATAGCCTGTTGAACATATGATTGCTTTACACTTTCAGCTGGGATGAATTCCAACGTTGCTGCCGGCTTGGTTTTCTGTGTCCTTTGTTTCTTTGCAATCTTCGGAAAAGGTGTCTTCTCAGAATCTGATTCACTGACAATCAATTTTCACTTGATTGTCTTCAGCTGAGCCAAAGTTCTGCCCTTCTTTACTGACTTGGGAACATCCTGCTGCGTCCCTATCTCCTTTTTGATCTTTACAAATTGATAAGGAGAGATGTCCAGTTTAGTCTTAGGTGGCTGAACGTTCTTGGCGTTGAAGATTTTAAACTTGACTGATTTTTCAGCATTATCAGCCACTAGCCCCTTGGCCTTCAAAAGATAACTGATTTGAACTGCATACCCCCTTGACTGCTTGGTTGATTTGAGCATGTTGTGTAGAATGGTGAAGATGATATGCCTCCAATTCACATTCTATTCAGCCATAATCACAGTCATCGCTTGAAATTTTTCAAGAGTAAGGGCATCAAAAGAACCGGCCTTAGCTAAGATCCCCTTAGCCACAATATCAGTCAGCAGTTGGATTTCTGGCTTCAACTCTTTCTTGGGATCGGAAGCTTTGATTTTCCGACCATCAGCTGACAACAACGATTGAATCTCCTCAATATCGGATTTATTAACCTCAGAAACGTTGTTGAGCCCATCAGTAGACAATAAGAACAGTTCTCCAAAAGATTCTTCAGAAATGGTCGACAACTGACCATTGATAGTAGTGATGATGTTTCCATCAGAATTGACATAACCATTTGAGTAGAAATCTTGAAGTTCCTTCGCGTAGATTTCCTGAAAAGATTGTTCCATAAACATACTCAAACCAGCTGCTTCCAATTTCAGAAATACGTTCTTGATATCTGCCTCGTTGACTGATAGAATTGATTCAAAATCAATAGCCATAGCATTCAAAATGTGTGCTGGAGTTTGATTTGCAATTTCTGAGAATACGAAAACCTGAAAGTTTGCAAGATATAAGCTCTGGGTATGAATTTGCTTTGCAAATTGATATTCGCGTAAGGAAGAACTGAATTGGTGCGGGAAAGGTACATATGTAGGTGACTGTTCAATTTCTGGACATATGTCAGTCCACGAAAAATTTGAATTAAAAACGTCTGTATGTGTGCTGCAAGCATGTGTACAATTTCAAATGGTTCAAATGAGGCCACGTTTTAAACATGCTATTTAAAAAAAAAACAGTCACATCACTTGATTTGGAATATAATGTGGTTAATTAGTTAACTTATGTGAGAAGATTAGTAAAACAATCAGGTGAATGATCAGTTGTGAAACTGTGTCTTTTCAATTGAGGATTTACTAACTGCTGTCTTCTCAGTTAACCTTTTAAAACCAATATTCCCCCTTAATAAATCCATACAAAAATTTCGAGAATTTAAGCATGATATAAAATGACTAATTAAGTAAATCTGATGCTTACTAGGTTAATCGTCTGCCGTAATGATTTCGTCCTTTAAGCTTCCTTGACCCTGGGCTATAAATGAGAATAGTTTGGTTAGTCTCAATCATATTAGCAAATAATTATTCAAAAGCTATAATGTCAGGAGCAAGTAGCTCGAAGACCCCTGTGATGGCCGAAGCATTTATGGACTCAGCTCTGGAGAAAAGAAAGACTGCTATGGAAGATGAGGTCTTCCACAAGATTCTCCGATACTGGGAAGAGCTTCAAGAACTCCAGTTCCTACAGGAGTGTGGAGCGGCTACCACCCCAAAACTGGTGGCAAAAATGAAAAACTATCGGCAGCGCTTGCACGGCTGATGAGGTGGACATCTTCGCAGACGAAGATGTCTACCTACTAATGTTCCAGAAGGAAAGGAAGATCCTAGAACAAATTGCTGAATCAGATAGCTTCCTTAATACTTCCACCGGAGTTTTAACCGGTTGGTTGGCCAAGTGGAGGTTTGCTGTTGAGAAAGAATATTTTACTGTACTCCGTGCTTATTAGTTTTAAATGAATAAAATGTTTATCTAGTTTATCTTTGTCTTTTATCTTCCTGCAAGGGTTAATTTCATCAGTAGATAAGTAAATCACGAACTGAACATAATAGCTGACAAATAACAAACTGACAAGCTGACATCGGTTAAAAAATTAAGAACTGGTAGATGACACAAATTAATTAAACACTGATATATTAGCAGTAAAACATATTAGGATAAAAAAATTAATCCAAGTATATTGCGAAATGGAGAAAACTTAGTTTCGGGCAATGGTTTGGTGAAGATGTCAGCTGCTTGTTGTTCAGTTGAGACATATTCCAGTCTTATGTCCTTCTTCAAGGCATGATCTCTGATAAAGTGATGCCTGACATCTATGTGCTTGGTCCTTGAGTGAAGAACTGGGTTGTAGGTAATAGCAATCGTGCTTGTATTGTCACAAAATATGGGCGATTCTTTGGCAATAACTCCATAGTCTTTCAGTTGTTGCTGATTCCAGAGCAGTTGAGCACAGAAACTCCCAGCAGCAAGATATTCTGTTTCAGCTGTGTAAGTAGTAATGGATGTCTGCTTCTTGCTGAACCAAGAGATCAGTCTGTCTCCTAGAAACTGACATGATCCACTTGTACTTTTACGATCAAGCTTACATCCTGCATAATCTGCATCTGAATTCCAACTTGATTGAGAGAGGAGTCTTCAGAATACCATTACCCAACATTTTGAGTGCCTTTTAGATATTTTAAAATACGTTTGGAAGATGAAAAATGTGATTGCTTAGGGTTTGCTTGAAATCTAGCACACATACAGACATCAAATACAATATCAGGACGACTAGCAGTTAGGTACAATAATGAACCTATTAAACCTCTGTAAAGTGTCGCCTCAACTGATATTCCCCCTTGATCAGTGTCTAGTTTGACTGATGAACTCATGGGAGTACTTGCGGCTGAACATGACTCAATGACAAATTTTTTCAGCAACTCCTTCGTGTATTTAGTCTGACTGATAAAAATGTCTGTCTCCAGTTGCTTCACTTGTAGTCCAAGAAAAAATTGAAAGGGGATCGGTTTTAGGTGTTCAAATACGCAACGGAAGTTCAAAAATTATTTTCAAGAAGAAAAACCGAACACCTCTACTAAGATGTGCAGCAAATACAAAAGACGAAATATGTCATACATAGGGTGTTTTAGAATTTTTACCTATCAATCTTAAAAGATTGATTGTGGCTCCAACTTAGTTGTCAAACAACTAAGCTCTTCAATGGATGACCCAATCTACAAGCTTTCTTGTTCTTGAAATCTTTCCTTCAAATTAGGTCCACCACCAACAAGCTAAATCCACTCTAATTTTGCACTAGAAAAATTAGAGCATTTTTCATTTGAAAAGAGAGTGTTTCCTCAACAATTGAAGAACAAAAATATGGAGAATAAAATGCTCAAAATTTCAGCCATGGTGGAGTAGGAGAGAAGGGGAGACATTTGTCTTGGTTGTGGAAAAGTTAAAGTGTGTCCCAAAAGCATGCATGCCTTTTTGACTCAAAAAGTTGTCTTCAATCCTTCACCTTCCAAGCATGCATTTTAAGTGGGCTTGTAACATTTACAAAGCTCATGGACTTTATTTAAATGTCTCAAACACATTTGAGACCATTTAATCATTACTTGATTTTACTTCAAGGCCACTAGTTTAACAATTATTTCTAATTGGGCTGTACAAGGCCCAATGTTGTTTAATTACCCAACACTTGAATTAATTTTATTATTTGGACTCTACTAAGTCCACTAGTGTTTAATTAATTCAACACTTGAATTAATTTAATTTAGTCCACAATAATGTATATGAAAATCACAATTTTCAAATACAATACTCGTTTGGCCAACTTTTAATTTAGGAACACTTTTTCAAATTAAAAGTTACATTCTTCTTATAGAAGTCATACTTCTATTTTTCTTTACGCTGATAAACTCATTTATAAGCCGTTCAACACATTGAACTATTATAACTTCTCAACGGGATCTAGAAAGCTAGCACTTGTGTGGCCCTCAATGGTTCATTGATACAACTAGCCGTGGGTTCACATCTTCATGTGATTCGGACTAAACATGTCCTTATATTAGCATACCCCAATTGCTCCATTCTTATTTATCAACTCCTTGATAATAAGAACGTCAGAACTCAAGTCTGATAGTACCCAACCAATCATGTTAAACGCTTAGCAGCATCGCTTACATGATTCCCTAGGTATCAAATGATAGTGTCTGCAAGAACCAATCAATTATGGTTAGCGTACAGTACGGTCCCTTCAACTCATATATCTCGATCGATTCGACAACTATTGGTTTATCGAGAGTTGTCAATGAATCGATACTATGTGTCATGTCGTAGTTGCATCGATTGTGTAATCTATGAAACCCCTTTCATAATTACCACCATATTCTAATCAGAGATTTCAACCTACATACACATTAAAACACATAGGATATCCATACCCGAATGTAAGCGTTGAATCCTCGACTACAATGCATCGACTCCTATATGTTTCGACAGAACACCCAACCTTGCCACCTGATGACCCCAGTGAGAGTCGGTAAACAAGTCAAAGTGTAATTCTAGCACATAGAGTCTCAATGTTGTCCCGGGTCAGAAGGACTAATGGTGTACAACCATAAGCTACGACGTTTCCACTCGATAAGTAAGAACCTCTTGGAAAGTCCTTTATGGAAGGTTGTTCAATGCACTCTACAAGGAGCACCTATCTGCATGCTCGGACATCACAATGTCCCCTACCAATGAAACATGGTACTCACATCGCAGATACTAGTCTCGAACTCGAGCGGCCTATATCCTTCTTAGCGGCGGCTGAATCGACTAGGAACTGTTTAGAATATACAGTATTCCAAATATGAGTTTCATGATACTCATCATATGAGCATCTCATATTTTTTCTACTATTTGTATATTCAAGGGCTTTATCTATGCAACTAGCATGGGTATACAGATAAAGATGTGCCAAAACAATAATTTCAAATATTATTAAAATAAAGATTGTTTATACATAGAGTTTCATTGTGAACACTCGGCCAACACTTGGCTCGACGGGCACCTACTCTAACAATCTCCCACTTGCACTAGAGCCAACTACCCATATGCTTCAAACCCATCGATTCGTGATGCTTCTCGAATAATGGTCCAGGTAAAGGCTTAGTTAGTGGATCAACAACATTATCTGCGGAGCCAACTTTGTCAATCGAGACATCTCCTCTTTTCACAATCTCTCGGAGGATGTGGTACTTTCTCAATACATGTTTGCACTTCTGATGAGACCTCGGCTCCTTTGCCTGAGCAATGCCTCCCGGGTTGTCACAAAACACCGGAACAGGAGCAACTCCATTAGGAATGACGCCCAACTCTTGGACGAAATTCCTTATCCAAATAGCCTCCTTTGCTGCAGCTGATTCAACAATATATTATGCCTCAATGGTGAAATCCGCTGTACTGTCTTGCTTGGAACTCTTCCAAGAGACAACAGCACCATTGAGCATGAATATGAATCCAGAGGTTGACTTCGAGTCATCGATATCAGTTTTGGAAGCTAGAGTTGGTATAGCCTTCCAATTTCAGTTCTCCACCCCCATAGACCAAGAACAATTTATTGGTCCTTCTCAAATACTTGAGGATGTCTTTCACAGCTTTCCAATGTGGAAGACAGGGGTTCGATTGATATTTACTCACTACACTTAGTGCGAAAGCCACGTCAGGACGTGTTGATATCATACCATACATGATGCTAGCAATCGCAGATGCATATGGAATGCGTGTCATCGCCTCTATCTCTGCATCAGTCTTGGGAGACATAGACTTGGATAGGGACACGCCATGACACATTGGTAGATGTCCTCTCTTGGACTCATCCATCAAGAACCTCTTCACGATGGTATCAATGTATGTTGACTGGGTGAGACAAAGCAATCTTCTTGATCTATCTCTATAGATCTGTATTCCCAATACAAAAGATGATTCACCCAAGTCCTGCATCGAGAACTTACTCGCTAACCATATCTTAGTTTATTGCAACATTCCTACATCGTTCCCAATGAGTAGAATGTCATCAACATACAACACTAGGAATGTCACAGCACACCCACTGACCTTCTTATACACACAGGGTTCCTCAGGATTCTTAGTAAAACCAAACTCTTTGATTGTACTATCGAATCTAAGGTTCCAACTCCTAGATGCCTGCTTTAGACCATAAATAGATCTCTGAAGTTTGCATACCATATGCTCACTTCCGACAGATGTAAACCCTTCGGGTTGAGACATGTAAATCTCTTCCTTAATATCTCCATTAAGAAAGGCTGTCTTGACATCCATCTGCCATATCTCATAGTCATACCATGCAGCTATGGCTAGCAATATCCTTATGGACTTGAACATTGCAGTTGGAGAAAAGGTTTTCTCAAAGTCAACTCCTTGTCTTTGAGTATATCTTTTTGCCACCAATCGCGCCTTGAAGGTCAATACCTTCCCATCCGCCCCAAGTTTCCTCTTGTAAATCCATTTACACCCTATGTGAACAATTCCCTCAGGTGGATCCACGAAATTCCACACTTGGTTTGAATGCATGGAATTCATCTCAGATTCCATCGCTTCAAGCCACTTGGATGAATCGGCATCAGATAACGCTTTCTTGAAGGTCCTTGGATCACATCCATGGTTAGGCTCATCATGGCCTTCTTCAAGAAGCAGACCATACCTCATAGGTGGTCTCGAGACTCTCTCGGATCTTCTAGGAGCTTGTATCTCCTCTCTTGCCTCTTCAGTTGCGGGTTCTATAATTGTGGGCGTCTCTTGAACCTCTTCGAGTTCTATCATCTCCCCTTTTCTATCCAATAGAAATTCCTTTTCCAAAAAGGTTGCATTCCTAGAAACAAACACTTTTGTTTCTTGGGGATGATAGAAGTAGTATCCAACCGAATTCTTTGGATATCCCACAAAGTAACATAAAATGAATCGACTATCCAATTTATCTCCCACTGCTTCACATAAGCAAGGCACCCCCATATTCTAAGATAAGAATATTTGGGAGGCTTACCCATCCATATCTCATATGGTGTCTTGTCAACTGCCTTTGAATGGACATTGTTCAACAACAGTGCCGTTGTCTCAAGCGCATATCCCCAAAAGGATGGTGGCAACTCCGTGAACCCCATCATAGACCAAACCATGTCCATCAAAGTCTGGTTACAACGCTCCGAAACACCATTCAACTGTGGTGTAGCTGGCGGAGTCCACTGCGAGAGAATCCCATTCTCCCTAAGATACTCTTGGAACTCGGCACTCAAGTACTGACCACCTCGATCCGATCGAAGTGTCTTGATGCTTCGTCCCAGCTATTTCTCTACTTCACTTCTGAATTCTTTGAACCTTTCAAAGGCTTCAGACTTTTATTTCATCAATTACACATACCCATACCTCGAAAAGTCATCGGTAAAGGTGATGAAGTAGGCATGTCCATGCTTAGTGGTGATGCTAAGCAGACCGCACACATCGGTATGGATCAAATCCAATAACGCTTTGGCTCGCTCCACATGACCCTTAAAGGGAATTTTGGTCATCTTTCCTTTTAGACAGGATTCACAAGTCGTGAGAGCATTAATATCAGACATATCAAACATGCCTACTCTCACTAGCTTGTTCATCCTTCTTAGGGAAATATGTCCTAATCGAGCATGCCACATTTTTGCCGAATTTAGAGTATCTTGTTTTCGCTTGTTTGTTGTTGTTATTGCTTGGACCTTGTTTAGTGGAATATCTTTCAATTTTAAGTTATAGAGATCGTTTTCAAATTCTTCAGTACCAATTAAACATTCATTCTTGTTAATGTTGCAAACACCTTTGCTAAATAAAAAAGAATATCCATTTTTATCAAGCATAGAAATGGAAACAATACTTTTTCACCAAATCTGGTACAAACAGAACATCTCTTAAAATTAACTTAAAATCATTGTTCAAGAGCAAGTAAACATCTCCTTTTGCCTTAGCAGAAACTCTTGCTCCATTGCCCATCCTCAAGAAGGTCTCACCTTCCTAAGACTTCTATTTCTTCCCATCACCTATAACTCATTACAGAGATGTGAGCCACAGCCGGTATCAAATACCCAAGAAGTAGAGTTAATTAAAATATTTACTCCAATGTAGAACATACCATTTCCAGAACCTTTCTGGGCAAGATATTCTCTGCAGTTACGCCTCCAATGTCCAGGCTTCTTGTAGTGATGACAAATATCAACAGTCTTGTCAGCCTTGACTGGTGTGGCTGCCACAACGGGACTCGGAGCTAGCCTCTTCAAGAGCACGTTCTTCTTGGGACGTTGGAAAGAACGCTTCTTTCCCTTCCCACGTGGATCAATCTTCGTACCACATGAAGAACCCACATAAAGAACCGACTTCTCATCATTCATAGAAGCCTGCATATAACACTTGGCTTTCAAGTCATGGTCACACCATTCCTTGTAAGTCTGCAATTCCTCAGGAGTGCAGTCAGTCGGAACCTCAACAGGGGTCGACTTAGTAAGTGTATACGTTATCCTTTCCGAATTCAAGACAATTTTCATATTTCTTAGCCAATTGAGGTAATTAGGTCTTGTTAATACGTGTTTGTCGAGTATTACAGATAGCGGATTGCGAATCATAGACATTGTCAAAAAGTATGGAAAAGTAAACAGATAAATGTCAATGACTATTTTAAAATATTTAGTAAGATATAAAGTATGGACTTTTAGTTTATAAATGTTTACTCCCACTGTTTGACATCTTTCACTACCCTCTAGTGAAAACGGGAAACTCCTTTCCTCAGTAGGTACGCAAGGTCCAATTAGCGAATCATGATCCCGAATAATATCAGCCAATCACAATTCCTAAAAGGTAGTTTCCAATTGCATCTCAATGCAACCCTCTACGTAAACTTTTGTCTCACGTTTGATTAGTACCCAATAATATGACGTCGTTCATCTTTACGTGTCAAGCCTTACCCATCGATGTTGAACCTTAATGGACGGTCGCCATGAGTTCCCTCAATAATATGAGCCGAAATCATGGGAGTTCCACGTAGTTCACATCACCATGTCAATGGATGTCACAGCTTTCCGGCACCCAGGGCCCCCCCAATAATATGAGCCTGAGCCCCGAGCACGGGTAGCAGTTCGTCATGCACACATTGTCGATGGAAGACATGGAAATTATAAACAAATTTATAACTCCCCTTTTCGGGCTTGATATTAATTTTGAATCTTATTCAAAATGAGGGTTTTTAATTTTGAAAGGTCTCATCATTAATTTTATTTAAAAAACGCCATGTTTGATCATATGTTTGCCGGATTCATGCAACTTTGTTATTATCGTAATAATAACGCACATACTCATTATTTATAACATATCATGCATATATTATAAAGAGTAAAAAAAACAAGGATGATCAATCGCCCCAAAACAAATGCAACTACTACATTAACTTCCAATATTTACATGTCTTCGATCTTCATAATCATCATGGCCACCATCTTCCAATCTTGATCATCCACTATACTAATATTTACAAATAAATACATCTCATGGGGGTGGGAACGGGCCATAAACCAAGCCCACTTTATAAATTGATAATTATTACAATCATTCAACACAAAATATCCTAGCATACACCTAGCAAATTGGGCTTGGGCTTTTGATCATCCTTCATGCATAATATCATATATCATACACAATCAGTTAATTGTCACAATAATTAATTGATCCAATATTATATATCTTGATCCAATCACTAAACGCCACGATTATAAACTAAATTAACAAAGTATACAAACACCTTTGTCTACTTTCTAATCAATTTATTTATAACAGAATTTCTTCTAAATCACCATTTACTATAAATATTTAAAGTCCAACTTAAAGTATTTATTTCATGAGAAAATATTTGCAACTTTTGTAATTTTAAACTTAAGGGCCCAAAAACTCATTTTTCACCAAAAACATTTTGGCCCATTTAAAATTCACAAACATGTTAACCATCTAATGGCCCAACAACATCAAGGCCCGTGACACTTTGATTATCCAAAACACTTTTGGAAACCCTAGTCGTCATCGCCGTCGCCGGAGCTCCGTCGCCGGATTCCGGCCAACATGCCAAATTTTTTTTTAAAAATTTTAAATGGGGGGATTCGGGCAGCCCCTCGGGCTGCCCTTGCTGCACGAAATGGGCAGCCCCTCTGGCAGCCCGATCTGCCCGAAATGGGCAGCAACAAGCTGCCTGAAATAACCCCTCACAAGGCCTTGTATTTTGTTGCAAAAAATCATCTCATGCGGTTAGAAATCGACCTCAATATAATATTATGTATATGCTACAAAAACTAGTACCCTTAGCTCTGATACTACTTGAAAGGGGATCGATTTTAGGTGTTCCTATACGCAACGGAAGTTCAAAAATTATTTTCAAGAATAAAAATCGAACACCTCTACTAAGATGTGTAGCAAATACAAAACACGAAATATGTCATACATAGGGTGTTTTAGAATTTTTACTATCAATCTTAAAAGATTCATTGTAGCTCCAACTTAGTTGTAAAACAACTAAGCTTCTTTAATGGATGACCCAATCTACAAGCTTCCTTGTTCTTGAAATCTTTCCTTCAAATTAGGTCCACCACCAACAAGCTAAATCCACTCTAATTTTGCACTAGAAAAATTAGAGCATTTTTCATCTGAAAAGAGAGTGTTTCCTCAACAATTGAAGAACAAAAATATGAAGAATAAAATGCTCAAAATTTCGGCCATGGTGGATTAGGAGAGAAGGGGAGACATTTTTCTTGGTTGTGGAAAAGTTAAAGTGTGTCCCAAAAGCATGCATGCCCCTTTTTGACTCAAAAAGTTGTCTCCAACCCTTCACCTTCAAAGCAAGCATTTTAAGTGGGCTTGTAACATTTACAAAGCCCATGGACTTTATTTAAATGTCTCAAACACATTTGAGACCATTTAACCATTACTTGATTTTACTCAAGCCCATTTGTATAATAATTATTTCTAATTGGGCTCTACAAGGCCCAATGTTGTTTAATTAACCCAACACTTGGACTCTACTAGGTCCACTAGTCTTAATTAATTCAACACTTGAATTAATTTAATTTAGTCCACAATAATGTATATGAAAATCACAATTTTCAAATACATTACTCGTTTGGCCAACTTTTAATTTAGGAACACTTCCTCAAATTAAAAGTTACATTCTTCTTATAGAAGTCATACTTCTATTTTTCTTTACGCTTATAAACTCATTTATAAGCCGTTCAACACATTGAACTATTATAACTTCTCAACGGGATCTAGAAAGCTAGCACTTGTGTGGCCCTCAATGGTTCATTGATACAACTAGCCGTGTGTTTACATCTCCATGTGATTAGGACTAAACATGTCCTTATACGAGCATACCCCAATTGCTCCATTCTTACTTATCAACTCCTTGATAACAAGAACGTCAGAACTCAAGTCTGATAGTACCCAACCAATCATGTTAAACGCCTAGCCGCATCGCTTACATAATTCCCTAGGTATAAAATGATAGTGCCTGCAAGAACCATTCAATTATGGTTAGCGTACAGTACGGTCCCTTCAACTCATATATCCCGACCGATTCGACAATCATTGGTATATCGAGAGTTGTCAATTAATCGATATTATGTGTCATGTCGTAGTTGCATCGATGATGTAATCTATGAAACCCCTTTCATAATTACCACCATACTCTGATCAAAGATTTCATACTACACATACATGAGAACACATAGGATATCCATACCCAAAGGTAAGCGTTGAATCCCCGACTACAATGCATCGACTCCTATATGTTTCGAGAGAACACCCAACCTTGCCACCTGATGACCCCATGAGAGTCGGTAAACAAGTCAAAGTGTAATTCTAACACATAGAGTCTCAATGTTGTCCCGGGTCTTGAGGACTAATGGTGTACAACCATAAACTAGGACGTTTCCACTCGATAAGTGAGAACCACTTGGAAAGTCATTTATGGAGGGTTGTTCAGTGCACTCTACAAGGAGCACCTATCTGCATGCTTGGACATCACAATGTCCCCTACCAATGAAACATGGTACTCACATCGCAGATACTAGTCTCGAACTCGAGCGGCCTATATCCTTCTTAGCGGCGGCTGAATCGACTAGGAACTGTTTAGAATATACAGTATTCTAAATATGAGTTTAATGATACTCATCATATGAGCATCTCATATTCTTTCTACTATTTGTATATTAAAGGGCTTTATCTATGCAACTAGCATGGGTATACCGATAAAGATGTGCCAAAACAATAATTTCAAATATTATTAAAATAAAGATTTTTTATACATAGAGGTTCATTGTGAACACTCGGCCAACACTTGGCTCGACGGGCACCTATTCTAACAAAAATGTCAGTTCACCCATCATGCTCATTTCAAATTATCCTGCATCAACTTAGCAAATTTCTCGCATAATTTGGGGTTAGTTGACAAAAAAATAATGTCATCAACGTAAATTTGAACGAGTAAAATGTGATCATTCTTTGAAAATTTGAACAATGACTTATCAACTGATGCAACAGAAAAATCGTGATCAGTTAGAAATTTTGAAAGAGTTTCATACCAAGCTCTTGTAGCTTGTTTAAGACCATATAAGGCTTTGTTCAAATGGTAGACATGATCAGGAAAATGATGATTGATGAAACCTGGAGGTTGTTCAACATAGACTTCTTTTTGAAACTGACCATTTAGTAATGCGCTCTTTACATCCATCTGGTAGACTTTGAAATTCTTGAATGATGCATAGGCAAGGAATATTCTGATAGCTTCCAGTCTTGCAACTGGTGCATATGTTTCATCATAGTCAATTCTTTTTTCTTGCCTGTATCCTTGTGCTACAAGTCTCGCCTTATTGCGCACAACTGAACCATCTTCGTTCAGTTTATTCATGTACACCCATTTTGTACCTATAACAGTTTTTGAAACTGGTCTTGGAATTAGGTTCGAGAAATTTTTATGGGTAAATTGATTCAGCTCCCCTTGCATTGCATTTGTCCAGTTTGGATCAGAAAGAGCTTCATCAGTTTTCTTCGGTTCCAATTGCGATACGAAAGCTGAATGAATAAATAAATTGAGCATTTGATTTCTTATTCTTACCGGGTCAGATGGATTACCTATCACCAATTCTCAAGGATCTGATTTCTTCCATCTGAGTTCAGCATTTGTTGCTTCTGTGTCAGCAAATACTTCTGTAGGCAACTGAATGTTTTTAGTTTCAGTTGGAGCTGTTTCAGTTGGTAACCGAATATAATTTGTTTGCTCTACCAACTGACTTTCAGGAACTACATCCTGTTCAACTGATTGATCCACAATTTCAGGTTCAGGTGTTTGAAGGATGTTTCGATTGATATGATTTTCTTCTTCATGATCATCCTCCAAACTGATATCTGTAAATCGATCAACTAGCTCAACTGGATCAGTTGGCTTATCAGTTAGTACAGTTTCATCAAAAACAACATGTATAGACTCTTCAACATTTAGTGTGCTCTTGTTAAAAACTCTATAAGCTTTGCTGACTAAAGAATATCTCAGAAATATTCCCTCTGCAGGTTTAGCATCAAAGGCTTTTAAATGATTTTTGCCATTGTCAAGTTTAAAACATCTGTAGCCGGATATTTTGAAGTAAGAAACCACACTTTTTCGTCCATGCCAGATCTCATAAAGTGTTTTCAAATGATTTTTATTAATCATCGATCTGTTCTGAGTATAACACGCAGTGTTTACTGTCTCTGCCAAAAAAGTTTGAGAAATACCTGAATCAGCAAGCATTGTTCTAGCAGCTTTTTAAGGGTTCGATTTCTCCTCTCATCTACACCATTTTGCTGAGGAGTTCTAGCTGCTGAGAGCCCATGCTTAATTCCAGCATTTTCTATAAAGTTTGCAAGAATTTGATTGATGAATTCAGTTCCTCGATTGGATCTGATTCTATCAATTCCAACTGATTTCTCATTTAATAGCCTTTTGAAAAGCTTGATCAGTTGTGCAGCAGTTTGGTCTTTGGATTTGAGAAAAATGACACAAGTAAATCTTGAAAAATCATCCACAACCACCAAGGTGTATTTCATTCTCCCTAAGCTCATGACTGGTATTGGACCAAATAGATCCATATGTAATAGCTCTAAGCATCGGCAAGAAGATTTACGGCCATTGTTTTTAAAAGAAGATTTTACTTGTTTACCAAACTGACATGCTGAACAAATTTTATCTTTGGTAAAATCCATTTTGGGCAAACGAGTGACAATATCGTAATTACTCAGATATGCAATGGATTTAAATTTCAGGTGGTTTAATCTCTTATGCCACAACCAGTTTTTTGAAAAATTTGAAGCAATAAAACATACTGGTGCATAAGGTTGATCATTCCAACTGACTCTGTAAGTGTTTCCACACCGTTTGCTAGTTAAAATGACCTCATCAGTTGAGTCTCTGACTGAACAAGAATGTTTGTCAAACTGAACTGAAAATCCATTATCGCATAACTGACTGATGCTAATCAGATTGTACTTGAGTTTCTCAACTAATAAGACATCATTAATGATAAAGTTACCATGGATAAGCTTATCCTTACCCACAGTTTTACCTTTGAAATTATCTCCGAAACTGATGTTTGGTCCAGTGTACTTGATCAGTTGAGATAACAAGTTTGCATCTCCCGTCATGTGTCGTGAGCATCCACTATCCAAGTACCAGATTGATTCCTTGCTTGTACCTGTTACCTGCAATCACACACAAGATATAATTTTGGTACCCTTATTTACTTGGGTCCTACACTGATTAGTCCTTTAAGAACCCAGACTTGGATCAGTCTAACTGATTGTCCAGTTGTTGTATTCCAGATGGTCTTTCTCGATTTGTGTGTGCTTGGTGTGTAGTGTGCAGATGAGACAACATATAATTTAGCTTTGTTCAACTAATTGTTCAGCCGATATCTTTTCTGAACTGGCTTGTTGTTATAGTAATTGGAGTAGCCATTTGAATAATTCTTGCTGAATCTTTTTGACAACAGACTGCGTGAGTCAGTTAAAACTTTTGGGCTATAACCAATATCATATCTTCTAGCCTTGTTCGTACTTTCAATAGGCTGTTCAACAAGTTTACTTGGCTCAGTTTGTTTATGTACCACAACTGATTTGACAAAGTGAATGTATTTCCCTTTATCCATATTCAGTTTTGGTCGAGTATCATTGGAAGACATTTCATCTTTGTTACTGAACACTAAACCAGTTTTATCAGTAACTGATTTCTCTGAGTTCTGTATTTCAGTTAATTCAACAGATGATTTGTTCCACACCTGAATAAGCTCAGTTTGCTTTGAATTTTCAAGCATCAACTTCTGAATCATTGATTAATTCCTGCTTTTTTCAGCATTGAGCTCAGCAATCTCCCTTTTTAGACTTAACACATCAACTGATTCATCAGTTATAGTTTTATTGTCTTTGGGATCAGTTTGGTTTGCTCTGGACTTTTCAAAAGATAACGCAAGCTTGTGGTACTCATTAACCATGTCATGAAGAGTTGAAATGAGTTCTTCTCTAGTGAAATCTGTTGAGGTGAAGTCAAATACCTGTTGACTGCTTGACTCCACTTCTGTATCACCAGCCATTAGACACTTCACTTCCTCTTCACCATCAATGGAACTGCATGAGGTTTCTGGCTCTGAATTCTCGCTATCAGTTTGTGCCCATTTAGATTTACTTTCTTCAGCTAAGAGCACCTCATGCTTCTTCCTGAAAGACTTCTTATCATCCTTGGATCTCCTTTTGTGCTCATATGACTTCTTCTTTCTTTCAGTCGAGCCTTGACTGTACTTCTTGGGTTTCGGACAGTCAGCTATGAAGTGACCGGGTTTGCCACAGTTGTAGCAAGCATTTGATTCCTCTTTAGAATTGTTTCTCTGATAATGCTTCTGGAAGTTCCCTTGATTCTTCCTAATAAACCTTCCAAATTTTTTGATGAATAATAACATAGCATCATTGCTCATTTGATCAGCAACCTTCTCGACTGAACCAGTTGGTTCTGTTCTGACAGCAGCTAAGGCAGTTGTGGCTGCTGGAGTAGAAGGTTCTCCTTCTCGAGTTTGCAGCTCAAACTCATAGGCCTTCAGAACAGCGAATAGGTCATGAAGCTCAACATTGTTTAGATCCTTGGACTCCCTCATTGTCATGGTCTTAATGTCCCACTCCTTGGGAAGACCTTTGATCACTTTTAATGCAACTTCTTTGTTGGTATACACTTTTTCAAATGCATTTAGCTCATTGATGATACAACTGACTCTTTCATCATAATCATGCATCGATTCTCCAGCTCTCATCTTGATGTTGTCAAACTTCTGAACAGCAACAGAAAGTTTATTCTCTTTCGTTTGTTCATTTCCTTCACAAAGCTGGATCAATTTTTTCCAAATTTCCTTAGCTGTCTAAAACATCTTGATTTTGCTGAAAGTTCATTTATCCATCGTTTTGTACAGTATATCCTTTGCCACATTGTCCAAATTTGCTTTTCTTTAATCCTCAATAGTCCATTCATCTCTGGGCTTTTAAATTCTATGAGGTGCCCCATCGGTGATTGCAACTGCTGTGTTGGCTTTCAATATTTTCATTGGACCTTCAGTGATGACATACCACATGTCATCATCTTGTGCAGCTAAGTGAGCCTACATCCTGATTTTCCAATCATCGAAGTCTTCTCTGGAGAACATATGGATTTTATTGAAAGATGACATGATAATAAGTTTGAGTAGAAATATTCTGAGACGAGATACAACTGCTCTGATACCACTTGAAAGGATCGGTTAGAAGGTGATAAGTGTTTAGAAGGGAGGTTGAATAAACACTCACGGACTATATATATTTTTCAAAAATTGGGTTCAGTTTAGTGACAAACTGACATTCGGTATCTCGTCAGTCAATAACAACCAGTTTAACTGAAAAAACAGTTGCAGAAGAAAATTGACTGAGAGATAGAAAAACTGACTGAAAATAATAACTGAAATAAAATGCACACGATTTGTTTCTAGATAATCGGAGAATATAATAACTCCTACGTCACCCCTTCTATCACGAAGATAGGATTATCACTAAAAGACTTTGATCGAATACAAAAGTTGTACTGACCCACTTCAGTTTGGACTTAACACTGCCAAAACTGAAACTCTTAGTTCACAAAAACTTTTACAGTGTGTGACTGAATTTAACACGACTGAATGAATCTAACAATGATTTCAAAATGCTAACAAGCTCGTAAATGTAGACTTCATTGCTACTGATCATTCTGATAAGAGTGAGCTTTTGATAATTGAATACGAGTAGTTATTTTAGCAGCGTAACAGCAAGCTTGAATAGAATATTTGTTCATATATTGTTGTTTTTCGACTGGTCTTCTTCCCTATTTATAGGCTTCTCTTCCAATGGTAATAATAAATAATATTTGAATCTTTATATCCGTTGATTGCCACATCAATATTCCTCTGACAACCGTACATTGCAATCATTGAAATGCAGCGTTCCACTAAGTAACAGTCTGCTGTGTACCACTGTCGGTTGAATGTCCTTTCAGGTAGCTGATGACGTGTTCAGCTGAAGAATCAGCTGCTGAGCAATAGCTGGTAAGGTTTACAATTGCTGTTAGTTGACTGCTCGTTCAGTTGCGTAAATCAGTTGCGTAGTTCAGTTGCGTTCAGTTATTATAATCAGTTGGTTCGAGCTTTTGTCCTTCAGTTTGTCAAACACCGAAACTTAGTTTCCAACACACTCCATCGATAATTGATGTACCAGTAGTAAGAGATTTTCCCTACGTATTTTCGGATGACGTCAAAGGCCTTACATCAGAGAGGGGGGTGGAGTTTTCAATTGACTTTGTGCCAGGCACCGTGCCAATCTCTAATGCACCATACCGTCTAGCTCCAATTGAGATGTTAGAGCTCAAGCAGTAGATTCAGGAGCTTTTAGACAAAGAATTCATCCGCCCTAGTTTCTCACCATGGGACGCACCAGTGCTCTTTGTGAAGAAAAAAGACGGTAGCATGAGGTTGTGCATCGATTACCGAGAACTGAACAAGGTAATGATTAAGAACAAATACCCACTTCCAAGGATCGAGAACTTGTTTGATCAGTTGCAGGGAGCCACGGTGTTCTCTAAGATAGGCCTTCGATCGGGGTATCACCAGCTGAAGGTGAAAGATGCAGATGTTCATAAGACAGCCTTCAGAACCAGGTATGGGCATTACGAGTTCTTAGTGATGCCATTTGAACTTACGAATGCTCCAGCAATTTTTATGGACTGATGAATCGAGTTTTTCAGCCCTACATAGATCAGTTCCTCATAGTATTCATTGACAATATTTTCATTTACTCAAAGAGTCATGAGGAGCATGTTCAGCATCTGAGTACAGTTTTACAGGTTTTGCAGAGTCACGAATTGTTTGCGAAATTCAGTAAGTGTGAATTCTGGTTGGAGAAGGTAGCATTTTGGGTCATATAATATCTAGCAGTGGTATTGAGGTGGATCCAACTAAGGTAGCAGCAGTCAAGGAATGGGTTGAACCGAATAATGCGTCAGAGATTCGCAGTTTCATAGGCCTAGCAGGCTACTACAGGAAATTTTTCAAAGGTTTTCTTCAATAGCAGTGCCACTCACTTCACTTACAAAGAAGAATGCTAAATTCGTGTGGAGTGATGAATGTCAGAGGAGCTTCGATACTTTGAAGCAAGCTCTTATTTCAGCGCTAGTGTTAGCCATGCCATCGGGGCAAGGAGATTTTGTGTTATACACCGATGCATCCAAGCTCGGGCTAGGCGCAGTGTTGATACAGCATGGTCGGGTCATAGCTTATGCCTCCAGGAAATTGAAGGTGCATGAGAAGAACTACCGACTCATGATCTTGAATTAGCTACAGTGGTCTTTGCGTTGAAGATACGGAGACATTACTTTTACGGCGAGAAATGCTAGATATTCACTGATCACAAGAATCTCAATTATTTCTTCACGTAGAAGGAGTTGAATATGAGTCAAAGACGGTGGTTGGAATTGGTAAAAGACTACGATTGTGAAATTAGCTACCACCCAAGGAAAGCTAATGTTGTGGCAGATGCCTGGAGCCGAAATGTTGCAGTCATAGCACAGCTGTCAGTGCAGAGATCTCTTTAGTCAGAGATTCAGAGATTCGGGTTAGAGGTTTATCATAAGGGCAGGGATCCTAAACTGTCTATTCTGACAGTCCAGTCTTCCTTGCAAGGCCGAATCCGTGCAGGTCAGCCTTCAGATGAGCAGTTACAGAAATGGAGACTGAAGTATGAGGCCAAGGGCAGTGTACTCTACTCATCGTCTGATGGTATTGTGAGATACAGAGGTAGAATGTGGGTGCCTAGTGTCGATTCGATCAGAGATGATATTCTGAAAGAGGCACATGCATCTTCGTATTCCATTCATCCAGGAGGTACCAAGATGTATAAGGATTTACAGATTCTATACTGGTGGCAAGATATGAAACGAGATATCCGCCAATTTGTGTTTGAATGTCTAACTTGTCAGCAGCTGAAGGCATATCATCAGAGGCCAGCAGGAATGTTTATGCCACTCCCTATCCCCGAGTGGAAATAGTAGAATATCACCATGGACTTCGTAGTTGGTTTGCCGAGGTCAGTCAAAGGATCCAATGCTATTTGGGTTATAGTGGATCGACTTACTAAGTCGGGACACTTCTTGCCAGTGAAGACGACTTTCTCCATGACGATGTATGCGGAGCTCTATATCAGGGAGATAGTACGATTGCACGGAATCCCATTTTCTATTGTGTCCGACAGTAACCCGAGGTTTACATCGTCCTTTTGGAAGAGTTTGCATGCAACCATGGGGATGAAGTTACTATTCAGTACAGCTTTTCACCTTCAGACAGATGGCCAATCTGAGTGAGTGTTTCAAATTTTGGAGGATTTATTGAGAGCCTGTATGATCGACTTCCATGGAACTTGGGAATCTAAGCTACCTCTAGTGTAGTTTACCTACAACTACAGTTTCCAATTATCTATTGGTATGGCTCCCTATGAGGGATTGTATGGGAGAAAGTGCAGATCGTCGATTCATTGGGATGAAGTCGGTGAGAGATCAGAACTTGGTCCAAAGATTGTTCAATAGACTGCAGATATGGGGGTCAAGATCCGAGACAGGATGAAGACCGCCTGTAATATCCAAGCCTGGTGAACGGTACGGTTTAAGATTTCGTATGTTTATGGACTATTTGGTCAAGTTTAAGCATGGTTTAGATGTTAAGAGTTGTGATCTATGGTTTATAGTATTGTTGATTATAAATGTTGTGTGGTTATATTGTAGCGTCGTTGCGATTTAATTCATGGTAATTTGTATGTTGAGCCGATTGGTATGAGGCCAATTGGAGTGGTTAGATATGTTATAGAGGTGCAACTTTCTTGTTGAGAGTATTACCAATATATGAAGAGAAGTGACGTTGTGTTTCGGTTTAGTTTCGAAAAATATTGTTGGTTCAGAGGAGACCGCACCCGCGCTCAAAAGAAGACTGCACCCGCGGTCGTTATTTCAGATTTTTGGTCGAGTTGCCAAAGACACACCGCACCCGCGATGTAAGAGTTACCGCACCCGCGGTCGTCATTTTTGGATTTTGGATGAGATGCCGAAGGTATAGCGCACCCGCGGTGTAGAAGGAAGCGCGCTACCCGCGGTCGATGAACAGTAAAAACGTGTTTTTGGTTTTAAGTGATATAATACAAGAGTTGGCTCATTATTTCCTCATTTCTCTTCTCATTTATCGGTTTGCAGCTCAAGTGAAGGCTAGGGTTCCATTTCCTTTCACTTCATCTCTTTGATCCTTGCATCTTGTTGGAGTTTTGTAGTGTGAGAAAAGTTATTGTGGGTTCTAAGAGCTAAGGTAAGCTTATGGGTTTGTTTATTTCTTGGTTTTTGTGTTGGGAGAAGTATTGGGTTTGTGGATTGTGTTGGTTTTATTGATTTAATGGTATGAGTTTGTGATTATTGAGATGATAATGGTGCAATACATGGTTTATTGTTGTAGGTTGTGTACCAAGAGATTATATTCAAGGGTTCTATTGGTTGTAAGTGGAATTTCATTCCTTGTGCTCACATGATAATATATGTATGGTGTTTCAATGGTTTTAATGTGCTATTCCCTTCATTTGATTCGTGATATGTATTGATACACTTGGTTGTATATTATGGAGGCATTTTATGTCTCAATTGTGAAAAAGGGAATAAAAGAGAAAAGAGTCTTCAAAGTGTTTGATTTAATGCCAAAGAGAGAATTTAAATGATTTATTGGATTGATAGATACATAGTCAGAGATTGCATGCAATTAGTTGATCAACGACCATAGGCTTATATCCCTCAGAGTTATCGATGTATATCGATGGGATATAGGTACAGAGACAGAGATACTATATAGATATCAATCCAACAGAGAATAGAGAAATACCATCGTTATTGTTATTAATAATATGTTATTCATGTTTCAGAGTTAATGGTATTTAATGATTTCAAAGTCATGTTTTACAGAGTATGATATGTATAGCTTGTTATGTAAGAGTTCCACTTGCTGAGTTTTATAACTCATTCCAGTTATTTCATGTGATGCAGATAAGAGCGACGGGCCAGGAAAATTGACTGGAGCCGATGTCATATGTATAGAAGATGGAAGGAAGAAGATATTTTGCTATACATGATCAAAATAATATTTTGTATTTTGGTGCAACACTTTATGGATCATGTATATACTTTTGATTGTACATTGAAATGTATTTTAAATCCTTCCTCCCTTCAAGCAAAATTTTTATTTAGAGTTCCGCTGTGATTTTTATTAACTGAGTCGAGAGGGTGTTACACCGCCAGAGTCGTCAAAAAAGTTATGCTGACAAGAGGAGAAGGGATCTAGATTTTTCCTTAGGTGATCGCGTTTTCGTGAAGATAGCACCAATGAAGGTTGTTATGAGGTTCGGGAAGAGAGGCAAGTTCAGTCCGAGGTTTATTGGACAGTTCGAAATTCTTGATAGAGTTGGGATGTAACGCTTTGACCGGTTTTAATAAATAACAGCGGAATTTAAAATTTTCTTGAAGAAGGAAGGGTAGCAAAAATTAAAATTTTCTAAAAAGAAAGAAGGATTTAAAATACATGTCAATGTATAATCAAAAGTATATACATGATCAATCAAATGATACAACAAAAATACAAAATATCATTTTTGTGATCATGTCCAAAATGCCATCAAAATATCTTCTTCCTTCCATCTTTTGTATGCATATGACTCCGGCCCACAATCAACATCCCGGCCCGTCACTCTTATCTGCATCACATGAAATAACTGAAATGAGTATAAAACTCAGCAAGTGGAACTCTTATATAACAATGGATACATAGCATAATCTGTAAAACATGGCTTTGAAAACATTAAATACCATGAACTCTGAAACATAAATATTCTGAAACATGAATATCATAGCAATAATAACAATAACGATGGTATTTCTCTTTACTCTGGTTGGATTGATATCTATATAGTATCTCTGGCTCTGTACCTATATCCCATCGATATAAATCGATAACTCTAAGGGATATAAGTCTATGGTCGTTGATCAACTAATTGCATGCAATCTCTGACTATGTATCTATCAATCCATAAAACATTTGAACTCTCTCTTGGGCATTTTAACAAACACTTTGCATACTCTATCTCTTGTATTCCCTTTTACACAATTGAGACATTCAATTGCCTCCAATATATATAACAAGTGTATCAATATATAATCATGAATCAAATGAAGGGAATAGCACATTAAAATCATTGAAATACCATACATATATTATCATGTGAGCACAAGAATGAAATTCCACTTACAACCACTTGGAACCTAAAATATATCTCTTGGTACACAACCTACAACAATAAATCATGAAATACACCATCAACATCTCAATAATCATAAACCCATAACAATTAATCCATAAAACCAACACAATCACCAAACCCATGATTTCTCCCAACACCAAAACCAAGAATAAACTAAACCAAAAGCTTACCTTAACTTCCTTGAACCCAAGTAAACCTTGCTCTCAACACAAAACTCCAACAAGATGCAAGAATCAAAGAGATGAAGTGAAAGGAAATGGAACCCTAGCCTTCACTTGAGGAGAAGAATCGAGAATGAGGGGAAAAGAATGAGGAAAAGTGAACAAATCTATGCCTTATATCATTAAAATCTCGAAAACACGCTTTCACTATTCATCGACCGCAGGTGCGCTCCAACATGCAGCGCGGGTGCGGTGTGCCTACGGCAATACAACCAAAATTCTGAAACTTTCGACCGCAGGTGCGGTACAAAACTTACCGCGGGTGCGGTGCCTCCACCGCAGGTGCGGTAACTATCACACCGCAGGTGCGGTGTCTGTTCGGCAATCCACCAAAAATGCTGCAATAAAGACCGCGGGGGCGCTGCTCAAATTACCGCAGGTGCGATCTGGTCTCGGCCAAAACAAACTCTTATGCAACTAAAATCGAATCGCAACGCTGATACAATACAACTACCATCAACTAATATCAACAATGCCACAAAACAATAATAACCAACAATACTATGACCCATAATCACAACTCTTAACATCTAAACCAAATAATCCATAAACATACGAAAACTTAAACCATACCATTCACAAGGCTTGGCTATTACAATCTCCCCTCCTTAAGGGAATTTCGTCCTCGAAATTGACGTCATTGCGCAAACAACTCAGGGTACTTCTCTTTCATCTCGTCCTCTGGTTCCCACGTGGCCTCTTCAATCAAATGATTCCTCCAAAGGACTTTAACAATACCGATCTCTTTGTTTCTCAACACTTTAACTTTGCGATCCAAAATCTGGACTGGAATCTCTTGGTACGTCAAATTCGGCGTCAAATCCAATGGCTCGTGGCGAAGAACATGGGAAGGGTTTCGCAATATACTTCCTGAGCATTGAAACATGAAAAACATTGTGAACTCTGTCAAGATGTCTCGCCGAATATCATCACCAAAAGGAATACATATACGGCCTCTGAAAGTCACCAAACCATCTCCATTCAATCCAAACTCTGAATTACCTCTCTCCTCTGCTCTGGCTCTCAACTCTGTCAACAGTAAATCATTGACCTGCTCTCTACGGATCCTGTCCGTCAATGTAGCCCGAATGACCAATACTGAAAAACGAGCAATGGTTCGCGGAACCACCAAAGCTATCTCTTCTCGCTGCAAATCTAACAACAATGGCTTCTGAATCAAAGAATTCAAAGAAGAACTCGACTTACGGCTCAAAGCATCTGCTACAACATTTGCATTCCCTGGGTGATAATTAATCGTCACATCATAATCTTTGACAAGCTCTAACCACCGTCTCTGTCTCATATTGAGTTTTATCTAGGAAAACAAATACTTCAAACTCTTGTAGTCCGTGAAAATTTCACACTTTTCGCCATACAAATAATGTCTCCAAATCTTCAGGGCGAAAACCACAGCTGCCAGCTCCAAATCATGCGTAGGATAATTCTTCTCGTAGTCCTTCAACTGGCGAGAAGCATAAGCTATAACCTTTCCACGCTGCATCAGCACTGCACCAAGACCTTTTTTCGACGCATCGGTATAAACAACAAAATCCTCTGTACCACTGGGCAATGCAAGTACCGGAGCTGACGTAAACTTATCTTTCAACTCTTGAAATCCACTTTGGCAATCATTGGACCACTCAAACTTCACAGTCTTCCTCGTCAGATTGGTTAACGGCAGGGCAATCTTGGAGAAATCTGAAATAAAACGACGATAATAACCCGCCAAACCAAGAAAACTGCGTACCTCTGATACAGTGGTAGGGATAGGCCATTTCTGAATCGCCTCGATTTTCACTGGATCAACCGCTATACCATCCTTCGAGGCAACATGGCCTAAGAAAGAAATCTGCTCCAACCAGAACTCATATTTCTTCAACTTAGCATACAACCGCTTCTCTCTCAACAACTGAAGAACAACTCTGAGGTGCTCTGAATGAAGCTCTCTGGTCTTGGAATAAATCAATATGTCATCGATGAAAACAATGACAAAGCTATCCAAATACGGCATGAACACTCGGTTCATCAGATCCATGAAGACTGAAGGAGCATTAGTCAGACCAAAAGACATCACAAGAAATTCATAATGACCGTACCTGGTCCGAAATGCCGTCTTAGGGATATCAGACTCCCTAACCTTCAACTGATAATAGCCAGATCGCAGATCAATCTTCGAAAACACTGTAGCCCCATGCAGTTGGTCAAAAAGATCATCTATCCGTGGCAACGGATATTTATTCTTGATAGTCACTTTCTTGATCTCTCTGTAATCAATACACAGCCGCAAAGACCCATCTTTCGTCTTGACAAATAGAATCGGAGCTCCCCAAGGCGAAGAACTTGGCCGAATGAAACCTTTATCTAAAAGATCTTGCAACTGCGTCTTCAACTCTTTCATCTCTGTAGGGGCCATTCTATACGGAGCCTTAGAAATAGGAACCGTACCCGGAACTAGATCAATCACAAACTCTACATCTCTGTCCGACGGTAAACCCGGAACATCATCCTCAAAAACATCAGGGAACTCTCTCACCACATCAATATCATCAATATTCAATTTCACAATTCTATCCACATCCACAATCAAAGCAAAAAACTCATCACAACCCCTAAACAACAACTTCTTAGCCTCAAGACATGAAATAAAAGGAAGGACCAGCGAAGTACCTGCACTGGCGAGCATACCTTCTCTATTGCCATCATCTGCAAATTTCACCGTCTTAGCAACGCAATCAATCACTGCACGATAGGTTGATAGCCAATTCATGCCAAGTATAATATCAAACTCAACCATCGGGATAACAATCAAATCAGCATAAACCACTCGCTCATCAATTTGAACAGAGCACGCATACACAATAGATGTCGGGCACAACACATTCCCCGAAGGTAATACAACATTAAACTGGAGGGGAATAACAGAAGGAACTAAACCCAAAGATCTCAAAAATAGTTCAGACATAAAAGAATGAGTAGCACCTGTATCAATCAATGTCGTAGCTACTCTGCCTGAAATTAAAATAGTGCTAGAGATCACAAAAGAATCATGGTTTATACCTTCCTTCGTCATGGTGAAGATGCGTCCCTGCACCTTCTCTTTACTCGCTCCTCTTGGACAATCCTTGGCAATGTGGCCTGCAGTACCACACCGGTAACAAGTAAAAGTACCAAATCTGCACTCTCCCCGATGATGCCTACTGCACTTGAGACACAATGGCTTCTCGGGATCAAATGGAACTGCCGGTGGTTTAGGACTCGGCTCTAACTTGCCTTTCCCTTTGAAACTGCCCTTTCCTCTTTGACTTGAACCTTGGCCTCTTTGAGCAATGGCCTGCTACCTCGCTTGTGTCTCCCTAGCAATGTCTTTCTCATCTTGCTCGGCCAACAGAGCCTTAGCCACAATCTCTTTGAATGTCACTGCCTTCGACATATTAATGTCCCTTCTGATTTCTGCTCTAAGGCCTCTAATGAAATGAGCACCTTTGTCTTTGTCATTGGAAGCAATATACGGGGCAAACAGACAGCCCTCCTCGAATTTCAGAATATACTCATCGACATTCATACCTCCATGTCGAAGCTCCAAAAACTCAGTCACCTTCCTAGCTCGAAGTGCATCTGGGAAGTACTTGTCATAGAAAAGATCAGTGAACTCTGACAACTTCAATGCCGGAACATCCAGACTAACCTTGGTAGCATTCCACCAAATGCGTGCAGCCTTGACTAACATGAACACTTCACATCCAACTTTGTCTTTGTCTGCATAGCTGAGATGATCAAAAATAGCCTCAAGTGCCTTGATCCACTCTACTGCCACCAACGGATCTGTGCTTCCTGCAAATTCAGGCGGATCCATCCTCTTGAAAGCAGTAAAGATCCCATCGGTTCCAACTGCCTGAGCCGCTTGGCCTCTACCTTGTCCTCTACCTTGACCTGTTCCTTGCAAACGTAGCAACTGTTGGATCTGCTCACTATGGACCTTGGCTTGCTCTTTCAACAACTTGCCGAACTCATCGACAACTCTAGAGGAAGAACTATCCTCACCCTCTGCGGCCTTTCTCTTAGGGGGCATAACTCCTACAATGTGCTCACATAATACATATCAATAGATAACAATGAATAGATGTAGAAGAAGACATACCCGGACCGTTGAAAGTAGAGGAAGTCATATGCATTGGTCCGAAGAACGGTGCTCTGATACCACTAAATGTAACGCTCTGACCGGTTTTAATAAATAACAGCGGAATTTAAAATTTTCTTGAAGAAGGAAGGGTAGCAGAAATTAAAATTTTCTAAAAAGAAAGAAGGATTTAAAATACATGTCAATGTATAATCAAAAGTATATACATGATCAATCAAATGATACAACAAAAATACAAAATATCATTTTTGTGATCATGTCCAAAATGCCATCAAAATATCTTCTTCCTTCCATCTTTGGTATGCATATGACTCCGGCCCACAATCAACGTCCCGGCCCGTCACTCTTATCTGCATCACATGAAATAACTGAAATGAGTATAAAACTCAGCAAGTGGAACACTTATATAACAATGGATACATAGCATACTCTGTAAAACATGGCTTTGAAAACATTAAATACCATCAACTCTGAAACATTAATATTCTGAAACATGAATATCATAGCAATAATAACAATAACGATGGTATTTCTCTTTACTCTGGTTGGATTGATATCTATATAGTATCTCTGGCTCTGTACCAATATCCCATCGATATAAATCGATAACTCTGAGGGATATAAGCCTATGGTCGTTGATCAACTAATTGCATGCAATCTCTGACTTTGTATCTATCAATCCATAAAACATTTGAACTCTTTCTTGGGCATTTTAGCAAACACTTTGCATACTCTATTTCTTGTATTCCCTTTTACACAATTGAGACATTCAATTGCCTCCAATATATATTTATAAGTTTGAGTCAATATTATAGTATCCTAGGTCCGAGTCTCGAGGTGTCGATTCATGGTCGGGATGATCTAGTTAGGAGAAATAAGTCTTGAGTATATGATTTCCCGTTGGTTTACGTTCACGGACCCGTACATGGATAGTGGCACAGGGTCCGTGTCTTTGTTTTCTTTTAAGTGTTAATTTGCAGAGCCTACACGGACCCTTACATGGACCTAAGCACGGGGTCCGTGTCCTCACTTCTTTTCGAGTTTGCTTTTACAGTACCTACACGGACCCGAACCCGGAGGGGTGCACGGGGTCCGTGTACTCAAGTTTTTGGGAAAAACTTATTGATTGTTTTGAGGTTTCGTGTCATGTTTTAGTACTATGATTAAACGAGGTCAAGTCCCGAACGAACTAGAATTTCATAAGCTATTTATTCAATTCGGTAGGGAGCTCGATTACCTACGTCTAAGTTTTTTAAGTTAAGTATTTTAAACTCACGTTAGTATGTGCAGCAGTGGCCTAAGCGAGATCCAACGAATCTCTCAACACCAAGTAAGTATGTTCGACGTGCAAAGAAAATACTTTTAAGTTTTTGAGGTATGCTAAATGTCTTGTGACCAAATTATATATGGGATTGGAAAGCGGTAAAGTATGACTATGGACCAATCCACCCCATTAAATTATGAACGGGTTTAGATCAGGATTGGAAAGCGGTAAAGTATGACCAGGGACCAATCCCCCCGCTAAATTATGAACGGGGATCTCATGTATATGGCAGTGGATTTTCCTTGTCAGCCCGGTACTGTGGTTTAGCATGATCAGGCGTACTTATGTATGGGTCACTTGCTTTGAAACATGCCTCTACGCAAAATAATGTATGTATGCCCAAGTATGTATGAAGTAAGCATGTTAACGAAAAATTTTATGATGATGGCACGTCTAAGTATATATGTACATATGCTCAAGATTTTATAGACACGTTATGTTTCAAGTATGTATGCTCTATTTTAAAGATGCATGTGGTTTTTTTACATATTACTCGTTACTTCCAGTTTATACATGTTGAGTATTTAGACTCACTAAACTTGATCGATGCAGGTGAGGATGAGTTTGAAGAGACGAGAGGTGGGGACCAGTGAGCCGGCTTGGACTGAGCGGGAGGCTAAACCCGAGGATCGCCATATTTTAAGTTCTTATGAAATGTTCGAAATACTCTGATTTTACATTTTGATTACAATGTTTAAACAAGTATTTTTCTTTCGCAACTTTAAATGTGTTCACTCTTTTGCAAATACTTATGGTTGGACAGTTATTTGTGAAAGCACATTGAGAGTTTATTGGCATTTAAGAAAATATTTATTTTTCGCAAATTTTAAATTGTTTAAAAGTACGGTACGTTACAGCATCTACTCTAACAATCCCCACTTGCCCTAGAGCCAAATACCCATAAACTTTAATCTAATTGCTTCGCGATGCTTCTCAAACAATGGTCCTGGCAATGGCTTTGTAATTGGATATCAGCAACATTATCTGTAGCGGGAACTCTTTCGACTGATATTTCTCCTCTTCCCACAATCTCTCCGATGATGTGGAACTTCCTTAGTATATGTTTGGATCGCTAATGAGACATTGGTTCCTTTGCTTGCTCAATGGCACCATTGTTGTCGCAGTACACCGGGACTTGATCAACTCCATTAAGAATAACGCTCAACTCTCGGACAAAATTCCTCGTCCAAACTACCTCTTTGTCTGCAGCAGATGCAGCAATGTATTCAGCTTCAGTGGTGGAATCCACAACGATGTCATGCTTGGAACTTTTCCAAGAGACAGCCGCACCATTGAGAATGATTACAAAACTAGAGGTCGATTTTGAATCATCTAAATCACATTGGAAGCTAGAATCAGTGTAGTCTTCCAAATTTAATTCTCCACCTCCATAGATCATGAACAAATTCTTAATCCTTCTTAAGTGCTTAAGAATATCTTTCACGGCTTTCCAATGGATTGGACCTGGGTTTGCCTGTTATTTTCTTGTAACAATCATAGAGTAAGCAACATCAGGACGCGTTGAAATCATACCATACATGATACTACCATTGGCTAACGCATGTGGAATACATGTCATCATCTCTATCTCTTCATCATTCTTGGGACATATAGCTTTAGATAGAGTAACACCATGACACATTGGTAAGTATCCTCTCTTGGACTCTTCCATAGAGAATCTCTTCAGAATGGTAACGATATAATTGGCTTGGGTGAGCCCCAACATCCTCTTTGATCTATCCCTATAGATTACTATTCCCAATACATAGGATGCTTCACTCGTGTCTTTCATAGATAATTTACTTGCAAACCACACTTTACTTGATTGCAGTATTCCTACATCATTCTCAATGAGTATGATATCAACAACATAAAGTACTTGGAATGTAAAATCCGAAAAACCAACCTACGTAAACCACATGCATGCAAATTATTTAAATTTCTTAATCGTTTTAATTAATTAATTTTAAATGCTTACTTGATACATATTATGTGATTAAAGTTATGATTGCATGACTAAATGATTATATAGTATGATTTCATGTAATTGAAGGATTTTATCTGAATATTCGATAATAGGCTGGGGAAAGGAGATCGGGGACAACTAAAACAAGAATAAATATTTGTCACTAAATATTTTCGAATTATTTTACAAAACGAGCATGATTTTATACGGGAAGCCGGTTTTAGGCAAACAAGGAGATTTTAAAAGATCAAAAATATTATTTTTGGAAATTAATTTTTATAAAATTTAATGTTTTAATTAAATAAGAGTTATTTGGCCCAATTTAACTAGATTGAGTAGGTTCAATTTCTCCTATACTTGGAAGCCCAAAAACTAAGCCCATTATCATGCAAAATTAAATCTATAAAAATATAGTCCTAGGTCTTTTGAGAGCTTGTATCAGCCGAATCACACACACTAGCACACACATGAATTCGAAAATTAGGTAGGGAAGAAAGCTAGGGTTCTTCGTCACGCGTTCGTCCTTCCTTACCGAAGATCGCATATTCGAGCATTTTAAACGCAAAGGTAGGTTTTATAAACCGTTTTATGCATCATTTAAACCATAATATGCATGTTTTAATTGTTTTTGCATGAAAAATATTTACGTTCGATGGTTTAAAGTTTTTTCAACTATTTTCAAAGTTTTGAACGTTTTTATGTATATATGAATGTATTATGATTCCAGACAAGTACGCTGCCAACATAGGGCGAGATATGGATAGAATATGAACAATTTAAGAAGAAACGAGGGCTAGAAAATAAGCTAAGTGCTGCACGTGAGTTGCAAGGAGAATCCTAAGGTTTTTGGATCTTTCACACACGATTCAAGGGGCGGCTCGGTTCATGGCTGCGCAAGGCACGGCTAGGTGGCTCGGGTGGACGTGGTCAAGGGTAGGGAAGAGTCCTAGCAGGGCTGGGACTCGAGTTCAGGTGCATGGGAGAAGTCCACGCGAGTTGTAACTCCTCCGCCATGCTCGAGTAAGGCATCTGCAGCCAAGGGGGCTCGCGGCTGGGGTCTGGTTTAGTTCAGGGCGGTTCAAAAGAGTATAGGTAGGGTGTGGTCCATGCTAGCTTGAGGGTGGATCGAGAAAAGAGTTCTAGTCGAAGTAGGAAACTCAAAGACGGATATGGAGGACTCGCGCGGCCTGTTTATGTGGCAGCAGGCTTGCAGCGTGGTTCAGGGGCTTGGGCTGGGTTTTGTTTGGTCTAAGCATAGTCCAAAGAAGGTAAGGGTCAGAGGAGATCATGTGTTAAGTGGGCTTGTGAGTGCTAAACCGAGTAGGAGTCCTAGGATTTTAAATAAGCTCTCACGCACCTTCGGGTCTATGTTCAGGATGATTTATGTGAGTTAGGGGCTGGGTCCTTGGGTCAAGGCTGGTAAGGAGGGTCTCTAGGTGGGTTGGTCAGGGTTCGGCTCGAGGTGGCTCGGGCTTGGTTCGATAAAATTGAAAGAGAGCTCGGTGGGTTCATGCAAGGGCCAAAAATCGAGTTTAAAAAAAATCCCTTGAACCATGGGTCCACATGGGTGGCACACGTGTCACAAGGGTAGTTTACGTAATAAAAAGTCTATTTTTTTAAAATAGGGGAAGAAAATAATAAAGTTTCAATTAATTCGAGAATTAAACGCCTCACGAATAATTAAATAGGAAACTAAATCGAAACCCATCAACTTAAGCTAAATAAAATTTTAAAAATTAGATTTAAGCTTCATTAGGTATTTGAGATAAGCTCATGTCATTAAAAGTAAGAAAAATTCAAAATCGAGATATATTACGTCTAGGGGCAAAACGATCATTTTACACTTGGGTAATACGTAAATGATTGGCATTGTCCTGGAGGGACATAACACATGATAAATGATATAAAATGAAGTTTTTTATTAAAATATGATATTTTATGATTTTTAGTCAAGCTGTGAAATTTTTTACTGTTAAAAATTATATTTTTGAAAGTCATAATATTTTATGCTTAAAAAAGAAAATGAAAAATATTTTGAGGGATGTGAATTGACTGTGACAAACGATAGAGGATATGTGAGGAATCCGTTTTGAGAAGGAATGGAGAACTTACAATTTATTGGAAATGTCGTGAGGGAAAAGAGTCCAGAGGGAGCCCGACGATCATATTTCTCTGGCGGTGCCTATTGCTCATCCCCGTGCACTATGTCGAGCTGAAGACTAATCAGTCGACCAGAGGATAAAATGCTAGCCACTTTTAAGTATCAAATTTCACCCAAAATAATAAAAAATTGAAAGCTTTACGATTAAATGATTTTACGATTTGCGATTTATATATGCATAAAAGATATTTTAAATAAAAGTATGATTTTTAATGCATGTAATTGTATATGTATTATTTTCTTTTATTTTTAGAACGTGCTGAGTAATAAAATTCACTAGGTTTGAATGTTGCAAGATTTGACGATATGAGGAGGTGCTGACGCTTGGGTGGATCGAGTGCAGCAGTACACACTCGAGAACATTTATTTTCCGCATTAACTTGATAGATAAAAGATTTAAAAGACTATTGTTCATCATTTTATTACAGACATTTTATTCTTTATTTTATTGTTAGTTGATCTTTTTATAGGTCGACATATGAATTTTTGGTTAGTTGACGATTTAGGAATTTTTATGCACTTGAGATTTCAAATGTTAAATTATTATAATTTATAGAAATTTTAAGTTATTTTAAATTATGAATTTTTCAGTTTAGGATTTATATATATGTAAAATGTAGCAGACGTTTCTAGGATTGTCACTGCACTTCCACTAACTTTTTGTACACGCATGGTTCCACAGGATTTTGGCAAAACCAAATTCCTTGATAGTGCTATCAAATATGAGGTTCCAACTCCTTGACGCCTGCTTGAGACCATATATTGATCTGTGAAAATTGGATACATTATGCTCACTTCCTACTAATGTGTATCCCTCATGTTGAAACATTTAAATTTCTTCTTTGATATCTCCATTCAAGAATGCAGTCTTCACATCCATTTGTCATATCTCATAATCATACCATGCTGCTATGACTAGTAGTATTCTGACGGACTTAAACATAGAAACTGGTGAAAAAGTTTCCTCATAGTCAATTCTTTGCTTTTGAGTATAACCTTTTGCAATCAGTCTTGCTTTGAAGGTCAATACCTTCTCATCTGCCTCAAACTTTCTTTAGTAGATCCATTTGCATCATATCGGAACGATTCCCTCAGGTGGAATAACCAATGTCCAGACTTAGTTTTAAATAAATAGAGTCCATTTTAGACTTAATGGCTTCAAGTCATTTGGTTGAATCAAAATCAGATATTGCTTCTTTGAATTTTATTGGATCACATCCAACACAAGACTCATCATGGCCTTGTTCATGAAGAAGCGTGAAAGGCCCGAGATTTTATTAATGTAATCTGAGATTAATCTGAAATGATTTATTTATTAATTGAGATGCTTATAGATGAAACAGATCAGACCGGGAGAGCCGAAAAAAGATTTGACATTTTGTGCAAGAAAAGTCCTCGCGCATGTGCGCCCATACATGTCGCGCATGTATGGGCACATGCACGGAATGTCCAGAGAGTTCGGCGCACATGCGCGACGGAAGGCGCGCATATGCGCGAGTGAAGGGATGTGTGAGACAGAACATCTCGCGCATATGCGCGAGAAGATAAATGCGGAAGGTGCCGGGCCGAACCTCCGGCGCATATGCGCGGCTTTGTGCGCGCATATGCGCGCGACATGCATAATGAAAAAATGCCACTTGGTCTGTAGTATGCAACGTGTATATATATATATAAGACAAGCATTATTCAGAAGAAAGAAAGAAAGAATCGAAGGAAACTTTTGAGGAATTTCTTCGTGAAATTCTAAATCAAGATTTCACAAAATCCGCCCGTCCGATATTAAATCCGACTTCAGTACTGTGTTCCTATCGATGCAGGCTACAACTGGACGTAAGTTTTGTTACGTTTAGACACAATTTGAAATTATGATATTGTCAAAATTGAATATAAATCAGATATAGTGTTTCTGCTACAGTAGAAATCGTATAATTGAAGTCAGATTGAAGAATTGATTGTTTATGCAATTGTTATGATTTTCGAAAGATATTGATTGGGATTTGATATCAGAGTTGTGTTGTTACCGATCTTAAGTGTACAGATATTGAGATTATGAATTGTACTGCTACTGATTATGAATTCTGATATTATATCTGTTATGTTGAGATTGACAGGGATATCGAAACTGAATTGTTATGCCGTCGAAACATCATTTGATTTAGAGTGATCAGATTCAGTAATGATTTCGATGATATCGTTGATATGAATTAGATTGTACCTTGTTCAGATATGGATCAGATTATATACTGATTTGAGTATTGATCAGAACGGGTTTTGAATCGAATTATATACTGATATTGTATTTATGCGATTGTCATTGCTAGACTGGGTATGGACAGATTGGAATACAAGATTTCGTCTTCGTCAGACCGGGAAGACAAAGGTATAATTCATGTTTTGTTTGGGGAAGACACAACTCAAGTGAGATTCAATTTGAGTTTCCCAACAAAATCACATACTTGTTCTGTTTGTACTTTATATTGATTTATATATATGTACTGAGACAGTGTACAGTAAGTACTGCAGATTTCTTTGGTATAAGAATAATATCTCGGAGATATCTGAGATAGGATCTGATACGTTCAGAGATATGATAAAGAAAATGTAACTAATTCAGAAGGAAATGAAGATAGCTCAGACCAGACAGACTTAATATGCCAACGTCGGATGGTGACGATTGGTATTTGGGGCCGAAGATTTAATATATCCTTGACTGGGATAAACAGATTTGATAACAGCTGATGATATTGATTTGGTATGAGCTGTTGATTGGTATATACGAATGTTGTATAGCCAGTATTTTGAGATTGATTCTGTCAGAGTTATTTCGAAGGGTATTATGATATTATGCTCTTGAATTATTATTCCAATTTAGAATCACAGATCCGTACAAGAAAGATATTTCAGAATGAAGACTATTCTATTATTGAAAATACAGTAAGTTGACAGGGCATCAAAGAGACTATCTGAAAGACAGAATTTGTCATGAGACTGAGATATCAGAATGATTTTATTGAGATGAGTTCTGATTAAACTGTGTTATACATTTCTTCTGATATATCTGAATTGAGTGCCTATGATTTCGGGATTTCGGGGACGAAATCAGATCTTAGAGTAGGAGAAATGTAAGGCCCGAGATTTTATTAATGTAATCTGAGATTAATCTGAAATGATTTATTTATTAATTGAAATGATTATAGATGAAACGGATCAGACCGGGAGAGCCGAAAGAAGATTTGACATTTTGTGCAAAAAAAGTCCCCACGCACATGCGCGACATGTATGGGCGCACATGCGCGAGGAAGACAGAACCATGCGCGCACATGCGCGGCTTGAATGCGCGCACATGCGCGGAACGTACAGAGAGTTCGGCGCACATGCACGGCGGAAGGCGTGCATATGCGCGAGTGAAGGGATGTGCGAGACAGAACATCTCGCGCATATGCGCGAAAAGATAAATGCGGAAGGTGCTGGGCCGAACCTCCAGCGCATATGTGCGGCTTTGTGCGCGCATATGCGCGCGACATGCATAATGAAAAAATGCCACTTGGTCTGTAGTATGCAACATGTATATATATATATATATATAAGACAAGCATTATTCAGAAGAAAGAAAGAAAGAATCAAAGGAAACTTTTGAGGAATTTCTTCGTGAAATTCTAAATCAAGATTTCACAAAATCCGCCCGTCCGATTTTAAATCCGACTTTAGTACTGTGTTCCTATCAATGCAGGCTACAACTGGACGTAAGTTTTGTTACGTTTAGACACGATTTGAAATTATGATATTGTCAAAATTGAATATGAATTAGATATAGTGTTTCTGCTACAGTAGACATCGTATAATTGAAGTCAGATTGAAGAATAGATTGTTTATGCAATTGTTATGATTTTCGAAAGATATTGATTGGGATTTGATATCAGAGTTGTGTTGTTACTGATCTTAAGTGTACAGATATTGAGATTATGAATTGTACTGATACTGATTATGAATTCTGATATTATATCTGTGATGTTGAGATTGACGGGGGTATCGAAACTGGATTGTTATGCCGTCGAAACATCATTTGATTTAGAGTGATTAGATTCAGTAATGATTTCGATGATATCGTTGATATGAATTAGATTGTACCTTGTTCAGATATGGAACAGATTATATACTGATTTGAGTATTGATCAGAACGGCCCCTAATCCATACCCCCTTTCCCGATTATCTCTGAGGGGTAGGGGGCTTGGCTAGGGGTTATCGAAAAAAAATTCTTTCTTTTTTCTATAAAAAAAGATTACCCATCGAATCTTTTCTAACTTCTAACGAAAGGACTTTTTCTTCGATTTTTTAATAAAGACGCGTTTTGGTTTTGAATCGAATTATATACTGATATTGTATTTATGCGATTGTCATTGCTAGACTGGGTATGGACAGATTGGAATACAAGATTTCGTCTTCGTCAGACCGGGAAGACAAAGGTATAATTCATGTTTTGTTTGGGGAAGACACAACTCAAATGAGATTCAATTTGAGTTTCACAACAAAATCACATACTTGTTCTGTTTGTACTTTATATTGATTTATATATATGTACTGAGATAGGAGTATCATTGGTAGATACGCCAATTTTCTAAACGTTCGGTGATATCGTTGCTTCGGATCAGATTACACTCCGATTGTAGATTTTTATACAGACCAGACCGAAGTTTAGGAATAAGATGTAACGCCACCACGATTGGGAGAGTAGGTGGGAGATCTGTTACATTTTATTCACACAGGGATCCCTAGAGTTAGAGTTGAGTTGAGTCAAGATATGAATTGAATTGAGTTGCGTGCTTATTTTATTTTGGTTTCAGAGATTATGAAACTCATTGTTACTTCATGCTTATTTTGATTTAGTTTCATAGACTATGAAACCTATTGCTATAGATTTTATGCATGATAGTATGCTTTATAATTTATATTGTGTATATGCATGTATACATGTTTTATACTGGGATTTATTCTCACCGGAGTATCCGGCTGTTGTCTTGTTTTGTATGTGTGCATGACAAAAGGTGGGGCAGGATCGGGGTCAAAAAGATGAAGAGAGAAGACGAGTTTAGAGTGGTGATTCCGGACTTATTGTAGACTTGGTTTAATACTTGGAATTTAGTAGTTGAACCTTAGACTAGTTTGAATAATTGTTGTACATTATTGTACTTATATACTGAGATGTATATTAGTTACATTCCATTACGTTCCGCACTTACATTTTTAAAAAGAAAAATTTTAAGACCCTGTTTATCTTAATTGATAATTAAATCCTAAAGATGATTAAGAAGATGATTAGCGTCCGGGTCCCCACAAAGCGTATCTCTTACAAGTGGTCTGATAACCCTACCAGACCTTCTAGGAGCGTGTTCTTCAACTACTGGTTGTTGGGGATTAGGTTCAACTTCTACAGTTGAGGGAGTGTCTTGAATTTATTCGAGTTCTATCATCTTGCATTTTCTATCTAATAGAAATTCCATTTACAGAAAGGTGACATTTCTTGAAACAAATATTTTTGCTTCATTGAGGGTATAGAAATAATATCCAACAGAATTCTTTGGATATTCTACAAAGTAGCACAAAGTGGATCTACTATCCAATTTATCTCTCCCTGTCTGCTTCACATAAGCAGGACATCCCCATATTTTCAAGTAATAATATTTTTTAGTTTTCTCATCCATATCTCATTTGGTGTTTTATCCACTGCTTTTATATGGACATTATTCAACAACTTTGCCGCAGTTTCAAGCGCAAAGCCCCAAAATAATGTAAGCAAGTCGGCAAATCCTATTATTGATCGAACCATGTCCATCAAGGTTCGATTATGACGTTCAGAAACACCATTCAATTGTAGTGTTGCTGGTGGTGTTCACTGTGAGAGAATATCATTCTCATTTAGATAACCCAAAAATTCAGCACTCAAGTATTCTCCATCCTGATCAAATCGAAGTGTCTTAATACTATTTTCAAGTTGTTTTTCTACTTCAAATCTGAAACATTTGAAAAATATGATTTCTTTGAACCTTTCAAATGTTTCAGATTTGTGTTTCATCAAATAAACTTACTCATACCTCAAATGGTCATCAGTAAAGGAAATAAAGTAGGATTGCCCATATTTTGTGCTAACACTTAGCGGGCCACAAACGTTTATGTGGATCAAATCCAGTAGACCATACGCATGTTCCACGTCTCCATTCAATGGAGTCTTTGTCATTTTTTCTTTTTGACAGGACTCAAAAATAGGTAGAGAATTTATGTCTGACAAGTCAAACATGCCTTCTCCAATTAGCTAGTGCATCCTTCTTTGGGAAATATGACCTAGTCTAGCGTGCCATATTTGTGCGGGATTTGGATCTTCTATTTTTCTTTTGTTTGTTGCTGTTTTTGTATGTACTTGGATATTGTTCAACGGAATATTTTTTAATTTTAAGTTATAGAGATCATTTTTTAATTCCCCGATTTCAATCAAACATCCATTCTTGTATAAATTGCAAACATCTTTAGCAAAAATACAAGAATAACCATCCCTATCAAGCATAGAAATTGAAATAATGTTTTTGATCAATTCAGGAACATATAAAATGTCTCTAAAAAACAACTTAAAATCATTGTCTAAAAGTAAAGTAACATCTCCAATGGCAGGGGCAACAACACTTGCTCCATTTCCTAGTCTTAGAAATGTTTCACCATCTTTAAGCCTCTTGATTCTTCCCATCACCTACAAATCATTGCATAGATGGGAACCATATCTGGTATCCAATACCCAAGAAGAGGAATTATTAGAAACATTAACTTCAATGTAAAACATAGCATGGCCAGAATGCTTCTGGGCAAGATACTCCGTGCAATTATGCCTCAAATGTCCAGGATTTTTGCAGTGGAAATAGACTTGTTCTGACTTGTCAGGCTTTGTGGGCCCTGGAGTTGGTTTCTTGTATGGCTTCTTGTTGGCCTTGTTCCGTGCCTTCTTATTAAGCACATACGCAATTTTTTCTAAGTTCAGAACAATCTTTACATTTCGAAACCAGTCATTATAGTTATGGCTAGTCAATTTTTTTTGATCGAGAATGATTGAAATCGGGTTACGAGCTGTAAGGTCCGGGAATTAAATTTACCTAACCTTAATGCATGTAATCTAGGATTTTATTTAATTGTTTTGTTTATTTATTTTTATGCATTCGATGCATAATTATTTTATTATAGGATTCATTTCATGATTGTTTTAGAATTTCACGCATTAGGGTTCCTAGATGCATTTCGCGCTCAATCGAGGAACGTAGACCGGGGAATTATCAGAAAAATTGTTTTTATTACATGTTTAATTTTTATTTATTAATATAAGTTGTTTTACGTGTAGTTTTCAAGAAATGAGCCTTGTTGTGTATTTTTACCACCGGAGCATATTTTTAATCGTTATGCAAATTTTTGCGATTCAGATGACTTTTTGCGGGCTCGGTCGATATTTTCAAAAACGTACCAAAACGAAATATTTTTCGAGATTGTTATTGGGCTTGATGAGTTGGTTTTATTTCTAAATGGGATTAAAATAATTTTAAGCATTTTAAAAGTTAATTAAGACCTCCTTAATTATTATATTGTCTTAACCTAGTGTAATTAATCCTAATTCCCCTCCATAAGCTCTCGGCCGCCCACCCCTTCTTCAGAAACCTCTCCACATAAATTTCAGCATCCATTGAAAGAAAAAAATCGGCTCCTCCTCTTTTCTTCAGTAAAAGTTCATTCCCCGCTCCTCCGGCGCTTCCCTGACGTGTTCTTCGTCAACGTTTCAAGCATAATTCATCAAAGCACGCTTGTTTCTTCCTTTGTGCATCAAACACGCTGATATTATAGAAAATTTATGTTACTGCATATAAAACCATCGATCTAGCTTGGTGTAAAAGTTTATTTCGTTTTTTGTTGCAAACTCATGCATTATTTTGATCAACTCACCTTTTCCTTGAATTGTTGCAAAGAGGCTGCCGAGTTCATGCTGTTATAAGGCTAGGAATGGTGGTTTATTGCTGTCAATAGGCTGGAGTCGAGGTATGGTGCGGTACGTTAGAGGCCGTGAGGTGTAGTGTTGTGCTTGGTGCGGTTTTTTGGGACATCTTGTGAAAGGAGTGGAGATGGCGGTGCAAGGGCCAATCCAAGGCTTAAACCAGACAATGATGGGTCTGAGTCATGGTTGAGGATGGCTCGAACGATGCTGGAGCCACCCACGAAGCCGATTGATCGTAGGGTAGAGGAGTTGGCCGAAGGTTGTTATTTTTTGGGAACTAGCGATCAAGGGCGAGTTACGGATTGTATGGGAGTGTAGCCGTGAGTAAGTTAGGTCTAGTAGAGATTGGGTATCGGTCGGCATTTCTCTTTCGAGCCCGAAAACTATTAAAAGCCCTTATGCATGAAACTTTAAATAACACATGAATTAAAACACATAATCATGAAATAAACATCGATTTAATGCATTAAAAATTTGATAAAATATAAAAGAAGTTTGATAACTTGCATGCATGTGGTTCACGTAAACCTTCAAATTTTCGGGGCGTTACAATTTATAGTACATGTTTAGCTTCTTTCATGATTTAAGAATTAAATATCTTAAATTAGATTAAATTGCATGATGGGTTACATTTAGAATTTTGACAGTATTCAGATAAAATGCCTTCAGAACGCGCCCCTAGCACTGACCGACATGATGATAGTACTGGAGGAGGTAGAGGCATCCCACCACCACTGTGACCGCCAGGGGACGCAGCTACTTGAGTCCTCGAGGGCATTGCTAGACTGATGAAGAATGCGCAGCAAGATCCCCGACCCTAGACAAACATATATGAGCGGTTCAGACGGTTCAACCCGAAGGAGTTCGGGGGTACCATTGACCTTTTTATGGCGGAGGGTTGGATACGGTCATTGGAGCTATATTTTTGGTAACTGAGATGAGGGATGGCGACCGGGTCAGGTGCGCCACTTACATGCTGAGGGATGACGCATCCCTAGGGTGGGAAGGAGCCGCTCATGGGGTGGATTTGTCTATTCTCACTTGGAGTCAGTTCAAAGAGATTTTCTACAACAAATATTTCCCAACAGATGTCAGGGGTCACCTGACGAGTGAGTTCATGAGTCTCCGCCAGGGGAACTTTACTGTGGCAGAGTTTATTCGGAAGTTTGACAGGGGCTGTCACTTTGTGTCCTTATTGCTAGAGATGCCGCCAAGAAGTTGAGGCACTTCATGGATGACCTGATACCCACCTTACGCCGGGATGTTATGCTAATGAGACAGGAAAGTTATGACAAGGCCACCGCTTGTGCTTTTCAGGCGGAGCAGGCTCTGATGGACATTGATATAGAGATGCAGCGGAAGAGGCATCGGGCCCAGTTTAGCTCACAACCAGAGAAAAATCAGTTCACACGGCCACTGAGGCAGAAGGGGCAGCAGAAGCCCTAGAGAGAGTTTAAGAGGCCCGGAAATCAGCGGCCACAACAGGCACCAGGAGCTCCCAAGTCGGAGGAGTGTCATCCATGTAAGCAATGCAACAAGTTACACTACGACAAATGTATGTGGGGAACCTTCAGATGCTTCAAATGCAAAGAAGAGGGCCAAAAGGTTGCTGATTTCCCTAAGAAAAGGGGCCCCATGACTGGTAGGGCCTATGTGATGCATGCCAAGGAGGCAGAGGCGGAGCCAGACTCTGCATTGATCATTGGTAACCTTTATTTTTAAGAATTTTAATTTACCGCCTTGATTGCATGGGTCATATGTTTGTTGTGTTATTTATTTTGGGATTGAGAACCTAGAATAAATTAGGTTGCATGTTCTAATTGGTGGACTTAAGGATTGAATTGATTGAATTAAATGTTTTAAGGACCATATTGCAATAACCATAAGTTTAGAGAGCTAATTGCAAAGTCAAAATTTTAAGGTCTGTTTTCGAATTTTTATGGATCGAATTCTTAATTTTCGAGAATTTTATGGTTTAAACTTTTTGAAATTTGAAAATTTTTTTGGACAAAAATTCAACTTTCAAAAATTTTAGGGCCAAATCGTAAAGAAATCTAAACTTTAAGGGCCAAATTACAATTTCCGAATTTTTTGAGGTAAAATTCGAGATTTTTGATTAAGTACTAGGAGTAAATCAGTAAATTTTCGAGGATTTTTGAATAATTTATGGCATAAAATTTCTTAATTTTCAACGCGATCAGATTTGATGGTATTCTTTGTCGCAAGAAGGATATATATTTCGGGTGTAGCCACGTATGCGTTGCTAGAATCCGGAGCTACACATTCGTTTATATCCGAGTCTTTTGTCAAGCGACTAGGAATCATACCGGCGGCTATGAATTTGGGATTCAGAGTTTCGATTCCATCCGGAGATCAGATGTTTACATCACAGATAGTGAAGGGATTGGAGCTTCTGTTACAGAAAAACGTTGTGCAAGAAGACCTGATTGTGCTACCGTTACCGGAGTTCGATATTATTCTTGTTATGAACTGGTTTTCTTCGAACAGAGCCGCCATAGATTTTCTTCGGAGTTCAGTATCTATCCGACCACCCAGCGGTAAGCCGTTTATATTTGAGGTAGCCATACACCAATAGATGCCTCACATAATTTCTTGCATTTGTGAAAGGAAGCTCATTAGGAGAGGCTGCCAGGAATTTTTGACCAGTATCATGATAGTAACCGAGCCAGCCAGTCAGAGGCTGGTGGAGGTCGAAGTGGTCAGGGACTTCCTCAGTGTCTTCCCGGACGAAGTTTCAGGTATTCCATCAGACAGAGAGGTGGACTTTTCTATCGAGCGTATGCCTAGGTACCATGCCAATATCTAAGGCACTCTATCATCTAGACCTGCAGAGATGAAGGAACTGAAGGATCAGATTCAGGACTTGCAAGATAAAGGTTTCATTCGACCTAGCTTTTCTCCATGGGGCGCACCGGTACTATTTTTCAAGAAGAAAGATAACAGCATGCGGCTCTGCATTGATTATAGAGAACTGAACAGAGTCACGGCCAAGAACAAGTATCCACTGCCTAGGATCAAGGAACTATTTGATAAGCTTCTGGGAGCCTCAGTATTCTCTAAGATAGAGTCTGACATGCATAAGGCGGCCTTCAGGATGCTTTATGGACATTATGATTTTATGGTGATGCCCTTTGGTTTGACGAACACGCCAGTGATCTTCATAGATCTCATGAATCGCGTGTTCCAGCCGAATTTGGATCAGTTTGTCATAGATTTCATATACTACATCCTAATCTATTCGAAGAGCAGAGGGGAGCACAGTTAGCATCTGATGACCGTACTACAGACTTTTACATGACAGACGACTGTATGCCAAGTCCAGTAAGTGTGAGTTCTAGCTAGACAAGGTGGCATTCTTAAGCCACATTGTATCCCGATATGGAGTGGAAGTCGATCCTAGGAAGGTTGAGGCAGTCCGAGATTGGCCAGTGACAGAGATATGCAGTTTCTTGGGTTTAACTGGGTACTACCGGAAGTTTATTCAGGGCTTCACTTCTATTGTGATGCTTATGACCACCCTGAGGAAGAAAAATGCCAAATTCATTTAGGGATAAGAGAGCCAAGAAAGTTTTGACAGTTGAAGAAGGCGTTGACCACAACACCAGTTCTAGCTATGCCATCAGGGCAAGAAGAGTTTGTGGTTTATACTAATGCTTCGAAGCTCGGTTTGGGTGCAGTTCTGATGCAGCATGACAAAGTTATAGTCCATGCGTCCAGACAGTTATAGGTCCATGAGAAATATTATCCAACTCACGACCTCAAGCTAGAAGTAGAGATTTTTACCCTGAAGATTTGGAGGCATTATTTGTATGGGGAGAAGTGCAGGACTTTCACGGATCACAAGAGCCTGAAGTACATCTTCTCACAAAACGAGCTGAACATGAGACAGGGAAGGTGGCTAGAGCTAGTGAAAGATTACGACTCTAACATTAGCTACCATCCCGGTAAGGCTAATGTGGTTGCAGATGTCCTGAGAAGGAAGAATACAGTGACTACTTAGTTGTCGGGGCAAAGACCACTGTAGGCAGAGATTCAGATGTTTGAGCTTGCAGTTTATGCTATAGGAAATGCCCCTAGTCTTTCAACCCTGACACTACACTCGACACTGAGAGACAGAATTTGAGTGGGGCAGGCTTCGAACGAATAATTACAGAAGTGTACACAGAGGGATGAGTCGAAGGGCTTGATGTTGTATCTAGTTGAGGACGACATAGTCAGATATCGTGACGACTGTGTTAGAGTAGGTGCCCGTCGAGCCAAGTGTTGGCCGAGGGTTCATGTTTAAACTCTATGTATGAACAATCTTTATTTTAATAATATATGAAATTATTGTTTTGGCACTTTTTTATCTGTATACCCATGCGAATTGCATAGATAAAGCCCTCGAATATACAAATAATAGAAAGAATATGAGATGATCATATGATAAGTATCATGAAACTCATATTTGGAATACTGTATATTCTAAACAATTCCTAGTCGATTCAGCCGCCGCTAAGAAGGATATAGGCCGCTCGAGTTCGAGACTAGTATCTGCGATGTGAGTACCATGTTTCATTGGTAGGGGACATTGTGATGTCCGAGCATGCAGATAGGTGCTCCTTGTAGAGTGCACTGAACAACCCTCCATAAAGAACTTTCCAAGTGGTTCTCACTTATCGAGTGAAAACGTCCGAGTTTATGGTTATACACCATTAGTCCTTATGACCCGGGACAACATTGAGACTCTATGTGCTAGCACCACACTTTGACTTGTTTACCGACTCTCAAGAGGTCATCAGGTGGCAAGGTTGGGTGTTCTGTCGAAACATATAGGAGTCGATGCATTGTAGTCGAGGATTCACCGCTTACCCTCGGGTATGGATATCCTATGTGATATCATGTGTATGTAGTTTGAAATCTCTGATCAGAGTATGGTTGTAATTATGAAAGGGGTTTCATAGATTACACCATCGATGCAACTACGACATGACACATAGTATCGATTCATTGACAGCTCTCGATATACCAATGGTTGTCGAATCGATCGTGATATATGAGTTGAAGGGACCCTACTATACGCTAACCATAATTGAATGGTTCTTGCAGGCACTATCATTTGATACCTAGGGAATCATGTAAGCAATGCTGCTAGGCATTTAACATGATTGGTTGGGTACTATCAGACTTGAGTTCTGACATTCTTGTTATCAAGGAGTTGATAAGTAAGAATGGAGCAATTGGGGTATGCTCAAATAAGGACATGTTTAGTCCTGAATCATATGGAGATGTGAACCCACGGCTAGTTGTATCAATGAACCATTGAGGGCCACAAGAGTACTAGCTTTCTAGATCCCGTTGAGAAGTAAAATAGTTCAATGTGTTGTACGGCTTATAAAGAAGTTTATATGCGTAAGGAAAAATAGAAGTATGACTTCTATGAGAGAAATGTAACTTTTAATTTGTGGAAGTGTTCCTGAATTAAAAGTTGGCCAAATAAATAATGTATTTGAAAATTGTGATTTTCATAAACATTATTATGAACTAAATTAAATTAATTCAAGTGTTGAATTAATTAAACACTAGTGGACCTAGTAGAGTCCAAATAATTATATTAATTCAAGTGTTGAATTAATTAAATAACATTGGGCCTTGTGGAGCCCAATTAGAAATAGTTATTAAACTAGTGGACTTGAGTAAAATCAAGTAAAGTTTTAAATGGACTCAAATGTGTTTGAGACATTTAAATAAAGTCCATGGGCCTTGTAATAGTTACAAGCCCAAGTCACATTGCATGCTTGAGAGTTGAAGAGTTCGGGAATACTTTTTATTAAAAAATTGCATGGCATGCTAAAGGTGGTCTCTCTACTTTTTCAAAGACCAAGAAAAAGTCTTCCCGTCCCTCCTACACACATAGTTGACCGAAATTTTTGGGGATAATTCTCCTCATTTTTTCTCTCCATTTTGTTCTTCAATTGTTGGAGAAAACACTTACTTCTCAAAGAAAAAAATGCCCTACATTTTCTAGTGCAAGTGTAAGGTGGATCTTTTAAGTTTGGTGGTGGGCTTGATTTTGAAGAAAGGAGTCCAAGGAGGCTTGTAGATTGTCTTGCCATTGAAGAGCTTAGTTGCTTGACAACTAAGTTGGTGTCAAACATCAATCTCAAGAGATTGATAGGTAAAATTTCATAACATTGTGTTTTGTATATGTTACATGCTAGTACATGAGGTGTTCAAATTTTTCTTTAAAAATTTCGGTTTTCATGCCTTGAAAACAATTTTTGAACTTCTGTTGCGCATTTGAACACCATAAAACCGATCCTCTTTCAAGTGGTATAAGTGCTAAAGGTACTAGTTTGTGTAGCATATACATAATATTATATTGAGGTCGATTTCTAACCGCATTAGACAACCAAAACAACAAATCAAGGCCGGTTTTTTGGGGTAATCTCGGCAGCAAGTTGCTGCCCATTTTGGGCACCTCGGGCTGCCCGAGGTGCAGCCCGAAACGCGCAGCAAGGGCAGCCCCCCGAACAGCCCCATGCTTTAAATAAAAAATAAATAAATTTTTTTGCTTGTTGGCCGGAATCCGGCGGCGGAGCTCCGGGGACGGCGATGACGACTATGGTTTCCAAAAATGTTTTGGATTATCAAAGTGTCATGGTCCTTGAAGTTGTTGGGCTATGAGATGGTTAACATATTTGTGAAATTTAAATGGGCCAAAATATTTTTGGTGAAAAATGATTTTTTGGGCCCTTAAGTTTAAATTTACAATAGTTGCAAATATTTTCTCATGAAATAAATAGTTTAAGTTGGACTTTAATTATTTATAGTAAATTGTGATTTACAAGAAATTCGGTTATAAATAAATTAATTAGAAAGTAGACAAAGGAGTTTGTATATTTTGTTAATTTAGTTTATAATCGTGACCATTAGTGATTGGATCAATTAATTATCGTGATAATTAATTGATGGTGTATGATATGTGATATTATGCATGAAAGATGATCAAAAGCCCAAGCCCAATTTGGTAGGTGTATGCTAGGATATTTTGTGTTGAATTATTGTAATAATTATCAAATTTAAAATGGGCTTGGTTTATGGCCTGTTCCCACCCCCATGAGATGTATCCCTATTTGTCATGGATATTTATTTGTAAATATTAGTATAGTGGAAGATCAAGATTGGAAGATGGTGGCCTTGGTGATTATGAAGATCGAAGACATGTAAATATTGGAAGCATATGTAATAGTTGCATTTGCATCCCTTGCATTTCCCTAGGATTGGACCTAGGCCCGTGTTTAGCTCACACGGGCCATTATTTTTGGGGCGATTGATCATCTTTGTTTTGTTTACTGTTTAAAATATATGCATGATATGTTATAAATAATGAGTATGTGCATTATTATTATGATAATAACATAGTTGCATGAATCCGGCAAACATACGATCAAACATGGCGAGCTTTTAAATAAAATTAATGATGAGACCTTTCAAAATTAAAAACCCTCATTTTGAATAAGATTAAAAATTAATATCAAGCTCGAAAAGGGGAATTATAAATTTATTTTTAACTTCCATGTCTTCCATCGACAATGGGTGCATGATGAACGCTACCCGTGCTCGGGGCTCGGCTCATATTATTGGGGGGGCCCTGGGTGCCAGAAAGCTGTGACATCCATTGACATGGTGATGTGAACTACGTGGAACTCCCATGATTTCGGCTCATATTATTGAGGGAACTCATGGCGACCGTCCATTAAAGTTCAACATCGATGGATAAGGATTGACACGTAAAGATGAACGACGTCATATTATTGGATCCTAATCAAACGTGAGACAAAAGTTTACGTAGAGGGTTGCATGGTGATGCAATTGGAAACTACCTTTTAGGAATTGTGATTGTCTGATATTATTCAGGATCATAATTCGCTAATTGGACCTTGCGTACCTATTGAGGAAAGGAGTTTCCCGTTTTCACTAGAGGGTAGTGAAAATGTCAAAACAGTGGGAGCGAAAATTTATAAAGTACAAGTCCATGCTTTATATCTTACTAAATATTTTAAAATAGTCATTAACATTTATCTGTTTTACTTTTCTGTACATTTTTTGACAATGTCTTCGATTCGCAATCCGCTATCTACAATACTCGACAAACACGTATTAACCGGACCTAATTACCTCACTTGGCTAAGAAACCTAAAGATCGTCTTGAACTCGAAAAAGATTGCATATACACTGACTGAGTCGCCACTTATTGAGGCTCCGACTAGCTGCACTCCTGAGGAATTTCAGACTTACAAGGATTGGTGTGACAATGACTTGAAAGCCAGGTGTTATATGCAGGCTTCTATGAATGATGAGCTGCAGAGGCGTTTTGATGATGCAAAGAGTGCTGCTGACATTCATTTGGACCTCAAGGAGCTCTTTGGTGAGCAGACTCGGCCTCCTATGCATGCTACAGTCAAGGAGCTGATCACTGTGCGCATGCAAGATGGGGCCTCGGTCCATGAGCATGGCCTGAAGATGATTGGGCTCGTGGACATGCTCGTTGGCATGGATTTGATGTTGCCATCGGAGTTGACCACTGACGTGTTACTGCTATCATTGTCTAGCTCATTTGATCCTTTTGTTGTGAACTTCAACATGAACAAGATGGAGCCGACCCTTGAGGAGTTGGTGAATATGCTTGTGACGTTTGAATCCACTATCAAGAAAGAGAAACTGGTTCTTTATGTGGGTTCTTCATCTGATACGAAGACCGATCCACGTGGGAAGGGAAAGAAGCATTCTTTCCAACGTCCCAAGAAGAACGTGCCCTTGAAGAGGCAGACTCCGAGTCCCTTTGTGGCAGCCATACCAGTAAAGGCTGACAAGACTGCTGATATTTGTCATCACTGCAAGAAGCCTGGACATTGGAGGCGTAATTGCAGGGAATATCTTGCCCAGAAGAGTTCTTGAAACGGTATGTTCTATATTGAAGTAAACATTTCAATTAACTCAACTTCTTGGGTATTGGATACCGGCTGTGGCTCACATCTTTGTAATGATTTGCAGGTGATGGGAAGAAGTAGGAGGCTCAGGGAAGGTGAAACCTTCTTGAGGATGGGCAATGGAGCAAGGGTTGCTGCCAAAGCTGTAGGAGATGTTTACTTGCTTTTGAACAATGATTTTAAGTTAATTTTGAGAGATGTTTTGTTTGTACCAGAACTGGTGAAAAACATTATTTCCATTTCTATGCTTGATAAAGATGGATTTTCTTGTTTATTTAGCAAAGGTGTTTGCAACATTTACAAGAATGAATGTTTAATTGGTACTGGAGAAGTTGAAAACGATCTCTACACCTTAAAATACAAAGATATTCCACTAAACAATGTCCAAGCAATAACAACAACAAACAAGCGAAAACAAGATACTCTAAATTCGGCACAATTGTGGCATGTTCGATTAAGACATATTTCCCTAAGAAGGATGAACAAGCTAGTGGGAGTGGGCATGTTTGATATGTCTGATATTAATGCTCTCACAACTTGTGAATCCTGTCTAAAAGGAAAGATGACCAAAATTCCCTTTAAGGGCCATGTGGAGCGAGCCACAGGGTTATTGGATTTGATCCATACCAATGTGTGCGGTCCGCTTATCATCACCACTAAGCATGGAGATGCCTACTTCATCACCTTTACCGATGACTTTTCGAGGTATGGGTATGTGTATTTGATGAAATACAAGTCTGAAGCCTTTGAAAGGTTCAAAGAATTCAGATGTGAAGTAAAGAAGCAGTTGGGACGAAGCATCAAGACACTTCGAACGGATCGAGGTGGTGAGTACTTGAGTGTCGAGTTCCAAGAGTATCTTAGGGAGAATGGGATTCTCTCGCAGTGGACTCCGCCCGCTACCCCACAGTTGAATGGTGTTTCGGAGCGTCGTAACCGGACTTTGATGGACATGGTTCGGTCTATGATGGGGTTCACGGAGTTGCCGCTATCCTTTTGGGGATATGCGCTTGAGACAGCGGCACTGTTGTTGAACAATGTCCATACAAAGGCAGGTTATAAGACACCATATGAGAGTGTCTCGAGACCACCTATGAGGTATATGATGGGCCTAACCATGGATGTGATCCAAGGACCTTCAAGGAAGCGTTATATGATGCCGATTCATCCAAGTGGCTTGAAGCAATGGAATCTGGGATGAATTCCATGAATTCGAACCAAGTGTCGAATCTCAGTGGATCCACCTGAGGGAATTGTTCCCATAGGGTGTAAATGGATTTACAAGAGGAAACTTGGTGCGGATGTGAAGGTATTGACCTTCAAAGCGCGATTGGTAGCAAAAGGATATACATAAAGACAAAGAGTTGACTTTGAGGAAACATTTTCTCCTGTTCCATTGTTCAAGTCCGTAAGGATATTGCTAGCCATAGCTGCATGGTATGACTATGAGATATGGCAGATGGATGTCAAGACAGCCTTTCTTAATGGGGATATTAAGGAAGAGATTTAAATGTCTCAACCTGAAGGGTTTACATCTATCGGAAGTGAGCATATGGCATGAAAACTTCAAAGATCTATTTATGGTCTAAAGCAGGCATCTAGGAGTTGGAACCTTAGATTCGACAGTACAATCAAAGAGTTTGGTTTTACTAAGAATCTCGAGGAACCCTGTGTGTATAAGAAGGTCAGTGGGAGTGCTGTGACATTCCTGGTGCTTTATGTTGATGAGATTCTACTGATTGGGAATGATGTAGGAATGTTGCAATCAACTAAGATATGGTTAACGAGTGAGTTCTCGATGCAGGACTTGGGTGAAGCATCTTTTGTATTGGGAATACAGATCTATAGAGATAGATCAAGAAGATTGCTTGGTCTCACCCAGTCCACATACATTGATACCATCGTGAAGAGGTTCTCCATGGATGAGTCCAAGAGAGGACATCTACCAATGTGTCATGGCGTGTCCCTATCCAAGTCTATGTCTCCCAAGACTGATGCAGAGATAGAGGCGATGACACACATTTCGTATGCATCTGCGATTGTGATAGGATCGATTAACGTATCAAGAGTGTTTAGAAGGGGGGGTTGAATAAACACTCACAATTAAAATTGTCTTTTCTAATTTTGAGTTCAGTTTGGTGACAAACTAATTCTCAGAATCTTGTTGGTCAATGAAAATCAGTTAAACTAGAGTAGTTTCGGAAAATAATTGACTGAAAGATAGAATACGAAACTAAGATAAAGTAGGCAAGGGTTGTTTCTGGATGTTTGGAGAATTTAATTACTCCTACGTCACCCCTTCTATCTCAAGGATAGGATATCCACTAAAAGACTTTGATCAAATACAAGAATTGTAATAACCCACTTCATTTTGGACTTAACACTGCCAAAAACTGAAACTTTTGGTTTAACAGAATGTTCTCAGTGCGTAACTGATCTTAGCACTATCGAATTTCAACTTGCTAGTGAGCTCAAATTGTAGCCTTAACTGCTACGAATATATCAAGTAAGAGTGAGCTAAGATTTTGACAGAGTGACAGCAAGCTTTTGAATAGTGTTGACTCCCTTTTTCTTTCAGCTGTTCTTCTGTCATATTTATAAGCTTCTTTTCTCCAACGGTAACTTGAGATGAATTTGAATCTTTGTATCCGTTGATTTCTACTTGATTATTCCTTGGACATTGTTTGATTCATTTATAGTGATGCGGCGTCTTAATTGCTTTCGCCGAAATGCGTTTTTCTAAGCTGTATTGATTGAAGTACGGCGTTGCAATCTTCTATGTCTCTTGACGTTTGAATGTTCTTTCCCGAGACATGTTCAGTTGAAGGGTGCATAGCATACGGCTGAATATATCAACTGGTCATTTTCCAACTGATCAGTCTTCTTTATTAGATCAGCTGATTTCAGTTGTTAAGTCCAGTTGCTGAGTTCAGTTTACTCGATCAGTTGGTTCGTATTTTTAGTTGGTTCATATTTTGTCAAACGCCGGAATTTAGTTTCCAACAATTTCCCCCTTTATGGTGTTTGACAAAACTAAGTAAATATTAACTGAACATCTGAGCTCAGTCTAGATAAAATAAGAGATTGAATTTCTTGAACTGAAAGGGATCTTGATTTAATAACAGCTTAATCTAATAATCTGATTAACTGCTTCTGCTGTTTCTCAAGATGCTCTTTGATCTTTGATTTCTTCCCCCTTTTTGTCAAACAAATCCATATTCTCAGATAATTTTCGAACGTCAGCGGAAAGAATTTTGACATCTGCGGAGATACTTGAGACAGCAGTTTGTAAACAAGTCTGCAGCAATTCTATTTTATTAAAAACAGAAGTTTCCAATCGCTCAACTCGTTGACTGATTATATCCTGAGTTGTATAGAGACTTTGAGCTAGACCTCTGTTATTCTTCATCTCAAGTACAGTTCGGGTAAGAGAATCCATGTTTGCTTGAATGTCTTTCAGTTTTGCTGAATCAGATTCAATCGAAGAATCCAATTTGACAGTATGAGACAATTGTGTGGATTGAATTTTCTTGATTTCAGTAATCATCTGCTGCATATTGTGCTGCATATTCTGGATTTCTTCAAGAACAAGATCCATTTCTGTGGATTGAAGAGGAGGCGACTAATTAGATGTTCTTGGTTCATGTGAGACTTGATCATAGACCACCATGGTCCTATCAGATAATATCGTTTCAGAAACAGTCTATGCTAGAATGTCTGTTGCAGCAATTTCTTCGTGAATTTGAGGTGGTGAAAGTGGATTTTGACCAACAGATAACGCTTGGTAAGTTTCCACTGGTGCCTCCTGCTAGAGTTTACTGAACTTGGTTCTGGCTCCTTTGTTTGAATGAGCAATCAACTCACCACATTTTAGCAACTGCTTGACCTGGAGATTTTTCTAGTTCATCAGTTTGAGTGACTTGTTCAGCAGAGATTTCTGGCTGAACTGGTGCTTCTTGTTGTTCTTGCATTGAATCAGGGACTGGCTCTTCAGCAGCAAGTGGTTCAACTAGTTCTTCAGATGGTATCTGAACTTCTTGTTCTGGTTGTTCAGTTGAAGGAGCAACTGATTCAGAATGTATTTCTTCTAGCTGAGCTCCCAGAGCTACAGCCTGAATGATTTCATCAATGTTTGCAAAAGATAGTTCAGTTTTAGAGTACAGCTGATGTTCAACCTGAGAAGATTGAGGCATATCCTGAACTGGCTCTTCAGCAGTCGGTTGTGGAGATGGCTCGTTCTGTTGGGAGGAGGATAAATCTTTTTCTGCATTTGAATTGGAGGATTTGTCAGGAAGAAACAATTCCTGATCCTGTTCCCAAAATCTGATTTCACTTTGTAGACCACTGAGATCTGTGTCCAGTTGGGTGATCACAGCTCTATCATTATATGCAGTTGGACCTGTGGGATTGTAGTTGGATTTCAGCTTTGCAACCATTCTAGTCAGCTTTTTGGCTCGAATTTGATCAAAGAAATATTTTTGCTTTTCCAATGCCTGGCCAATAGTAGCAGCTTTGACTATTTTCAGCACAATTTCTTCAAGTTTAGTAAAATTTTTCAGTTGGGATTTGTGCTTCAACTCTTTGGCAAAAATCTCAGTCCTAAAACTTTTTCAATTATCAAAAGATTTTAATTTCGAAGTGGCAAATGCGTTGACCTGTTCCCAAACCAGGTCAATGTGAATTTGGATTGAATTAGATGGCCTTGGTTCTTCAACTAGCTTGCCCTTTTCTTTTTCAGTTGTGAGAATGTGAGGAATATCCAAACCAGAGTGAGTGGTTTCCACTGGTTCCCTCAATATAACACCTTTAGATCTGGCCCGAGGCAAAATGGTAGGTCGATTTACATCCATTTTTCTAAGCTGTATTGATTGAAGTACGGCGTTGCAATCTTCTATGTCTCTTGACGTTTGAATGTTCATTTCCCGAGACATGTTCAGTTGAAGGGTGCTTAGCATACGGCTGAATATATCAACTGGTCATTTTCCAACTGATCAGTCTTCTTTATTAGATCAGCTGATTTCAGTTGTTAATTCCAGTTGCTGAGTTCAGTTTACTCGATCAGTTGGTTCGTATTTTTAGTTGGTTCATATTTTGTCAAACGCCGGAATTTAGTTTCCAACAATTTCCCCCTTTATGGTGTTTGACAAAACTAAGTAAATAATAACTGAACATCTGAGCTCATTGTAGATAAAATAAGAGATTTAATTTCTTGAACTGAAAGGGATCTTGATTTAATAACAGCTTAATCTAATAATCTGATTAACTGCTTCTGCTGTTTCTCAAGATGCTCTTTGATCTTTGAATTTCTTCCCCCTTTTTGTCAAACAAATCCATATTCTCAGATAATTTTCGAACGTCAGCGGAAAGAATTTTGACATCTGCGGAGATACTTGAGACAGCAGTTTGTAAACAAGTCTGCAGCAATTCCATTTTATTAGAAACAGAAGTTTCCAATCGCTCAACTCGTTGACTGATTATATCCTGAGTTGTATAGAGACTTTGAGCTAGACCTCTGTTATTCTTCATCTCAAGTACAGTTCGGGTAAGAGAATCCATGTTTGCTTGAATGTCTTTCAGTTTTGCTGAATCAGATTTAATCGAAGAATCCAATTTGACAGTATGAGACAATTGTGTGGATTGAATTTTCTTGATTTCAGTAATCATCTGCTGCATATTGTGCTGCATATTCTAGATTTCTTCAAGAACAAGATCCATTTCTATGGATTGAAGAGGAGGTGACTTATTAGATGTTCTTGGTTCATGTGAGACTTGATCAAAGACCACCATGGTCCTATCAGATAATATCGTTTCAGAAACAGTCTATGCTAGAATGTCTGTTGCAGCAATTTCTTCGTGAATTTGAGGTGGTGAAAGTGGATTTTGACCAACAGATAACGCTTGGTCAGTTTCCACTGGTGCCTCTTGTTGAGAGTTTACTGAACTTGGTTCTGGCTCCTTTGTTTGAATGAGCAATCGACTCACCACATTTTCAGCAACTGCTTGACCTGGAGATTTTTCTAGTTCATCAGTTTGAGTGACTTGTTCAGCAGAGATTTCTGGCTGAACTGGTGCTTCTTGTTGTTCTTGCATTGAAGCTGGGACTGGCTCTTTAGCAGCAAGTGGTTCAACTAGTTCTTCAGATGGTATCTGAACTTCTTGTTCTGGTTGTTCAGTTGAAGGAGCAACTGATTCAGAATGTATTTCTTCAAGCTGAGCTTCCAGAGCTACAGCCTGAATGATTTCATCAATGTTTGCAAAAGATAGTTCAGTTTTAGAATACAGCTGATGTAGAACCCGTAAATCAGTAGACGTATATGCCATGCATAATTCTAGATTTTTAAATTTAATTGACTTCATTGCATGATTATTTTAAATGCATTTATTTGAAGTTAATTATTCATTATTTCATTTCAGTAGTTTGATTTTTAGCATTTCAGTTATTTCAGTGAGGCCGGACCGGAGTCGGAGTTTTGAGGTAGAATTTAAGATTCGAGAAATATTTCCAGAAGTTAATTTAGCTAGCAAGTAAGTTTATTTAAGTTAGTAAGGGAGGTTCGAGGATTTAATTTAATTATTTGAGGTGATTAAGAAATGAACTCATTTAAGTTATTAAATTAAGGGGTTAACTCACTAAAATTATTTAAAGGATTAGTAAGGCTTTCAAGGATTATTAGTTGACTAGATAATCAACATTCCCCTTTATTTTATTATGCATTTTTCGGCCACCCTTAGTGCTAGAAGATTCATTTTCCAACTCATCAACTTTGACCAATTCTTTGCATGTAATTAGTAGGATAATTCTAGGATTTTTGGGAGCACAATTTAATTAATTAATGGACATAGCCTAGACTAGAAAATAAGCAAAATTTCGGCCACTACCTCCTAGAAGCATCCACCAACTCATTTGATATCAATTCAAAATTTAAAATTCAAAGGGGAGTGGACTTGGTCTTGATTCTTCCTTATATTGTGCACCCTTCTCCTCACCCCTCATAACCATTTTTCCCCCCTCTCCTTTTCGAAAATTCAGAGTGAATTCACACTCATTTTCAGTAGAAAAATCGTGATGTACCTAGCCAAAAAGAAGAGAGAAAAATCGAGAGCAAGGTAAGGTAGAAAATAGAAGCGCTCCACCTCCTCCGTGCCGCGTCGTCGTCGTTTCGTTCGTTTTCTTTCGAAACGAAACCAGGCATGTCTAGATTTCTTTCAAACCTCAATCAAGTCATATTATCATTTATTTTTCAGTACATGATCATGTTTATTCAAGTAAAAATCGAGATCCATGTCAAAACATTTTGAAACCACACATGCAGAATTTTCGATTTCCTTGGCAAGCTTCACGGTTTCTTTTGTTTTGTGAGTTTAAGGTATTGGATCGACTCCAGGCTTCTAAGGCGGCTTGTATACATGTAGTAGGATGCATTAGGACCATGTTGGTCCATTCAAACCAGCCCCATGCTTGTTGGAAATTCAGAATGACAGCAAGTCCCCATAGGTGCAGAAAATGTTGTTCGAAAATTCAGTTTCTTGTCATGGAGGAAGGATCTGATCTTGGCTGCCCCAAGGGCCTATAGCCATGGTTGGATCACTTCCCTAGCATGTCTAAGACGTGACTAAGTTGCCCTTTTGGTGGCTTGGTCCATGGTTCATCGGTTTTTAATCAAAACGTCACAACAGCCCCTTTCCCCATTCGGCCCCTTCCATTTTTCAGCATATGGTTTCGTTTCTTTTGTTGCTTGGTATGGATCTTGGTTGGCCTATGGCCCTTAGCCACGGTTCATATCATGCTCCTAGATGTCTAGATCGTGCCATGGTCAATCAAATGGCCATTGGAATGACACGAGACATCGATCATAGCATAAACACTACACACGCATGCACGTTGCTCTCGGTTGGACCCTTAGGTTGAGTTTTTGTGTGATGCGGATTGTGGCTTGCCTAGGGCCCTTAGCCATGGTTCAAATCATTCCTTGGGATGTTGGTAAAAGTCTCTGGTCGGTGGTTCACTCCCCTAATGGCCGATAGTCTCAAAACCAACGCAAGTCTTGTAGTTGCGCAGCTGCTGGAAATTACAGCAAGTTGCTGTGTCGGTTCAGAGGCTCGTTCGAGTTCTTGGTTGGCTTTTAGCCCATGGCCATGGACTGGACAGTGCCTCATTGAGTTAGGAAGGTCATGTTTTTGACCGTTCGTCATTTGGATCATTTTTGAGGTCGTACGAAAATTTACGGTGCAATGTGCCAAATTGACTCTCGAAAGAGCGTTTCGTGTTTTGGCCTCCATTTCACCTAGATTTCGACCCTATCATTTTAGGAGCATTATTTTATGATTTTTCAGTGTATTTTAATCATGACTAGACGTCGGTTCAGTGTCGGTTCAAGTTGGCTTGGAGTCATGATTAAATACGAAGTCATTAGGCGTCATAGTCGCATCTTTTAAACGTAAATTGCATAGTTGGTCAAGTTTAAGCTATTGCATAATTTTCATGGCACAGTTAGGTTGCAGCGAGCCTGGGAACGATCCGATCCAATCCAATCCAGTTGGTAAAATTACAGAAATTTTCATTACGCCAGTTAATTATTTTACGTGCATTAAATAGAAAATGATTATTTTTGAGATTTATGCGATATGGCTTGTGGTTCATTCACTATGTGGGAGTGTTATTTTATACGGTCGCCAGTGACCGATCAGTTCAGTATGGTACCACCCGGTCGCCAGTGACCGGCCAGCTCAGTTCAGTTTCAGCCTCCCCGGTAGCCAGTTACCGATCAGTTCAGCTTAGTGCAGCGGCCACAGGCGTAAAACATAATCTCAACAAAAAATTTTATCAGTTATTTCAGTACAGGCTCCAAGGAGCAAACATTTTTACTGTGATTATCAGTTCATTTATGCACGTATTATAATTGCTCAGTACAGATTATTTTCAGCATGCCTCAGGACATGATATTTTATCCCATGCATATTTTAAATTCAGATTTTTATTCGTTACCTGCGATATATGCATGCTGAGTCTTTAGGCTCACTAGACTTGATTGTTGTAGGTACTGATGAGGCCAGGGCCGAGGGCGGGGACCAGTGAGCCAGCTTGGGTCGGCAGTAGTGGCACCCGAGGATCTCAGTGCAGCAGTTGTTATTTTATTCCGCAAACAATTTTTATCAGTCGTTGGATAATTTTTAAATTGTTTTTGTTGGCAAAACTTTATTTTTTTCCGCTGCTATTATTTTAAACATTGAACTTGATTCCCCAGTGATTTTATGAATGAGGCCATTTAAGTTTTTTTAAAAAGAAAATTTTTAATTTTTCGCAAATTTCAAGAAAGGAGTTTTAGGTCCCTTTACAATTGGTATCAGAGCGGTGGTTCTGTATAGGGTTTCACTACTACTGACCGCGAGAAGCTCACGAAGCCACGTCTTCGGTCTGTAAGTTTTTCAGTTCAGCATTTTGTTCAGCATTTCAGTTAAAGCATGAATTATTTTGTCAGCATGCTTCCAGATTTTCAGTATTTCAGTGTTCATTTAAAATAAATTATGGAATTATGCATGTTAGTTACGTATGGGTTATGTTGGACCAGTATGCCCCCTAGACGCATTTTAGAGCGCAACAGAGAGGAGGAGCCTCGCCGAGAGGACAGGGAGGAACGTAGACCGGAGGGAGACCTACCACCTCCTCCACCGCCCCCACCGGACATGAGTGCCCAGATGTTAGCTGGGATGGCACAGTTCTTCGCACAGTTTGCGGGGGGCAATGCCGCAGCCGTAGCCGCAGCCGCAGTCAGGCCGACAGGGCCCGAGGCTGTTTATGAGCGATTCATGAAGATGCGCCCGAAGGAATTCTCTGGGACATCTGACCCCATGGTTGCTGAGGGATGGATCAAATCCCTCGAGGTTATCTTCGAGTTCATGGAGCTGGGAGATGCAGACCGAGTCCGATGTGCCACCTACCTGTTCACTGGAGACGCCCGCTTATGGTGGGAAGGAGCTTCGGTAGCCCTGACCTTGGCTACACTTTCTTGGACCCGCTTTACGGAGGTTTTCTACTCCAAGTATTTTGCTGAGGAGGTTCGCACCAGGCTGACCACCGAGTTCATGAGCCTGAGGCAGGGGGATATGACGGTTACGGAGTTTATCCGTAAGTTCGAGAGGGGCTGTCACTTTGTGCCCCTGATCGCGAATGATGCCAGAGCCAAGCTGATGCACTTCCTGGTGGGTTTACGGCCGATCTTGCGCCGGGATGTTAGGGTATCTGACCCTGCTACTTATGAGATTGCCGTCTCCAAGGCCTTAGCCGCAGAGCAGGATCTGCGGGATATCGAGAGGGATCGCCAGGGCAAGCGCCCAGTCCAGGCACCGCACCGCCCTCCTCCGCATCAGCATCAGCAGCAGAATAAGAGGCCTTTTCATGGACCGCCCAGGAACCGAGGCCAGCAGCAGCAGCAGCAGCAGCGGGGACGCCCAGCCCCGAGGACTCAGGAGCACCCAGTTTGTCCCAGGTGCTCACGTCGCCATCCTGGAGCATGTATGGCTGGCTCAGGAAAGTGTTTTAAGTGTGGCAGTCCAGACCACATGTTGCTGCAGTGCCCTCAGAGGAATCTGCCTACCCAAGGCAGAGTTTTTGCTCTCCATGCCGCGGAAACCAACGCGGAGACTACGTTGTTGACAGGTACCTTTAAACTTTAAGTTATTCTTCGAATTTCAGCATTTTGGGAATCGGGATTTAGATTTTGAACTTAGAACTGTTATAGGATTGCATGCTCTACTCAGATTTATTTCAGAGGAATTAAGCTAGAGGAACCTTGACCTTTGCATGTCTATAAGTTTAGATCTTGTAGTGGGATTCAACTTAGAGCTCCGCTCTTTCAGGGAGAATTTTTATATCTGGTTCCGCTACCAAGGCCTTGATAGATTCAGGGGCCACTCACTCATTTATTTCGGAGGTCTTTGCAAACTTTCTCAAGATCCAAACCATTGGGCTAGATACAGCCTTTTCAGTAGTGTTGCCGTCAGGCGAGGAGATGGCAGCCACTAATGTTATCCGAGATATAGACCTTGAGCTGCACGGTAATCTTGTTTATGCGGATCTGATCGTGTTACCGATGCCGGAATTTGACATCATCCTAGGGATGGACTGGCTATTGAGGAACAGAGTGTTGATAGACTTCCAGAGGAGATCTGTTCTTGTCCGACCGCCTGGAATGGAGCAGTTCTTATTTGAGCCGGACAGGTACTTTCCTTTACCGCGCATTATTCCTTATGTTCAGGCTAGGAAACTCATGCATAGAGGGTGTCGGGCATTTCTAGCGACCTTTTTATCTGTCCCCAAGGAACCCAGCCAGTCAGCCTCAGATGTTCCGATTGTCAGAGATTTCTTAGACGTTTTTCCCGAAGACGTCTCTGGTATGCCACCCGAGAGAGAGGTGGAGTTTTCCATTGAGCTAATGACAGGTACGGCTCCGATATCCAAAGCGCCATACCGACTAGCACCGACAGAGATGGCAGAGCTTAAGAAGCAGATTCAGGAACTTCTCGACAAGGAGTTCATTCGCCCGAGCTTTTCTCCATGGGGCGCGCCGGTCTTATTTGTGAAAAAGAAGGATGGCTCGATGAGGCTTTTCATTGACTACAGGGAGTTGAACAGGGTTACAGTGAAGAATAAATACCCACTGCCGAGGATTGAGGATCTGTTTGACCAGTTGCAGGGAGCTTCGATTTTCTCCAAGATAGATCTGCGTTCTGGTTATCACCAGTTGAGGGTGAGAGATGCTGATGTCTCGAAGACAGCTTTCAGGACTCGTTATGGCCACTACGAGTTCCTAGTGATGCCGTTCGGTCTGACGAATGCACCAGCGATCTTCATGGATCTAATGAATCGCGTATTTCAGCCGTACCTCGACCAGTTTGTGATAGTGTTCATAGATGACATTCTCGTCTACTCCAAGAGTCGGGAGGAGCACAGCAGGCATCTGACCACAGTGTTGCAGACATTGCAGAAACATAAACTATTCGCAAAGTTCAGTAAGTGCGAATTCTGGTTAGAGAAGGTGGCGTTCTTGGGCCACATTGTTTCTAGCAGTGGTATTGAGGTAGACCCCGCAAAAGTTGTAGCAGTCAGAGATTGGGTTGTGCCTCAGAATGCATCCGAGATCCGCAGTTTCCTTGGGCTAGCAGGATATTACAGGAAGTTCATTCAGGGATTCTCATCCATTGCCGTTCCACTCACAGCACTGACAAAGAAAAATGTGAAGTTTGTGTGGAGCGAGGAGTGTCAGAAGAGCTTCGATACTTTGAAGCAAGCTCTTATTTCAGCACCAGTTTTGGCCATGCCATCAGGGCCCGGCGAGTTTGTCCTGTATACCGATGCTTCGAAGCTTGGTTTAGGTGCAGTTTTGATGCAACATGGGAGAGTGATAGCGTATGCTTCTCGACAGCTGAAAATCCACGAGAAGAATTACCCTACCCATGATCTGGAGTTAGCGGCCGTAGTTTTTGCTTTGAAGATTTGGAGGCACTATCTGTATGGAGAGAAGTGTCAGATCTTTACCGACCACAAAAGCCTCAAGTATTTCTTTACGCAGAAGGAGCTGAACATGCGTCAGAGGCTTTGGTTGGAGCTTGTGAAAGACTACGATTGTGACATTAGCTACCACCCGGGTAAAGCTAATGTAGTTGCGGATGCTTTGAGCAGGAAAGTCGCAGTGATGGCTCACTTGACGATGCAGAAACCTCTTCAGATTGAGATGCAGAGGTTTGATCTTGAGACTTATCCTCGAGGTAGAGTTCCTCGTTTATCTACCTTGACTATCCAGTCCTCTCTTATTGACCGTATTCGCAGCGGTCAGGCAGCAGATGAGCAGTTGGCACAGTGGAAGAAGAGAGATGAAGCCAAGGGCAGTGTTTTGTATTCAGTCAGCGACGGTATTGTGAGATACCGAGATAGGATATGGGTTCCTAGCAGTGATTCTATCCGAGCAGACATCTTATCAGAGGCCCATACGTCCCCGTACTCCATTCACCCTGGGAGTACGAAGATGTACAAAGATCTGTAGCTATTGTATTGGTGGCCAGGAATGAAGAAGGACATCAGGCGTTTTGTATCCGAGTGCCTGACTTGCCAGTTAGTGAAGGCCGAGCATCAGAGACCAGCAGGTTTGCTCAAGCCTCTCCCTATTCCCGAGTGGAAGTGGGAGAATGTTACCATGGACTTTGTGACCGGATTGCCGAGGTCAGCCAGAGGATCGAATGCTATCTGGGTAATTGTAGATCGCCTTACCAAATCAGCGCACTTCTTGCCTATTAAGACGACTTTCACCATGGTTCAGTATGCAGAGCTGTATATCCGAGAGATAGTCCGACTCTATGGTATTCCAGTTTCTATCGTATCCGACAGAGATCCCAGATTCACTTCCTCGTTTTGGAAGAGTTTGCATTCGACTTTGGGTACGAAGTTGCTGTTTAGCACAGCTTTCCATCCGCAGACAGATGGACAGTCGGAGAGAGTTATTCAGATCTTAGAGGATCTTCTCCGTGCTTGCGTCATTGATTTCTCTGGGAGTTGGGAGTCGAACTTACCATTGGTAGAGTTCACCTATAACAACAGTTTTCAGTCGTCTATAGGTATGGCTCCGTATGAGGCGCTGTATGGCCGCAAGTGTAGATCTCCTGTTCATTGGGATGAAGTAGGAGAGAGAGCAGAGTTGGGTCCAGAGATTGTTCAGCAGGCAGCAGAGGTAGTAGTCAAGATTCGTGATAGAATGAGGACTGCTCAGAGCCGACAGAAGAGTTATGCCGATCAGCGGAGGAGAGAGTTAGAGTTTGCAGTGGGCGATCATGTCTTCGTGAAAGTGGCACCTATGAAGGGTGTCATGAGATTTGGCAAGAAAGGGAAGCTCAGTCCGAGATTCATTGGACCGTTTGAGATCCTTGACAGAGTTGGGACGCTTGCTTATCGTGTGGCTCTTCCGCCAAATCTGGCCGGAGTACACAATGTCTTTCACGTCTCCATGCTGAGGAAGTATATGGCAAATCCTTCGCATGTGCTGAATTTAGAGCCGTTGCAGCTTACTCCGAACTTATCTTATGAGGAGAGACCCGTGCAGATCCTAGACAGACAGGAGAAGAAACTTCGGAACAAGCTCGTTAAGCGAGTCAAAGTCAAATGGCTCAACCATTCAGAGGAGGAAGCTACGTGGGAGTCTGAGCAGGAGATGAGAAGTCGATACCCTGAGTTTTTCGGTAAGTTCTAATTTCGAGGACGAAATTTCTTTTAAGGGGGGAAGGATTGTAGAACCCGTAAATCAGTAGACGTATAAGCCATGCATAATTCTAGATTTTTAAATTTAATTGACTTCATTGCATGATTATTTTAAATGCATTTATTTGAAGTTAATTATTCATTATTTCAGTTCAGTAGTTTGATTTTTAGCATTTCAGTTATTTCAGTGAGGCCGGACCGGAGTCGGAGTTTTGAGGTAGAATTTAAGATTCGAGAAATATTTCCAGAAGTTAATTTAGCTAGCAAGTAAGTTCATTTAAGTTAGTAAGGGAGGTTCGAGGATTTAATTTAATTATTTGAGGTGATTAAGAAATGAACTCATTTAAGTTATTAAATTAAGGGGTTAACTCACTAAAATTATTTAAAGGATTAGTAAGGCTTTCAAGGATTATTAGTTGACTAGATAATCAACATTTCCCTTTATTTTATTATGCATTTTTCGGTCACCCTTAGTGCTAGAAGATTCATTTTCCAACTCATCAACTTTGACCAATTCTTTGCATGTAATTAGTAGGATAATTCTAGGATTTTTGGGAGCACAATTTAATTAATTAATGGACATATCCTAGACTAGAAAATAAGCAAAATTTCGGCCACTACCTCCTAGAAGCATCCACCAACTCATTTGATATCAATTCAAAATTTAAAATTCAAAGGGGAGTGGACTTGGTCTTGATTCTTCCTTATATTGTGCACCCTTCTCCTCACACCTCATAACCATTTTTCCCCCCTCTCCTTTTCGAAAATTCAGAGTGAATTCACACTCATTTTCAGTAGAAAAATCGTGAGGTACCTAGCCAAAAAGAAGAGAGAAAAATCGAGAGCAAGGTAAGGTAGAAAAGAGAAGCGCTCCACCTCCTCCGTGCCGCGTCGTCGTCGTTTCGTTCGTTTTCTTTCGAAACGATACCAGGCATGTCTAGATTTCTTTCAAACCTCAATCAAGTCATATTATCATTTATTTTTCAGTACATGATCATGTTTATTCAAGTAAAAATCGAGATCCATGTCAAAACATTTTGAAACCACACATGCAGAATTTTCGATTTCCTTGGCAAGCTTCACGGTTTCTTTTGTTTTGTGAGTTTCAGGTATTGTATCGACTCCAGGCTCCCAAGGCGGCTTGTATACATGTAGTAGGATGCATTAGGACCATGTTGGTCCATTCAAACCAGCCCCATGCTTGCTGGAAATTCAGAATGACAGCAAGTCCCCATAGGTGCAGAAAATGTTGTTCGAAAATTCAGTTTCTTGTCATGGAGGAAGGATCTGATCTTGGCTGCCCCAAGGGCCTATAGCCATGGTTGGATCACTTCCCTAGCATGTCTAAGACGTGACTAAGTTGCCCTTTTGGTGGCTTGGTCCATGGTTCATCGGTTTTTAATCAAAACGTCACAACAGCCCCTTTCCCCATTCGGCCCCTTCCATTTTTCAGCATATGGTTTCGTTTCTTTTGTTGCTTGGTATGGATCTTGGTTGGCCTATGGCCCTTAGCCACGGTTCATATCGTGCTCCTAGATGTCTAGATCGTGCCATGGTCAATCAAATGGCCATTGGAATGACACGAGACATCGATCATAGCATAAACACTACACACGCATGCACGTTGCTCTCGGTTGGACCCTTCGGTTGAGTTTTAGTGTGATGCGGATTGTGGCTGGCCTAGGGCCCTTAGCCATGGTTCAAATCATTCCTTGAGATGTTGGTAAGATTCTCTGGTCGGTGGTTCACTCCCCTAATGGCCGATAGTCTCGAAACCAACGCAAGTCTTGTAGTTGCGCAGCTGCTAGAAATTACAGCAAGTTTCTGTGTCGGTTCAGAGGCTCGTTCGAGTTCATGGTTGGCTTTTAGCCCATGGCCTTGGACTGGACAGTGCCTCATTGAGTTAGGAAGGTCATGTTTTTGACCGTTTGTCATTTAGATCATTTTTGAGGTCGAACGAGAATTTACGGTGCAATGTGCCAAATTGACTCTCGAAAGAGCGTTTCGTGTTTTGGCCTCCATTTCACCTAGATTTCGACCCTATCATTTTAGGAGCATTATTTTATGATTTTTCAGTATATTTTAATCATGACTATACGTCGGTTCAGTGTCGGTTCAAGTTGGCTCGGAGTCATGATTAAATGCGAAGTCATTAGGCGTCATAGTCGCATCTTTTAAACGTAAATTGCATAGTTGGTCAAGTTTAAGCTATTGCATAATTTTCATGGCACAGTTAGGTTGCAGCGAGCCTGGGAACGATCCAATCCAATCCAGTTGGTAAAATTACAGGAATTTTCATTACGCCAGTTAATTATTTTACGTGCATTAAATAGAAAATGATTATTTTTGAGATTTATGCGATATGGCTTGTGGTTCATTCACTATGTGGGAGTGTTATTTTATACGGTCGCCAGTGACCGATCAGTTCAGTATGGTACCACCCGGTCGCCAGTGACCGGCCAGCTCAGTTCAGTTTCAGCCTCCCCGGTAGCCAGTTACCGATCAGTTCAGCTTAGTGCAGTGGCCACAGGCGTAAAACATAATCTCAACAGAAAATTTTATCAGTTATTTCAGTACAGGCTCCAAGGAGCAAACATTTTTACTGTGATTATCAGTTCATTTATGCACGTATTATAATTGCTCAGTACAGATTATTTTCAGCATGCCTCAGGACATGATATTTTATCCCATGCATATTTTAAATTCAGATTTTTACTCGTTACCTGCGATATATGCATGCTGAGTCTTTAGGCTCACTAGACTTGATTGTTGTAGGTACTGATGAGGCCACGGCCGAGGGAGGGGACCAGTGAGCCAGCTTGGGTCGGTAGTAGTGGCACCCGAGGACCTCAGTGCAGCAGTTGTTATTTTATTCCGCAAACAATTTTTATCAGTGGTTGGATAATTTTTAAATTGTTTTTGTTGGCAAAACTTTATTTTTTTCCGCTGCTATTATTTTAAACATTGAACTTGATTCCCCAGTGATTTTATGAATAAAGCCATTTAAGTTCTTTTAAAAAGAAAATTTTTAATTTTTCGCAAATTTCAAGAAATGAGTTTTAGGCCCCTTTACAGCTGATGTTCAACCTGAGAAGATTGAGACATATCTTGAACTGGCTCTTCAGCAGTCGGTTGTGGAGATGGCTCGTTCTGTGGGGAGGAGGATGAATCTTTTTCTGCATTTGAATTGGAGGATTTGTCAGGAAGAACCAATTCCTGATCCTGTTCCCAAAATCTGATTTCACCTTGTAGACCACTGAGATCTGTGTCCAGTTGGGTGATCACAGCTCTATCATTATATGCAGTTGGACCTGTGGGATTGTAGTTGGATTTCAGCTTTGCAACCATTCTAGTCAGCTTTTTGGCTCGAATTTGATCAAAGAAATATTTTTGCCTTTCCAATGCTTGGCCAATAGTTGCAGCTTTGACTATTTTCAGCACAATTGCTTCAAGTTTAGTAAAATTTTTCAGTTGGGATTTGTGCTTCAACTCTTTGACAAAAATCTCAGTCCTAAAACTTTTTCAATTATCAAAAGATTTTAATTTCGAAGTGGCAAATGCGTTGACCTGTTCCCAAACCAGGTCATTGTGAGTTTGGATTGTATTAGATGGCCTTGGTTCTTCAACTAGCTTGCCCTTTCCTTTTTCAGTTGTGAGAATGTGAGGAATATCCAAACCAGAGTGAGTGGTTTCCACTGGTTCCCTCAATATAACACCTTTAGATCTGGCCCGAGGCAAAATGGTAGGTCGATTTACATGCGTTTTTCTAAGCTGTATTGATTGAAGTACGGCATTGCAATCTCCTATGTCTCTTGACGTTTGAATGTTCTTTCCCGAGACATGTTCAGTTGAAGGGTGCTTAGCATACGGCTGAATATATCAACTGGTCATTTTCCAACTGATCAGTCTTCTTTATTAGATCAGCTGATTTCAGTTGTTAAGTCCAGTTGCTGAGTTCAAGTTTACTCGATCTGTTGGTTCGTATTTTTAGTTGGTTCATATTTTGTCAAACGCCGGAATTTAGTTTCCAACAATTTCGCCCTTTATGGTGTTTGACAAAACTAAGTAAATAATAACTGAACATCTGAGCTCATTGTAGATAAAATAAGAGATTGAATTTCTTGAACTGAAAGGGATCTTGATTTAATAACAGCTTAATCTAATAATCTGATTAACTGCTTCTGCTGTTTCTCAAGATGCTCTTTGATCTTTGATTTCTTCCCCCTTTTTGTCAAACAAATCCATATTCTCAGATAATTTTCGAACGTCAGTGGAAAGAATTTTGACATCTGCGGAGATACTTGAGGCAGCAGTTTGTAAACAAGTCTGCAGCAATTCCATTTTATTAGAAACAGAAGTTTCCAATCGCTCAACTCGTTGACTGATTATATCCTGAGTTGTACAGAGACTTTGAGCTAGACCTCTGTTATTCTTCATCTCAAGTACAGTTCGGGTAAGAGAATCCATGTTTGCTTGAATGTCTTTCAGTTTTGCTGAATCAGATTCAATCGAAGAATCCAATTTGACAGTATGAGACAATTGTGTGGATTGAATTTTCTTGATTTCAGTAATCATCTGCTGCATATTGTGCTGCATATTCTGGATTTCTTCAAGAACAAGATCCATTTCTGTGGATTGAAGAGGAGGTGACTTATTAGATGTTCTTGGTTCATGTGAGACTTGATCAAAGACCACCATGGTCCTATCAGATAATATCGTTTCAGAAACAGTCTATGCTAGAATGTCTGTTGCAGCAATTTCTTCGTGAATTTGAGGTGGTGAAAGTGGATTTTGACCAAAAGATAACGCTTGGTCAGTTTCCACTGGTGCCTCTTGTTGAGAGTTTACTGAACTTGGTTCTGGCTCCTTTGTTTGAATGAGCAATCAACTCACCACATTTTCAGCAACTGCTTGACCTGGAGATTTTTCTAGTTCATCAGTTTGAGTGACTTGTTCAGCAGAGATTTCTGGCTGAACCGGTGCTTCTTGTTGTTCTTGCATTGAATCAGGGACTGGCTCTTCAGCAGCAAGTGGTTCAACTAGTTCTTCAGATGGTATCTGAACTTCTTTTTCTGGTTGTTCAGTTGAAGGAGCAACTGATTCAGAATGTATTTCTTCAAGCTGAGCTTCCAGAGCTACAGCCTGAATGATTTCATCAATGTTTGCAAAAGATAGTTCAGTTTTAGAATACAGCTGATGTTCAATCTGAGAAGATTGAGGCATATCCTGAACTGGCTCTTCAGCAGTCGGTTGAGGAGATGGCTCGTTCTGTTGGGAGGAGGATGAATCTTTTTCTGCATTTGAATTGGAGGATTTGTCAGGAAGAACCAATTCCTGATCCTGTTCCCAAAATCTGATTTCACCTTGTAGACGACTGAGATCTGTGTCCAGTTGGGTGATCACAGCTCTATCATTATATGCAGTTAGACCTGTGGGATTGTAGTTGGATTTCAGCTTTGCAACCATTCTAGTCAGCTTTTAGGCTCGAATTTGATCAAAGAAATATTTTTGCCTTTCCAATGCCTGGCCAATAGTAGCAGCTTTGACTATTTTCAGCACAATTGCTTCAAGTTTAGTAAAATTTTTCAGTTGGGATTTGTGCTTCAACTCTTTGGCAAAAATCTCAGTCCTAAAACTTTTTCAATTATCAAAAGATTTTAATTTCGAAGTGGCAAATGCGTTGACCTGTTCCCAAACCAGGTCAATGTGAGTTTGGATTGTATTAGATGGCCTTGGTTCTTCAACTAGCTGCAAAGAGAAAATTTCTCCGAAGGTTTCTTCAGATAGGATCAACAGCTGATTATTGACAGTTACAGAGATGCTTCCATCAACAATGACAAACCCCTTCATATAGAATTCATTTACTTCCTTGGGGTATATTTCCTGTGAAGATTGTCCCAAAAACATTCTGAGACCAGCAGATTCAATCTTCAGAAAAACGTTCTTAACATCAGCTTCTTGAACTGATAAAACTGAGTCAAAATCAATGGCCATAGCGTTCAACATGTAAGCTGGGATTTGATTCGCCATTTCGACAGATAAAATGATCTGAAATTCGTAAACGATAAGCTCTGGAATTAGTATGCTATTAGAAACTTATTGTATGCGTAAGAAGAAAACTGAATTGAAGAAGGCTTAGTACAGTTGTTCGTGACTGTTCAAATTCGGGACACGTGTCAGTCCATTAAAAATTTTGAGTAAAACTATGTGTACGTGTGCTGTGGGCGTTTGTGAAAAAGCTGAAAGGTTTAAAATAGGCCACGTTATGAATCTGCAGTCACGTCACTTGATTTGGAATATAATATGTTTTAAATTTGTTAACTTATGTGAGAAGATTTGTAAAATATCCAGCTGAACGATCAGTTGGGAAACTGATTCATTTCAGTTGAGAGTTCACAAACAATTGTCTTCTCAGTTAACCTCTTCAAAACTGATATTCCCCCTTAATCGATGCAAAAAATAATTAAAGCAACGATATAAAATAAATTTAAAGGTCAGAAAGATTATCGTTTGCTGAAACTGTTGACGACCCTTCATCTTTCATGACTCTTGGCTATAAGTAGAAGTGATATGGTTAGTTTCAGTCATATTGAAAAACATATTCAAAGTAAATAGAATGGTAGATGCTAGTAGCTCGAGCGCTTCGCCATTTTCTTTGGAGACTAGGAAGGCTGTGATAGAAGATGAAGTATTCTATGAGAGTCTTCACTACTGGGAGAAGCTTCAGAAGCTTGAGTTCCTGTATAATACTGGCGAGGTTACCACTCCCGAGCTGATGGCAGAGTTGAGAAAAGTGTGGGAGCACTTGCACATAGCTGTGTGGGTGGATATCTTCACAGATGGTCATATCTATCAGCTGATGCTTCGAAAGGAGCTGAAGATCCTTAGGCGCAAAGCTGGTTCTCACAGCTTTTCCAAGACATCTACTGGACCTTTATCTGCTTGGTTGAAGATGTGGATAATTGTTGTAGAAGAGAAATATAATGATGTAATCCAAGCAAATATTTATGGTTGAATGAAACATTTATTTTACCTTAACTTTGTTTTCTTTTTCCTGCAAATAATAAGTTTCATTAGTTATTATATATGAATTACGATCCATCAACAAATGAACTGATGACTGGTTAAGCGTTAAGTAATAAATGTCAAACTGATATCAGTTGATAATGAACAACTGATAGTTAAGAAGCCTCGGTAAATGAGAAAGACGCTTCGGTTGATTTGAGTCTCTTCAGTTTCTTCAACATTTAAATCTCATCTGTCTATAAATAAGAAGATAGAATGTGAGACAATAACAGTTCAATATGTCGGATTCAAGTAACTCTAATGCATGCAGTAGTTCGCATATCCAAGTTAATGAGCAATTAAGTCCTTATTTAGAAGAATTGAAGAAGACAATGGAAGAATATGTCTTGATGAGAGAGAGTGATGTCAACATGGTTCAAGATTCATGATTTGCAGAGGGTAAGTAGAAGTGGTGTTGATCCTACTCGTGCTCAAGAAGCAAACAGCAAGAAAATACATTGATCGTTTTGAAGTTAGGCATGTTACAGATCTGATTGATGACAAATGTCTGTTAGAAGCAATGTTATGGAAGGAATGGCATGTGGTTGAGAAGATTTCTACAACTAGGTCATTTTCTAGAATCCAAATTTATGAGTTGAATAATTGGATTAGAGAATGGCAGGATTCAGTTGGTTCTATAATATCTTCTGTAAACTGGGATCGATGGTATTCTTAATAAAATATTATTTTCAATTTGTTGTGTTCTTATTTTCTGCAGATAATTCTATTAGTAAAGCAACATTACTAATAATTTTAAGACAGATCAATTAAACCAATAATATTGTGTAAGTAAGAAAACTTAGTCTCGGGTAATGGTTTGGTGAAGATGTCAGCTGCTTGTTGGTCAGTTGATATATACTCCAGTCTAATGTCCTTCTTCAAAGCATGATCTCTAATGAAGTGGTGTCTGACGTCTATATGCTTTGTGCTTGAGTGATGAACTGGATTATAGGTGATGGCAATTTTACTCGTATTGTCACAAAATATGGGCGAATTATTTGTAATTACTCCATAATCTCTCAGTTGTTGCTGGATCCAGATCAGTTGTGCACAGCAACTACTAGCAGCAAGGTATTTTGCTTCAGTTGTTGAGGTAGCTATAGATGTCCGCTTCTTGTTGAACCAAGAGATCAGCCTGTCTCCTAGAAACTGACAAGATCCACTTGTACTTTTACGATCAAGCTTACATCCTGCATAATCTGCTATCTGAATATCCAACTAAATTCAAAGTAGAGTCTTTAGAATACCATAACCCAACATTTTGTGTACCCTTAAGATATTTCAAAATTCTTTTAGCAGCTGAGAAATGTGATTGTGAGGCCCGGGGCCGAAGAGGGCGGGGGGTGATCGCCGGTGCCATCAGTTGCACGGACAATGAGCGGCTCCTGGCAGGCTTCTAGGTGGAGGGAACATGAATGAACCGACCCACACGGGAATGAGAGGGATTCCAAGACTGTTCAATGTAATGGACTGTACAGTTAAAGATGGCTTAAAAGATTTGATTTGTACTACTCATATCACGAAGGTGCATCTTCTTTTCGGTAGCTCATCACATAAGAACTCCAAAGTTAAGCGTGCTTGACTTGAGGCAATTTTGGGATGGGTGACCTCCTGAAAAGTTTCCCAGGGTGCGTGTGAGTGAGAACATAAGCACGCTGGAAAGACTCGTCTTGATACAGTGAGGACAGTCGTCGAATCTGGGGCGTTACAGTTGGTATCAGAGCCGACCTCTCTTAGTACGGTGTGGTTCGGGGACGAACCAAGCGGAAGCTGGTGGGCATGTGAGGCCCGGGGCCGAAGAGGGCGGGGGGTGATCGCCGGTGCCATCAGTTGTACGAAAAATGAGCGGCTCCTGCCAGGCTTCTAGGTGGAGGGAACATGAATGAACCGACCCACACGGGAATGAGAGGGATTTCGAGACTGTTCAATGTAATGGACTTTAAAGTTAAAGATGGCTTAAAAGATTTGATTTGTACTACTCATATCACGAAGTTGCATCTTTGGGATGGGTGACCTCCTGGGAAGTTTCCCAGGGTGCGTGTGAGTGACGACATAAGCACGCTGGAAAGACTCGTCTTGATACAGTGATGATAGTCTGAAAGAGGATCGGTTACGGTGACCGGAAGCGCAACGAAAGTTTAAAAATCGAATTTTTACAAGAAATTTTCGGCCACCCCTTATAATGTGTAGCAAATACAATAAAACACAAAAATGACATTCATAGTGTGTTTAGAATTTTACCTATCAATCACAAGGATTGATGTATGACTCCAACTAAGGTGTAAACACCTTAGCTCCTCAATGGTAGAAACTATCTTCAAGCTTTCTTTGAGCACTCCTTGCTCAACTATTAAGCCCACCACCAACTAGGTAGATCCCCTCTTAATTTGCACTAGAAAATTAAGAGGATTTTTCAAAGAGAAGTATATTTCTTCCTCAACACTTGAAGAAGAAAAATGAAGAAAAATTTCGGAGAGAATTTTTTCGATATTTCGGCCAAGAGAGATGGAATGAGGGGGAAAGGAGACTTGTCTTGGTCTTGCCAAAAAGCAAAAGGCAAAAGTAGCATGCCAAACTTTGATATTTGAAAAAGTTGTCTCCAACTCTTCACCTCCCATGCATGCAATATTATATGGTGTTTTTAACAATTAAAAAACCATGGACTAAATTTAATTATCTCAAACATTTTGAGATTAATTAAACATTACTTGAATTTACTCAAGTTCACTAGTTAAATAATTTATTTAAATTGAGCTCTACCAGACTCAATATAATTTAATTAATTCAATATTTGAAATAATTTAATTATTTAGACTCTACTAGGTCCACTAGTGTTTAATTAATTCAACACTTGAATTAATTTAATTTAGTCCATAATAATGTTTATGAAAATCATAATTTTCAAATACATTATTCACTTGGCCAACTTTTAATTTAGGAACACATTCATAAATTAAAATTTGCATTTCTCTCATAGAAGTCATACTTCTATTTTTCTTTACGTTTATAAACTCATTTATAAGCCGTTCAACACATTGAACTATTTCTCCTTTATAGAAGTCATACTTCTAATTTTCCTTACGCTTATAAACTCCTTTATAAGCCGTTAAACACATTGAACTATTTTTACTTCTCAACGGGATCTAGAAAGCTAGTACTTGTGTGGCCCTCAATGGTTCATTGATACAACTAGCCGTGGGTTCACATCTCCATGTGATTCGGACTAAACATGTCGTTATATGAGCATACCCCAATTGCTCCATTTTTACTTATCAACTCCTTGATAACAAGAACGTCAGAACTCAAGTCTGATAGTTCCCAACCAATCATGTTAAACGCATAGCAGCATCGCTTACATGATTCCCTAGGTATCAAATGATAGTGCCTGCAAGAACCATTCAATTATAGTTAGCGTACATTACGGTCCCTTCAACTCATATATCACGACCGATTCGACAACCATTGGTTTATGGAGAGTTGTCAATGAATCGATACTATGTGTCATGTCGTAGTTGCATCGATGGTGTAATCTATAAAACCCCTTTCATAATTACCACCATACTCTGATCAGAGATTTCAACCTACATACACATAAGAACACATAGGATATCCATACCCGAAGGTAAGCGGTGAATCCCCGACTACAATGCATCGACTCCTATATGTTTCGACAGAACACCCAACCTTGCCACCTGATGACCCCATGAGAGTCGGTAAACAAGTCAAAATGTAATTCTAGCACATAGAGTCTCAATGTTGTCCCGGGTCATAAGGACTAATGGTGTACAACCATAAACTAGGACTTTTCCACTCGATAAGTGAGAACCACTGGGAAAGTCCTTTATAGAGGGTTGTTCAGTGCACTCTACCAGGAGCACCTATCTGCATGCTCGGACATCACAATGTCCCCTACCATTGAAACATGATACTCACATCGCAGATAATAGTCTCGAATTCTAGCGGCCTATATCCTTCTTAGCGGCGGCTGAATCGAATAGGAACTGTTTAGAATATACAGTATTCCAAATATGAGTTTCATGATACTCATCATATGTGCATCTCATATTTTTTCTACTATATGTATATTCAAGGGCTTTATCTATGCAACTAGCATGGGTATACATATAAAGATTTTCCAAAACAATAATTTCAAATATTATTAAAATAAAGATTGCTTATACATAGAGTTTTATTGTGAACACTCGGCCAACACTTGGCTCGACGGGCACCTACTCTAACAATCTCCCACTTGCACTAGAGCCAACTACCCATATGCTTCAAACCCATTGATTCGCGATGCATCTCGAATAATGGTCCAGGTAAAGGCTTAGCTAGTGGATCAGCAACATTATCTGCGGAGCCGACTATGTCAAAAGACACTTCTTCCTCTTTCCACAATCTCTCCGAGGATGTGGTATTTCTCAATACATGTTTGGACTTCTGATGAGACCTTGGCTCCTTTGCTTGAGCTAAAGCTCCCGTGTTGTCACACAACACCGTGTGAGGAGCAACTCCATTAGTAATGACGTCCAACTCTTAGACAAAATTCCTTATCCAAACAGCCTCCCTTGCTACATCTGATGCAGCAATGTATTCGGCCTCTATGCTGGAATCCGCAGGATTGTCTTGCTTGGAACTCTTCCAAGAGACAAGCAGCACCATTGAGCATGAATACAAACCCAGAGGTTGACTTCGAGTCATCGATATCGCTTTGGAAGCTAGAGTCGGTATAGCCTTCCAATTTCAGTTCTCCACCCCATAGACCAAGAACAATTTATTGGTCCTTCTCAACTACTTGAGGATGTCTTTCACAGCTTTCCAGTGTCGAAGACAAGGGTTCGATTGATATCTACTCACTACACTTAGTGCAAAAGCCACGTCAGGACGTGTAGATATCATCCCATACATGATGCTACCAATCGTAGATGCATAAGGAATGCTTGTCATCGCCGCTATATCTGCATAGTCTTGGGAGACAGACTTGGATAGGGACACGCCATGACACATTGGTAGATGTCCTCTCGTGGACTCATCCATCGAGAACCGCTTCACGATGGTATCAATGTATGTGGACTGGGTGAGACCAAGCAATCCTTTTTGATCTATCTCTATAGATCTGTATTCTCAATACAAAAGATGCTTCACCCAAGTCCTGTATCGAGAACTTACTTGCTAACCATATTTTAGTTGATTTCAATATTCCTACATCATTCCCAATGATTAGAATGTCATCAACATAAAACACCAGGAATGTCACAACACTCCCACTGACCTTTTTATACACACAGGGTTCCTCAGGATTCTTAGCAAAACCAAACTCTTTGATTGTACTGTCGAATCTGAGGTTACAACTTCTAGATGCCTGCTTTAGACCATAAATAGATCTTTGAAGTTTGCATACCATATGCTCACTTCCGATAGATATAAACCCTTCGGGTTGAGACATGTAAATCTCTTCCTTAATATCCCCACTAAGAAAGGCTGTCTTGACATCCATCTGCCATATCTCATAGTCATATCATGCAGCTATGGCTAGCAATATCCTTATGTACTTGAACATTGCAACTGAAGAAAAGGTTTCCTCAAAGTCAACTCCTTGTCTTTGAGTATATCCTTTTGCCACCAATCGCGCCTTGAAGGTCAATACCTTCCCATCCGCCCCAAGTTTCCTCTTGTAAATCAATTTACACCCTATGGGAACAATTCCCTCAGGTGGATCCACGAGATTCCACACTTGGTTCGAATGCATGGAATTCATCTCAGATTCCATAGCTTCAAGCCATTTGGATGAAACGGCATCATATAACGCTTCCTTGAAGGTCCTTGGATCACATCCATGGATAGGCTCATCATGGCCCTCTTCAAGAAGCAGACCATACCTCATAGGTGGTCTCGAGACTCTCTCGGATCTTCTAGGAGCTTGTATCTTCTCTCTTGGCTCTTCGGGTGTGGGTTCTACAATTGTGGGTGTCTCTCGAACCTCTTCGAGTTCTATCATCTCCCCTTTCCTATCCAATAGAAATTACTTTTCAAAAAGGTTGCATTCCTAGAAACAAACACCTTTGTTTCTTGGGGATGATAGAAGTAGTATCCAACCGAATTCTTTGGATATCCCACAAAGTAACATAAAATGGATCGACTATCCAATTTATCTCCCACTACCTGCTTTACATAAGCAGGGCTCCCCATAATCTAAGATAAGAATATTTGGGAGGCTTACCCATCCATATCTCATATGGTGTCTGCCTTTGAATGGACATTTAGTGGAATATCTTTCAATTTTAAGTTTTAGAGATCGTTTTCAAGTTCTCCAGTATCAATTAAACATTCATTCTTGTAAATGTTGCAAACACCTTTGCAAAATAAACAAGAATATCCATTTTTATCAACATATAAATGGAAACAATAATTTTCACAAAATTAGGTACAAACAAAACATCTCATAAAATTAATTTAAAACTATTGTTGAACAATAAGTAAACATCTTCAACAGCTTTGGCAGCAACTCTTGCTCCATTGCCCATCCTCAAGAAGGTCACACCTTCCCTAAGCTTTCTACTTCTTCCCATCACCTGTAACTCATTACAGAGATGTGAACCACAACCGGTATCTAATACCCAAGAAGTAGAGTTAATTGAAATGTTTACTTCAATTTAGAAATACCATTTCCAGAACGCTTCTGGGCAAGATATTCCCTGCAATTACGCCTCCAATGTCCAGGCTTCTTGCAGTGATGACATACATCATCAGTCTTGTAAGCCTTAACTGATCTGGCTACCTCAACGGGATTCGGAGATTGCCTCATCAAGGGCACGTTCTTCTTGGGACGTTGGAAAGAACGCTTCTTTCCCTTCCCATGTGGATCAATCTTCGTACTAGATGAAGAACCCACATAAAGAACCAACTTCTCTTTCTTGATGGTTGATTCAAACGTAACAAGCATATTCACCACCTCCTCAAGGGTCGGCTCTATCTTGTTTATGTTGAAGTTCACCACAAAAGGATCAAATGAGCTAGGCAATGATAACAGCAACACCTCGGTGGTCAACTCCGAAGGCAAGATCAGATCCATGCCAACGAGTTTTTCCACGAGCCCAATCAACTTTAGGCCATGCTCATGGACCGAGGCCCCATCTCGCATGCGCAAAGTGATCAGCTCCTTGACGGTAGCATGCCTAAGAGGCCGTGTTTGCTCACCAAAGAGCTCCTTGAGATGCAAATGAATGTCAGCAGCACTCTTTGCATCCTCAAAACGCCTCTGCAGCTCATCATTCATAGAAGTCAGCATATAACAACTGGCTATCAAGTCATGGTCACACCATTCCTTGTAAGCCTGCAATTCCTCAGGAGTGCAGTCAGTCGGAGCCTCAACAGGGGGCGACTCAGTCAGTGTATATGCTACCCTTTCCGAATTCAAGACGATTTTCAGGTTTCTTAGCCAAGTGAGGTAATTAGGTCCAGTTAATATGTGTTTGCTGAGTATTACGGATATCGGATTGCGAATCGAAGACATTGTCAATTTGTACTGAAAAGTAAAAACAGATAAATGTTGATGACTATTTTAAAATATTTAGTAAGATATGAAGTTTGGACTTTTACTTCATAAATATTTGCTCCCACTGTTTTGACATCTTTCACTACCCTCTAGTGAAAACGGGAAACTCCTTTCCTCAGTAGGTACGCAAGGTCCAATTAGCAAATTATGATCCCGAATAATATCAGCCATTCACAATTCCTAAAAGGTAGTTTCCAATTGCATCACAATGCAACCCTCTATGTAAACTTTTGTCTCACGTTTGATTAGGACCCAATAATATGACGTCGTTCATCTTCACGTGTCAAGTCTTACCCATCGATGTTGAACCTTAATGGACGGTCGCCATGAGTTCCCCCAATAATATGAGCCGAAATCATGGGAGTTCCACATAGTTCACATCACCATGTCAATGGATGTCACAGCTTTCCGGCACCCAGAGCTCCCCCAATAATATGAGCCGAGCCCCGAGTACGGGTAGCGTTCATCATGCACCCATTGTCGATGGAAGACAAGGAAATTATAAAAAAACTTATAATTCCCCTTTTCGGGCTTGATATTAATTTTGAATCTTATTCAAAATGAGGGTTTTAATTTCGAAAGGTCTCATCATTAATTTTATTTTAAAAGCTCGCCATGTTTGATCGTATGTTTGCCGGATTCATGCAACTTTGTTATTATCATAATAATAATGCACATACTCATTATTTATAACATATCATGCATATCTTATAAACAGTAAACAAAACAAGGATGATCAATCGCCCCAATACTAACGGACCGTGTGAGCTAAACACGGGCCTTGGTCCAATCCTAGGGAAATGCACGGGATGCAAATGCAACTATTACATAAGCTTCCAATATTTACATGTCTTCGATCTTCATAATCATCATGGCGACCATCTTCCAATCTTGATCATCCACTATACTAATATTCACAAATAAATATCCATGGCAAATAGGGATACATCTCATGGGGTGGGAACGGGCCATAAACCAAGCCCACTTGAAATTTGATAATTATTACAATCATTCAACACAAAATATCCTAGCATACACCTAGCAAATTGGGTTTGGGCTTTTGATCATCCTTCATGCACAATATCACATATCATACACCATCAATTAATTATCACAATAATTAATTGATCTAATATTATATATCTTGATCCAATCACTAACCGCAACGATTATAAACTAAATTAACAAAGTATACAAACACCTTTGTCTACTTTCCAATTAATTTATTTATAACAGAATTTCTTATAAATCACCATTTACTATAAATATTTAAAGTCCAACTTAAAGTATTTATTTCATGAGAAAATATTTGCAACTTTTGTAATTTTAAACTTAAGGGCCCAAAAACTCATTTTTCACCAAAAACATTTTGGCCCATTTAAAATTCACAAACATGTTAACCATCTAATGGCCCAACAACATCAAGGCCCATGACACTTTGATTATCCAAAACACTTTTGGAAACCCTAGTCGTCATCGCCGTCGTCGGAGCTCCGTCGCCGCATTCCAGCCAACTTACCAAAAAATTTTTATTTTTTTTTATTAAAAACATGGGGCTGTTCGGGCAGCCCCTTGGGCTGCCCTAGCTGCACGTTTCGGGCAGCCCCTCGGCAGCACCTCGGGCAGCCCAAGCTGCCCGAAATGGGCAGCAACTTGCTGCAAAAAATTCCCCCGAAACTGGCCTTGATTCGATGCAAAATTTTGTTCTCATGCGGTTAGAAATCGATCTCAACATAATATCTTGTAAATGCTACACCAAATCATAACCATAGCTCGGATACCACTTGAAAGAAGATCGGTTACGGTGACCGGAAGCGCAACGGAAGTTTAAAAATCGAATTTTTACAAGAAATTTTCGGCCACACCTTATAATGTGTAGAATCACAAGGATTGATGTATGGCTCCACCTAAGGTGTACACACCTTAGCTCTTCAATGGTAGAAACTATCTTCAAGCTTCTTTTGAGCACTCCTTGCTCAACTATTAAGCTCACCACCAACTAGGTAGATCCCCTCTTAATTTGCACTAGAAAATTAAGAGGATTTTTCAAAGAGAAGTATATTTCTTCCTCAACACTTGAAGAAAAAAAATGGAGAAAAATTTTGGAGAGAATTTTTTCGATATTTCGGCCAAGAGAGATGGAATGAGGGGGAAGGGAGACTTGTCTTGGTCTTGCCAAAAAGCAAAAGGCAAAAGTAGCATGCCAAGCCTTGATATTTGAAAAAGTTGTCTCCAACTCTTTACCTCCCATGCATGCAATATTATATGGTGTTTTTAACAATTAAAAAACCATGGACTAAATTTAATTATCTCAAACATTTTGAGATTAATTAAACATTACTTGAATTTACTCAAGTCCACTAGTTAATAATTTATTTAAATTGAGCTCTACAAGACTCAATATAATTTAATTAATTCAACACTTGAATCTAATTTAAATATTTGGACTCTACTAGGTCCACTAGTGTTTAATTAATTCAACACTTGAACTAATTTAATTTAGTCCATAATAATGTTTATGAAAATCACAATTTTCAAATACATTATTCACTTGGCCAACTTTTAATTTAGGAACACATTCATAAATTAAAATTTACATTTCTCTCATAGAAGTCATACTTCTATTTTCTTTACGCTTATAAACTCCTTTATAAGCCGTTCAACACATTGAACTATTTTTACTTCTCAACGGGATCTAGAAAGCTAGTACTTGTGTGGCCCTCAATGGTTCATTGATACAACTAGCCGTGGGTTCATATCTCCATGTGATTCGGACTAAACATGTCCTTATATGAGCATACCCCAATTGCTCCATTCTTACTTATCAACTCCTTGATAACAAGAACGTCAGAACTCAAGTCTGATAGTACCCAACCAATCATGTTAAACGCCTAGCAGCATCGCTTACATGATTCCCTAGGTATCAAATGATAGTGCCTGCAAGAACCATTCAATTATAGTTAGCGTACAGTACGGTCCCTTCAACTCATATATCCCGACCGATTCGACAACCATTGGTTTATCGAGAGTTGTCAATGAATCGATACTATGTGTCATGTCGTAGTTGCATTGATGATCTAATCTATGAAACCCCTTTCATAATTACCACCATACTCTGATCAGAGATTTCAACCTACATACACATGAGAACACATAGGATATCCATACCCGAAGGTAAGCGGTGAATCCCCGACTACAATGCATCGACTCCTATATGTTTCGACAGAACAGCCAACCTTGCCACCTGATGACCCCATGAGAGTCGGTAAACAAGTCAAAGTGTAATTCTAGCACATAGAGTCTCAATGTTGTCCCGGGTCATAAGGACTAATGGTGTACAACCATAAACTAGGACTTTTCCACTCGATAAGTGAGAACCACTTGGAAAGTCCTTTATGGAGGGTTGTTCAGTGCACTCTACCAGGAGCACCTATCTGCATGCTCGGACATCACAATGTCCCCTACCAATGAAACATGGTACTCACATCGCAGATACTAGTCTCGAACTCTAGCGGCCTATATCCTTGTTACCGGCGGCTGAATCGACTAGGAACTGTTTAGAATATACAGTATTCCAAATATGAGTTTCATGATACTCATCATATGAGCATCTAATATGCTTTCTACTATATGTATATTCAAGGGCTTTATCTATGCAACTAGCATGGGTATACATATAAAGATTTGCCAAAACAATAATTTCAAATATTATTAAAATAAAGATTGCTTATACATAGAGTTTTATTGTGAACACTCGGCCAACACTTGGCTCGACGGGCACCTACTCTAACACAGTCGTCGAACCTTGAGCGTTACAATGATTGCTTAGGATTTGCTTGAAATCTAGCACACATACACACAGCAAATACAATATCAGGGCGTCTGGCAGTTAGGTATAACAATGACCCTATTAAACCTCGATATAATGTCGCCTCAACTGATATTCCCCCTTGATCAGTGTCCAATTTTACTGATGAGCTCATGGTAGTATTTGCAGCTGAACATGATTCCATGCCAAATTTCTTCAGCAGCTCCTTTGTATATTTAGTCTAACTGATGAATATGCCAGTCTCCAGTTGCTTCACTTGCAGTCCAAGAAAGAATGTCAGTTCACCCATCATGCTCATTTCAAACTTATCCTGCATCAGCTTAGCAAACTTTTCGCATAATTTGGGGTCTGTTGACCCAAATATGATATAATCAACATAAATTTGAACTAATAAAATGTGATTATTCTTAGTAAATTTGAACAAGGTTTTATCAACTGATCCAATAGAAAAATCATGATCTGTTAGAAATTTTGAGAGAGTTTCGTACCAAGCTCTGGGAGCTTGTTTAAGACCATATATTCTTTGTTCAAATGATATACATGATCAGGAAAGTTGTGATTTACAAAACCTCGGGGTTGTTCAACATATACTTCCTCTTGTAGCTGGCCATTTAGGAATGCACTTTTTACATCCATTTGATAGACTTTGAAGTTCTTGAATGAAGCATAGGCAAGGAATATTCTGATTGCCTCAAGTCTTGCAACTGGTGCAAATGTTTCATCGTAATCAATTTCCTTCCTCTTGCCTATATCTTTGTGCTACCAGTCTCGCTTTATTGCGCACAACTGAACCATCCTCGTTCAGTTTATTTCTGTATACCCATTTTGTCCCTATAATAGTTTTTGAAATTGATCTTGGAACTAAGTTTCAGACGTTGTTATAAGTGAACTGATTTAGCTCTTCTTGCATTGCATTTACCCAGTTAGGATCAGCAAGAGCTTCATCAGTTTTCTTTGGTTCTAGTTGTGAGAAAAAAGCTGAATAGATAAATAAATTTAGCATTTGATTGCGAGTTCTTACTAGATCAGATGGATTTCCTATAACCAGCTCAGGTGGATGTGACTTTCTCTATCTCTACTCAGTATTTGTTTTATCAGCAATTTCTTCAGTTGGTAACTGAATACAGTTTTCAGTCTCAGTTGGTGCTTCGTCAACTGGTATTTGAATGTTATCATTATGCTCTATCAACTGATCATTAGCAACGACTTTCTGTGCATCTGATTTATCCAGTACTTCTGGTTCAGGTGTTTGAAATATGTTTTGATTATTATAACATTCATTTTTGTCATCATCTTCCAAACTGATATCTGTAAATCGATCAACTAGCTCAACTTCATCAGTTGGCTTATCAGTTAGTTCAGTTTCATCGAAATCAACATGAGCTGATTCTTCAACATTTAGGGTTTTCTTGTTGAAGACTCTATAAGCTATACTAACTGATGAGTATCCAAGAAATATTCCCTCTGCAGATTTAGCATCAAAGCCTTTTAAATAATTTTTACCATTATCAAGGATAAAACATCTGCAGCCGAATATTTTGAAATAAGTAATTATACTTTTTCTTCCATCCCAGATCTCATATGGTGTTTTCATATGATTCTTATTAATCATTGATCTGTTTTGAGTATAACACACAGTGTTTACATGCCTCTGCCCAAAACATTTGAGAAATACCAGAATCAGCAAGCATTGTTCTAGCAGCTTCTTTAAGGGTCCGATTTCTTCTCTCAGCTACACCATTCTGCTGAGGAGTTCTGGCTGCTGAGAGCTCATGCTTAATTCCAGCATTCTCTAGAAAATTTGAAAGAGTTTGATTGATGAATTCATTTCCTCGATCTGATCTGATTCGATCAATTCCAACTGATTTTTCTTTTAAAAGTCTTTTGAAGAGCTTTATCTGTTGTGAAGTAGTATGGTCTTTAGATTTGAGAAAAATAACCCAAGTAAATCTTGAAAAATCATCTACGACTACCAAGGTGTATTTCATTACCCCCTAAGCTCATGACTGGTATAGGACCAAAGAGATCCATGTGCAACAGTTCTAAGCAGCGAGATGAAGATTTACAACCCTTGTTATCGGGATGAAGATTTACAACCCTTGTTTTTAAAAGAAGATCGTACTTGTTTACCATACTGACATGCTGAGCAAAGTTTTTCTTTTGAAAAGTCTATTTTGGGCAAACCAGTTACAAGTTCATGTTTACTCAGATAGGCAATGGTTTTAAAATTTAAGTGGTTTAGTCTCTTATGCCACAACCAGTTTTTAGATGATTTGGAAGCAATAAAATAAACTGGTGCATAAGTTTGATCATTCCAACTGATTTTATATGTGTTTCCACAACGTTTGCCAGTTAGTATGATTTCATCAGTTGAAGTTTTGACTGAACATGAGTTTTTGTCAAAATGTACTGAGAATCCACTGTCGCATAACTGACTGATGCTGATCAAGTTATACTTCAGGTTTTCTACTAATAGAACATCTTTAAAAGTAAAGTTACCATGGATAAGCTTACCCTTACCCACAGTTCTACCTTTGGAATTGTCCCCAAAACTGATATTTGGACCACTATATTTGATCAGTTGAGATGGCACAATTGCATCTCCTGTCATATGTCGCAAACATCCACTGTCCAAATACCATATTGAGTTTTTGTTCGTACCTGTTACCTATAGTCACACACATAATATAATTTGGTACCCATATCTATTTGGGTCCTGAACTGATTAGTCCTTTAGGAACCCATACTTGGATTAGTCTAACAGACTTTCCAGTAGCTGTATTCCAAATTGTTTTTCTCGGCTTTTGTGTGCTTGTGTAGTGCACGGATGATACAATATGTGTTTTAGCTTTATTCAACTGATTATTCAGTCTACATCTCTTCTGAACTGGCTTGCAGTTATAGTAATTGGAATAGCCATTCGAATAGTTTTTGTAAAATCTCTTTGATGACTGACTTTGTGAATTAGTTGAGAATTTTTTACTATAACCAATCCCATATCTTCTAGCCTTGTTCATATTCTCAGTAGGTTGCTCAATCAATTTACTGGGCTCAATTTGTTCTTGTATCACTGCTGATTTGACAAAGTGAATGTATTTCCCTTTGTCTATTGTTAGCTTTGGTTGAGTATCATTTGGATACATTTCTCCTTGAGTGTTGAACCCTAAACCAGTTTTATCAGAAACGGATTTTTGTGAAATCTGCATCTCATTTAGTGCAATAGATGATTTGTTCAAAGACGGAATAAGCTCAGTTTGTTTGAGTTTTCAAGCATCAACTTCTGTATTAATGACTGATTTTTGTTTCTTTCTGCTTTTAACTCTTCAATTTCCATTTTTAGACTCAACCCATCGACTGATTCATCAGTTTTTGTTTTATTGTCTGTGGGATCAGTTTGCTTTGCTTTGATTTCTTCAAATGATGATGCAAGCTTTTGATACTCATTTACCATGTCATGTAGTGTTAGATTGAGTTCTTCTCGTGTGAAATCAGTTGAGCTGAAATCAAATACCTGTTGGCTAGATGATTCTTCTGCTGCATCATTAGCCATCAAGCACTTTACTTCCTCATCATCACTAAAACTGCATGAACTTTCTGGTTCTGACTCTTCGCTGTCAGTTTCTGCCCATTTAGATTTGTTTTCTTCAGCTAAGAGTACCTCATGTTTCTTTCTGAAGACCTTCTTATCTTCCTTGGGTCTTCTTTTGCGTTCATATGATTTCTTTCTTCTATTAGTTGAGCCTTGACTGTCCTTCTTGGGTTTAGGACAATCAGCAATGAAGTGACCTGATTTGCCATAGTTATAGAAGGCATTTGGTTCATCTTTGGAATTGTTCCTTTGGTATGGCTTCTGGAAGTTCCCTTGATTCTTTCTCATGAACCTTCCAAATTTTTTGATGAACAATGACATAGCATCATTACTCAACTGATCAGCAGATTTTTCGACTGAACTGATTGGTTCAGTTCTGACAGCAGCTAGAGCAGTTGTGGCTGCAGAGGTAGATGGTTCTCCTTCTCTGGTCTGCAGCTCAAATTCATAGGCCTTTAAATCAGCAAATAGATCATGAAGTTTGATTTGGTTCAGATCTTTGGACTTCCCCATTGCCATGGTCTTGACATCTCATTCCTTGGGAAGACCTCTTATTACCTTCAGTGCAATCTCTTTGTTGGTATACACTTTTCAAAGTGCATTTAGCTCATTGATGATACTGCTTACTATTTCATCATACTCGTGCATTGATTCTCGTGCTTTCATTTTGATGTTATCAAACTTTTGTACTGCAACAGAAAGTTTATTTTCTTTGGTTTGATCATTTCCTTCACACAGCTGGATCAGCTTTTTGGCTGTCTTACAAATTTTTATTTTGCTGAAGGTTACTTTGTCCAGCGTTTTGTACAGAATGTTTTTAGCCACATTATCAAGATTTGCTTTTCTTTTATCTTTAGTTTTCCATTCATCTCTGGGATTTTCTATTCTTTGTGGTGCTCCTTCTGTAATGGCAACTGCTGTATTTGTTTTTAGAATATTCATGGGTCCATCAGTTATGACATACCACATGTCATCATCTTGTGCAGTCAAATGAGCCTGCATTCTGATTTTCCAATCATCAAATTCTTCTCTGGAGAACATGGGAATTTTGTTGAATGAAGTCATGCTGGCAAGTTTTTAGATCAAAAGTATTCAAGAACAAGATTCAACCTCTCTGATACCACTTGATAGGATCGATTAACGTATCAAGAATGTTTAGAAGGGGGTTGAATAAACACTCACAGTTAAAACTGGTCTTTTCTAATTTTGAGTTTAGTTTGGTGACAAACTGATTCTCGGAATCTTGTTGGTCAATGACAATCAGTTAAACTAAAGTAGTTGCGGAAAATAACTGACTGAAAGATAGAATACGAAACTGAAATAAAGTAGGCAAGGGTTGTTTCTGGATGTTCGGAGAATATAATTACTCCTATGTCACCCCTTCTATCTCAAGGATAGGATATCGACTAAAAGACTTTGATCAAATACAAGAATTGTACTGACCCACTTCAGTTTGGACTTAACACTGCCAAAAACTGAAACTCTTAGTTTAATAGAATGTTCTCAGTGCGTAACTGATCTTAGCACTATCGAATTTCAATGATTATTTCAACTTGCTAGTGAGCTCAAATTGTAGCCTTAACTGCTACGAATATATCAAGTAAGAGTGAGCTAAGATTTTGACAGAGTGACAACAAGTTTTTGAATAGTGTTGACTCCCTTTTTCTTTCAGCTGTTCTTCTATCATATTTATAAGCTTCTTTTCTTCAACGGTAACTTGAGATGAATTTGAATCTTTGTATCCGTTTATTTCTACTTGATTATTCCTTGGACATTGTTTGCTTCATTTATTGTGATGCGGCGTCTTAATTGCTTTCGCCGAAATGCGTTTTTCTAAGCTGTATTGATTGAAGTGCTGCATTGCAATCTTCTATATCTCTTGACGGTTGAATGTTCTTTCCCGAGACATGTTCAGTTGAAGGGTGCTTAGCATACGGCTGAATATATAAACTGATCAGTTTCCAACTGATCTGTCTTCTTTATTAGATCAGCTGATTTCAGTTGTTAAGTGCAGTTGCTGAGTTCAGTTTACTCGATTAGTTGGTTCGTATTTTCAGTTGGTTCATATTTTGTCAAACACCGGAATTTAGTTTCCAACATATTGGTAGTATCATGTATGGGATGGTATCTACACGTCCTGACATGGCTTTCGCACTAAGTGTAATGAGTAGATATCAATCGAACCCCGGTCTTCTACATTGGAAAGCTGTGAAAGACATCCTCAAGTATTTGAGAAGGACCAATAAATTGTTCTTGGTCTATGGGGGTGGAGAACTGAAATTGGAAGGCTATACCGACTCTAGCTTCCAAAGCGATATTGATGACTCGAAGTCGGTTAACCTCTTGATTCATATTCATGCTCAATGGTGCTGCTGTATCTTGGAAGAGTTCCAAGCAAGACAGTACAGCGGATTCCACCACTGAGGCAGAATACATTGTTGCATCAGCTGCAGCAAAGGAGGCTGTTTGGATAAGAATTTCGTCCAAGAGTTGGGCGTCATTCCTAATTGAGTTGCTTCTGTCCCGGTGTTTTGTGACAACACGGGAGCCATTGCTCAAGCAAAGGAGCCAAGGTCTCATCAGAAGTCCAAACATGTATTGAGAAAGTACCACATCCTCCGAGAGATTGTGGAAAGAGGAGATGTCTCGATTGACAAAGTCGGCTCCGCATATAATGTTGTTGATCCACAAACTAAGCCTTTACTTGGACCATTATTCGAGAAGCATCGCGAATCGATGGGTTTGAAGCATATGGGTAGTTGGCTGTAGTGCAAGTGGGAGATTGTTAGAGTAGGTGCCCGTCGAGCCAACTGTTGGTCGAGGGTTCATGTTTAAACTCTATTTATGAACAATCTTTAATTTAATAATATTTGAAATTAATGTTTTGGCACTTCTTTATCTGTATACTCATGCTAGTTGCATAGATAAAGCCCTTGAATATACCAATAGAAGAAAGAATATGAGATGCTCATATGATGAGTATCATGAAACTCATATTTGAAATACTTTATATTCTAAACAGTTCCTAGTCGATTCAGCCGCCGCTAAGAAGGATATAGGCCGCTCGAGTTCGAGACTAGTATCTGCGATGTGAGTACCATGTTTCATTGGTAGGGGACATTGTGATGTCCGAGCATGCAGATAGGTGCTCCTTGTAGAGTGCACTGAACAACCCTCCGTAAAGGACTTTCCAAGTGGTTCTCACTTATCGAGTGGAAACGTCCTAGTTTATGGTTGTACACCATTAGTCCTTATGACCCGAGACAAGATTGAGACTCTATGTGCTAGCACCACACTTTGACTTGTTTACCGACTCTCAAGGGGTCATCAGGTGGCAAGGTTGGGTCTTCTGTCGAAACATATAGGAGTCGATGCATTGTAGTCGGGGATTCACCGCTTACCCTCGGGTATGGATATCCTATGTGATATCATGTGTATGTAGTTTGAAATCTCTGATCAGAGTATGGTGGTAATTATGAAAGGGGTTTCATAAATTACACCATCGATACAACTACAACATGACACATAGTATCGATTCATTGACAGCTCTCGATATACCAATGGTTGTCGAATCGGTCAGGATATACGAGTTGAAGGGACCGAACTGTACGCTAACCATTATTGAATGGTTCTTGCAGGCACTATCATTTGATACCTGGGGAATCATGTAAGCGATGCTGCTAGGCGTTTAACATTATTGGTTGGGTTCTATCAGACTTAAAGTTCTGACGTTCTTGTTATCAAGGAGTTGATAAGTAAGAATGGAGCAATTGGGGTATGTTAAAATAAGGACATGTTTAGTCCGAATCACATTGAGAGGTGAACCCCCGTCTAGTTGTATCAATGAACCATTGAGGGCCACACAAGTACTGGCTTTCTAGGTCCCGTTGCGAAGTAAAATAGTTCAATGTGTTGAACGGCTTATAAAGGAGTTTATAAGCGTAAGGTAAAATAGAAGTATGACTTCTATGAGGGAAATGTAACTTTTAATTTGTGGAAGTGTTCCTAAATTAAAAGTTGACCAAATAAATAATGTATTTGAAAATTGTGATTTTCATAAACATTATTATGAACTAAATTAAATTAATTCAAATGTTGAATTAATTAAACACTAGTGGACCTAGTAGAGTCCAAATAATTATATTAATTCAAGTGTTGGATTAATTAAATAACATTGGGCCTTGTGGAGCCCAATTGGAAATAACTATTAAACTAGTGGGCTTGAATAAAATCAAGTAAAGTTTTAAATGGACTCAAATGTGTTTGAGACATTTAAATAAAGTCCATGGGCCTTGTAATAGTTACAAGCCCAAGTCACATTGCATGCTTGGGAGGTGAAGAGTCGGGGAATACTTTTTATTAAAAAATTGCATGGCATGCTAAAGGTCGTCTCTCTACTTTTTCAGGGACCAAGAAAAAGTCTTCCCTTCCCTCCTACACACATAGTTGGCCAAAATTTTTTAGGATAATTCTCCTCATTTTTTCTCTCAATTTTGTTCTTCAATTGTTGGAGAAAACACTTACTTCTCAAAGAGAAAAATGCGCTACATTTTCTAGTGCAAGTGTAAATTGGATCTTTTAAGTTTGGTGGTGGGCTTGATTTTTAAGAAAGGAGTCCAAGGAGGCTTGTAGATTGTCTTGCCATTGAAGAGCTTAGTTGCTTGACAACTAAGTTGGTGCCAAACATCAATCTCAAGAGATTGATAGGTAAAATTTCATAACACCCTATGGATGTCATAGTTTGTGTTTTGTATATGTTACATGCTAGTACATGAGGTGTTCAAATTTTTATTTAAAAATTTCGGTTTTCTTGCCTTGAAAACAATTTTTGAACTTCCGTTGCGCATTTGAACGCCATAAAACCGATCCTCTTTCACACTGTGGGTTCCTAGTAGTGATTCCTTGAGATCAGATGTCATGCGTGAGGCCCACAGCACCCCGTACTCCATCCATCCAGGGAGTACGAAGATGTATAGATATCTATAGACTCTGCATTGGTGGCCGAGCATGAAGAGAGATATTCTACGTTTCATCTCTGACTGTTTGACATGTCAGCAGGTCAAGGCAGAGCAACAGAGACCTGCAGCGAAGCTGAGACTACTCCCTATTCCCGAGTGAAAATGGGAGAACATTACTATGGACTCTGTGACGGGACTACCGAGGACTATTGGGGAATATAATGTCATTTGGGTGATCATTGATCGGCTCACAAAATCAGCACACTTTTTACCGATTAGGAAAACTTTCACCATGACTCAGTACGCAGAAATGTATATCAGAGAGATAGTAAGACTGCATGGGATTCCAATGTTCATCATGTCAGATAGGGATCCGAGGTTTGCGTCTGCATTTTGGAAGAGTCTGCATCAAGAATTGAGTAATAAGCTGCTATTCAGTATTGCCTTCCATTCTCAGACCAACAGACAATCAGAGAGGGTGATTCAGATTTTGGAGGACCTACTCGGAGATTGCATGATCGACTTCCAGGGCAGCTGGGAGCCAAAGTTACCTCTCATGGATTTCATGTACAACATCTATCAGGTATCCATTGGAATGGCTCCATATGAGGCATTGTATGGGAGAAATTGTAGGTCGCCTGTCTACTGGGACAATGTAGGAGAAAGGGCAGAGTTGGGGCCGTATATTGTCAGTCAGATTGCAGAGTTAATAGTCAAGATCTGAGACAGGATGAAGACCGCACAGAGCCGAAAAAAGAGTTATGAAAATCAGCGGCGCATATATCTTGAGTTTGCACTAGGAGATCATGTATTCATGAGAGTTGCACCGATGAAGGGTGTGCTGAGATTCAGTAAGTAGGGCAAGCTCATTCCTCGATTCATAGGGCCATTCGAGATCTTAAAGAGAGTTTGGACGCTCGCATACAAGGTTACATTTTCGCCAAAGCTGGCGGGACTTTATAATGTGTTTTATGTCTCTATGCTGCGGAATTACATGTCGAATCCTTTGCATGTGCTGAACTTTGAGCCACTTCAGCTGACACCTAACCTGTCTTTCGAGGAGAGACCCACTCAGATATTGGATAAATAGGAGAGACTCCGGAACAAATTGATCCACATGGTCCAAATCAAGTGGTTGAATCATAACGAGGAGGAGGTTACGTGGGAGACGGAGACCGATATGAGGAGTCGCTACCCGGAGTATCAGTATGTTTAAAATTTCGATGACGAAATTCTGTTTACAGGGGGAGAATTGTATGGTAAAGGAAATTCGAACTACGTAACCTAACTGCATGCAATCTAGGGTTTTATTTAAAATATGTTTTTAAAGATTTTTATGCATTGAATGCATGATTATTGCATGGATAGGTGTTTATTTCATTGTTTGTTAAGGTTTCATTTATTAGAGTTTCATTTCGTGCTCGAACAAGTAACGGAGACCGGGGATAATTAGGAAAATGTTTAATTAATTTTTTTTAATATATGGTGTATTTAAGTAGGATTTTTGAAAATGAGCCCTGGTTGGGTACTTCTACTCGCCGAGTTATATTTTTACCAGTACGCTAAGTTTAACAATTCAGAGGATTTTTTGACGGTTCAGGCAATATTTTCGTAACGTACCAAAACGAAATACTTTTCGAAAATGTTTTTGGACTTGATGGGTTTGTTTTATTGCATAATGGGCTTAAAACCCTTTTAAACACATTTATTTTAACTAGGGCCCATTATACACTTATATTTTATTTAAAAACCTATCAATCCAACCTAACCCTAAACCTAACCTAAAGCACACGGCTACCCCTCCCTCATAGCATCATCATTGCGAAAGTTCTTCAGCCGCTTATGCTCGAAAATCCTCTCTGGCTTTCAAGAAAAATCTTCCCCCGCCTCTTTGGTACGCGTTCTTCGGAAGGGTCTTCAAGTTTTCGAGCGTATAAACATTAAGGTACACCATGTATGCCTTTTTCTCATCATTAACGCTTCTTATATGCTGCTGCGTGTTGGTGTTCGCGTGAGAATTTAATTTAACTATCATGTAGTATCATCTTTGCAAAAGTTTGATATGAAATATGCATCTTTTTGACTCGTAACTAACGTTTCTTGATTATTGTGAAATGGGATGCTATTGCTGGTGGTTATAAGGCTATTCATGGAAAGATATATGGTTGTATGTCGGCGTTTCCGGTTAGATCAAGCGTCGGGGGCGAGGGCCGGCTGTAGGGAACTAGACCAAGCCATGATGCTGACCGTAAGGGGTCTGAGATGTGGCCTTGAAGGGCTCACCAACTGCTGATTACACTGATGTATCCAACCGTAGCACAAGGACTAGCGACTAGGTTAGGGCGTGGGCTCGGTTTCTGGTGTAACGTGCGGGGCTTGTTGCATGGGCAGTATGGTTAGCTAGGGTTGGTCCATGAGGGCCTCAAGGGTCCAGTCTTGATAACATTATGAGTGATTAGGTGGTGGTCCGCTTGGTCTTGTGCTAGGATCGAATATTATATCCCAAGGTAAACTAGGGCTTCGGTTATCTTTGGTGCAGAAAATTTCATAAACAATCAAGGAGATTTCGAGGGTTCTAAATGGTGCGAAATGAGTTGTAAGGGGTATGTGTAAGTGTTTTTAAGTTATGGTGAAAATTTGGAAAAAAAATTGGTTAAGTTTCAGGTTGATTCGGGTCAAAATCGGGACCCTGGTCCAAGTTTTAAAGCAAATCGTATAAGTTTTGGAATGAGCTCGAGTTTACTTCTAAGAAATTCCTATAAATATGTTTTTAGTTGTTTTAAGGAGTTTGGTTAGCTTCGGTTCAAAATTTTCAGGTCCATGGGTAAAATGGTCAATTAGGGTTTCTAGGGGCAAAATGATCATTTTGCACGCGAGTCGAGTCAGCAGTCCTGACAGCGTCCTAAACCTGATTTGACATGTTATTAATGTTACTGTTATCACGAATATGACTTTTTATTTAAATATGAAAAGTACCTTGGATGCTTGATTTTAAAGAAAAATTTAGGTTTACACATGAATTTATAAGTGATGAATATGATTATATGTTTTGAAGGATGAGTGTTGGTTTTGACTAATACGATGACATGATAATACAATGACATGTAAGGCAGAGGCTCACTGGATGGGTAATACTGTGGGGACCCGGGCTCTAACTCAATTCTTTTTGGGATTAATTGGATCTTTATTCAATATGTGGGTCAAATTTTCGCTTTTTAACATTAATTCAAATGTAAACACTAAACATAATATATTTCTTTATTCAATTACAACACATATAATATACATGTCATGTCTTATTCATATTCTACAAACCAGTAATTATATACAGTCCAAATCAAAAGTACAACTACTAGTTCATCTGTTGCGCCCGTGATCACCACGCTATGTCCATCTCTCATCTCTGTCGTGACCCTGATCCTGCCCCACCTGTTGTTATGCACACATACAGACATAACAACAGCCGGAAACACCGGTGAGAACAAATCCCAGTATAAAACATGTATACATGCTGATACGAAATCATAAATCATGCATGAAAGCAATAACCATGGCTCTATAGTCTATGAAACCGATCTATCTAAACATGCAATTCAAATCAAATCATATCTTGACTCGAATCGACTCTACTCTATGGATCCCGGTGTGAATAAGACGTCACTGTCTGTCACCTACCCTCCCAATCGGGGTAACTGTACGTCTTATTCCTAGACTTCGGTCAAGTCTGTATCGAATGTCTGCAATCGGAGTGAATCTGATCCGAAGCATCGATACCACCGAACATCTAGTTTGGCAAGTCTGCCAATGAATATCCTATCTCAAAGGCTTGAATATAAATCTATAAACAAGACATCATCATATCAAAAGATTTGAATATAAATCTATAAACAAATCACAATAATATCAAAAGATAAACAATAATTCTAGTATGTGATTTTGTTGGGAAACTCAAATTGAATCTCATTAGAGTTGTGTCTTCCCCAAACAAAACATGCATTATACCTTTCGTCGCACAATCTCAGTCGATATCGAAGTCTCGATGTCCAAGTCGCCAATACAAATCTGAAATGGCATCATCAATGTACATTCTATCAAGCTCTAGTATACCTCAATACACATAGGATTCAATATTTCATTTCAATGCAATTTCGATGGCATAACGACGGATTCTCGATATACTGATCAACTCTTTTAATAGTAGTCAATAACCATAATCCAAAATCTTCATGAATCACCTGTACTATTCTAAAATCTGCACCATCTCAATTCCATACATGCTGGAAATTCATAACAATCACATATAGTATTATTTCTTCTATCTCTTTTTCCATTATATGTTCACAACAATCATAAGAACACAAAATAGAAACCAAATCTGATTTCCTTTAACATCTCAACTTCAAAACATGCTGAACTTAATAAAACATATACCCTTTTGAAGCCCTTGATGCAAGGAGCAAGAATCTCCACTTGGTTCACAATTTGGACATGTAATTCTTTTACAATTCAAAATTTCCCACAAAGAAAGCTTGAAGGAACTCTCTCTTGTTCTTATTCTCGGCTGCTGAAGTGAAGGGAGAATGACTCCTGCTTGAATTATATATATATACCATGCCATGTGTCAACTTTAGAAACAAAGGTGGATTTCTCGCATGCAGCACCGCGGGTGCAGTCACTCTTCACCGCGGGTGCGCTGTGCCCACGGCATGCCTTTCGTTTTCTGAAATTCGGCGACCGCGGGTGCGGTACATATAAGACCCCGGGTGCGGTGTCATTTCTGTAAATACTTTCCAACTCTCTGTCCATCGACCGCGGGTGCACTCCTTCTTGGACCGCGGGTGCGGTGACCCTATTGTCAAAATAGTTAACTTTCTGTCCATTCACCACGGGTGCGGTGCTTCTCTAAGCGCGGGTGCGGTCTCTTCCTTCAAGCAACACTTCATCTTTTCATTTTATCCACATACAATCTAGGGCATTACATTTCTCCCCCTCTTAGATATTAGTTCGTCCTCGAACGTGAAATCAATTAATCAAAGTATGTACGTACAGCAGTAAAGTCAAAAGTTGAATAAATACTCACATCATGAGAATAACTCGGGATATTTCTGTTTTATATCTGCTTCTGTCTCCCAAGTCGCTTCCTCGGTGCCATGACGACTCCACTGGACTTTCAATTGTGGAATAGTCTTCGTTCTGAGCTGTTTTTCTTTCCGATCAAGAATCTGTATCGGTTGTTCAGTATAACTCAAAGTCTGATCAAGCTCAGATTCGTCAGGTTGAATGACATGAGAATAATCTGGCATGTATCTACGTAGCATCGATACATGGAAAACATCATGTATCCCGGATAGAGACGGAGGAAGAGCCAATCGATATGCTCGATCGCCAATCTTTTCAAGAATCTCGTATGGACCGATGTATCTAGGAGACAGTTTCCCGCGTTTGCCAAATCTGACAACGCCTCTGAAAGGAGAAATCTTCAAGAATACTCTGTCTCCCTGTTCAAATACTAACGGTCTACGTCTGATATTGGCATACTTGGCCTGTCTATCCTGTGCCGTCTTCATTCTTTTCTGAATGATCTTCACCTTCTCAGTCATTTCCCGAATCATATCAGGCCCAAGTTCTGGTACTTCAGATATATCATCCCAATATAGAGGAGATCTGCACTTCTTGCCATACAATGCTTCAAACGGTGCCATCTCTATACTCGTTTGGTAGCTGTTGTTGTATGAGAATTCACACAGTGGTAGTGAATCTTGCCAACTAGTGCCGAAATCTAGCACTACAGCCCTCAACATATCCTCTAAAGTCTGGATAGTCCGCTCTGACTGTCCATCTGTCTGGGGATGATAAGCAGTACTCAGGTGTAATGTCGTACCTAAGGCCTGCTGCAGACTGTGCCAAAAGTGAGAAGTGAATCGTGGATCACGATTTGATACGATAGACTTCGGCACACCATGTAATCTAACTACCTCTCTGACATACAATTCTGCCATCTGATCGTGTCGATATGTCATTCTGTATGGAATAAAACACGCTGATTTGGTCAATCTGTCAATAATGACCCAAATTGCACCACAGCCGCGGGATGATCGAGGTAATTTCGTCACGAAATCCATGGAAATGTGATCCCATTTCCATTCAGGAATAGACAAACTCTGAAGTAAACCTCCGGGCTTCTTTCTTTCGGCCTTCACCTGTTGGCAACTTAAGCACTTAGACACATATTCGGCAATATCTGATTTCATCTGTTTCCACCAGAACTGTGTCTTCAAGTCGTTGTACATCTTTCTGCCACCAGGGTGAATGCTGAACCGACTACAGTGTGCTGCTGACAATATTTGTTGTTTCAACTCTGAAGCATCTGGCACTACAATACGGTTATTCACATACAGGACAAAATCATGTATCTGATATTCAGACTAATGTACTGATCTGAATATCTGAACTGACTGCTGTATATTCTGATCTGTTCTTTGAGCTTCTTTGATTTTCATAATCAAATCTGGCTCAACTTGAATCGTGGCAAATCTTAATGGTTTACTATCTGTGTCAAATGCTAAAACAGACAAACAACAATCTTCAACTAAATTCGAAACACCTATCGTCGATAAGGATAGGGCACAAACCTTTCGACTCAAGGCATCTGCTGCTGCATTTGACTTCCGTGGATAGTACTTGATCTCGCAATCAAAATCTTTCAGTAGATCAAGCCATCTACGCTGTCTCATGTTCAACTCTGACTGAGAAAACAGATACTTCAGGCTTTTATGGTCAGAGTAAATCTCAAATTTCTCACCATAAAGATAATGACGCCAGATCTTCAAGGCAAATACGATAGCCGCCAATTCAAGATCATGAATGGGGTATCGAATCTCGTGTGGCTTCAGCTGTCTAGAGGCATATGCGATCACATGACCACGCTGCATAAGAACACATCCCAGCCCTCTGTGAGATGCATCACAATATACAACGAAATCACCAGTACCCGAAGGAATCATCAAGACAGGTGCACTGGTCAGCCTCTTCTTCAACTCTAGGAAACTAGATTCACAATCCGTAGACCACACAAACGGCGCATTTTTCTGTGTCAACTGGGTAATCGGCTTCGCAATACTGGAGAAATCTTTAATGAATCGTCTATAGTACCCTGCTAGACCCATGAAACTGCGTATCTCTGGCATAGAAGTCGGTCTCGGCCAACTGATCACAGCTTAAACTTTACTCGGATCTACAGAAATACCGTCTCCAGATATGATATGACCCAAGAAGACAACCTGTCTCAGCCAAAACTCACACTTTGACAGCTTCGCATATAATCTTTCATTTCTCAATGTTTGCAACACAATTCTCAAATGATTGGCATGCTCATCCAAATTCTTAGAGTACACCAAAATATCATCAATAAAAACAATCACAAATTCATCTAAATACCTCCTAAAGACACGGTTCATTAATCCCATAAACACCGCTGGAGCATTCGTTAAACCAAAAGGCATGACAATAAATTCGTAATGTCCATACCTGGTTCGGAATGCTGTCTTTGGTATATCAATATCTCGTACTCGCAGCTGGTGATATCCAGATCTCAGATCAATCTTGGAATAGATAGATGATCCCTGCAACTGATCAAATAAATCGTCGATACGAGGCAAAGGATATTTGTTCTTTATCGTTGCCTTGTTCAGCTGCCTGTAGTCTATACACAATCTCATAGAACCGTCTTTCTTTCGCACAAATAGCACTGGTGCACCCCAAGGAGATACACTGGGTCTGATATATCCCTTGGCTAGAAGATCTTCTAGTTGTGCTTTTAATTCCTTCAACTCTATAGGCGCCATCCTATACGGGGCTCTCGAAATAGGAACGGTACCTGGAATAAGATCAATGCTAAAATCTACCTCTCGAGCTGGGGGTAACCCTGGAATCTCGTCAGGAAATACATCTGCAAACTCCCGTACTACTGACAAATCTGCCAATGCCGGGCTCGATTTCAGTAAATCTACTGAATAAATAAGGAACCCTTCTGCTCCTTTCTGCAACAATCTACTCATATTCAAAGCAGATACTAAGGGAATCCGAGATCTGGAACCCTTACCGTAGAATTTCCACTCCTCTGTCATTTCAGGTCTGAATCTGACAATCTTGTGAAAACAGTCTACGGTAGCTCTGTACTTAGTCAACATGTCAATCCCGAAAATACAATCAAAATCAGATAACCCAAGTACAACACATTCTAAATCGATCTCATGCCCTTCAAACTGTAGTACACAATGTCTAACTGAAGTCACAGATATCAGACCACTTCCCAACGGAGAAGAAATAGACACTACAGTAGCCAATGACTCTACAGGCAATGCATGTGTCAATGCAAAACGTTTGATATGAATGTATGTGATGCACCTGTATCTATCAATGCATATGCAGGATAACCGCAAAGAAAACAGTTACCTTCAATCACATCGTCTGGTGCATCTTGGGCTTGCTCTTCCGTCAGTGCAAACACCCTAGCCTGCTGTCTAGGAGGTTGGCTCACTGTCTGGCCACCACTGGCTCTAGGCTGGGATTGTGCAGATGGTGGCTGGAATGAATGTACAGATGTCTGTCTCTCAGGCTGAGTCACTGATGCTGATGACCCTGCACTCTGAAATCTCTGGGCACCTCTTTGGGGACAAACTCTGGCGAAGTGTCCCTGTTGCCTGCATATATTACATCTGCCCATCACTCCCTGACACTGCTTTGTGGCATGTCGGCCTCCACAAGTAGTGCAATACACAACTGTCACATATATACTCTGGCCAAGACCTCTCTGTCTTGACCCACTGGAGCTCGATGAACTGCTTGCTGCTCTCTTGAACTGCTTACCCTTAGCCTTCAAATAATCTTTCTTCCCACTACTACTGATTCCACTATCAAATCGAGGAGGATGTGGTGGAAACTGTGTGGCGAACGGTGGCGGTCTCTGACCCTGAACACTAGAGGAAGCTCCTCGCTGCCTAATCAAGCCAGCCCCTGCTCCCTTCGCTCGATTCAGCGCCTCAGAAAAAGTGTTGGGTCGCCCCGTGTTCACTAGGGTAAAGATGTCCGGATTCAAGCCATTTATGAACTGATCGGCCACTGCCTCATCATTCCCTGCTACGTGAGGTGCAAATCGAAGTAAGGACGAGAATTTGGCAACATACTCCTCTATGTTCCACTGGCCCTATCTCAAGTTGGCGAACTCGGCCCCTTTGTCTTTTCGGTATGACACTGGAATAAAACGTTGATAAAATTCATCTTTAAAGACTTTCCAAGTAATATCAATACCTCGATGTTCTAAGGCTCGTTTCGCTGTTAGCCACCAACTCTTGGCCACTTCTTGCAATTGATGCCCAATCAGCTTTACTCTACGTTCATCCTTATAGGCAAGTGATTCAAATAACATCTCTATATCATCCAACCAGCTTTCGCACTCCACTGCATTTTCTGTGCCCTTCAAGGTAGGTGGATGGAATGATTGAAATCTCTTCAACAAAGTCTCCATCGGTGTCGGAGTAACATCCATCTGAGTACCTGACGTACTACCCTGTTCTAGCACTTGTCTTGCAGCTGGTTGCGGTATCCTTCTAGGCGGCATATCTGATTATCAAACAGATTAGGATACAATCTATACAATCTGTCTCAGCCCTCCTCAGATCATATACCTCTGATCCAGAATCGGTTCTGATTCAGTCTTTACAAGCATATGCTGTAAATCAACTCAGATACAATACAACATATAATCGGGAAAGCATTAAATCATGCTAGCACATCAAAAGCAAGGAAGAAGACTCGATCTACCCCGCTCATTCTATTTTATCTCAGTCTACAGAACCTACTGCTCTGATACCACCTGTTGTGGGGACCCGGGCTCTAACTCAATTCATTTTGGGATTAATTTGATCTTTATTCAATATGTGGGTCAAATTTTCGCTTTTTAACATTAATTCAAATGTAAACACTAAACATAATATCTTTCTTTATTCAATTACAACACATATAATATACATGTCATGTCTTATTCATATTCTACAAACCAGTAATTAAATACAGTCCAAATCAAAAGTACAACTACTAGTTCATCTGCTGCGCCCGTGATCACCACGCTATGTCCATCTCTCATCTCTGTCGTGACCCTGATCCTGCCTCACCTGTTATTATGCACACATACAGACATAACAACACCCGGAAACTCCGGTGAGAACAAATCCCAGTATAAAACATGTATACATGCTGATATGAAATCATAAATCATGCATGAAAGCAATAACCATGGCTCCATAGTCTATGAAACCGATCTATCTAAACATGCAATTCAAATCAAATCATATCTTGACTCGAATCGACTCTACTCTATGGATCCCGGTGTGAATAAGACGTCACTGTCTGTCACCTACCCTCCCAATCGGGGTAACTGTACGTCTTATTCCTAGACTTCGGTCAAGTCTGTATCAAATGTCTGCTAATCGGAGTGAATCTGATCCGAAGCGTCGATACCACCGAACATCTAGTTTGGCAAGTCTGCCAATGACTCTCCTATCTCAAAGGCTTGAATATAAATCTATAAACAAGACATCATCATATCAAAAGATTTGAATATAAATCTATAAACAAATCACAATCATATCAAAAGATAAACAATAATTCTAGTATGTGATTTTGTTGGGAAACTCAAATTGAATCTCATTTGAGTTGTGTCTTCCCCAACAAAACATGCATTATACCTTTCGTCCCACAATCTCTGTCGATATCGAAGTCTTGATGTCCAAGTCGCCAATACAAATCTGAAATGGCATCATCAATGTACATTCTATCAAGCTCTAGTATACCTCAATACACATAGGATTCAATATTTCATTTCAATGCAATTTCGATGGCATAACGACGGATTCTCGATATACCGATCAACTCTTTTAACAGTAATCAATAACCATAATCCAAAATCTTCATGAATCACCTGTACTATTCTAAAATCTGCACCATCTCAATTCCATACATGCTGGAAATTCATAACAATCACATATAGTATTATTTCTTCTATCTCTTTTTCCACTATATGTTCACAACAATCATAAGAACACAAAATAGAAACCAAATCTGATTTCCTTTAACAGCTCAACTTCAAAACATGCTGAACTTAATAAAACATATACCCTTTTGAAGCCCTTGATGCAAGGAGCAAGAATCTTCACTTGTTTCACAATTTGGACATGTAATTCTTTTACAATTCAAAATTTCCCACAAAGAAAGCTTGAAGGAACTCTCTCTTGTTCTTATTCTCGGCTGCTGAAGTGAAGGGACAATGACTCCTTCTTGAATTATATATATATACCATGCCATGTGTCAACTTAAGAAACAAAGGTGGATTTCTCGCATGCAGCACCGCGGGTGCGGTCACTCTTCACCGCAGGTGCGCTGTGCCCACGGCATGCCTTTCATTTTCTGAAATTCGACGACCGCGGGTGCGGTACATATAAGATCGCGGGTGCGGTGTCATTTCTGTAAATACTTTCCAACTCTCTGTCCATCAACTGCGGGTGCACTACTTCTTGGACCGCGGGTGCGGTGACCCTACTGTCAAAATAGTTAACTTTCTGTCCATGCACCGCGGGTGCGGTGCTTCTCTAAGCGCGGGTGCGGTCTCTTCCTTCAAGCAACACTACATCTTTTTATTTTATCCACATACAATCTAGGGCATTACAAATAATGCCGCTGATATCCCCGTCGCTTGGTACCGCGGTTATACGTAGATGGATCAATTGCCTAATATGATGATACGAAAGTCACAACTAATGAACAAAATTCAAATTAAGAAAACGAACACCTATATGTTGATATGATGAGATATGTTGTGAACATGTTTATACTTCGACAGGTCATGATTATGCATACGACTTTTTAAACTACAATATTTTCATCGGTTAGTTGACTGCTATTAATTCAAAATGTGTAATTTTCAGTGGTACTCCATGCATGCATAAGATAGTAATTTTCGAAAATGAGTTTACAAAATAAATATTTCTAGTAGTATTTTAAGTATTAGATATTTCAACTTCAACGTGTTATCAGCTTAGATCAGAAGCACATTTCCCTCAGTGTATAAGAACACTTTAGTGTTGTATTCATAGATCAGATCTCACACACGCACACATCATCACTCACTCATACAAAATATTGGGCGTATTAATATGTTGAGTGAGTCTTGCACAAAGACGTTAAACTTGTGTATGTAGTCTTTAACATATAGACGCTGAATAAGTGTTGGCTGAAAGGTGCTGCCTTCAGTCTAGGCTAGTAGTTTAGTTAGGCAGTAGCGTAAGTCCTAAGCTGAGTGGGTTTGTACGAGGTACTTTATAAATCGAAGTTTTCTAGTGGATCCTACCTGAGGTGTTAGAATGGTTGATTTAATAGTAGTTGAAGTCTCCGAACATTCATAAACATATCTTGTGTACTTAACTATTTAAATATTGTTTTTAAATTAATTTGATCAGTTCAAGCTGATATCACTTCAGTTCTCACCATGACAGAATTGATACGAGCAAGAACTGATCTCCCTCATTTCAGTTATTCAGTTCACACAAGTTAAAAGACTTTCAAACTAATCATCTTTCTTAATGAATGATTATTTCGAGTACTTTCCACTTGATTTAAAACAAAACTCGATCTAATTCATCGGTGTTTACATTCTTAGAACACGAGCTATTGCAGCTCATTGAGAATATTGTGTTTAAAGCACCCTCACAGGTGTGAGAACCAATCCATCAATTGGTACCACAACTAGTTGTTCTAAGAAGAATAATTGAAAACTGATATTTTAAATTTGTTTCAAAATATTATTTAAAATGGTTATCAAAATCCTCTTAAAAAATTTCTATGAGTTTACCATGGGGAAAGAGAAGATTTTTGGATCTTCAACTAACATTGTAACCATTTCTCTCGACTCTGTAGTTTTGATGTTTTAGCAGCTTGAAGGGTTTTGAGTCCAAACTGCAAGCAGAAAAACTAAACTGATCAGTGGACAAGATTTCAGTTGCTAGTCTACTAATTCAGCTGATCAATAGATGAAACCCAACTACGCTGAAATGTTGAATGATTAGGAGCTTAATCATCAACAGTATACCGCCACTTCATTGCCATATCAGATAAAAGTAGATGATCAATGCAATTCAGCATCAGTTGAGTCCAGTTTCAGTCAGCTAGGCCGGTTAGCCAGCACAGATATCAAGTCCAAGTCAAATTAGCTGCTCTTCTAGCAAAAAAACTCAAGATTGATGCAGCATTTTAAAGCATTCAACCTGTTGTTGGTATATTCAGGTCTATTATGTATAAAATTACTGGTGTTTGATGTTATTTAAAATCTGCTAGTAGCAGTAATTTCCCTTACACATTTTTGTGTGCTTAAATGTATGATAGAAGGAATACGTATTTGATTTAATAAACATTATGTTTATCTAGTTAGTTTCTATGTAACTGAACTGCTATGCTAAGATTTGTTGCCTAAACTGCTTGAATGTTAAAAGATGCTAAAACTTCATTAAATCGTGTAAATGTTATAATTTTAAGGAGGAGTTTTTAATTAAGTTCCTGAGGGGAAGCTTTCTTATCCCACGAACTGTTAAACTCGTTTTTAATTCAGTTCTTTAGGGGGAGTTTCCATTAATTATTCCTCGAACATAAATTTTTTCTCTCTTAAATATTTTTTATTCTCACAAAGGGGGATAATTAGTATTAATTTTTTTCTTTAAAAATTTGCTTTAGTTGCTCAAGTTTTGTGATCATCATAAAGGGGGAGATTGTTGGAATATTTCATGTTCGCAATCTTAATTTTATTGTTAACAAAACTTGTTATTTTGTTTATAATGAATTTACCTAAGTGCGCAGAAAGCTACCGAGCCTAAACAGAAGCTATCGAGATGCAAACTGAAAGCGCCAGCTGATTGCCCAAACTGAACCAGTTCAACTGATATATCAAAGACCAATTCAACTTATTGTCCATCTGATAGGTAGTTCAGCAGAAGACCTTCAGAAGCCCGGCCAGCTAATGAAGATCCCAACAAATGAAGAGCCCAACTGGCCAGTTCAACTGAAGCAGTGATATTTTTTCAGCTGACGAGCAAACTGATTTCACCACACCAGTTCAAGACCACTTGAACTGTAAAGTTCAGAGCATTAGTTAGGAGCCGACAAGTTTGCCGAACATGACAAGCTTATCTAAATGGAATCTAGCTATGTGTATTAACTAAAACAATTGTCCAGTCAAAGGACAATAGTGAACATTGCAGTAGAGCTTAAAGTCAAGACTTTCCAGAATAACTGTCAGAAAGGACAAGACACAAATATTGAGGAATGGATTCAAACTGCAACAGACATATTTGACGAGTCTTGAAGAACGATCACAAAGCCTCTATAAATACAAGATCAAGACCATCAACAAACAAGTGTGTGAAAATCGTGAGAAAAGAAGAAGGGCACGCTCGACGTATATCACCTTACAAGAAGCAATTCTCCCAGATTTATGGGAACACTTCAATTTGTTATCAGCTTAGATTAGAAACATATTTCTCTCAGTGTGTGAGAACACTTCCGTGTTGTATTCATAGATCAATTCTCACACATGCACACATCATCACTCACACATACATAAAATTGAGCATATTCATAAGTTGAGTGAGTCTTGCAAAAAGACGTTAAACTTGTGTATGTAGTCTTTAACACATAGACGTTAAACAATTGTTGGCTGTAAGGTGCTGCCTTCAGTCTAGGCTAGGAGTTCAGTTAGGTAGTAGCGTAAGTCCTAAGCTGAGTAAGATAGTACAAGATGTTGTATAAATCAAAGTCTTCTATTGGATTATACCCGAGGTGGTAGAAGGGGTGACGTAGGAGCAGTTGAAGTCTCCGAACATCCATAAATATATATTGTGTACTTAACTATTTAAATATTCTTTTAAATTGATTTGATCAGTTCGAGTTGATATCAGTTCAGTTTTCACCATAACTGCACTGATACAAGCAAGAAATGATCCCAATCATTTTAGTTATTCAGTTCATACAAGTTAAAAGGCTTTCAAACTAATCAACTTTCTTAACGAAGGATTATTTCGAGTACTTTCTACTTGGTTTAAAATCAAACTCGATCTAATTCATCGGTGTTTACATTCTTAGAACACGAGCTATTAGAGCTCATTGAGAATACTGTGTTCACCCTCGCAGGTGTCAGAACCGATACATCATTTAGGTTAGGATGACGATTTATTATTTCATGTTTTGAATGCTTCCTTTTGGGATTTTCAAGTAATTAGTTGATGAGTTTATTTTAAATGGTGTAAAAAATATATACACATATGTATAGTGTTTGGCCGAAGCTTTGTAAAAAAAATCTATTACATTTTAAAGTAAAACAAGAGTGGACGTTCAGTTGGTATCAGAGAAATGTTCCTGCAAGGGTTGTGCCACCGCCAGTTCCGGAAAGCTTAGTCGTTAAACCTCAAGTCTGTAAGTTTATTTTTTTTACATGATTTTATGATGATACCTGCATGTTTACATTGTTTATATTATTAAGCAACATGTTTAGAAGCTCTTTGAAGTAAAATAATATATATGTTTAAAGTTTCTCAAAACGAGTATTGGTATATGCTGCATGATGAGAAATTTAGATTTAAATGGATGTTGCTAATGTTTAGGATTGGAATACCGTTTGGATATAAGGCCTCCTAGACGCGAACCTAGTATCGGTAGACAAGTTGAGACTAATGGGGATCGTCAAGGGAATGCACCCCCACCTCCTAATGGGGATGCTGCTACTCGTGTTCTAGAGGGCATGACACGTCTCTAAACTTTCTTTTTGCATCATTCATGTCATATTATACGTGTTTAATCATGTTTGCATTAATAATATGAAACCCTCCTTTTATTTTCGTTTTTATGACATAACCATGATAAAACTAGAGTTTTCATCTTTTAAAAATCTTGCTTTTATACAAAGGGGCTGCCATTGTAGGGATATGGGAAGAGATGAATTTCAATGTATTTAAGGGTCTATAGATGTATGTTTAAGGGCTCGACAAGATAGGGTGGCAATATGAACAAAAATTTGAGTTTCTTTGGGCTAGGGTTTTCGACTACGGTTCGTAGAAGGATACAGCTCTTAGCAGAGGGTCATAAGGGGGTTGGGTCAGGGTCCTAGATGGCTTGTAGTAAGTCTGGTGCAAGGCCTAGGGCTATAGGGAAAGGTGGACACACGTAAGGCTTAGGTCACGGGTTAAGTGGCCGTCGTCGTGCAAGGGCTGTGGAGGCTGTTCCAATAGCTTGTATAGGGTTCGATCATGATCCTTGGAAGGTAAACTAAGTCTAGACATGGTGGTTAAGTGCTGGAGTGGAGGCAAGCAAGTGTCTAAAGAAACTAGGGTTAGGTTTTTATGTGCAGAAAATTTCAGAAAGGTCCTAGGCTTGATCAATGATTTTAATGGCGTGAATTAATTATGGTGTGGAAAATTACATGTTTAAAATATAATTTTCTGTTAAAATGCATAAAACTGTGTTACAAAGGTTATTCGAGACATGATCGAGGAACGGAGACTAGGACCATATAAGGAAAAATATTTTATTAAATAATTATTTTTAATTTTTTAATGTGTGGTGTATTTTAAATGAAATTTTTGAAAATTAGGTGTTTTGAGGTGTTTTCATATGCCAAGTCATATTTTAAACATGTAATCGATTTTCGATAAAAATAAGGACTTTTGAGAAATTTGCTAATTTTTTCACAAACTTTCCTTAACTAAATATTTTAAATATTACCTAATGGACCTAATATTCCTAATATGATATGGTTAGTGGGCCTAAGCTTACACCATGTATTTTATATCAAACTTTAACTAAAACCCTAACCCATAAACCCTTAAAGCCGACACCCCTCGCCCTAAAATAATACTAGGACTCTTCTTCTCCATCATCAACACACATTACACGAGAGTTTGAGAGAAATTCGCGAAATTTTGAAGGGGAAGTTTAGCAAGGGTCCATCTCCGCCAACGTTCCTTACATCACAAACTGTCTTTCGTGCATAATAAACGTAAAAACACGCCTTAATCTTCCTTTTTCTCATCTATCACACCATATTATATGTTTGATTCATGGTTGCATAAAAAATATGTTACCTTTTTGTTTATTTTCGTTTTTGAGGTTTTATACAACCTAAACTTAAGTTTTCATGATTTGAAACTCTTGCTTATGGTGAATGAAGGGGCTTCCATGGTAGGGACACAAAAATGATGAATTTCAGAGGATATATTAGGCTTAAGTGATGCTACATAAGGGCTGGACGTGTGGGGTTAAGGGTTGCACGAAAATAGAACCCATGGAGGCTAGGGTTTCGGCTAGGGCTTCATTAAAGGGGCATGGCCTTAGCTGCTGTTAGGGCATGACCAAGGAACCTACGGAGGTTGCAGGATGGTCCTAGGGTGTTTGCATGAGGGTTGGCCCGAAGGCTAGGCTGATTGAGTGAGGCTTGGACGAGGGAGACCCCTAGGAGACGGGTTTGAGGGCTGCAAGGGTATAGCTCGATGGAAATTGTCTAGTAGGTTGCCTAGGTCATGGTCATGGTCCTAGGAAGGTGGTCTAGGGGCTGGTTTTGTTCATTAGGGGCTGAGGCCGAAGGTTTCATGGGTAGCGGACTAGGGTTTCGAATTTTGTGGAAAAAAATTCAGTAGGTGCCTAGGTTTGGTTCTATGGGTTTTAATTGGCTTGGGTTGGGATGAAAAAGGGTTAGATAGGTGTTAATAAGCCATGGTTCAAATTTTGTAAGTTTTGGTTAAGTTTCGAGTCCATTTAGGTCGAAACCGGGATGTACGTCTAAGTTTAAATACGAGTTGGAAAATTAGTCGAGAAGCGTAAGTTTACATCAAAGAAATATTTATTGGTGTATTTTAAGGTGTCGTGTTAAGTTTGGAATGATTTGGATCGTGGTTTTAAAGTCTAAGAAAAAATTGGGAAAGTTAGGGTTTCAAGGGTAAAACAGTCATTTTATATCGGAAAAACGTTATACGTCCTGGAAGTACCCTGAATGCTGTAATATATGTTAAAATGTTTATTTAAATGTTTGTGAGATTTTATGATGAAACATTAATGCTAAATGACGTGTTGCATCCTTGATTTAAAAGAAAAATGATTTATATGCGCATGAATTTTTATAAGTGATGTAAATATGAAAAATTGAAGGAGGTGAATTGATTGTTATTAAAACGATGATACGATGATACGATGATATGTAATGTCAAGGCTCAGTTGACGGGTGAGAGTGTCACTGATGTCCTCGTCGCCTTGTACCGTGGTAATACATAGATGGATCCATCGGCCTATAGCTAATACGAAAACCACAATTGAGGATCTGAATTCAATGAAAAGGGAACCATATATGTATCTGATGAAAAGGAAAAGTATATGATGAAAGAAAAAATATTTAAATTTATGCATGTTTATGAAAATCTATGTTCTTAAAATTATTTTCCCTTTTATATGTGAATGTACGTATATGTATTACATGCTATCATGATTAAGGTTTGTTGAGTCAATAGACTCACTAGGTGTGATCGATGCAGGTGAGCATGATATTTATATTGACGAAGGACTTGGTGGTTGAACTAGCTGGACTGAAGGTGCACACAACCCGAGGATCGTCGTTAGTTTTCCGAAAATAATTTATTTTTATGATTTGAGCTACTTTAATGATTTTATGACATTTAGTTATTTTATGCTTTTGAGGAATTTTGAGAGATTATGATGTTTATGCTTTATTTTGAAAAATGTTAAATTTAGATTTGGTTGACGATTTACTATTTCATGTTTTGAATACTTCCTTTTGGGATTTTAATGTAATTAGTTGGTGAGTTTATTTTAAATGGTCTAAAAAATATATACACATACGTATAGTGTTCGGCCGAAGCTTTGTAAAAAATAATATTATATTAGATTTTAAAGAAAAACGAGTAATGCATGTTTTACTATATTTCATTATATTAAAAATATCATATTATTAATATATATAATGTATTTATCAACTTTTGATAATACATTATATATTAATACCATAAATACACATATTTTACATCGCCATATGAAATATATATATATATTAAATTAAATAAAAATTATTTAATTTATGTGATTAACTCATTAGTTAATTTAATTATAGACTCCTCTAGAACATTTATGCGAATTTGTATATATTATTAGCCACAACTACTAGCACAATCATTTAATAAAAAAATTATCAATTCACTTAATAAATGATTTCGAAGTCATTATATATCTGATCAACGATCCGAGATTGCCAATGTATCTAGGATACAAGTCTTGTTCATATAATAAAAAACGAAAATTTCGAAGACACTTATCATATTAAGCACTTGCTAGTTTAGTGAATTCCTTCACCAAAATAGGCAATTTCACTCTCTTTCCTTAATTAGCAATTAAACTAAATTGTATTTCTTTCATCTTATGGAATCAGCTCATAAACTCCTATATAAGCTTCCTATTGGATCTCCATCAAACTATAGTCGCCAAATCCAACTCCTTGAATTTTTACTTTCTCAACAGGAACACACAGTCCGATACTTGTGAGACTCTCGATGGTTCAGGGATACAGCTAACTTTGGGTTCACATCTCCATGTGATCCAAAATAACATTTATTCTTATTTAGGCTTACCCTAGTTAGACTCATTCTTTACATTAACTATTTGATCAAGAATGTCAGAACTCATTTCTGATTGCATCCTATTGGACATGGTAATTGTTCTATTAGCATCACCCCATGATCCCCTAAGTATCATTAACAGTGCCTGCACGAACCTTAAGTCATGGTTAGCGTACAATATGGTCTCTTCAACTCGTATATCTCGATCGAAACATCAACCATTGGTATATCGAGAGTTGTATATGAATTCGATAACAATGTGATTTATCTTTGAGTACTTATATTGGCATGGTATGCGCAACTATGAAAACACCTTTTTCTAAAATACCTATCTTGCACTGGCCAGAGACTCTTTGCACTGTAAACTCATCAGATCATATATGATATCTTCACCTGTAGGCAAACAGTGAATACAATGCATTTCCTCCTACATATTTTTAAACAACACCCAACCTCGCTACCTGATAACCCTCAATGGAGTCGGTAAACTTGAGACATCCACTACTCGTTTTGCTTAAAAAGTACAAGAATTTTTTTTCCTCTCACTAAAACTCGGCCGAACCCTTACAAACACAAGCATAAAATATTTTGACATCATTTTAAAAAATAAAACAACCAATTATATTTCAAAATCAAAGGAAATAGCTTAAAACATTAAACCATCAACCATTTTACAAATCTTAAAAGCAATATTTAAAAATAAAGTCAACACTAACAACCTCTCAAAAACCTCTCAAAAGCATAAATAAAAAGTCGTAAAAATCTTAAAATAAATGATAAACGTAAGTACGAAAAGATAAACGCTGGTCCTCCGGTTATGGGCACCTTCAGTCCATTCAGATCAACCATCCAAGCCTCCCTCAACATTATTATCATACTCACCTGCATCAATCACACTAGTGAGTCTAAAGACTCAACATATCTTATTCTTGATAACAAATAATACGTATACAGATCACATGCAACAGTGAAAATACTTTTATGTAAAATAACATTTCATGACATGCATAAACATAAAATTTTTTTTATCACCATCAACATATCCATAACCATCATAAAAATATACATATTCATTTTGTGAATTCAGATTGTTGATTGTGATTTTCGTATTCGTATTGGGGCGATGAATCCCTCTACATGTAACCACAATACTGGGCGGCGGGGACATCAGCGACACTCTCACCCATCAAGTGAGCATCGGCTTTACGTATTCACATATCATCATATCACGTATTCGTATTAGTCACAATCTCTTCAACTCCTTCAACATTTCATATTTCCATCATTTTATAAAATCATGCATAATATATCATTTTTCTTTTAAAATCAAGCATGCAACATGTCTTTTAGTGTCCATATTATATCATAAAAATCCATAAATATTTAAAATAAACATTTTAACATACGAAACGGCAATCAGAGCACGGTCATGATATTTAATATTTTCTAGGTGTAAAATTATTGTTTTAGCTCTAGATGTAAAATTTCACGTTTTGGATATTTTCTTAATTCCCTTTGATTCTAGATCATCCCAAATATTATTTAATCATACATAAATTTTCTTGTATTTTTATTTAGCTTAAATCGATGGCTTTTTATTTATTTTTTAATCATTACATATTAATGTGTTTTAATCCCGAATTAAATCAAACTTTAATATAAAATTTTCAAACTTAAAACTTAGAATTTTAATATTTATTTAGCCCTTGTGAACCATGACTCGACCCCCGTTGAGCCATGTTTCAACTCTAAACCATTACAAACCCTAGTTCGATTAACCTAGTCTACAACTCGAGCCAACATGAAATTTCCATGAGCCATGCCCAAACAAGCCCGAGCCAGTTTCGAACCAGACCTCCATTGGAACCTCGTGAACCCTTAGCACCCCTAGGACTCGAACTTAACCCCAACCGAAGCCTCCCACAACAGCAGCAAGCCACGGCCAAGAATCCTTACTAGACTAGGATTATTCATTTTATGGCTAGGACCCTAACAACCGAGCCTGCTCTTGACCCAGACCCTTGTGCACCCTCTTAGGACCTAGCCTAGCCTAGCCTTAAGTCCCCTGGCCGAGCCACAAATCCAAGCACAGCAGGTGCTCTTGCGCGCAACCTCACGCGGGTGGAGTCCTAGCTTGCTAGGACTCCTTCCCAACCACTCCTCTCGGGTCCTAGCGTGGGTAGGACTCCCTCCTTGACCCAAGCACATCCCTAGCCCAGCCTTGGTCGCAACCGAGCCAAGCCATGCATTGATATCCCTTAAACTGAGCCCTATGATAAAAAAAAAATGTTTCGAATTTTGTTGCAGCTTAATCAATTCACGTGTGCAGCATTTTCGTGCTTCCTAGGACTGTAAATCGTGTAAAAACACACCTTAAACATTTCCTAATCATGGCAGGCCCTTCATGAACATATACATCAAGTTTTTGGTTCAAAACATGGTTCAAAATTTCATGTGATGTACAAAAACAAAAATACATAAAAAGTGTCACTTTATTTTCATATAATTCATGAATAAGTACATAATATGGTGTGATGATGAGTAAAGGAAAGAATATGGCATGCTTTTGTGTATTTAACACACGAATAAACGTTTACGAATCGAAGAACGGCGACCGACCTTGCCTTGATTTCCTAGCAATTTCGAAGCTTCCCTTGCTTGATATTCTTGTGTGTTCCGTGAATTTGAGTGCTTAGGAGTCTTGGTGTAAAGATTTAAGGGGTGGGGGCGTGTATAATGATTTAATTATGGGGTGGGTTATGGGCTTATATAATTAATTAAAACTCTAGTAATAGCTTAGGCCCATTAATAAGGTTAGTTAGGCCCAATAAGCCCATTTGTAAGGCCCGAGAATTTTATCCTATTAATCTGAAATGATTTGGGGATAATTGATATGATTATAGACAGAAAGGATCGGACCGGGAAAGACGAGAAATGCATGAAAATGTGCAAGGAATAGTAGCCTCGCACATATACGCGACGAGGGCAGAGAACCTCGCGCATATGCGCGACACGAATCCGCGCATGTGCTCGAGGTAACCCGAGAGTTGTGAAGAAATTTGAAGGACCTCGCGCATATGCTCCGATTGATGGCGCACATATGCGCGAGGCGCTGTGCATGATACGCGCCGAGACATTATGTCTCGCGCATATGCGCCGAAGAGGGTCGCGCATATGCGCGAGACGTGTTGCTCGTATGGTGAGCCATTTGCCCTTTACATGCAATACATATATATCAAAAACGATTTTGTCCCTCAGAATCAGCTAAATCGAGGAAGGGGCTTCAGAGAATTGTGAGAAATCCTTACGCCTTTTGTGAAAGATCCGTCCGTCTGATTTGGAATCCGACTTCAGTATTGAGTTCCTATCGACGTAGGCTACAACTGAACGTAAGTTTTACTACGTTTTGATATGATTTGAAATTATGGTATTGTCAGAATCTGATACGATTCTTATATGATGTTCTGGTCATGTTAGACATCGTATAATCGAAACCAGACTGAATAATAAATACCATATGGAATTGTTATGATTTTCGGAGTTGTTTTGGAATCGATTTGATATCAGAATTGAATTATTACCGATTGTAAGATGTTAGAATTGATATCTGACTGAGATGATATTACTGGATATATTTAGACTATGACGTTATATTGTTGAAACAGAATTTGATTGAATTCTGATTATATCCAGTATCGATTGAGTGGTGTATTGATACCGTACCCTCGATATTGTTATTGTCAGATTGAGTATTGACAGGCTTTGAGTTCGAGACTTCGACAGAGTCAGAATATCAGAAAGAAAGGTATAAATTAATGTTGAGTTGGGATTGTACAACTCGAGTGAGGTTTGACTCGAGTTTTCCTAAATCACATACTTAGTTTATTGTATTGATATTTGTAATTGATGAGATTGATGTTTGGAGTCTATTGATTTATAGCCACTGCATGTATTGACTACTGATTCTTTAGTCATGGGCTGAGTCGCCTAGTCACCGGCTGATTCGTCTGGTTATTGGCTGATTCGTCAAGTTATTGACTGATTCGTCTAAACTTTGGCTGATTCGCTTAATTACTGGCTGATTCGTCTAGATATTGGCTGATTCGCTTAATTCTTGACTGATTCGTCAATTCTGCGGCTGTTTCGCCCAGACACTGGATATATGAATTATATCGATGCCGTTTAGGGTTGATTCATTCCTATCGACTGAGATTCGATATAATTATCAATATCCAGACATTGGGATCCCTAGGTTAGAGTTGAGTCGAGTCTGAGACGACGCGTTGTTTGAGTCGAGTCTGTGATGACTAGTTGATTTACAGTTTTGATATTATACATGTTTGTTGATTGGCTGCATGTGAATGATATTTGTTATATGCTTTTGTATATGTTTTTATATGATTGCATGTTTACATTGTTTATACTGGGATTTATTCTCACCGGAGTTATCTGGCTGTTGTCTAGTTTTGTATGTGTGCATGAAAACAGGTGGGACAGGTTCAGGGTCGAGAAGCTGAAGAGAGATCGTGATTAGAGTGGAGGCTCCGGACTTGGATTAGAGATAGGGTTGGACACTTGATATTAGCTGTTAAACCTTAGTTGAATAAATGTATGTAGTACAGGACTTGTACTTTTATACTGAGATGTATATATGTTTTATTTCACTACGTTCCGCATTTTAAAACAAAAATTTAGACCCTGTTTTATAATTGTTTAATTAGTCCCAATTATGATTAAGAACATGATTAGCGTCTGAGCCCCCACAACAGGTGGTATCAGAGCGATAGATCCTTTAGATTGAGATAGAAGCTAGTGAGCGGGGTAGATTGAGTTTTTCTTCCTTGCTTGTGATTGCTAGCATGATTTACTGCTTTATATAATACATGTTACTTGACTTATCTGATTTGATTGTGTAATATGTATTATTGGGAACAAATCTGAACCAATTCTCGATCAGCAGCAAGATGATCGGAGGAGGGAACTGAAGTGAAACAGGTTTGTTGGAGTGGGGTACTAATCCATTTGATTATCAGATATGCCTCCTCGAAGAATACCAGAACAGGGTAGCACATCGAATCCTCCAATGGATGTGACAGCAACTCTGATGGAAACGTTACTGAAAAGGTTTCAGTCGTTCAAACCACCGACACTGAAGGGTACTGAGACATCAGTTGAATGTGAGAGTTGGTTAGATAACATTGAGATGCTGTTTGATTCACTGGAGTACAGTGATGAGCGCCGAATTAAATTGATTGGGCACCAGTTGCTTGATGTTGCAAAGAACTTGTGGATTACGTTGAAGAGGGCCTTGGAACAGCGAGGTACGACTATTACTTGGGATGTATTTAAAACTGAGTTTTATCAAAGATTTTTCCCAGTGTCGTACAGAAAAGACAAGGGGGCGGAATTTGCCAATTTAAGACAGGGTCAGCTGAACATTGAAGAATATGTGACCAAGTTCTCTACCTTGTTGAAGTTTGCTCCCCATGTGGCTGGAAATGACGAAGCCGTTGCTGATCAGTTCATCAATGGCTTGAATCCCTATATCTTTACATTGGTGAACACAGGACGAGCGAATAACTTTGCTAATGCCATGAATAGAGCAAAGGGCGCTGAAGCGGGCCTGATAAGGCAGAGAGGAGCTGCATTTGTTCCTCCAGTACCGAGACCACCGCAACCACCTCCCCGATTCGAGAGCGACAGTAGCAGTGGTGGAAAGAAAGATTTTCTGAAGGCCAGAGGAAAACAGTTTAAGAAGTCTGGGGGCAGTTCTTCTAGCTCTAGTGGTTCCAAATAGAGTTACACCGGGGCTTACTGTGGAACTTGTGGAGGGAGACATTCCACTGAGCAATGCCAAGGAGTACTTGGTAGTTGCCACTTCTGCAAACAACAAGGACATTTTGCCAGAGTGTGTCCACAGAAAGGTTCTCAAGGATCCCAGAGAGCCGAATCATCTGGATCAGCGGCACAGTGGAGTAGATGATCAGCTTTTGTTCCTTCATTTCAGCCAGCACCATCTCAGTCACAGCAGAGGCCAGGAGGAAGTCAGACAGTTAGCCAGCCTCCTAGACAGCAGGCCAGAGTATTTGCTTTGACCGAGGAGCAGGCTCAGGAAGCACTAGATGATGATGTTGCAGGTAACTGTTCTTGATGGAGTTATCCTGCTTTTGTATTGATGAATACGTATGCTTCCCATACGTTTATTCTTGAACGATTTGCATTGAGTCATGCATTACCTGTTGAGTATTTATCTACTGTGGTGTATCTCTTTACCGGTTAGGGAGAGTTTTTATAGCAGTGAATTCTGCAAAATATTGTATACTACAATAGGATGAGAATGAGATTGAGTTAGATTGTGTGGTAGCTTGTATTGTACTAGTGTTGTCTGGTTTTGAGACTGCATTACTGATATTGATATGCTGATCAAGTACAGAGCTACCGAGATTAGCTCCAGAAGATGGTGAGAATCGGACCTGAGATGGCCAAGGGATGAATAGTGTACGATAAGGATTCTAGATTGAGAATTCATTTGATAATTCGTACTATCTATAACTTGATTATTACAGAAAGGAACAGAGGGATTCCTTATGTATTCAGTTGATTTACTGAAGTTGAGTCTATCATTGGCTGATTTACCAATGATAAGAAAGTTAATAATGTTTTCCCCGATAAGACTTCTGACTCGATTCCAATAAGAGAGATTGATTTTAGCCTTGAATTGATATCAGAAACAGATTGCATCATGATTGAGACAGATTGCATTCAGGGTGTGTTAGATCTGAAGATGATGTATCTGTTGATTTTAGCAGAATTAAACCGTGATTAGTTTGCTGAGGTGAATATCAATGTTAGATATTTGCGGTTTTATGAGTTTAACATATCAATACCGATGAGTGATGTTTTGAATCTGATTGAATCTTACTGTTGTTCTGAATCCGTGTTTGAATCAAGTAAGTAATACTGCATTGTATATGAATAACCAATCTGTTGTGCCAGATGTTCCGAATTTAAAATGATAAATATTCCCAGAATTGTGCAATAAGTTATTCAGTGCGCAGTTTGATAGCGGAAAAGGTATTGATAGAAATAGATGAGAGTAGATGTGGCAAAGTTGGTACTGAAATGTCTAATCACCGATAGATAAAGACAGAAAGATAGAAACCAGGAGATGGGTTATACATATTATTGATTCTGAAATAGAAATGGGAGTACATTTCTATGGATCGGTAACGAAACTATTGAAATCTTCCTAAGACTGTATTGCGATGTGATTATGATTGTAATTGATAGAATGCTTGAATCTGCATATATTATGTGTACAGGATGATGTACAGATAAGATCAGACGATCAAAAGGTATGGTAGAAACGTAATTAGACTGTACTGAATGCCAAAATTGACTATATCATACAATGTTTTTTGGTTGATTCTGTATTTTTGGCACAATATACCATAAACTCTTTCACCTTCGTGAGCTTCTCGCGGTCAGTAGTAGTGAAACCCTATACAGAACCACCGCTCTGATACCAATTGCAAAGGCCCTAGAACTTCTTGCTTGAAAATTTGCGGAAAATTAAAAATTTTCTTTTTAAGAGAACTTAAATGGCCTCATTCATAAAATCACTGGGGAATCAAGTTCAATGTTTAAAATAATAGCAGCGGAAGAAAATAAAGTTTTGCCAACAATAACAATTTAAAAATGATCCAACGACTGATAAAAATTGTTTGCGGAATAAAATAACAACTGCTGCACTGAGGTCCTCGGGTGCCACTACTGCCGACCCAAGCTGGCTCACTGGTCCCCGCCCTCGGCCCTGGCCTCATCAGTACCTACAACAATCAAGTCTAGTGAGCCTAAAGACTCAGCATGCATAAATCGCATCTAACGAGTAAAAATCTGAATTTAAAATATGCATGGGATAAAATATCATGTCCTCAGGCATGCTGAAAATAATCTGTACTGAGCAATTATAATACGTGCATAAATGAACTGATAATCACAGTAAAAATGTTTGCTCCTTGGAGCCTGTACTGAAATAACAGATAAAATTTTCTGTTGAGATTATGTTTTACGCCTGTGGCCACTGCACTAAGCTGAACTGATCGGTAACTGGCTACCGGGGAGGCTGAAACTGAACTGAGCTGGCCGGTCACGGGTGACCGGGTGGTACCATACTGAACTGATCGGTCACTGGCGACCGTATAAAATAACACTCCCACATAGTGAATGAACCACAAGCCATATCGCATAAATCTCAAAAATAATCATTTTCTATTTAATGCACGTAAAATAATTAACTGGCGTAATGAAAATTCCTGTAATTTTACCAACTGGATTGGATTGGATCATCCCCAGGCTCGCTGCAACCTAACTGTACCATAAAAAATATGCAATAGCTTAAACTTGACCAACTATGCAATTTAAGTTCAAAAGATGCGACTACGACGCCTAATGGCTTCGCATTTAATCATGACTCCGAGCCAACCTGAATCGACACCGAACCGACGTATAGTCATGATTAAAATACGCTGAAAAATCATAAAATAATGCTCCTAAAATGATAGGGTCGAACTAGGTGGAATGGAGGCCAAAACACGAAACGCTCTTTCGAGAGTCAATTTGGCACATTGCACCGTAAATTCTCGTACGACCTCGAAAATGATCCGAATGACGAACGGTCAAAAACATGACCTTCCCAACTCAATTAGGCACTGTCCAGTCCAAGTCCATGGGATAAAAGCCAACCAAGAACTCAAACGAGCCTTCTAAACGACACAGCAACATGCTGTAATTTCCAGCAGCTGCGCAACTACAAGACTTGCGCTGGTTTCGAGACTATCGGCCATTAGGGGCGTGAACCATTGACCAGAGACTCTTACCAACATCCCAAGGAATGATTTGAACCATGGCTAAGGGCCCTAGGCCAGCCACAATCCGCATCACACCAAAACTCAACCGAAGGGTCCAACCGAGAGCAACGTGCATGCGTGTGTAGTGTTTTGCTATGATCGATGTCTCGTGTCATTCCAATGGCCATTTGATTGACCATGGCACAATCTAGACATCTAGGAGCATGATATGAACCGTGGCTAAGGGCCCTAGTCCAACCAAGATCCACACCAAGCAAACACAAACCGAAACCATATGCTGAACAAATGAAGAAGCCGAATGGGGAAAGGGGCTGTTTTGATGTTTTGATTAAAAACCGAGGGGCCATGGACCAAGCCACCAAAAGGGCAACTTAGTCACGTCTTAAACATGCTAGGGGAGTGATCCAACCATGGCTAAGAGCCCTTAGGGCAGCCAAGATCAGATCCAACCCCTTGACACAAAAACCGAAATTTCGAAACACAAATCTGCGCCTATGGCAACTTGCTGTCATTCTGAATTTCCAGCAAGTATGGGGATGGTTTGAATGGACCAAAATGGTCCTAATGCATCCTATTACGTGTCTAGGAGTCGCCTTGGGAGCCTGGAGTCGAACCAATCACCTGAAACTCACAAACCAAGAAAAACGTGAAGCTTGCCAAGGAAAGACGAAAATTCTGCATGTGTTGTTTTCAAAAGTTTTGACATGGATCTCGATTTTTGCTTGAATAAACATGATCATGTACTGAAAAATAAATGATAATATGACTTGATTGAGGTTTGAAAGAAATCTAGACATGCCTTGTTATCGTTTGAAATAGAAACGAAAAGAAAAGACGAGACGGCGCGGAGGAGGTGGAGCGCTTCTTGTCTACCTTTCTTGCTCTCGATTTTTCTTGCCTTCCCTCTAGCTAAGACTCACGATTTTTCTACACTGAAAATGGATCTGAATGATGAGGTATTTCGGTGGTGAGGGAGGGGAAGTGATGGTTATGAAGGTGAGGAGAAGGGTGCACAATAATAGGATCATATCAAGACCAAGTCTTCCCAAATTTGAATTTTGAATTATGGTTTGATATCAAATGAGTTGGTGGATGCTTCTAGGAGGTAGTGGCCGATTATTAGCTTGTTTTCTAGTCTAGGATATGTCCATTAATTAATTAAATTGTGCTCCCAAAAATCCTAGAATTATCCTACAACTTACATGCAAAGAAATGGTCAAAAGGTTGATGAGTTGGCAATTGAGTTGCCTACCAACTATGGGGCCGAAATTATGCTAATAAAATGAGTGGGAAGTGATGGTTATCTAGTCAACTAATAATCCTTGAAAGCCTTACTAATCCTTTAAATAATTTAGTGAGCTAACTCCTTAATTAAATAACTTAAATGAGCTCATTTCTTAATCACCTCAAATAATTAAATTAAATCCTCAAACCTCCCTTACTAACTTAAATGAACTTACTTGCTAGCTAAATTAACTTCTGGAAATATTTCTCGAATCTTAAATTCTACCTCAAAACTCCGACTCCGGTCCGGCCTCACTGAAATAACTGAAATGCTAAAAATCAAACTACTGAACTGAAATAATGAATAATTAACTTCAAATAAATGGATTTAAAATAATTATGCAATGAAGTCAATTAAATTTAAAAATCTAGAATTATGCATGGCTTATACGTCTACTGATTTACGGGTTCTACACGAACTATCCGGATACTGGAGAATATCCAGGAACGGTAGTGTTGGATTTTAGCACTAGTTGACATGATTTATTGTCATTTGTGAGTTTTCGTACAACAACAGCTATCAGACGGGTATTGGGATGACTACTTTCGAAGCGTTGTACGGAAAGACATATTGATCCTCTCTTTATTGGGATGGTGTCTCTGAGGTTTCTGAGATTGGACCTGATATGATCAGAGATATGACTGAAAAGATGAAGCTAATTCAGAAGAAAATGAAAACAGCTCATAATAAATAGACTGAATATGCCAACTTTGGACATGATTGTTGGTATTTGAGACCGAAGATCGAATATATCTTTGATTTGGGATAAACAGATTCGATAACAGCTGATGGTGTTGAGTTGTTACGAACTATTGGTTGATATACGGATGTTGTATACCCAGTATTGCGAGATTGATTCGATCAGAGTTATGTCGAGTGGTATTATGATATTATACTTCTTGAATTAATATTCAAAATTGAAATCAGAGATCCGTAAAGAAAGATAATTCAGAATGGAAATTATTCTGTTGTTGAGAACGCAGTAAGACTTTCAGAATATTTAAGAGACTACCTGGAAGACAGAATCTGATATGAGCTTGATTTCACAATGGATTCATGGAACTCTATTATACATTTTTCTGATATATCTGAATTGATTGCCTAAGATTTCGGGGACGAAATCATGTCTTAGGGGGGGAGAAATGTAAGGCCCGAGAATTTTATCCTATTATTCTGAAATGATTTGGGGATAATTGATATGATTATAGACGGAAAGGATCGGACCGGGAAAGACGAGAAATGCATGAAAATGTGCAAGGAATAGTAGCCTCGCGCATATGCGCGGCACAGATGCACGCATATGCGCGACGAGGGCAGAGAACCTCGCGCATATGCGCGACACAAATCCGCGCATGTGCGCGAGGTAACCCGAGAGTTGTGAAGAAATTTGAAGGACCTCGCGCATATGCTCCGATTGATGGCGCGCATATGCGCGAGGCGCTGTGCATGATACGCGCCGAGACATTATGTCTCGCGCATATGCGCCGAAGAGGGTCGCGCATATGCGCGAGACGTGTTGCTCGTATGGTGAGTCATTTGCCCTTCACATGCAATACATATATATCAAAAACGATTTTGTCCCTCAGAATCAGCTAAATCGAGGAAGGGGCTTCAGAGAATTGTGAGAAATCCTTACGCCTTTGTTGAAAGATCCGTCCGTCTGATTTGGAATCCGACTTCAGTATTGAGTTTCTATCGACGTAGGCTACAACTGAACGTAAGTTTTACTACTTTTTGATTTGATTTGAAATTATGGTATTGTCAGAATCTGATACGATTCTTATATGATGTTCTGGTCATGTTAGACATCGTATAATCGAAACCAGACTGAAGAATAAATACCATATGGAATTGTTATGATTTTCGGAGTTGTTTTGGAATCGATTTGATATCTGAATTGAATTATTACCGATTATAAGATGTTAGAATTGATATCTGACTGAGATGATATTACTGGATATATTGAGACTATGACGTTATATTGTTGAAACAGAATTTGATTGAATTCTGATTATATCCAATATCGATTGAGTGGTGTATTGATACCGTACCCTCGATATTGTTATTGTCAGATTGAGTATTGACAGGTTTTGAGTTCGAGACTTCGACAGAGTCAGAATATCAGAAAGAAAGGTATAAATTAATGTTGAGTTGGGATTGCACAACTCGGGTGAGGTTTGACTCGAGTTTCATTAAATCACATACTTAGTTTATTGTATTGATATTTGTAATTGATGAGATTGATGTTTGGAGTCTATTGATTTATAGCCACTGCATGTATTGACTACAGATTCGTTTAGTCATGGGCTGAGTCGCCTAGTCACCGGCTGATTCGTCTGGTTATTGGCTGATTCGTCGAGTTATTGACTGATTCGTCTAAACTTTGGCTGATTCGCTTAATTACTGGCTGATTCGTCTAGTTATTGGCTGATTCGCTTAATTCTTGACTGATTCGTCCATTCTGCGGCTGTTTCGCCCAGACACTGGATATATGAATTATATCGATGCCGTTTAGGGTTGATTCATTCCTATCGACTGAGATTCGATATAATTATCAATATCCAGACATTGGGATCCCTAGGTTAGAGTTGAGTCGAGTCTGAGACGACGCGTTGTTTGAGTCGAGTCTGTGATGACTAGTTGATTTACAGTTTTGATATTATACATGTTTGTTGATTGGCTGCATGTGAATGATATTTGTTATATGCTTTTGTATATGTTTTATATGATTGCATGTTTACATTGTTTATACTGGGATTTATTCTCACCGGAGTTATCCGGCTGTTGTCTTGTTTTGTATGTGTGCATGACAACAGGTGGGACAGGTTCAGGGTCGAGAAGCTGAAGAGAGATCGTGATTAGAGTGGAGGCTCCGGACTTGGATTAGAGATAGGGTTGGACACTTGATATTAGCTGTTAAACCTTAGTTGAATAAATGTATGTAGTACAGGACTTGTACTTTTATACTGAGATGTATATATGTTTTATTTCACTACGTTCCGCATTTAAAAAAAAAAATTTAGACCCTGTTTTATAATTGATTAATTAGTCCCAATTATGATTAAGAACATGATTAGCGTCCGGGCCCCCACACCATTAGTGCTTAATAAAATTATTTTGCTTAGTAAAGTTTGTGAAATTATTAGTCGGGTTTTCAAAATGTTTGTATTTTTGTTGAAAGTCATATACCGATAAAAATTATGTCCGGGCGTATAAATTCACCTCAATAATCCTTATTTTAAAAAATAATAAAAAGCATCACCCCGATTTTAAATAATTAAAAACAATTATTTAATAAAAACATTTTCCATTTTTCAACTCTCAGTCTCCGTTCCTCGATCGCAACTCGAATAATCTTTAAAAATACATTTTAATGTATTCAAGTAGAAAACTGCTAAAACATCGTATAAACATATCCGCATAATCAATTTAGCAATTAAAATCAATTAATTAACTATTTTCCATATATCCTAGATTTGGACGCAATTGGATTACGTCGTCTTAATTTTGAACCTTACAATTCCTCCCCCTCTTGAAAAAAATTTCGTCCCCGAATTTAGAACTTACTGATAAAGATAAAAAATTGTATATTAATTAAATGTTTTATAATATAAATATATAGTTTTTGTTTTATTAAATGTTTAAATATTATATGTTTTATAATAAATTGTATAAAATATAAGTTGTTGTGTAATTATAAGTTTTTACTATTTTTTACAGGTTCGATAAAACAAAAATAAACTTGGCGTTGCAAATAGGATTAAGATGATTCTTTGACCTGTAGAAAGTTGATGTTAATATCTACAATATTGTGGCAAGCATGAGATAAAAATCTTCTCACAAATAAGATCAAATTAAGCAACAATTAACGTTATTATAGAAGTGACAGTTTTACCATGCTCTAGTATTTTGACCATATCTCTCAAATTACTTGGTCAGATGGTTAAAAAAAATACCACAATTCAAGTAACTCAGATATCTACATGTTTGTTTTTAAGTGGAGAGGAAAATTCGGATGGGAAGATTTTCAAAAGAGATGTGTATTAAAATATTAATTTCTTGGAACACCAATGAAGACTTATGTGTAAAAAATAATATTTTATTTGTGGTTGTCTCCCCAAATTTGGCTATAAATAGAGGTGCATTGTAATGTATTGAGATATCCCTCATTTTATGAACAAACCTTTGAGTTCATAATATTTCTGTAATAGCCAAGCCTGGTGAACGGTATGGTTTAAGTTTTCGTATGTATATGGATTGTTTGGTTTAGATGTTAAGAGTTGTGATTATGGGTCATAGTATTGTTGGTTATTATTGTTTTGTGGCATTGTTGATATTAGTTGATGGTAGTTGTATTGTATCAGCGTTGCGATTCGATTTTAGTTGCATAAGAGTTTGTTTTGGCCGAGACCAGACCGCACCTGCGGTAATTTGAGCAGCGCCCCCGCGGTCTTTATTGCAGCATTTTTGGTGGATTGCCGAACAGACACCGCACCCGCGGTGTAATAGTTACCGCACCCGCAGTCGTCAGTTTCAGAATTTTGGTTGTATTGCCGTAGGCACACTGCACCCGCGCTGCATGTTGGAGCGCACCTGCGGTCGATGAATGGTGAAAGCGTGTTTTCGAGATTTTAATGATATAAGGCATAGATTTGTTCACTTTTCCTCATTCTTTTTCCCCTCATTCTCGATTTTTCTCTCCTTGGAGGCTAGGGTTTCTTCATTTCCTTCAATTCCTTTCTTTAATCCAAGCTTCTTGTTGGTTATTTGTTGAGAGATCAAGGTTTAATTGGGTTCAAGGAAGCTAAGGTAAGCTTTTGGTATAGTTTATTCTTGGTTTTGGTGTTGGGAGAAATCATGGGTTTGGTGATTGTGTTGGTTTTATGGATTAATTGTTACGGGTTTATGATTATTGAGATGTTGATGGTGTATTTCATGATTTATTGTTGTAGGTTGTGTACCAAGAGATATATTCTAGGTTCCAAGTGGTTGTAAGTGGAATTTCATTCCTTGTGCTCACATGATAATATATGTATGGTATTTCAATGATTTTAATGTGCTATTCCCTTCATTTGATTCATGATTATGTATTGATACACTTGTTATGTATATTGGAGGCAATTGAATGTCTCAATTGTGAAAAAGGGAATACAAGAGAAAGAGTATGCAAAGTGTTTGATAAAATGCCCAAGAGAGAGTTCAAATGTTTATGGATTGATAGATACATAGTCAGAGATTGCATGCAATTAGTTGATCAACGACCACAGGCTTGTATCCCTCAGAGTTATCGATTTATATCGATGGGATATAGGTATAGAGACAGAGATACTATATAGATATCAATCCAACAGAGAAAAGAGAAATAACATCGTTATTGTTATATTATGCTATGATATTCATGTTTCAGAGTTGATGGTATTTAATGTTTTCAAAGCCATGTTTTACAGAGTATGCTATGTATCCATTGTTATGTAAGAGTTCCACTTGCTGAGTTTTATACTCATTTCAGTTATTTCATGTGATGCAGTTAAGAGCGACGGGTCGGGACGTTGATTGTGGGCCAGAGTCATATGCATACCAAAGATGGAAGGAAGAATATATTTTGATGGCATTTTGGACATGATCATAAAAATGATATTTTGGATTTTGGTTTTATCATTTCATTGATCATGTATTTACTTTGTTTGTAAAGATTTTTATGTCAAGAACTTTTACCCTTCCTTCTTCAAAAAAATTTTAAATTCCGCTGTTATTTTATGAAACTGGTCAGAGCGTCACATTTAGTGGTATCAGAGCACCGTTCTTCGGACCAATGCATATGACTTCGTCTACTTTCAACGGTCCGGGTATGTCTTCTTGTTCATCTATTCATTGTTATCTATTGATATGTATTGTGTGAGCACATTGTAGGAGTTATGCCTACTAGAGAAAAGCCGTAGAGGGTGAGGATAGTTCTTCCTCTAGAGTTGTCGATGAGTTCGACAAGTTGTTGAAAGAGCAAGCCAAGGTCCATTGTGAGCAGATCCAACAGTTGCTATGTTTGCAAGGAACAGGTCAAGGTAGAGGACAAGGTAGAGGCCAAGCGGCTCAGGCAGTTGGAACCGATGGGATCTTTACTGCTTTCAAGAGGATGGATCCGCCTGAATTTGTAGGAAGCACTGATCCGTTGGTGGCAGTAGAGTGGATCAAGGCACTTGAGGCTATTTTTGATCATCTCAACTATGCAGACAAAGACAGAGTTGGATGTGCAGTGTTCATGTTAGTCAAGGCTGCACGCATTTGGTGGAATGCTACCAAGGTTAGTGTGGATGTTCCGGCATTGAAGTGGTCAGAGTTCACTGATCTTTTCTATGACAAGTACTTCCCAGATACACTTCGAGCTAGGAAGGTGACTGAGTTTTTGGAGCTTCGACAGGGAGGTATGAATGTCGATGAGTATATTCTGAAATTCGAGGAGGGCTGTCTGTTAGCCCCGTATATTGCTTCCAATGACAAAGACAAAGGTGCTCATTTTATTAGAGGCCTTAGAGCAGAAATCAGAAGGGACATTAATATGTCGAAGGCAGTGACATTCAAAGAGATTGTGGCTAAGGCTCTGTTGGCCGAGTAAGATGAGAAAGACATTGCTAGGGAGAGACAAGCGAGGCAGCAGGCCATTGCTCAAAGAGGCCAAGGTTCAAGTCAAAGAGGAAAGGGCAATTTCAAAGGGAAAGGCAAGTTAGAGCCGAGTCCTAAACCACCGGCAGTTCCATTTGATCCCGAGAAGCCATTGTGTCCCAAGTGCGATAGGCATCATCGGGGAGAGTGCAGATTTGGTACTCATACTTGTTACCGGTGTGGTACTGCAGGCCACATTGCCAAGGATTGTCCAAGAGGAGCGAGTAAAGAGAAGGTGCAGGGACGCATCTTCACCATGACGAATGAAGGTATAAACCATGATTCTTCTGTGATCTCTAGCACTATTTTAATTTCAGGCAGAGTAGCTACGACATTGATTGATACAGGTGCTACTCATTCTTTTATGTCTGAACTATTTTTGAGATCTTTGGGTTTAGTTCCTTCTGTTATTCCCCTCCAGTTTAATGTTGTATTGCCTTCGGGGGGTGTGTTGTGCCCCACATCTATTGTGTATGCGTGTTCTGTTCAAATTGATGAGCGAGTGGTTTATGCTGATTTGATTGTTATCCCGATGGTTGCGTTTTTATATTATACTTGGCATGGATTGGCTATCAACCTATCGTGCAGTGATTGATTGCATTGCTAAGACGGTGAAATTTGCAGATGATGGCAATAGGGAAAGTATGCTCGCCAGTGCAGGTACTTCGCTGGTCCTTCCTTTTATTTCATGTCTTGAGGCTAAGAAGTTGTTGTTTAGAGGTTGTGATGGATTTTTGGCTTCAATTGTTGATGTGAATAAAATTGTGAAGTTGAATATTGATGATATTGATGTTGTGAGAGAGTTCTCTGATGTTTTTGAGGATGATGTGCTGGGTTTACCGCCGGACAGAGATGTGGAGTTTGTGATTGATCTAGTTCCAGGTACGATTCCTATTTCTAAGGCTCCGTATAGAATGGCCCCAACAGAGATGAAAGAGTTGAAAACGCAGTTGCAGGATCTTTTGGATAAAGGTTTCATTCGGCCGAGTTCTTCGCCTTGGGGAGCTCCGGTTCTTTTCGTCAAAAAGAAAGACGGGTCTTTGCGGCTATGCATTGATTATAGAGAAATCAATAAAGTGACGATTAAGAATAAATATCCGTTGCCATGGATAGATGATCTTTTTGACCAACTGCAAGGGGCTACAGTGTTTTCGAAGATTGATTTGCGATCTGGCTATTATCAGTTGAAGGTTAGGGAGTCTGATATCCCTAAGACGGCGTTCCGGACCAGGTACGGTCATTATGAATTTCTTGTGATGTCTTTTGGTCTGACTAATGCTCCTTCAGTCTTCATGGATCTGATGAACCGGGTGTTCAAGCTGTATTTGGATAACTTTGTCATTGTTTTCATCGACGACATTTTGATTTATTCCAAGACCAGAGAGCTTCATGAAGAACAACGCAAAGTTGTTCTTCAGTTGTTGAGAGAGAAGAGGTTGTTTGCTAAGTTGAAGAAATGTGAGTTCTGGTTGGAGCAGATTTCTTTCTTAGGCCATGTTGTCTCGAAGGATGGTATAGCGGTTGATCCAGTGAAAATCGAGGCGATTCAGAAATGGCCTAGCCCTACCACTGTATCAGAGGTACGCAGTTTTCTTGGTTTGGCGGGTTATTATCGTCGTTTTATTTCAGATATCTCCAAGATTGCCCTGCCGTTAACCAATCTGACGAGGAAGACTGTGAAGTTTGAGTGGTCCGATGAATGCCAAAGTGGATTTCACAAGTTGAAAGATAGATTGACGACAGCTCCGGTACTTGCATTGCCCAGTGGTTCAGAGGACTTTGTTGTTTATACTGACACGTCGAAGAAAGGTCTTGGTGCAGTGCTGATGCAACGTGGAAAGGTTATAGCTTATGCTTCTCGCCAGTTGAAGGACTACGAGAAGAATTATCCTACGCACGATCTGGAGCTGGCAGCTGTGGTTTTCGCCTTGAAAATCTAGAGACATTACTTATATGGCGAAAAGTGTGAAATTTTCACGGACCACAAGAGTTTGAAGTATTTGTTTTCTCAGAAAGAACTCAATATGCGACAAAGACGGTGGTTAGAGCTTATCAAAGATTATGATCTGACGATTAGTTACCACCCGGGGAAAGCGAATGTTGTAGCGGATGCTTTGAGCCGTAAGTCAAGTTCTTCTTTGAATTCTTTGATTCAGAAGCCGTTGTTGTTAGACTTGCAGCGAGAGGAGATAGCTTTGGTTGTTACGGGGACCATTGCTCGCTTTTCAGCATTGGTCATTCGGGCTACATTGACGGACAGGATCCGTAGAGAGCAGGTCAATGATTTACAGATGACAGAGTTGAGAGCCAGAGCAGAGGAGAGAGGTAATTCAGAGTTTGGATTGAATGGAGATGGTTTGGTGACTTTCAAAGGCCGTGTATGTATTCCTGTTGGTGATGATATTCGGCGAGACGTCTTGACAGAGGCACATACCGCGCCATACTCGATACATCCAGGTGGTACCAAGATGTATCAGGATCTTCTTAGACTCTATTGGTGGCCAGGTATGAAGAAAGATGTTTCCATGTTTATTTCTCAGTGCCTAACTTCTCAGCAAGTGAAGATCGAGCACCAGAGACCTGCTGGGACATTGTTGTCATTGCCGATTCCTCAATGGAAATGGGAGCATATTACGATGGACTTCGTGACTGGTCTTCCAAGGACGCAGAAAGGTTTTAACTCTATTTGGGTTATTGTTGATCGGTTAACCAAGTCAGCGCATTTTCTCCCAGTTAAGACGACGTATTCCATGAACCAGTTTGCCGAAGAGTCTATAGCAGAGATTGCTAGACTTCATGGTGTTCCTGTGTCGATTGTGTCTGATCGTGACCTTAGATTTACTTCAGAGTTTTGGAAGAGTTTGCACAGAGCTATGGGTTCACGGTTAGCATTCAGTACAGCATATCACCCCCAGAGCGACAGTCAATCAGAGAGAGTTATTCAGATTCTAGAGGATATGCTCAGAGCTTGTACTATTGATTATCCTGGTAGCTGGGATTCCAAATTGCCTCTTGTTGAGTTCACGTACAATAATAGCTACCAAGCGACGATTGGCATGGCACCGTATGAAGCACTTTATGGCAGAAAGTGTAGATCGCCATTGTATTGGGATGGGATTGGTGAGAGGAAGATGTTGGGTCCAGAGTTGGTCCAACAGACAGCTGATGTTGTTGCTGTTATTCGAGAGAGGATGAAGACAGCACAGTCGAGACAGAAGAGTTATGGTGATGTGCGTCGTAGGCCGTTGCAGTTTGAGGTGGGCGACCATGTGTTCTTGAAGATATCACCTCTTAAGGGTGTGATGCGGTTTGGCAAGAAGGGAAAGTTGAGTCCGAGATTTATTGGCCCATTTGAGATCTTGGATAGAGTTGGTGATCGAGCTTACAGGTTAGCCCTACCGCCAGATCTTGACAGAGTTCACAATGTTTTTCATGTTTCAATGCTCAGGAAGTATATTGCGAATCCTTCCCATGTTCTTCGCCACGAGCCATTGGATTTGACGCCGAATTTGACGTACCAAGAGATTCTAGTCCAGATTTTGGATCGCAAAGTTAAAGTGTTGAGAAACAAAGAGATCGGTATTGTTAAAGTCCTTTGGAGGAATCATTTGATTGAAGAGGCCACGTGGGAACCAGAGGACGAGATGAAAGAGAAGTACCCTGAGTTGTTTGCGCAGTGACGTCAATTTCGAGGACGAAATTCCCTTAAGGAGGGGAGATTGTAATAGCCAAGGCCTGGTGAACGGTATGGTTTAAGTTTTCGTATGTTTATGGATTGTTTGGTTTAGATGTTAAGAGCTGTGATTATGGGTCATAGTATTGTTGGTTATTATTGTTTTGTGGCATTGTTGATATTAGTTGATGGTAGTTGTATTGTATCAGCGTTGCGATTCGATTTTAGTTGCATAAGAGTTTGTTTTGGCCGAGACCAGACCGCACCTGCGGTAATTTGAGCAGCGCCCCCGCGGTCTTTATTGCAGCATTTTTGGTGGATTGCCGAACAGACACCGCACCCGCGGTGTAATAGTTACCGCACCCGCGGTAAGTTTTGTACCGCACCCGCGGTCATCAGTTTCAGAATTTTGGTTGTATTGCCGTAGGCACACCGTACCCGCGCTGCATGTTGGAGCGCACTTGCGGTCGATGAATAGTGAAAGCGTGTTTTCGAGATTTTAATGATATAAGGCATAGATTTGTTCACTTTTCCTCATTCTTTTCCCCTCATTCTCGATTTTTCTCTCCTTGGAGGCTAGGGTTTCTTCATTTCCTTCAATTACTTTCTTTAATCCAAGCTTCTTGTTGGTTATTTGTTGAGAGATCAAGGTTTAATTGGGTTCAAGGAAGCTAAGGTAAGCTTTTGGTATAGTTTATTCCTTGTTTTGGTGTTGGGAGAAATCATGGGTTTGGTGATTGTGTTGGTTTTATGGATTAATTGTTATGGGTTTATGATTATTGAGATGTTGATGGTGTATTTCATGATTTATTGTTGTAGGTTGTGTACCAAGAGATATATTCTAGGTTCCAAGTGGTTGTAAGTGGAATTTCATTCCTTGTGCTCACATGATAATATATGTATGGTATTTCAATGATTTTAATGTGCTATTCCCTTCATTTGATTCATGATTATGTATTGATACACTTGTTATGTATATTGGAGGCAATTGAATGTCTCAATTGTGAAAAAGAGAATACAAGAGAAAGAGTATGCAAAGTGTTTGATAAAATGCCAAAGAGAGAGTTCAAATGTTTTATGGATTGATAGATACATAGTCAGAGATTGCATGCAATTAGTTGATCAACGACCACAGGCTTGTATCCCTCAGAGTTATCGATTTATATCGATGGGATATAGGTACAGAGACAGAGATACTATATAGATATCAATCCAACAGAGAAAAGAGAAATAACATCGTTATTGTTATATTATGCTATGATATTCATGTTTCAGAGTTGATGGTATTTAATGTTTTCAAAGCCATGTTTTACAGAGTATGCTATGTATCCATTGTTATGTAAGAGTTCCACTTGCTGAGTTTTATACTTATTTCAGTTATTTCATGTGATGCAGTTAAGAGCGACGGGCCGGGACGTTGATTGTGGGCCAGAGTCATATGCATACCAAAGATGGAAGGAAGAAGATATTTTGATGGCATTTTGGACATGATCATAAAAATGATATTTTGGATTTTGGTTTTATCATTTCATTGATCATGTATTTACTTTGTTTGTAAAGATTTTTATGTCAAGAACTTTTACCCTTCCTTCTTCAAGAAAATTTTAAATTCCGCTGTTATTTTATGAAACCGGTCAGAGCGTCACAATTTCTCTCTTTGTTTTCCCTTTATTTCTTCATTTAAATATAATTAGCATGTTAAATTCATATTCAAAGTTTTACACTTTGAATAATGAGTAGCTAACTTCCCAAAGTTGAGATGAAAAAGTGAAACTCTTGGCATGATAATAATGTTATTAAAAGGTAAGAATCTATGTTTTATATTATTTAATCATTATTTATTGTTTATGTTATATTTATTTCTTTAAGTATTACTATACCCTACTTATAAGTGGGAGTTTTGATTTATTGTTACTATATGTTACACTAAATTCTTGGAACCATTTAAATGTTTGTTTGGTATTACCAACCATTTAAAGTGGATGCCTTGATTTATTATATGATTATATCATAATATTAATTTCTTGGAACCATTTAAATGTTAGTTTGGTATTACCAACCATTTAAAGTGGATGCATTGATTTATTATATATGAATATATCATAATATTAATTTCTTGGTACCATTTAAATGTTTGTTTGGTTTTACCAACCATTTAAAGTGGGAACCTTGATTTAGTGTTTACAAATATATATATAGCACAATAAATACTTGACAACATTTACAAGTTTTGGTATATATTATATACTTATAATATAATAATATATAACATAATAAAAATATGATTATTTAATATATATTGGAACCATTTTATTAAGTGGATTTCAATAATGTTCATTAATGTTAATTTAATTAAAATACCAAGAGTGGGTCCTTTAATCTCAACTACTTAAATTAAAATTTGAACAATTAAAATGTACTAATTAAAGATTCAAACTATTAAAAGAAAAATAAAACAAAAACAAAAACAAAAAAACATTGTAGTGGACTTGTAATTAACTTAGCTTCCCTGTGGATACGATATTCGGACTCACAGAATTATACTACTTGTGGACAACCTGCTCTTGGAAGTGCAACAATCAAAGTTTCAACAAGTTTTTGGCGCCGTTGCCGGGGAATTTTAATTTAATTTCAAGTCTATTTAATTTTGTTTAATGTTTATTTCTTTTATTTGAATTTTTATTGCTTTTGTGTGTTTTTATTCTTTTGCATTTTCATTTGCATGAGCATTTAGTCACGTACACTTAGTGGTCCACTCATTCGAAATAACCATTTATTTTTACAAAACATAGCGGAAGAACCCATCCAAGAAAATGAAGATGAAATTCAATCTCAACATGATCATGATAGACGAAGAACACTTAGAGATCACATGAATCCTACACGTACTAGTGCACCTTCAAGTCTAGTTTTTCCCCCTGATGCATCTCATTTCAATTTTAAGCCTGGTATTATCCAACTTTTACCCAATTTTCATGGCTTAGATTCTGAAAATCCATACATGCATTTACAAGAGTTTGAAGAAGTGTGCAACACATATAATGATCTAAATTATAGCATGAACACCATTCGACTTAAGCTTTTTCCTTTTTTTTTAAAAGATAAAGTTAAAACTTGGCTACAAAATCTTAGATCGGGATCCATTTGAACTTGGGATGAATTGCAACAACAATTTTTGAAAAGGTTTTTTCCATCTCATAGAACAAATTCTTTCAAAAGGCAAATCATCACATTCACTCAAAAACAAGGAGAAACTTTTTATCAGTGTTGGGAGAGATACAAAGAATTGCTTAATCTTTGTCCACATCATGGTTTTGAAATTTGGAGAGTTGTTTCTCAATTTTATGAAGTCTTAACACCTAAAGATAGGCAAATGGTTGAATTTATGTGTAATGGAACATTTGAAGATAAAGATCCAAATGAGGCAATTGAGTATCTCGATTCATTAGCTGAAAATACTCAAAATTGGGACACTATAGATACAATCGAACCATCAAACAAGATTCAATCTCCCACATCTGGTGGAGGTATGTACACCCTCAAAGATGAACATGATCTCCAAGCTAGATTTACCTCTTTGGCAAGAAAAGTTGAGGCACTTGAATTGAACAAAAATTGTCAATTAAAATCTATTCAAGAAATTGCATGTCACATCTGTGATACAAGTGATCATTCTATAAAAGATTGTCCCACTTTGCCCTCTTTTAAAGAATGTCTCCATGAACAAGTCAATGTTTTGAACAATTTCAAAAAGCCAAATTTTGAACCATTTTCTCAAAATTACATTCCAGGTTGGCGAAATTTTCCAAATTTTAGTTGGATGAATGATAATGCTACACAATTTCCGCAACCACATTTTCAAAATCAACAAAATTTTCAAAATTATGCACCTTATGTTCCTCCACCTAAAAGGAATTTGGAAGATTTATTGAATTCTTTCATTGCAAAGCGAGAGTCTATCAATACTCAAACTGCTCAAACCATGACAGATTTGAAAGATACTCTTGCTCTGCACTTAATGTTCATGAAAAAGGTAAATTTCCTTAACAACCACAGTCTAATCCCAAGGATCATCATTCACAAACTGGAACTTCTGGAACTCAACCGATGGATTAGGTAAAATCTGTTATTACCCTTCGAAGTGGTAAGGTTGTGGAAAAATCCATTCCTGAACCTTGTGAAGATGATGATAAATCAACTCCAAAGGGTAAGGATGTGGAACCCATAACTTGCGAAGAGGAGGTTCAACAGACAGTGTCACCACCATTCCCTCATGCATTGAAAAATACAAAAAAATCAAATTTGAATTCTGATATATATGATATTTTTAAACAAGTAAAAGTTAATATTCCTTTATTAGATTCAATAAAACAGGTACCATCATATGCTAAATTTTTGAAAGACTTGTGTACTGTGAAAAGAAAATTGAATGTGAAAAACAAAGCATTTTTAGCCGAACAAGTAAGTGCAATCATTCAAAATAATAATATTTTGAAATACAAAGACCCTAGTTATCCTACAATTTCATTTATTATTAGAGAACGAAAGATTAAAAAAGCCTTGCTTGATCCTGGAGCTAGTGTGAATTTACTTCCATATTCAGTTTATCAAGAACTCAATCTAGGCAAGTTAAAATCTACTTCGGTAACATTTTTACTTGCCGATAGATCTGTTAAAGTGCCAAGAGGTATGGTAGAAGACGTGTTGGTCCAAGTTGATAACTTTGTATATCCTGTTGATTTCATAGTTTTAGATACACAAACTATCGAAGCTTGTAATGCAATTCCTGTAATTCTGGGTCGTCCATTTTTAGCAACTTTTAATGCTCTTATAAATTGCAGGAATGGAATAATGAAGTTGTCATTTGGTAACATGACCTTGGAGCTCAATATTTTTAATCTTTGTAAGCAACCACATGACAAAGGAGATGAAAGTGAAGATGAAAATCTTATTGAAGCTCTTGTGGAAGAAAACATCCAAGAAGGGAGTACTCGTGATCAATTAGATATTTGTTCAATTGAAAATGTTAAAGAAAATATTGAAATTGAACTTGATGATTTTATCAGGTATCACTCGTTACCAGGATCAGAGAAAGAATTTGATGCAAAATATGATAACAAAGACGAACCACCCATATTGGAGTTAAAACCCTTGCCAGAAGAATTGAAGTATGCATTTCTTGGAGAAGATGAAACATATCCGGTGGTAATTTCTTCCAAACTAGCAAGTGATCAAGAAGGTAAATTAGTTGATATGCTTGAAAGACATAAAAATGCAATTGGTTGGACAATAAAAGATCTCAAGTGCATTAATCCACTAATTTGAACTCACAAAATTCACTTAGAAGAAAATGCAAAAACATCTCAACAACCACAAAGGAGATTAAATCCACACATGAAAGATGTTGTGAAAACAGAAGTTCTCAAACTACTTGATGTTGGGATTATCTACCCTATTTCTGATAGTAAGTGGGTAAGCCCAACACAAGTAGTTCCAAAAAAATCTGGCATCACAGTAATAAAAAATGAAAAAGGTGAATTGTTAACATGTCGAGTCCCCTCTAGTTGGCGGATGTGTATTGATTATAGAAAATTAAATGACGCCACTAGAAAATATAATTTTCCATTACCATTTTTGGATTAAATTTTAGAATGAGCAGCAGGTCATCCATACTACTTTTTTCTTGATGGATATTGAGGTTATTATTCACATGTCCTTTTGGAACATTTGCATTTAGAAGGATGCCATTTGGATTATGCAATGCCCCAGCAACATTTGAAAGATGTATGCTACGCATTTTTAGCGACATGGTTGAAAATTGTTTGGAGATTTTTATGGATGATTTAACTGTTTTTTGAAATACATTTGATAATTGTCTTGAAAATTTGGAAAAAGTTTTAAAAAGATGCGAGGAAAAAGGACTTATTTTAAATTGGGAAAAATGTCATTACATGATTACTTCTGGTATTGTTCTGGGACATGTCGTGTCATCTCATGGAATTGAAGTTGATAAAGCCAAAGTTTGATGTCATTGCCAATTTACCCCCTCCAAAAACCATTAAAGAAATTCGCTCATTTTTGGGACATGCTGGATTTTCAATGATTCTGTCTCTCAAAGTCGACTGAACTGTAAAGGTGACAAGATTAGGGGCCTCGTCCTTAGCATACACTGTAAGCTCAAACCGTTGTATCTCGGACTGCAACAGTTTTTGAAGTGATAAACGAGTAATAACTACTGTCTTTCTACTCAATGTGTCTGCCATTACATTAGATTTTTCCGAATGGTAGCTAATCTCACAATCATAGTCTTTCACTAATTTAAGCCATCGACGCCGTCTCATATTCAATTCTTTTCGGGTGAAAAAGTATTTCAAAATTTTATGGTCAGTGAAAATCTTGCACTTCTACCCAAAAAAGTAATGTCTCCAAATTTCAATGCAAAAACTACCGCTGCAAGCTCAAGATCATGAGTAGGGTAGTTTTCTCGTGAACTCTCAACTGTCTCGACGCGTAAGCTATAACTAGGTCATTTTGCATCAGAACTACGCCCAACCCAGGTTTAGAAGCGTCGGTATACAGAAAATACTCTCCTTGCTCCGATGGCATAAATAACACTGGCGCTGTAATCAAGGCTTGCTTCAACTTGTCAAAACTGTCGACACTCGGATCCCCATATAAAATTTGCATTCTATTTTGTCAAGGATGTCAAAGGTACAACAATAGATGAGAATACTTGAATAAATTTTCGATAATAGCCAGCTAGTCCCAATAAACTACGAATCTAGGTTACGCTCTTCGGCACTGGCCACTCTCTCACTGCCTCTACTTTACTCTGACCAACTTCCATTCCATCTCTAGAAATGATGTGGCCTAAGAATGCCACTCTCTCAAGACAAAACTCGTACTTGCTGAATTTTGCTAACAAATTCCTATCTTGCAGTAGTTGTAGTTATGTCACCAAATGCTGAATGTGTTCCTCTCTTCTCTTGGAGTAGATCAAAATATCACTAATGAACACAATCACGAATTGATCTAGATACGGCTGAAATACGTGATTCATGATATCCATGAAGATCGCTGGCAGATTGGTCAGACCGAATGGCATGACCATAAATTAATAATGCCCATAACAAGTTCTGATTGATGTCTTATGTACGTTTGCCTCTTTCACTTTCAACTGATGGTATCTAGAACAAAGATCAATCTTCGAGAATATCGATGCTCCTTGCAACTGATCAAATAAATCTTCGATTTTTGTAAAGGATATTTATTTTTGATAGTGAATCTTTTCAGTTCTCGATAATCGATGCAGAGTCGCATACTGCCATCCTTCTTTTTCACAAACAATACCAGCGCATCCCTTGGAGAATAACTAGGGCAAATAAAACCCTTGTCTAGAAATTCTTGAATTTGATCTTTAAATTCTTTCATTTGGGCAGGTGCTAGGCGATAAGGTGCTTTATAAATAGGTATTGTGCCCGACATCAACTCAATAAAAAATTCCACCTCACGGTCGGGTGGAATGACAGAAATGTCTTCAGGAAAGACAATAGGGAAGTATCTGACAATTTCAGCATCCTCCAACTTCTGACTGATAGGAGCATGTGCAGAAGCGACACATGCTAGAAAAGCTTGGCATCCTCTTTAAATAAGCTTCCTCGTGCACAGAGGAGATAATGTGCGGTATTTGGTTGTTCCTCGTCGCCTCAAAGACAAGAGATTTCCCATTTGGCAGTCGAATAAACAATTATCTTTAATGACAATCTATCGAAGCTCCATTCGATGATAATCAATCAATACCGAGTATGATGTAAAATTCAGGCTTTGGGAGTATGGTAAGATCTGCCCGAACCACATCTTTCAATAAACGAAACTCCAAATTCTTCACAACACTAGACATGATCATTTGATCTCTGAAAGGGATAGAAACTATGAAATTCAATCCCATAACCTCATGAATAATATTCAGTCACTTGATGAAGGTTTCAGATATGAAGAATGCGTAGCTCCAGAATCTAGTAGCGTATAGGTAGCTAAACCTCGAATGATTATCCTCCCTGCGATGAAAACGTATTTAAAATCTTTTCGTGTTGAAGCTTTAGGAATTTCTATCATCATTTTTTGTGTTGACCGTTAAAATTTTCGGAAATTTTAATTTTAATCCCTTCAATTTTCGAAATTGCACTTTTGGTCCTTACATTTTCGGAAATCACACTTCAGCCCCTTAAGTTTTAGTTAATTTCAATTTAGTCGTCTTAATTTTCGAAATTTACATTTAAGTCCTCATATTTATTGTAAATTTAGATTGGGTCCCTCGAATTTTTGAAAATTAAAATTAAGTCCTTATATTTTTCGAAAATTTCAATATTGCCCCAAAAGTTTCGGAAATTACACAATAGACCCTCCAAAATTTTGAAAACTCCTAATCAAGCCCTCTATTATTATTTCTCTCAATTTTTGGCCATAAAACTTTTATTTGGAAATAATTACACCCTTTACATAAATTAAGGCTCCAAATCAATACCAATTTCTATGGTTTGTAAAATCATAACTTAATTCCAACTAAGGTAGAGCATGCAACCTAATTTTCACTAGGTTATTCTTGATCCCAAATTCAAATCTAATAACAAATTTAACATTTTATGCAATAAAACCAATATAAAAACCTTAAATACTTGGTTACCGGTAATAAATGTCGTGTCTGGCTCCTCCTCAACCTCTTCTACATGCATGACGTAAGCTCTGCCCACAATACCAGCATTCTTCTTCGGGCAATCACCAGCTTTGAGCATTTTCTCCTTGCATATGACGCATCTAAAAGATCCCCACATGCAATTGCCATAGTGTAAGCGATTGTACTCCTTGCATGGTTGCTTCTTTGCAGGCTTTGGTGCTCCATTTGTGGTGGCTTTGGTGGTCCTTGCTTCTTGACTTGACCTTGGTGCTTTTGCTGCCCTTGTGGTCTAGGAGGTCCCGTGTATGGCTTCTTATTCGGCTGATTGTGCTGCTGGTTTTGCTGTCTTTTGCACTGAACTTCAAAATCAATTTTTTTCAAAGCTTGCTCGGCTTGGAATGCATAGGCAGTGGCAGCAGCATAATCGATGGCACACATCATCATCACATCCCGACGGATGGTAGGTCGAAGTCCATCTAGAATGTGCCTCATCTTCTCAGCATGATCTCTAGCAATAAGGGGTACAAAGTGACAACCCCTATTCAACTTCCTCACAAACTCAGCCACAATCGAGTCTCAATGACGGAAGCTCATAAACTCCTTCTTCAATCGCCCTCTAACATCAGCAGCGAAGTACTTCTCATAGAATATCTCCTTGAATCGAGCCCAAGTAAGAGTAGAAATATCAATATCATGCTCAGCTCATTCCCACCCTAAAGAAGCATCATCCCTAAACATATAAGTGGCACACCTCACACGGTCAATGTAGTGCCCAAGAATCAATACACGTAAAACCCATGCATCTATTTAATTAATTTTAAATTAGTTTTAGCCATGCATAATTTATGAAAATGCATTATTTTAAATAATTCATGTTTATGGTGATGCACGTTAAAATGTTTTTCAAGTTTCATGTTTCAGGCGATTATTCGATGCGGGACCGAGGAAAAGAGAGCGGTGACGAGTTTGGCAAATTTTAAATGCGGTATTTTATTTTAAGTTGAGGATGGGGTGTTTTAAATAATTTATTGAGTTGTTAGTATGTTTAAAGCTTAATTTATGTATTTAGTGATTTAAGAATTTAAACTTTTAAATTTAGCATGTTGTGTGTGTTATTTCAATTAAAGGAGAACGTTATAAAAATTAAAGTGTATTTTACTTTAATTAGGGGAGAGTTAGTGTTTCAATTGATCACTAATTATTTAATTAAGCATAATTTACTGCCTAATTACTAAAACACGCGCACACACACACACTTTTACACACACCTGTACACGACTAAACACACACACTCACTTCACATTGAGATTTTTATTATTTTTGTGAGAGAAAACCTAGGGTCCCTCAAGCTAGAGCAGCCGCCCCTTCCCTCTTTGAATTCAAGCAAATTTTCGTGTGTTTTCATTGAGGATTTTAGTGCCCCGTTCGTCCCGGATCAAGCCTCGCTCCATTACCGCGTTGGTATCGCTGTTTCGGTAAAGTTTATCATCAAAAGGCCCGTATAATCTCTCCTTTGCTGCGTCGATCATGTCATATTATGTGTTGCGTTGTTTTTATGCGTAAAATCATGTGTATGATGTTCGTAGTTTGAGCGATTAATTGATTGGATCGACTTTGAAGGAAAATTTTTAGATCTAAATCACGTTTTTACTGTTCTTCTTAAAACTGCGAATTTTCGGTCGAGATTTTGAGAAAACCTTTCCACGCAAAAAGCGTAGAGCTTTTCGATACCTTCGATTTGATATATGATTCGAAATTTTTGGACAAAAATTGATTATGGCATTTTTCGTAGGACTGCTCAAACTGCATTTTTAGAAATTTTATGATATTGATTTGTTCTTGAAGTTTTTGTGTTGCAGGCTTTGTTGGAGATCGACGGGTGATTTTTGCTGCATATAGATATATTGGTAATGATGTTTGGAGTATTTTTGAGGTTACGTTTCATGTCGTTAGGCACTTGAACTAATGGAAATTCGTAGGAAATCGATATGATGTCAATTGCCGTATTTTGTGTTGCATTGGGTAGTAGATTGGACGTCGTGTTTTGAGGCGTTTGTACGAGTTTTGGTGCAATGTTATGGTGTCCTAAGAAGAGTCTTAAGGTGTTGAATCACATCCTTTAAGTGTCAAATTGGGTGAATAGACATTGCATAAGTTTTCTCGCAAGTGCAGAAAAATCGAGGACACACGGACCTGCACACAGACCATGACACGGGGTCTGTGCCTTTGTTTCCTCCTTAGTGCCACGAAACCGAGAGTACACGGACCTTGACACGGACCCGGACCTGGGGTACGTGCCCTTCCTTTTCTTCAAGACACATTTTACAGTATGTATACGGACTTGTACACGGACCCAGGCACGGGGTCCGTGCCTTCCCTTTTTCCTTCGCACACATCTTACCGAACCTACCCGGACCCGTACACAGACCAAGGCACGGGGTCCGTGTACTGCTTATGTTGGGAAAAATATTGGTGTATGCTTTGAGGTTTGATGTCTTGGTTTAGTGCACGGATTGACATGGTCGAGTCATGAGAATTTTAGCATGCCCTAAGTAAGCGATTGAGCTTAGGTATAGGCATGATGATTACGTCTAAGTCACGCAAGTTAAACTTTTGAGCTCATGTTAGCATTTTGCAGCAACGGCCCCAAACGAGATCCAACAAATCCCTCAATGCCAAGTAAGTATGATGACGTGCAAAAGAAAACATTTTAAAGTTTTGAGGTATGCTAATTGCTTTGTGACCAAATGTATGAATGGGTTTGGAAGTCGGTGAACGTGGCCGATGACCTCTCCGCCCCGTTAAACTTATGAAAGGGTTCAGATCGGGATTGGAAAGCGTTAAACTTATGAACAGGGACCAATCCACCCGTTAAACTTATGAACGGGGATCTTATGTATGCGGCAGTGGATACGTCCCTGTCAGTCCAGTACTGTGGTGTGTCTGATCAGGCCTTATTATGTTATGGGTCACTTACTTTGAAACATGCCTCTACGCAAAATTATGCTTTATACGCTCAAGTTTATGTTACGAGAATGTTTAAGAAAAGCTCATGTTGATGGGACGTCTAAGTTAAGCTCACGATGTTCAAGTTTCAAGCATGTTAAATTCAAGTTCAAGTATGTATGTTCTATTTTTAAAGTTGCATGCGGTTTTATTATGTAGTACTCGCTATTTCCCAGTTTATACGTGTTGAGTTTTTAGACTCACTAGACTTGATCGATGCAGGTGAGTATGTTGATGAGGAGACATGAGGTGGCGACCAAGGGGGAGGCTTGGCCTGAGCGGGAGGCTAACCCGAGGACCACAATGTTTATGTTTTTATGCAAATGTTAATTTACTCTGATTTCATGTTTTGAGGGAAACTACTTTGAGCAAACCTTTTGTGATCAAATTTTATTGAAGTTATTTTGAGCAACCATGTCTTATGGGGCACTTGGTTGAGATATTTTATGGCAAACTTTGAAGGTTATGTTATATTTAAGAAAATTTTAAATTTTTCCGCAAATTTTGAACGGTAAAAGTACGATACGCTACAGTTGGTATCAGAGCGGTGTTCCTGTAAAGGGTTATGCCTACTGCCAGTCGCAAGAAGCTCTCAAAGTCACACCTCAATTCTGTAAGTTTTAATTTTTGCATTATGTATGTAGTAAGCATTGAATCATGAATGCAGCATATCCATGTTTTGAGTTTAGATTTCGTGCGTCCTATCTCATTGATATCATGTTCATGCATAGTTGGTTTACGTGTTGGGTAATTGATGGGACAGAATGCCTCCTAGACGTGTGGTTGACCGAGAAGCAAGGGAAGAGGATCGAGAGACCCGAAATGAGGAGAGAGCCAATCCTCCACCTCCACCGCCAGATATGCAAGTGCAGATGCTGGCAGGAATGACTCAATTCTTCGCACAGTTTGCGAAGAACCAGACTGTTGTAGGCCCCGAGGAGAGGCCTAGACCAGAGGCAGTATGTGAGAGGTTCAGGAGGATGAGTCCGAAGGAGTTTTCGGGTACTACTGACCCGATGGTAGCTGAGGGATGGATCAAGTCCATCGAGGTAATATTTGACTTTATGGAGCTGACTGACGCTGACAGGGTCAGATGTGCTATATTCTTGCTGTCAGGGGATGCTAGATTATGGTGGGAGAGTGCATCAGTGGCAGTAAACTTGCAGACTCTGTCGTGGAACGGATTCAAAGAGGTGTTCTACGCCAAGTACTTCACTAAAGAAGTACGCTCTCGTCTGACCAGGGAATTTATGACGCTGAGACAAGAAGACATTAGTGTGGCAGATTTTGTCAGAAAGTTTGAGAGGGGGTGTTACTTCGTACCCCTCATTGCGAATGATGCCCAAGCAAAGCTGAGGCATTTCATGGATGGACTGCGGCCAATCTTGCACCGTGATGTGAGGGTAGCTGGCCCTACTACTTATGCAGTCGCCGTATCTAGAGCCCTGACAGCAGAGCAAGACCAGCGAGATATTGAGGCTGACAGGTAGGGCAAGAGGCCCTATCAGGCTCCGCAGTACCAGCAGCAGCATCAGCGACCCCAGCATAGGAGTCCTCCCCAGGGGCCGCCAGGGAAGAAGCAGTATCATGGACCGCCGCAGAGCAAGGGTCTAATCCAGTAGCAGGGAGTTCCTCAGAAGCCAGAGTACCCCGTGTGCCCAAAGTGCAATCGTCAGCATAGGGGCCAGTGTTTGTACGGATCAGGCAAATGCTTCAAATGTGGATCCAGTGACCACATTGTAAAGGAGTGCCCGCAGTGGAAGCAGCCAACCCAGGGAAGGGTATTCGCCATGCATGCACAGGAGGCGGATCCAGACACCACTTTACTGACTGGTAAACTTTTCTACCTAAACTCAGTATTATTTTGCCATGCATGTGGGAATTTTGCTTGAGATTATTAGTGCGCTAGTAATATTTTGTGTGACTTGGGATATTGAGTTCTATTATGCTTTAGGTTACTGTTTGTATGTTGGGGATATAAGTTTTGTGATGTGCTAACGGATCTCAGGAAACATTTTTATTAAGAGATTATCCACAAATGCACTGATAGACTCAGGAGCCACTCACTCCTTCATATCGGAGACTTTTCCTAATCATTTGGACCTCAAGTCCATTGACCTAGACGTGAACTTTTCAGTGACAGTCTCATCAGAGGAAGAGCTGTTAGCTACCAGTGTGGTCAGAGATATCGATCTAGAACTGCATGGCCACCTAGTATATGCAGATTTAATCCTATTGCCGATGCCAGAATTCGACATCATATTGGGAATGGACTGGCTGACTAAGAACAAAGTTCTTATCGACTTTCAGAAGAGATCATTGTTAGTCAGACCATTGGGCATGGAGCAGTTTTTTTTTTAACCAGCCAGATGGAGGAGTTTCCCGCGCGTGATCTCTTGCATGCAGGCACGGAGACTCATTTCGAAGGGGTGTCAGGCCTTCTTGGCCAGCATTATCTCAGCACCGGACGTGCCCACTCCTTCTGTATCAGGGGTCCCAGTAGTAAGAGATTTCCCAAACGTCTTTCCAGACGACGTCGCAGGCCTTCCACCAGATAGAGAGGTGGAGTTTGCAATCGATCTCATGCCAGGCACAGTGCCAATCTCTAAGGCACCGTACAGATTAGCTCCGGCAGAGATGTTAGAACTTAAGCAGCAGATTCAGGAGCTCTTAGACAAGGATTTTATCCGCCCTAGTTTCTCACCGTGGGGCGCACGAATGCTCTTTGTGAAAAAGAAAGACGGAAGCATGAGACTGTGCATCGATTACCGTGATCTGAACAAGGTAACGATCAAGAATAAGTACCCGTTTCCTAGAATCGAAGACTTGTTTGATCAGTTGCAGAGAGCTACCGTGTTCTCAGAGATAGATCTTCGATCAGGGTATCATCAGCTAAAAGTGAAAGATGCAGATGTCCACAAGACAGCTTTCAGGACCAGATATGGGCATTGGGAGTTCTTGGTGATGCCATTTGGATTGACAAATGCTCCAGCAATTTTCATGGATCTCGTGAACCGAGTATTTCAGCCGTTCCTCGATCAATTCGTCATAGTATTCATTGACGACATCCTTATATACTCGAAGAGCCATGAGGAGCACAGCCAGCACTTGAGGACAGTTTTACAGATTTTGCAGAGTCGCAAGTTATTTGCGAAGTTCAGTAAGTGCGAGTTTTGGTTGCAGAAAGTAGCATTTTTGGGGCATATAGTGTCTAGCAGTGGCATTGAAGTGGATCCAGCAAAAGTAGCAGCCGTTAAGGATTGGGTTGAACCGAAGAATGCATCAGAAATCCGCAGCTTTTTGGGTTTAGCCGGTTACTACCGTAAGTTCATTCGGGGATTTTCGTCCATAGCAGTGCCACTCACTTCACTAACCAAGAAAAATGCCAAATTTGTGTGGAGTGATGAATGTTAGAAGATCTTCGATACATTGAAGCAAGCCTTTATTTCTGTGCCGGTGCTAGCCATGCCATCAGGGCAAGGAGATTTCGTATTATATAACGATGCATCTATGCTCGGGTTAGGCGTAATATTGATGCAGCAGGGTCGGGTCATAGCTTATGCTTCCAGGCAGTTGAAAGTGCACGAGAAGAACTACCCGACACATGATCTTGAGTTAGCCGCCGTTGTCTTCGCACTGAAAATTTGGAGACACTACCTATACGGCGAGAAATGTCAGATTTTCACCGATCATAAGAGTCTTCAAATATTTCTTCACGCAGAAAGAGCTGAATATGAGACAGAGACGGTGGTTAGAGCTGGTGAAGGATTACGACTGCGAAATTAGCTACCATCCGGGAAAGGCTAATGTTGTCGCAGATGCATTGAGCAGGAAGGTGGCAGTTGTAGCGCAGTTGTCAGTGCAGAGACCTCTTCAGTCTAAGATTCAGAAGTTTGGTCTAGAGATTTATCGTGAGGGCAGAGCTCCTAGGCTATCTAATCTGACAGTCAAATCTGATTTGCTCTACCGTATCCGGGCAGGACAGTCTTCAGATGAGCAACTACAGAAATGGAGACTGAAAGATGAGGCCAAGGGCAGTGTTCTTTATACAGTGTCAGATGGGATTGTGAGATACAGAGGTATAATGTGGGTGCCTAGTAGTGAATCGATCAGACAGGATATTTTGTCAGAGGCACACGTATCTCCGTATTCTATCCATCCAGGAGGTACCAAGATGTATAAGGATCTCCAGATTTTGTATTGGTGGCCAGGGATGAAGAGAGACATCCGTCGATTTGTGCCAGAATGCCTCACTTGTCAGCAGGTGAAGACAGAGCATCAGAGGCCAGCAGGGATGCTTAAGCCACTCCCGATCCCAGAGTGGAAATGGGAGAATATTACTATGGATTTTGTGGTTGGGTTGCCTAGATCAGTCAGAGGTTTTAATGCTATTTGGGTTATAGTGGACCGACTCACCAAGTCAGCGCATTTCTTGCCAGTGAAGATGACTTTCTCCATGACGCAGTATGCGGAGCTCTATATCAGGGAGATAGTCCATCAGCATGGATTCCCAGTTTCAATTGTGTCCGACAGGGACCCGAGATTCACATCGTCCTTCTGGAAGAGCTTACATGCAGCCATGGGGACAAAGTTGCTGTTCAGTACAGCTTTTCACCCGCAGACAGATGGCCAGTCTGAGCGAGTGATTCAGATTTTAGAGGACTTGTTGCGAGCTTGTATGATTGATTTTCAGGGAACTTGGGAGTCTAAGATACCTCTAGTGGAATTTACTTACAACAACAGCTTCCAATCATCAATAGGTATGGCTCCTTACGAGGCCTTATATGGAAGAAAGTGCAGATCACCAGTTCATTGGGACAAGGTCGGAGAAGGAGCGGAACTTGGACCAGAAATAGTTCAGCAGACTGCAGACGTGGTGGTCAAGATTCGTGATAGAATGAAGACCGCCTAGAGTCGTCAGAGGAATTATGCTGATAAGAGGAGGAGAGATCTCGAATTTGCCGTTGGTGATCACGTTTTCGTCAAGATAGCACCTATGAAGGGGGTGATGAGATTCGGGAAAAGAGGCAAGTTGAGTCCGAGGTTCATTGGACCATTTGAAATTTTGGACAGAGTTGAGACACTAGCCTATCGTGTTGCCCTTCCGCCAAATCTGGCTGGGGTACACAATGTGTTCCATGTCTCTATGATGAGGAAGTATCTAGCCAATCCTTCGGATATTCTGAGTTATGAGCCGTTGCAGCTTGCTCCAGACCTGTCGTATGAGGAGCGACCGATTCAAATTCTAGACAGGCAGGAGCGCAGACTCTGGAACAAGGTGACTAAGCTAGTCAAAATCCAGTGGCTAAACCAATCAGTGGAGGAGGCCACTTGGGAGACAGAATCTGATATGAGGAGTCGCTACCCGGAGTTGTTCGGTAAGATTTAATTTTGAGGACGAAATTTTTATAATTGGGAGAGGAACTGTAGTGCCCAAGAATCAATACACGTAAAACCCATGCATCTATTTAATTAATTTTAAATGAGTTTTAGCCATGCATAATTTATGAAAATGCATTATTTTAAATTATTCATGTTTGTGGTGATGCACGTTAAAATGTTTTTCAAGTTTCATGTTTCAGGCAATTATTCGATGCGGGACCAAGGAAAAGAGACCGGTGACGAGTTTGGCAAATTTTAAATGCGGTATTTTATTTTAAGTTGAGGATGTGGTGTTTTAAATAATTTATTGAGTTGTTAGTATCTTTAAAGCCTAATTTATGTATTTAGTGATTTAAGAATTTAAAACTTTTAAAATTAGCATGTTGTGTGTGTTATTTCAATTAAAGGAGAACGTTATAAAAATTAATGTGTATTTTACTTTAATTAGGGGAGAGTTAGTGTTTTAATTGATGACTAATTATTTAATTAAGCATAATTTACTCCCTAATTACTAAAACATGCACACACACACACACTTTTACACACACCTGTACACGACTAAACACACACACTCACTTCACATTGAGATTTTTATTATTTTTGTGAGAGAAAACCTAGGGTCCCTCAATCTAGAGCAGCCGCCCCTTCCCTCTTTCGAATTCCAGCAACTTTTCGTGTGTTTTCTTTGAGGATTTTAGTGCCCCGTTCGTCCCGGATCAAGCCTCGCTCCATTCCCGCGTCGGTATCGCTGTTTCGGTAAAGTTTATCATCAAAAGGCCCGTATAATCTTTCCTTTGCTGCGTCGATCATGTCATATTATGTGTTGCATTGTTTTTATGCGTAAAATCATGTGTATGATGTTCGTAGTTTGAGCGATTAATTGATTGGATCGACTTTGAAGGAAAATTTTTAGATCTAAATCACGTTTTTACTGTTCTTCTTAAAACTGCGAATTTTTGGTCGAGATTTTGAGAAAAACTTTCAACGCAAAAAGCGTAGAGCTTTTCGATACCTTCGATTTGATATATGATTCGAAATTTTTGGATAAAAATTGAGTGAGTTATGGCGTTTTTCGTGGGACTGCTCAAACTGCATTTTCAGAAATTTTATGATATTGATGTGTTCTTGAAGTTTTTGTGTTGCAGGCTTCGTTGGAGATCGACGGGTGATTGTTGCTGCGTATAGATATATTGGTAATGATGTTTGGAGTATTTTTGAGGTTACGTTTCATGTCGTTAGGCACTTGAACTAGTGGGAAGTCGTAGGAAATCGATTTGATGTCATTTGCCGTATTTTGTGTTGCATTGGGTAGTATATTGGACGTCGTGTTTTGAGGCGTTTGTACGAGTTTTGGTGCAATGATATGATGTCCTAAGAAGAGTCTTAAGGTGTTGAATCACATCCTTTATGTGTCAAATTGGGTGAATAGACATTGCATAAGTTTTCTCGCAGGTGCAGAAAAATCGAGGACACACGGACCTGCACACGGACCATGACACGGGGTCCGTGCCTTTGTTTCCTCCTTAGTGCCAAGAAAGCGAGAGTACACGGACCTTGACACGGACCCGGACCCGGGGTCCTTGCCCTTTTTTTTCTTCACGACACATTTTACAGTATGTATACGGACCTGTACACGGACCCAGGCACGGGGTCCGTGCCTTCCTTTTTTCCTTCGCACACATCTTACCGAACCTACCCGGACCCGGACCCGGACCCGTACATGGACCAAGGCACGGGGTCCGTGTACTGCTTATTTTGGGAAAAATATTGATGTATGCTTTGAGGTTTGATGTCTTGGTTTAGTGCACGGATTGACATGGTCGAGTCATGGGAATTTTAGCATGCCCTAAGTAAGCGATTGAGCTTAGGTATAGGCATGATGATTACGTCTAAGTCATGCAAGTTAAACTTTTGAGCTCATGTTAGCATGTTGCAGCAACGGCCCCAAACGAGATCCAACGTATCCCTCAACGCTAAGTAAGTATGATGACGTGCAAAAGAAAACATTTTAAAGTTTTGAGATATGCTAATTGCTTTGTGACCAAATGTATGAATGGGTTTAGAAGTCGGTGAACGTGGCCGATGACCTCTCCGCCCCGTTAAACTTATGAAAGGGTTCAGATCGGGATTGGAAAGCGTTAAACTTATGAACAGGGACCAATCCACCCGTTAAACTTATGAACGGGGATCTTATGTATGCGGCAGTGGATACGTCCCTGTCAGCCCAGTACAGTGGTGTGTCTGATCAGGCCTTATTATGTTATGGGTCACTTACTTTGAAACATGCCTCTAGCAAAATTATGCTTTATACGCTCAAGTTTATGTTATGAGAATGTTTAAGAAAAGCTCATGTTGATGGCACGTCTAAGTTAAGTTCACGATGTTCAAGTTTCAAGCATGTTAAATTCAAGTTCAAGTATGTATGTTCTATTTTTAAAGTTGCATGCGGTTTTATTATGTAGTAATCGCTATTTTCCAGTTTATACGTGTTGAGTCTTTAGACTCACTAGACTTGATCGATGCAGGTGAGTATGTTGATGAGGAGACAGGAGGTGGCGACCAAGGGGCAGGCTTGGACTGCGCGCGAGGCTAACTAGAGGACCGCAATGTTTATGTTTCTATGTAAATGTTAATTTACTCTGATTTATGTTTTGAGGGAAACACTTTGAGCAAACCTTTTGTGAGAAAATTTTATTGAAGTTATTTTGAGCAACCATGTCTTATGGGGGACTTGGTTGAGATATTTTATGGCAAACTTTGAAGGTTATGTTATGTTTAAGAAAATTTTAAATTTTTCCGCAAATTTTGAACGGTAAAAGTACGGTACGCTACAGTCAACATCTCCCATGTTCAAATAGCGGAAGTGCACCTCAAGTGCTCAAATCCAGGCCTCAGCAGCAAATGGTTCTGTGGTGCCAGAAAATTCCTTCGGCGCTAGTCTCCAGAACTGATTATAGATATCGTGATGTGGCCTAGGAGTCTGCTGCAAAATTCTCAAATAAACGAGCCATGCCCTCTAGCACACGAATAGCAGCATCCCCATTAGGAGGCGCGGGTGCATTAACATTACGATTCTCGCTATTCTCAGATTGATTATCCATAACAGGTGCACGTCTAGGAGGCATTATATTTTAAAGTTTTCCAAATTCTAAACGTAACCAACATGCGTTTAAATCTAAGTTTTCTAATCATGCAACATATACTAATCCATTTTAAGCAGCTTAAGCATATAAAAAATATATTCTCGAGAAGCTATTAAACATGCGACATAAACATATAATCCATGTAATCATGCAGGTACATAATAAAAATCATATAAAGCATATAAACTTATAGATTGAGGCTTGACGACTAAGCTTCCCGGCACTTATGGTGGCACAACCCTTTACAAGAACCATTGCTCTGATACCAAGTGAGACTTCCACTACTCGTTTTGCTTAAAAAGTACTAGAATTGTTTGGTTTACCTCACTAACATTCGGCCGAACCCTCACAAACACAAGTACAAGAGTCAATGAAATTGTTTACAATTTTCTAGGTGTAAAATTATCGTTTTACACCTAGACGTAAAATTTCACGTTTTTGACATTTTCTTAATTCCGTTGACTCTAAACCATCCCAAATCATTATTTAAGCTTACATAAATTTTAACGTTTTTTATTTAGCTTAAATCGATGGCTTTTAATTTATTCTTTAATCATAACATATTAATGCGTTTTAATCCCGAATTAAATTCAAATGTAATATAAAATTTCCAAATTTAAAACTTATAATTTTAATATTTATATAGCCCTTGTGAACCATGACCCCCGCTAAGCCATGTTTCAACTCTAAACCGTTATAAACCATATTTCAAACCACCTAGTCTACACATCGAGACAACTTGCGATTTCCATGAGCCATGCCCAAACCAGCGAGAGCCTTGGTTAACCCTTAGCACCCCTAGGACTCGACCCTAGTCCCAACCGAAGCCTCCCACAACTGCAGCAAGCCACGACCAAGACTCCTTAATAGACTAGGACTCTTCGTTTTGTTGCTAGGACCCTAACCACCGAGCCAGACCTTGACCCAGACCTTTGTGCACCCTCATAGGACCATAAGGACCTAGCCTAGCCCAGCCTTAAGTCCCCTTGCCAAGCCACAAACCCAAGCGCAGCAGGTGCTCTTGCGCGCAACCTCATGCGGGTGGAGTGTAATGCCCGAGATTTTACCCTTTTAATCCGATATTATTATTTTATGAATTGATGTGATTATGAAAGGACAACTCCGAGAAAGAATTTAGAAAAAACATTATATTTTGTGTGAGGAGTACAGCAAACCTCGCGCACATGCGCGGAGACGAGGCGTGCATATGCGCGAGCAGCCAAGGCCGAGGCAGAAGACCTCGCACATATGCACGAGATGGGGCGCGCATATGCGCGAGCTGGTGAATTGCAATAGTGTCGAGACAGTAGGTCTTGCGCATATGCGCGAGCACTGCTGTATAAAATTGTGCCACTTGTATTGCCATGCAATGGAACATGTATAAACTTCAATTTTCACCTCAACTTCTGAACTTGCAGCTATGGAACCGAGAACTCCATGGAAAGTCTTAAGCTTTTTCTTGAATTCTAGAATTGTGATTGCGCAAGATCCGGCCGTCTGATTTTCAATCCAAATTTAGTTCCATGCTTTTCTTGCCAAGAGCTTCAAGGGGATGTAAGTTTTATTACTTTCCTGTATGGTTCGAAAATTTGGTATTGGAGAAATCCTAATTTGATTGATATTATGTGTTCTCGAGATAATTGTAAGCCTGTAATCGAAACCAGATTGAAGAACGGACAGTTTATGCAATTGTTATCAATTTTCAGCCTATATTGAATGAGATTGTACATATTTTGATATTATATGTTGAAATTGTGATTGATTATGAGCTGTGAATTATATCTGTTGATGTCGTAGTTTCTAGATATATCGAGATTTCGATGTTATGCCGTCGAAGTTTGAATAGATTGAGTACTGATCATATCATGTCTGTTTTGAGGGTATGTTGATATTGTACTTCTCGAAATGTCATTCCAGATTTGGTATTGAAGGCTTCGAAGACTGAAAAAAGCCAGATTGAGGTTTGATTCAACCAAGAACTACGAAAAGAAAGGTATAAATCAATGTTAAGCCAGATTGAGGTTTGATTAACCAGCGCTCCTGTGTTGACTATTCCATCAGGTACTGGTGATTTTGTTGTTTATTGTGATGCTTCTCACAGGGGAATATGTTGTGTTTTGATGCAGCGAGGACATGTTATTGCTTATGCCTCTAGACAATTGAAACTACATGAGACTCGCTACCCGATTCATGATCTTGAATTGACTGCCATCATATTTGCATTGATGATTTGGCGACACTATCTATATGGTGAGAAATTTGAAATTTATTCTGATCACAAGAGTTTGAAATATTTATTTTTTCACAGTCAAAACTTAATATGAGGCAACGTAGATGGCTTGATTTACTGAAAAACTTTGATTGTGAAATCAAATATTATCTGGGGAAGTCAAATGCAGCAGTTGATGCACTAAGTCGAAAGCTATGTTCTTTATCCCTATCGACGATTGATGTCTCGAATTTTATTGAAGATTGCTGTCTTTCTGGATTAATATTTGAGACAGATTGTCAACCTCTAAGACTGTATACCATTCAAGTTGATCTAGAGGTGATTTTAAAAATCAAAGAAACAGAGAAAATTGCTCAGAATGTTCAGAATTCAATTGCGATGGTCAGATCAGGGCATCGATCAAAATAACGGATTTGTGATAATGTGTTATATGTGAATAATCGTCTTGTTGTGCCAGATGTTTCAGACTTAAAACAACAGATTTTGACAGAAGCACATTGTAGTCATTTTTGTATTCATCCTGGTGGCAGAAAAATGTACAATGATCTGAAGAAACAGTTTTGGTGGAAACAGATGAAATCAGACATTGCAGAGTTTGTATCCAGATGTTTGAATTGCCAACAGGTGAAAGCAGAAAGGAAGAAACCAGGAGGTCTGTTGCATAGTTTATCTATTCCAGAATGGAAATGGGATCACATTTCCATGGACTTTGTTACGAAGCTACCACGATCCTCCCGAGGTTGTGATGCAATTTGGGTCGTTATAGACAGATTGACCAAATCAGCGTGTTTTATTCCTTACAGAATGACGTACAAAAACGACCAGATTACAGAGATTTATGTCAGAGAATTGGTTAGATTGCATAGGTGTCCCAAAGTCTATTGTATCAAATCGTGATCCTCGATTTACTTCACACTTTTGGCACAGTTTGCAACAAGCTCTAGGTACGAAATAACCTTTGAGTACTACATATCATCCTCAGACAGACAGAAAATCAGAGAGGACTATCCAGACGTTGGAGGATATGCTTAGAGCTGTAGTGCTAGATTTTGGCACTAGTTGGCAAGATTATTTGCCACTTTGTGAATTTTCGTACAACAATAGCTATCAGACGAGTATAGAGATGGCTCCGTTTGAAGCGTTGTACGGCAAGAAGTGTAGATTCCCTCTCTATTGGGATGAGATATCTGAGGTACCTGAACTTGGGCCTTATATGATTCGAGATATGACTGAGAAAGTAAAGCTGATTCAGCAGAGAATGAAGACAGCTCAGGAGAAAGAGTATTCGACTTCGACCATTAGAGTTTGAGAAAGGAGACAGAGTATTTTTGTAGATTTCTTCTTTCAGAGGCATTGTCAGATTTGGCAAAAGAGGAAAGTTGTCTCCACGCTATATTGGGCCGTATGAGATTCTTGAGATGATAGGTAATCGTGCCTATCGACTAGTTATTCCTACTTCTCTATCTGGAATACATGACGTCTTTCATGTATCTATGCTGCGAAAATATCTTCCTGATGCTTCTCATGTTCTTCAGCCTGACGAGGCCGAACTTGATGAGACTTTGAGTTATTTTGAAAAACCGATCCAGGTTCTAGATCGTAAAGAAAAAAAGCTCAGAACAAAGACTATTTTGCTTGTGAAAGATCAGTGTAGTTGTCATGGCATTGAAGAAACTACTTGGGAGACTGAATCATACATGAGACAGAAATTTCAAAGTTATTTCATTGATGTGAGTTTCTTATTTTGCTTCTATTATATATGCTTGTTTATGTGATTTGACTGCCTGTGATTTCGGGGACGAAATCATGTCTCAGAGGGAGAGAATTGTAATGCCCGAGATTTTACCCTTTTAATCCGAGATTATTGATTTACGAATTGAAGTGATTATGAAAGGACAACTCCGAGAAAGAATTTGGAAAAAAACATGATATTGTGTTTGAGGAGTACAGCAAACCTCGCGCACATTTGCGGAGACGAGGCCCGCATATGCGCGAGCAGCCAAGGCCGAGGCATGAAGACCTCGCGCATATGCGTGAGACGGGGCGCGCATATGCGCGAGCTGGTGAATTGCAATTGAACCAAGACAGTAGGTCTCGCGCATATGCGCGAAGACTGGGCGTGCATATGCGCGAGCACTGCTGTATAAAATTGAGACACTTGTGTAACCATGCAATGGAACATGTATAAACTTCAATTTTCACCTCCATTTTTTAAGTTGCAGCTAAGGAACCGAGAACTCCATGGAAAGTCTTAAGCTTTTTCTTGAATTCTAGAATTGTGATCGTGCAAGATCCGTCCGATTTTCAATCTGAATTTAGTTCCGTGCTTCTCTTGCCAAGAGCTTCAAAGGGATGTAAGTTTTATTACTTTCCTATATGGTTCAAAAATTTGGTATTGAAGAAATCCTAATTTGATTGATATTATGTGTGAAAGGGGATCGGTTACGGTGACCGAAAGCGCAACGGAAGTTAAAAATTTTAATTTTTAAGGAATATTTTCGGCCACCAAGAGGATATTGTGTAGCAAATACAACAAACACGAAATATCATACATAGGGTGTTGAGAAAATCGTTACCTATCAACCTCTTGAGGTTGATGATGGCACCAACTAAAGCGTAAACACTTTAGCTCTTGAGTGGATGACAAATCTTCAAGCTTCCAACCTCCAAAATTAGGCCACCACCAACTAGGTAAATCCCCTCTTAATTTGCACTAGAAAATTAAGAGGATTTTTCAAGGAGAAGAATATTTCTTCCTCAAGACTTGAAGAAAAAAAGAAGAGAAAAACTTGAAGAGAAAATTCCTAAAAATTTCGGCCAAGACATGACATGAATGAGGGAGGATGAGTTGTCTAGGTTGTGGGAAAAGTTGATCCAAAAAGTTGCATGCCATGCAATATTTTAATCAAAAATATTCTCCAACCTTTCATCTCCCAAGCATGCATATCAAGTAGGCTTGTAACAATTACAAGGCCCATGGACTTTTATTTAAATGTCCCAAACATATTTGAGCTCATTTATAGTTTACTTGATTTTACTCAAGCCCACTAGTTAAATAATTATTTCCAATTGGGCTCTACAAGGCCCAATGTTATTTAATTAATTCAACACTTGAATTAATTTAATTATTTGGACTCTACTAGGCCTACTAGTGTTTAATTAATTCAACACTTGAATTAATTTAATTTAGTCCATAATAATGTTTATGAAAATCACAATTTTCAAATACATTATTCACTTGGCCTACTTTTAATTTAGGAACACATTCATAAATTAAAAGTTACATTTCTCTCATAGAAGTCATACTTCTATTTTTCCTTACGCTTATAAACTCATTTATAAGACGTTCAACACTTTGAACTATTTTACTTCTCAACGGGATCTAGAAAGCTAGTACTTGTGTGGCCCTCAATGGTTCATTGATACAACTAGCCGTGGGTTCACATCTCCATGTGATTCGTTCTAAACATGTCCTTATATGAGCATACCCCAACTGCTCCATTCTTATTTATCAACTCCTTGATAATAAGAATGTCAGAACCCAAGTCGGATAGTACCCAACCAATCATGTTAAACGCCTAGCAGCATCGCTTACATGATTCCCTAGGTATCAAATGATAGTGCCTGCAAGAACCATTAAATTATGGTTAGTGTACAGTACGGTCCCTTCAACTCATATATCCCGACCAATTCGACAACCATTGGTTTATCGAGAGTTGTCAATGAATCGATACTATGTGTCATGTCGTAGTTGCATCGATGGTGTAATCTATGAAACCCCTTTCATAATTACCACCATACACTGATCAGAGATTTCATACTACATACACATAGGATATCCATAGCCGAAGGTAAGCGGTGAATCCCGAGAACAATGCATCGACTCCTATATGTTTCGACAAAACACCCAATGTTGCCACCTGATGACCCCTTGAGAGTCGGTAAACAAGTCAAAGTGTAATGCTAGCACATAGGGTCTCAATGTTGTCCCGGGTCATAAGGACTAATGGTGTACATCCATAAACCAAGACGTTTCCACTCGATAAATGAGAACCACTTGGAAGGTCCTTTATGGAGGGTTGTTCAGTGCACTCTACCAGGAGCACCTATCTGCATGCTCGGACATCACAAGTCCCCTACCAATGAAACATGGTACTCACATCGCAGATACTAATCTCGAACTCTAGCAGCCTATATCCTTCTTAGCGGCGGCTGAATCGACTTGGAACTGTTTAGAATATACAGTATTCCAAATATGATTTTCATGATACTCATCATATGAGCATCTCATATTCTTTCTACTATTTGTATATTAAAGGGCTTTATCTATGCAACTAGCATGGGTATATAGATAAAGATTTGCCAAAAAAATAATTTCAAATATTATTAAAATAAAGATTGCTTATACATAGAGTTTCATTGTGAACACTCGGCCAACACTTGGCTCGACGGGCACCTACTCTAACAATCTCCCACTTGCATTAGAGCCAACTACCCATATGCTTCAAACCCATTGATTCGCGATGCATCTCGAATAATGGTCCAGGTAAAGGCTTAGCTAATGGATCAGCAACATTATCTGCGGAGCCGACTATGTCAATCGACACTTCTCCTCTTTCCACAATCTCTCGGAGGATGTGGTACTTTCTCAATACATGTTTGGACTTCTGATGAGACCTTGGCTCCTTTGCTTGAGCTAAAGTTCCCGTGTTGTCACACAACACCGGGAGAGGAGCAACTCCATTAAGAATGACATCCAACTCTTAGACGAAATTCCTTATCCAAACAGCCTCCCTTGCTGCATCTGATGCAGCAATGTATTCGGCCTCTGTGCTGGAATCCGCAGTATTGTCTTGCTTGGAACTCTTCCAAGAGACAGCAGCACCATTGAGCATGAATACAAACCCAGAGGTTGATTTCGAGTCATCGATATCGCTTTGGAAGCTAGATTCGGTATAGCCTTCCAATTTTAGTTATCCACCCCATAGACCAAGAACAATTTATCGGTCCTTCTCAACTACTTGAGGATGTCTTTCACAGCTTTCCAGTGTGGAAGACCAGGGTTCGATTGATATCTACTCACTACACTTCGTGCGAAAGCCACGTCAGGACGTGTAGATATCATCTCATACATGATGCTACCAATCGCAGATGCATAAGGAATGCTTGTCATCGCCGCTATCTCTGCATCAGTCTTGGGAGACATCGACTTGGATAGGGACACGCCATGACACATTGGTAGATGTCCTCCCTTGGACTCATCCATCGAGAACCGCTTCACGATGGTATCAATGTATGTGGATTGGGTGAGACCAAGCAATCTTCTTGATCTATCTCTATAGATCTGTATTCCCAATACAAAAGATGCTTCACCCAAGTCCTGTATCGAGAACTTACTTGCTAACCATATCTTAGTAGATTGCAACATTCCTACATCATTCCCAATGATTAGAATGTCATCAACATAAAACACCAGGAATGTCACAACACTCCCACTGACCTTCTTATATTAGAATGTCATCAACATAAAACACCAGGAATGTCACAACACTCCCACTGACCTTCTTATACACACAGGGTTCCTCAGGATTCTTAGCAAAACCAAACTCTTTGATTGTACTGTCGAATCTGAGGTTCCAACTCCTAGATGCCTGCTTTAGACCATAAATAGATCTTTGAAGTTTGCATACCATATGCTCACTTCTGATAGATGTAAACCCTCCAGGTTTGAGACATGTAAATCTCTTCCTTAATATCCCCATTAAGAAAGGCTGCCTTGACATCTATCTGCCATATCTCATAGTCATACCATGCAGCTATGGCTAGCAAAATCCTTATGGACTTGAACATTGCAACTGGAGAAAAGGTTTCCTCAAAGTCAACTCCTTGTCTTTGAGTATATCTTTTTGCCATCAATCGCGCCTTGAAGGTCAATACCTTCTTATCCACCCCAAGTTTCCTCTTGTAAATCCATTTACACTCTATGGGAATAATTCCCTCAGGTGGATCCACGAGATTCCACACTTGGTTCGAATGCATGGAATTTATCTCAGATTCCATAGCTTCAAGCCATTTGGATGAATCGGCATCAGATAACATTTCCTTGAAGGTCCTTGGATCACATTCAAGGTTACGCTCATCATGACCCTCTTCAAGAAGCAGACCATACCTCATGGGTGGTCTCGAGACTCTCTCGGATCTTCTAGGAGCTTGTATCTCCTCTCTTGGCTCTACGGGTGTGGGTTCTATAATTGTGGGTGTCTCTCGAACCTCTTCGAGTTCTATCATCTCGCATTTTCTATCTAATAGAAATTCCTTTTCCAAAAAAGGTTGCATTCCTAGAAACAAACACATTTGTTTCTTGGGGATGATAGAAATGATATCCAAATGAATTCCTTGGATATCCCACAAAGTAACATAAAATGGATCGACAATCCAATTTATCTCTCACTACCTGCTTCACATAAGCAGGGCACCCCCATATTCTAAGACAAGAATATTTGGGTGGCTTACCCGTCCATATCTCATATGGTGTCTGCCTTTGAATGGACATTTAATGGAATATCTTTCAATTTTAAGTTATAGAGATCGTTTTCAAGTTCACCAGTACCAATCAAACATTCATTCATGTAAATGTTACAAACACCTTTGCAAAATAAACAAGAATATCCATTTTTATCAGCATAGAAATGGAAACAATGTTTTTTTTACAAAATTAGGTACAAATAAAACATCTCATAAAATTAACTTAAGACTATTGTTCAACAATAAGTAAACATCTTCAACAGCCTTGGCAGCAACTCTTGCCCCATTGCCCATCCTTAAGAAGGTCACACCTTCCCTAAGCTTTCTACTTCTTCCCATCGCCTACAAATCATTACAGAGATGTGAGCCACATCCGGTATCCAATACCCAAGAAGTAGAGTTAATTGAAATGTTTACTTCGATATAGAACATAGCGTTTCCAGAACTCTTATGGGCCAGATATTCCTTGCAATTTCGCCTCCAATGTGCAGGCTTCTTGCAGTGATAACAAACATCACTAGTCTTGTCAGCCTTAACTGGTGTGGCTGCCACAACGGGATTCGGAGATTGCCTCAACAAGGGCACGTTCTTCTTGGGACGTTGGAAAGAACGCTTCTTTTCCTTACCATGTGGATCAATCTTCGTACCAGATGAAGAATCCACATAAAGAACCAGCTTCTCTTTCTTGATAACGGACTCAAAGGTCGCAAGCATGTTCACCAACTCCTCAAGGGTCGGCTCCATCTTGTTCATGTTGAAGTTCACCACAAAAGGATCAAATGAGCTAGGCAATGATAATAGCAACACGTCGATGGTCAACTCCGAAGGCAAGATCAGATCCATGCCAACGTGCTTGTCCACGAGCCCAATCAACTTCAGGCCATGCTCATGGACCGAGGCCCCATCTCGCATGCGCAAAGTGATCAGCTCCTTGATGGTAGCATGCCTAAGAGGCCGTGTTTGCTCACCAAAGAGCTCCTTGAGATGCAAATGAATGTCAGCAGCACTCTTTGCATCCTCAAAACGCATCTGCAGCTCATCATTCATAGAAGTCAGCATATAACACCTGGCTATCAAGTCATGGTCACACCATTTCTTGTAAGCCTGCAATTCCTCAGGAGTGCAGTCAGTCGAAGCCTCAACAGGGGGCGACTCAGTCAGTGTATATGCTACCCTTTCCAAATTCTAGACGATTTTCAGGTTTCTTGGCCAAGTGAGGTAATTAAGTCCAGTTAATATGTGTTTGTCGAGTATTCCAGATATCGGATTGCGAATCGAAGACATTGTCAATTTGTACTGAAAAGTAAAAACAGATAAATGTTGATGACTATTTTAAAATATTTAGTAAGATATGAAGTTTGGACTTTTACTTCATAAATATTTGCTCCCACTGTTTTGACATCTTTCACTACCCTCTAGTGAAAACGGGAAACTCCTTTCCTCAGTAGGTACGTAAGGTCCAATTAGAGAATTATGATCCCGAATAATATCATCCAATCACAATTCCTAAAAGGTAGTTTCCAATTGCATCACAATGCAACCCTTTACGTAAAATTTTGTCTCACGTTTGATTAGGACCCAATAATATGACGTCGTTCATCTTCACGTGTCAAGCCTTACCCATCGATGTTGAACCTTAATGGACGGTCGACATGAGTTCCCCCAATAATATGAGCCGAAATCATTGGAGTTCCACATAGTTCACATCACCATGTCAATGGATGTCACAGCTTTCCGGCACCCAGGGCCCCCCCAATAATATGAGCCGAGCCCCGAGTACGGGTAGCGTTCCCCATGCTCCCATTGTCGATGGAAGACATGGAAATTATAAACAAATTTATAATTCCCCTTTTCGGGTTGATATTAATTTTGAATCTTATTTAAAATGAGGGTTTTTAATTTTGAAAGGTCTCATCATTAATTTTATTTAAAAGCTCGCCTTGTTTGATCGTATGTTTGCCGGATTCATGCAACTTTGTTATTATCATAATAATAACACGCATACTCATTATTTATAACATATCATGCATATATTATAAACAGTAAACAAACAAGGATGATCAATCGCCCCAATACTAATAGACCGTGTGAGCTAAACACGGGCCTAGGTCCAATCCTAGGGAAATGCACAGGATGCAAATGCAACTATTACATAAGCTTCCAATATTTACATGTCTTCGATCTTCATAATCATCATGGCCACCATCTTCCAATCATGATCATCCACTATACTAATATTTACAAATAAATATCCATGACAAATAGGGATACATTTCATGGGGTGGGAACGGGCCATAAACCAAGCCCACTTTATAAATTGATAATTATTACAATCATTCAACACAAAATATCCTAGCATACACCTAGCAAATTGGGCTTGGGCTTTTGATCATCCTTCATGCATAATATCACATATCATACACCATCAATTAATTATCACAATAATTAATTGATCCAATATTATATATCTCGATCCAATCACTAACCGCCACGATTATAAACTAAATTAAGAAAGTATACAAATACCTTTGTCTACTTTCAAATTAATTTATTTATAACCGAATTTCTTGTACATCACCATTTACTATAAATATTTAAAGTCCAACTTAAAATATTTATTTCATGAGAAAATATTTGCAACTTTTGTAATTCTATACTTAAGGGCCCAAAAACATTTTGGCCCATTTAAAATTCACAAATATGTTAGCCATCCAATGGCCCAACAACTCAAGGCCCATGACACTTTGATATTCCAAAACACTTTTGGAAACCCTAGTCGTCATCGCCGTCGCCAGAGCTCCGTCGCCGGATTTCGGCAACAAAAAAAAATTTTTTTTAAAAGGAACCTTCGGGCAGCCCCTCGGGCTGCCCTTGCTGCCGGAAATGGGCTGCCCTTTCGGGCAGCAAGGGCAGCCCGGGCTGTCTGAAACGGGCAGCAACAAGCTGTCCGAAACGGGCAGCAACAAGCTGCCCGAAACATGAAAAATTTTCGGCCTCTTTTGTTGCAAAATTTTGGTCTCATGTGGTTAGAAATCAATCTCAATATAATATCTTGTAATTGCTACACAAAATCGTAACCTTAGCTCTGATACCACTTGAAAGGGGATCGGTTACGGTGACCGAAAGCGCAACGGAAGTTAAAAATTTTAATTTTTAAGGAATATTTTCGGCCACCAAGAGGATATTGTGTAGCAAATACAACAAACACCAAATATCATACATAGGGTGTTGAGAAAATCGTTATCTATCAGCCTCTTGAGGTTGATGATGGCACCAACTAAAGTGTAAACACTTTAGCTCTTGAGTGGATGACAAATCTTCAAGCTTCCAACCTCCAAAATTAGGCCCACCACTAACTAGGTAAATCCCCTCTTAATTTGCAGTAGAAAATTAAGAGGATTTTTCAAGGAGAAGAATATTTCTTCCTCAACACTTGAAGAAGAAAAGAAGAGAAAAACTTGGAGAGAAAATCCAGAAAAATTTCGGCCAAGACATGAAATGAATGAGGGAGGATGAGTTGTCTAGGTTGTGGGAAAAATTGATCCAAAAAGTTGCATGTCATGCAATATTTTAATCAAAAGTATTCTCCAACCTTTCATCTCCCAAGCATGCATATCAAGTGGGCTTGTAACAATTACATGGCCCGTGGACTTTTATTTAAATGTCCCAAACATATTTGAGCCCATTTATAGTTTACTTGATTTTACTCAAGCCCACTAGTTAAATAATTATTTCCAATTGAGCTCTACAAGGCCCAATCTTATTTAATTAATTCAACACTTGAATTAATTTAATTATTTGGACTCTACTAGGCCATCTAGTGTTTAATTAATTCAACACTTGAATTAATTTAATTTAGTCCATAATAATGTTTATGAAAATCACAATTTTCAAATACATTATTCACTTGGCCTACTTTTAATTTAGGAACACATTCATAAATTAAATGTAATGCCCCGAAAATTTTAAAGTCCACGCAAACCACGTACATGCAATTATTAAATTCTTTTGTATTTTAATTAAAAGTTTTAATTACGTGAATTAATTATGTTTTGCATACTTGCATATTTAAATTATATTTTTCTACATGTTGCATTAAAATGATATTTTTAAGGAATATTCAAGTGACGATCGAGGAACGGGGACCGAGGGCTGTAAATGTAAAATGTTTTTATTAAATAATTATTTTAATTATTTAAAATAAGGTTGATAGTTTTTCATATTTTTGAAAATAATGGGTTTCGAGGTGATTTTATACGCTGGGGCGTAATTTTTATCGGTGTTGGACTTTTAACCAAAACTCGAACGTTTTGGCGACCCGGCTAATAAATTCACAAATTTATTTAAACAAAAACCTTGTTAATATTTTATAAAATTCTAATTAAAGCTAATGGGCTTGAATTTTTTGGCTTAATAGGCCTAAAGCCTACTTAGTTAATGAATTAGTATTTAAAGTGTTAATTATATCAAAAACCCTACACTTTGCACCAAGGAAAAATCGCCGCACTCTTCTAAATTCTGAAAACTCTTCCCTCCCCACACCCACACACACACGGCAGCACACACTTGCAATTATGAAGGGATTTTTCGAAGGTCTATCAAGAGCAAACCGTAGTCGTCCCTCCGTTCTTTGTCGTCAACGGATATTCGAGCGTTAAATACGCAAAGGCACTCCTATATCTTCCTTTTCTCATCCATTACATCATAGTATCGATATAATTAACATATGCATGAAGAACTTGATGTTTTTTAGAATTTTCGGATTTCTTATGTATATGCCATGAACTAATGATTTTTATGTGCCAATTCATGCCTTGAATGTGTTTAGGGACTGCCATGATGCCATATAGTGTTTAGGTAAGGTTTTCAAGGAAAAACAAAGCCACACTCACACACCCACAATCGGCAGAAACCAAAAGAAGCAAGGGAACCGAAGCCTGTAGGTTGCTGTCATAGGTTATGGGATCGGGTTCTATGAGGGGTGCCTGGGCTTGGCCTGGGCTGGGGCCAGGGCTCGGCCAGGGAGTGTTCAGGGTCTAGGGAGAGTCCTATCCAAGCTAGGACTCAGGAACGAAGGCAGGGAGGAGTCCTTGCACGCGAGGACTCCTACCCGAGAAGTGACACAGATAGGGTGCAGGCTTCGGGTGGCTTGCATGGGTTAAAGTATCGTTCCAGGGCTCGTGGGTTAGGCTAGGTTGACTCGTTAGGGTCCTAGGAAGGTGCACAGGGGGTTGGCTTGGGAGCTAGGCTGACGGCTAGGTCACTAAGTGCTCAAAACATAGAGTCCATGCAAGTTGAAAGTCTCGGCCAGCATAGGGGAACTTAGGAGGTTCTCGTTTTTATGGTTTGGGTTAGTGGCCTAGTGAAATAATGGTCCAGTAGGTTAACTTAGGATGTTGGGCAAGTTTTGGACCAACATGGTGCAGGGGTAACTCGAGAAAATCAAAAGTTGGCTCGGGGTCGAAGTTTAGGTGCCAAATAGGGTGTTTTAAATAATGAAAAATTGGAAACGGCTCACGGGGGTCGAGTCGTGGTTCATAAGGGCTAAAATAATATAAAAAGACTAAATTTAGAATTTAGGAATTTTACATTAAAGTTTGGTATTTTTCGGGATTAAAACACCGTTAAAACAATTAAGAAAAGATAATTGAAAAAGTCTAACATTTAAGCCAAATGAAATTATGAAAAAATTCACGTAAGTTTAAATAATTATTTGGGACATGTTAGAGTCATGAAATCAAGAAAAAAGTCGAAAACGTAAAATGTCGAGTCCAGGGGTAAAACGGTCTTTTTACACCTAGAAATTAGTAAAGGTCATGGCAGTGCCCTAAATGCTATTTTTATGAAAATATGATTATTTTTAAATGTTTATGAATTGTTCATGATTAAATGATGATTTTTAAATGTCTAAGAGATTTTTATGATTTAAGAAGACATTTAAAATATATATTGCATGCTTGGTTTCGAAAATGAAAAATATAATGATATTCATGATTTTTTTAAAAAAGTGATGTGAATGAAAAATGTTGAAGGATGTGAAATAATTGTGACTAATTCGTTAATGTTGGCGACGTCGTAAGGGTTATGGTCCCAGTGGGATCCCGACGATCGTGTTTCCATCATTGCGAATATGTGGTAACGGATATGTGGTAACGGTTTTGTGGTAACGGAAGAATGGTAATATCGTGAGGGGAAAAGGCCCCAGAGGGAGCCCATTTATGGGAAAAGGCCCCAGAGGGAGCCCCGACGATCGTATTTCTATTCGAATCATGATAGGCCAGGGCCCAGTTGATCGATGAGAGTGTTGCTGGTGTCCCCCGCCGCCCAGTACTGTGGTTTTATGTAGATGGATCCATCGACCCTCATGAGCATGATCAGGAAAGTCACAATTAACGATCTGAATTCAACAAAGGAAAAGGAAAATGAAAAGGAAAATGATTATGATCAAGTTAAAATGCTTTATGTCATGTCATGTTGAGGAAAAAAGGGAAAAGTTAAGGTTTATGATTGCATGTCATGAAAAATTATTTTATGAAAATGTTTATGTTTAAAGTTTTATGCATCATGAAAATATTTACGAAATGTTTATGTTCAAGTTTATGCATCTTCATGAAAACGATATTTTAAGTACAAATATTTTTCACCGTTATATGTTGACTGTATTACGTATTACTCGTTATAAAGATTATGGTGTGTTGAGTCTTTAGACTCACTAGGTGTGATGGATGCAGGTGGTATTGAGGGAGGACTTGATGAGTGATTTGACTGGACTGAAGGCGCACATAACCCGAGGACCAGCGCTACATTTTCCGCATTATGCTTTATGATTTTATTTAAAGATTTTAAGACTATTCACTTATGCTTTTGAGAGATTTTGAGAGGTTTAGTATGGGCTTTACTTTTCAAATTTATTGCTTTTTAGGTTTGGTAATCATGCGACGATTTTATTTTATGACCATTGCACTTGATTTTTAAAATGCTAGATGGTTGGTATTTTATTTTATGGGTTAAAATATTTTATAAAAATATTTTAGTGAAAGCCGAAAATTTTAGAGGAAAAAAAAAATTCTAGTACTTTTAAAGCAATAAAAAAGAGCATGACGTTTCATTAAAAGTTACATTTCTCTCATAGAAGTCATACTTCTATTTTTCCTTATGCTTATAAACTCATTTATAAGCCGTTCAACACTTTGAACTATTTTACTTCTCAACGGGATCTAGAAAGCTAGTACTTGTGTGGCCCTCAATGGTTTATTGATACAACTAGCCGTGGGTTCACATCTCCATGTGATTCGGACTGAACATGTCCTTATATGAGCATACTCCAATTGCTCCATTCTTATATATCAACTCCTTGATAATAAGAACGTCAGAACCCAAGTCGGATAGTACCCAACCAATCATGTTAAACGCCTAGCAGCATCACTTACATGATTCCCTAGGTATCAAATGATAGTGCCTGCAAGAACCATTCAATTATGGTTAGCATACAGTACGGTCCCTTCAACTCATATATCCCGACCGATTCGACAACCATTGGTTTATCGAGAGTTGTCAATGAATCGATACTATGTGTCATGTCGTAGTTGCATCGATGGTGTAATCTATGAAACCCCTTTCATAATTACCACCATACTCTGATCAGAGATTTCATACTACATACACATAGGATATCCATACCCGAAGGTAAGCGGTGAATCCCCGACTACAATACATCGACTCCTATATGTTTCGACAAAACACCCAACCTTGCCACCTGATGACCCCTTGAGAGTCGGTAAACAAGTCAAAGTGTAATGCTAGCACATAGAGTCTCAATGTTGTCCCGGGTCATAAGGACTAATGGTGTACAACCATAAACCAGGACGTTTCCACTCGATAAGTGAGAACCACTTGGAAGGTCCTTTATGGAGGGTTGTTCAGTGCACTCTACCAGGAGCACCTATCTGCATGCTCGGATATCACAATGTCCCCTACCAATGAAACATGGTACTCACATCGCAGATACTAGTCTCGAACTCTAGCGGCCTATATCCTTCTTAGCGGCGGCTGAATCGACTAGGAACTGTTTAGAATATACAGTATTCCAAATATGAGTTTCATGATACTCATCATATGAGCATCTCATATTCTTTCTACTATTTGTACATTCAAGGGCTTTATCTATGCAACTAGCATGGGTACATAGATAAAGATTTGCCAAAACAATAATTTCAAATATTATTAAAATAAAGATTGCTTATACATAGAGTTTCATTGTGAACACTCGGCCAACACTTGGCTCGATGGGCACCTACTCTAACAATGTGTTCTCGAGATAATGGTAAGCCTGTAATCAAAAGCAGATTGAAGAACGGACAGTTTATGCAATTGTTATCAATTTTCAGCCTATATTGAATGAGATTGCACAGATTTTGATATTATGGGTTGAAATTGTGATTGATTATGAGCTGTGAATTATATCTGTTGATGTATGAGTTGCTGGATATATCGAGATTGCGATGTTATGCCGTCGAAGTTTGAATAGATTAAGTACTAATCATATCATGTCTATTTTGAGGGTATGTTGATATTGTACTTCTCGAAATGTCATTCCAGATTTGGTATTGAAGGCTTCGAATACTGATAAAGCTGGATTGAGGTTTGATTCAACCAAGAACTATGAAAAGAAATGTATAAATCAATGTTAAACCGGGAGAGATAACTCGAGTAAGAGATAGCTTGAGTTTCCCAAAAATCACATACTATATTGTTATTGCTTTGATGTATTTGCAATTTTTGAGATTAATATGCTTAGTCTATTGAGTTATAGCAAAGCATGTATTATTAGTGTTTGGCATAGGTGCCAAGTCACTGGACGTTTTGTTTATATCGATATGCTTAGGAGAAGATCGACTTCTATTGTAGAGATTCGATATAGAGAGTGATGAAACTTAAAATTAATAATTTATTATATGTTAAAAGCTGTATTTTAAAATTTAAGTTTCATTAAAATTATAAAATTATGTTATTTTAGTATTGTTTGTTTATATTTAATTGTCTTACTAAATATGTTTTATTTTTATGTTATCTACGTGTTGGTAAAATAATAATAACTCAAGCTAAAAAATTCAAATGGAGGTGACTCAAACATGTTTGGAATCCTTGAGAAATTATCTACAACTTTGCAGAAGATATGATTGCCTAAAAAGTTCATTAAGATGATCAAATTGTGCAAATATCAAAAGGAGGACAAATTTACTTTTACTATGACCAGCATATAGTAAAAAAATCACAACTATTTCAATATTTAACCAAATGAGATGAATCAAGTAACCAAATTCATCTACAGACAATTCCCCACATGTTTGCCGTTTTGAGCAGAGTCAAATTCGGTGATTAAAGTTGTGGAACAAAGCATTGAAAGAAGGGACATGGAATTGAACTTGGAGGAGACAAACAATACTATTGCAACTACATGGCATTAATAAAAATTTTGACCCTTTCTCTCATTTGGCCTATAAATATAGGCATTGTGCTAGCTTGAGAATCATTCTATCTCATTGTAAAATATAGTGTGAGTGTGTATCAAAGTTCTAAGTTCCAATATATTTTCTTTCATGTTCTCAACTATGAGTGATATTTTAGTGTTGATCAAAAGTAAGCTTATGGCAAGCTAACTCTATTATGTCAAGGTGAAGAGGATGCATTCTTGGTGAAGTAAGATTGTTTATATTTTGTATATTCTTTCTTTATTTTTTTTCATTTAGCTAACTTATTTTTATTGTAGGTATAAAAATGAATTATTTGTTGTTATCAATTTACATCAAATGCTTGATACCATTAAAGTGGTTATCTTGATTTGTTGTTTAATTTTAATACAATAAATATTTCATCACCTTTTATTATATATATATATATAGATATGTATATATTTATATAATAATATCATAATATTTCATTTAGACGATAGCGTGGCTCTGCCGGTTGTTCTAAATGAAATATTATGATTTAATACTAAAATCTAACAATCTAACATTTCCTTTATCGCAACTAACTTTTATTTTTCGCATCTAACTTTTACTTTCTCGCAACTAACTTTTACTTTTCCGCAACTAACTTTTACTTTATCGCAACTAACTTATTAAATCAATATATTTCATTTAGGCAATAGCGTGGCTCTGCCGGTTGTTCTAAATGAAATATAATGATTTAATTTAACATTTACTTTATTCAATTATTTATTTATATAGTTATAATTATAATCATAGGTATCATACATATAATATCGGTTAATTCGGTATTTTCTATAGTGGGAACTATATTATATTATGTGTGTGTTTAATTTTCTTGGAATCATTATTTATGGTGGTTTTTTGTTTTACTTTTAGTTAAACAATATTACATAAACCAAGAATAAATCCTCAAGCCTTGACAAAATTTATAATTTGTAAACTTCAATCTTGCATTTGGTAATCTATAAATTAATAAATTTAAACTCAAAATAACCTCTCTGAAGATCGATCTCGTACTTACGAAATATATTACTTGCAGACAACCTACACTTGGGTGAATTATTATTTAAGTAGTAGTAAGTTTTTGGCGCCGTTGCCGGGGAGGTATAAATTAAGTTTATATTTGTTAATTATGTTTTATTTCTAAGTATTGTGTTGTTTTTTTTTTGTATGTGTATTTGGAGTCGAAAAAAAAGTTATAGACTTATTCGAGTATCTTAAAATAATTTAAACATGGATGATAATTCAAATAATCAAGATAATGATAATAATAATAATAATAATAATCAAGAACATGATCAATTAAGAACACTTATGCACCATATGAACCCTATTAGAACTAGTGCCCCATCTTGTTTAGTTTTTCCTCCTGATGCATCTAATTTCAACTTCAAACCTCAAATTATTCAACTTTTACCAAATTTTCATTGCTTAGATTTTGAAAATCCATATTTGCATCTAAGAGAATTTGAGGAAGTTTGTAACACTTATAATGATCAAAATTGTAGCATGGATATATTTCGATTAAAGCTTTTCCCTTTTTCTTTAAAAGATAAAGCTAAAACATGGCTACAAAATTTAAGATCAAGTTCAATAAGATCATGGGAAGAAATGCAACAACAATTTCTCAAAAAGGTTTTCCCTTCCCATAGAACAAACTCTTTTAAAAGACAAATTACAACTTTTTCTCAAAAACAAGGAGAAACGTTTTATCAATTTTGGGATAGATATAAAGAATTACTTAATACATGCCCATATCATGGTTTTGAAACATGGAGAATAGTTTCTCACTTTTATGAAGGTCTAATACCTAAAGATAGGCAAATGATAGAATTCATGTGTAATGGAACTTTTGAAGATAAAAACCCAAATGAAGCTATGGAATATTTGGATTCATTAGCAGAAAATGCTCAAAATTGGGATAATATAGGCACAATAGAACCACCAACAATTAAAAACAATAATTCAACAAATGGTGGTGGTATCTATAATCTTAAAGATGATATAGATATTCAAGCTAAACTTGCATCTTTAGCAAGAAAAATTGAGTCATTAGAAATGAAAAAGAGTGGTCAATTAAAAAGTATTCAAGAAATTGTTTGTCATATATGTGATACACATGATCATGCTACAAAAGACTGTCCAACATTACCTTCATTTAAAGAATGTCTCCATGAACAAGCAAATTATGTTAACAATTATAAAAAACCAATACTAGATCCTTTTTTACCATCATATAATCCTGGATGGAAAAATCATTCTAATTTTAGTTGGAGGAATGATAATAATGCACAACTGTCACAACAATATTTTCAAAATAACCAAAATCATCAAGGTTATATTCCTTATGTTACACCTTCAAGAAAAAACTTTGAAGATGTAATTCATGCATTTATCCAAAAGCAAGAGTCTATCAATATTCAAAACAGTCAATCTATGAGTGATTTGAAAGAAACTCTTGCAAAATTTGCATCTGCACTTAATATTCATGAAAAAAGAAAATTTTCATCTCAACCTCAACCTAATCCTAAAAATCAAAATCAAGAATTAAAAAATGAAAAAATTGATCAAATAAAATCTGTTATTACCCTTAGAAGTGATAAAATAGTTAATGATCCATATAGTAATGAAAACAAGGATCATTTAAAATCAAAGACTAAGGATGATAATCCTGATACTTTTGAGAATGATGATACCTTAAATTTTAAGAATAATATGGTGAATGATAAATCATCTGAAATAGTAAATAAGTCAAATAAACCTTCACCATTTCCTCATGCATTAACAAATCATAAAAAAAAAAAAAGTGATTCTGATATCTATGAAGTTTTTAAACAAGTGAAGATAATATTCCATTATTAGATGCTATTAAACAAGTACCTTCTTATGCAAAATTTTTTAAAGACTTATGTACTGTAAAGAGAAAATTGCATGTGAAGAAAAAAGCATTCTTGGCTGAACAAGTAAGTTCTATTCATCAAAATAATTCTATTTTAAAATATAAAGATCCTGGTTGTCCAAAAATTTCATGTATTATTGGAAAAAATAAAATTAAAAAAGCTTTGTTGGATTTGGGAGCAAGTGTGAATTTACTTCCTTATTCAGTTTATGAAAAATTTAATTTAGGAGAATTAAAACCCACTTCTGTTACTCTCTTACTGGCGGATAGGTCAATCAAAATACCTAGAGGTATTGTAGAAGATGTGTTGGTTCAAGTTGATAAATTCATATATCCTGTAGATTTTATTGTTTTGGATACACAATCAATAGAAGTACAAAATGAAATTCCAGTAATATTGGGACGACCATTTCTAGCAACTTCAAATGCTTTAATTAATTGTCGAAATGGAATAATGAAATTGCCTTTTGGAAATATGACTCTAGAACTTAATGTGTTCAATTTATGTAAACAATCAAGTATTAATGAAAATGAATATGATAATGAAATTGAAACAATTGTGGAAGAAAATATACAAGAAGAAAACTTAAATCAACAATCTGAAGTTTTTTCAATAGAAAGTTTTGAGTCTAAAAATAATTTTAAAGAAGATGATAATACAAAACTTGAATTAAAAGTTTTACCATTAGAATTGAAATATATATTTATTGGTGAAAATAAAACATTTCCTGTTGTAATTTCTTCCACCCTTTTGCCAAATCAAGAAGAAGATTTGATTAAATTACTTTAAAAATATAAAAATGCAATTGGATGGACTTTGAAAGATATAAAAGGTATGAATCCTTTAATTTGTACATGTAAAATTCACTTGGAAGAAAATGCTAAAACATATCAACAACCACAAAAAAGGTTAAATCCACATATGAAGGAAGTTGTTAAGAATGAAATATTAAAACTATTAGACGCTGGAATTATCTATCCAATTTCAGATAGTAAATGGGTAAGTCCAACACAAGTAGTACCTAAAAAGTCCGGCATCACTGTTATAAAAAATGAAAAGGGGGAGTTATTACAAGCTAGGATTCCATCTAGTTGGCGTATGTGTATTGATTATAGAAAATTAAATGATGCAACTAGAAAAGATCATTTCCCACTACCATTTTTAGATCAAATTCTAGAAAAAGTAGCAGGAAATTCTTATTACTGTTTTCTTGATGGGTATTCGGGGTATTATCAAATACCTATATCATTAGAAGATCAAGAAAAAAACTACTTTTACTTGTCCTTTCGGAATTTTGGCATTTAAAAGAATGCCATTTGGTTTATGTAATGCTCCGGCTACTTTTCAAAGATGCATGTTAAGTATTTTCAGTGATATGATTGAAGAATATGTAGAAGTTTTTATGGATGATATAACTGTTTTAGGAAACTCATTTGAAAATTGTCTTAAAAATCTAGAAGAAGTATTAAAAAGATGTGAATAAAAAAATCTTGTTTTAAATTGGGAAAAATGTCATTATATGGTTAAATCTGGGACTGTTTTAGGACATGTGATATCTGAAAAAGGAATTGAAGTTGATAAAGCCAAAGTTGATGTTATTGCTAATTTAACATCACCAAAAACGGTCAAAGAAGTACGATCATTCTTGAGTCATGCAGGATTTTATAGAAGGTTTATAAAAAATTTCAGCATAATATCTAAACCAATTTCAAATCTTTTAACAAAAGATACACAATTTGAATGGACTCAGAAATGTGAAAATGCTTTTAAAAAAATTATTAATCTTTTAGTTACATCACCTATTTTACAACCTCCAGATTGGTCTTTACCATTTGAATTAATGTGTGATGCAAGTGATTATGCTATAGGAGCTGTGTTAGGACAAAGAAAAGAAGGAAAACCTTATGCAATCTATTATGCTAGTAGAACCTTAAATAGTGTCCAAATAAATTATTCAACTACTGAAAAAGAATTACTTTCAGTAGTATTTACATTAGATAAGTTTCGATCTTATTTAATTGGTTCTACTACTATTGTTTACCCCGATCATTCTGCCATAAAATATTTATCAAATAAACAAGATGCTAAGCCAAGATTAATACGGTGGATTTTATTGTTACAAGAATTTGATATTATAATTAAAGATAAAAAAGGAAAAGAAAATGTTGTAGCCGATCATTTATCTAGAATAATGACTGAATCATCTCATAATGAAATACCAATAAATGATGATCAGTTGTTTTATGCTACTATTATGCCCTGGTTTGCTAACATTGTAAATTTTCTTGTGACAAATAAAATGCCTCATCATTGGAATTCACAGGATAAGAATAAATTCTTGATAGAAGTTAAAAAATTTTATTGGGATGATCCTTACTTATTTAAGTATTGTCCTGACCAAATTTTTCGACGATGCATACCCGACAATGAAGTAAGTAATGTTATTAAATTTTGTCATTCTGAAGCATGTGGAGGTCATTTTTCATCCAATAAAACAACTACAAAAATCTTACAATGTGGATTTTATTGGCCGTCTTTATTCAAAGATACGCATTTATTTTGCAAATCTTGTGAAAACTGTCAGAAGATGGGATCAATTTCAAAACGAAACATGATGCCTTTAAATCCAATCATAATTATTGAAATATTTGATAGTTGGGAGATAGATTTTATGGGTCCATTTCCATTATCTTTTGGATATACGTACATTTTAGTCGCTGTTGATTATGTTTCAAAATGGATTGAAGCAATTGCATGTAGAACTAATGATCATAAAGTTGTTATAAAATTTTTAAAAGAAAATATTTTTAGCCGATTTGGAATACGTAGAGCAATAATTGGTGATGAGGGAAGTCATTTTATAAATAAATCATTTTCTTCTTTGTTAAGAAAATATGGCATTACACATAAAGTTTCTACCCCATATCATCCTCAAAGTATATGGTCAAGTTGAACATGCAAATAGAGAAATAAAACAAATTTTAGAAAAAACAGTTAATCCAAATTCAAAAGATTGGTCTTTAAGATTAACTGATGCATTATGGGCATATAGAACTGCATTTAAAACATCATTAGGGATGTCACCATATAGGTTAGTTTTTGGTAAGCATTGTCATTTACCGGTTGAACTTGAACATAAAGCTTATTGGGCAATTAAAGCATTTAATATTAATTTAGATGATGCATCTAAATTAAGAAAATTGCAAATAAATGAACTTGAAGAATTAAGAAATGATGCATATGAAAATTCAAAGATTTATAAAGATAAAACTAAAGCCTTTCATGATAAAAATATTATGAGAAAGTCATTTGAAATTGGACAAAAAGTTTTGCTTTATGAATCTCGTTTGCATTTATTTTCAGGTAAACTAAGATCGAGGTGGTCAGGACCATTTATAGTCAAATTTGTTTATCCTCATGGTGCTGTTGATATTGAAAATCCTAAAAATAATGACGTGTTTAAAGTTATTGGGCAAAGACTTAAGCCTTTTATAGAAAATGAAATTCTTAATAATGAGTTTATGCCTTTATATGATCCACAATAGTTGTTTGATATTTTCATTTTGTTTTGCAGATTATAGTTCATTTCTCGGTTAAGTGGCGGATAACGGTACTCCGTGACTGTTTAAGTCGGTTTCTTCAGTTTTTTTAAAATAATTGAAATATATATAATAATAATAATATGGATGCGTGTATTATGAATTTTCATAAATATTTTGCTTGTTTACCTGATAATGCGTTGAAAAAAATTTATAAAGCTAGATGTGAGCGGCTAAGGTTGATGATGTCATATGGCATACCGAATGATGTCCGTTTGATAATTGAAGCAAAAGTCCAATTGGTTGGGGAAGCAAGTGAATTAATAATAAGACATATGCCAGGATTTGGTAAAAGCACATATGCCAAAAAGCGAAGAGCTAAACGTATAGGTGGATGTCATAAATGTGCAAGGTGGACTTGTAAGGGAAAATGCAAAAAATGTTGGAATGACATTAATGAATAGAGAAGTTAAAATTTTATTCATTAAGAATGGTCTGAGTAAAGAGCCTTAGGATATTTTTCTAGAGGTTCTTGATACGCATTCTAGTGGGTACGTGCAAAATGAACTTCTTAAACTATGGTGGCAATTTCAACAGAAGGAATATCAATATGGACGGTGGAATCAGCCTTACAAAGATCCTACTGTAGTAACGCATATCTATTTAGATAAGTAAATATATATATACAATTTCGTCTTGAGAATCTGACGTTAAAAGACCATGTTTGCCAATTATAAGAAAATTGGATTGGAAGCATATCCTCGACTCATAGAAGGCGTTGAAGCCGTTATTGAACGTAAAATCAGAGGAAGATGTGAGCCACAATCACAACTACGCTGTATATATTTGTTTTAATTTGTCATTTTTATTTTCTTTTAATAATAATAATTTCCTGTTCAAATATTGACTTTTGGCATGTTACGCTTATAAATTCATATGCTGTGATCTAACAATTACAAAAAACATATTTCTCAACATGTCAATGTCCACGGTAAGTAAAATCAAAAATATTTGTGTATTTTGTGGATCTAGTGCAGTAAAAAATTCAATTTATGAAGAAGTAGCAGAAAATCTTGGAATAACACTTGCTAAAAAAAAGATTCATTTGGTATATGGTGGTGGTGAAGTTGGCCTCATGGGAAAAGTTGCAAAAGTTGCGCATGCAGGTGGAAGTGAAGTTTTAGGCATTATTCCGATTACTTTAGCCAATCTTAGAGGACCAATAATAGGAGAAGAAATGAAAGTGGACAACATGTATGAACGAATTACTCAAATGATTGAACATTCAGATGCTTTCATTGCTTTGCCAGGAGGTTTCAGTACTTTGGAAGAAATATTTCATACTGTTTGTTGGGCACAATTAAATATCCACAATAAGCCAATTGGTTTGTTAAATGTTAACAATTATTATGATAAACTGTTATCGTTTCTTGATGATGTTGTGGAACATAGATTTATTTCATTAGTTTCGCGAAGGATGTTAGTTTCTGCTAGAAGTGAAGGTGAACTTATTGATTTACTGCAAGGATTTAGTCATGAACCAGATCCATCCTCATCTCAACTTAATTGGCCAACATCCAAAAGTAAGAAAAGAAAATTCATGTGATGCTAAACTTGTGATTCAACGGTATGTTTTAATATTTTTCTTTAAGGTATGAATAATTTCTTCTTCTTCTCCTCTTAGTTTTTTTATATAAAAATTAAAATATATACTTATATATAGCAATAATAATAATAATTTTTAGTTCAATGTCGAGTAAGGTGTCAGTAAAATGCACCTGAGACGCATTAGTTAATAATTATTGGAAAATCACAATACACTAGATTTTAATATTCATTATATTCAAAATACAGACTAAAAGAAAAATTGTTTTTTCATATGTACCAATTTATATATATATTTTGATCAATTAATATAAAATATATAATAGATTTGTTCATATATATATTTATATATAATTGTATGTGTTTTCAAATAAAATAATTTCTAAAATTTTTATGAGAATATAGTTAAAAGATATGGTTTGTATGGTTGTTAACATGTATAATTGAAAGAATTCTTTTGTAAAAGTATAATATATACTCACACATCTTTTGTGAGTGAGTGGTGAGAAATGAGAAAATAATTAATAAACTTTTATTGATTATTAAAAAATGGTTAATTACAAGAATATAACTCCCCTAAAAAAATATTTATGGAAAAAAGAAAAAAAAGAAGTAAATATATAACGGACTGCAAAATACTTTATTCATTGTAATTTTTTTAGATTTGATTGATGTACTATCAATGTGTTCTAAAAACATCAATATTGTGTTCAAAAAAAAAAAACAAACAAAAAGATTTGTTTGTGCTAGATAAGTTTCAAAGGTAGTCGGATGTATCCATTATATAAATGTTTATATATATATATATATATATATATATATATATATTTATGGTAGAATGTTTGGATAAAAAATTTTATTGTAAAATTTTGCAGTCACGTTATTTAAAAAAAAGCAATAAAAAAATGGGGATTTTATTTTTTGTAAATTTTCCTATTTTGTTTTCAATATTAGTTTAATTAATAGTCTACTTTAATACTTAGCCTTTTTCAATGAGAGTTAATATTCATTCCAACTCCATGAGTGAAAATTAGCTATTCCTTAAACATTTTGACCTGAAAGAATATATGGAGTTGAGGCTTTTACAATAATATTCTTGATATTATATATGTTATGGTGGGTGGTGTGAATTATCTTTTTGACTATATATTATAAAAAATTTAGAAATGTTAAAAAAAAATTATATATATATATTGTTACTTTATATATTACGTGAAAATAAGAATAATAATAAAAACACATTTAATTATATATTATTATATTAAACGAAAAAATATATATATATATATAAATCGATATATGATTTTGTTTTTAATAAATATGTTTGTATTTGAATATATAAAAAGAATAAAGAATCTAGGTTGTGATTTTCCGATAAAGTTTATTACTAAGGGACTAGTAATAAGATAGTGTGGGGGTGTGATGAAACTTAAAATTAATAATTTATTATATGTTAAAAATGTATTTTAAAATTTAAGTTTCATTAAAATTATAAAATTATGTTATTTTAGTATTGTTTGTTTATATTTAATTGTCTTACTAAATATGTTTTATTTTCAGGTTTTCTACGTGTCTGTAAAATAATGATAACTCAAGCTAGAAAATTCAAATGGAGGTGACTCAAACATGTTTGGAATCCTTGAGAAATTACCTACAACTTTGTAGAAGATATGATTGCCTAAAAAGTTCATTAAGATGATCAAATTGTGCAAATATCAAAAGGAGGACAAATTTACTTTTACTATGACCAACATGTAGTAAAAAATCATAACCATTTCAATATTTAACCAAATGAGGTTAACCAAGTGGCCAAATTCATCTACAGACAATTCCCCACATGTTTGCCGTTTTGAGCAGAGTCAAATTCGATGATTAAAGTTGTGGAACAAAGCATTGAAAGAAGGGACATGAATTGAACTTGGAGGAGACAAAGAATACTATTGCAACTACATGACATTAATAAAAATTTTGACCCTTTCTCTCATTTGGCCTATAAATAGAGGCCTTGTGCTAGCTTGAGAATCATTCTATCTCATTGAAAAATATAGCGTGAGTGTGTATCAAATTTCTAAGTTCCAATATATTTTCTTTCATGTTCTTAACTATGAGTGATATTTTAGTGTTGATCAAAAGTAAGCTTATGGCAAGCTAAATCTATTATGTCAAGGTGAAAAGGATGTGTTGAGGATCGGGTTGAGTTTTGAAGGGGGGATTGAATAAACTCAATGGCCAACTTATTAAATTCTTTCGAATGATGTGCTAAAATCCTGTTAGAGATTTTAACGATTCTTGTTCAAGTATAAAGACCAGCAGATCACAAGATAATGTGCGGAAAACGATCTGTTGGTTAATGGGTGAAAAATAATAAAGCCGAAAAGCAGTAGATAGCACAAGGTTTGTTTCTGGAAGTTCGAAGATGAATCTTCTACGTCTCCCCTTCTTCTATTTCCAGAAGGTATCACTAAAAGACTTTGGTGAATACAGCACAACAATTGTACACACCTACTTCAACAGGACTTACCCTTCGCCTATTGAAACTCTTAGCTTTACAACTCAACTTCTTGAATGATCTTAAGTTCTGAAAAAGACACTTTTCCAGTTACAAATTCTTCTATCAATGAAATAGTGAAGTGAATAGCTTGAGAAGATATAACAAAAAATAGTTAGCACAATATGATCTCAATGATCAAGAGTATGCAATGAAGCGTGTGCTGCTTTTTCAGTTTTTGAGCTCTTTAGATAACTGAAAGTTCTAACAATGCTCGAATGATGTTTTTCAATTAAGATTTTTGTTCAATGCTGCGTTTTTCTTCACGAAATCCTTCATCTCCATATATAGGCTCTATTCAACGTTCAAAAGCTGAACGGTTCTTTTCTTTTTGGTGGTTCAGCTTTATTGCTTAAAATGGACCCTGCAGAATACATCAAAAGTAATCAGTCGCAGTTCATACCAAAAATGATATACCGTCTTAAGTGTTCTTGTATAGCATTAAATGGCATTTAATGAACCAATAAATGCTGGTATCACGTTAATAGATCAACGATAATATTTAGAGACTTTGAGATACGCAAGATTCTGTTAGTGTATATTTCGAATTTGGTATCCTTCTAGTTCTGGTTTTAGCTAAGAAATTACTTAAGCAGGTTTTAGCGCGATATAAGTACTTCTGGTTTACAACATCTACTGGTTCTACTGGTTTTGAACTAATCCAACATCTACTGGTTCTACTGGTTTTGTACTTAATCCAACATCTACTGGTTTTTCCTTAGCATCTCCACAATAAATTTAATTCTAACAATTCCCCCTTTGTGGTGATGCCAAAACCTAGATGTTCTGTGTTAGTAAAATAGAGATAAGAACAGATTAGATAATCAAAACAATATCCAGAGAAAATCACACAAAGCATAAATATAAAAAAAATTAGTTTGTTCCAATATCCCTGAAGATGGCTTCATCTGGATTTTGATTCCTTCCAGTTGGTCTGCTGCTACTTGCTCCAGTTCTATCGTCTTCCCCCTTTTTGGCATTATCAAGAAGGACCCTAGCAAGTAATTCATCCCTTCTCCCAGATAAATTGTGAATTCCATTTGTCAGCATCTCCAGATAAGGAGTCTGATTAGAAACTCGATCATTAATAGAAGTGAGCGTTTGAGATTGAGAATCAATCTTGGCATCCATCGGGTCCATGGTGGTGGAGATTGATCGAAACATTTCATCATGCTCGGTGATCCTGGTAAATATATCAGATTGAGCAAGCGCGATCTGACTGGAGCTTTTGGATATGGCCTGTCGAAAGACGATGGTCTCAGCATGCATTTTACTCAGAGATTCCGCAGTGTTCTGTATTTCCTTAGACATGCGTTCTCGGAAGATATCCGCTTGACAAAGTCTGAAAAGATTTACAAGATCCCTTTGAAGAGCATCAATTTGGAATTCTAGATCAAATGGTTCCATAGCTGGGGAAGGAGTCCTTGCTTGCAATCTTTGTTTAATTTCCTCCATTCGGGCAATGCGCTCAGGAGACTGCAAAGAAAGAATAGAGAATGGTACAACTTCTGCTTGAGTCGTAACAGCTGGTTCTGGTTCAGCAGAAGGTCCTTCTGAAGCAGTAGACTGTTCTGTTGGCCCTTCGTCTGGTTGCTGCAAAACAGCAGCAGGTACAGATACAGCTTGTGGCTCAACAACAGAGGGTGAAGTATGCAATAAAATTGCCATATCATCTTGGTGAGCTTCTGAAAAATGCTCAAGTGCTGGAAGAGACAATGAAGCAGTAGTCATAAACGTAGCACTGGCAGCAGCAGTTGCAGTTGCAGTAGCAGATTCTGGAGAAGGATCAGTAGTAGTAGGAATAGCTTGAAGCAATTCATCTTGTGCTGTTTGGGTCGGCATAATCGATTATATTACCTCATCAACCGATGCCAGATCATGAACAGAAATCAGAGAGGATGATTGAGTAGGAACTTCTTGAGGTGCATGTGTACTAGAGACCTTGACTTCAGGAGAAGCTTTGGTCGGTTCCTCAACTGTCTGATTCTTCAAAATTGCGGAGACAGAAGTGAGACTGAACTTTGGAGGCCGAGAAAAGGCCTTTTCCTTATTAGAAGTTTGTTCAGAAAGAATTGTCAGCTGCCCCGACAAAATTTGAATTACATTCTGGTCATGAAAAGCAGTAGGACTTGCAGAGTCAAAATTTGACTTTAAGGTTTTCAGAACAGTGTCCATCTTCTGCATTTTGAATTTTTCCAGAATGTAATTGCGACGATTTATAGCTTCTACCACATTTCGTGTCCCGGCAGCATCAAAAACCTTTTTCTCATTTTCTACTATTTGAGCATAAACACCAGTAGTTTTCAAAAATGTGATTGGGTGGTAGACACGTACCTTAAGCCAATTGTCAAAAAATTTCATATCTTCTCTGGTTGAGATTTCAACTTCTTCCAGATGTAGATTTATTGTTGTTTGAATGGTTGATGTTGCCACCGGTGACTGAGACAACTCAGTAATCTTTTCTTTCCCTTTTTCAGAAGCAGCATGGACTACTGGTTTAAAAGCAGAAGAACCAATAGCAGATTCTCTAATGACCACACCAGAAGTTGGTCTGAAGCTTTGAGCAGGTGAGGGCCCTGATTCAATCGGTTTGGCTTTGGTGGATGAAACAACAGATGGAAAAACTTGGCGGAGAATAACATTCTCCAGTTCAGACAGAACCGCTGTTTTCTTGATGCGGATTGTTGTGCGAGGCTTCTTCTTAGTTGGGGTGGGAAGCAGTGAAGCTTGCTGAGTGGGTGCTGCTGATTCTCTAGATTCTGTTTTGTCAGAATCAGACAAGACCTACAACCCTTTTTCGTTTAATTTTCTTCTGCCCCTCAATTTGAGATTCTCCAATTTCCTTCTTAATGGCCACAAACTCACCAACGGTTAGCTTTAGCCTTAAAGCAAGCACGCTATCAGCATCAGTCATTGTTACCGAAGAGCCATCCTCTTCTGCTGTTCCAGGAAAACCAGCATCTTTCAACATCTTACTGATTTGCACAGAAAATCCAGTACTTTTCCTGAGAATCATATCCTTCATAATGCGAAACAGAAAACGTCCCCAATCCACTTTCTTTTCTGATGTGATGGCCACCATCACTTGAACCTTTTCTTTTGTTAGTTTGTTAAAGGTTCCAGCCTTAACTAACAAGGCTTTTGCTACTATATCAGCGAGTACCTGGTACTCAATTTTCAGTAGCTTTTTGAAGCAAGAAGGTGAAAGTTCTTCTCCAGTGGCTGAAAAATTTGTCAAGGCGATGGACATGTCTTCCTTTGAAATGTCCGAGAGCTCGGAAAGGCCAGAAATCGGTAGGAAGAAAGTGGAACCCAGAAGTGCAGCATCAATAGAAATCGATGCATCTCCCTATGTATAGGTAATCTTGCCTTCCACAACTTCTGCTTTGGCATAGAAATCCAGAAGAACAGACTTGTAGATAACAGCAGGTGATTCCAAGAATATTCGAAGCCCGGACTTTTCCGATGATTTGAACATCTTGACAAGATTTTCATCCTTAATAGTGAGAACATAAGCAAAATTCACCTGATAAGCATTCAACGTATATGCTGCGGACATTTCTAAATTTGAAAGAGAATAGAAGTATGTTAGCAGTAGATGCGAAAAAGCAGTAGAGACAAGGAAATAATCTGAGTTCTTAAAGCTTAGTAAAAAAAATGAACGGTTAAAGCAAAATATACAGCCGTCAGTGAACATAGGGACACGTGTCGATATGTTAGAAGAGAAAGAGACAAAAGTGTCAGTTACTCTACTCATTTTAAAATATTTTGAAAAATTGGCGGGCTGTCCGAGGCGGTTGCTAAATAAACAGAAGCTGATTTGTCATTATATGATAATATCTACTGGAAGTGGATAAGATGCTGAAACAAATGCAGCACTTTAACAACTTCTGGTAGGTATACTGTTTTATCGAAAAGACAAATCAGTTTCTAATATAAATGCCATAAAGATGTTCCCCATCAATTAATGTAGTAGTAATGTATATTAAATACTAAACGACTCTTGGCAATCTTTCAATTTAAACCGTTGAATTTGAACAGTCGCAAGGATCCTTATCTCCTTTGAATATCACTATAAATACCTGCAAGAGTTAAACAAGGTTAAGTAAACATAAAAATCAAATGAAAGAAGAGGTAACAACTGATCCGGAAGCAGAAGCAAGAATGTTCAGAAGACAGCTTGCTGCGATTTCTAAGAAGATGTTGGAAAAAGTCGTTCTGCACATAATGATCCTTGGATCATACTCCTTGAGTTGTAATATTAACAATCAAAAAGATTGTTTGCTTTCATTGAGATTGATATGTAGCATCGATCCCTTCCAGAAGCATGCTAATGCAATAAGAGAGTGCTGGTGGATCGATAATGCTAATATCATCTATAATGCTCTGTAAAGTATCTGATTATACATTAGTGCTGACAAGACTCAAGCTTGCTAGATTCTTTTCGAAAAAAAAAAACTCTCCTTCTTGTGCTGAAGTACTTTGAAAGAATACTACAAGCTGCTGATATTACTGAAAACATGAGCTTGATTATTCTAGAATTTCAGAAGACGTTTCGATTGTCTTGAGATTTCTATAACTTTCACTTTGTTTAATGTACTGGAAAATTTCTAATGAAATTTCAGTTGAAGTAATCAGCATCTGAGTATCCAATAAGATTAAACGACGAGTCCTTGGGATACCAGATGCCTACATTTTGAGTACCCTTAAGATATTTTAAAATTCTTTTACCAGCAATGTAATGTGATTGTTTAGGGTTTGATTGAAATCTAGCACAAATGCAAACAGCAAACATGATATCTGGTCTACTGGCAGTAAGGTATAACAATGAACCAATCAAACCACGATACTGAGTTACCTCTACTGAAATTCCCCCTTCATCTTTATCAAGTTTAGTAGATGAGCTCATAGGAGTGGAAGCAGCAGCACATGCTTCCATCCCAAACTTTTTCAGTAGTTCCTTTGTATACTTAGTTTGGTTTATGAAGATTCCAGTATCAAGTTTCTTGATTTGAAGTCCTAAGAAAAATGTTAATTCTCCCATCATGCTCATCTCGAACTGGTCCTGCATTAACTTAGCAAACTTTGCACATAATTTGGGGTTAGTTGACCCAAATATGATATCATCAACATAAATCTGAACTAACATGTGTTTGTTTTTGGCTAAGGTAAACAAAGTCTTATCTACAGTACCAACGGTGAAACCATGATTAATGAGAAATTGTGAAAGTGTGTCGTACCAAGCCCTAAGTGCTTGTTTCAGACCATACAATGCTTTATATAATTTAAAAACATGATTTGGTAACAAATGATTAGAAAAACCTGGTGGATGTTCAACATAGACTTTCTCTTGTAGTAGACCATTAAGAAACACACTCTTTACATCCATTTGATATACTTGAAGTTTTTGAAAGCAGCAAAGGCTAAGAATATTCTGATAGCTTCGAGCCTAGCTACTGGTGCAAAGGTTTCATCATAGTCTATTCCTTCTTCTTGTCTGAATCCTTGTGCAACCAGTCTTGCTTTGTTTCTTACAACTGATCCTTCCTCATTTAGTTTGTTTCTGAATACCCACCGAGTTCCAATGACAGCTTGGTGAGATGGTCTAGGTACTAGAAACCAAACTTTATTCCTCTCAAATTGATTCAGCTCTTCTTGCATAGCTTCTATCCAACTGGGATCCAGAAGAGCTTCTTCAATCTTCCTTGGTTCATCTTGAGAAATAAAAGCAGCATGCATGTATTCATTTATCATCTGTCTTCTAGTCCTTAGTGGAGCTGCTGGATTTCCAATTACCAAAGATGGAGGATGAGATTTTCTCCAAATAAAAGGATTTAGATTGTCTTCATATAAAACAGTAGATTGTTTTGGAGTATCGACTGCTGGTTCTGGAATGTCAGCTGCTGGTTCTGGAGTATTAGCTGCTGGTTCTGGAATGTGAATGTCTGGTTTTGGATTTTGAATATCCTTGACACTTGCTTCTGCGTCATCTTCACTGTCTAGTTCCAGATAAACCCTGTCTAATCTTTTACTTAAATTAGATATGTTAGTAATCTCGGGAACACTGCTGTCTTCATCAAAGACAACATGAATAGATTCTTCAACATTAAGAGTTTTATTATTGAAAATTCTAAAAGCCTTACTAACTGCTTAATATCCAAGAAATAAACCAATGTCAGATTTTGAATCAAAGCATCTAAATGATTTTTGCCATAATTGTGCACAAAGCATCTACAACCGAAAACATGAAAGTAAGATACGTTCGGTTTACTTCCTTTCCATATTTCATACGGAGTTTGATTGTTTCTCTTGTTGATCATCGTTCTGTTTTGTGTGTAGCAAGCTGTATTAATAGCTTCTGCCCAGAAGCGCTGAGAGATGTCTGCATCTGCTAGCATTGTTCTAGCAGCTTCTTTAAGTGTTCTATTTCTCCTCTCAGCTACTCCATTTTGTTGAGGCGTCCTGGCAGCTGAATATTCATGATGAATGCCCTGTTCATCTAGATATATCTCAAGAATCCTGTTAGTAAATTCAGTACCTCGATCACTTCTGATTCTAATGACAGAAACTGATTTGTCATTTTGAATCTTTTTCAAAAGTTTGATCAGGAGGTTACTGGTTTGATCTTTTCCAGCAAGAAAAATTACCCAAGTAAATCTAGAGAAATCATCAACAACAACAAGGGTGTATCTCATTCCCCCTAAGCTTATGATAGGGATTGGACCAAATAAGTCCATATATAATAATTCTAAACATCTTGAGGATCATTTGCTGCCTTTATTTTTGAAGCTAGATCTTACTTGCTTACCAAGTTGACATGCAAAACATACATGATTCTTAATAAATTTTATGTCTCGCAATCCATCGACTAAGTTCTGCTTTTTGAGATTGTTGATAGACTTAAAATTTAGATGATTCAGTCTTTTGTGCCACAACTAGTGTTTATTACTTAGAGATGCAACTAAACATGTAGGAGCAATGATATGATCTATGTTCCATGAGATTTTATAGGTGTTGCCTTTTCTTACTCCGGTTATAACTGTAGAATCATCAGCATTTTTAACTGTGCAAGTGTGCTTCTGGAATGCTATTGAAAATCCATTATCACATAATTGACTAATACTGATAAAGTTATTACAAAGATTTTCAACTAAGAGCACATCCTTAATAGTGATGTTACCATGGATAATCTTACCCTTACCCACGGTTTTTACCTTTTGAGTTATCCCCAAAGGTTATCTCTGGTCCAGCACAACATACTACTTCTGATAGCAGACTTTTCTGTCCAGTCATATGTCTTGAACATCCACTGTCCAAATACCACGTTGAGCTACTGATCTTGGTTTTCTTCACCTGTTCCTACAAGCACAAATTTTAGTATCTTGTACCCAATCTATTTGGGTCCAAGCCTTATTAGTCCCTTTAGAACCCACATTTGTATAATTTTTATACTTCGGGTATCCATGGAGGTGTGTGCAATAGAGGGTCTGTTGTTTCTAACATTGTGCAACTTAGTATGTTGTTCTTCCCTTCTGTTTCTGTTGTCTAGCCTGTATCTCTTCTGAACAGGTATAGAATTGTAGTACTGGTAGTTTTTAACCTTCATAGGAGGTTGTCTTCCTGAGTTGAATCCTCTTCTGATTCTAGAACTCTAGTCAACTTTTTCCTTTGGTTCAACATAACCCAGACCATAATGCATCATTTTGTTCATCTGATTTACATTCCTTTCTACTGAAACAGTAGGTACTTCTGGTTTCTGTACCACACTGGATTTCACAAAGTGAATATACTTCCCTTTGCACATATCCAGTTTTGGCTTAGTATTCGTTTAAGAAGTGCCTTCATTATTACAAAATCCGAGACCACTCCTGTCTCCAGATTGTTTTTGTAATTCTTGCATCTTTTCCGGTGAAATAGAGGACTTGTTCCAAACATTTACCAGTAGTGATAACTTCTGGTTTTCAGAAAGCATCTTCTGGTATTCTGCTTTTGCTCTTTCATTCTTCGTTTTTAATTTACTCATCTCAACTTGTAAATCATTACAGCTGTCTACTTGCAAGCAAGTTAACTTACTGTTCTGATCTTTTAAGTCCTGATTTTCGATCTTAACTTCCTCGAACGATTGAGAAAGTCTAAAATACTCTTCTACCATGTCGTGTAATGCTTTGACTAAATCATTGCGTGTAAATTCATCAGAGTCAAAGTCAAATACCTCTCCGGATGTCGAGGTTGACTCAGTATTTGCCATCAGACATTTGATCTCATCTTCATCACTTTCACTCGAATGGCTTTCAGAACCAGAAGATTCAGAACTTGAGTATGCCCATTTAGACTTACTTTCTTCTGCAACCATTTCCTTCCTGTCTCTTCTGGTCTTTTTATCATTGCGTTTGACACCCTTCTTCCTCTGGTCATCCTTCTTTGGTTTTGGACAATCAGCAATGAAGTGTCCAACTTTTCCACAGTTAAAGCATGCCATATCACTAGGTGATGATTCCTTTTTGAAATTGCGGTTGGGACTTTGAAATGTTCAATGATTCTTTCTCATGAATCTGGAAAACTTCTTAACAAATAATGACATTGCGTCATTGCTTATCTGTTCAGCACTTCTCTCAGAAGTGTTCTCTAAAGCAGTAGCAGAAGATGAACTTGGAGCAACTGTAGTAGTAGAGTTAATAGTAGCTGCGAGAGCTTTGGTTGGTGGATTTTCTAAGGGCTCTTCTCAACTTCGAACTTCAAGTTCAAACTCATATGCCTTTAAATCCGAGAACAAGTCGTGTAGTTCTAACTTGTTGAGATCCTTGGAAGCTCTCATTGCCATTGTTTTGACGTCCCATTCTCTGGGTAGGCCTCTCATTACCTTTAATGCAATTTCTCTATTGCCAAAGTCTTTCCCAAGAGCTGAGAGTTCATTGATGAGGCTGCTGAATCGTTCATCAAATTCATTCATAGTTTCTCCAGCCCTCATCTTCATATTCTCAAACTTCTGCATGGATACAGACAGTTTGTTTTCCTTTGTTTCTTCGTTTCCTTTACAGATCTGAATTAATTTTTCCCAGATTTCCTTGGCAGTATGGCACATCTTGATTTTGCTGAAGGTATTTTTGTCGAGTGTCTTGTATAAAATGTCCTTCGCAACGTTGTCAAGATTGGCTTTCTTCTTGTCCTCACTTGTCCATTCATATCTTGGTTTTTCAAGAATCCGAGGTGCACCTTCGGTGATAGCAATAGCTGGATTTGGCTTTAAGATCTTTAATGGACCATCAGTGATGACATACCACATGTCATCATCTTGAGCCGCAAGATGAGCGTGCATTCTGATTTTCCAATCATCGAAATCTTCTTTTGAGAAGATTGGAACTTTGCTGAAATGAGCCATGTCTATTAAATATTTTTCAGAACAAGAATAACTCTGCTCTGATACCACTTGTTGAGGATCGGGTTGAGTTTAGAAGGGGGGTTGAATAAACTCAATGGCCAACTTAATAAATTCTTTCGAATGATGTGCTAAAATCCTGTTAGAGATTTTAACGATTCTTGTTCAAATATAAAGACCAGCAGATCACAAGATAATGTGCGGAAAACGATCTGTTGGTTAGTGGGTGAAAAATAATAAAGCCGAAAAGTAGTAGATAGCACAAGGTTTGTTTCTGGAAGTTCGAAGATGAATCTTCTACGTCTCCCCTTCTTCTGTTTCAAGAAGGTATCATTAAAAGACTTTGGTGAATACAGCACAACAATTGTACACACCTACTTCAACAGGACTTACCCTTCGCCTATTGAAACTCTTAGCTTTACAACTCAACTTCTTGAATGATCTTAAGTTCTGAAAAAGACACTTTTCCAGTTACAAATTCTTCTATCAATGAAATAGTGAAGTGAATAGCTTGAGAAGATATAACGAAAAATAGCTAGCACAATATGATCTCAATGATCAAGAGTATGCAATGAAGCGTGTGCTGCTTTTTTAGTGTTTGAGCTCTTTAGATAACTGAAAGTTCTAACAATGCTCGAATGATGTTTTTCAATTCAGATTTTTGTTCAATGCTGCGTTTTTCTTCACGAAATCCTTCATCTCCATATATAGGCTCTATTCAACGTTCAAAAACTGAACGGTTCTTTTCTTTTTGGTGGTTCAGCTTTATTGCTTAAAATGGACCCTGCAGAATACATCAAAAGTAATCAGTCGCAGTTCATACCAAAAATGGTATACCGTCTTAAATGTTCTTGTATAGCATTTAATGAAGCAATAAATGCTGGTATCACGTTAATAGATCAACGGTAATATTTAGAGACTTTGAGATACGCAAGATTCTGTTAGTGTATATTTCGAATTTTGTATCCTTCTAGTTCTGGTTTTAGCTAAGAAATTATTTAAGCAGGTTTTAGAGCGATATAAGTACTTCTGGTTTACAACATCTACTGGTTCTACTGGTTTTGAACTAATCCAACATCTACTGGTTCTACTGGTTTTGTACTTAATCCAACATCTACTGGTTTTTCCTTAGCATCTCCACAATAAATTTAATTCTAACAGGATGCATTCTTGGTGAAGTAAGATTGTTTATATTTTGTATATTCTTTCTTTATTTCTTTTCATTTAGCTAACTTATTTTTATTGTAGGTATAAAAATGAATTATTTGTTGTTATCAATTTACATCAAATGCTTGATACCATTAAAGTGGTTATCTTGATTTGTTGTTTAATTTTGATACAATAAATATTTCATCACTTATTATTATATATATATATATATATATATATATATATATATATATATTTATATAATAATATCATAATATTTCATTTAGACGATAGCGTGGCTCTGCCGGTTGTTCTAAATGAAATATTATGATTTAATACTAACATCTAACAATCTAACATTTACTTTATCGCAACTAACTTTTATTTTTCGCATCTAACTTTTACTTTCTCGCAACTAATTTTTACTTTTCCGCAACTAATTTTTACTTTATCGCAACTAACTTATTAAATCAATATATTTCATTTAGGCAATAGCGTGGCTATGCCGGTTGTTCTAAATGAAATATAATGATTTAATTTAACATTTACTTTATGCAATTATTTATTTATATAGTTATAATTATAATCATAGGTACCATATATAAAATATCGGTTAATTCGGTATTTTCTATAGTGAGAACTATATTATATTATGTGTGTGTTTAATTTTCTTGGAACCATTATTTATGGTGGTTTCTTTTGTTTTACTTTTAGTTAAACAATATTACATAAATCAAGAATAAATCCTCAAGCCTTGACAAAATTTATAATTTGTAAACTTCATTCTTGCATTTGGTAATCTATAAATTAATAAATTTAAACTCAAAATAACCTCTCTGAGGATTGATCTCGTACTTACGAAATATATTACTTGTAGACAACCTACACTTGGGTGAATTATTATTTAAGTAGTAGCAGAGAGTCAAAGTCTGGGAATAAGAATGTACCACCGCCTAGCTGGGGAGAGTAGGTGAGAGACTTGTTACGTACTTATTCACATCGGGATCCCTAGATAAGAGTCGAGTCAAGATTAAGAGTTTGATTTACAACTTTGTATCGATTTATGTTTCGTAGATTACGATACATATTGTGTTACAAATGTTATATGCTTTTGTATACTTTTATAAGAAATTCATGTATACATTGTTTATACTGGGAAATATGTTTCTCACCGGAGTTATCCGGCTGTTGTTGTGTTTGTTTGTGTGCATGACAACAGGTGGGACAGGATCAGGGTCGTGAAGAGCATGATAGACCGAGATTGTAGTGGTGATCCGGGCTTAGAAGTAGAACTGTTGTTCAACAAATGATATGTAGTTGATCACACTAGTTTGTTATGACTTTATTTTGTAAAAGACTTGTACTTTTGATCATGTTGTAGTTATTGCACTTGATCTTGTAATTAAATAAGATGGAGCATAACTTGTTGTAGTATTTTGTACATTTGTGTATTAAGTGTTCAACAGTTTAAAAAAAATTTGACCTAATTTATTTAATTGATCCATTTAATTTCAAGATGATTGAAATGATGAGATAGCGTTCCGGTCCCCACATGGAGTCCTAGCTTGGAATCCTTCCCAACCACTCCTCTTGGGTCATAGCATGTCTAGGACTCCATCCCTGACCCAAGCACGTCCCTAGCCCAGCCGTGGTCACAACCGAGCCAAGCCATGCATGGATATCCCTTAAACCGATACATATGATCAAAAACATTTCGATTTTTGTTCCATCTTGATCAATTCACGTGTGCAGCGTTTTCGTGCTTCCTAGGACTCTATAAATCGTGTAAAAACATCCCTTAAACATTACCTAATAATGGCAGCCCCTTCATGAACATATACATCATGTTTTTGGATCAAAACATGCTTAAAAGATTCATGTGTTGTGCAAAAACGAAAATACATAAAAAGTGTCACTTGAATTTCATACAATTCATGAATAAATGCATAATAAGGTGTGATGATGAGTAAAGGAAAGAATATGGCATGCCTTTTGCGTATTTAATGCACGAATAAACGTTGACGAATCGAAGAACGGCGAGAATGACCTTGGGTTGAATTTCCTATTAATTTCGAAGCTTCCCTTGCTTGATATTCTTGTGTGTACCGTGAGTTTTGAGTGATTAGGAGTCTTGGTGTAAAGATTTTATGGGTGGGGCGTGTATAATGATTTAATTATTCGGTGGATTATGGACTTATATATTTAATTAAAACACTAGTAATAGCTTAAGCCCATTAACAAGGTTAGTAAGGCCCAATAAACCCATTAGTGCTTAATAAAATTATTTTTCTTAGTAAAGATTGTGAAATTATTAGCCGGGTTGTCAAAACGTTCTTATTTTTGTTAAAGTCGTATACCGATAAAAATTACGTCCCGGCGTATAAAATCATATCAAATTTCCTTATTTTCAAAAATAATAAAAAACATCACCCTTATTTTAAATAATTAAAAATAATTATTTAATAAAAAAAATTTTATTTTGCAGCCATCGGTCTCTGTTCCTTGATCGGAACTCGAATAACCTTTAAAAATACATTTTAATGCATTCAAGTACAAAACTGCTAAAACATCATATAAACATTTCAAGATAATCCATTTAGTAATTAATATCAATTAATTAAGTATTTTCCATATTCCCTAAATTTGCATACAGTTGGATTACGTCGTGTTAATTTGGACCATACAAAACTGATCAAAGTGCATGCTAGTACGTATAGCCTTTACATTATCTTGAATCAAAGGACTAATGGTGTACAACCATAACCGTGGACTATTCCACTCAATAAGTAAGAACCAGTTGGATAGTTCGAGGGAGGGTTGTTAAGTGGATCATAATATCAATATGATCCCCATCTGTATGAATGGACATTTCCATGTCCTTGTCAATGAAACATGAAGTTTACATCAGAGATGTTAGTCTCAAGCTCAAACAATCTTTAACCTTATTTTAGGTGGCTCATTCCACTAGGAACCCATTAAAAATATATGGTACACTTCCTAATGAGTTTCATGATCTTATGTTGAGAGGACTTTATCAATGTAGCTTGTATGGGCATACAAATAAAACATAAAGCCATAATTGAATAAAATCGTAAAACAATATTTAAAGATTATTTTACATTAGAGTCAACAAAAACCAAGCCATAAGTTGGCTTGCTATAACGTAATGAACTATATATTGTTTGCGTTTTTTGTCAACTTAAATGTTTTTCAAACAACTGCTAGTATTTTATTGGGGTTTTGCAGAGTTGTAAGGCTCGGGGTCGAAGAGAGCGGGTGATGATCGTCGTTGTCATGAGGTTGCACGGACAATGAGCAGCTCCTGGCAGGTTTCTAGGCGTCAGAAACATGAATTAACCAATCTTACACCGGAAGGAGAGGGATTCCAGAACGGTTTAAGTATGAGACTATGCAGTTGAGGAGGGCCTAAAAGATCTGATAGGTACTACAAATATCAAGAAAGTGTATCTTTTTTTTTTGTACCTCATCACATAAGAACTCCAAGGTTAAGCGTGCTTGACTTGGGGCAATTCTGGGATGGGTGACCCCTGAGAACTTTTCTAGGGTGCGTGTGAGTGAGGACAAAAGCACGCTGCAAAGAACTGTCTTGGTACAGTGGGGACAATCTTCAAATTTGGGGCGTTACAGTTGGTATCAGAGCAATGTTCTTGTTTAGGGTTGTGCCACCGCGAGTTCCAGAAAGCTCAGTCGTGAAACCTCAAGTCTGTAAGTTTAAATGTTTTAAATGATTTTAATAATGACACCTGAATATTTACATGATTTATATTATTAAGTTACATGTTTAAATGCTTTTTTAAATTTAATTGGCATTTATGTTTAAGATGATTGATAAATGGTTCTTATAAGCTAAATGGTTAGACTCTTAGATTTAATTATTTTTGGTGAAAACTAAAATCTTGAAACATGGGTGGTGGTGGTATCAGAGCCGACCTCTCTTAGTGCAGTGTGGTTCGTGGACGAACCAAGTGGAAGGTGGTAGGCATGTGAGGCCCGGGGCAAAAGAGGGCGGGGGGTGATCGCCATTGCATTGAGGTTGCACGGAAAATGAGCAGCTCATGGCAGGTTTCTAGGCATAGGAAACATAAATGAACAGTACATCGGAAAGAGAGGGATTCCAAAACTGTATAGCTATGGGACTATACAGTTGAGGAGGACATAAAAGATTGGATAGATACTACTCATATGAAAAAGATGCATCTTCTTTTTGATAGCTCATAATATAAGAACTCCAAGATTAAGCGTAATTGACTTGGGGCAATTCTGGGATGGGTGACCCCCCAAGAGGTTTTTCAGGGTACGTGTGAGTGAGACTTAAGCACATTGGAAAGACTCATCTTGGTACAGTGAGGACATTCGTCAAATCTAGGACGTTACAATAGTTTTTTCTCATTATTAACACAAAATAAAGTTTACACGAGGATTGGGGAATCCACAATTAGTGTTGAGTGCTCAATTTATATTTTTGTTTTTACCTTCAGGTTTTGTGATGAAGCTACAAATGCTCTTTACAACACAATAGAAGCAGAGATTTTAAGTGCATTGAAATCCCTAACTGGTGGCTGGACTTCCATATTTATTTTTCACAGGTCTACAAAAGCAATGCAGTGTGATCAGATACGTATTCTGCACCAATTCTTATTTACTTACCCACATATTAGTGACATTTTTTGAGTTGATTGTTACCTAACACACTATACCAATTTGTGAGAATAAACTAATTTCCCATAAAGATGCCGAAAAATTTAAAACATAAAAATATATTTATGTTGTTAGGCCTGAGATTTGATCCTTACAATCCGGAGTTAATTAATTGATACTTGATATGATTATGAAAGGCCAAGATCCGAGGAAGCACAAAGAAGACCTGAGTTAAGTGTGAGACCAGAAGTCTCGCGCATATGCGCGGAGACAAGACGCGCATATGCGCTAGCTGCTATATGCCCAGACTGTGGGGACCCGGAGGCTAATTCATTTCTTAATCATCTTTAGGAATAATTAGATCAATTAAATAAACAAGGTCTAATTTTTTTTTTTTAAATACAAATGCGGAAACGTAATGTAATCAATCTAATATACATATCAAAAGTAAATTACATGTCTTGTACTCAATACATTAAACTCGAGCTAGGGTTCAACTACTATATATCAAGTGCTGAAGCCTATCTACTTCTGATCCGGATCTCCACGCTAACTTGTCCTCTCTCATTCTCTTCTTGACCCTGATCCTGTCCCACCTGTTGTCATGCACACATACAAACAAGACAACAGCCGGATAACTCTGGTGAGAAATACATCCCAGTATAAACAATGTATACATGCAATCATATAAACAGATATATAAGCATGAAAAAGATATCAATAGCATGTATCAAATCTGAAAGACATGCATCGATATAAAACTGTAAATAAACTCTGGACTCGTCATCTCAGACTCGACTCATCTCTAATCTAGAGATCCCGATTCCTGGACATTGTCTCATATATCGAATCTCAGCGATAGGAATAAATCAACTCCTAAGCAAACATCGATATAAACCAAACATCCAGTGTCTTGGCATATCCGCCACAGACTTGGCATATCCTACCAATGACTAGGCATCTCCGCCCATGACTCAATACACGCTTTGCTATAAATCAATAGAATAAGCATCTCAATCTTAGACATTGCAACATATCGAGGCAATGACAATTAAGTATGTGATTTTGGCAAACTCAAGTTAAATCAAACTCGAGTTGTGCAATCTCGGATCAACTTCGATTTATACCTTTCTTCCAGCTGATCTACGAAGTCGATGTCTCGAATTCGCATTTTGGCAATACTCAATCTGGCAATGACAATATCGAGGAGTGCAATATCAGTATACCACTCAAATCAATACTAGATATAATCAGAATTCAATCTAATTCTGTTTCAACGACATAACTGCACAATCTCAATATACCCAGCAATTCAAATCAACATACACCAATATCAACTCATAATCGATAACAAACTCAATTTTGATATCAAATCTGTATAATCTCAATCAAATCAAATCTGAAAATGCATAACAATTTCATACGGTATATGTTCTTCAATCCGGTTTTGGTTATACGATGTCTAACATATCGAGAACACCATATATGAATCATATTCGATTCCTTCAATATCATATTTTCAAAACATAACAAAACGGAATAAAACTTACGTTTAGTTGAAGCCTGTGTCGATAGGAACACAGTACTGAAGTCAGATTGAAATTCTGACGGGCGGATCTTGCACAAACTTCAAATTCCTCGGCCTTTTCTCGTTTCCTCTTGCTGAATTGTGAAGAAATGAAACATTATATATATATCAATGCATGGTGAGGGCAAGTGGCTTAATCTATGCACTGCACGTTTCGCGCATATGCGCGACCTACCTCGGCGCATATGCGCGACCTACCTCGGCGCATATGCGCGAGACACTATGTCTCGGCGCGTGTCTTCACGGAAGCTCGCACATATGCGGCGCGTGTCTTCACGGAAGCTCGCGCATATGCGCTTACTCACCCGACGCATATGTGCGAGGTCCTTTGCAACTCTCTGCCATCCTTCCCGTACATGCGCGGGTCCATGTCGCGCATATGCGCGAGGTTCTCTGCCTACCTCGCGCACATGCGCGCATCATGTCGCGCACATGCGCGAGAGGTACTGTCCTCGCACATGAAATCTCACAAGAAAACTCAAATCAAGTCTTGGAGCGATCCTTCAGAATCATATCAATTCATAAATCAATAATCGAAGATTAACAGATAATCAAATCCTGGGTATTACACAGGGCGCGCATATGCGCGAGCAATATGTATGTACAAGCGCAGAGAGAGAAGGTCTCGCGCGTATGTCCGAGACAAGGCGCGCATATGTGCGAGCATGTAAAATATCCAAGTGCCGAGACAATAGGTCTCGCGCATATGCGTGAGGACAGGGCGTGCATATGCGCGAGCAGATGAATTGTTATGCGTCGAGACAGTAGGTCTCGCACATATGCGCCGATGATGGACGCGCATATGCGCGAGACGTGCAATATGAAGATTGAGCCACATGTCTTTGCCATGCATATAATATGTAAATCTTTCATTCCCTTTAGATTTTAGCCGTGAAAGAGAACGGGACCTCCATGAGAAAGCTTTAAGGTTTTCATATTCTAGAATTGTGATTTTGCGAGATCCGACCGTCTGATTTTCGATCCGAGTTGAGTTATGCGCTTCTCTCGTCAACGGCTTCGAAAGATGTAAGTTTGATTTCTTTTCAGCATGGGTCGAAAATATGTTGTTGGGGGAATCATAATTTGATCTATATTATGTGTTCCTGAGATTGTGATGATTTTATAATCGAAATCGGATTGAAGAACGGACAACCTATTTAATTGTTATTATTTTTTAGTTATATTCGAATGGGGTTGTACAGATTTGGTATTGGAATTGTGTTTGTTGATTGATTATGGGTTATTGAGATTGGCAGTTTATTGTTGTATTGCCTGTATGTCGAGATTATACTGTTGTGACGTCGAAACAGAATTAGATTGAGTTCTGATCATATCAAGTATTGCTTTGAGTTGTATATTGATATTGTACTTCACTATTATATGATTCCAAAGTTGGTATTGAAGTCTTCGAAGAATGAACAGAGCCAGATTGATAATTGATTTCATTGACTAGACTGATCTACGAAAAGCAAGGTATAAATCAATGTTAAACCGGGAAGATACAACTTGAGTAAGAGATAGCTTGAGTTTCACAAAACCACATACTTTATTGTTATTGCTTTGATGTATTTACAATTCTTGAGATTGATATGCTTAGTCTATTGAGTTATAGCAAAGCATGCATTGAGTCTTTGGCAGAGGTGCCAGGTCACTGGACATTTGGTGTATATCGATGTGCTTAGGAGTATATCGACTCCTATTGTATAGATTCGATATAGAGGGCCAATATTTGGGAATAAGAACGTACCATCATCTAGCTGAGAAGAGTAGGTGGGAGACTTGTTACGTTATTATTCAACCGGGATCCCTAGGTAAGAGTCGAGTCAAGATTATGAGTTAAAGAGTTTGATTTATTGCTTTGTATCGATTTATGCTTTCGTAGACTACAATGCATATTGTTTTCCATATGTTATATGCTTTTGTATATGTTTATATGAAATGCATATATACGTTGTTTATACTGGGAATATATTTCTCACCGTAGTTATTCGGCTGTTGTTGTGTTTGTATGTGTGCATGACAACAGGTGGGACAGGATCAGGGTCGAGAAGAGGATGAACGATCGAGATTAGAGTGGAGATCCGGGCTTAGAAGTAGATTGGGCTTCCATCACTTGATATGTATTTGTTGAACCTTAGTTTGTGATGATTGTATATTATACAAGACTGATACTTTTGATTTTGTTGTAGATAGTACACTTGATTTTGTAATTCAATAAGATAATGAATAATTTGTTGTAGTATTTGGTACACTTGATTATAAAGTGTTCAACTTTAAAAAAAAAATTCGACCTAGTTTAGTAATTGATCAACTTAATACCAAAGAAGATTGAAGAAATGAATTAGCGTCCGGGTCCCCACAGCTGGTGGTATCAGAGCTGTATGTTTCTTAGACTGGGATAGAAGCGAGTGAGCGGGGTAGATTGAGGTTTCTTTCCTACTCTTGTGGTGCTAGCATGTTTTATTGCTTTTGAAAATACATGTTTACCTTATTATATGATATGATTGGAAACGTGTATTATTTAGAAATGAATCAGAACCGATTCTTCATCAGAGGTATGATAATCAGAGGAGGACGGAGACAGATATGTTATATTTGGTTACTAACCCTTTTGATAATCAGATATGCCTCCTCGAAGAATCCAATAACAGGGTAGTACTTCTACTAATCCGAAGGATGTTATAGCTGTAGAGGCTCGTATGTCGTATTTGTAAATTTGCGGAATTATTTAAAATTTTTCTCGTTAAATAAATAACATGCCTCATTCATAAAATGAATTGATAAAAGATTTAACGTTAAATTAACAGCGGAAGAAATTATCGTTTTCAAAACAACAACTTAAAATAATTCAACATGCTGAAAATGAGTTTTGTGCATAAAAAGATAAATAAACTGAAGCATGAGGTCCTCGGGTTCCTACTACTGCTGACCCAAGCTAGCTCACTGGTCCCCGCCCTCGGTCCTGACCTCATCAGTACCTAAAACAATCAAGTCTAGTGAGTCTAAAGACTCAGCATGCATATATCGTGAATAACAAGTAAATATATCATAAAATTTCGTGTAACGTAAAAATATCGTATCGTAAAGCGTAAAGGGGAAATCATGTCATGAGTAATTATAAATACGTGCATATCTAAAAATCATACATAAAAGCTTTGCTCGATAGAGCTCTTTCATAACATATCATATCGTAAATTTTTGTAGAGATCATGTTCTACGCAAGTGGTCCATAACATAACAAAACATGCACGTCTGATCAGACTAAACCACAGTATACTGGACGGCAGAGATCATCAAAGTCCTTGGACTTGATATCCGTACCCATACATAATCGTAAATCGGTCGTAGCTCACCGGGTGAAGCAATCCTGAAACGTCTGCACTTTTTATTGCTTTAAAAGTACTAGAATTTTTTTTTTAAAAAAAACACTCAATTTTCGGCCATACACATAAACATCCTGAAAATATTTTTATAAAATATTTTACCATTTAAAATAAAACATCATCCAACTAGCATTTTAAAAATCAAGTGAAATAGTATTAAAAATGAAATCGTCTACTGTTTTACCAAACCTAGAAAAGCAATAATTTGAAAAGTATAGCCCATACTAAACCTCTCAAAAATCTATCCAAAAAGCATAAATAAATGGTCTTAAAATCTTTAACATAAATCATGAGTCATAAATCATAATGCGGAAAAAGTAGAAGCGCTGGTCCTCGGGTTGTGTGCGCCTTCAGTCCAGTCAAATCACCCGTCAAGTCCTCCCTCAAACTCACCTGCATCCATCACACCTAGTGAGTCTAAAGACTCAACACACCATCATCTTTATAGCAAGTAATACGTAATACAGTCAACATATAACAGTGAAAAATATTTGTACTTAAAATATCGTTTTCATGAAGATACATAAACTTCAAACATGAACATTTTCGTAAATCTTTTATGATGCATGAACTTTAAATATGAACATTTTCATAATGATGCATCAACTTTAAGCATAAACATTTTCATTACAGGCATCACATAAACCTTAATCTTTTCCTTTTTTTCCTCAACATGACATGACATAAAACATTTTTTCATGATCATAAACATTTTTCCTTTTCCTTTTCTTTTTCCTTTGTTGAATTCAGATCGTTAATTGTGACTTTCCTCAAACCTCAAAAGTCGATGGATCCATCTACATGTAACCACAGTACTGAGCGGCGGGGGACACCAGCAACACTCTCACCGGTCAACTGGGCCCTGGCCTATCATGATCGAATAGAAATACGTTCGTCGGGGCTCCCTCTGGGGCCTTCTCCCATAAATTGGCTCCCTTTGGGGCCTTCTCCCCTCACGATATTCTCATTCTTACCTCAAACCTCATATCCTCATAACCTCATATTCGTAATAATGGAAACACGATCGTCGGGCTCCCACTGGGACCATCACCCTCACGACATCGCCATCATTAACGAATAGTCACAATCACTTCTCTTCCTTCAACATTTTTCATTCCCATCACTTTAGAAAAATCATGCATAACATAACATTTTGTTTTTGAAACCAAGCATGCAACACGTCTTTTAAATGTCTTCCTTAATTCATAAAAATCTCATGGACATTTAAAAAAATCATAATTTAATCATGAACATTTCATAAACATTTAAAATGATATTTTACCCTCAAAGCATGTAAAATAACATTTTTACATATTAAATCATAACATCTAAAATTCCTTAAGCATTTAAAATATCATTTTACATATAAAATCTCATAAACATTTAAAATATCATTTTAACATAAAAAAATTCTATAAACATCCATAACTATAGAAAATAATCATATTAGCACGTATAACAGCATTTAGGGCACTGCCATGACGTTTACTAATTTTTAGGTGTAAAAAGACCGTTTTACCCCTAGACTCGACATTTTACGTTTTCGACTTTTATCTAGATTCCATGACTCTAACATGTCCCAAATAATTATATAAGCCTACGTAAATTTTTCCATATTTTTATTTAGCTTAAATCGAGGACTTTTAATTTAATCTTTAAATACAACGTATTAACACGTTTTAATCCCGAATTAAACCAAAGCTTAATATAAAATTCCCAAATTAAAAACTTAGACTTTTAATAATTATTTAAGTTTAAACGTAATTTTTCATAATTTTATAAAGCTTAAAACTAGGCGTTTCAATTAACTCGTTAATTAGCGTTTCGTGTGGCGATTAAATCCCGAATAAATCCAAAACTCATTATTTTGATCCTAAATTTTAAACATAACATTTTTAAGATTTATTCTACCCTTCCAAGTCATGAGCCACCCCCGTGGACCCATGGAATCAATTTTAGCCTTTTAATTTTCGTTTTTGACACGCTAACGAACCCACCGAGCCATCTCCCAATTTACTCGAGCCACGCCCGAGCCACCTTGAGCCAAAACCTAGCCAACCCATCTAGGGACCCTACTGTGCAAGCCCAGCACAAAATCATGATCCTAACCCGTTCAAAAAGCCTACTGAACTTGACCCAATTCTGCACTTATCATAAAACTCACGCCTATAGACTCCTAGTGCCACTAGGACACCTCCAGCCTAGCCACCACCAAGCCCACCTGTCCCTGACCACCCCTGGACCACACCAGGACCCTGACCAACCCGCCCCGATCCCCTGAACTCGCGCAGCACCCAGGCGCACCAGCACCAGCGCGCGTGACCCCTGCTGTGCGCGAGAGTCAACCTTGCGTGGGACTCCTTGCAGCAGCCAGCACCGAGCCCTAGCCTCGCTGACCCACTCTGAACCACCTTGAGCCATCGCCTGGACCACCCTAGCCTAGCCCTCAACCGAGCCACCCCCTTGAAATTCTCGGCCCCCTCACGCACGCACGGGAAGAGTCCCTTGTCACGTAAGGGCTCTTCCCCAGCCACCTACCGCGAGCCCAGCCCTTCTAGGTCCCTCCCTAGGACCTAAACATGACCCCCAGGACTCAACCACCAGGCCTAGTCGAGCCACTTTCCCCCATGCATCAATACCAAGCCCTTCAAAATCCCATGACAGTAACCTTGTCTTAGCTGGTTTCTATATTTTATGCAGCTTATTTGGTGGGTTTCTAGGCCTTTAAACTTGTGTAAAACCAACCCTTTTCAATCCCTAATCATGATTTTTGGATCAAAACCCATGCCTTAAAAATCAAATATGCTTAAAAACGAAAATATATCCAAGTGTTCCATGTTTTTCATGCAAAACAATTTTAAATAATTAGTATGGTGTGAAAGATGAGAAAAGGAAGAAGTATGGCGTGTCTTTGCGTATTTTACGCACGAGAAATCATTGGCGATTGAAGAACGGCGACGAAGAGACGATGCCTTGAATTTCCTTGCAACTCACAATTTTCTTTCAATTTATTTGTGTGTGTGCCGTGAATAATTAGGGGAGGGATTTGAAAGTGAAATCTGAAAAGTGTAGTGGGTTTTGAAGGGTTTGGGGTGGGGTTTTGCTTATTATATAGTCTAAATTAATTACTAATTAGGCTTAGACCCATTAAGAATGTAATTAGGCCTATTTAGCCCATTAGTGTTAATTTAAATATTAAAAATAATTTTTCTTAAATAAAATTTGTGAATTTATTAGCCGGGTTGTCAAAACGTTCGTATTTTTGTTGAAAATCCAACACCGATAAAATTTATGTCCCGACGTATAAAATCACCTCAAAACCCTTTATTTTCAAAAATAAGAAAAAGCATCGCTCATATTTTAAATAATTAAAAACAACTATTTAATAAAAACATTTTCTATTTTTCAGCCATCGGTCTCCGTTCCTCGATCGCAACTCGAATAACCTTTTAAAAATATATTTTAATGCAATAATGTAGAAAAATATGTTTTAAACATGCAAATATGCACAACATAATTAATTAATGCAATTAAAACAATTAATTAAAATACAAGAGAATTTAATAATTGCATGCATGTGGTTTACGTGGAACTTCAAATTTTCGGGACGTTACAAATCCCATAACCGTAAGGTGGCCACAAGACATATCGCATATATCTCAAAAATAAATATTTTATATTTTATGCACGTAATATAATTATAACCATGTTTTACCAAATGAGTTGGATCGTTCCCAGGCTCGCTGCGACCTAATTCTAACATGAGAAACATGCAAATAAACTTAATTTGACCAACACATCATAATCGAACTAGAAACGAGACAATTACGCCCAACAAACTTAGTATTCAACCATGGCTTCGTACCAACCCGAACCATCATTTAACCATAATTAATATACTCCTAAAATACTAGAAAACATAACCATAGGGTTGTAATACACGAAAATAGTGAATGGAGGCCAAAATCGTGAAACGCTCTTTCGGGAGTCACTTTGGCACATTGCACCGTAAATTCTCGTACGACCTCTAAACTTAACCAAATCACAAACGGCCAAACACATGACCTTCCTAACTCATTGAGGTACTGTACAGTCAAAGGCCATAGACTAAAAGCCAACCAAGAACTAGCACCAGCCTCCTGAACCGAACCCAAGCTGCTGTCCAATTACAGTAGCAGCACTTGTGCTTGCATCGCTTCTTTTACAAGGCTATTGGCCATTGGGGCTTGAACCACCGACCAGAGCCTCTTCCCAACATCCTAAGGTGTGACTTAAACCATGGCTAAGGGCCCTAGGCTAACAACAATCCAAGCAAACACCTAAGACAACGCGACACTCCCACCCGAGAACCTTGCTGCCCGTGTGGGGTGTAAAGCTTTACTTGCTGTCATTTTCATTCCAGTGGCTATATGATCGACCATGGCTTGATCTAGATATCGTGAGGTATTGTGTGAACCATGGCTAAGGGCTAAAAGCCAAACAAGATCCACACAACACCCTAAAAATCGAAAACTCACTCACCAAAAACAGAAAAAAAAATGAAACCGAGGGACATGTGTTGTGTTGTTGAAAAATATCGATGGAACCGTGAGCCAAGCCATTGAAAGGTCACTTGGTCACATCTTAGGCAAGCTAAGGGAGGATTAAAACCATGGTTACAGGCCTTAGACCAACCATGATCCGAACCTTCAACTTAGACAACCCAAAACCAAAAACCGTGGCTCAACTTGCAACTAAGCGGAAAGTTGCTGTCAAGCCTTCATCCAGCATGTAGGGGCTTGAAATAATAGACCAACATGATCTTGACACACCCTAGTATGTGCCTAGATGCAGCCTTGAGCACCTGGAACTGAGCCAATCCCTGAAATCACAAAAACATACCAACCGTGAAGCACAAGGATGGGCCGAAAAATTCTGTGCAGTTTTGTTTGAAAGTTGTTGTCATGATTTCGTTTTTTTCTTCATGATTTATGGACATAACATGGTTTAAAAATATGTATATGACTTGATTGAAGAGAAAAGAATAACATAAACATACCTGGGATTTTGATGAATAAGAAAAAAAACACTACGACGACACGGCGCGGAGAAGACAGAGTTGCTTTACTTTCTTGATTCCTGTGTTGAAGGTCACGATTTTCAGCAGCTATTCTCTTCTGAATTTTCGATTGAGAGCGGGTGAAGGAGTGTTAAGGAATGAAGGGGGCTACTAGGAAAATAAAGGAGTCAAAAATGCTTTGGAGGGAAGTTTCCAATGAGGAGATGGAATTATACAAAGAATTGATTTTCCTCCCCTTTCTAAGATGCTCGAACATAAGGGAATAGATTGGCTAACTTATTGGTTTAATTAAGTGCATGAAATTGCTTAATTATTAATTATTGAGGATTTAAAATAAGGGAATTAACTATACCATGAAAGGATTAAGGAAAGATATCAATAGAGTGTTGCCAAAACAAGCATGATTTGTTTAATTAAAGGAAGGGCCGAAATTATGCTTATTAAATGAGGTGAAATATTTCTTAATTATTGAATTTTAACTCTTTAAAGTTTTAAACACTTATTATGTATTTTAGTGAATTAATAAATTGATTTGGGATAGTAATTTTTCTTGCATGCATTGCTAATTCTTAAATTAAACTTACTAACATTTTAGGGTAATATTTTCTTGAATAAAATAGGCTTAGATTAATTTATCCCAATTGGCTACACATTTTAATTTAGGCTTTTAATTAATTATTGGACATAAAGGAACTTGTTTACTAACTTAACTTTAATTAATTAAATAAATCATTAAACATTCTTTTAAATTAAAATAAATTATTCCTTGGCATAAATTAAATTTTTGGAATATTTTCTTATTATTAATCTTATTTTAATTCTCCAACTCCAGTCCAACCTCGCGTACTTATCCGAAAAGATAAAAACTAAACTACTGCGTTTTAAAATAAATGATCATGACTAGCAAAGTTTAAATGAATTAGACCCTCATGCATGAATAAAAATCATTTTAATTTTAAATAATAGTAATTAAGCATGGTTTATACGTAATATGATTTATCGGGTTCTACAACTGCGACACCCATGGAAACATTGCTGAAGAGATTTCAGTCATTTAAACCGCCGACCTTGAAGGGCACTGAGAATTCTATTGATTGTGAGAGTTGGATTGATGATATTGAAATGATGTTTGATTTTCTTGACTACATAGATGAGCGAAGAGTTAGACTGATTGGGCATCAATTGCATGATGTTGCAAAAAGCTGGTGGCTCACGACTAAGAGAGCGTTGGAGCATCGAGGTACAGTTATTATTTGGAAAATCTTTAAAGCTGAATTCTATCAACGATTTTTCCCAGTATCATACAGAAAAGACAAAGGTGCAGAGTTTGCCAATCTGAGACAGGGTCATTTGAATATTGAAGAATATGTGGCCAAATTCTCTACCTTGCTACGATTTGCTCCTCATGTTGCTCAGAATGATGAAGCAGTGGATGATCAATTTATTAATGGGTTGAATCCCGAGATCTTTACGCAGGTAAATGCAGGACGACCAAATAACTTTGCTGATGCTTTGAATAGAGCAAAAGGAGCGGAAGCGGGCAGAAAGGAGCTTCGTATGTTGCTCCAGCACCTAAACAGCAACAACCCTCAGCTCAGTTCCACCAACCCCCTCCTAGATTTTATAGCGGTGGTAGCAGCAGTGGAAAGAAAGAATATTTGAAAGCCCGAGGGAAACAATTTAAGAAGTCTGGTAGTAGTTCATCTAGCTCCAGTGGTTCACGACAGAACCAGAGTTACACGGGGTCTATTGCAGAACTTGTGGAGGAAGACATCCCACAGAGCAATGCCAAGGAGTGTTTGGTAGTTGCAATATTTGTCGACAGCAAGGACATTTTGCCAGAGTCTGTCCACAGCGAAGTTCTCAACGATCCGAGGGAGCAGAATCACCTGGATCAGTGGCTCAGGCTGATAGATGATCATATGCTGTTCACTCTTTCCAGTCACCTTCTACTCAGTCACACCCGAGGCCAGAAGGAAGCCAGACTGTTAGCCAGCCTCTGAGACACCATGCCAGAGTCTTTGCATTGACTGAAAAACAGGCCCAGGAAGCACCTGATGATGTTGTTGCAGGTAACAATTCTCTTTGTGGTTACTCTGCTTATGTCTTGATTGATACGGGTGCATCCCATACTTTTATATCTGAGCAATTTGAATTGATACATGATTAATTTTCTGTTGAGTCATTATCTGCTGTAGTATCTGTCTCTTCACCTTTGGGTAGAGGTCTTATATCAGTGAAGTCCGTTAAACATTATATACTGCAGTATGATGTGAATGAGATTGAGTTAGATTGTATTGTACTCGGTTTGTCTGATTTTGATTTCAATATCATTATTGATATGCTGACCAGGTGAAAGGGGATTGGTTACGGTGACCGGAAGCGCAACGGAAGTTTAAAATTTTTAATTTTCATCAAGAAATTTCGGCCACCTAGTGAAAGTGTGTAGCAAATACAATAAAACACCAAATAATGTCATACATAGTGTGTTAAGAAATGTACCTATCAATCACAAGGATTGATGTTTTGGCTCCAACCAAGTTATATACAACTTGGCTCTTGAATGGTAGAAACTATCTTCAAGCTTTCCAAGTTCTTGAATCTTTCCTTCAAATTAGGCCCACCACCAACTAGGTAGATCCCCTTTTATTTTGCACTAGAAAAATAAAAGGATTTTTCAAAGAGAAGAATATTTCATCCTCAACCATTGAAGAAGAAAATGGAGAAAAACTTGGAGAGAAAGTACAAGCAAGTTTCGGCCATAGTGAGATGGAATGAAGGGGAGGGAGACTTGTCTTGGTATGTGAAAAAGTAGTGTCCAACTTTTGCATGCCATGCCTTGGAGACACAAAAAGTTGTCTCCCAACCCTTCACCTCCCATGCATGATATATTATATGGTTTTTAACAAATTAAAAACCATGGACTAAATTTAATTATCTCAAACATATTTGAGACTAATTAAACATTACTTGAATTTACCCAAGTCCCACTAGTTAAATAATTAATTTAAATTGAGCTCTACAAGACTCAATATGATTTAATTAATTCAACACTTGAATTAATTTAATTATTTGGACTCTACTAGGTTCACTAGTGTTTAATTAATTCAACACTTGAATTAATTTAATTTAGTCCATAATAATGTTTATGAAAATCACAATTTTCAAATACATTATTCACTTGGCCAACTTTTAATTTAGGAACACATTCATAAATTAAAATTTAAATTTCTCTCATAGAAGTCATACTTCTATTTTTCTTTACGCTTATAAACTTATTTATAAGTCGTTCAACACATTGAACTAATTTCTCCTTTATAGAAGTCATACTTCTAATTTCCTTACGCTTATAAACTCCTTTATAAGCCGTTCAACACATTGAACTATTTCTCTTCTCAACGGGATCTAGAAAGCTAGTACTTGTGTGACCCTCAATGGTTTATTGATACAACTAGCCATGGGTTCACATCTCCATGTGATTCGGACTAAACATGTCCTTATATGAGCATACCCCAATTGCTTCATTCTTACTTATCAACACCTTGATAACAAGAACGTCAGAACTCAAGTCTGATAGTACCCAACCAATCATGTTAAACGCCTAGCAGCATCGCTTACATGATTCCCTAGGTATCAAATGATAATGCCTGCAAGAACCATTCAATTATGGTTAGCGTACAGTACGGTCCCTTAAACTCATATATCCCGATCGATTCGACAACCATTGGTTTATCGAGAGTTGTCAATGAATCGATACTATGTGTCATGTCGTAGTTGCATCGATGGTGTAATCTATGAAACCCCTTTCATAATTACCACCATACTCTGATCAGAGATTTCAACCTACATACACATGATAACACATAGGATATCCATACCCGAAGGTAAGCGGTGAATCCCCTACTACAATGCCTTGACTCCTAAATGTTTTGATAGAACACCCAACCTTGCCACCTGATGACCCCATGAGAGTCGGTAAACAAGTCAAAGTGTAATTCTAGCACATAGAGTCTCAATGTTGTCCCGGGTCATAAGGACTAATGGTGTACAACAATAAACTAGGACGTTTCCACTCGATAAGTGAGAACCACTTGGAAAGTCCTTTTATGGAGGGTTGTTCAGTGCACTCTACCAGGAGCACCTATCTGCATGTTTGGACATCACAATGTCCCCTACCAATGAAACATGGTACTCACATCGCAGATACTAGTCTCGAACTCTAGCGGCCTATATCCTTCTTAGCGGCGGCTGAATCGACTAGGAACTGTTTATAATATAAAGTATTCCAAATATGAGTTTCATGATACTCATCATATGAGCATCTCATATTCTTTCTACTATTTGTACATTCAAGGGCTTTATCTATGCAACTAGCATGGGTATACAGATAAAAATGTTCCAAAACAATAATTTCAAATATTATTAAAATAAAGATTGCTTATACATAGAATTTCATTGTGAACACTCGGCCAACACTTGGCTCGACGGACACCTACTCTAACACCAGGTACACAGCTACCTAGATTGTTTCAAGAAAATTTTAAATTTCATACCTGAGATGGCTGATGAATAGAAATTTTACGGTATGGGTTCCAGCGCTCGAATTCCTTTGATATCTGCTTTGTCTATGGCTCGATTATTACAGAAAAGAGTAGAGGGATTTCTTGTGTATTCAGTAGATGTACTGAAATCGCGCCCGTCATTGGCAGATTTGCCAGTGGTATGTGAGTTTGCTGATGTCTTTCCAGATGAGATTACGGGTTTGCCTCCAATCCGAGAAATTGACTTTAGCATCGAATATATACCAGGTATGTAACGCCCCAGATTCGACGACTGTCCTCACTGTACCAGGACGAGTCTTTCCAGCGTGCTTATGTCCTCACTCACACGCACCATGGGAAAGTTCCCAGGAGGTCACCCATCCCAAAATTGCCCCAAGTCAAGCACGCTTAACTATGGAGTTCTTATGTGATGATCTACCGAAAAGAAGATGCACCTTCGTGATATGAGTAGTACAAATCAAATCTTTTAAGCCCTCTTCAACTGTACAGTCCATTACATTGAACAGTCTCGGAATCCCTCTCATTCCGGTGTGGGATCAGTTCATTCATGTTCCCTCCACCTAGAAGCCTGCCAGGAGCCGCTCATTGTCCGTGCAACTGATGGCACCGGCGATCACCCCCCACCCTCTTCGGCCCCGGGCCTCACATGCCCACCAACTTCCGCTTGGTTCGTCCCCGAACCACACCGTACTAAGAGAGGTCGGCTTTGATACGAACTGTAACGCCCCAGATTCGACGACTGTCCTCACTGTACCACGACGAGTCTTTCCAGCGTGCTTATGTCCTCACTCACACGCACCATGGGAAAGTTCCCAGGAGGTCACCCATACCAAAATTGCCCCAAGTCAAGCACGCTTAACTTTGGAGTTCTTATGTGATGAGCTACCGAAAAGAAGATGCACCTTCGTGATATGAGTAGTACAAATCAAATCTTTTAAGCCCTCTTCAACTGTACAGTCCATTACATTGAACAGTCTCGGAATCCCTTTCATTCCGGTGTGGGATCGGTTCATTCATGTTCCCTCTACCTAGAAGCCTGCCAGGAGCCGCTCATTGTCCTTGCAACTGATGGCACCGGCAATCACCCCCCGCCCTCTTCGGCCCCGGGCCTCACAAGGTACAGTACCGATTTCTAAGACTCCATACAGAATGGCACCAATTGAATTGAAAGAATTGAAAGATCAGCTAGAAGATTTACTACCAAGGGTTACATCAGACCGAGTGTTTCTCCTTGGGGCGCTCCAGTATTATTTGTCAGAAAGAAAGATGGTTCAATGAGACTCTGCATTGACTATCGGCAACTGAACAATGTTACGATAAAGAATAAATATCCTTTGCCTCGTATTGACGATTTATTTGATCAGTTGCAGGGTACTTCTGTTTATTCCAAGATCGATCTGAGATCTGGATACATCAGCTGAGAGTCAGAGATTTTGATATATCAAAAACAGCTTTCAGAACCAGGTATGACCACTATGAATTTATAGTCGTGCCATTTGGTTTAACGAATGCTCCAATTGTATTTATGGGTTTGATGAAACGTATATTTCAGAAGTATCTTGATGACTTTGTGATTATCATTATTGGCGATATTATGATTTATTCAAAGAATATAATGGATCATGCTGAGCATTTGAGACCTGTATTGAAAATTCTGAGAACTGAAAAATTGTATGCAAAGCTGTCTAAATGTGAATTTTGGCTGAGACAAGTTATATTTTTTGGACACATTATATCTGGAGATGGTATTTCTGTGGATCCTAGCAAAGTTGAAGCTGTGATCAGTTGGCCTAGACCGACATCAGTGCCAGAGATACGCAGTTTTATGGGTTTAGCAGGCTATTATCGTCGATTTATTAAAGATTTTTCCACTAATGCTAATTTGATTACTTAGTTGACTCAGAAGAATGCCCCGTTTGTTTGGTCAGAGGCGTGTGAATCCAGTTTTCTGGAATTGAAGAAGAGATTAACCAGCGCTCCTGTGTTGACTATTCCATCAGGTACTGGTGATTTTGTTGTTTATTGTGATGCTTCTCACAGAGGAATAGGTTGTGTTTTGATGCAGCGAGGACATGTTATTGCTTATGCCTCTAGACAATTGAAACCACATGAGACTCATTACCCGATTCATGATCTTGAATTGGCTGCCATCGTATTTGCATTGAAGATTTGGTGACACTACCTATACGGTGAGAAATTTGAAATTTATTCTGATCACAAGAGTTTGAAATATCTATTTTCACAGTCAAAATTGAATATGAGACAACTGTAGATGGCTTGATTTATTGAAAGATTTTGATTGTGAAATCAAATATTATCCGGGGAAGTCAAATGCAGCAGCTGATGCACTGAGTCGAAAGGTATGTTATTTATCCTTATCGACGATTGGTGTTTCGAATTTGATTAAAGATTGCTGTCTTTCTGGATTAGTATTTCAGACAGATTATCAAACTTTGAGATTGTATGCCATTCAAGTTGAACCAAAGTTGATTTTTCGAATTAAAGAATCACAGAAAGTTGATCAGAATGTTCAGAACTCGATTTTGATGGTCAGATCAGGGCATCAGTTAGAATATCAGGTTCGTGATGATGTGTTATATGTGTATAACCTACTTTTTATGCCAGATATTTCAGATTTGAAACAACAGATTTTGACAGAGGTTCACTGTAGTTGTTTCAGTATTCATCCTGGTGGCAAAAAAATGTACAATGATCTGAAGACACAGTTTTTGTGGAAACAGATGAAATCAGACATTGCAGAGTTTGTACCTAGATGTTTGAATTGCCAACAGGTGAAAGCAGAAAGGAAGAAAGCAGGAGGTCTATTGCATAGCTTATCTATTCCAGAATGGAAATGGGGTCACATTTCCATGGATTTTGTTACGAAGCTACCACGATCCTCACGAGGTTGTGATGCGATTTGGGTCGTTATTGACAGATTGACCAAATCAGCATGTTTTATTCCTTATAGAATGACGTACAGGCATGACCAGATGGCAGTGATTTATGTCAGAGAAGTGGTTAGATTGCATCGTGTGCCTAATTCTATCGTATCAGATCATGATCCCTAATTTACTTCACACTTTTGGCACAGTTTGCAACAAGCTCTAGGTACGAAATTACATCTTAGTACTGCATATCATCCTCAGACCGATGGACAGTCAGAGAGGACTATCCAGACATTAGAGGATATGCTTAGAGCTGTAGTGCTAGACTTTGGCACTAGTTGGCAAGATTCTTTGCCACTTTGTTAATTTTTGTACAACAACAACTATCAGACGAGTATAGAGATGGCTCCGTTTGAAGCGTTGTACGGCAAGAAGTGCAGATCCCCTCTCTACTGGGATGAGATATCTGAGGTATCTGAACTTGGACCTGATATGATTCGGGATATGACTGAGAAAGTGAAGCTGATTCAGCAAAAAATGAAGACAGCTCAGGACAGACAGACCAAATATGCAGATATTCGACGTCGACCATTAGAGTTTGAGCAAGGAGACAGAGTATTTTTGAAGATTTATCCTTTCAGAGGTATTGTCAGATTTAGCAAAAGAGGAAAATTGTCTCCTCGCTATATTGGGCGGTATAAGATTCTGGAGAAGATAGGTACTCGTGCCTATCGACTCGCTATTCCTCCTTCTCTATCTGGTATACCCGACGTCTTTCATGTATCTATGCTGCGGAAATATCTTCCTGATGCTTCTCATGTTCTTCAGTTAGATGAAGCAAAACTTGATGAAACTCTGAGTTATTTTTAAAAACCGACCCATATTTTAGATCGTAAAGAAAAACAGCTAAGAACGAAGACTATTCCGCTTGTGAAAGTTCAGTGGAGTCGTCATGGCATTGAAGAAGCTACCTTGGAAACTGAATCAGACATGAGACAGAAATTTCCAGAGTTATTTCATTGATGTGAGTTTCTTATTTAGCTTCTGTTATATCTACTTGTTTTATGTGCTTTTATATCCTGTGATTTCGGGGACGAAATCGTGTCTTAGAGGGGGAGAATTGTAAGGCCTGAGATTTGATCATTATAACCCGGAGTTAATTAAATGATACTTGATACGAATATTAAAGGCCAAGATCGGAGGAAGCCCGAAAAGTACATGAGTTAAGTGTGAGACCAGAAGGTCTCGCGCATATGCGCGGAGACGAGGCACGCATATGCGCGAGCAGCTATATGCCGAGACAGTAAGTCTCGCGCATATGCGCGAGCAGCTATATGCCGAGACAGTAAGTCTCGCGCATATGCGCGAGCAAGATGTATGTACAAGCGCAGAGAAAGTAGGTCTCGCGCATATGCACGAGACAAGGAGCGCATATGCGCGAGCATGTAAAACATCTAAGTGCCGAGACAGTAGGTCTCGCGCATATGCGCGAGGACAAGGCGCGCATATGCACGAGCTGATGAATTGTTATGCGTCGAGACAGTATAATGTGTTCCTTAGATTGTGATGATTGTATAATCGAAATCGGATTGAAAAACGGACAACCTATATACTTGTTATCATTTTTCAGTTATATTCGAATGGAGTTGTACAGATTTGGTATTTGAATTGTGTTTGTTGATTGATTATGGGTTGTGGAGATTGGCTGTTTATTGTTGTATTGCCGGTATTTCGAGATTATACTGTTATGCCGTCGAAATAGAATTAGATTGAGTTCTGATCAATCCAATATTGCTTTGAGTTGTATATTGATATTGTACTTCTCGAATATATGATTCCAGAGTTGGTATTGAAGGCTTCGAAGACGGAACAGAGCTAGATTGATAATTGATTTCGTTGACCAGACTGATATACGAAAAGAAAGTTATAAATCAATGTTAAACCGGGAAGATACAACTCGAGTAAGACATAGCTTGAGTTTCCCACCACATACTTTATTGTAATTGCTTTGATGTATTTGCAATTCTTGAGATTGATATGCTTATTCTATTGAGTTATAGCAAAGCATGCGTTGAGTCTTTGGCAGAGGTGCCAGGTCACTGGACATTTGGTGTATATCGATGTGCTTAGGAGTAGATCGACTCCTATTGTAGAGATTCGATATAGAAGGCCAATGTCTGGGAATAAGAACGTACCATCATCTAGCTGAGAAGAGTAGGTGGGAGACTTGTTACGTTCTTATTCAACCGGGATCCCTAGATAAGAGTCGAGTCAAGATTATGAGTTAAAGAGTTTGATTTATTGCTTTGTATCGATTTATGCTTTCGTAGACTACAATGCATATGTTTTCCATATGTTATATGCTTTTGTATTTCATTTATATGAAATGCATGTATACGTTGTTTATACTCGGAATATATTTCTCATCGTAGTTATCCGGCTGTTGTTGTGTTTGTATATGTGCATGACAACAGGTGGGAGGGATTAGGGTTGAGAAGAGGATGAACGATCGAGATTAGAGTGGAGATCCGGGCTTAGAAGTAGATTGGGCTTCCAACACTTGATATGTAGTTGTTGAACCCTAGTTTGTGATGATTGTATTTTGTACAAGACTTGTACTTTTGATCTTGTTGTAGATATTACACTTGATTTTGTAATTCAATAAGATAATGCATAATTTGTTGTAGTATTTGGTACACTTGATTATAAAGTGTTCAACTTTAAGAAAAAAAATTTCGACCTAGTTTAGTAATTGATCCACTTAATCCCAAAGAAGATTGAAGAAATGAATTAGCGTCCAGGTCCCCACATATGTGGTAAATAATCCATGGTTTCTCATATGAAACAATGAACTTTAAATATATTAAAATAAAGATTGTTTGTTATAATTGAGTCGATAGATATCTCTAGCCAACCATTAGCTTACAAAACATTTACTTTAAAAATATGTTCATTATTAGGGTTTCTTATTTAATCAGCATTGTGTCTTATATTTTCTTCGATGGATGTTCAATTGTAGTTTTGGAAAATGGACGGGTTGTAGAACAGGGACCGCACGAAGTTCTTTTATCGAAGAATGAGAGATATGCACAACTAAATGCCACAATCGATTCCCTTGATGAGGATATCAAAGTGGTGGCATGAATTCCAACATCCTTTTTAGTTTTTACACGTAGGGGAAGCTAGTATACATCTTTTATGGGTTTCCAAGTAAAAAATTCTTCTAATGTGACAGACAAGAATCCTCAAAAACTTATAGCAGGTTTCATGTTATATCATCTTCAAATTTATACGTCGTCTGTTAGTCTATTTGTACATCATAATTTACTTTATCCCTCTGTCTCCTCAGACTAACATCAAATATATATTGTTACATCTTAGAATAAATCATGAAGACATTTATCAGTTATATGAACTCCAAATTTTCTTTTACACTTTTATATCCTGTAACTTGTGATTCAATACAGAAATAATATGAACTTTTAAATTCAGTTCTGTAAGTTCTGATTCATGACAGAATAGCATGCTGCATGGGATGCTCAGTTTATTGAAGGGTAACCAAGTAAATTTATCTGTGGTATATTCTTTTTCTTGTAGGTGGATGTGATGCAAAAGAATAAAAATAAAAGGACTTGTTCATTTCATTTTTTGGAAATATTTTTTATTTCGAAAATAAAAACACATATTATAATCAGCAAATTAACTTTAAATCCCCAATCACCAACAAAACTTCCTTGTCAATCCCTATTAGAGTAGGTGGCCAACAAACCAACTTGTGTCTTGGGCTTTTATCGACTCTAATGTAAAACAATTATTATTTTAATAATATTTTATGATTTTTTCAATTCTGACATTATACTTTATCTGTATACCAAGGACAAACTGTATAGATAAAGTCCATGAATATACAATAGGTACCATGAGGTCTGCGTCACAACGTAAGATCATGAAACTCATTAGGAAGTATATCGTATATTCTAAAAAGGTTTCTAGTCGAATCAGCCTCCTAAAACATGGATAAAGGTCGCTCGAGCTCGAGACTAACTTATGTTATGTAAACGGCATGTTTTATTGGCAAGAACATGGAGATGTCCATTCACACGAATGGTTGATCATATGATGATTCACTTAACAACCATTCCTCGGGCTCTCAATGTAGTTCTCACTGATCGAGTGGAATAGTCTGCAGTTATAGCTGTACACTATTAGTCTTTTGATCCGAGAATATGTAAGGGCTATACGACTAGCATGCACTTTGATCCGTTTACCGACTCCATCGAGGATCATCAGGTGACGAGGTTGGGTATATTTTCGAAATACATAGGAGCAAATGCATTGTAGTCGGGGGTTCGTCGTTCGCCTACGGGTGAAGATATCCTGTGTAATATGATGAGTTAATAGTGCAAGTAGTCTCTGGCCAAAGCAAAAGATGTGCTTTAGGGATAGGTTTTTTGTAAGGTATAGAAAATTTGAAATACGTAACCTGACTGCATACAATCTAAGGTTTTAATAAAATATATGTTTAGTTATTTTATTGCATGATTATTGCATGGATATGTATTTAGTTCATGGTTTTTTAAAAGTTTCATGAATTGGGGCTTTAAGTTATATTTCGCGCTCGAACGAGGAACGGAGATCGTGGATAATTAGGAAAAATATTATTGAATAATTATTTAGTGTATGGTGTAATTAAGTGAAAATTTCGAATATGGGCCTTGGGGAATATTTTACTCGACATGTCATATTGAACGCAAATTTTAACGAGTTATCTCCCATACAGGAAAACAAAAAAATAGTGAAGAATGAGGGGGTTGAAGAAGAGATTTTGCATTTTGAAGAGAATATAGGCCGATGTCATAATCAAGAAGGAGTTGGGGTGAAACTTGTTTATAGTTAAACAAAAAATAGTGTAAGAAGAAGGGATGGAACCGAGAGCTCGGAGTTCCTCGTCAGCTCCCGAGAGCAGAGTGCTGCTCATTGAAGCAAACCGATTAACTCCCGAAATCTCAGAATGAGTAGGGCTGGAAGCCCGGGCTTTGCCCTCACCCTTGTCTTTTTTTAGAGCTTGGGAAGGGCCATAAGATAAGGGTTTAGATTTTATTGTTTTGGTTTTTAGAGAAAGGTGGGTGGAAAAGCATTTTGGGAGAGGAGAAAGGGGTGCATTGGACCGCATCGTGGTAGACTCGTAACTAGACGAACCTCGTGCATTTTCTCTGGAGGTTGAAGAAGTAGAGTTCGACATGTTTAAAGGAAAAGTGGAAGAAGAACTTACGAGGATGATGGAGCGAAGTATTTGTTGATTTAAAATCTTCGGAATGGAAGAGCGCCGCACGTCGGAGAAGGTGAGTGAAAATTTTGAGAAATTCAGAAATTGTAAAACCGACAAATGAAGGGGGATCATCGGTCTATATATGCAAAAGGAGATGTAATCTCAGCCATTGATATGAAAGATAATCAAACGATCGGGGTGTGCCTAAGAAATTGTGTAGGGATATGAAGAGATAAGATCGGAAATCGAGGCGTCTCAGACTATTCGCCTCCTCGGAAGTCGAAGTGTTTTTGGACCGTTCAAATTCTAGGGCACACGCCATCATGACGTCAGCCCTACCACTTGAGAATACCAAACGACAAAATATGTTAAGCGCGGGAGACATGAGGCCCCAACACCTCATCTCAAGCCCGGGATATATGAGTCCTTGACAACTTATCTCATGTCCAGGAGGAATGAATCCCAATTCTTTTATAATCTATAATTGATTGCCTTTTTATTGAAGTCCAAGCATGACTGATCGGGACAACGAGTAAGACTCAAGCCCGACTATTTAATGGAAGGGTGGTGTGACACCTCGACCCGTTAACAATAAAAATAGCAGCGGAATTTAAAATTTTCTTATAAAATGAAGGAAGGTTTCAAAATACATCACCATAAAATGTTTAAAAGTAAATAAATGATCATTCAAATGATATAACAAAATACAAAATATCATTCCTATGATCATGATCCAAAAATACTTGCAAAATAACATCTTCCTTCCAACTTCGTATGCATATGACTCCGGGCCACAATCAACGTCCTGGTCCGTCGCTCTTATCTGCATCACATGAAATAACTGAAATGAGTATAAAACTCAGCAAGTGGAACTCTTACATAGCAATGATACATAGTATATTCTGTAAAACATGGCTTTGAAAACATAAAATACCATCAACTCTGAAACATGTATATCGTAGCAATAGCATAACAATGAGATGGTATTTCTCTTTACTATGGTGGATTGATATCAATAGTAACTCTGTCTGTGGTGCTCTTATCCCATCGATAAAAATCGACAACTCTGAGGGATATAAGCCTATGGTCGTTGATCAACTAATTGCATGCAATCTCTGACTATGTATCTATCAATCCATAAAATATTTAAACTCTTTCTTTGGGACATTTCATCAAACACTTTGATATTCTTTCTCTTTTGTATTCCCTTCTCAAAGTTGAGACATCAATTGCCTCCACAATATACAACAAAGGTATCAATACATAATAGTGAATCAAATGAAGGGAATAACACAATAAAACCTTTGAAACACAATACATATATAATCATGTGAGCACAAGGGATGAAATTCCACTTACAAACCACAAGAACACCTTGAATCTATAATCTTGGTACAAAACCTACAACAATAAACCATGTATTGAACCATCAACAACTCAATAATCATAAACCCATGCCAAATAATCCATAAAACCAACATAAACAACAAACCCATATCATCTCTCTTCCAAAACCAAGAAATAACAACACCAAAAGCTTACTTTAGCTTCCTAGCACCAAGAAGAACTTCGATCTTAACTCAAATCACCAACTAAAAGCTTGAATCGAAGATAGGAAGTGAAAGAAATAAGGAACCCTAGCCTTCCCAAGGAGAGAAATCCGAAAATGAGAGGTGAGAAATGAGAGAAATGGAGCAACACTTGTATATAAGCACTTAAAACTCCAAAACACGCTTTTTAAAAATCGCTGGCCACCCGGGCGAACATCTTTTTCCGCCTGAGCGCAGAACTCACGGCCAGAAATCCAAAATTTTCGAAGTAGGCTCGCCCGGGCGGACATTTATTCCCGCTCGGGCGCTGCACTCTGCGCACTGCCACTCCAAAGATCGCTTCTGAAACGCCTCTTCCCTTTATAATTTGGAAGTGGTAAACTACAAAGTTGTATCTCTATGTCTTATCTTGAATCCCTCAAAATTTCAGATCAATTGGACGTCTGAGTAAAAAGTCATGCCCATTCTCCCGACATGTGTCACTGGAGGAACGTCGAAACACACGAAACACTTCGGGGCACTTTTGGCTAACCTTCCACAATGATTTGAACAAAACTCAAAATAAGAAAGTTACACCTCTATGTCTTATCTATCTAATGGAAAAGGCCTCACCTCATTTGGATCAATATACAATTTATCATGAATTTAATCGTAACACCGCTACAAAAGCACTACATATCATCTATAACCAACCATACTATAAATCATAAATCGAAACTCTTAACATCCAAACTATACCTAAACTTGACCAAGTAGTCAATAAACTTATGAAAACTTAAACCGTACCGTACACCAGGCTTGGCTATTACAGGTGGTGATACCCCCGTAAGAGCCCGGATCATTGATGACCCGGGATATTATAATAACACCTAAGTTAGGGTAGGATAACAGGAGCAGTTCGTCAGAAGCCGGGTAAGTGATTGTCCGTGACATCTTCACCGAGCTGGTGGAAGCCCGGGCTTTCATACAAGTTCTCGGGAGGCTTTCTACGCGAGCTACCTCGAAAATAGCACCTCACTTGAGTCCACCAGTATGGGATACCTTATGTTTGGCAATCATTACTGTCTGGAATACAGGTGTTTGGCGTGTCAGAGAATTTGTCAGAAGTAGGGTATGGGCAACCATATTACTCTAATTAGTAAATTAGCACTGAAAACAAGGTAATCATTGGACTTCTCTCCTATAAATTGCAGGTATGTTTTACATTTGAGGGATTCAGATATTCTGAGATTTTTGACATTCACATTTATTTACCTTCACACATACACAATCGTTTTTATCATCTTTTACCTGCTGACTTAAGCATCGGAGTGGCTACGCCTGACACCCCTCCTGCGCCCATTCACGAGGTCATCCTCTTGTTTTCAAGTTATAGTTGCAGCAGCCATCCCTTATACATACCTTCACCGCAAGCTATATTTCCTTGCTCATTTTTCTAAACAAAATTCTTACCGATTTGGTGGATTGTCCCAACCCAGTTTATCCAATTCAACCGGATCACATCAACCATCTATTCATGTTTTTTATGATTAAATGGTTCCTATTGAAGGAAATTAATACCCAATATTATTATAGCAATGCCCAATTTACATTGAATCGTGCCTGGCGTTTCCTAACCACAAATTGGGCATCATTTGACTTGAATTGAGTGTTTTGTCACAAAATTATCCATACAATGATAATCTGAGGAACCTAAATTCGTCTCACTGAAAAATTGTATAACTAATTGAATATTGAGTAATTTATTTTTTTATAAATTGAGCGCTATGTACATACCATGTTGAGTACATGATAAATGATATACATATAATCAATATTGAATACTACTTTTGATAAATTGAGCACTATGTATATACAATGTTGAGTATCAACTTTTGTATTCTAACTCCATATAAACTTTAAGTACAACATAAAGATACAAAGTTGCACATTATTTATTGCAAAAACCAAAAAATAAGTTTTTACAATTTGTATGTATTTACCAAGTAAATGTCATCACAATAGGATAACTAACACAAAATAATAAAATTACGGTATAAAGTGTCAAAATTTAGGTACAATAAGCCTAAAATAATGTACATATTATCGATATTTGAGTAGAAAACTAGAGACACACTATGGTGGTTGATGGATCGGTTCGGGCACCTGTGAGGGTGCTTCAAACAAAATATTCTCAATGAGCTGCAATAGCTCGTGTTCTAAGAATCGATAAACCAATGAATTAGTTCGAGTTTGGTTTCAAACCAAGCGGAAAACACTCGAAATAATCATTCGTAAAAACAATTGATAGATTTTAAAATCTAATGACTTGTTTAAACTTATCGATTTAAATATAGGGAATCAGTTCTAGCTTCTATCAGTTCAGCTATGGATTTAACTGAACTGATATCAGCTGAACTGACCAAATCAGTTTAAAACATAGTTAAACAGTTAATACACAAGATACGTTTATGGATGTTCAGAGACTTCAACTGCTCCTACATCACCCCTTCTACCACATCGGACAGAATCCACTAGAAGAATTTGATTTATACGACACCTTATACAAACCCACCCAGATTAGGACTTACCTTCTGCCTAACTGAACTCCTAGTTTAAACTCAAGGTATCACCTTCCAGCCAACACTTGTTTAATGTTTGTGTGTCAAAAACTACATACACAAGTTTTATGTCTTTGTGCAAGACTGTATTTGAGTTGTGTTGTGTGTGTATTGGAGACTGATATCTAAAAAAGACCCGAAAGCTGTTCTCACACACTGATGGAAATAAGCTTCTACACTAAGATGATATAACTTGAAGTGTTCCCTCGATTGGGTTGATTGCTTCTTTGTAAGATGATATTCAATAAGTGTGCCCTTTCTTTTCTTTCTTGTTTTCAACTCCTGTTTTTGTTGATGGTCTTGATCTATATTTATAGCCGCAATGCGATCGTACATCAAGACTCATCACATGTGATCGTTGCAGTTTGAATGTGTTCCTTAAAATTTGTGTGTAGACTTTTCTTATAGCCATTATAGAACATTTTGTCTTTAAGCTTTGCTGCAACGTCCATTATTTTACTATTGATAGTACAATTGTTTTTCCTTAATGCGTGCAGCTGGATTCCACCTTTGATAAGCTTGTCGTGTTCTGCAAATTAATTGATTCCAAACTGATGTTCAGACTTGTAAGTTGAACTGGTCTTCAATAGATCTGGTGAAATCAGTTGACTCGTCAGTTGAAATGGTTAGTTGGGCTCTTCATCAGTTGAACTTTTCATCAGCTGGTTGGACTTCTTAAGGTCTTCTGCTGAACCACCTATCACCTGGACAATCATTTGAACCAGTTTATCATATATATCAGTTGAACTGATTTAGTCTCGCGCCATCAGTTGGATTTTAAGTTTACGTCTTTGATAGCTTAAGTTTAGGCCTTACTAACTTATCAGTTACAGGCCTGATCAGTTTCAGCTTCCTGAGCACTAAGGTAAATCATTAGTAACAAAATAACAAGTTTTTTTAACATCAAAATCAAGATTGCGAACATTAAATGTTCCAACAATCTCCCCATTTTTTAAGATCACAAAACTTGATCAACTAAAGCGATTTTAAAATTTAAAATTTAAAATTTTTGTAACCCTTTGTGAGAATAAAAAACATTTAAAACTAAAAAAAAAAATTCTGTTCGAGGGTAAGAAAGCTCCCTCTCATTAACTGAATTAAAAACAATTTTTAAAAACATTTTTCAGTTCGAGGAAAAGAAAGTTCCCCCTCAATAACTTAATTAAAACTCCTCTTTTAAAATAATTATTTACGCCAAAATTTAGTAGCTTTAATCATTCAGCAGTTTAGACAAGAAGTCTACAGGTATCAGTTCTATCACATAGAAACATAATTGGATAAACATGATGTCTATTTAATCAAATAGATCTCTCATTATTATACATTTAAGTACACAATCAGTTATAAGAGAAAGTTGCTACTACAATAGCATATTTTAAACAACATCAAATATCAATCAGTTTGTGCATGACATAACTAAATATACCAACAACTGGCTGCCTTGAACTCTTGAAGAGCTGCAACGATCTTGAGTCTCTTTGCCAGACAAACAACTAGCTGCCTTTGACATGATCTCTGTGTTGCCAAACTGGTCGGGCTGACTCAAACTAGACTCAGCTGATGTTGAACCGCATTAATCATCTACTTGATCTGATATGACAATTAAACGGCGATATACTGCTGATGATTAAGCTCCACTTTAATCATCCAACATCTCAGCATAGCTGGGCTTTGTCTGTCGATCAGCTTCAACTGGTATGCTGGCTGCTGAAACCTTGTCACCCGATCAGTTTTGCTGAATAGCCAACAAGTAGGACTCATACCCTTGCATGCTGATTAAATCCCCAAAACTCTGAGTCGAGTGAAGTGACTACAATGTTAGTTATATAACTAATCCTCTCTACTCTTTGCAATGAGCGTTAGATAAACATTTTCAAATAGTTTTGATAATAATATAAAGTACTTTTAAATAGCATTTAAAACTATTTTAAAGTAAAATAATTTTATTCAGTTTTCAAATGTCCTTCTTAGAACAACTAGCTTTGATAACAATTGATGGATCGTTTCGAGCACCTGCGAGGGTGCTTCAAACAAAATATTCTCAATGAGTTGCAATAGCTCGTGTTCTAATAATGTGTACACCGATGAATTAGATCTAGTTTGGTTTCCAACCAAGAGGTAAACACTTGAAATAATCATTCGTTAAGAAAAGCTGATAGATTTTAAAATCTAATGACTTGTGTAAACTGATCGACTGAAATACGGGGAATCAGTTCTGGCTTCTATCAGTTCAGCTATGGAATTAACAGAAATAATATCAGCTGAACTGATCGAATCAGTTTAAAACACAGTTAAACAGTTAATACACATATATGTTTATGGATGTTCGGATACTTCAACTGCTCCTACGTCACCCCTTCTACCACCTCGAGTAGGATCGACTAGAAGACTTTGATTTATACAACACCTTGTACAAACACAACCAGATTAGGACTTTACGAAATGAGGATCAGTTACGGGTGTCCGGATGCACAACAGAAGTTTCAAATATCATATTTTCAGTAGGAAAAACGAGCATCCCACTAGATGTGTAGCAAATAAAAAACACAAAATCATACAATTTGTGTTTAGGGTTTTACCTATCAATCACAAGGATTTATTATTAGCTCTAACTAAATTGTAAACAACTTAGCTCTTGAAATTTGACCCAATCTACAAGCTTCCAAGAGAACAATTTGCTCAAGAGGATTCTTTCCTTCAAATTAGGTCCACCACTAACTTCAAAGATCCACTCTATAATTGAACTATAAATAGTAGGGTATTTATTTAAAGAATTTTATTCTCTCATCATCAAAATGAAGAAGCAAAAATTGAGGGAATTTTAAGGATAAATTTCAGCCATTAGCTCGGAGGAGAGAAGGGGAGAAATTTTCTTGGTACTTGAAAAAGTTAAAGTGCATGTGAGAGGTCATGCCTTGTTTATTGAAAAAGTTGTCTCCAAACTCTCACCTTCCCATGCATGTGTTTAGGTGAAAAACATGCACAAGGCCCATTGACTAATATTTTAATATCTCAAACACATTTGAGATCAATTAAATCCTACTTGAATTTATTTAATCCCACTAGTTAAATAATTTTTTTTATTTGGGCTTTACAAGACACAATGTTATTTAATTAATTCTACACTTGAATTAATTTAATTATTTGGACTCTACTAGGTCCAATAGTGCTTAATTAATTCAACTCTTGAATTAATTTAATTAAGTCAATAACAATGTTTACGAAAATCACAATTTCCAAATACATTATTTATTTGGGCCAACTTTTAATTTAGGAACACTTTTACAAATTAAAAGTTACATTCCCCATAATCCTCTTATAGAAGTCATACTTCTATTTTTATTTGCTCTTATAAAATCCTTTATAAGCCATTCAATACATTGAAATATTTTTCTTCTCAACGAGATCTAGAAAGCTAGCACTTGTGTGACCCTCAATGGTTTAATGATACAACTAGTAGTGGGTTCACATTTCTATGTGATTCGTGACTAAACATTTCCTTATATGAGCATATCCTAGTTGCTCCATTCTTATTTATCAAATCCTTGATAATAAGAACGTCAGAACTCAAGTATGATAATACCCTACCAATCATGTTAAATGCCTAGCATCATCGCTTACACGATTCCTAGGTATCGAATGATAGTGCCAGCAAGAACCATTCCATTATGGTTAACGTACACTATGGTCCCTTCATCTCATATATCCCGACCGATTCTGCAACTATTGGTATATCGAAAGTTGTCAAAGAATCGATACTATGTGTCATGTCATAGTTGCATTGTTGGTGTAATATAAGAAACCCCTTTCTTAATTACTACCAATACTCTGATAAGAGATTTCAAATTATATACACATGAGATAACATAGGATATCCATAACCGAAGGTAAGCGTTGAATCCCCGACTACAATGGATAAACTCCTATATGTTTTGACAAAACACCCAACCTTGCGTCCTGATGACCCCATATGAGTCGATAAACAAGTCAAAGTGTCATACTAGCATATAAAGTCACAATGTTGTCCCGAGTCGATAAAACACCCAACCTTGCCTCCTGATGATCCCATATGAGTCGATAAATAAGTCAAAGTGTCATACTAGCATATAAAGTCACAATGTTGTCCCGAGTCATAAGGACTAATTGTTGGAAACTTAATTTCAAAAGTTTGACAAACCAAGAGTATAAAGATTGAATAAACTGATCAAGACGACCGAAAGAACTGATCTAAAAATACGTAAACTATTGGATACCTAACTGAAGATTATTGCGTAGACAAGGCAACTGAACTAAGCTAACTGAACTATGTGGTCGACTGGATGATCAGTTGGAACTGATCAGTTTTACTAAAATCATTTGAGAGCTATCAACAAACTCTATCGGCTGTTTCAAACTGATAAAATAGTTTGACAGAACATTAGTTAAGGAATGCAACAATCAACCGACAACTGTACAAAGGCAGACTACAAAATGTAGTGGTAACGTCGCATTTCAGCAATGCTACAGTATACGATTGTCAGAAGCATATTGACGTGGCAAACAATGGATAGAAAGATTCAAACTTATTCATTGTTACCGTTGGAAGCAAAGCCTATAAATAACCGAGAAGAGCAGCTGAGAAACAGAACAAACCGAACTACCAAGTTGTTATTCTGCTGAAATCTCTTCACTAGCCTTATGTTCATATTCAAAAGATTTCAAAAGCTCACTTTTAGCATATACATTCATAGCATTCAAGGGTATACATTGAGTTTACAAGCACAAATATTCATCGTCGTAATATTCCATCTTATATAGATCAGTTGTTCTGAGTAGTTTTAGATCAGTTGAGAACTGATAAACTGTATTGAAACTAAGTATTTCAGTTTGGCATTGCTAAGTCCAAAACTGAAGGGGATCTGTACAAGTCTTGTATTGATCAAAGTCTTTTAGTGAATTTCCTATCTTCTAGATAGAAGGGGTTACGTAGGAGTGATTGAAATCTCCGAACATTCATAAATCTCGTGTCTCTTAATTTCAGTTTTATTTTATCTGTCAGTCAGTTTATTTCCACACTTTCATTAGTTAATTGATTGACATTGACATAAAAAGATTCTCGAGTTCAATTTATTACTAAACTGACTCATTATTTGAAAAGGTGGTAAGATTGTCAAGTGTTTATTCAACCCCTCCTTCTAAACACTCTTTCACCTACCAACCGATCCATTCAAGTAGTATCAGAGTAGTTTATTCTTGTTCCGGAATATTCCTACCTACAAAATCTGATTACCATGTCTTACTTCAAAAAAATTCCAATGTTCTCAAGAGAAGAGTTCGATGACTGGAAAATTACAATGCATGCTCATCTAGCTGCACAAGATAATGACATGTGGTATGTCATTATTGTCGGACCAATGAGAATACTGAAAGCAAATACTGCTGTTGCCTTAACTGATGGCTCACCACACTGTATTGAGAAGACAAGAGAAGAATGGACAGCACAGGACAAAAGAAAAGTTAATTTGGATAATGTGGGTAAAGATATCTTGTACAAAACGCTGGATAAAATCACTTTCAGCAAAATAAAGATGTGCAAAACTGCAAAAGAAATCTGGGAGAAGTTGACTCAGCTCTGCAAAGGCAGTGAGCAAACCAAAGAGAATAAACTTTTAGTTGCTGTTCAGAAATTCGATAAAGTTAAAATGAGGATTGGAGAATCTATTAACGAATACGATGAGAGAATCAGCGGCATAATAAACGAATTGAATGCATTTGGAAATGAGTATTCAAATAAAAAAGTAGCGCTGAAGGTAGTCAGAGGTCTTCCCAAGGAATGATATGTTAAGACATTGGCTATAAGATTATCAAAGGACCTGAATAAGGTCGAATTACATGATCTATTTCCTGATCTGAAGGCCTACGAGTTTTAGTTGCAAACGAGAGAAGAAGAATCTTCCACACCAGTAGCTACAACAACTCTTAGTGCTGTCAAACTTGAATCAATTGGTTTAGTTGAGAAAACTGATGATCAGTTAAGTAATGACGCAATATCATTATTTGTCAAAAAAATTGTAAGATTCATGAGAAGAAATCAAGGATCTTTTCAAAGACAATATCTAAGGAATAACACAAAGGAAGAACCAAATGCTTGCTACAACTGTGGCAAAACTAGACACTTCATTTCTGACTGTCCTAAGCCAGAGAAGGATAGTCTAGTGTCAGCTGAAAAGGAATCACGTAAGCACACAAGAAGAACCAAAGATGATAAGAAATCATTCAGAAAGAAACACAAAATTCTTTTATCTGAGGAAAGTAAATCCAAATGGTCTGAATCTGACAGTGATTAATCAGAACCTGAGAGCTTGAGCAGCTCCAGTGATGATGAGGAAGTCAAGTGTCTGATAGCTGATGACACAGAACTAGAATCAACCAGTGAACAGATATTCGACTTTAATTCAACTGACTTTAAACGTGATGCGCTTATTTACACATTACATGACATGGTCAACGAGTATCACAAACTTGCTCTCTCAGTTGAGAAGGCCAAAGCGAAGCAAATTGATCCCAATGAAGATAAAATTAAAACTTATAATCAGTTGAACTGTTGAGTCAAAAATGAGAGATTGTTGAGCTGAATGTTGAAAGAAGCAAGAATCAATCTATGATTCAGCAGTTAACGCTTGAGAATTCAAATCAAACTAAGCTTAATCAGGCATGGAATAAATCTTCAGTTGCACTAGCTGAAATGCTAGATATGCAAAAATAAGTTACAGATAAAATTGGTTTAGGCTTTAGCAATCATAATGAAAGGTCTATCAGTGATACTCAGTAAAAACATAACATGGGCAAAGGGAAATATATTCACTTTGTCAAATCAGCTGTGGTAGAAGAACAACCTGAGCCGAGTAGACCAGTTGAACAGCCTATTGAAAATAAGAACATGGCTAAAAGATATAAAATTAGTTATAGCCCTAAAACTTCAACCGAATCGTGTAGCTGGCCACCTAAAAGGTTCAGCAATAAACACATGTTTTCTCCAAATGTCTATTCCAATTATCATAACCGTAAATCAGTTCAGAAAAGATATCGGCTGAACAACAAGTTGAATAAAGCTAAAGCACATATTGCCTCATCTGCACACAACACCAAGCACACACAAGCCGGGAAAAACCATTTAGAACACATCAACTGGAAAGTCAGTCAGACTGATCCAATTCTGGGTTCCTAAAGTACTAACCAGTTTAGGACCAAAATAGATATGGGTACCAAAATTATTCATTGTGTGTTATTGCAGATGACATGTAGAAAAAAAGAATCAATCTGGTATCTGGACAGTGGATGCTCGCGGCATATGACAAGGAATGAAAATTTGTTATCCCAACTGATCAAATGCAATGGTCCAAACATCAGTTTTGGAAACAATTCTAAAGTTAAAACTGCGGGTAAGGGTGAGCTTATACATGGAAACTTTACTATCAAAGATGTCTTACTAGTTGAGAATTTGAAGTATAACTTGATTAGCATCAGTCAGTTATGCAAAAACAATTTCTCAGTTCAGTTCAATATACAAACTTGCACAGTTAGAAACTCAACTGATGAGATCGTTTGAACTGACAATCTTTGTGGAAATACTTACAAAGTCAGTTGGGCTGATCAACCTAATGCACCAGTTTGTCCTATAGCTTCAAAATCTTCTAAGAACTGGTTACGGCATAAAATGTTGAACCACCTAAACTTTAAGTCTATTGCTTATCTGAGTAACCATTATCTTGTAACCAGTTTGCCCAAAATAGATTTTTCAAATGATAAAATTTGTTCAACATGTCACTTTGGTAAGAAAGTAAGATCTTCATTCAAAAACAATGGGAGTAAATCATCCTCCAGATGCTTTGAACTGCTGCATATGGATCTTTTTAGTCCTATACCAGTTATGAGTTTAGGGGGAATGAAATACACCTTGGTGATCGTTGATGATTTTTCAAGTTTTACTTGGGTTATCTTTCTAAAATCTAAAGACCAAACTGTTGCACAACTAATTAAACTTTTCAAAGGATTGTTAAATAAAAAATCAGTTGGTATTGATAGAATAAAGTCCGATCGAAGGACTAAATTCATCAATCAAAATCTTTCACAATTTTTAGAAAATACTGGGATCAAGCATGAGCTCTCAGCAGCAAGAACACCTCAGCAAAATGGTGTAGATGAGAGAAGAAATCGAACCCTTAAAGAAGTTGCTAGAACAATGCTTGCTGATTAAGGTATTTCTCAGAGGTTTTGGGAAGAAACAGTAAACACTGTGTGTTACACTCATAACAGAACGATGATTAATAAAAATCATTGGAAAACGCCATATGAGATCTGGAATGGACGTAAAAGTGTGGTTTCTTATTTCAAAATATTCGGCTGCAGATATTTTATTATCGATAATAGAAAAAAATCATTTAAAATATTTTGATGCTAAATCTGCAGATGGAATACTTGATTATTAATCAGTTAGTAAAGCTTATCAAGTGTTTAACAAATACACTTTGAATGTCGAAGAGTCAATTCATGTGGTATTTGATGAATCTGTACTAACTGATAATCTAACTGATCCAGTTGAGCTAGTTGATCGCTTTACAGATATAATTTTGGAGGATGATAGTGAAGAAGAAAATCACATCAATCAAAATATCTTTCAAACACTAGAACCAAAAGTGTTGGATCAATAAGTTGAACAAGAAATTGTTCCTGATAATCAGTTGGTAGAACAAAATGATAATATTCAAATAACAATTGAAGCAACAGCAACTGAAAATGTAGAGAAAATTCAGTTGCCAACTGAAACAGTTGCTGAGATCGATGCAGTAAATTCTGAATACAGATGGAAGAAATCTCATCCATCAGAATTGGTGATAAGTAACACATCTGATCCGGTAAGAACTCAAAATCAAATGATTAATTTATTTATTCATTCAGCTTTTGTTTCCTTCCTAGAACCGAAGAAAACGGATGAAGCTCTTGCTGATCCTAACTGGATAAATGTTATGCAAGAAGAGCTAAATCAGTTTATCCATAACAATTCCTTGAACTTAGTTTCAAGACCAGTTTCTAAAACTGTTATAGGTACGAAATGGGTGTACAGAAACAAACTGAACGAAGATGGTTCAGTTGTGTGCAATAAAGCGAGGCTTGTAGAACAAGGATATAAACAAGGAGAAGGAATAGATTACGACGAGACATATGCACCAGTTGCAAGATTGGAAGCAACCGGAATATTCCTTGCTTATGCCTCATTCAAAAACTTTAAAGTCTATCAAATGGACGTAAATCGTGCATTTCTGAATGGTCAGTTGCAGGAAGAAGTATATGTTGAACAACCACAAGATGTTGTTAATCACTCTCTTCCTGATCATGTTTATCATTTGAACAAAGCTCTATATGGTCTTAAACAAGCTCCAAGAGCTTGGTATGAATCACTTTCAAAATTCTTAACTGATCATGATTTTACAGTTGGATCAGTTGATTAGACTCTGTTCAAAATTTCAAAAAATTATCATATTTTACTTGTGCAAATATATGTTGATGGTATTATTTTTGGGTCAACTAATGTGGGGACCCGAACCTAATTCGTCTTCTTAATCATCATTAGGATCAATTAATTAATCTGGGTCTAATTTTTTTTTTTAATACATAAGTGCGGAACATATGATAATTAGTCTGATATAAACATCAACAGTAAAGTACAAGTCTTGTACAAACTACATTTATTTCAAACTAATATTCAGCCACTACATCAAGTACTGAACACCAATCTACTCTAAGTCCGGATCTTCACGCTAATCTTGAATCTCTCATCCTCTTCGTGACCCTGATCCTGTCCCAGCTGTTTTCATGCACACATACAAACACAACAACAGCCGGATAACTCTGGTGAGAATAGAATCCCAGTATAAACAACGTATACATGCAATCATATAGACAGATATAAAAGCACGAAACAGATATTAATAACATGTATCATAATCTGAAAGATATGAATCGATATAAAGCTGTAAATAAACTCTGGACTCATCATCTCAGACTCGACTCATCTCTAATCTAGGGATCCCGGTTCCTGGACATTGGCACAATATACCGAATCTCAGCAATAGAAGCCGATCTGCTCCTACGCAAACATCGATATAAACCAAACATCCAGTTTCTTGCACATCTGCCAAAGACTTGGCACCTCCGCCAATGACTAGGCACATCCGCCCATGACTCAATACATGTTTTGCTATAAATCAATAGACTAAACATATCAATCTCATGAATTGCAAACATCAATACAAAAAAGTATAGTATATGGTTTTGGGAAAACTCAAGTCCGATCTAACTCGAGTCGTATCTTCCCAATTCAACTTTGATTTATACCTTTCTCTTCTCGGTATGATGAAGTCGAAGTCTCGAATTCGAATGTGTCAATACTTAATCTGGCAATGACAATATTGAGGAGTACAATATCAATATACAACTCAATCAATATTGGATATAATCAGAACTCAATCTACTTTTGTTTCAACGGCATAACGGCACAATAACAATATCCCCGATAACTCAACAACACGAGATATCAATTACCAACAATTCATAATCGATCAATAAATACAATCTGATATCAAATCTATATAATATCAATCAAATCAATTCTGAAAATGATAACAAATTCAGACGGTATCCGTTCTTCAATCTGATTTCAATTATACAACGACAACAATCTCAGGAACACATAATATGAGTCATATCATGATTTATTCAATATCAGATTTTCAACTCATATCAAAACATAATAAAACTTACGTCCAGTTGAAGCTCTCGTCGATATAAACACAGTACTAAACTCGGATCGAAATTCTGACGGTCGGATATTGTAGAATAAGAATTCTAGTATCAAGTATTTTGATAATTCTCCATGGAAGCTTCTCGGTTCTTTCCTTGCTAACTTCTGAAGAATTGAAATGAGTTTACCTAATAAATGCATGGCAAGAAAACGTGGCTTACTTCTTTGGGCAGCACGTTTTGCGCTTATGCGCGACCTTCCTCGGCGCATATGCGCGAGACAATCTGTCTCGGCATTTTCCTTATCTTCAGATCGCGCATATGCGCGTCATCTTCTGGCGCATATGCACGAGGTTCTCTGCCATACTCGCGCCTATGCGCGGGTCTTGTCGCGCATATGCGCGAGGTTCTCTGCCTACCTCACGCATATGCGTCCGGCTTGGTCGCGCATATGCACAAGGGGCTCACTCCTCGCACATAATTCAGTATTCTTTCGTCTTTCCCGGTCTGATCCGTTCCGTCTATAATCACATCAATTATCAATTAATCATTTCAGATTACAATAAAAACATTCTCGGGCATTGCAATTCTCCCCTTCTAAGATCTTATTTTGTCCCCGAAATCACAGACAATCAATTCAGATAGTAAATTATATACAGGAAGGAGATATACAGAAACTAAATAAAGAAACTCACATCAATAAAATAACTCTAAGAACTTCTGTCTCATGTCTGATTCAGTCTCCCAGGTAGCTTCTTCAATGCCATGACGACTCCACTGAACTTTCACAAGCAGAATAGTCTTCGTTCTGAGCTGCTTTTCTTTACGATCAAGAATCTGAATCGGCTTTTCAAAATAACTCAGTGTCTCATCCAGTTCGGCCTCGTCTGGCTGAAGAAAAATATGAGATGCATCAGGAAGATATTTCGGCAATATAGATACATGAAAGACATCATGTATTCAAGAAAGAGAAGGTGGTAAGGCGAGTCGATAGGCACGATCTCCTATCTTCTCGAGAATCTCATAAGGCCCAATATAACGTGGAGACAACTTCCCTTTCTTGCCAAATCTGACAACACCTCTGAAAGGAGAAATCTTCAGAAATACTCTGTCTCCTGCCTCAAATACCAACGGTCGACGACGAACATTGGCATATTTAGCTTGTCTATCTTGAGCTGTCTTCATTGTCTTCCGAATCAGCTTCACTTTCTCAGTCATTTCTCAGATCATATCAGGTCCAATCTCAGGTACCTCAGAAATATCATCCCAATACAGAGGGGATCTGCACTTCTTGCCGTACAACGCTTCAAATGGAGCCATCTCTATACTCGTCTTATAGCTGTTGTTGTAAGAGAATTCACTAAGTGACAAAGATTGTTGCCAACTAGTGCCAAAATCTAGCACTACAGCTCTCAGCATATCTTCCAATGTCTGGATAGTCTACTCTGACTCTCCATCGGTCTGTGGATGATATGCGGTACAAAGATGTAACTTCGTACCTAGATCCTGCTGTAAACTGTGCCAAAAGTGCGAAGTAAAACGAGGATCACGGTCCGATACAATCGACTAAGGCACTCCGTGCAATCTGACCACTTCTCTGACATAGATCTCTGCCATCTGATCATGTCTGTACATTATCTTGTATGGAATAAAACATGCGGATTTGGTCAATCTGTCAATCACAACCCAAATCGCATCGCAACCTCGGGAGGAACGCGGTAACTTTGTCACGAAATCCGTGGAAATGTGATCCCATTTCCATTCAGGAATGGGCAAACTCTGTAATAGACCTCCTAATTTCTTTTTTTCCGCTTTTACATGTTGGTAATTCAGACACTTGGATACAAATTTAGCAATATCAGCTTTCATCTGTTTCCACCAAAACAGTCTTTTCAAATCATTGTACATCTTTCTGCCACCAGGATGAATATTGAATCGACTGCTACGCGCTTCTGACAATATCTGTCATTTCAAATCTGAAACATCTGGCACAACAAGACGATTATTCACATATAACACACTGTCACGAACCTGATATTTGGATCGATGCCCTGCTCTGACCATCGCTATCGAGTTATGAACGTTCTGATCAACTTTTTGAGCTTCTTTAATTCTCAAAATGAGCTCTGGTTCGACTTGAATCGTATACAATCTCAACGGTCTACAATATGCTTCAAATGCTAATCCAGAAAGACAGCAATCTTCAATCAAATTTGAAACACCAATCACCGATAAGGATAAAAAACATACATTTCGACTCAGTGCATCAGCTGCTGCATTCGATTTCCCCAGATAGTATTTGATTTCACAATCAAAATCTTTCAATAAATCAAGCCATCTTCGTTGCCTCATATTCAATTCAGACTGTTAAAACAGATATTTCAGACTTTTGTGATCAGAATAAATCTCAAACCTCTCACCGTATAGATAATGTCGCCATATCTTCAATACAAAGACGATGGCTGCCAATTCAAGATCATGAATTGGGTAGCGAGATTCATGTGGCTTTAATAGTCTCGAGGCATAGGCAATAACATGTCCTTGCTGCATCAAAACACAACCCAATCCTCTGTGAGAAGCATCACAATATACAACAAAATCACCAGTACCTGATGGAATCGTCAATATAGGAGCACTGGTCAATCTCTTCTGCAATTCTAAAAAACTGTATTCGCATTCTTCTGACCAAATAAATGCTGCGTTCCTCTGAGTCAATTGAGTAATAGGTTTAGCAATACTGGAGAAATCTTTAATAAATCGACGCTAATAGCCTGCTAAACCCATAAAACTGAGTATCTCTGGCACAGATGTCGGTCTAGGCCAACTGATCACGGCCTCAACTTTGCTGGAATAAACAGAAATACCGTTTCCAGATATAATATGTCCCATAAATACAAATTGTTTCAGCCAGAATTCACATTTCGACAGCTTTGCATACAATTTCTCTTTTCTCAGGATTCTCAACACATTTCTCAAATGATCAACATGATCAATCATATTCTTCAAATAAATCAAAATATCATCAATAAAAATAATCACGAAATCATCGAGATACTTCTGAAATACACTGTTCATCAGACCCATAAATACAGCTGGAGCATTGGTTAAACCAAATGGCATGACAATAAACTCATAATGGCCATACCTGGTTCTGAAAACTGTCTTAGAAATATCAGAATCTCGGACTCTCAGCTGATGATATTCAGATCTCAGATCGATCTTGGAATAGACAGGAAAACCCTGCAACTGATCAAATAAGTCATCGATACGAGGCAAAGGATATTTGTTCTTTACCGTAGCCTTGTTCAGTTGCCGGTAGTCAATGCAGAGTCTCATAGAACCGTCTTTCTTTCGCACAAACAGTACTGGAGCACCCCAAGGAGAAACACTCGGTCTTATGTAACCCTTGGCCAGTAAATCTTCTAACTGCTCTATGAATTCTTTCAACTCAATCGGTTTCATTCTGTACGGAGCTCTAGAAATCGGAACTGTACCTGGTACCAATTCAATGCGTAAGTTTATCTCTCTGACTGGAGGCAAACCCGGAATCTCATCTGGGAAGACACCAGCAAACTCCCATACCACTGGCAAATCATCCAATGATGGGCTCGATTTCAGTACATCAAATGTGGGGACCCGGACTCTAATCATATTCTTAATTATCATTGGGACAATTTAATTAATTATAATAAACAGGGTCAAATTTTTTCTTTAAAATATAGAATTAAATGCGGAACGTAATGGAATACATTCTAATATACATGTCAGTATTAAAGTACAAGTCTTGTACTATATACAATCATTCAACTAAGGTTTAACAACTAATATCAAGTGTCCAAACCCTATTTCTAATCAAGGTCCGTAGTCTCCATTCTAATCTCGATCTCCTTTCATCTTCTTGACCCCGAACCTGTCCCACCTGTTGCCATGCACACATACAAACACGACAACAGCCGGATAACTCCGGTGAGAAATATATCCCAGTATAAATACACGAAACATGCAATCATATAATCAATGTAAAAGCATGTAACAGATATCAGTAACATGAATCGAAATCTTGAAACATAATTCAATATAAAATAGTAAATCAACTCATGACTCCATGTCTCAGACTAGACTCAATCCTAGTCTAGGGATCTCGGTTTCCATACGTTGGTATTCCATATCGAATATCCGTAATAGAAGAAACTCCACTTCTATCCACTTCGATATAACCAAACATCCGGTGTCTTGACCTATCCGTCACAGACTTTGGCACTTTCGCCAAATCACTATCCTGTGACAATGTGCAATGTGCCAGTGACGATTCCATCACTATCCGGCACCTATGTCACAAGATCACTCGTCTAATATCCGTCTAATACATGCTTTCTATAAATCAATAGAACAAGCATATCTATTCAAATCAAGGCATACAATAACAGTAAGTATGTGACTTAGGGAAACTCAAGTATGTCATACTCGAGTCGTTCTCCCGATACCACATTTACTTATAACTTTCTTTCTGTAAATCTGATTCTGTCGAAGTCTCTGATTCGAATCTGTCAATACTAAATCTGGCAATGACAATACCAAGGAGTATAATATCAATACACTACTCAATCAATACTGGATATAATCAGAACTCAATCAAATTCTCTTTCAACGGCATAACGGCGCAGTCTCAATATACCCAGCGATACAACATCAATCAGATATCAATCCCAACACCTCATAATCGATAATAATACAATTCTGATATCAATTCTCTATCAATTCAAATCTGAAAATCGTAACAATATCATAATCAATCTGTTTCTCAATCTTACTTCGATTCTACGATATCTAACATGTCAAAAATATCATATATGAATCATATCCGATTCTGGCGATATTATAATTTCAAGACTTATCAAAACGTAGAAAAACTTACGTCAAGTTCAAGCCTACGTCGATAGGAAAACAGTACTGAATTCGGATTGACAATCTAACGGACGGATTGAAATATAAAGGCGTAAGGATTTTCTTCTACTTTCCTGAAGATTTTATCGTTCCTTCCCTTCGTTTCGTTTCTGAAGAATGACATATATATGTATATATATCCTACTTGCATGTTCAAGAAACATGTCTTATTTTCACACCTTTCAGGCGGCGCTCGGGCATTCGAAAATTACCGCCCGGGCAGCGGAATGTTCTGCCCAAATATTTCCGGATTGCCCATTGGCAGCTCGGGCGGTCACAAACTACCGCCCGAGCGCCACATCTTCTGCCCGAAACATATTCCTATTGAACATTGGCGCTCGGGCGGTCATTTTCTACCGCTCGGGCGCCAATAGTTCTGTCCAAAAATTGCACCCTTCATATGCTTTGGCAAATCTGGTCTCGGAATAGCCCATCTATAATCATATCGATTCATAATCAATAATCTCATATTAACATAATCAAAATCTCGGGCATTACATCAACTGAATACACAAGGAATCCCTTTGCTCCTTTCTGTATTAATCGAGTCGTAAATAATGCAGATATCAAAGGAATTCTCGATCTAGAACCCTTACCGTAAAATTTCCATTCATCAGCCATATCAGGTCTGAATCTCACAATCTTCTGGAAACAATCTACGGTAGCTCTGTACTTTGTCAGCATATCGATACCAATAATGCAGTCAAAATCAGACAACCCAAGTACAATACAATCTAACTCAATCTCATGCCCGTCATATTGCAGCATACAGTGTCTAACATACGTCACTGATACAAGACCTCTCCCCAAAGGTGAAGAGACAGATACTACAGCAGATAATGACTCAATAGGCAATGCATGACTCAATGCAAATCACTCAGAAATAAATGTATGGGAGGCACCCGTATCAATCAATACATAAGTAGGATAACCAAATAAAGAATAGTTACATGCATCAACATCATCTGGTGCTTCCTGTGCCTGTTTTTCAGTGAAAGCAAATACTCTGGCCTGCTGTCTAGGAGGCTAGGCTGACTGTCTGGCTTCCTCCTGGCCTGTGCTGTGACTGGGCTGGTGCTGGCTGGAATGTGTGAACAGCAGATGATCGTCTATCTGGCTGAGCCACTGATCCAAATGATTCAGCTCCCTGGGATCTTTGGGAACCTCTCTGTGGACAGACTCTAGCAAAATGTCCTTGATGTCTGCACATATTGCAACTACCAAACACTCCTTGTCATTTCTCTGTGGGATGTCTCCCTCCGCAAGTTCTGCAATAAGCCCCAGTATAACTCTGTCTGGAACCACTGGAGCTAGATGAACTGCTACCAGATTTCTTGAATTGTTTCCTCGGGCTTTCAAGAAATCTTTCTTCCCACCAATGCTACTAACACTCTCAAATCTGGGAGGGGGTTGTTGGAATTGAGTAGAAGGTGGTTGCTGTGGTCTCGGTGCTGGAGGAACATACGAAGCTCCTTTTTGTCTCATCAGACCTGCTTCAGCTCCTTTTTCTCTATTCAGGGTGTCAGCAAATTTATTCGGTCTTCCATTGTTTACCAATGTAAAGATCTCAGGATTCAACCCATTGATAATCTGATCAGCAACAGCTTCGTCGTTCTCGGCAACATGTGGAGCGAATCGCAACAAGGTAGAGAACTTGGCTACATACTCTTCAATATTCAATTGGCCTTGTCTCAGATTAGCAAACTCTGCTCCCTTGTCTTTCCTGTATGATACAGGGAAAAATCTTTGATAAAATTCAGTCTTAATGATTTTCAAAGTGATAATCGTACCTCGATGTTCCAAAGCCCTCTTCGTCGTGAGCCACCAGTTCTTTGCAACATCATGCAATTGGTGCCCAATCAGTCTGACTCGGTGCTCATCTGTATAATTCAATGAATCAAACAACATCTCAATATCATCTAGCCAACTCTCACACTCAACAGAATTCTTTGTGCCCTTCAAAGTCGACAGTTTAAACGACTTAAATCTCTTCAGTAGAGTTTCCATCGGAGTTGCTGTGACATCCATCGGATTAGTCGAAGTACTACCTTTTTCTGGGACTCTTCGAGGAGGCATATCTGATTATCAAAAGGGTTATTAACCAAATACAATAAATCTGTTTCAGTCCTCCTCCGATCATCTTACCGCTGATCAAAAATCGGTTCTGATTAATTCTCCACAACACATGTTTCCAATCAAATCAGATAATCAGGTAAACATGCATTTTGAAGCAGTAAAACATGCAAGCATAGCAAAAGCAGGAAAAAAAACTCGATCTACCCCGCTCACTAACTTCTAACTCAGTCTACAGAACCTACCGCTGATACCACCTACTGTGGGGAGCCAAACCTAATTCTTCTTCTTAATCATCATTAGGATCAATTAATTAATCTGGGTCTAATTTTTTTTTTTAAAATACATAAGTGCAGAACATATGATAATCAGTCTGATATAAACATCAACAGTAAAGTACAAGTCTTGTACAAACTACATTTATTTCAAACTAATGTTCAGCCACTACATCAAGTACTGAAAACCAATCTACTCTAAGTCCGGATCTCCACGCTAATCTTGAATCTCTCATCCTCTTCGTGACCCTGATCCTGTCCCAGCTGTTTTCATGCACACATACAAACACAACAACAGCCGGATAACTCTGATGAGAATAGAATCCCAGTATAAACAACGTATACATGCAATCATATAGACAGATATAAAAGCACGAAACAGATATCAATAACATGTATCATAATCAGAAAGACATGAATCGATATAAAGCTATAAATAAACCCTGGACTCATCATCTCAGACTCGACTCATCCCTAATCTAGAGATCCAGGTTCATGGACATTGGCACAATATACCGAATCTCAGCAATAGAAGCCGATCTGCCCCTAGGCAAATATCTATATAATCCAAACATCCAGTATCTTGGCAAATCCTCCAAAGACTTGGCACCTCCTCCAATGACTATGAACATCCGCCCATGACTCAATACATACTTTGCTATAAATCAATATAATAAACATATCAATCTCATGAATTGCAAACATCAATGCAATAAAGTATAGTATATGGTTTTGGGAAAACTCAAGTCCGATCTAACTCGAGTCGTATCTTCCCGATTCAACATTGATTTATAACTTTCTCTTCTCAGTCTGATGAATTCGGAGTCTCGAATTCGAATATGTCAATACTCAATCTGGCAATGACAATATTGAGGAGTACAATATCAATATACAACTCAATCAATACTGAATATAATCAGAACTCAATCTAATTCTGTTTCACCGGCATAACGGAACAATAACGATATCCTCCGTAACTCAAAAACACGAGATATCAATTACCAACAACTCATAATCGATCGATAAACATAATCTGATATCAAATCTGTATAATCTCAATCAAATCAATTCTGAAAATGATAACAAATTCATACGGTATACGTTTTTCAATCTGATTTCAATTATACAACGACAACAATCTCAGGAACACATAATATGAGTCATATCATGATTTCTTCAATATCAGATTTTCAACTCGCATCAAAACATAATAAAACTTACGTCCAGTTGAAGCTCTCATCGATATAAACACAGTACTAAACTCGGAAAAAATTCTGACGGGCGGATCTTGTAGAATCAGATTCTATTATCATGTATTTTTAGAATTCTTCGTGGGAGCTTCTCGGTACTTTCCTTGCTAACTTCTGAAGAATTGAAAGGATTTTACCTTATAAATGCATGGCAAGAAAACGTGGCTTACTTCTTTGGGCAGCACGTCTCGCGCATATGCGCGACCTTCCTCGGCGCATATGCGCGAGACAATCTGTCTCGGCATTTTCCTTATCTTCAGTCCGCGCATATGTACGTCATCTTTCGGCGCATATGCGCGAGGTTCTCTGTCATACTCACGCATATGCACGGGTCCTGTCGCGCATATGGGCGAGGTTCTCTTCCTACCTCACGCATATGCGCTCGGCTGGGTCGCGCATATGCGCGAGGGGCTCAGTCCTCGCACATAATTCAGTCTTCTTTCGTCTTTCTCGGTCTGATCCGTTCCGTCAATAATCAAATAAATTATCAATAAATCATTTCAGATTACAATAACAAAATTCTCGGGCATTACAACTAACCCCAAATTACGTGAGAAATTTGCCAAGTTAATGTTGGTAAAATTTGAGATGAGTATGATGGGTGAACTGACATTCTTTCTCAGTCTGCAAGTGAAACAAGTGGAAACTTATACTTTTATTAGTCAGACCAAATACACAAAGGAGTTGCTCAAGAAATTTGACATGGAAACATGTTCAGCTGCAAATACTCCCATGAGTTCTTCGATTAAATTAGATAATGATCAAAGGGGAATATCAGTTGAGACGTCACTCTACAGAGGTCTAATAGTTTCTTTATTTTACATAACCGCTAGTTGTCCTGATATTGTATTTGTTGTTTCTATGTGTGCAAGATTTCAGGCAAATCCTAAGAAATCGCACTTTTTATCTACCAAACGTATATTGAATTATCTTAAAGGCACACAAAATGTGGGCTTATGGTATGCTAAGGACTCATGGTTCAATTTAGTTGGTTATTCGGATGCAGATTATACGGGATATAAACTTGATCGTAAAAGCACTAGTGGATCATGTCAGTTTCTAGGAGACAGACTGATTTCATGGTTCAGCAAGAAGCAAACATTCATAGCAACTTCCACAACTGAAGCAGAATATCTTGCTACTGGAAGCTGCTGCGCTCAAATTCTCTGGCTTCATCAACAACTGAAAGACTACGGAGTCATTGCAAAAGAATCACCAATATTTTGTGATAATACAAGCACTATTGCGATTACATATAATCCAGTTCTTCACTCAAGGACCAAGAATATGGATGTCAGACATTATTTCATCAGAGATCATGCTCTAAAGAAGGCAATCTGGCTGGAATACATACCAACTGATCAACAAGCAGCTGACATCTTCACCAAACCATTACCCTAGAATAAGTTTTCTCATTTTCGCAATATTTTTGGTTTAATTGATCTGTCTTAATTATATTTGTTTTAATGTTGATATGTTAGTTATTGTTAATTATATTCATTTAATCAATTATCAATTAATCAACTTCTTGTTAGTCAACATATATCAGCTAGTATGGAGAAAAAAATCAGTAATGAATCAAAACAGCAAATTTATTGATAATATCTTTCACATATTAAACGAGTTATTTCCAAATCATTGGCTTCTAGCCAAAGGGACATCCAATTAGACAAGTCATTACAGGAAATTTTTCTGAAGCCTTCCGAAAAAACAATCTTTTCCAGCACTCTCTGCTCCTTCAAAAGCATCAACTCTAAAAGACCTTCATCAGTGGCAAGATCTTAAGTATGGATAACATCGAGACGCCACTTATACTTGATCTCAGTTGCCCTCTGTTTATCAGTAGCAACTAATCTATCTCGTTGAATAGTCTGGAGGTCATGTATTTTGGTCCAGGTGGACATGACTTTTTCCAAGACAAGATCCACAATAACTCCTTTCGAACTCTCCAAACGACGAAGAGTTCCTGGAGGAAGAGGGTTGTTGGAACTGCTTGCTCTATACATCTTTGCTTAATTGATGTTGTTATTATCTAATGACAGTGATATTATTTATAGACATACTCATATTGAAGAAGTAGAAGAAGACAAAGAGACGTCAGTTAACAGAGTGCACTTATCTGATTCAGACATAGTTTCTTCTACCCTCTTTTATTTATATATATTTATTGAGGGGGAATGTCGAATTTAAATGTTTAACTGATAAGACAATAGTCAATTGGTCTTCAACTGAACTGACTAATTTTTCAACATATCACTCAGTTACTGACCTGACTGATCTTAACCAATAAGTTAACTGATTATTGGATAAGCATTCCATATCAAGTGATGTGACTGTTAAAATCATGCATTTAATTAATTTCATTCATGAATAGTAATTTGAAACATGGTTTCACGTGGTCCATAAGACTTCTGTTCAAGTTTTCACCGCACGTAAACACTATTTTATCTTGGACTAACACGTTTTCAAAAAATTTGAACAGTCACAATCCTAAGAAATTGAACCCGCTTCATTTCAGTTTCTTTATGCACATTACAACTCTCAGAGCAAATCACATACACAGAGCTTTTTCTCAGCAATGGAAAATCAATTCCCTGCATACATTCTCAACGCAATGGCTATTGACTTTTATTCAGTTTTGTCTGTCAAGGATGAAGCTACCAAGACTATCTTTCTCAAACTTGAAGATGCTGGACTGAAGAGCTTTCTGGTATTATCGTCTCAAGAAATCTATCCTAAAGAGATTCAGGATCTGTATGCTAATGGTTTCATCTCTGCTGATGGCAAAATCACTACAACCGTCAACATTCAACTATTGATCATTGATGAAGACTCCTTCAGCAATCTCTTTAAACTACCGACTGATGGCTTGGCAAATATCTCTGAAGTTAAGACGTCTGATGTAGAGGAGATGCGGACGCTCTTATCTGCAGATGGATGGAAAATCAAGATTTCTGATCCTAAGAAATAATTGAAGCAAAAGTTTCAGTTACTGACTGAAATTGTGTCCAAGGGACTACTCGCCAAAGCAGACTCATTTGCTGCTCTCACATAGGAAAATTTCCAAGTAATGACTGCTATCATGGTTGTTCGAAGATTGAAATGATCAACCATCATCTTTTCTACCCTCAAGAATATGTTTCAATCCTACAAACAGTCCAAAGGATTTGCTGTACCACTCAGCTACTTGTTGAAGAACAACGGTTTGGTGATTGACTCTTCTGAGAAGTCATCCAAGTTCAAAATTTTCAATGCTAAGAGTGTTCAGCTACAAAAAATAAAACTGGACATGTCACCCGAGCAGTTCACTAAAGTGAAGAAGGAGATTGGGACAATAAGCTCACAAATCAGTCAAGAAAGTCAAGAAGTTAGCTCAGAAAAAGACAATCAAAAGGAAATTGATTGTCAGTGAGACTTATTCAAAGAGAACTCCATTTTCTAAAATCACAAAGAAGCCAAGAACTCTCAAAACCAAACTATCAGCTGTTTTGGAAAAAATCCTAACTGAGATATTGAATCTGACTGGAGCTAAACAGCCAATCAGCGCCATACCTTTGGGGACAGTTTCAGTCGAATCTTCAACTGAAGGTCAGTCGCCATCTCCGACTGATCCATCTAAGAAGATTATCACCACATCTGGTGATAAGCAAAAAACAGCAGGATTCCAAGCTCCATTGATCACCATCACTGCTCCAACTACTCTACCATTTGTCAGACCAAAAGGAGTAGTCTTAAGGGAGAAAGTGGATGAAACTTAATCAGGATTGATTATCTCTCATGTCCTAACTGACACAAAAGGAAAGAGCCTGATGATTGAAGAGCCCCAACCGACAAACGCAATTCAAACTCATATCGAACTGATATGGAAAGAGGTCAATGAGTTTTCTGAATCAAAGCTCAAGACTTACAATGAATGGGTCAGATTCAGAACTGAAGTTTTTGCGAAGCAATTATAGAAGAAAGCAGTTTTGAAGAAATTTATTGCTTTGGAAACTGTAGTGCTGAAGGTAGTCAAAGCTGCCTAGATTGTTCAGGCACTGGAAAGAAAGACATACTTCTTTGATCCGGTGCGTGTCAAGAAACTCGCTCAACTGATCACTCAAATCCGCCAAAATTATGATCCGACCAGTCCCACTATTTTCAATGACAGAGCAGTCATGATCAGCTGGACACGGATCAAAGATCACTATAGATGAAGATCAAGAGTTGGGAAATGGATCAAGAGTTGACTATTCCGACAAATTCTCAAAGTCCTTCATCTGAAGAGCAAGTTGAACCATCAATTGAACCAGAGCCATCACAGAACCAATTACAGAATCAACTGAGCCAGCAACTGCTCCTTCCTCAAACGATGCTCAACCATCTCCTCAGTTCCTCAATCTTCTAGTGCAGATCTTCAAATCTACACTGATGCTGAGTTATCATTGGTGAATATAGACGAAGTTATACAATCAGTCGCCACTGATATCCAGATGAATATTCTAACTACTGAAGTAGCTGAAGAACCGACCTTAACTGAACAGCCAGCCTCAGAGGCTATTTTGCAACAAACTGAAGAACCAGTTCAGTCGGCTGCCACGACTGAACAAGTAGTTCTCGCTGACACTGATGTGGCTCAGTTGCACAAGGAACCAACTCCTTCAATAAGTAGATCATACCTCATAGGTGGTCTCAAAACTCTCTCGGATCTTCTAGGAGCTTGTATCTCCACTCTTGGCTCTTCGGGTGTAGGTTCTACAATTGTGTGTGTCTCTCGAACCTCTTCGTGTTCTATCATCTCCCCATTTCTATCCAATAGAAATTCCTTTTCCAAAAAAGTTACATCCCTAGAAACAAACACTTTTGTTTCTTGAGGATGATAGAAATAATATCTAACTTAATTCCTTGGATATCCCACAAAGTAACAAAAAATGAATCTACTATCCAATTTATCTCCTACTACTTGCTTTACAGAAGCAAGGCATCCTCATATTCTAAGATAAGAATATTTGGGAGACTTACCCATCCATATCTCATATGGTGTCTAATCAACTGCTTTTGAATGGACATTATTCAACAACAGTATTGCTGTCTCAAGTGCATATCCACAAAATAATGGCGGAAACTCTGTGAACACTATCATAGACCGAACCATGTCCATCAAAGTCCGGTTACCACGCTTTGAAAGGCAATTCAATTGTGGTATAGAAGGCAGAGTTCACTGCGAGAGAATCCTATTCTCCCCAAGATACTCTTGGAACTCGGCACTCAAGTACTCACCATCTCGATCCGATCAAAGTGACTTGATGCTTTGTCCCCAACTGTTTCTCTACTTCATTTCTGAATTCTTTGAACCTTTCAAAGGCTTCAGATTTATATTTCATCAAATACACATACCTATACCTTGAAAAATCATCGGTAAAGGTGATGACGTAGGCATGTCCATGCTTAGTGGTGATGTTAAGTGGACTGCACACATCGGTATGGGCAAAATCTAATAATTATTTGGCTCGCTCCATGTGGCCCTTCAAGGGAATTTTAGTAATCTTTCCTTTTAGACAGGATTCACAAGTCGTGAGAGAATTAATATCAGACAAATCAAACATTTATACTCTCACTACCTTGTTCATTCTTCGTAGGGAAATATGTCCTAATCGAGCTTGCCATAATTGTGTCGAATTTAGAGTATCTTGTTTTTGCTTGTTTGTTGTTGTTATTTCTTGGATATTTTTTAGTGAAATATCTTTCAATTTTAAGTTATAGAGATAATTTTCAAGTTCTCCCGTACGAATCAAACATTCATTCTTGTAAGTGTTGCAAACAACTTTGCTAAATAAACAAGAATATCCATCTTTATCAAGCATAGAAATGGAAACAATGTTTTTCACCAAATCAGGTACAAACAAAACAATTCTTAAAATTAACTTAAAATCATTGTTCAACAATAAGTAAACATCTCCTAGAGCCTTGGAAGCAACTCTTACTTCATTGCCCATCCTCAAGAATGTTTCACCTTCCCTAGTCTTCTACTTTTTTCCATCACCTACAAATCATTACAGAGATGTGAGTCACAACCGATATCTAATAACCAAGAAGTAGAGTTAATTGAAATGTTTACTTCAATGTATAACATACCATTTCTAGAACCTTTATGGGCAAGATACTTTCTGCAGTTACGTTTCCAATGTCCAGGCTTCATGCAGTGATGACAGATATCAACAGTCTTGTCATCCTTAACTGGTATGGCTACCACAGTAGGACTCGGAGATTGCCTTTTCAAGGGCACATTCTTCTTGGGACGTTGGAAAGAATGCTTCTTTCCCTTCCCGTGTGGACCAGTCTTCGAACCAGATTAAGAACCCACAAAAAGAACTGACTTCTCTTTCTTGATGGTAGACTCAAACGTAACAAACATGTTCACCAACTCCTCAAGGATAGGCTCCAGCTTTTTCATGTTGAAATTCACCACAAAAGGAACAAATGAGCAAGGCAACGACAAAAGCAACACGTCAGTGGTAAACTCTGATTGCAACATAAGATTCATGCCAATGAACTTGTCCACAAGCCCAATCATCTTTAGGCCATTCCCATGGACCGAATCCCCATCTCGCATGCGTAAAATGATTAGCTCCTTGATGGTAGCATGCCTAAGAAGTCGTGTTTACTTACCAATGAGCCCTTTGAGATGCAAATGAATGTCAGCAGCATTCGTAGCATCTTCAAAAAACCTCTGCAGTTTATCATTCATAGAAGCCTGCATATAACACTTGGCTTTCAAGTCATGGTAAGATCAATCCTTGTAAGTCTTCAATTCCTCATGAGTGTAACTAATCAGAGCCTCAACAAGGGGAGACTCAATGAGTGTATATGCTATCCTTTCCGAATTCAAGACGATTTTCAGGTTTCTTGGTTAATTGAGGTAATTAGGTCCGGTTAAAATTTGTTTGCCGAGTATTGCGTTCATCATGCATCCATTGTTGATGGAAGACATGGAGATTATAAACAACTTTAAAATTTCCCTTTGCGGGCTTGATATTAATTTTGAATTTTCTTCAAAATGGGGTTTTTTTAATTTTGAAAGGTCTCATCATTAATTTTATTTAAAATATCGTCATTTTTGATCGTATACTTGCCGAATTCATGCAACTTAGTTATTATAATAATAATAACACACATACTCATTATTTATATTATATCATTCATATATTATAAACAGTAAACTACCAAGGATGATCAATCACCCCAATACTAATGGCCCGTGTAAGCCAAACACGGGCCTAAGTCCAATCCTAGGGAATGCATGTGATGCAAATGTATAATTACGTAAGCTTCCATTATTTACATGTTTTCAATCTTCGTAATCATCAAGGCCCACCATCTTCCACTATATTAATATTTACAAATAAATATAAATGGCAAATAGGGATACATCTCATGGGGTGGGAACATGCTATAAACCAAACTCACTTATAAATTGATAATTATTACAATCTTTCAATACAAAATATCCTACATACATCTAGCAAATTGAGCTAGGGCCTTTGATCATCCTTCATGCATAATATCACATATCATACACCATCAATTAGTTATCACAATAATCAATTGATCCAATCACTAACCGCCATGATTATAAAGTAAATTAACAAAGTAAACAAACTTCTTTATTTACTTTCTAATTAATTTATATATAACCGAATTTCTTGTAAATCACCATTTACTATAAATAATTAAAGTTAAACTTCAATTATTTATTTTATGAGAAAATATATGCATATTTTTTAAAATTTAAACTTAAAGGTCCAAAAAAAAATTTTCACCAAAAATTATTTGGCCCATTTAAATTTCAAAAAATATATTAACCATATAATGGCCTAACGACTCAAAGCCCATGGCACTTTGATGTTTCAAAACACTTTTGGAAAACCTAGTCGTCATCGTCGTTGCCGGAGATCCGTCACCGGATTCCGGCGAACGCACACAAAAAAAAAATTTATTTAAAAGGTGGGGACGTTTCAGTTACCCTTGCAGCCCGAAATAGGTAGGCCCTCGGGAAGCCCTAAATGACCAAATGGGCAACAACAAGGTGTCGAAACATCCCTCAAAGCCGGCCAACGATTCATTGTGTCTATTTTTAATTTGGTTAGAAATAGATATCAACATAATATCATGTATTTGCTACACAAAAAGTGATTATGGGTGCCCGAATGTGCAACAGTAGTTTTAAAAATCATTTATAATAGCAAAACCCAAGCACATCACACTTATTGTGTAGCAAATACAAATAAAAACACAAAAACATAGAGAGTGCTTTAGAGATTTACCTATCAATCACAAAGATTGATGATATCTACAACTAAGTTGTTAAACAACTTAACTCTTGAATGGTAGACAAATCTTTAAGCCTCTCTTGAGCACTCCTTGCTCAAAATCAAGCTGTAACGTCCGAAAAACCAACATAAGTAAATCACATGCATGCAAAATTATTTTAATTACTTAACTGTTTATTTTAATTGATTTTAAATATTTACTTGATGCATATGATATGATTAAAGATATGATTGAATGATTATATGACATGATTTCATGAAATTGAAGTATTTTACCCGTATATTCGATAATAGGCAAGGGGAAAGGAGATTGGAAGCGATCAAGATAAGAATATTTATTTTCCACTAAATATTTTCAAGGCTTCCTATTATGAATAAAAATGATTAAATTATTCTACAAATTTTAGAGTTCGAATTATTTTTGCGAGTCGAGCTTGATTTTTCACGGAAAGCCGGTTTGGGCAAACAATGGACTTTTAAAATATCAAAGGGATTATTTTTGAAAAGTAATTTTTATAAACTTATATTATTTATTTAAATAATAGTTATTGGACTAAATTTAAATATTTAAAATAGGCCTAATTGCTTCTAAGCTTACAAGCCCAAAACTAAAACCCATGCTGCCCGAAATAGGCAGGCTGCCCGAAATGGGAAACAACATGGTACCGAAACATCCCTCAAATCCGGACAACGATTCGTTGTATCTATTTTTCATTTGGTTAGAAATAGACCTCAATATAATATTATGTATTTGCTACACAAAAAGTGATTATGGGTGCTCGGAATGTGTAACGGAAGTTTTAAAAATCATTTATAATAGCAAAAACCAAGGACACCACACTTAGTGTGTAGCAAATACAAATAAAAACACAAAAACATAAAGAGTGCTTTAGAGATTTACCTATCAATCACAAAGATTGATGATGGATCCAACTAATTTGTTAAATAACTTAGCTCTTGAATGGTAGAAAAATATACAAGCCTCTCTTGAGCACTCCTTCCTCAAAATCAAGATGTAACGTCTGAAAAATCAACATACGTAAATCACATGCACGCAAAATTATTTTAATTACTTAATTGTTTATTTTAATTGATTTTAAATGTTTACTTGATGCATATGATATGATTAAAGATATGATTGCATGATTAAATGATTATATGACATGATTTCATGAAATTGAAGTATTTTACCCGTATATTCGATAATAGGCAAGGGGAAAGAAGATTGAAGGCGATCAAGATAAGAAAATTTATTTTTCACTTAATATTTTCAAGGCTTCCTAATATGATTAAAAATGATTTAATTTTTCTGCAAATGTTAGAGTTAGAATTATTTTTGCGAGTTGTGGGGCCCCGGGTACGACATCTAATATTAATGATTATAAAATAACAAGCCTAAATGATTGAGTAAAATACATAATTTGTGGTTCACAAATCCACGTAAACATCGTCAAAGTAATTTAAAATGTCTCTAATGTTTGAAATATAAATTTTCAACATGCCCAAAATACACTAATGAGCCAAAGTAATCCAAACATCATAAAATAGCTCCTAAGACCCGAGAATCCCACTCTAACTCGTATCTCCTCGCCTGGAACTAGACTCTTGTATCCCAAGCCTCGCCTCACCTACCGTCAAGCACATGAAAACAAGATGTAGCCGACGTGCCGGTGAGTATAAACCCAATATTATACAATCAATAACAAATGAGAATTAAAATTTCACATAGTTCATATAAACTCATAAAGATGCAATATAATGCAATATATGATCAGAAATTGTGGCTATCAATAAATTTCAAGATTAAGTGAATCATCTGGTCATAGGGTACCCAAGGGAATAGAATCACCCAGCAACATCAACCGAATCATCCGCTCGGGGTGGGTGCTGTGTTCTAAAATCCCAGGACTATGGTGCGCCTACAGAGAGTGTTCAGGTCATAGCAGCGACCTCTGCATACACTATGCCAACTCAACTATAGCTCCATACGTCAAACAAATCAATAAATCAAGGCGAGCTCTGCCATATCAAATCTGTATCGACAAGTAACTCAATATGCAATGTAATGATGAAAATAGATATCATCATCTCAAGACAACAATCATCATCAAATCACAAGTTATTCATCGAGCCATAGAATTTTCAAATTAAAATAAAAATGATAATTTTATCTCGTATGTTACCGACCGTAACATACATTTCGAATATTACAAACAAGAGATCAAAATAAGTCTTGAACCCTCGCTGTCTACTAGATTCTCTATCAACCAACTTAAAGTAAATAATCTTGAGCTAACCCAAGTCAATACTTTAACTGAATCTTGAATATATAAATCAAGAACTCGGATTACTTATCAACACAGAGCAATTTTCGTACAAAATTCATAATTAATTTGGTACAGTCTCAATTCAAGATCTGTAAATATGAAATAAAACTCAATGCTTAACAATTCTTCTTCACAAACTTTTGTCAAATAAAGTCATTTACTCAGTCGTTCATAATCTGAAACATACAACATAATTTTCGAAATTCTGCATCAGTACAAATCTGGCATAGTTTAGTATTTCGATCATAACTCCCTCAATACTCAATGGAATCAAGCCCATTTTATATCATTTCGAAGACAAGACAATGTTTTATAACTTTCATTCGAACATCAAATCCAGAATTCCAACCAATAAATCCAGAATTCGAATAAACAGAAGGCATGTACACAAACTCGGGATTGTAGACCAGGTTTAGTAAATATAGCATATCTCTTTCATTTCTTCATTGATTTGAGTGATTCTTGAACCAAATCGAAGCTAACTCGATTATTTACAAGTTTGGTGAAGACCATAACTCCAAAATCCAAACACAACTGTCCCATATACTCAAAATACAGAAGGTATAAAAACCGTTCTATGGAAATAAACAAGAAACCATTCTCATATCCCTTTTAAATTCAAACACCCTCAAATACAACATCTTAAACATCTTAATATCTCAAGTATCAACTCAAATATCAATTATAAATTTCAACCCATTTCCAAACTTGAAAAAAAATCGAAAAAACTTACATCCTTGTGAAGCCCGTGATGAGAGGTTCACAAATCTACCTTCATTTCATAATTTTCTTGAAGAAATCTCCCATAGATTGAAGAAAAAATGTAGAAAAAGGAAGGAGATGGATGAGGATTTGCTTGGAGGATAAGGAAATGATTGAGAATGAGTTGTGGAAGTCAAAGTGAGCTTAAAAAATCAATTTTCGCATCTGTTAGCGCTGCAGCGCCACTTTTCAGCGCCTCAGCGCTAAATTTGTGCAGCCAGCGCTTGAATAGTAACCTTGTGAACAGTAACTTTTTTTTAAAAATTTTTTTTCTAATTTTTTTTTTATTCGGGCATTACACAAACAATGAACTTTTAAAATATCAAAGGGATTATTTTTAAAAAGTAATTTTTATAAACTTATTTTATTTAATTAAATAATAGTTATTGGACCAAATTTAATTATTTAAAATAGGCCTAATTGCTTCTAAACTTGCAAGCGCAAAACTCAAGCCCATTAACATGTTGCATAAAAATTATAAATAGAACTTCGAGGCTTTCAAAACATCATTCTTCAACACCAACAGCAGCCAGAATTTCTCACTTACACACACACAAAAATCGAGAATTTAGGGAGGAAGGAAAGTTAGGCTTCTTCGTCATCCGGTCGTCCAACTTCACACCCGAGCCGACGATTGTATATTCGAGCATTATAAAAGCAAAAACACGTTTTTCTAAACTCTTTTAAACATCATAAGAATCATAATATTCATGATTTTATTGTTTATGCATGAAAAATATGGGTGTTCGACTATGTTTACAGTAGGACAATTATTTTCAAAAATATGATGAATTTACGCTTGTTTTGCAAATGTTATGATTCCAAGGGATAGGCTACTAAGTAGGGATGATTTTTTATTAAAACATGAACAAAATTAAAAGGAATAAACAAGGATGGAAATCGAGGGGAAGGATAAGGAGAGGAACTTAGGGTTTTTGAGTCATCCATGTGCACTAGGAAGTTGGGGGTCGGCTGCTGTGCATGTCCTGTTGGGGCTCGGCCAGGGCTGGTTCAGGGACTGTGTTGGTCCCAATCTAGGGCTGATTTGGTCCTAGGGCGGCTAGGGTTCGAGGTAGTGGCTAGGGAAGAGTCTTAGTGAACTAGGACTCTCCCCCACCCCCCACGCAAATGCAGGGCAAGAGCGGCCAAAGGGGCCCGCAGCAGCGGCCAAAGGGGCTCGCTACTAGGGCTGGGTTTCTCAGGGTTGGTCCATCAAGGTCCCATGGAAGTGGTAAGGGTTTGTGTCATTGGTTGGTGCAGGGTGGCTCGACGTGGACTCGAGCTTAGTGTGGAAGAACATCATGAAGCGCGCGGCTGTTGTTCTAGCTTCAGGCCTCCCGCAGTCCTGGTCAGGGGTCTGTGCTTGCATTGGTTGGGTCTGGGCGTGGTCCATGGTCGGTGAGGGTCAGGTGGGCTCGGTGGTGGCTGTGGTAAGAGAGTCCTACTTATCCAAGGGTCCTAGCATAGGAGTAAGTTCACGCGCAACTTGCAACTTTTGTTGGCTCGGTTGGTTGGCTCGGGTTTGGCTTGAGGTGGCTCGACCGTGGCTCGAATAAATTGGGAGATGGCTCGGGTTGTTCAAGTAACGGTCAAAAACGAGATTTAAAGAATAAAAATTTGTACCATGGGTCCACGGGGGTGGTTCATGTAATAAAAAGTCTATGTTTAAAGTTTGGGAAGAAACTATCATGTTTTGATTTTATTCGGGAATTAAACGCCTCACGAATTGTTAATTAAAAAATTAATTGAAAATACTCTATTTAAGCTGAATAAAATTATGAAAAATTTTATTTAAGCTTAAATAATTATTTGGGATAAGCCCATGTCATTAAAAGTAAGAAAAAGATAAAATCGAGAAATTTTACGTCTAGGGGCAAAACAATCATTTTACACTTGGGAATTTCGTAAAAGTTTGGCAGCGTCCAGAAGGATCATAATGCGTGTTAAATGATTTAAAATGATGATTTTATTGAAATTATGTCGTTTTATGATTTATGGTAAAGTTTTACAATTGTTACATTTAAAATGTTATTTTTGGAAAGCTATGATATTTTATGCTTTTTAAAAAAATTAAAAATACTTTTAGGGATGTGAATTGACTGTGACAAAGTATATATGATATATGAGGGAACCATTTTAAGAAGGAACAATGAACTTATAATTTTGTGGTGATATCGGGAGGGACAAGGCTCCAGAGGGACCCCGTGTATGGGACAAGGCCCTAGAAGGACCCTGATGATCATATTTTCATGGTGGGGCCTAGTGCCCACCCCCATGGGCCATGTAGAGTTAAAGATTGATCAGTCGACCGAAGAATAAAAGTTAGTCACTTTCAAGGATCAAACTTCACTCAAAACGATAAAGGATGCAAAGCTTTAGGGTTAAAATGATTTTATGATATATGATTTATTTATGCTCAAAAGCTATTTTAAATGATTTATTTATGCTCAAAGCTATTTTAAATTGTTTATTTATGTTTAAAGCTATTTTAAATAAAAATATGATTTTTAAATTCATGTGAATGTATCAGTATTATTTGCTATTCATGTTTAGAACGTGAAGAGTCTTCAAACTCTCACTATGTTTGTATGATGCAAGATTTGATGATTTGAGGAGTCGCTGACGCTTTAGTGGATCGAGTGCTGCAGCACACTCTCATAGGCCGCAGTATACTCCTGAGGGCCTTTTATTTTCACACTATCTTGTTAGATATAAAGATTTAAAACATTTATGTTAATGATTTTATTAGAGATTTATTTTACGCTCTTGAGATTTTAGTTGTTAATTTATTATGATTTATGATTATGTTAAGTTATTATGTTTTGCAATTTTTGAGTTTATTAGTAAATAAAAGAAAAAAATTTCGATGTCGTTTCAGTTTGTATCAGAGCCAAGGTTTTCCCCAAATGGTTGTGTACTGTCACTCCGAGAAGCTCAAGAAGTAACGCCTCAAATATGCGTGTTTTATTTCTTTATATTTTATATGCTAAAATTCTTTTAAAATGCTTTCATGAAACATGATGTAAATGTTAGTTGCATGCTGCATGAAAGATTTTTAGTGCATGTTGTTTACGTGGTTAGGACGAGGTATACACAAATGCCTCTTAGAAGGATTTTACGTAGGAATGATGATGTTAGACATGAGGAGGAGATTCCACAGCCTCCACCTAATCATGATGCTATTTCACGTGTACTAGCTGGTATGGCTCGTTTATTAGAGCAACACGTAGGAAATGGAGCGAGGGTTAGACCGGAGGATGCATATGAGCGTTTTAGGAGGATGAAGACCGAGGATTTTCATGGCACTAATGATCCATTCGTTGCTGGAGGATGGATTCGATCTTTGGAGGTTATTTTTCGTTACAAGGATATGGCGGATGCTGACCGAGTTTGTTGTACCATCTATCTACTAAAGGGCGACGCTTCCTTATGGTGGGAGGGAGCGGAGCGAGGGGTGAATTTTTGCGAATATGACTTGGGAAGAATTCAAAAGAGTGTTCTATGATAAATATTTCACAGCTGACATTCGTTCCACGCTTAGGAGAGAGTTCATGAGTCTTTGTCAGGAGGATTGGTCTGTTGCCGAGTTTGTGCAGAAGTTTTAGAGGGGCTTTCAGTTTGTGCCCTTGATTGCGAATGATGCTGCTGAAAAATTACGGTTGATGTCGACTATCCGTCATGATGTGATGGTTGACGATCTTACAAATTATACTACTGTCGTCGCCAAAACTTTTAGAGCCGAGTAGTCAGTTAAAGATATAGATTGTGAGATGCAGCGAAAGGGGAATCGTGAGATGCAGCGAAAGGGGAATCGTGCTCAGCAAGCTCTTCAGAATAATAAAACGACTTATATGGGACCACCTAAGCAACCAGAACCACTAAAACCACAAGGACAACCACCTAGGGAGAACATTCCAAAGAATGATGAGAAACCATTGTGCAAGGTGTACAATCGTTCACACTATGGCAAGTGCATGTGGGGCACATATAAGTTATTCAAGTGCAGGAGAATTCGGACACAAGGCTAGGGAGTACCCAAAGTTCAAGCAACCAACAGTTGGAAGGGTCTATGTGATGCAATCTGAGGAGGCCGAGGCAGAGTCGGCACCACACTGATTTCTAGGTAACCTATTTGTTTAACATTTTACTACAGTTTTTATTGCATGAAATGTTGAAATTGGTTATGGAATTTTTGGAAATGATGAAGAGCTTAGAGGAGAATAGGTTGCATGCACAACTTCAGCTGGATTTAGGAATCAACATTGGGAAATTTTGGGCTAGAAATTCAATTTTCGATATTTGAGAGTTAAGTTTGAGGTGGATAAGAGAATCTAAGCTTTGCAATCATCAAGACAAGGAAAATTTCGAGTACAACATTCTTTGAGGGGGGAGATTTCTAACTTCCGAAGAACCAACCTACGTAAACCACATGCTTGAAAAATTATTTTAATTACTTAATTGTTTTATTTAATTAATTTTAAATGGTTACTTGATATATATGATATGATTAAAGATATTATTGCATGATTCAATGATTATATGACATTATTTCATTAAATTGAAGGATTTTACCCGAATATTCGATAATAGGCAAAGGGAAAAGAGACCGGAGGCGACAAAAAAAAAATATTTATTTTCCACTAAATATTTTCAAGGCATCCTAATATGTTTAAAAATGATTTAATTATTCAAAAAATGTTAGAGTTCGAATAATTTTGCGAGTCGAGCTCGATTTTTTCTCGGGAAGCCGATTTTGGTAAACAAGAGACTTTTAAAATATCAAATAGATTATTTTTTAAAAGTAATTTTTATAAACTTTTATTATTAAACTAAATAAGAGTTATTGTGTCCAATTTAATTATTTAAAGTAGGCTCAATTGCTCCTAAGCTTGCAAGTCCAAAACTCAAGCCCATTAACATATTGATTAAAAATAAATTGGACTCCTAGGCTTTCAAAACACCATTCTTCAGCACCATTAGAAGCCAAAATTTCTCATTTGCACCCACACAAAAATAAGAATTTAGGGATGAAGGAAATCTAGGGTTCTTCGTCGTCCGGTCATCCAACTTCGCACCCTCGCCGATGATTGAATATTCGAGCGTTATAAACGCAAAGGCAAGTTTTTCAAAACTCTTTTAAACATCATACGAATCATAATATGCATGATTTAATTTTTTATGCAAGAAAAATACGGGTGTTCGACTATTTTTACGGTAGGACAATTATTTTTAAAAATATGATGAATTTACACTTGTTTTGCAAACATTATGATTCCAAGGGATAGGCTGCCAACTAGGGATGATTTTTGATTAAAACATGAACAAAATTAAAAGGAAAAAGCAAGGCTAGAAATAGAGGGGAAGGCTCAGGAGAGGAACTTAGGGTTTTTGAGTCATCCATGTGTAATATGAGGTTGAGGGGTCGGCTGCTGTTCATGGGCTGTTGGGGCTCAGCCAGGGCTGGTTCATGGGCAGCTATGGTCTCGGTCTAGGGCTGGGTTTGGTCCTAGGATAGCTAGGGTTTGAGGTAGTGGCTAGGGAAGAGTTCTAGTGAACTAGGACTCTCCTCCCCCCACGCACATGCAGGGTAGCAGTGGCAAAGGGGGCTCGCTGCTGGGGCTGGGTGGCTCAGGGTTGGTCCATCAGGGTCCCAGGGAAGTGGTCAGGGTTCATGTCATGGGTTGGTGTAGGGTGGCTCGACGTGGACTCGAGCTTAGCGTGGAAGGACATCATGAAGCGCGCGGCTGTTGTTCTTACTTCACGCGGCTCGCTGCACTGGTCAAAGGTCTGGGCTAGGCTTTGTTGGGTCTTGGAATGGTCCATGGTTGGTGAGGTTCAGGTGAGCTCTGTGGTGGCTCGGGTAGGAGAGTCCTAGTTAGACAAGAGTCCTACCGTAGGAGGGAAGTTCACACGCAGCTTTAATCTTCTGTCTAGGAGAATTTACGCAAGTTAGGGTCGGGTTATAAGGGTCAGGGTTTGTTAGGAGAGTTCCTAGGTGGTTTGGCTCGAGTTTGGCTTGAGGTGGCTCGACCGTGGCTCGAATAAATTGGGAGATGGCTCGGGTTGTTCAAGTAAGGGTCAAAAACGAGATTTAAAGAATAAAAATTTGTATCATGGGTCCACGGGGGTGATTCATGGCTCACGAGGGTATTTATGTAAAAAATATATGTTTAAAGTTTGGGAATAAAATATTTTTTTTTGAATTTATTCGGGAATTAAACGCCTCACGAATTGTTAATTAAAAGAATTATTTTAAAATCCTCAATTTAAGCTAAATAAATTTGTGAAAAATTTGATTCAAGCTTAAATTACTTGGGATAAGACCATGTCAATAAAAATGAGAAAAATATAAAATCGATAAATTTTACATCTAGGGGCAAAACAATCATTTTACACTTGGAAATTTCGTAAAATCTTGGTAGCGTCCGAAGGATCATAATGCATGTAAAATGATTTAAAATGATAATTTTGATGAAAATACGTCATTTTTTGATTTATGGAAAAGTTGTGCAATTTTTACTGTTACAATGTTGTTTTTTGGATGTTATGATAATTTTTGCTTTTAAAAGAAAATGAAATATATTTTGAGAGATGTAAATTGCCTGTGACAAATTATATATGATATGTGGGGGATCCTTTTTAAGAAGGAATTCTAACATATGATTTTGTGTAGATTTCGTGAGGGACAAGGCCCAGAGGACCCCGTGTACAGGACAAGGTCCTCGAGGGATCCCGACGATCGTATTTTCATGGTGGAGAGTAGTACCCACCTCCATGGGCCATGTGGAGCTGAAGACTGATCAGTCGACCAAAGGATAAAAGCTAGTCACTTTCAAGGATCAAACTTCATCCAAAATGATAAAGGATGCAAAGCTTTATGATTAAAATGATATTGTGATATAAGATTTATGTATGTTCAAAAGCTATTTTAAATGATTTATTTATGCTCAAAGATATTTTAAATTGTTTCTTTATTTTTAAAAGTTATTTTAAATAAAAATATGATTTATAAATGCATGTTAATGTATATGTATTATTTGTTATTCATTTTTAGAACGTGCTGAGTGTTTAGACTTACTAGGTTTGTATGATGCAGGATTTGATGATTTGACGAGGTGCTAATGCTTGAGTGGATCAAGTGCTGTAGTTCACTCCGGAGAGCCTTTTATTTCTACACTAGCTTGTTAGATAGAAAGATTTAAAAAATTTATGTTAATGATTTTATTAGAGAATTATTTTACGCTCTTGAGATTTTAGTTGTTCATTTATTATGATTTATGATTATGTAAAGTTATTATGTTTAGCAATTTTCGATTTTATTAGAAAAAAAGTCGAGGTTGTTTCAAAAGCCCACCACCAACAAGCTAGAACCATCTTAAATTGCACTAGGAAATGCAAGGCATTTTCCTTGAGAAGTTTTCTTTTTAATTCATCAAATGAATAAGCAAAATTTTGGAGAAAAATTGGAAGGAAGTTTCGGCCATGTTATGGAGGAGAGAAGGGGATGAAAAAAAATCTTGGTGCTTACAAAAGGTAAAGTGCATCTGAGAGACATGCCTTGTTTATTGAAAAAGTTGTCTCCCACCCTTCATTTCCCCATGCATGTTATTTGTAGAGCCCAAATGGAATTAATTATTACAACCAATACTCTGATCAGAGATTTTAAACTACATACACATGAGATCACATAAGATATCCATACCCGATGGTAAGGGATGAATCCCCGACTAAAATTCATCTACTCCTATATGTTTCGACAAAACACCCAACCTTGCCACCTGATGACCCCAAAAGAGTCGGTAACAAGTCAAAGTGCAATGCTAGCATATAGAGTCTGAACGTTGTCTCAAGTCATCAGGAATAATTTTGTACAATAATAAACTAAGACGTTTCCACTCGATAAGTGAGAATCACTTGAAAATCCTTTATGAAAGGTTTTTCAGTGCACTCTACAAGGAGCACCTATCCGCATGCTCGGACATCACAATGTCCCCGACCAATGAAACATGGTACTCTCATCGCAATCACTAGTCTCAAGCTCGAGCGGCCTTTATCCTTCTTAGCGGCGGCTGAATCGACTAGGAACTGTTTAGAATATACATTATTCAAATATGAGTTTCATGATACTCATCATGTGAGCATCTCATATCCTTTCTACTATTTGTATATTCAAGGACTTTATCTATGAAACTAGCATGGGTATACAGATAGAGAGATGCAAAAACAATAATTTCAAAAATAATTAAAATAATTATTGTTTATACATAGAGTTTCAATATCAACTCTCGGCCAACACTTGGCTCGACGGGCACCTACTATAACACACTAAGGGTAACTTTGGTTCCCAACTCCCTTCGAAATCGATCACGCAGGCTCGGAGTAGATCCTCAAAAATTTGTATGACTCTCTCAAACTGACCGTCTGTCTGAGGATAAAATGCGGCACTAAATAGTAGCTTAGTCCCCAATTCTGCATGTAGATTATTCAAAAATGATAAAGTGAAACGTGTGTCTATGTCCGACACTATAGACAATGGAATCCCATGCAGTCTAACTATCTCTCAAATATATAGCTCTGCATACTTTGAAAAAATGGTCTTCAATGGCAGGAAATGTGCTGATTTTTTAAGACGATCCACTATTTGTAGAGTAGGTGCCCGTCGAGCCAAGTGTTGGCCAAGTGTTCACAATGAAACTCTATTTATAAACAATCTTTATTTTAATAATATTTGAAATTATTGTTTTGGCAAATCTTTATCTGTATACCCATGCTAGTTGCATAGATAAAGTCCTTGAATATACAAATAGTAGAAAGAATACGAGATGCTCATATGATGAGAATCATGAAACTCAAATTTTGAATACTATATATTCTAAACAGTTCCTAGTCGATTCAGCCGCCGGTAAGAAGGATATAGGCCGCTCGAGTTTGAGACTAGTATCTGCGATGTGAATACCATGTTTCATTGGTAGGGGACATTGTGATGTCCGAGCATGCAGATAGGTGCTCCTGGTAGAGTGCACTGAAAAACCCTCCATATAGGACTTTCCAAGTGGTTCTCACTTATCGAGTGAAAAAGTCCTAGTTTATGGTTGTACACTATTAGTCCTTATGACCTGGGACAACATTGAGATTCTATATGCTAGCATTGCACTTTGACTTGTTTATTGACTCTCATGGGTCATCAGGTGGAAAGGTTGGGTATTTTGTTGAAACATATAGGATTCGATGCATTGTAGTCAGAGATTCACCGCTTACCTTCGGGTATGGATATCCTATTGATCACATGTATATGCAGTATGAAATCTCTGATCAGAGTATGGTGGTAATTATGAAAGGGGTTTCATAGATTACACCATCGATGCAACTACGACATGACACATAGTATCGATTCTTTGACAGCTCTCGATATACCAATAGTTGTCGAATTGGTCGGGATATATGAGTTGAAGGGACCGTACTGTACGCTAACCATAATTGAATGGTTCTTGCAGGCACTATCATTTGATACCTTGGGAATCATGTAAGCGATGCTTCTAGCAGTTTAACATGATTGGTTGGGTACTATCAGACTTGAGTTCTGATGTTCTTATTAACAAGGAGTTGATAAGTAAGAATAAAGCAATAGGGGCATGCTCATATAAGAACATGTTCAGTCCTGAATCACATGGAGATGTGAACCCACGGCTAGTTGTATCAATGAACCATTGAGGGCCACACAAGTGCTAACTTTCTAGATCCCGTTGAGACGTTAAAAATAGTTCAATGTGTTGAACGGCTTATAAAGGAATTTATAAGCGTAAATAAAAATAGAAGTATGACTTCTATAAGGAGAATGTAACTTTTAATTTGAGGAAGTGTTCCTAAATTAAAAGTTGGCCAAACCAATAATGTATTTGAAAATTGTGATTTTCATAAACATTATTATGGGCTAAATTCAATTAATTCAAATGTTGAATTAATTAAATACTAGTGGACCTAGTAGAGTCAAAATAATTAAATTAATTCAAGTTTAGAATTAATTAAACAACATTGGGCCTTGTAGAGGCTAATTAGAAATAATTATTCAACTAGTGGCTTTAGTAAAATAAAGTAAGATTTAATTGGTCTAAAATTTGTTTGAAAAAATTAAATTAAAATTCATGGGCTTTCTTGCCCAAATAGAATTGCATGCTTGGGAAGTGAAAGGTTGGAGACAACTTTTTGAGTCAAAAGGCATGCATGCCTTAGGGACTCACTTTAACTTTTTGCACAACCAAGAAAAATGTTTTTTCCTTCTCTCCTCCTTACCATGGCCGAAATTTGAGTTGGTTTTTTCCTTCATTTTTGTTCTTCAATTGTTGAAGAAAACATACACTTCTCAAAGAAAAATCCTTCAATTTTTCTAGTGCAAAATTTGAAGGGATCTTCCTTGTTGGTGGTGGGCTTAATTTTTTAGCAAGGAGTGTTCATTGGAAGCTTGAAGAGTAGTCTTGCCATTGAAGAGCTAAGTTGTTTGATAACTAAGTTGGAACCATAATCAATCCTTGTGATTGATAGGTACATTTTTAAACACACTATGAATGACATAATTTCGTGTTATGTTATTTGCTACACTACTAGTGGGTGCTCGTTTTTTCACATGTTGAAAATCATTTTTTTTTAAACTTCCGTTGCGCATCCGGACACCGTAACCGATCCCCTTTCAAGTGGTATCATGAGCTATGGTTACAATTTTGGTGTAGTAAATACATGATATTATGTTGAGGTCCATTTCTAACCGCATGAGACAATCAAAACGACAAATCGAAGGCTGGTTTTTGGGGCGTTTTTGGGCAGCAAGTTACTGCCCATTTCGGGCAGCTCGGGCTGCCTGAGCGGCTGCGCATTTCGGGCAGCAAGGGCAGCCCGAGGGGCTGCCCGAACGGCCCACTTCAAAAATAATAAAAAAATTTTGTGTGCAAGTTAGCCGGAATCCGGCGACGGAGCTCCGGCAACGTCGATGACTACTAGGGTTTCCAAAAGTGTTTTGGAATATCAAAGTGTCATGGGCCTTGAAGTTGTTGGGTCATGTAACGAACCGTATTCTTTACTACTTAAAATTTACGAAAAAATTAAAAATTTTCTTGAATATAAACATCCATACGGTCGTCAACTCATCGCTCATAAAAATATCTTTGAAATCATCCAAAACCAATAAAACTTGCTAACAAAATACTTGTCCCAAACATCAAAAAAATCAGAGTATTTTAAACTTGCATAAAAATGTTAAAATAACATGGGCGGTCCTCGGGTCTAGCCTTCCGCTCAGTCCAAGCCTGCCCCTTGGTCGCCACCTCTGGTCTCCTCATAGACATCCTCACCTGCATCGATCAAGTCTAGTGAGTCTAAAGACTCAACACGTATAAACTGGAAATAGCAAGTACTACATAATAAAACTACATGCAACTTTAAAATGGAACATACATACTTGAAGATTGGATTTGAAATGAACTTGATCTTGCATACGTACATAGACGTGCCATAACTTGAAAGCTTTCATAAACATGCTTACTTACTTGATCATACTTAAACATACATGACTTCATTTTTGCGTAGAGGATGTTTCAAAGCAAGTGAACCATACATAATAAACGCATGATCAGACAAACCACAGTACTGGGCTGACAGGGACGTATCCACTGCCACATACATGAGATCCCCGTTCATAATTTAACGGGCTGGTTGGTCCCCGTTCATAATTTAACGCTTTCCAACCACGATCTAACCCGTTCATAATTTAACGGGGTGGAGAGGTCCGCGGCCACGTTCACCGACTTCCAAACCCATTCATAATTTGGTCACAAGACAATTAGTATACCTCAAAAACTTAAAATATTTTCTTGAACGTCAACATACTCACTTGGTGTTGAGGGATTCGTTGGACTTCGATCGGGGGCATTGCTGCACCTACTAATCATGAATTGGCATGCTTATCTGCGTAACTTAGACATAATTTCAAGCTTACATAAGAACTCATTCAATTCCTTATGACGTTGTAAATTCCCATGACTCAACTGCGTAAATCACTGAATTAAAACCATGCCATCAACCCCCCCCCCCCCCACCCAAAGCATACTATAGAAATTTTCCCCAAAGTTGTGAAGGACACGGACCCCGTGCCTACCTCCGTGTAGGGGTCCGTGTAGACTCGGATGAGAAGGCTCGAAAGGGAAGATGGACACGCACCCCGTGTCAGGGTCCGTGTAGACTCTGGAAAAAAGGCACTTCGGTGGAACAAGGGAACGGACCCCGTGTGGGGGTCCGGGTACCTACTGTGAACGTGAACTTACGAAAATTTTGTACATGTTTCGCTTAACATTCTAGACTCGATTGCGCGGACTATGAATCGACACTCCAAGGCTCATCCTAGCACGCCATAACCTCAAACCAAATTCGTACAAATCCCCAAGGCGACTATGTTCACCCTACGACACATACCATTCAAAACATCGTAATTGACATCAAAAGTTACCCACGACTTTTAATTAAATCGAGCGCCTATTAGCATGAACCGAAACCTCAAAAATACTCCCAACATCGTACTAAGCATACCTAAACGCAGCAACGATCATCCGACGATTTCCACGAAAAAAGCCATAACTCACTCAATTTTTGTCCAAATATTTCGAATTTACTGTCAAATCGAAGGTATCGAAAAGTTCTACAATTCTCTAGTTGAAAGTTTTATCAAAATATCGACTGAAAACTCGCAGTTTCAACCAGAACAGTAGAAACGTGATTTTTGATCCCTAAAATGGTTTCATAAGTGATCCCAACACAATTGCTCGAACTTCTACACATTGTACACATGGTTTTACGCATAAATAACAACGCACGCATAATATGACATGACCGATGCATCAAGAACAAATTATACGTGTCTTTTGATGATAAACTTTACCGAAACGGCGACACCGAAGCGGAGATAGAAGCGAGGTTAATCCGGGACGAACGTGACGCGATTTTCTTGCAATAAAATCGATCAAAACATGCTGAAAATTGACAAGGGAAGGGGCGGCTGCTGTTCTCCTCTTAGAACCCTAGGTTTTGCTCTTTAAAAAAATAAAAGAAGTGGAAATCTGAATGTGTGTGTGTGTTTAGGCGTTATTAGTGTGTGTAAAAGTGTGTGTGTGATTAATAAATTAGGAAAATCAATTAATTAAATAATAAATAAAACTATTTAAAATACTAACACTCTTTAAACTTTAAATAAAATCCCTCAATTAAAATAATGCACAAAAAAGAAAGAAGCTGTAAGGCTCGAGATTTATTAGTCTTCATTGATGAGATATTCGGAAGATATGAGTATGCATGACATGTAATGAGAGGCACTAAATGAAAAGATGAAGTGTTTCTTGAAGAAAAAGACCGCACATGCGCCTAGAGAAGCACCGCACCCGCGGTGGATAGGCAGAAAGTTGGCCATTTTTACAGTAGGGTCACCGCACCCGCGGTCCAGAAGCAGCGCACCCGCGGTGCATGGACAGAAAGTTGAATAGAATTACAGTAGCAACACCGCACCCGTGGTTCCAGAGGCAGCGCACCCGCGGTTCTGCTACAGTGAGGTCAACGCACCCGCGTTACAGGACTGAGCGCACCCGCGGTAGAAGCTTTCGGAAAAGTTGATGTATATCATTACACAGAGCGCACCCGCGGTTATGGAATGAGCACACCCGCAGTTATGGAATGAGCGCACCCGCGGTGCGACGTGCAGCATGAAAAATAAGCCACATTTCCTGGTGTTGCATGCAGTATATATATAAAAATTACACGCCTTTCCTTCACAAAATTCAGAAAAGGGTTGAAGATAAACGTGTTAGAATTTTAATCCGATTTCAGTACTGTGTTCCTATCGACGCAGGCTACAACTGGACGTAAGTTTTGTTACATTTAGACATGATTTGAATTTATGATATTGTCATAATTGAATACGAATCAGATATGATGTTTATGCTATAGTAGACATTGTATAATGGAAGTCAGATTAAAGAATAGATTGTTTATGCAATTGTTATGATTTTCGAAATATATTGATTGAGATTTGAAATCAGAGTACTGTTGTTACTGATTTTAAATATACCGATATTGAAATTATGAGTTGTACTGGTATTGATTATGAATTCTGGTATTATATCTGTGATGTTGAGATAGACGGGGTTATCGTGACTGTATTGTTATGCCGTTGAAACATCAGTTGATTTAGATTGATCAGATTCAGTAATGATCTCGAGTGTATCGTGATATCGTTTATATGAATTAGATTGTACCTTGTTCAGATATGGATCAGATTATATACTGAATTGAGTATTGATCAGAACAGGTTTTGAATCGAATTATATACTGATATTGTATTTATGCAATTGTCATTGCCAGACTGGTTATGGACAGATTGGAATACAAGACTTCGTCTTCGTCAGACAGGGAAGACAAAGGTATAATTCATGTTTTGTTTTGGGAAGACACAACTCAAATGAGATTCAATTTGAGTTTCCCAACAAAATCACATACTAGAATTGTTGTTCATCTTTTGATATGATTTGATTTGTTTATAGAATTATATTTAAATCTCTTGATATGGCGATGCCTTGTTTATAGATTTATATTCAAGCATTTGACATAGGAGAGTCATTGGAAGACTTGCCAAACTAGACGTTCGGAGTGTTGACGCTTCAGATCAGATTCAATCCGATTGTAGACATTCGATACAGACAGGACCGAAGTCTAGGAATAAGACGTACAGTTACCCCGATTGGGAGGGTAGGTGACAGACAGTGACGTCTTATTCACACCGGGATCCCTAGAGTTAGAGTCGAGTCGAGTCAAGATATGAATTGAATTGAGTTGCATGCTTATTTCATTTTGATTTCAGAGATTATGGAATCCATTGTTACTGCATGCTTATTTTGATTTTGTTTCCTAGACTATGAAACCTATTGTTATGAATTTATGCATGATAATATGCTTTATGAATTATATTGTGTATATGCATGTATACATGTTTTATACTGGGATTTATTCTCACCGGAGTATCCGGCTGTTGTCTTGTTTTGTATGTGTGCATGACAACAGGTGGGACAGGATCGGGGTCAAGAAGATGATGAGAGAAAATGAGTTAGAGTGGTGATGCCGGACTTATTGTAGACTTTGTTTAATACTTGAGATTTAGTAGTTGAACCTTAGACTAGTTTGAATAATTGTTGTACATTATTGTACTTTTATACTGGGATGTATATTAGTTAAATTCCATTACGTTCCGCACTTACATTTTAAAAGAAAAATTTTTAGACCCTGTTTATCTTAATTGATAATTAAATCCCAAAGATGATTAAGAAGATGATTAGCGTCCGGGTCCCCACAACAGGTGGTATCAGAGCGATAGATCCTTTAGACTGAGATAGAAGAGAATGAGCGGGGTAGATTGAGTTTTCTTTCCTTGCATGTTATTGCTAGCATGAGATTTATTTTAATGTTGAGTTACATTGTGTGTGCTAGCATGACATTATGCTTTACTGCTTTAAAATACATGTTATCTAATTATCTGATTTGAATTGATAATATGTATTATTGAGTATGAATCAGATTTGATTCTTGATCAGCAGTAAGATGAATAGAGAAAGATTGGAACAGATTTGTATTATTTGAGTACTAATGCTTTGATAAGCAGATATACCTCCACGGAGAATTCCAAAAAGGGGTAGTACTTCGACTGAACAGATAGATGTATCAGAAACTCAGATGCAAATACAGTTGGAAGAATTTCAGTTATTTCAGCCGCCGATTCTGAGTGGTGTCGAGACGTCTGAAGATTGTGAGAACTGGTTTGATGACATAGACATACTGTTTGATTTACTTGATTATTCAGATGAGCAGAGAATTTAACTGATATTCCACCAGTTACGAGAGACTGCCAGAAGTTGGTGGATTACAAGTAAAAGAATGCTAGAACAGAGATGTACAGTGATTTCGTGGGAAATATTCAGAACTGAATTTTATCGAAGATTTTTCTCAGTTTCGTACCGGGAGGACAAGAAAGCAGAGTTTGAGAATTTGAGACAAGGTCAACTGAATATTGAAGGATATGTTGCTAAATTCTCTACTCTACTGCGTTTTGCTCCTAATATAATTGGGAATGATGAAGTTGTAGCGGATCAATTCATCAGAGGATTGAACTCGGAGATAGTTGCATTGATGAATATGCAGCGACCTTATCATTTTGTTGATGCCTTGAGTAAAGCGAAGAGAGCGGAGGCGAGTCTGATTAGACAACTAAAAAGGGTGTGTGCGATGCAACCCCAGACACAGCAATCCCCTCTTAGATTTGATAAAGGCAGTACTAGTCGAATTAATTTTTGGGAATTAGACGTAACTATTAATTATTCGAGGATTACGACGACTTTAGGAGTAAGAAAATGTATAAATTTGGATTTTAAGTTTTGATGAAAGGTAAGATTGATTATGAGAATTGATTTTTGGGTAAATAAGTTTAAAATTATCGAAATTATGTTATGGGAAACTCGTAGCAGGAAATTAAGAATGCCAAGAACTTATGGGTTAATCGTAAGATTTTCGAAATTAAGAACCAATTAGGATGATTTTTGAGGAAATTAAGAATTTATTTTTTCAAATATTAAGGAATTTGGGAACTAGTTTAGCAATAAGCGAGAATTGAATGGGTTAAATGATAAAAATTTTCGATGATTTAGATTTTTAATAATATTTGGGACATTGGGATATCTTGGTTATATTATTATAAGGAATGTTGTTCATGGGTTTTTAAGGGTGAAACAATATTAGGCTTGAAAAATCTAAGCGTTAGCGGATGCGTTTGGGATTTAAGGTTGAAATATGATAAGTTGATGAATATTTTGAATATAAAATAAAGAAAATAATATACGATAAGTATGGTCGTCCATCTTTTGATATTGGAAATTTTAAGAAAAATTTAAATTTGAGGTTATAATAGTAACAACATTAAGTCATTTGGGTCTTTTTAAGTTGCGATTTGAAAAAAAGGATTTAGAAGGAAAATTTAATTGGGATCAAGGAGACGTAAGGACATTCTAGAACTTAAGTTTGATCAGAGTAGCGCAGCGGAAGCGTGGATTTTTGGATACTAGAACTAAGACTAAACTTCGGGTTATTAAGGATAAGCGAATTTCGAGGACGAAATTAAATTTAAGGGGGGGAGATTGTAACGTCCCGAAAATTTAAAGGTCCACGCAAACCACATGCATGCAATTATTAAATTATCTTGTATTTTAATTAAATGTTTTAATTGCATTAATTAATTATGTTGTGCATAATTGCATGTTTAAAATATATTTTTCTACATTGTTGCATTAAAATGTATTTTTAAAAAGGTTATTCTAGTTGCGATCGAGGAACGGAGACCAAGGACTGAAAAATAGAAAATGTTTTTTTATTAAATAGTTGTTTTTAATTAATTAAAATATGGGTGAGGCTTTTTATTATTTTTGAAAATAAGAGGTTTTGAGGTGATTTTATACGCCGGGACGTAAATTTTATCGGTGTTGGTTTTCAAATAAAATACGAGCTTTTTGGCAACCCGACTAATAAATTCACAAACTCATTTTTAACAAAACTATTTTAAAATTTTAATTAAATTCTAATTAATACTATTGGGCCTAATTGGTAGGCTTATTAGGCCTAAGCCTTGATTAGTAAATTAATTAGTATATAATATATTAAAACCTACCCTTAACCTCACACAATCACACGCCACTTTCTGAATTTTCTTCCCAAACTTACTCCAAATACACGAAACCATGCACACACATATCAATTGAAGAAAAAATCGTAAGCTTCAAGGGTTGGCAAGCCTTGGTCCTCCGCGTCATCGTTCTTCATCGTCAACGTTTATTCGTGCGTTTAAAACGCAAAGGCACGCCTTAATCTCCTTTTCTCATCTTTCACGCCATATTATTTGTTTGATACATGATTGCATGAAAAACATGATACAACTTTTATATTTTCGTTTTTATGGCTATACATGCACAAAACTAGTGTTTTCATCTTTTAAAACTCCTCATAATGATGCACAAAGGGGCTCCCATGGTAGGGGTACTTGAAGAGATGTTTTTCCACATGTTTAAGGGTCCCTAGGTGTATGTTTAAGGGCTGAAAAAAATAGGGAAGAAATAAAAACGAAAATAGACTCCTTAAGGGAAAGGACTCTTCGACTAGGAGTCTTTGAGGGTCACGGCTGCTAGCTACGGTTAGAGAGGGTCCAGTAGACTTAAGTGGGCTGCATAGGAGGGATGGGTAGAGGCTTGACATGGTGGGTAAGGGCTGGAGGCGAAGCTAGCCTAGGTTTGAATCATATTAGGACTAGGACTCTTGTGCAGAAAAATTCAGTAGCTTCCTAGGCATATTCAATGGACTTAATGGGCTGGTATTTGGTTTTATATGGGTTAGTTAGGTGTTATTAAGCTTTGGTTCAAGTTTGGTAAAGTTTGGTTAAGTTTCGAGTCCATACGAGTCAAAACTGAGAAGTACGTCTAAGTTTAAAAACGAATATGGAAACACCTAGATTTATGCTTGATAAAATTATGAAAATTTATATTTAAGCTCAAATAATTATTAGAAGTCTAAGTTTTTAATTTGGGAATTTTATATTAAGTTTTGGTTTAATTCAGGATTAAAATGCATTAATACATCACATTTAAATATTAAATAAAAGTCAGCGATTTATACCAATTAAAAATATGAGAAAATTAATTTAGGATTAAATAATTATTTGGGACATTTTAGAGTCATGAAATCAAGAAAAAGTCGAAAACGTAAAATGTCGAGTCCAGGGTAAAACGGTCATTTTACACCGAGAAATTAGTAAAGGTCATGGCAGTGCCCTAAATGCTATTTTTATGAAAATATGATTATTTTTAAATGTTTATGAATTGTTCATGATTAAATGATGATTTTTAAATATCTAAGGGATTTTTTTGATTTAAGAAGACATTTAAAATACATGTTGCATGCTTGGTTTCAAAAATGAAAAATGTAATGATATTCATGATTTTTCTAAAGTGATGTAGATGAAAAATGTTGAAGGATGTGAAATAATTGTGACTAATTCGTTAATGTTGGCGACGTCGTGATGGTTATGGTCCCAGTTGGAGCCCGACGATCGTGTTTCCATCATTGCGAATATGTGGTAACGGATATGTGGTAACGGTTTTGTGGTAACGGAAGAATGGGAATATCGTGAGGGGAAAAGGCCCCAGAGGGAGCCCATTTATGGGAAAATGCCCCAGAGGGAGCCCCGATGATCGTATTTCTATTCGAATCATGATAGGCTAGAGCCCAGTTGACCGGTGAGAGTGTTGCTGGTGTCCTCCGCCGCCCAGTACTGTGGTTTTATGTAGATGGATCCATCGACTCTCATGAGCATGATCAGGAAAGTCACAATTAACGATCTGAATTCAACAAAAGAAAAGGAAAATGTTTATGATCATGTTAAAAAGGTTTTATGTCATGTCATGTTGAGGAAAAGGAAATTCATGTTTGCATGTTATGAAAATGTTTATGTTTAAAGTTTTATGCATCATGAAAATGTTTACGAAAATGTTTATGTTTATGCATATTCATGAAAACGATATTTTAAGTACAAGTATTTTTAACCGTTATATGTTGACTGTATTACGTATTACTCGTTATAAAGATTATGGTGTGTTGATTCTTTAGACTCACTAGGTGTGAGGGATGCAGGTGGTATTGAGGGAGGACTTGATAAGTGATTTGACTGAACTGAAGGCGCACACAACCCGAGGACCAGCGCTTCTACTTTTTCCGCACTATGACTTTTGACTCATTCTTTATGATTAAAGATTTTTAATATTATTTATTTATGCATTTGATAGATTTTTGAGAGGTTTAGTATTGGCTATTCTTTTCAAATTATTGCTTTTTAGGTTTGGTAAAATATGCGACGATTTCATTTGATCACTATTGCACTTGGTTTTAAAATGCTAGTTGGTTAATGTTTAATTTTAAAGGGTAAAATATTTTTTAGAAGGTACATGGCCGAAAATTGAGTGTTAAAAAAAAAAAATTTCTAGTATTTTTAAAGCAATAAAAAGGGCAGGACGTTTCAGATTATGAATTCTGGTATTATATCTGTGATGTTGAGATAGACGGGGTTATCGTGATTGTATTGTTATGCCGTTGAAACATCAGTTGATTTAGATTGATCAGATTCAGTAATGATCTCGAGTGTATCGTGATATCGTTTATATGAATTAGATTGTACCTTGTTCAGATATGGATCAGATTATATACTGAATTGAGTATTGATCAGAACATGTTTTGAATCGAATTATATACTGATATTGTATTTATGCAATTGTCATTGCCAGACTGGTTATGGACAGATTGGAATACAAGACTTCGTCTTCGTCAGACCGGGAAGACAAAGGAATAATTCATGTTTTGTTTTGGGAAGACACAACTCAAATGAGATTCAATTTGAGTTTCCCAACAAAATCACATACTAGAATTGTTGTTTATCTTTTGATATGATTTGATTTGTTTATAGAATTATATTTAAATCTCTTGATATGACGATGCCTTGTTTATAGATTTATATTCAAGCATTTGACATAGGAGAGTCATTGGCAGACTTGCCAAACTAGACGTTCGGTGGTGTCGACGCTTCGGATCAGATTCAATCCGATTGTAGACATTCGATACAGACAGGACCGAAGTCTAGGAATAAGACGTACAGTTACCCCGATTGGGAGGGTAGGTGACAGACAGTGACGTCTTATTCACACCAAGATCCCTAGAGTTAGAGTCGAGTCGAGTCGAGTCAAGATATGAATTGAATTGAGTTGCATGCTTATTTCATTTTGATTTCAGAGATTATGGAATCCATTGTTACTGCATGCTTATTTTGATTTTGTTTCCTAGACTATGAAACCTATTGTTATGAATTTTATGCATGATAATATGCTTTATGAATTATATTGTGTATATGCATGTATACATGTTTTATACTGGGATTTATTCTCACCGGAGTATCCGGCTGTTGTCTTGTTTTGTATGTGTGCATGACAACAGGTGGGACAGGATCGGGGTCAAGAAGATGATGAGAGAAGATGAGTTAGAGTGGTGATGCCGGACTTATTGTAGATTTGGTTTAATACTTGAGATTTAGTAGTTGAACCTTAGACTAGTTTGAATAATTGTTGTACATTATTGTACTTTTATACTGAGATGTATATTAGTTAAATTCCATTACGTTCCGCACTTACATTTTAAAAGAAAAATTTTTAGACCCTGTTTATCTTAATTGATAATTAAATCCCAAAGATGATTAAGAAGATGATTAGAGTCCTGGTCCCCACAGAAGCTAATTTTAAAAGTTTCAAACTCTTAAATCACTAAATAAATAAATTTTAGGCTTTAAAATACTAACAACTTAGTAAGTCCTTTAAAATGCCCCATCCTCAACTTAAAATAAAGTATCAAATTTTAAATTGCCAAGAATCGTCCCCGGTCTCTTTTCCTCAATCCCGCCTCGAATAATCGCCTGAAACATGAAACTCGAAAAACATTTTAACGTGCATCACAATAAACATGGATAATTTAAATTAATGCACTTTCATAATTATGCATAGCTAAAACTCTTTTAAAATTAATTAAATGATTTAATAATTAAATGAATGCATGGATTAAACGTGCACTGAATTTGGGCACTACAGGTCATTAGATGGTTAACACAATTTGTGAATTTAAATGGGCCAAAATGTTTTTTGGTAAAAAACGATTTTTTGGGCCCTTAAGTTTAAATCCACAAAAGTTGTATATATTATCTCATAAAATAAAAATTTGAAGTTGAACTTTAATTATTTATAGCAAATTGTGACTTACAAGAAATTCAGTTATAAATAAATTAATTAGAAAGCATACAAAGGAATTTGTATACTTTGTTAATTTAGTTTATAATCGTGGCGGTTAGTAATTGGATCAATATATAATATTGGATCAATTAATTAATGTGATAATTAATTGATGATGTATGATATGTGATATTATGCATGAAAGATGATCAAAAGCCTAAGCCCAAATTTGCTAGGTGTATGCTAGGATATTTTGTGTTGAATGATTGTAATAATTATCAAATTTAAAGTGTACTTTGTTTCTGGCCCGTTCCCACCCCATGAGATGTATCCCTATTTGCCATGGATATTTATTTGAAAATATAAGTATAGTGGAAGATCAATATTGGAAGATGGTGGCCTTGATGATTATGAAGATCGAAGACATGTAAATATTTAAAGCTTATGTAATAGTTGCATTTGCATCCCATGCATTTCCCTAGCATTGGACCTAGGCCCGTGTTTAGCTCACACGAGCCATTAGTTTTGGGGTGATTGATAAACCTTGTTTTGTTTACTGTTTATAATATTTGCATGAAATGTTATAAATAATGAGTATGTGCGTTATTATTATGATAATAACGAAGTTGTATGAATCCGGCAAACATACGATCAAACATGGCGAGCTTTTAAATAAAAGTTATGATGAGACCTTTCAAATTTAAAAACACTCATTTTGAATAAGATTCAAAATTAATATCAAGCCGAAAAGGGGAATTATAAATTTGTTTATAATTTCCATGTCTTCCATCAACAATGGGTGCATGATGAACACTACTCGTGTTCGGGGTTCGGCTCTTATTATTGGGGGGGCCTTGGAAACCGGAAAGATGTGACATCCATTGACATGGTGATGTGAACTACGGGGAACTCCCATGATTCCGGCTCATATTATTGAGCGAACTCATGGCGACTGTCCATTAAGGTTCAACATCGATGGGTAAGGCCTTACACGTAAAGATGAACGACGTCATATTATTGGGTCCTAATCAAACGTGAGACAAAAGTTCACATAGAAGGTTGCATGGAGATGCAATTGGAAACTACCCTTTAGAAATTGTGATTGGCTGATATTATTCGGGATCATAATTCGCTAATTGGACCTTGCGTACCGACTGAGGAAAGGAGTTTCCCGTTTTCACTAAAGGGTAGTGAAAAATGTCAAAACAGTGGGAGTAAAAATTTATGAGGTAAAAGTCCATACTTCATATCTTTCTAAATATTTTAAAATAGTCATTAACATTTATCTGTTTTACTTTTCAATACTTTTTGACAATGTCTCCGATTTGCAATTCGCTATCTGTAATACTCGACAAACACGTATTAACCGGACTTAATTACCTAAATTTTCTAAGAAACCTAAAAATCGTCTTGAATTCGGAAAGGATAGCATATACACTAACTGAGTCGTCCCCTGTTGAGGCTCCGACTGACTGCACTCCTGAGGAATTGCAGACTTACAAGGAATAGTGTGACCATGACTTGAATTCTAAGTGTTATATGCAGGCTTCTATGAAAGATAAGAAGTCGGTTCTTTATGTGGGGCTCTTCATCTGATACGAAGACTGGTCCACCTGGGAAGTGAAAGAAGCGTTCTATCCAACGTCCCAAGAAGAACGTGCCCTTGAAGAGGCAAGCTCCGAATCCTGTTGTGGCAGCCACACCAGTAAAGGCTGACAAGACTGCTGATATTTGTCATCACTGCAAAAAGTCTGGACATTGGAGGCGTAACTGCATAGAATATCTTGCCCATAAGAGTTCTGGAAACTGTATGTTCTATATTGAAGTAAACATTTCAATTAACTCTACTTCTTCGGTATTGGATACCGGTTGTGGCTCACATCTCTGTAATGATTTACAGATAATGGGAAGAAGTAGGAGACTTAGGGAATGTGAGACATTCTTGAGGTTGAGAAATGGAGCAAGAGTTGCTGCCAAGGCCGTGGGAAATGTTTACTTATTTTTGAACAATGATTTTAAGTTGATTTTAAGAGATTTTTTGTTTGTACCTGATTTGGTGAAAAACATTGTTTCCATTTCTATGCTTGATAAAAATGGATATTCTTGTTTATTTAGCAAAGGTGTTAGCAACATTTACAAGAATGAATGTTTAATTGGCACTGGAGAACTTGAAAACGATCTCTATAACTAAAAATCGAAAGATATTCCACTAAAAAATGTCCAAACAATAACAACAATAAACAAGCGAAAGCAAGATACTCTCAATACGGCACAATTATGGCATGCTCGATTAGGACATATTTTCCTAAGAAGGATGAACAAGCTAGTGGGAGTGGGCATGTTTGATATGTCTGATATTAATTCCCTCACAACTTGTGAATCTTGTCTAAAAGGAAAGATGACCAAAATTACATTTAAGGGCCATATGGAGCGAGCCAAAGGGTTAATGGATTTGATCCATACCGATGTGTGCGGTCCGCTTAGCATCACCACTAAGCATGGACATGCCTACTTCATCACCTTTACCGATTATTTTTTGAGGTATGGGTACGTATATTTGATGAAATACAAGTTTGAAGCCTTTAAAAGGTTCAAAGAATTCAGAAGTGAAGTAGAGAAACAGTTGGGATGAAGCATCAAGACACTTTGATCGGATCGAGGTGGTGAGTACTTGAGTGCCGAGTTCCAAGAGTACCTTAGGGAGAATGGGATTCTCTCGCAGTGGACTCGGCTTGCTACACTACAGTTGAATGGTGTTTCGGAGCGTCGTAACGGGACTTTGATGGGAATGGTTCGGTCTATGATGGGGTTCACGGAGTTGTCGCCATCCTTTTGGGGATTGGCGCTTGAGACAACGGCACTATTGTTGAACAATGTCCATTCAAAGGCAGTTGATAAGACACCATATGAGATATGGATGGGTACGCCTCCCAAATATTTTTATCTTAGAATATAGGGATGCCCTGCTTATGTGAAGCAGGCAGACAGTGGAAATAAATTGGATAGTCGATCTATTTTATGTTACTTTGTGGGATATCAAAGGAATTCAGTTGGATATTATTTCTACCATCCTCAAGAAAAGAAGGTGTTTGTTTCTAGGAATGCAATCTTTTTGGAAAGGAAATTTCTATTGGATAGAAAAAGGGAGATGATAGAACTCGAAGAAGTTCGAGAAACACCCACAATTGAATAACCCACACCCGAAGATCCAAGAGAGGAGATACAAGTTCTTAGAAGATCCGAGAGAGTTTCGAGACCACCTATGAGGTATGGTCTGCTTCTTGAAGAGGGCCGTTATGAGCCTAACCATGGATGTGATCCAAGGACCTTCAAGGAAGCGTTATCTAATGCCGATTCATCCAAGTGGCTTAAAGCAATGGAATCTGAGATGAATTCCATGCATTCGAACCAAGTGTGGAATCTTGTGGATCCACCTGAGGGAACTGTTCCCATAGGGTGTAAATGGATTTACAAGAGAAAACTTGAGGCGGATAGGAAGGTATTGACCTTCAAGACCCGATTTGTGGCAAAATGATATACTCAAAGACAAGAAGTTGACTTTGAGTAAACTTTTTCTTCAGTTGCAATGTTCAAGTCTATAAGGATATTGCTAGCCATAGCTGCATAGTATGACCATGAGATATGGCAGATGGATGTCAAGACAGCCTTTCTTAATGGGGATATTAAGAAAGAGATTCACATGTCTCAACCTGAAGGGTTTAGATCTATCGGAAGTGAGCATATGGTATGCAAACTTCAGATATCTATTTATGGTCTAAAGCAGACATCTAGGAGTTGGAACCTCAGATTCGATAGTACAATCAAAGAGTTTGGTTTTACTAAGAATCCTGAAGAACCCTGTGTGTATAAGAAGGTCAGTGGGAGTGCTGTGACATTCCTGGTGCTTTATGTTGATGACATTCTACTCATTGGGAATGATGTAGGAATGTTGCAATCAACTAAGTTATGGTTAGCGAGTAAGTTCTCGATGCAGGACTTGGGTGAAGCAACTTTTGTATTGGGAATACAAATCTATAGAGATAGATCAAGAAGATTGCTTGGTCTCACCCAGTCCACATACATTGATACCATCGTGAAGCGGTTCTTGATGGATGAGTCCAAGAGAAGACATCTACCAATGTGTCATTGCGTGCCCCTATCCAAGTCTATGTCTCCCAAAATTGATGCAGAGATGGCGGCGATGACACGCATTCCGTATGCATCTGCGATTGATTGCATCATGTATGGAATTATATCTACATGTCCTAACGTGGCTTTTGCACTATGTGTAGTGAGTAGATATCAGTCGAACCCTGGTCTTCCAAACTGGAAAGCTGTGAAAGACATCCTCAAGTATTTGAGAAGGACCAATAAGTTGTTCTTGGTCTATGGGGGTGGAGAACTGAAATTGGAAAGCTATAACGACTCTAGCTTCTAAAGCGATATCGATGACTCGAAGTCAACCTTTGGGTTCGTATTCATGCTCAATGGTACTGCTGTCTCTTGGAAGAGTTCCAAGAATAAGAGTACTGTGGATTCCACCACTGAGGCCGAATACATTGCTGCATCAGATGCAGCAAAGGAGGCTGTTTGGATAAGGAATTTCGTCCAAGAGTTGGACGTCATTCCGAACGGAGTTGCTCCTGTCCCAGGTACTCTGTGACAACACGGGAGCTATAGCTCAAGCAAAGGAGCCAAGGTCTCATCAGAAGTCCAAACATGTATTGAGAAAGTACCACATCCTCCGAGAGATTTTGGAAAGAGTAGAAGTGTCGATTGACAAAGTCGGCTCCGCAGATAATGTTTCTGATCCACTAACTAAGCCTTTACCTGGACCATTATTCAGGAAGCATCGCGAATAGATGGGTTTGAAGCATATGGGTAGTTGGCTCTAGTGCAAGTAGGAGATTGTTAGAGTAGGTGCCCGTCGAGCCAAGTGTTGGCCGAGTGTTCACAATGAAACTCTATGTATAAAAAATCTTTATTTTAATAATGTTTGAAATTATTGTTTTGGCACATCTTTATCTGTATACCTATGCTAGTTACATGGATAAAGTTCTTGAATATACAAATAGTAGAAAGAATACAAGATGCTCATATGATGAGTATCATGAAACTCATATTTGGAATACTGTATATTATTCTAAACAGTTCCTAGCCGATTCAGCCACCGCTAAGAAGGATATAGGCTGCTCGAGTTCGAGACTAGTATCTGCGATGTGAGTACCATGTTTCATTACTAGGGGACATTGTGATGTCCGAGAATGCAGATAGGTGCTCCTGGTAGAGTACACTGAACAACCCTCCATATAGGACTTTCCATGTGGTTCTCACTTATCGAATGGAAACGTCCTAGTTTATGGTTGTACAAAATTACTCCTTATGACCCGGGATAACATTGAGACTATATATGCTAGCATTGCACTTTGACTTGTTTATCGACTCTCATGGGATCATCAGGTGGCAAGGTTGGGTGTTTTGTCGAAACATATAGGAGTCGATGCATTGTAGTCGGGGATTCACCACTTACCTTCGGGTATGGATATCCTATGTGATCACATGTATATGTAGTATGAAATCTGTGATCAGAGTATGGTGGTAATTATGAAAGGGGTTTCATAGATTACACCATCGATGCAACTATGACATGACTCATAGTATCGATTCTTTGACAGCTATCGATATACCAATAGTTGTCGAATCGATCAGGATATATGAGTTGAATGGACCGTACATTACGCTAACCATAATTGAATGGCTCTTGCAGGCACTATCATTTGATACTTAGGGAATCATGTAAGCGATGATCCTAGGCGTTTAACATGATTGGTTGTGTACTATCAGACTTGAGATTTGACGTTCTTATTATCAAAGAGTTGATAAGTAAGAATGGAGCAATAGGGGTATGCTCATATAAGGACATGTTAAGTCCTGAATCACATGGAGATGTGAACCCACGGCTAGTTGTATCAATGAACCATTGAGGGCCACACAAGTGCTAACTTTCTATATCCCGTTGAGAAGTTAAAAATAGTTCAATGTGTTAAACGGATTATAAAGGAGTTTATAAGCGTAAATAAAAATAGAAATATGACTTCTATAAGGAGAATGTAACTTTTAATTTGAGGAAATGTTCCTAAATTAAAAGTTGGCCAAACAAATAATGTAATTGAAATTTGTGATTTTCATAAACATTATTATGGACTAAATTAAATTAATTCAAGTGTTGAATTAATTAAACACTAGTGGACCTAGTAGAGTTCAAATAATTAAATTAATTCATGTTTTGAATTAATTAAACAACATTGGGCCTTGTAGAGCCCAATTAGAAATAATTATTCAACTAGTGGGCTTGAGTAAAATAAAGTAAGGTTTAATTGGTCTCTAATTTGTTTGAAACAATTAAATTAAAGTCCATGGGCTTTGTAATTGTTACAAGCCCAAATAGAATTGCATGCTTGGGAGGTGAAAGGTAGGATACAACTTTTTGAGTCAAAAGGCATGCATGCCTTAGGGACTCACTTTAACTTTTTGCACAACCAAGAAAAATATTTTTTCCTTCTCTCCTCCCTACCATGGCCGAAATTTGAGTTGGTTTTCTCCTTCATTTTTGTTCTTCAATTGTTGAAGAAAACATACACTTCTCAAAGAAAAATCCTCCAATTTTTCTAGTGCAAAATTGGAGGGGATCTTCCTTGTTGGTGTTTGGCTTAATTTTTTAGCAAGGAGTGCTCATTGGAATCTTGAAGAATAATCTTGCCATTGAAGAGCTTAGATGTTTGACAACTAAGTTGGAGCCATAATCAATCCTTGTGATTGATAGGTACATTTTTATACACACTATGAATGTCATAATTTCGTGTTATGTTATTTGCTACACTACTAGTGAGTGCTCGTTTTTTCACTTGTTGAAAATCATTTTTTTTGAAACTTTCGTTGCGCATCCGGGCACCGTAACCAATCCCCTTTCAAGACTATTACCCAAATGGCATCGAGTCCTTTCAACGTCTTTGGCAATCCTACCACGAAATCCATATTAATGTTCTCCCACTTCCACTCGGGAATGGGGAGTGATCGAAGCATTCCCGCGAGTCTTCGATGCTCTGCCTTCACTTGTTTACACGTGAAGAATTTGGATACAAAGCGCACAAAGCCTCGTTTCATTCCCGTCCACCAATTAAAAGTTGCAAGTCCTTGTACATCTTGTAGCTTCCAGGATGAACGGAATAAGGGGTACTGTGAGCTTTTTTCATAATTTCAACTCTAAGTGAATCACCACTAGGAACCCATAGTCGGCCTCTATGCTTAACCATGACATCCTCGATTGAATATAACATGATGCCCTTTTATTCTTCTCGTTGTCTCCATTACTACTATTGCTCATCATTCGACTGCCCAGCTCGAATTCTATCTCATAAATTGGAATGCACTGTCAATGTAGCGAGATTAGGGACCTCTACCCTAGAATAAACTTCAAGATCAAAGCGCATATTTTCCACTTGTAGAGGTCTCTGTAATGAAAAATGTGCCAAGATTGTCCACTTTCTACTCAAAGCATCTTAAACTACATTAGCCATTGCCTGGATGGTAGCTAATGTCATAGTCGTAGTCCTTAATATGCTCTAGCCACCGTCTTTGTCTCATATTAAAATCCTATTGGGTGAAGAAATATTTAAGACTTTTATGATCCGTAGAGATATTTCATTTCTCACAATACAAGTAGTGCCTCCAAATTTTCAATGCAAATACGACTGTAGCAAGCTCAAGATCATGCGTCGGATAATTCATTTCATGTGCATTCAGTTTCTAGACACATACGCTATGACTCGGTCATTTTGAATGATAACGACGCCCAATTCAAGTTTTGAAGTATCAGTAAATACCACATATGCCCCTTGTTATATTGGCATAGCTAAAACTGGGGCTATAGTGAGTGCTTGCTTCAACTGATCAAATCTATTTTGACACTCCAATCTCCATACAAGTTTCGCATTCGTATTCGTCAATGACGTCAAGGGTACTGCAATGGAGGAAAAACCCTTGATGAACTTACGATATTAGCCAGCTAAACCTAAGAATATTAGTATTTCAATCACACTTTTAGGCAGAGGCCACTGCTTAACAAACTCAACCTTAGAAGGGTCGACCTCTACTTCCTCTTTTTACACGTTGTGGCCTAAGAATGCTACCCTCTCTTGTCAAAACTCGCACTTGCTGAACTTTGCATATAATTTTCGATCTCTTAAAACTAGAAAGGTCGTCCTCAAATGGTTCTCATGCTCCTCACAGCTCTTGGAATAGATCAAGAAATCATCGATGAAAACAGTAAAGAAATAATCGAGATACGACAGAAATCACAATTCATGAGATCAATGAAGATCGTTAGGGAGTTAATTAGCCCAAGTAACATCACTAAAAGCTCATAATGTCCATAACATGTCCTGAACGCTGTCTTATGTACATCCGACTCCTTAACCCTCAACTGGTGATATCCAAATCTAAAATCTACCTTTGAAAATATCAAAGCTCCTTGCAATTGATCAAATAAATCCTCTATTCACGGCAATTGATACTTATTCTTCCTTGTCACTCTATTTAGCTCCCTAGAGTCTATGCACAACCTCATAGTCACATCTTTCTTTTCACAAATAACATTGGCGCGCCCCATGGAGAGAAACTAGGGCAAATAAATCCGTTGTTTAACAGCTCCTCAATTTGGTCGTTTTAATTACTTCAGTTAAGCGGGTGCTAGTCGATATGGTGTCTTGAAGAATGGCATTGTACCTTGCATCAAATCAATAGCGGATTCCACTTCTCTTTCGAGTGGGATGCCAGAAACATCGTCGGGAAATACATCTAGGAAATCCTTAACTACCTCCACATCCTCACTATATTTACTATCCGTGTCGGGTGCAGATATAATACTAGCGTGGAAACCTTGGCAACCCTTATAAATAAGCTTCTTCGGACGCAAGCAAGAAATAATATGCGGCATTTGATTGTTTTGCGCTGCCTCGAAATAATTTTTCTCCCATTCGGTGGCCTAATAGATACTGACCTCCGCCAAAAATCAATAGTAGCCCCATTCAGTGTTAGCCAATCGATCCCGAAAAAAATGTCGAACTCTGGCATGGGTAGTACTATAAGGTCCGCTTGTAAAATATTCTTTTGCAATTTAAGTTGCACCTCCTTAACCATGCTACTAGAGACCATTTGTTCTCCAGAAGGCACTATAACTCTAAATCCCGACTCCACATCCACTAGTAAGATTCTCAATTGTTTCACGAAGGATTCATATTTGAAATATTTCGTAGCTCCAGAATCTAGCAAATCGTAAATAGCTACGCCCGCTAACAAAATTCGTCTTGATAACATTTGCATAATACTTGATTAAGGCCATAAAATTTTCGAATTCCCTATCATCTAGGCCATGCTAGTTTCCCATATTAGAATTTCAATCCCTTGAATTTAAAAAAAATTAAATGACCTCTTAAAATTTCGAATTTTACTATTAATTCCTAAGAAATTTCGAATTTGACTAAATTATTCCTCAACATTTTTTGAAAAATTGTTGTCTAGTCCTTTATGTTTTAGAATTGCATTAGGTTCTTGTTAGGATCGGTAGGGTGAGTGAAAGTGTTTAGAATAAGTGGTTGAATAAGCACTTAACGATTTTTGAATCTTTTCGATGGGGTGAATTAGTTTAGTGATAAACTGAATTTGATAATCTTGTTGTCGATGTCAATCAGTTAACTTAAAGTGCGGAAATAAACTCAAAGACAGATTTAATACTTGAAAAATAAGAACATAAATATTTATGGATGTTCGGATACTTCAAATGCTCCTACGTCATCCCTTCTATCTCAAGGATAGGATTTTCAATAAAAGACTTTGATTAGTTACAGTAGCTGTAATGAAAGGTCTGCTTATTCGTTTTGTTTAAAAAGTACTGAAAATTAATTTTTTTTCTTACATATATGTAAATACTTTGAAAATACCTCATACGATTTTAAAAATAAACACTCAACTAACATTTCAAAATAAAAGAAAATATTTTAAATCGTAAAATCGACAATGTTTTACCAAAGCTAAAAAGCAATAAATATGAAAAGTATAGCCCATACTAAACCTCTCAAAAATCACTCAAAAACCTAAATAAATAGTCGTAAAATCTTTAATGTAAATCATCAACTTAAATGCGGAAAGTAGAAGCGCTGGTCCTCGGGTTATGTGCACCGATAGTCCAGCAAAGTCACCCATCAAGATCTCCAATATCATAATTATTAATATCACCTGCATCAATTACACATAGTGATTCTAAAGACTCAACACATCATATTCTTGATAACAAGTAATATATATACAGATCACATACAACAGCGAAAAATACTTGTACTTAAAATAACATTTTCATAATGATGCACATACTTTAAGCATAAATATTTTCATATCAACAAATTTATATCATCATATTCATATTCATATTCTTATTCATATTCGTGTTTGTTAAATTCAGATCATGATTGTGACTCGTATTAATGTATTCGTATCCGTATATAGGGAAATACGATCGTCGGGCTTCCCACTAGGACCATAACGCTCACGATATCTCCAACATATCATCGTATTAGTCACAAGACCTTCACGTCCTTCAACATGTCGTATTTCCATCACTTAATAAAAATATGCATATAATATCGTTTTTCTTTTAAATCAAGCATTAAACATATCTTTTAAATGTCCAAATTAAGACATAAAAATTTATGAACATATAAAAATCATAATTAACATATAAAAATTCATAAAGATTTAAAACAGTCATATTAGCATATAAAACAGCATTCAGAGCACTGCCATGACGTTTTCTAATTTTCGGGTGTAAAATCACAGTTTTACCCCTAGACGTAAAATTTCACGTTTTTGACTTTTTTTAATTTCATTCACTCTAACATGTCCCAAAAAATTATTTAAGCATAAATTAAAATTTCAATAATTTTATTTAGCTTAAATACTAGACTATTTAATTAATTCGTAATTAGTTGTTTTGAAAGCCTTTTAATCCCGAAAAAATTCCAAACTTTAATATAAAATTTTTAAATTTAAATCTTAGATTTTTTATATTATTTTAGCCCTCGTGAGCCACGACTCGACCCCCGTGAGCTGTGTTTTAATTAATTTGATCATTAAAACCCTAGCTTGACCCATAAAATTTCGCCCCGAGCCATGTCCTGATTTCCTCAAGCCACCCGCGAGCCATGCTGGACCAGACCCTGACCAACCCCTTAGGACACCCTCCTAGACCCATGGAACCCAATGACAAGCCCCCTAGCTCGAAACCGAAAGCACCCCAGCATGACATGCACTCGGCCGAGAACTCCATAAGACATAGGACCCTTGACTTTCCCCTAGGACCTGACCAGCGTGCCCAGCCCCTGAACCATCCTCTCAAGCACTCACCTAGGACCCCAAGGAGTCGACCTAGCCTAGCTCACAGTCCCTTGGCCGAGCCAGCTTCCCTGTGCAACCGTTGAACCGTGTGCGATAACCCTTGGCTCTCGGGTGGGAGTCCTAGCTTGCTAGAACTCCTCCCAGCCATCATGACTCGGGTCCTAGCATTTATAGGACCATACTACTAACTCAACCAGACCCTGGCCGAGCCCTGGCCCCATGCCAAACCCTAGTACAGCGGTACCCAAGCAACCCGAGCCCTTGAAAGCATAAGATTCCAACCTTGATCGTTTTCTATTGTGCAGCGTTTGTGTGCATGTTCTAGGACTCTAAGCTCATGTACAACAGTGCTTGATAAGTTCTTAATCATGGCAACCTCCTTTACGCACATGAACAACACAATTTGGATCAAAAATCATGCTTGAATTTTCATGTCATGTACAAAAACGAAAATAAAAATGTCACATGTTTTTTCCATACTATTCATGCATAAAAACATATTATGGTGTGATGATGTTTTGAAGGAAAGAAATGTGTGTGTCTCTGCGTATTTAACGCTCGATTATTCGTTAACGATAGCAGAGAACGACGGCAAGAACCCTAGGCTGAACTCCCCTTGAATTTTCAACTTTTGTTCTTAAAAATATGATTTGTGTGTGACGTGGAAATTGAAGAGAATTTGGTGTGCAAATTTTGAAATTTGGGCGTGAAAGGTAGGGTTAATGGGGAGGGTTTAACATATTATATAGTTAATTATTTTACTAACAAGGCTTAGGCCTATTAAGGGGTTCAATTAGGCCCATTAGCCTTTTAATTAAATTATAAAAATTATTTTGTTTAAATAAGTTTGTGAATTTATTAGCCGGGTTGCCAAAACGTTCGAGTTTTTGTTGAAAAACCAACACCGATAAAATTTACGTCCCGGCGTATAAAATCACCTCAAAACCCCTTATTTTCAAAAATAAGAAAAAACATCATCCATATTTTAAATAATTAAAATCAATTATTTAATAAAAACATTTTACGTTATTCAGTCCACAGTCTCCGTTCCTCGATCGCAACTTGAATAACCCTTAAAAATATAGTTTTGTGTATAATAACAATAAAATCCTATTTAACATATAATCATGCATGTCACATAATCAATTAAGCAATTAAAATCAATTAATTAGCCATTTTTCATATTTCCTAGATTTGCCTGCAGTTGAATTACGTCGTCTTAATTTTTGGACCATACAATTCCTCCCCCCTTGAATAAAATTTCGTCATCGAAATTAGAACTAACCGAATAGCTCTGGATAGCGACTCTTCAAGTCCCTCTCGGTTTCTCAAGTAGCTTCCTCTTCCTAGTGATTCAGCCACTTGATCTTGACCATTGGAATGACTTTGTTTCGCAGCTTCTTTCTTGCCTTACCAAGATTTGGACAGGTCTTTCTTCATATATAATATTTGGAGTCGGTTTTAGAGGTTTATAATTTAGCACATGTGACGGATTCGACATGTACTTCCACAGCATCGAAATATGGAACACATTGTGAACTCCTGAAAGCATCGGTGGCAATGCCACTCTATAAGCTAGTGTCCCAACCCTCTCCAAAATCTCGAATGGACTAAAGAGTCTTGGACTAAGGTTTCCATTCTTGCCAAAACGCATAACACATTTCATAGGTGCTATTTTCACAAACACATGATCTCCTACTGCAAACACTAAGTCTCTTCGTCTCTTGTTAGCATAACCCTTTTGTCGGCTTTGTGCAGTTCTCATTCTCTCACGAATTTTGACTACCGGCTCGGCAGTTTCTTCATTCACATCCGGACCAATCTCTCTTCTTTCGCCAACCTCGTCCCAATGAATAGGATATCTACATTTTCTTCCATAAAGTGCCTCAAAATGAGCCATCCTCATTGATAATTGATAGCTATTATTGTAGGTGAACTCCACTAGAGGTAATTTTGGTTCCCAACTGCCATGGAAATCAATAAGACATGCTCGTAGCAGATTTTCCAAAATTTGAATAACTCTTTCGAACTGACCGTCGGTTTTAGGTTGGAATGTTGTACTGAATAATAACTTGGTCCCCATCGCTGCATGCAAACTCTTCCAAAAAGATGACGTGAATCTCGGATCTCTGTCAAAAACAATAGATACAGGAATCCCATGCGGATGAACTATATCTCGAATACATAACTCGACATACTGAATCATGGTGAAGGTCGTCTTGATATGTAGAAAATGCGCTGATTTCGTAAGACGATCCACTATCACCCATATAGCATTGAATCCCTTAATAGTTTTCGGCAATCCCATAACAAAGTCCATAGTAATATTTTCCCATTTCCACTCGGGAATTGGAAGTGACTTAAGGTTTCCTACTGGCCTTTGATGTTCTGCTTTAACTTGCTGACAAGTCAAACACTCGGATACAAATCTCAAAATGTCCCTCTTCATGCCTAACCACCAATATAACAACTGCAAATCTTTGTACATTATCGTGCTTCTCGGATGAATTGAATATGGTGTGTCATGAGATTCCTATCTTGCAAAACTTGCAATGCTGTCCTCAAATGACGACTATGCTCCTCTTTATTCTTCGAATAGATCAAAATATCATGAATGAAAACTATAATGAATTAATCTTGATATAGCTGAAATACGCGATTCATGAGATCCATGAAGATCGTTGGCGCATTGGTCAAACCAAATGGCATGACCATAAACTCATAGTGCCCATATCTAGTACAAAACGCTGTCTTGTAAACATCTGACTCTTTAACTTTCAATTGATGGTACCCAGAAAGAAAATCAATTTTAGAAAATATCGATGCTCCTTGTAACTAATCAAATAAATCTTCAATTCTTTGCAGTTGATACTTATTCTTGATAGAGGCCCTATTAAGCTCTCGATAATCAATGCAGAGAGGCATACTACCATCGTTTTCTTCACAAATAATACCGGTGCGCCCCAAATTGAATAACTAGGGCGAATAAAACCCTTGTCTAGCAATTCTTGGATTTGATCTTTTAATTCTTTTATTTCAGCAGGTGCTAGATGATAAGATGCTTTAGATATAGGTATTGTTCCCAGCATTAGGTCCATAGAGAATTCAACTTCACGATCAGGTGGAATGTCAGAAATGTCCTCGGAAAAGATGCTAGGAATATCTTTGACTATATCAACATCTTCTAATTTCTAACTGGTAGGAGCATTTGCGGTAGTGACACATGCTAGAAAAGCTTGGCATCCACTTCTAATTTCTAACTGGCAGGCCCTATAACTCCTCGAAATTTGCATATTTCCTTTCTTTTTTTTTTTCCATAAAATTTTGACTTGGTCTCATTAAACCTTAAAATTCTCAAAACCAAAAATTTAATTCTAAAGTTTGGTAAATTCGAAATAGTCACTTAGAATTTTATTGTTGCACTTAGGTCCTCAAATTATTGATAAATACAGTTAGATCCTTAAAATTCTCTATCCATTCAATTCAATCCTTAGGTCCCATTAGGTAGAGCATGCATCCTAAATAATTTCTACGTTTTTATACTTCCAAAGATCGTCGTAGTTTTCGAATCATTAATCCTTATATGGAATCCTCAAAAATTAATTCAACTAGCAACCACGAACTATCAATAATTTTTAGAAATTCTACAAGCTCCAAAAGCATTCATAATTTTAATGATTAACTTATAACACATAAGGAGGACATCAGTACTACTGACCTAAAAATCAATATAGTCAAATCATTATCAACCTCTCCTAAAGCCTAATATTCAAATTCTTAGACACATCCAATTCCAAACATAACCAACATGCAATTTAATCAGGATTTTTAAAAAAAAAAAACAGTAAATCTTTAAATCAAAAAAGCAGTTAAACATATACCGTAGATCGTCATAAAGCGTAAATCATGTTAACATGCAGGTGATATCATAAAACTTTCAAAACATTTAAAACGTATAAACTTACAGACTTGAGGCTTGAAAACTGAGCTGCAGAAGCTGACGGTGGCACAACTCTATACAGGACCCTTGCTCTGATACCAACTGAAACGTCTCGCTCATTTTTAAAAGTGCGGATTTTTTTTTTTTATATAAAAGCTCCCATTTAAAAATAACATTTAAAATAATCATAATTATCTTACCGTAAAAATTGTTCAGTTTAAATTAACCGAACCCATCCACAATCATACGAAAACATAAAATAATAAAAATCTTAAAATCATCAACGTATGAAAATATTTATCTCCTCTCAATCTCATAAATCGTAATGCGGAAAACATGTGGTCCTCGGGTCGTGTCACCCCACCAAGTCTGCCTACTCATAGTTCGTCACCTCCAGTCTCCTCAGCATTTAGCTCACCTGCATCACACACGCCTAGTGAGTCTAAAGACTCAACACGCCTATACCAGGAATAACAAGTACATATACATAGCACAAAGCAGTGAAAAATATCATACTCAACATATCTTTCATGAACTTAAAAGCATAACGTAAACATGTTGTGTAAAATCATATCGTATTAAAACATGTCATGTCATCATATAAGTAAACGTGTCGTGTAAAATCATAATGCCAACATATCTTTCATGAACTTTAAACATAACATAAACATAAACATGTCGTGTAAAATCATAACGTGTCAAAACAGCTCATCGTTAATCATCATTCATCGTTTATCATTTATCGTTCATCATTCATCCTTTATCGTTCATCATCTATCATTCATCTTTTATCATTCATCATCTATCATTCATCCTTTATCGTTCATCATTTATCATTTGTGAATTCAGTTCATTAGAGGTGACTATCGTACATCATTCATCATTTACGATGGATCCATCATACATAGAACCGCGGTACTCGGCGGCTGTCGGACATCAGTGACAGGATCACCCATCCACTGCGACTAGGCCTCATCATCAGCATTTACATATTCGTCTTAACCATTTACATATACTTCGATAGCCACAACTAATTCTCATCATTCAAAACATTATCATTTTCATCACTTATAAAAATCTTGAATAAATGCCATTTTTCTTAAATCCAAGCATGCGACGTATATCTTCATAAAATCTTAAAATCGTGATCATGATGCATGAACATTTAAAATATCATAAATTTGTGCTTGGGGCGCTGCCAGGACCAACATCTAACCCCAGATGCAAATTGATCATTTTGCCTCTGAAAATCCAAAAATTACCATTTTACCCCTGGAAACCCAAAAATTACCTTGCCCATAGACGGAAAATTTCACTTCTATGACATTTTCTTAATTTCATTGACTCTAACACGTCCCAAATAATTATTTAAGCTTACAAGAACTTTCCCATAATTTTATTTGGCTTAAATCTATGACTTTTAAATTTATCTTTAAATATAACATTCTAATGCGTTTTAATCTCGAATTAAATCAAACCTTAGCATAAAATTCCCATATTAAAAACTTAGACTTCTAATAATTATTTGAGCTTAAATATAATTTTTCATAATTTTATTAATCTTAAATCTATGCGTTTGAATTAATTCTTTAATTAACGTTTCGTGCGGCGATTAAATCCCGGATAAAACCAAAACTCATTATTTTGATCCGAAACTTACCAAACTCCTTAAAACATGCCAAAACATATTTATAATCATTCCTAGATGTAATATCGAGTTCATTTAATAACTTAATCCATTCGTTTTAAAACTTGCATCGGGGTCCCGATTTTAACTCGAATCGACTCGAAACTTAACCGAATTTTACCAAACTTAAAACATGACTTAACAACACCATACCAGACCTGAATCCACCCAATTCTAACCCCTTAGAACCTTAAAATCCTTGCTGGTATGCTGCTGGAAATTTCAGAATCTGCACGCCTCTACCTAGTACACTAACCCTCATTTTATTTCGTTCCTAGCCTAGACCCGATGAACCATCCATGACTCGGCTTCCCCTAGACCATCCTAGGACTCCTCTGGACCCAAAGGAACCACGGCTACACCCCCAGGCACGAAGAACAGCTCACCCGATCGGTAATCACTTCATGCATCCTACACGACCAACTTCTTTCCCCGAACTCGAACGGCTTTGTGGCTCGTTCCAGCACTAGCCGAGCCTTTCCAGACCGTGGTTCAGACCCCTCAGGGTCTGGTCCATGGCTTGGTATGACCCAAGCAACGCTGGTCCTTTCCACTTCACCGATCTACCCACTTTCGATCTAATAATCAAGAACCATGGACCACCCTTACTCGACGCGGTGTGGTCTTGTTTCCAGCCTACACTCCTCTCCTTGTCGGTGATAACATACCTCAAACTCACCCTTTGACACTCCCCTTGCACAAACAGGAGAAGAAAACGTGAGATGCCAAGAAGATGCAAACTTAAATCATGAAAACCAAAGCAATGAGAATTTGTCATGAAAATACCGAGCCAAGCATAAATAATACACACATGCATATAACGACGTGAATGATGCAGAAATAATGATACAATGCGTGCCTGAAGATGTTTCACGCAAGAATAACGAAGATCGAACGCTCCGGGGAATTGTTTGATGCAAGAACGAGTGAAAACCAAGCACCTTGAGAAACTCCTTGCTGAAACCGAAAGAATTCTGAATAGGAGGGATGAGTGCCGGCTGATTCAATTATTGGTGTAGGTAGGTTTAGTTTAAATGATGTTTAGTGCTTAATTAAATAATAAACAAATACCTAATGGGTCCTAAATTGCTAATTAAGAGTTTAAAAATAATTTTAAGTCCAATAAGCTTAAAATTAGGCCCATTAAATCCAAACATACTCCCGAAAAATATTTCGTGTCGGAAAGTTTTGGAAAATATTAGCCGAACTCTCAAAAAGTCCTCCGATTCGATAAATTTACGCACCGTTAAAAATTAAAATCACGGGGGTAAAAATATCCAATAAATCTCAATTCTTTAAAAATACCTTTAAAATATCTTATATTAATTAATAAAAATTAATCGTGTAATAAAATAATTTTTCCTGAAAATTCTCCGGTCTCCGTTCCTCGTTCGAACACGAAATGAAACTTTGAAATATTTAATGCATAAATCTTTTAAATTTTGTGAAATAAAATCTATCATGCATGAATTAATGCATAAAAATAATTAAACACATAATTTATGAAATAAACATGCATTTAATGTTTTAAAACAAATTAATAAAATACCAAAGAAATTTAATAACTTGCATGCATGTGGTTTACGTGGACCTTCAAATTTTTCAGAACGTTACAATCTCCTCCCACTTAAATTGAATTTCGTCCCCGAAATTCGCCTATCTTTGACATCCACAAAGTTTAGACTTAGTTCTAGTATCCCAATAGTCCACGCTTCCGCGGTGCTACTCTGATAAAATAATAAATCTTAAGATGTACTTATGTCTCCTCAATCTAATAAACTCTACCTTCTAAATTCTCGTTTGCGAAACTCAACTTATAACGACCCATGATGACCTAGTTTCATTTTTTTCTACAACCTCAAATTTCAACTTTTCTTAAACTTCCCAATATTAGAAATGGCAGTCCGAATTTTATTGCGTCTTACTTTTCTTATATTATATCTGTAATGTTCATTGACCTATTAAATTATCATTTATGCAACTTAAGAAATCTTAACACCAAGATTTTACTGATCGACTTATATCTTCGGTGATACACTTAAAAGTTAAACCTTATCTCAACCCCATAATAATATTAGCCTAAGATCGAATCTTTATCTTACGGCACCAACTTACGTAACTTACTATTCACAAGTATATCTCGGATGTAAAATTGTTGAAAATCTTAAACCTCGAGTAATGCTAATCCATAAAATTCAATTATACGATAATGATCTTCTACCTAATTAGTAAAACCCTTCTCGCATTAGTTGAATGCTTAAATTATTCCCTTCCCGATTACAATATAGTTGAGGCCTAAGACTTTTAGATTTTCACCTTGAAACGAATATCGCATTCTTACGTATACCTAATGCTTAATTAATATTAACGTATAAAACTTAATAAGTTATCCCATGGTAGCATTAGACTAAATTTAATAAATCAATTTCACTTATAACCCATAAAATTTTAAAACTCCCTTATCAAGATTTTAGATTTCTTACTCGGTAAAAACCTTAATATTTGTTCATGGGTAACCTATGTTGAACACCACTAATTCTCTTTGTTTTAATTTCACCCAAAATTTCCATATTAATGCATATCTCATAAATTTGAAATTCAAACTTACGCAACCCAAATAGTTTTGGATAGTACAACTCCAACACACAAATCCGCTTATTCCCAAGTTTTTTAATGACTTTCAAAATTCCTCAAGACAAGGTGTCTACCTCACCTCTTACATGCGTCTATCAAATATCTTAACCATTAATCACACCCAACTTTCTAGAAAAATTAAATTCCAACAAAGGTATAATTTTAACTCTTACGATCACGATTAAAAATCATGATACATCAAACTTAAGTTCCCAAAATTTCGTTAACTCCATGTCTACTCTTATAACTTAACTAACTTATCAACTTCACCTTAAATTGTCATCATTTTAAATTCTTAATATGCCACCACATTATTTCACTAACACTTAAATTTTTACGCCCAAGATTGATTCATCTTACAATGTCCTTGAGTACTATTTCTGATAACATTAAAACTCAAATATCTCAAGGTTCCAAATATCCCTTCATATCAAAATCATTAAAAATTTCGGTCATTTAAACCATTCGCTTCTCACTTACTGCTAAACAAATCCCCCAAATTTCTTAAAAAATTGCAAACTTAGTTCTTACTTTCGTCGAATATTATCCGATTTGTCCTAAATCTCAAGAATCCAACAATTGCCCATAAGTTCTTGGCGTTCCTAATCCCACTTTATAGGTTTCTCGTACATAAATTTCATAAATTTTAAGTTTATTAAACCCAAAATCAATTCTCATAACCTCGAAAAATTATTGATTCAACCCAAGTGTTCCTCAAAGTTCGAATTAAATCCTCAAATTTTCGGAATTTGCAATTTGGTCCTTAAAATAATCAAAGATTACAATTTTGGCCCTATAACTCCTCGAAATTTGCATATTTCTTTTCTTTTCTTTTTTTTCTCCATAAAATTTTGACTTGGTCTCATTAAACCTTAAAATTCTCAAAACTAAAAATTTAATTCTAAAGTTTGGTAAATTCGAAATAGTCACTTAGAATTTTATTGTTGCACTTAGGTCCTCAAATTATTGATAAATACAGTTAGATCCTTAAAATTCTCAATCCATTCAATTCAATCCTTAGGTCCCATTAGGTAGAGCATGCATCCTAAATAATTTCTACGTTTTTATACTTCCAAAGATCGTCGTAGTTTTCGAATCATTAATCCTTATATGGAATCCTCAAAAATTAATTCAACTAGCAACCACGAACTATCAATAATTTCTTAAAATTCTACGAGTTCTAAAAGCATTTATAATTTTCAAGATTAACTTATGACCCATAAGGAGGACATCAGTACTACTGACCTAAAAATCAATATAGTCAAATCATTATCAACCTCTCCTAAAGCCTAATATTCGAATTCTTAGACACATCCAATTCCAAACGTAACCAACATGCAATTTAATCATGATTTTTTTTTAAAAAAAAAAACAGTAAATCTTTAAATCATAAAAGCAATTAAATATATACCGTAGATCGTCATAAAGCGTAAATCATGTTAACATGCAGGTGATATCATAAAACTTTCAAAACATTTAAAACGTATAAACTTACAGACTTGAGGCTTGAAGAATGAGCTGCAGAAGCTGGCGGTGGCACAATCTTTTACATGACTCTTGCTCTGATACCAACTGAAACGTCTCGCTCATTTTTAAAAGTGCGGAATTTTTTTTTTACATAAAGCTCCCATTTAAAAATAACATTTAAAATAATCGTAATTATCTTAACGTAAAAATAGTTCAGTTTAAATTAACCGAACTCATCCACAATCATACGAAAACATAAAATAATAAAAATCTTAAAATCATCAACTTATGAAATTATTCATCTCCTCTAAATCTCAAAAATCGTAATGCGGAAAACATGTGGTCCTCGGGTTGTGTCACCCCACCAAGTCTGCCTACTCAGAGTTCGTCACCTCCAGTCTCCTCAGCATTTAGCTCACCTGTATCACACACGCCTAGTGAGTCTAAATACTCAACATGCCTATACCAGGAATAACAAGTACATATACATAGCACAAAACAGTGAAAAATATTATACTCAACATATCTTTCATTAACTTAAAAGTATAACGTAAACATGTTGTGTAAAATCATATCGTATTAAAACATGTCATGTCATCATATAAGTAAACGTGTCGTGTAAAATCATAATGCCAACATATCTTTCATGAACTTTAAAACATGAACATAAACATGTCGTGTAAAATCATAACGTGTCAAAACAGCTCATCGTTAATCATCATTCATCATTCATCGTTTATCCTTTATCGTTCATCATCCATCCTTTATCGTTCATCATCTATCATTCATCCTTTATCGTTCATCATCTATCATTCATCCTTTATCGTTCATCATTTATCATTTGTGAATTCAGTTCATTAGAGGTGACTATCGTACATCATTCATCATTTACGATGGATCCATCATACATAGAACCGCGGTACCCGGCGGCTGTCGGACATCAGTGACAAGATCACCCATCCACTGCGACTAGGCCTCATCATCAGCATTTACATATACTTCTTAATCATTTACATATACTTCGATTGCCACAACTAATTTCCATCATTCAAAACATTATCATTTTCATCACTTATAAAAATCTTGAATAAATGCAATTTTTCTTAAATCCAAGCATGCGACGTATATCTTCATAAAATCTTAAAATCGTGATCATGATGCATGAACATTTAAAATATCAAAAATTTGTGCTCAGGGCGCTGCCAGGACCAACATCTAACCCAGATGCAAAATGACCATTTTGCCCCTGAAAACCTTAAAATTACCATTTTGCCCATAGACGTAAAATTTCACTTCTTTGACATTTTCTTAATTACATTGACTCTAACACGTCCCAAATAATTATTTAAGCTTACAAGAACTTTCTCATATTTTTATTTGGCTTAAATCTATTACTTTTAAATTTATCTTTAAATATAACATTTTAATGCGTTTTAATCCCGAATTAAACCAAACCTTAGCATAAAATTCTCATATTAAAAACTTAGACTTCTAATAATTATTTGAGCTTAAATATAATTTTCCATAATTTTATTAAGCTTAAATCTATGCTTTTCAATTAATTCTTTAATTAACGTTTCGTGCGGCGATTAAATCCCGGATAAAACCAAAACTCATTATTTTGATTCGAAACTTACCAAACTCCTTAAAACATCCCAAAACATATTTATAATCATTCCTAGAAGTAATATCGAGTTCATTTCATAACTTAATCCATTCGTTTTAAAACTTGCACCGGGGTCCCGATTTTAACTCGAATCGACTCGAAACTTAACCGAAGTTTACCAAACGTAAAACATGACTTAACAACACCATACCAGACCTGAATCCACCCAATTTGAACCCCTTAGAACCTTAAAAACTTTGCTGGTATGCTGCTGGAAATTTCAGAATCTGCACGCCTCTACCTAGTACACTAACCCGCATTTTATTTCGTTCCTAGCCTAGACCCGATGAACCAGCCATGACTCGGCTTCCCCTAGACCATCCTAGAACTCCTCTGAACCCAACGGAACCACGGCTACACCCCCAGGCAAGAAGAACAGCTCACCCGATCGGTAATCACCTCATGCATCCCACACGACCAACTTCTTTCCCCGAACTCGAACGGCTTTGTGGCTCGTCCCAGCGCTAGCCGAGCCTTTCCAGACCGTGGTTCAGACCCCTCAGGGTCTGGTCCATGGCTTGGTATGGCCCAAGCAACGCTGGCCCTTTCCACTTCACCGATCTACCCACTTTTGATCTAATAATCAAGAACCATGGACCACCCTTACTCGACGCGGTGTGGTCTTGTTTCCAGCCTACACTCCTCTCCTTGTCGGTGATAACATACCTCAAACTCCCCATTTGACACTCCCCTTGCACAAACAGGAGAAGAAAACGTGAGATGCCAAGAAGATGCAAACTTAAATCGTGAAAACCAAAGCAATGAGAATTTGTCATGAAAATATCGAGCCAAGCATAAATAATACACACATGCATATAACGACGTGAATGATGCAGAAATAATGATACAATGCGTGCCTGAAGATGTTTCACGCAAGAATAACGAAGATCGAACGCTCCGGGGAATTGTTTGATGCAAGAACGAGTGAAAACCAAGCACCTTGAGAAACTCCTTGCTGAAACCGAAAGAATTCTGAATAGGAGGGATGAGTGCCGGCTGATTCAATTATTGGTGTAGGTAGGTTTAGTTTAAATGATGTTTAGTGCTTAATTAAATAATAAACAAATACCTAATGGGTCCTAAATTGCTAATTAAGAGTTTAAAAATAATTTTAAGTCCAATAAGCTTAAAATTAGGCCCATTAAATCCAAACATACTCCCGAAAAATATTTCGTGTCAGGAAAGTTTTGGAAAATATTAGCCGAACTCTCAAAAAGTCCTCCGATTCGATAAATTTACGCACCGTTAAAAATTAAAATCACGGGGGTAAAAATATCCAATAAATCTCAATTCTTTAAAAATACCTTTAAAATATCTTATATTAATTAATAAAAATTAATCGTGTAATAAAATAATTTTTCCTGAAAATTCTCCGGTCTCCGTTCCTCGTTCGAACACGAAATGAAACTTTGAAATATTTAATGCATAAATCTTTTAAATTTTGTGAAATAAAATCTATCATGCATGAATTAATGCATAAAAATAATTAAACACATAATTTATGAAATAAACATGCATTTAATGTTTTAAAACAAATTAATAAAATACCAAAGAAATTTAATAACTTGCATGCATGTGGTTTACGTGGACTTTCAAATTTTTCAGGATGTTACACTTTTGATGTAGGTGTCAGATATGAAAGAATGTGTAGCTCCTGAATCTAGCAGTGCATAGGTAGCTACACCTTAAATGATAATCCTCCCTGCGACGAAAATGTCTTTTAATTCATTTCGTGTTGAAGATTAAGGAAATTCTATCATTATTCTCCCAAATTTTTATGTGAAGATTGCGCGTTGAACTTAAGCATTTCTTTGAAAAATTGCATTTTAGCCCTACAATTTTTTCAAAATTTACATTTTAGTCCCTAAACTTCCAGTTAATTGCAATTTGGCCCTTAAATTTTCGAAAATTTACATTTTAATCCCTTTAAATTTCGAAAATTATAGAATGGTCCTTAAGAATTCGGCAACTAATTTTGGTCACTTGACTTTCGGTAATTGCATTTAGGTCCTTTAATTTTTGGTATTTACATTTTGGTACTCAAAGTTTTCGAATATTGCACTTAAGCCCCTAAAAATTTTATTTGGAAATGTTACATCCTTCACATAAATTAAGGCACAAAATAAATATCATTTCTATGGTTTCTAAAATCATATCTTAAATCCAACTAAGGTAGAACATCTAACCTAATTTCCACTAGGTTTAATCTTGATCCCAATACAATTCTAATAAACAAATTAACATCTTAAATGACTAGGTTACTCGTGATGAGTGTAGTGTCTGCCTCCTCCTCAGCTTCTTCAACATTCATAACATAAACTCGTCCCATAGTAGTGAAAGGGATCGATTTTAGGTGCCCGAATGTGCAACGGAAGTTTTCAAAAATTATTTTTGAGGCAAAAATTCGACCACCCCTACTAAATGTGTAGCAAAATACAATAAAAGACAACTATGACATTCATAGGGTGTTTAGAAGTTTTACCTATCAACCTCTTGAGGTTGATGATGACTCCAACTAAGGTGTAAACACCTTAGCTCTTGTATGGCAAGAAAAATCTACAAGCTTCCTTCCTTCAAAATCAAGCCCACCACCAAACTTAAAAGATCCACCTTACACTTGCACTAGAAAATGTAGGGCATTTTTCTTTTGAGAACAGGTTTTGTTTTCAACAACTTGAAGAACAAAATGAGAGAAAAATGAGGGAATACCTCACACCAAATTTTCGGCCAAGTGAGGTATGGAATGGGGGAAGGGAGACTAGTCTTGGTAGGGTAAAAAGCTAAAAACACTTTTAGCATGCCAAGCCTTGTTATTGAAAAAGTTGTCTCCAACCCTTCACCTCCCAAGCATGCAAAACCTAGTGGGCTTGTAACATTTACAAAGGGCCCATTGACTTTTTAATTTAATTTTCTCAAACATATTTGAGCCCAATTAAACTTTACTTGATTTTACTCAAACCCACTAGTTAAATAATTATTTCCAATTGGGCTCTACAAGGCCCAATGTTATTTAATTAATTCATCACTTGAGTTAATTTAATTATTTGGACTCTACTAGGCCCACTAGTGTTTAATTAATTCAACACTTGAATTAATTTAATTTAGTCCATAATAATGTTTATGAAAATCACAATTTTCAAATATATTATTTATTTGGCCAACTTTTAATTTAGGAACACATTCATAAATTAAAAATTACATTTCTCTCATAGAAGTCATACTTCTATTTTTCCTTACGCTTATAAACTCCTTTATAAGCCGTTCAACACATTGAACTATTTTTACTTCTCAACGGGATCTAGAAAGCTAGTACTTGTGTGGCCCTCAATGGTTCATTGATACAACTAGCCATGGGTTCACATTTCCATGTGATTCGGACTAAACATGTCCTTATACGAGTATACCCCAATTGCTCCATTCTTACTTATCAACTCCTTGATAACAAGAACGTCAGAACTCAAGTCTGATAGTACCCAACCAATCATGTTAAACGCCTAGCGGCATCGCTTACATGATTCCCTAGGTATGAAATGATATTGCATGCAAGAACCATTCAATTATGGTTAGCGTACAGTACAGTCCATTCAACTCATATATCCCGATCGATTCGACAACCATTGGTTTATCGAGAGTTGTCAATGAATCGATACTATGTGTCATGTTGTTGTTGCATCGATGGTGTAATCTATGAAACCCCTTTCATAATTACCACCATACTCTGATCAGAGATTTCAACCTACATACACATGAGAACACATAGGATATCCATACCCGAAGGTAAGCGGTGAATCCCCGACTACAATGCATCGACTCCTATATGTTTCGACAGAACACCCAACCTTGCCACCTGATGACCCCATGAGAGTCGGTAAACAAGTCAAAGTGTAATTCTAGCACATAGAGTCTCAATGTTGTCTCGGGTCATAAGGACTAATGGTGTACAACCATAAACTAGGACGTTTCCACTCGATAAGTGATAACCACTTGGAAAGTCCTTTATGGAGGGTTGTTCAGTGCACTCTACCAGGAGCACCTGTCTGCATGCTCGGACATCAAAATGTCTCCTACCAATGAAACATGGTACTCACATCGCAAATACTAGTCTCGAACTCGAGCGGCCTATATCCTTCTTAGCGGCGGCTGAATCGACTAGGAACTGTTTAGAATAATATACAGTATTCTAAATATGAGTTTCATGATACTCATCATATGAGCATCTCATATTCTTTCTACTATTTGTATATTCAAGGGCTTTATCTATGCAACTAGCATGGGTATACAGATAAAGATGTGCCAAATAATAATTTCAAATATTATTAAAATAAAGATTGTTCATACATAGAGTTTCATTGTGAACACTCGGCCAACACTTGGCTCGACGGGCACCTACTCTAGCAATCTCCCCTTCACTAGAGCCAACTACCCATATGCTTCAAACCCATTGATTCGCGATGCTTCTCGAATAATGGTCCATGTAAAGGCTTAGTTAGTGGATCAGCAACATTATCTGCGGAGCCGACTTTGTCAATCGTTACATCTCCTCTTTCCACGATCTCTCTGAGGATGTGGTACTTTCTCAATACGTGTTTGGACTTCTGATGAGACCTCGGCTCCTTTGCTTGAGCAATGGCTCCCGTGTTGTCACAAAACACCGGGACAGGAGCAACTCCATTAGGAATGACGTCCAACTCTTGGACGAAATTCCTTATCCAAACAGCCTCCTTTGCTGCAGCTGATGCAGCAATATATTCTGCCTCAGTGGTGGAATCCGCTGTACTGTCTTGCTTGGAACTCTTCCAAGAGACAGCAGCACCATTGAGCATGAATATGAACCCAGAGGTTGACTTCGAGTCATCGATATCGCTTCGGAATCTAGAGTCGGTATAGCCTTCCAATTTCAGTTCTCCACCCCCATAGACCAAGAACAACTTATTGGTCCTTCTCAAATACTTGAGGATATCTTTCACAGCTTTCCAGTGTGGAAGACCAGGGTTGGATTGATATCTACTCACTACACTTAGTGCAAAAGCCACGTCAGGACGTGTAGATATCATCCCATACATGATGCTACCAATCGCATATGCATAAGGAATGCTTGTCATCGCCGCTATCTCTGCATCAGTGTTGGGAGACATAGACTTGGATAGGGACACGCCATGACACATTGGTAGATGTCCTCTCTTGGACTCATCCATCGAGAACCGCTTCACGATGGTATCAATGTATGTGGACTGGGTGAGACCAAGCAATCTTTTTGATCTATCTCTATAGATCTGTATTCTTAATACAAAAGATGCTTCACCCAAGTCCTGCATCGAGAACTTACTCGCTAACCATATCTTAGTTGATTGCAACATTCCTACATCATTCCCAATGAGTAGAATGTCATCAACATAAAGCACCAGGAATGTCACAGCACTCCCACTGACCTTCTTATACACACATGGTTCCTCAGGATTCTTAGAAAAACCAAACTCTTTGATTGTACTGTTGAATCTGAGGTTTCAACTCCTAAATGCCTGCTTTAGACCATAAATAGATCTTTGAAGTTTGCATACCATAATCTCACTTCCGACAGATGTAAACCCTTCAGGTTGAGACATGTAAATCTCTTCCTTAATATCCCCATTAAGAAAGGCTGTCTTGACATCCATCTGCCATATCTCATAGTCATACCATGCAGCTATGACTAGCAATAACCTTATGGACTTGAACATTGCAACTGGAGAAAAGGTTTCCTCAAAGTCAACTCCTTGTCTTTGAGTATATCCTGTTGCCACCAATCGCGCCTTGAAGGTCAATACCTTCCCATCCGCCCCAAGTTTCCTCTTGTAAATCCATTTACACCCTATGGGAACAATTCCCTCAGGTGGATCCACGAGATTCCAGACTTGGTTCGAATGCATGGAACTCATCTCAGATTCCATCGCTTCAAGCCACTTGGTTGAATCGGCATCAGATAACGCTTCCTTGAAGGTCCTTGGATCACATCTATGGTTAGGCTCATCATGGCCCTCTTCAAGAAGCAGACCATACCTAATAGGTGGTCTCGAGACTCTCTCGGATCTTCTAGGAGCTTGTATCTCCTCTCTTGCCTCTTCGGGTGTGGGTTCTATAATTGTGGGTGTCTCTCGAACCTCTTCGAGTTCTATCATCTCGCCTTTTCTATCTAATAGAAATTCCTTTTCTAAAAAGGTTGCATTCCTAGAAACAAACACTTTTGTTTCTTGGGGATGATAGAAGTAGTATCCAACCGAATTCTTTGGATATCCCACAAAGTAACATAAAATGGATCGACTATCCAATTTTTCTCCCACTACCTGCTTCACATAAGCAGGGCACCCACATATTCTAAGATAAGAATATTTGGATGGCTTACCCATCCATATCTCATATGGTGTCTTGTCAACTGCCTTTGAATGGACATTGTTCAACAACAGTGCCACTGTCTCAAGCGCATATCCCCAAAAAGATGGCGTCAACTCCGTGAACCCCATCATAGACCGAACCATGTCCATCAAAGTCCGGTTACGACGCTCCGAAACACCATTCAACTGTTGTGTAGCGGGCGGAGTCCACTGCGAGAGAATCCCATTCTCCCTAAGATACTCTTGGAACTCGGCACTCAAGTGCTCACCACCTCGATCCGATCGAAGTGTCTTGATGCTTCGTCCCAATTGCTTCTCTACTTCACTTTTGAATTCTTTGAACCTTTCAAAGGCTTCAGACTTGTATTTCATCAAATACACATACCCATACCTCGAAAAGTCATCGGTAAAGGTGATGAAGTAGACATGTCCATGCTTAGTGGTGATACTAAGCGGACCGCACACATCGATATGGATCAAATCCAATAAATCTTTGGCTCGCTCCACATGGCCCTTAAAGGGAATCTTGGTCTTCTTTCCTTTTAAACAGGATTCACAAGTCGTGAGACCATTAATATCAGACATATCAAACATGCCCACTCCCTCTAGCTTGTTCATCCTTCTTATGGAAATATGTCCTAATCGAGCATGCCACAATTGTGCCGAACTTAGAGTATCTTGTTTGCGCTTGTTTGTTGTTATAGCTTGGACATTGTTAAGTGGAATATCTTTCAATTTTAAGGTGTAGAGATCGTTTTCAAGTTCTCCAGTACCAATTAAACATTCATTCTTATAAATATTGCAAACACCATTGCTAAATAAACAAGAAAATCCATCTTTATCTAACATAGAAATAGAAATAATGTTCTTCACCAAGTCTGGTACAAACAAAACATCTCTCAAAATCAACTTAAAATCATTGATCAAATGCAAGTAAACATCTCCCACAGCCTTGGCAGCAACCTTTGCTCCATTGCCCATCCTCAAGAAGGTCTCACCTTCCCTGAGCCTCCTACTTCTTCCCATCGCCTGCAAATCATTACAGAGATGTGAGCCACAGCCGGTATCCAATACCAACGAAGTAGAGTAAATTGAAATGTTTACTTCAATATAAAACATACCGTTTCCAGAACTCTTCTGGGCAAGATATTCCCTGCAGTTACGCCTCCAATGTCCAGGCTTCTTGCAGTGATGACAGATGTCAACAGTCTTGTCAGCCTTCACTGGTATGGCTGCCACAACGGGACCCGGAGTGTGCCTCTTCAAGGGCATGTTCTTCTTGGGACGTTGGAAAGAACGCTTCTTTCCCATCCCAGGTTGACCGCTCTTTGTACCAGATGAAGACCCCACAAAAAGAACCGGCTTCTCTTTCTTGATAGTGGACTCAAAAGTCACAAGCATATTCACCAAGTCCTCAAGGGTCGGCTCCATCTTGTTCATGTTGAAGTTCACCACAAAAGGATCAAATTAGCTAGGCAATGACAACAGCAACACGTCGGTGGTCAGCTCCGAAGGCAACATCAAATCCATGCCAACGAGCTTGTCCACGAGCCCAATCATCTTTAGGCCATGCTCATGGACCGAGGCCCCATCTCGCATGCGCAAAGTGATTAGCTCCTTGACGGTAGCATGCCTAAGAGGCCGAGTCTTCTCACCAAAGAGCTCCTTGAGGTGTAAATGAATGTCAGCAGCATTCTTTGCATCCTCAAAACGCCTCTGCAGCTCATCATTCATAGAAGCCTGCATATAACACTTGGCCTTCAAGTCATGGTCACACCAATCCTTGTAGGTCTGCAATTCCTCAGGAGTGCAGTCAGTCAGAGCCTCATCAGGGGGCGACTCAGTCAGTGTATATGCAATCTTTTCCGAGTTCAAGACGATCTTTAGGTTTCTTAGCCAAGTGAGATAATTAGGTCCGGTTAATACGTGTTTGTCGAGTATTGTAGATAGTGGATTGCGAATCGAAGACATTGTCAAAAATGTACTGAAATTTAAAACAGATAAATGTTAATGACTATTTTAAAATATTTAGTAAGATATAAAGTATGGACTTTTACTTTATAAATTTTCGCTCCCACTGTTTTGACATTTACACTACCCTCTAGTGAAAACGGAAAACTCCTTTCCTCAGTAGGTACGTAAGGTCCAATTAGCGAATTATGATCCCAAATAATATCAGCCAATCACAATTCCTAAAAGGTAGTTTCCAATTGCATCACAATGCAACCCTCTACGTAAACTTTTGTCTCACGTTTGATTAGGACTCAATAATATGACGTCGTTCATCTTCACGTGTCAAGCCTTACCCATCGATGTTGAACCTTAATGGACGGTCGCCATGAGTTCCCCAATAATATGAGCCGAAATCATGGGAGTTCCACGTAGTTCACATCACCATGTCAATGGATGTCACAGCTTTCCGGCACCCAGGGCCCCCCCAATAATATGAGCCGAGTCCCGAGTACGGGTAGCGTTCATCATGCACATATTGTCGATGGAAGACATGGAAATTATAAACAAATTTATAATTCCCATTTTCGGGCTTGATATTAATTTTTAATCTTATTCAAAATGAGGGTTTTTAATTTTGAAAGGTCTCATCATTAATTTTATTTAAAAGCTCGCCATGTTTGATCGTATGTTTGCCGGATTCATGAAACTTTGTTATTATCATAATAATAACGCACATACTCATTATTTATAACATATCATGCATATATTATAAACAGTAAACAAAACATGGATGATCAATCGCCCCAATACTAATGGCCCGTGTGAGCTAAACACGGGCCTAGGTCCAATCCTAGGGTAATGCAAGGGATGCAAATGCAACTATTACATTAGCTTCCAATATTTACATGTCTTCGATCTTCATAATCATAATGGCCAGCCATCTTCCAATCTTGATCATCCACTATACTAATATTTACAAATAAATATTCATGGCAAATAGGGATACATCTCATGGGGGTGGGAACGGGCCATAAACCAAGCCCACTTGAAATTTGATAATTATTACAATCATTCAACACAAAATATCCTAGCATACACCTAGCAAATTGGGCTTGGGCTTTTGATCATCCTTCATGCATAATATCACATATCATACACCATCAATTAATTATCACAATAATTAATTGATCCAATATTATATATCTTGATCCAATCACTAACCGCCACGATTATAAACTAAATTAACAAAGTATACAAACTTCTTTGTCTACTTTCTAATTAATTTATTTATAATCGAATTTCTTGTAAATCACCATTTACTAGAAATAAAAAAAGTCCAACTTCAATTATTTATTTTATGAGAAAATATTTACAACTTTTGTAATTTTAAACTTAAGGGCCCAAAAAACTCATTTTTCACCAAAAACATTTTGGCAAATTTAAATTTACAAATATGTTAGCCATCTAATGGCCCAACAACTCAAGGCCCATGACACTTTGATATTTCAAAACACCTTTTGAAAACCCTAGCCGCCATCGCCGTCGCCGGAGCTCCGACGCCGGATTCCAACCAACATGCAAAAAAATTTTTTTTTTTAAAAGATAGGGGCTGTTCGGGCAGCCCCTCAGGCTGCTCTTGCTGCCCGTTTCGGGCTTCCCCTCGGGCAGCCCAAGCTGCCCGAAATGGGCAGCAACTTGCTGCCCGAACTATGCCACAAAGTTGCCTTGTTTTGGTTGCAAAATATATCTATAGCGGTTAGAAATCGATCTCAATATAATATCATGTATTATGCTACACAAAATAGTAATCATAGCTCATGATACAACTTGAAAGGGATCGATTTTAGGATCTCGAATACGCAACGGAAGTTTTCAAAAATTATTTTTGAGGCAAAAATTCAGCCACCCCTACTAAATGTGTAGCAAAATACAATAAAACACAACTATGACTTTCATAGGGTGTTTAGAAGTTTTACCTATCAACCTCTTGAGTTAGATGATGGCTCCAACTAAGGTGTAAACACCTTAGCTCTTGTATGGCAAGAAAAATCTACAAGCTTCCTTCCTTCAAAATCAAGCCCACTACCAAACTTAAAAGATCCACCTTACACTTGCACTAGAAAATGTAGGGCATTTTTCTTTTGAGAAGAGTTTTTGTTTTCAACAACTTGAAGAACACAATTAGAGAAAAATGAGGGAATATCTAACACCAAATTTTGGGCCAAGTGAGGTATGGAATGGGGGAAGAGAGACTAGTCTTTGTAGTGTAAAAAGCTAAAAACACTTTTAGCATGCCAAGAATTGATTATTGAAAAAGTTGTCTCCAACCCTTCAACTCCCAAGCATGCAAAACCTAGTGGGCTTGTAACATTTACAAAGGGCCCATGGACTTTTTAATTTAATTGTCTCAAACATATTTGAGCCCAATTAAACTTTACTTGATTTTACTCAAGCCCACTAATTAAATAATTATTTCCAATTGGGCTCTACAAGGCCCAATGTTATTTAATTAATTCAACACTTGAATTAATTTAATTATTTGGACTCTACTAGGCCCACTAGTGTTTAATTAATTCAACACTTGAATTAATTTAATTTAGTCCATAATAATGTTTATGAAAATCACATTTTCAAATACATTATTTATTTGGCCAACTTTTAATTTAGGAACACATTCATAAATTAAAAATTACATTTCTCTCATAGAAGTCATACTTCTATTTTTCCTTACGCTTATAAACTCCTTTATAAGCCGTTCAACACATTGAAATATTTTTACTTCTCAACGGGATCTAGAAAGCTAGTACTTGTGGGGCCCTCAATGGTTCATTGATACAACTAGCCGTGGGTTAACATCTCCATATGATTCGGACTAAACATGTCCTTATACGAGTATACCCCAATTGCTCCATTCTTACTTATCAACTCCTTGATAACAAGAACGTCAGAACTCAAGTCTGATAGTACCCAACCAATCATGTTAAACGCCTAGTAGCATCGCTTACATGATTCCCTAGGTATCAAATGATAGTGCCTGCAAGAACCATTCAATTATAGTTAACGTACAGTACGGTCCTTTCAACTCATTTATCCCGATCGATTTGACAACCATTGGTTTATCGAGAGTTGTCAATGAATCGATACTATGTGTCATGTTGTAGTTGCATCGATGGTGTAATCTATGAATCCCCTTTCATAATTACCACCATACTTTGATCAGAGATTTCAACCTAGATACACATGAGAACACATAGGATATCCATACCCGAAGGTAAGCGGTGAATCCCCGACTACAATGCATCGACTCCTATATGTTTCGATAGAACACCCAACCTTGCCACCTGATGACCCCATGAGAGTCGGTAAACAAGTCAAAGTGTAATTCTAGCACATAGAGTCTCAATGTTGTCCCGGGTCATAAGGACTAATGGTGTACAACCATAAACTAGGACGTTTCCACTCGATAAGTGAGAACCACTTGGAAAGTCCTTTATGGAGGGTTGTTCAGTGCACTCTACCAGGAGCACCTATCTGCATGCTCGGACATCACAATGTCCCCTACCAATAAAACATGGTACTCACATCGCAGATACTAGTCTCGAACTCGAGCGGCCTATATACTTCTTAGCAGCGGCTGAATCGACTAGGAACTGTTTAGAATATACAGTATTCCAAATATGAGTTTCATGATACTCATCATATGAGAATCTCATATTCTTTCTACTATTTGTATATTCAAGGGCTTTATCTATGCAACTAGCATGGGTATACAGATAAAGATGTGCCAAATAATAATTTCAAATATTATTAAAATAAAGACTGTTCATACATAGAGTTTCATTGTGAACACTCGGCCAACACTTGGCTCGACGGACACCTACTCTGACAAGTAGGTGCATTCTTCTTCGGGCAATCAGCAGCTTTGTGCCCTTCTTCTTTGCATATGAAGCACTTAGTAGTACCCCACACACATGGTCCATAGTGTAATCGATTGGACTTCTTGCATGACTGTCCATCTGCAGGTTTTGGTGCTGCAGGTGGTGCCAGCTTTTGCTGTCCTTGCTTCTTGGCTTGGCCTTGGGACTTTTGAGGCTCTTGAGGCCCTTGAGGTGTAGGAGGACCCGTATATGGTTTCTTGTTTGGCTGATTATTATTCTGATGCTGCTGTCTCTTGCGCTGCTACTCAAACTCAATATCCTTCAAAGATTGCTTAGATTGGAACGCATAGGTAGTAGCAGTAGCATAGTCCAAAGAAAGAATCATCATAACATTATTTGAAATGGTAGGTCGTAGACCATCCATGAAGTGTCGAAGCTTCTCCGCAGCATCCCTCGTAATAAGGGGTACAAAGTAACAACCCCTATCAAACTTCTTCAAAAACTCAGCAACAGAAGCGTCTCCCTGACGGAGAGTCATAAATTCCCTCTTCAATCGCCCTCTAACATCAGCAGTAAAATATTTCTCGTAGAATATCTCCTTGAATTGAACCCAAGTAAGTGTAGCAAGATTAACACCATGCTTGGCTCCTTCCCACCATAAAGAAGCATCATCCCTAAATAGATAAGTGGTACACATCACACGATTAGCATCCCCCATATTCAGATAACGAAAGTGTACCTCGAGTGAACGAATCAAACTCTCAGCAGCAAAGGGATCGGTGGTGCCAGAAAATTCCTTCTGCCCTAGCCTCCGGAACTGATCATAGACGTCATGCTATAGCAAAAGTGCTTGCTGTAACTACTGCTGCAAATGCTGTTGATGTAATTTTTGCTCTAAGAATCGAGTTGTCCCCTTCAATGCACGAGTACCAGCATCCCCATTAGGAGGTGGGGTCGTATTCCCTTGTTGGTTCACACTGTTCTCTGCTCGGTTCTCATTAACAGGGGCACGTCTAGGATGCATTTTATTTCAAAGTTTTCCAAATACTAACGTAACCAACATGCATTTAAATCTATGTTTTTCTATTCTTGTGACATATCCTAATTCATTTAGCAATTTAAGCATGCAAAACATATATACTCAAAAAGCTAGTAAAAAGGTAACATAAATATATAATTCATGTAATCATTCAGTTAATATCATATTAAATCATATGAAGCATATAAAACTTACAAATCGAGGATTGACAGCTGATCTTTCTAGCGCTGATGGTTGTACAACCCTTTACAGGACCTTTGCTCTGTTACAAACTGAAACGTTTGCTAATTCGTTTTGTTTAAAAAGTACTAGAAATTTTATTTTTCTCTTACATATATGTAAATACTTTGAAAATACCTTGTACCATTTTCAAAATAAACACTAAACTAACATTTTAAAATCAATGGAAAATATTTTAAATCGTAAAATCGACAACATTTTACAAAACCTAAAAATCAATAAATATGAAAAGTATAGCCCATACTAGACCTCTCAAAAACATAAATAAATAGTCGTAAAATCTTTAATGTAAATCATAAACTTAAATGCGGAAAGTAGAAGTGCTGGTCCTCAGGTTATGTGCATCGACAGTCCAGCAAAGTCACTCATCAAGACATCCAATAACATAATTATTAATATCACATGCATCAATCATACCTAGTTAGTCTAAAGACTCAACACATCATATTCTTGATAACAAGTATTACATATACAGATAACATACAATAGCGAAAAATACTTGTACTTAAAATAACATTTTCATAATAATGCATAAACTTTAAACATAAACATTTTCATATCAACATATTCATATCATTATATTCATATTCATATTCATATTCATGTTTGTTGAATTCAAATCGTGATTGTGACTCGTATTCGTATTGGGCTATGGATCCATCTATAAAACCAAAGTACTGAGCGGCGGGACACCATCAACACTCTCACCGGTCAACTAAGCCTTAGCCACATATTAACATATTAACGTATTCGTATCCGTATCCAGGGAAATACGATCGCCGGGCTTCCCACTAGGACCATAACCCTCACGATATCTTCAACATATCATCGTATTAGTCACAATCCTTTCACGTCCTTTAACATGTCGTTTTTCCATCACTTAATAAAAACATGCATATAATATCGTTTTTCTTTTAAACCAAGGATGTAACATATCTTTTAAATGTCAAAATTAAGCCATAAAAATTCATGAACATTTCAAAATCATAATTTAACATATAAAAATTTATAAACATTTAAAATAATCATATTAGCATATAAAACAGCATTCAGAGCATTGCCATGACGTTTTCTAATTTTAAGGTGTAAAATGACAGTTTTACCCCTAGACGTAAAATTTCACATTTTTTTACTTTTTCTTAATTTCATTGACTCTAACATGTTCCAAATAATTATTTAAGCCTAAATTAAAATTTTCATAATTTTATTTAGCTTAAAACTATACTTTTTAATTAACTCATAATTAGAAGTTTTAAATGCGTTTTAATCCGGAAAAATTTCAAACTTTAATATAAAATTCCTAAATTTAAAAATCAGACTTTTTATATTATTTTAGCCCTCATGAACCAAGACTCGACCCCCGTGAGCCGTGTTTTAATTAATTTGATCATTAAAACCCTAGCTTGACCCATAAAAGTTCGCCTCGAGCCGTGTCCCGATTTCCTCGAGCCACCCTCGAGCCATGCTAGACCAGACCCTGATCAACCCCTTAGGACACCCTCTTGGACCCATGGAACCAACGGACAAGCCTCTTAGCTCGAAACCGAAAGCACCCCAGCATGACATGCACTCGGCCGAGAACTCCATAAGACATCGGACCCTTGATTTGCCCCTAGGACTTGACCAGCGTGCCCACATCCTGAACCATCCTCTCAAGCACTCACCTAGGACCCCAAGAAGTCGACCTAGCTCAGCCCACAACCCCCTGGCCGAGCCAGCTTCCCTGCGCAAGCCGTTGAACCATGCGCGATAACCCTTGGCTCTCGGGTGGTAGTCCTTTCTTGATAGGATTCCTCCCAGTTATCTTGAATCGGGTCCTTGCATGTCTAGGACCCTACACCTTACTCACCCAGACCCTGGCCAAGCCATGGTCCCTAGCCAAACCCTAGTCCAACGGTTGCCAAGCAACCCTAGCCCTTGACAGCATAAGATTCCAACCTTGATCGTTTTCTCGTTTGTAGAGTTTGTGTGCATGTTCTAGGACTCTAAACTCCTGTAAAACAGTGCTTGATAAGTTCCTAATCATGGCAGCCTCCTTTACGCACATGAACAACACAATTTGGATCAAAAATCATGCTTGAATTTTCATGTCATGTACAAAAACGAAAATAAACACTAGTGTCACTTGTTTTTCCATACTGTTCATGCAGAAAAACATATTATGGTGTGATGATGTTTTGAAGGAAAGAAATATGCGTGTATATGCGTATTTAACGCACGATTATTCGCAGACGATTGCGAAGAACGGCGGCAAGAACCCTATGCTGAATTCTCCTCGAATTTTCGACTTTTCTTCTTAAAAATATGATGTGTGTGTGCTGTGGAAATTGAAGAGAATTTGGTGTGCAAATTCAAAAAGTTTGGCGTGAATGGTAGGGTTAATGGGGAGGGTTTAACATATTATAATATTTAATTATTTTACTAACAAGGCTTAGGCCTATTAAGGGGTTCAATTAGGCCCATTAGCCTTTTAATTAAATTATAAAAATTATTTTGTTTAAATAAGTTTGTGAATTATTGGCCAGGGTTGCCAAAACGTTCGAGTTTTTGTTGAAAAACCAACGTCGATAAAATTTACGTCCCGGCGTATAAAATCACATCAAAACCCGTTATTTTCAAAAATAAGAAAAAACATCATCCATATTTTAAATACTAAAAATCAATTATTTAATAAAAATATTTTACGTTTTTCAGCCCACGGTCTCCGTTCCTGGATCGCAACTTGAATAACCCTTAAAAATATAGTTTGATGTATAAATATAGTTTTATGTATAATGACAAAAAAATCCTATTTAACATAAAATCATGCATGTCACATAATCAATTAATTAGTCATTTTTCATATTTTCTAGATTTGCATGCAGTTGAATTACGTCGTCTTAATTTTTGGACCTTACATGTAATAACCCACTTCAGTTGGGTCTTAGACACTACCAAACTAAAACTCTTAGTCTCTTTACACTTTTATCATTACGCAACTTATATAATTTTCTAAGCACGGCTTATCTAAAAAGATCGAATATAGTAACAATAAGTGTGTGTGTGCTAGTGCTTGAAATATAGCCTTAAAGCTATTAATATATTTGATAAAGGGTGAGCTTTTAGTAACCAAGAACTATTTGCTTGTTCTTGTTCTCGATAATTGTTTCTCTTTGCTATTGCTCTATTATTCTCTTATTAGCTGATCTTCTTGGCTATTTATAAGCTTTGATCAAAACGGTAATATTTAATGTGTTTAAATGTCATATATCTGTTTATTTGTCCTTGGTAGACATGTCATCATTTTTCTGACAATCGTACATTTTGGCATTGTGATATGCGGTGCTTCCACTACAAGTTGCAGTCCACTCTTGTACAAATTGTCGAGTTGTTTGCTACGTTCTTTAACTGATGACATGTCAAGCTGATTTATCAGTTGACTCTATAGTCGATTTGATAAACTGACTGTGTAACTGATCAGTCTTAACCGATAGTTCAGTTAAGTTGCCTTCGATTGTTTAGCGCATTAATTATTATTCGGCTACTTCAGTTCAAATTATTTCAGTTACGTTACGTTCAGTTGCGTTAATCGGTTATGTAATCTTCAAACGATCAATTTTTCAATCTCCGAAAAAATTCCCCTATTTTGGTGTTTGACAAAACTTAGAACTCAAGAACTGATATGAGCTGAACCTTGTTAATAAAATAATCTTTCATTTGCAAATAATCTTTCACTGTACAGATTCGTACAAAGAATGAAAAACTAAATAAAAGAATGAAAGAATGCAAATAACCTTTCACTGTACATGTAATGCCCGTGATTTTGATTCTGTTAATCTGAGATTATTGATTATGAACTGATATGATTATAGACGGACCATTCCAAGATCAGATTGGCCAAAGTGTATGAATTATGCAATTTTTGGACAAAACTATTGGCGCCCGGGCGGTAGAAAAGGGCCGCCCGAGCACCAATGCATCACAAGATTGGATTTTTGACAGAAATTCTGGCGCCTGAGCGGTAGTTTTTGACCGCCCGAGCGCCAGTGGATGGTAAGCCGAGTACCCGGACAGAAGGTTCGACGCCCGAGCGGTAATTCTCGACCGCCCGTGCGTCGACAGAAATGGGTGGAAAATGGGACACGTAGCTTTACATGCAAGTTGGATGTATATATATTGTAATCCTTTCAGAAATCATAAGAAAGAAACGAGGAGAAAGCTTCTGAAATCCTTACGCCTTTTCATTTATAGATTTTTGGTTTCTTAAAAATCTGTCCGTCTGATTTTCAATCCGATTGTGGTACCGTTTTTCTATAGATGAGAGCGTAAACTGGACGTAAGTTTTATTACGGTTTGATATGATTTGAAATTATGATATTGAAGGAATCAGATATGATTCATATATGGTGTTCTTGACATAGTAGATATCGTATAATTGAAACCAGATCGAAGAACAGATACCGTATGTAATTGTTATGAATTTTCAGAGTTGATTTGATTGTGATTAGACCGATGTGATATCAGAATATTGTTGTTATCGATTATGAGATGTTGGGATTGATATCTGATTGATATTGTATTGTTGGGTATATTGATATTATTCAGATCTGGATCAAATGACTTGTTGATTGTATATACTGATATTGTATTGCCGGTATTTTGAGATTGTACAGTTATGCCGTTAAAACAGAATTTGATTGAATTCTTATTATATCTAGTACTGATTTGATTGAGGAGTATATTGATATCGTGTCTATTCGATATTGTCATTGCCAGATTGATATGGACAGATTTGAATTTGAGACTTCGACTTCGTCAGACCGAGAAGAGAAAGGTATAAATTAATGTTGATTCGGGATTGCAAAACTCGAGTTTGATTTGACTTGAGTTTCCCAAGATCACATACTTTATCTTATTGCATTGATATTTGCAATTGATAAGTTTGATATGTCTAGGCTATGGATGTATAGTCTAGTATGTGTTGTGATGAGTCAGTGGCAGGACATGCAAGGGAGGATAGGCCTAGTCTTTGGCAGGATATGCCAAGACACCGGACGTTTTGTCATATTGATAGTGCATAGGAGTGGAGCAACTTCTATAGCGAGATTCAATATGGACAGGACCAAAGTCCGTAATAAGAACGTACCGCCACCACGATCGGGAGAGTAGGTGAGAGATTGTTGCGTTCTTATTCAGATCGGGATCCCTAGATTAGGAATGAGTCGAGTTAGAATCTCAGAGTCACAGAGCGTGATTTACCGCTTGATATTGATTCATGTTTTCCGATTTTGATACATGTTTAGAGTGTGATTTACACTTTTATATTGATTCATGTTTATGACTGTGATACATGTTATAGATATCTGCCACATACTTTTATATCTGTTTATATGAAATGCATGTATACATGGTTTATACTGGGAATATAATTTTCACCGGAGTTATCCGGATGTTGTCTTGTTTGTATGTGTGCATGACAACAGGTGGGACAGCACCAGGGTCAAGACGAGGACGAGAGATGACTAGTTTAGCGTGGAGATTCGGACCCAGAAATAGATCTGTTTCATTACCTGACATGTAATGAATGAACAGTAGTCGTTATGATTTACTTTTGCACAGGACTTGTACTTAGATCTGGATACTGATCTTGTAAATGAAATAAGATTTATTTCATATGTTTCCGCTTTTGTATTTAAAAAATAATTTTAGACCCTGTTTATTTAATTGTTTTTAATTATTCCCAAAGACGATTAAGAAATGAATTAGCGTCCGGGATCCCACAATAGGTGGTATCGGAGTAGTAGGTTCCAGAGCAGTAGGTACCTTAGACTAAGATAGAAGAGCTAGTGAGCGGGGTAGAATTAGTTTTCTTTCCTTGCTTTTGATTGCTAGCATGATTTACTGCGTTAAAACTACATGTTTACTTGATTATCTGATCTGATTAATCACATGTATTATTTGAGAATGAATCAGAACCGATTCTTGATCAGCAGTAAGATGATTAGAGGAGGACTGAAACAGGTTTGTTGTAGTTGGTTACTAATTCTTTTGGTAATCAGATATACCTCCTCGAAGAATTCCAGAATCAGGTGGTACTTCGGTTTATCAGATGGATGTGTCTGAAACCCCGATGGAAAAATGTTGAAGAGGTTTCAGTCATTTCAACCGCCGATTCTGAAGGGTACTGAGACATTTGATTACTGTGAGAGTTGGCTGAATGATATTAAAGTGCTGTTTGATTCACTTGATTACCTAGATGAACGCCGAGTTAGATTGATTGGGCACCAGTTACACGAGATCGCAAAGAGTTGGTGGATCGCAACCAAAGAAGCATTAGAACAGCATGGTACCGTGATTACGTGGAAAATCTTTAAAGCTGAGATTCATAAAAAATTTCTCCCAGTATCGTACCGACAAGATAAGAGTATAGAGTTTGCCAACTTGAAAAAGGGATCGCTGAATATTAAAGAATATGTGGCAAAATTTTCTACTTTACTATGTTTTGCTCCTCAAGTGGCTGGGAATGATAAAGCTGTAGTTGATCAGTTCATCAGTGGATTGAATCCTGAAATATCTACATTGGTAAATGTGGAGAGCCCCATTATTTTGCTGACGCCTTGAACATGGCAAAAGGAGCTGAGGCAAGTTTGATCCAACAGCGAGGACAGTCGTATGTTGCTCAATCACAGAACCAACCCCAACCTCCAGCTCAATTCCTGCCATCTCTATCTATATTTGATACTGGCAGTACTAGTGGTGGAAAGAAAGATTTCATGAAATCTCGCAAGAAACAGTTTAAGAAGTTAGGAAGTGGTTCATCTAGCTCCAGTGGTTCTAGCCAAAGTTATACCGGAGTTTATTACGGCACTTGTGGAGTGAGACATTCCACAAAGCAATGCCGAGGTGTGTTTTGTAGTTGCAATGTCTTTCATCAGCCAGGAAATTTTGCTAGAGTATGTCCACAGAGAGGTTCCCGGAGATCTCAGGGAGCAGAACCATCTGGATCAGTAGCACCGCCTGATAGACAATCACCGGTTGTTCACTCCTTCCAACCACCGACGACTCCTCAATCACAACCAAGGCCAGGACACACCTGACGAGGTAGTGGCAGGTAATTGTTCCTGTATGGTTATTTTGCATATGTATTGATAGATACTAATGCATTCCATACGATTATATTTAAATGAATTGCATTGATATATGTGTTGTCTATTGAGTTATTATCTGCTGTAGTATTGATCTCTTGTCTGTTGGGGAGAGTTCTGATATCCGTGAATTTTGTGAAACATCGTATACTACAGTAAGATGAGAATGAAATTGAGGTAACTTGTATTGTACTTGTTTTGTCTGATTCGGACCGCATTAGTGATATTGATATGCTGAACAAAGTACAGAGCTATAGTAGACTGTTTCCAGAAGATAGGAAGATTCGGACCTGAAATGGCCGAAGAATGAACATTGTACGGTAAGGATTCTAGATTTAGAATTACTTTGATATCCGTATCATTTATGACTTGATGACTAGTGAAAGGAACAAAAAGGGATTCCTTATGCATTCAGTTGATTTACTGAAATCGAGCTTATCATCGACTGATTTGCCAGTGATATGAGAGTTGCTACTATTTCCCAGCTGAGATTCCGGATTTTCCTTCAGTTAGGGAGATTGACTTCAGCATTGAATGAATGCCAAGTACTGTTCTTATTTTTAGAACTTCGTACAGAATGACACTGACTGAATTGAAAAAATTGAAAGATCTGTTAGAAAATTTCTGGCCGAGAGTTACATCTGATTGAGTGTTTCTCTTTGAGATGTTTCATCTATGTTTGTGAGTTGATGAACCGCATGTTCAGGAATATTTTGATGAGTTTATGCTTGTGTTATCTGTGATATTCTAAGATATTCGAAGCAAATGACTAATTGAATCGAACATTTGAAGATGGTATTGAATATTCTGAAACTGAGATGTTATATACCGAAACTGTCGAGAAGTGAATCGTGGCTGAGACACATTGTATTCAGGGAATGTTATATCCGAAAATGGTATATCAGTTGATCTAAGCCCAGTTGAGAAGTAATCAGTTGGCCGAGACCGACATCAGTGTCAAAAATTCATAGTTGCATGAGTTTAGTAGGCTATGATATATGACTGTTGTTTTGAATTTGATTGAAGATTGTGATTCTTCTAGATCAGTATTTGAGACAGGTTGTAGACTGTTAGATTTAATATTATGCCGGTTGAATCAAAGCTGATTTTGAGAATTAAAGCAGCTCAGAAAGTTGATCAGAATGTACAGAATTCGATATCGATAGTTAGAGCAGGGTATCGATCAGAAAATCAGGTATGTTATACTGTATTGTATGTGAATAACCGATTTGTTGTGCTAGATGTTTCGGGTTTGAAACGACAGGTATTGTCAGAAGTGCACAATAATTGATTCAACATTTATTCTGATGATAGAAGATGTATGATGATTGAAAAGACAGATTTTGGGTGAAACAGATGAGATCAGATATAGCAGAATTTGTACTGAAATGTCTGAATTGCCGACTATTAAAAACAGAAAGAAAGAAACCAGGAAATTGGTTATATAGCTTATCGATTCCTGAATGGAAATGGGATTACATTTCCAGGGATATCGTGATGAAGCTACCGCATTCCTCCCTGAAATTGAGCATTGATTGAGTTAGGAGTGCCAGACTAACCAAGTCTGCAGGTTCTAGTTCGTACATGAAGACGTACAGATATGACTAGATTACTGAGATTTCAGCCAAAGAAATGATCAGATTGCACGAAGTGCTTCGTGCCGAAAGTTAATTATATCAGACCGTGATTTCGGTTGACTTTGCATGTTTGGCAGAGTGTACATCAAGAGTTGGGTACGAAGTTATATCTGAGTACCATATATCATCCACAGACTGATAAATAGTCGGAGCGGACTATTCAGACACTGGAAGATATGCCTAGAGCGGTAATGCTTGATTTAGCACTAGTTGATAGGATTCATTGTCACCCCGTGAGTTTCGTACAACAGTAGCTATCAAAGGAGTATTAAGATGACATCTGTCGAAGCGTTGTACGGTAAGAAATGCAGATTCTCTCTATATTGGGATGATATCTCTGATATTCCTGAGATTGGACCTGATATGATTAGAGGTATGACAGAAAAAATGAAGCTGATTCAGAAGAAAATGAAGGCAACTCAAGACAGACAGACCAAATATGCCAATGATTGACGTAGACCGTTGGTATTTGATGCAGGAGACCGAATATTTTTGAAGATTTCACCTTTCGAGGAGTTGTCAGATTTGGCAAGAAAGGGAAGTTGTCTCCACGTTATGTTGAGCCGTATGAGATTCTCGAGAAGATAGGAGATTGTATCTATCGACTCGTATTACCGCCTTCTTTATCGGAGATACCTGATATTTTTATGTATTGTTATTGAGGAAATATCATTCTGATGCTTCACATATTATTCAGCCAGACGAGGCCTGAACTAGACGAGACACTGAGTTATTTTGAGAAACCGATCCAGATTCTCGATCGTAAAGAAAAGCAGCTCAGAACGAAGACTATTCCGCTTGTGAAAGTTCAGTGGAGTCGTCATGGCATCGAAGAAGCTACGTGGGAAACTGAGTCTGACATAAGGGAGAGATTCCCAGAGTTATTTTACTGATGTGAGTTTCTATTTAGCTTCTGTTACTTTTCTTTCCGATATGATTTGATTGCTTAGGATTTCGGGGACGAAATCAGATCTTAAGGGGGGGGGAGAAATGTAATGCCCGAGATTTTGATTCTGTTAATCTGAGATTATTGATTATGAACTGATATGATTACAGACGGACCATTTCGAAACCAGATTGGCCAAAGCATATGAATTATGCAATTTTTGGACAGAAATATTGGCGCCCGAGCAGTAGAAAAGGGACGCCCGAGCGCCAATGCATCACAAGATTGGATTTTGGAAAGAAAGTCTGGCGCCCGAGCGGTAATTTTTGCGTGCCCGAGCGCCAGTGGATAGTTAGCCGAGTACCCGGAAAGAAGGTTCGGCACCCGGGTGGTAATTCTCGACCGCCCGAGCGCTGACAGAAATGGGTGGAAAATGGGACACGTAGCTTTACATGCAAGTTGGATGTATATATATTGTAATCCTTTCATAAATCAGAAGAAAGAAACGAGGAGAAAGCTTCTGAAATCCTTACGCATTTTCATTCGTAGATTTGTGGTTTCTGCAAAATCCGTCCGTCTGATTTTCAATCCGATTGCGGTACCGTGTTTCTATAGATGAGAGCGTCAACTGGACGTAAGTTTTATTACGTTTTGATATGATTTGAAATTATGATATTGAAGGAATCAGATATGATTCATATATGGTGTTCTTGACATAGTAGACATCGTATAATTTAAACCGGATCGAAGAACAGATACCGTATGTAATTGTTATGAATTTTTAGAGTTGATTTGATTGTGATTAGACCGATGTGATATCAGAATAGTGTTGTTATCAATTATGAGATGTTGGGATTGATACTGTATTGCTGGGTATATTGATATTATTCAGATTTGGATCAGATGAGTTGTTGATTGTATATACTGATATTGTATTGCCGGTATTTCGAGATTGTACAGTTATGCCGTTAAAAAATAATTTGATTGAGTTCTGATTATATCCAGTACTGATTTGATTGAGGAGTATATTGATATCGTGTCTATTCGATATTGTCATTGCCAGATTGATATGGACAAATTTGAATTTGAGACTTCGACTTCGTCAGACCGAGAAGAGAAAGGTATAAATTAATGTTGATTCAGGATTGCAAAACTCGAGTTTGATTTGACTTGAGTTTCCCAAAATCACATACTTTATCTTATTGCATTGATATTTGCAATTGATAAGTTTGATATGTCTAGGCTATGGATGTATAGTCTAGTATGTGTTGTGATGAGTCAGTGGCAGGACATGCCAGGGCGGATAGGCCTAGTCTTTGGCAGGATATGCCAAGACACCGGACGTTTGGTCATATTGATAGTGCATAGGAGTGGAGCAACTTCTATAGCGAGATTCAATATGGACAGGACCAAAGTCCGTAATAAGAACGTACCGCCACCACGATCGGGAGAGTAGGTGAGAGATTGTTGCGTTCTTATTCAGATCGGGATCCCTAGATTAGGAATGAGTCGAGTCAGAATCTCAGAGTCACAGAGCGTGATTTACCGCTTGATATTGATTCATGTTTTCCGATTTTGATACATGTTTAGAGTGTGATTTACACTTTTATATTGATTCATGTTTATGACTGTGATACATGTTATAGATATCTGCCACATACTTTTATATCTGTTTATATGAAATGCATGTATACATGGTTTATACTGGGAATATAATTCTCACCGGAGTTATCCGGATGTTGTCTTGTTTGTATGTGTGCATGACAACAGGTGGGACAGCACCAGGTTCAAGACAAGGACGAGAGAGGACTAGTTTAGCGTGGAGATTCGGACCCAGAAGTAGATCTGTTTCATTACCTGACATGTAATGAATGAAAAGTAGTCGTTATGATTTACATTTGTACAGGACTTGTACTTAGATCTGGATACTGATCTTGTAAATGAAATAAGATTTATTTCATATGTTTCCGCTTTTGTATTTAAAAAAAAAATTTAGACCTTGTTTTTTTAGTTGTTTTTAATTATTCCCAAAGACGATTAAGAAATGAATTAGCGTCCGGGTCCCCACAGTACAGATTTGTACAAAGAATGAAATAATCTTCTAACTGATATTCAGTCAAATCAAAAATAAACTGATAGAGACTGTCGTCTAATTGATCTTTATTTCTTAGCTCTTTTATCAGCCAGTTCTTGATCGGTTTGTTGACTTGGTCTCTTCTTTGATTATTGTTGCTGCTCTTTTTCCCCCATTTTGTCAACACCATTAACTTGCTTGGATAAAATGCAGCCTTCTTAAGTGACTCCAGATATAGCATTTAACAACTGTTCCTACATCAAATCCATTAACTTTGTCATGATTGTTTGTAGGAAATCAATCCGATTGATAAGTGTAAGGTCCAAAATTAAGACAACGTAATCCAACTGCATGCGAATCTAGGAAATAATGAAAAATAAGTAATAATTGATTTTAATTGCTAATTAATTATGTGACATACTTGTTCATATGTTAAATGAGATTTTTATTGTCATCATGCATAAAATTGTATTTTTAAGGAATATTCAAGGGACGATCGAGGAATGGGGACCGAGGGCTGAAAAATAGAAAATGTTTTTATTAAATAATTATTTTTAATTATTTAAAATATGGTTGTTGCTTTTTAGTATTTTTGAAAATAGGGGGTTTAGACGTGATTTTATATGCCGGTACGTAAATTTTATCGGTGTTGGTTTTTCAACTAAAATATGAACTTTTTGGCAACCCGGCTAATAAATTCACATATTTAATTAAAGAAAAACTTTGGTATTATTTTTTTTAAATCCTAATTAGACTAATTGGCCTACTTAGATGGCTTAATAGGCCTAATTAGCATTGTAGGCGATTAACTTATATTTAAAGTGTTAAAAAATTACAAAACCCTAAACCTTGCACACAAATCCATCGGCCACTTACTTTAAAATTCTGAAAAACTCTCCCAAGCACTCTCCACACACACACACGGCACTTTGAAGCATATTTTGGAGGGTTTTCGAAGATAGTTAGCAAAGTAGAAGCTATCATCACGTCTCGTTCTTCGTCGTCAACGATTATTCGAGCGTATTACACGCAAAGGCACACCTTAATCTCCCTTTCTCATCCATCATGTCATATTATTGCTTGAATTGTTGTATGCATGAAAACGTGATCTATTTTTCAGAAATTTCGGTTGTGGCATGTATTATTGATGAAACATGATTTTTGTGAATCCAAAACTTGTATATTTTAGTGTTAAGGGGGCTGCCATGACCAGGGGTCGTTAAGGGATGAGTTTACACAAGTTTTAAGGCCTTAGAGTCACTCACATACAAGCTGCACCACAGAGCATGCTGGAAATCGTTTTCTTTTTTGTGTTGTCATGGCTCTTTGTGTTCGGTCTTCTTTGCAGGGTCTGGGGCTTGGTTGGCGGAGTGCAGGGGCTAGCTAAGGTCGTGGGGAGGTCTAGGGGAGAGTCCTAGCTAGGCTCGGACCCGAGCCAGAAGCGAGGGAAAGAGTCCTAGCTTCGCTAGGACTCCACCCGAGAAACCTGCACAGCTTGGTGCAGGGTTGCGCAAGTGTTCAGGGCTTGAGAGACTCGTTGCGGGGCACGGTCTGGGTAAGGGTGGGTAACCAGGGTTCTAAGGTGGTGCACAACAAGCTGGTTCATGGCTAGGGTCGTCGGCTAGGTTCCTAACACAACAAACAAAGAGTCCACACACTTTGAAACTCTCGGCCAGCTTGTAGATAGCAGAGGGAGCCGTTGTTTCGACTTTAGGAGGGTTGTTTTGATAAGGTTATGGTCCAGTAGGGTACTTTGGCATGTTGGGCACGTTTTGGCTCGACTTGGTTCGGGGGTAACTCGTGAAAATCAAAAGTTGGCTCGGGGTCAAAGTTTAGGTGTCAAATAGGGTATTTAAAAGAAGAAAAATTGGAAAACGGCTCACGGGGGTCGAGTCGGGGTCCATAAGGGCTAAAATAATATAAAAAGACTAAATTTAGAATTAAGGAATTTTATATTAAAGTTTGGGATTTTTCGGGATTAAAACACCGTCAAAACAATTAATTAAAGATAAATAAAAAAGTCTAAGTTTTAAGCCAAATAAAATTATGGGAAAATTAATTTAGGTTTAAATAATTATTTGGGACATGTTAGAGTCATGAAACCAAGGAAAAAGTCGAAAACGTAAAATGTCGAGTCCAGGGGTAAAACGGGCTTTTTACACCTAGAAATTAGTAAAGGTTATGGCAGTGCCCTAAATGCTGTTTTTATGATATTATGATTATTTTTAAATGTTTATGATGTTTCCATGATTAAATTATGATTTTTAAAATGTCTATTTGATTTTTATGATTTATGGAAGATATTTAAAATACATGTTGCATGCTTGGTTTCAAAATGAAAAATGCAAATATTATTCACGATTTTTCTAAAGTGATGTGAATGAAAAATGTTGAAGGAAGTGAAGTGGTTGTGACTAATTAGTTAATGATGGCGACTTCGTGAGGGTGATGGTCCCTAGTGGGAGCCCGACGATCGTGTTTCCATTTTTGCGAATATGAGGTTATGAGGATATGAGGTTTGAGGTAAGAATGAGAATGTCGTGAGGGGAGAAGGCCCCAGAGGGAGCCCATTTATGGGAGAAGGCCCAGAGGGAGCCCCGACGATCATATTTCTATTCGATCCTGATAAGCCAAGGCTCAGTTGACCAGTGAGAGTGTCGCTGATGTCCCCATTCGCCCAGTACTGTGGTTATATGTAGATGGATCCGTCGATTTTCATGTCATGTTGAGAAAGTCACAATTAACGATCTGAATTCAACAAAAGGAAAAGGAAAAGGTTCATGATCATGTTAAAAAGGTTTTATGTCATGTCATGTTGAGGAAAAAGGAAAAGGTTAAGGTTTATGTTATGCATGGCACGAAAATGTTTATACCTAAGGTTGACGCATCATTATGAAAATGTTCCTATTTAAAGCTTATGCATCATAAAAGGTTCACGAAAATGTTCATGTTTGAAGTTTATGCATCTTCATGAAAACGATATTTTAAGTACAAATATTTTTCACTGTTATATGTTGACTGTATTACGTATTACTTTCTATAAAGATGATGGTGTGTTGAGTCTTTAGACTCACTAGGTGTGATGGATGCAGGTGAGTTTGAGGGAGGACTTGACGGGCGATTTGACTGGACTGAAGGCGCACACAACCCGAGGACCAGCGCTTCTACTTTTTCGGCATTATGACTTTTGACTCATGCTTTATGATTAAAGGTTTTTAAGATTATTTATTTATGCATTTGAGAGATTTTTGAGAGGTTTAGCATGGGCTATTATTTTCAAATTATTGCTTTTTAGGTTTGGTAAAATAGTAGACGATTTCATTTTATGAATAGTGCACTTGATTTTAAAAATGCTAGTGGGTGATGTTTTTATATGCAAAATATTTTATAAAAATATTTATATGTGAGGGCCCAAAATTAGAAAAAAAAAATTTCTAGTACTTTTAAATCAATAAAAAGGGCAGGACGTTTCAGTTGGTATCAGAGCAAAGGTGCTGTAAAGGGTTGTACCACCATCAGCGCCTGGAAGATCAGTCGTCAAGCCTCAAGTTGTAAGTTTTACTTGCTTTATGTAATTCTATATGATTTAACCTGCATGATGTTATGGATAATGTGTTTATGATACATGTTTATTAGCTTTTTGAGTAGTATTGCCTTGCATGATTAAAATGCTAATTAAGTTAGGATGTGTTACATGATTAGAGAACTTAGATTTAAATGCATGTTGGTTACGTTAGAATTTGGAAAACATTCAGATATAATGCCTCCTAGACGTGCACCCATTCATGAGAATCAAGCCGAGAACGGTGTGAACCGTTGAGGAAATAGTCAAGGGAATGGACCTCCACCACCACCACCACGGGATGCTGCTACACGTGCACTTGAGGGGATGGCTCGTCTCTTCGAGCAGCAGGCACAGCAGCAACAGTTACAATAGCAGTTACACCAGATGCAGCAGCAGCAGGCGACTAGGCCACGGCAGGATGTTTACGAGCAGTTCCGGAGGCTAGGGCCGAAGGAATTTTCTGGCACTACCGATCCATTTGCTGCAGAGGGTTGGATTCGTTCACTTGAGGTACATTTTCGCTATCTTGATATGGGGGATGCGGACCGGGTGAGATGTATCACTTATCTGTTTAGAGACGACGCTTCTTTATGGTGGGAAGGAGCCGAGCACGGTGTCGACCTTGCCACACTCACTTGGGCACAGTTCAAGACGAAGTTCTATGAGAAATATTTCACCCCGGATGCAAGGAGCCGAAATAAAGAGGGAATTCATGGCTCTTCGCCAGGGAGATGCCACTGTTGCTGGATTTGTGAAGAAGTTTGTTAGGGGTTGCCACTTTGTGCCTCTTATTGCCAGGGATGCTGAAGAAAAGCTTAGACACTTTATGGATGGCCTACGACCTACCATTGGGGATAAAGTTATGATGATGCGTCCGGAGAATTATGCTATGGCAGTTACTTATGCATATCAGGCTGAGCAGTCCTTGAAGGACATTGAGTTTGAGATTCAGCGCAAGAGGCAGCACTATCAGAATAACAATCAACCCAACAAGAAGCCAAATACTGGTCCTCCAAACCTCAAGGGCCTCAAAAGCACCAAGGTCAAATCAAGAAGCCAGCGCCACCAAAGACACAAAATCTTGGAACACCAAAGCCTGCTGAGAGGCAACTATGCAAACAGTGCAACCGCCCACATCTTGGCAAGTGTGAATGGGGATCATTTAAATGTTTCTACTGCAAAGAGGATGGACACAAAGCCAATGACTGCCCAAAGAGGAAAGCAGCTACTACGGCCCGAGCTTATGTTATGAATGCCGAGGATGCTGAGGAAGAGGCAGACACTACACTCATCACGGGTAACCTAGTCATTTAACACTTTTATATTACTTATTATTGCATGAAATTTTAAATTGGTTATTAGAATTGATTTGAGATCAAGTTTCAACCTAGAATAAATTAGGTTGCATGTACTACTTAGTTGGACTTGAGTGATGATTTTAGAAACCCTAGAAAATGATTTGAATTTTGTGCCTTATTTTATGTGAAGGATGAATTGATTCCAAATAAAAATTTTTAGGGCCAAAATTAAAGAAAATCATAATTAAGGGGGATTTTGAATTTTTGGAGGGGTTAACATGCAATTCCGAAAATTAAAGGGACTATAATGCAATAATTCGAAAATTTTGGGGTCAATTTTGCAAATTTCAAAAATTGAGGGACTAAGGTGCAATTTTTTTTCAAATAAATGTTTAAGTTCAACACGCAATCTTCTTATAACTTTGAGAATTAAAGATAGTAAATCCTTAAGATTCAACGCGAAAAGATATATAAGACAATTTTCATCGCAGGGAGGATCATCATTTTAGGTGTAGCTACCTATGCATTGCTAGATTCAGGAGCTACACACTATTTCATATCTGAAAACTTCATAAAAAGACTAAAAATTACTCCTCAAGATATGGGTTTGGGTTTCAAAGTTTCTATTTCATCCGGCAATCAGATGCTCACGTCTAAGATTGTTAAGAATCTGGAGCTTTGGTTATTCAAAGATGTTGTTCGGGCAGATCTTATTGTGCTTCCTATGCCCGAATTCGATATTATACTTGGGATGGATTGGCTATCAGCGAATGGAGCATCGATATTTTCTACGATTGACATGTGATCTGGATACCATCAATTGAAAGTCAAAGAATCTGATATTCACAGGACAGCGTTTTGCACGAGATATGGGCACTATGAGTTTATGGTCATGCCATTCAGGTTGACCAATGCGCCAGCGATCTTCATGGATCTCATGAATCGCGTATTTCAGCCGTATCTGGATCAGTTTATTATTGTCTTCATTGATGACATATTGATCTATTCCAAGAGCCAAGAGGAGCATAGCCGCCATTTGAGGATCGCACTGCAAGTATTGCAAGACAGAAAGCTTTATGCCAAATTCAGTAAGTGCGAGTTTTGGCTTGATAGAGTGGCATTCTTAGGCCACATCATTTCTATCGATGGAGTGGAAGTTGATCCAAGCAAAGTGGAAGCAGTGAAAGAGTGGCCAGTACCGAAAGTGTCACCGAGATTCGCAGTTTCTTGGGACTAGCCGGCTATTATCGCAAGTTTATTAAGGGGTTCTCATCTATTGCAGTGCCTTTGACATCTTTGACGAATAAAAATGATAAGTTTATTTGGGGATCCGAATGTCAAGACAGTTTTGACAAGTTGAAGCAAGCGTTGATATCCGCACCAGTGTTATCTATGCCATCGGGGCAAGGGGAGTATGTTTTATATACCGACGCTTCTAAACTTGGTTCGGGCGCAGTTCTGATGCAAAACGACCGAGTTATCGCCTATGCGTCAAGACAGTTGAAGATTCATGAAAAGAACTACCCTACTAATGATCTTGAGCTTGCAGCAGTAGTCTTTGCACTAAAAATTTGGAGACACTACCTTTATGGGGAGAAGTGCAAGATATTCACCGATCATAAAAGTTTGAAATACTTCTTCACCCAAAAGGAGTTGAATATGAGAGAGCGCAGATGGCTTGAATTGGTAAAGGACTATGATTGTGACATTAGCTACCATCCGGGGAAAGCTAATGTAGTGGCAGACGCATTGAGTAGAAAAGCAGCAGTTATCACTCATTTATCACTCCAAAGACCGTTGCAGTCCGAGATACAGCGGTTTGAGCTTACAGTGTATGCTAGGGGCGAGGCCCCTAATCTTGCCACATTATCAGTACAGTCGACTTTGAGAGACAGAATTCGTGATGGGCAGTCTACTGATGAGCAGTTGCAAAAGTGGATAGCAAGAGATAAAGCCAAGTGCCGGAATTTATATTCAGTAGTGGATGGCTTCGTCCGTTATAGAGACCGTCTATGGGTTCCTAGTGATTATTCCTTGAGAAACCTTATTATGAAGGAAGCCCATGACACACCATATTCCATTCATCCGGGCAGCACAAAAATGTATAGAGATCTGCAGTTGTTATATTGGTGGCCAGGCATGAAGAGGGACATTCTGAGATATGTATCCGAGTGTTTGACTTGTCAGCAAGTCAAAGCACAGCATCAAAGACCAGCGGGAAAATTAAAACCACTCCCTATTCCCGAGTGGAAATGGGAGAACATCACTATGGACTTTGTTGTGGGATTGTCAAAGACAGTTAAAGGATTCAATGTCATTTGGGTGATAGTGGATCGTCTTACGAAATCAGCGCATTTTCTACCTATTAAGACGACATTCACCATGGTTCTGTATGCCGACTTTTATATTCGGGAGATAGTTCGGCTGCATGGGATTCCTGTATCCATCGTTTCTGACAGGGATCCGAGGTTCACGTCGTCTTTATGGAAAAGTCTGCATGCAGCGATGGGGACAAAGTTATTGTTCAGTACAGCGTTCCACCCTCAAACCGATGGTCACTCAGAAAGAGTTATACAGATTTTGGAATATCTACTGCGAGCATGTGTTAATGATTTCCAAGGTAGTTGGGAACCAAAAATACCTCTAGTGGAGTTCACTTACAATAACAGCTATCAATCATCAATAGGAATGGCTCCTTTTGAGGCACTCTATGGAATGAAGTGTAGATCTCCTATTCATTGGGACGAAGTTGGGGAAAGAAGAGATATTGGTCCAGATGTGATTGAAGAGACAGCTGAGCTGGTAGTCAAAATTCGTGATAGAATGAAGACTGCGCAAAGCCGACAAAAGAGTTATGCGGATAAAAGGCGAAGGGACTTAGAGTTTGCAGTGGGCGATCATGTATTTGTGAAAATAGCACCCATGAAGGGTGTTATGCGCTTTGGCAAGAAGGGCAAGCTTAGTCCAAGATTTATAGGTCCGTTCGAGATTTTGGAGAGGATTGGGGCACTAGCTTATAGAGTGGCATTGCCACCAGCGCTTGCAGGAGTTCACAACGTGTTCCACATTTCGATGCTGCGGAAGTACTTGTCGAATCCGTCACATGTGCTTAATTATGAGCCTCTTCAACTAACTCCAAATATGACTTATGAGGAAAGACCTGTCCAGATTTTGTCAAGACAAGAAAGACGATTGCGTAACAAAGTCATTCCAATGGTCAAGGTCAAGGTGACTGAATCACTCGGAAGAGGAAGCTACTTGGGAAACCGAGAGAGACTTGAAGAGTCGCTATCCAGATCTATTCGGTAAGTTTTAATTTCGAGGACGAAATTTTATTTAAGGGAGGGAGGAATTGTAAAGTCCAAAATTAAGACAACGTATTCCAACTGCATGCGAATATAGGAAATAATGAAAAATAAGTAATAATTGATTTTAATTGCTAATTAATTATGTGACATACTTGTTCATATGTTAAATGAGATTTTTATTGTCATCATGCATAAAATTGTATTTTTAAGGAATATTCAAGTGACGATCGAGGAACGAGGACCGAGGGCTGAAAAATATAAAATGTTTTTTATTAAATAATTATTTTTAATTATTTAAAATATGGTTGTTGCTTTTTAGTATTTTTGAAAATATGGGGTTTAGAGGTGATTTTATACGCCGGTTCGTAAATTTTATCGGTGTTGGTTTTCAACTAAAATACGAACTTTTTGGCAACCCGGCTAATAAATTCACATATTTAATTAAAGAAAACTTTGGTATTATTTTATTTAAATCCTAATTAGACTAATGGGCCTACTTAGATGGCTTAATAGGCCTAATTAGCCTTGTAGGTGATTAACTTATATTTAAAGTGTTAAAAAATTACAAAACCCTAAACCTTGCACACAAATCCATCGGCCACCTACTTTAAAATTCTGAAAAATTCTCCCAAGCACTCTCCACACACACACACGGCACTTTGAAGCATATTTTGGAGGGTTTTCGAAGATAGTTAGCAAGGTAGAAGCTATCATCACGTCTCGTTCTTCGTCGTCAACGATTATTCGAGCGTATTACACGCAAAGGCACACCTTAATCTCCCTTTTCTCATCCATCATGTCATATTATTGCTTGAATTGTTGTATGCATGAAAACCTGATCTATTTTTCAGAAATTTCGGTTGTGGCATGTATTATTGATGAAACATGATTATTGTGAATCCAAAACTTGTATATTGTAGTGTTAAGGGGGCTGCCATGACCAGGGGTCGTTAAGGGATGAGTTTACACAAGTTTTAAGGCCTTAGAATCACTCACATACAAGCTGCACCACAAGCACGCTGGAAATCGTTTTCTTTTTTGTGTGTCATGGGTCTTTGTGTTCGGTCTTCGTTGCAGTGTCTGGGGCTTGGTTGGCGGGGTGCAGGGGCTAGCTAAGGTCGCGGGGAGGTCTAGGGGAGAGTCCTAGATAGGCTGGGACTCGAGCCAGAAGCGGGGGAAAGAGTCCTAGCTTCGCTAGGACTCCACCCGAGAACCCTGCACAGCTTGGTGCAGTGTTGCGCAAGTGTTCAGGGCTTGAGGGGCTCGTTGCGGGGCACGGGCTGGGTAAGGGTGGGTCACCAGGGTTCTAAGGTGGTGCACAACAAGCTGGTTCATGGCTAGGGTCGTCGGCTAGGTTCCTAACACAACAAACAAAGAGTCCACACACTTTGAAACTCTCGGCCAGCTTGAAGACAGCAGAGGGAGCCTTCGTTTTGACTTTAGGTGGGTTGTCTTGATAAGGTTAGGGTCCAGTAGGGTTCTTTGGCATGTTGGGAACGTTTTGGCTCGACTTGGTTCGGGGGTAACTCGTGAAAATCAAAAGTTGGCTCGGGGTCGAAGTTTAGGTGTCAAATAGGGTATTTAAAAGAAGAAAAATTGGAAAACGGCTCATGGGGGTCTAGTCGGGGTCCATAAGGGCTAAAATAATATAAAAAGACTAAATTTAAAATTTAGGATTTTTATATTAAAGTTTGGATTTTTCGGGATTAAAACACCGTCAAAACAATTAATTAAAGATAAATGAAAAAGTCTAAGTTTTAGGCCAAATAAAATTATGGGAAAATTAATTTAGGTTTAAATAATTATTTGGGACATGTTAGAGTCATGAAATCAAGGAAAAAGTCGAAAACGTAAAATGTCGAGTCCAGGGGTAAAACGATCTTTTTACACCTATAAATTAGTAAAGGTCATGGCAGTGCCCTAAATGCTGTTTTTATGATATTATGATTACTTTTAAATGTTTATGATGTATCCATGATTAAATAATGATTTTTAAAATGTCTATTTGATTTTTATGATTTATGGAAGATATTTAAAATACATGTTGCATGCTTGGTTTCAAAATGAAAAATGCAAATATTATTCACGATTTTTTTAAAATGATGTGAATGAAAAATGTTGAAGGAAGTGAAGTGGTTGTGACTAATTCGTTAATGATGGCGACGTCGTGAGGGTGATGGTCCCAGTGGGAGCCCGATGATCGTGTTTCCATTATTGCGAATATGAGGTTATGAGGATATGAGGTTTGAGGTAAGAATGGGAATGTCGTGAGGGTAGAAGGCTCCAGAGGGAGCTCATTTATGGGAGAAGGCCACAGAGGGAGCCCCGACGATCGTATTTCTATTCGATCATGATAGGCCAAGGCTCAGTTGTCCGGTGAGAGTGTCGCTGATGTCCCTGCCGCCCAGTACTGTGGTTATATGTAGATGGATCCATCGATTTTCATGTCATGTTGAGGAAAGTCACAATTAACGATCTGAATTCAACAAAAGGAAAAGGAAAATGTTCATGATCATGTTAAAAAGGTTTTATGTCATGTCATGTTGAGGAAAAAGGAAAAGGTTAAGGTTTATGTTATGCATGTCACAAAAATGTTTATACCTAAGGTTGACGCATCATTATGAAAATGTTCCTATTTAAAGCTTATGCATCATAAAAGGTTCACGAAAATGTTCATGTTTGAAGTTTATGCATCTTCATGAAAACGATATTTTAAGTACAAATATTTTTCAATGTTATATGTTGACTGTATACGTATTACTTGCTATAAAGATGATGGTGTGTTGAATCTTTAGACTCACTAGGTGTGATGGATGCAGGTGCGTTTGAGGGAGGTCTTGACGGGTGATTTGACTGGACTGAAGGCGCACACAACCCGAGGACCAGCGTTTCTACATTTTCCGCATTATGACTTTTGACTCATGCTGTATGATTAAATGTTTTTAAGATTATTTATTTATGCATTTGAGAGATTTTTGAGAGGTTTAGTATGGGCTATTCTTTTCAAATGATTGCTTTTTAGGTTTGGTAAAATAGTAGACGATTTCATTTTATGACTAGTGCACTTGATTTTAAAAATGCTAGTGGGTGATGTTTTATATGCAAAATATTTTATAAAAATATTTATATGTGAGGGCCGAAAATTAGAAAAAAACAATTTCTAGTACTTTTAAAGCAATAAAAAGGGCAGGACGTTTCAATAAGCATGTCTTGAGTTTGGAAAAGATATGGCACTGTAACTCTGTCCTTGTTCAACTGATCTACTAGGAGAAACAAGGAAGTAATATCTTTAGTAACCTGATGTAGACTCTTTATAGTATTCTCCTTCATAGAGTCAATATTTAATGTATGCAGTATTTGGGTTGACTTTACATCAGAAACAGTTGAAATCAAATTGTGCAAGCTGGACTAGATTTCTTCAATCATAATATCAACAGCCACAGGTATCTCAGGAGACAAAGTTTTAGGTGTATCAAGATCTTCATCCTTTTATTCTTCATTTAAAATAACCATGGCCAACTGTGGTGCTTCAGCCTCATCTTGAGCTAGCTCAGCAGTAATTTATTTGGTTCTTGATGGTGGAAGTTTGAGCGGCAGTTGAACTGGTTGGCACTTCAGTTGGCACTTGCACATTTCAATTTGGTCTGAGTGCAACTGAGCCATTTCAGCTGGATGTTGTTGTTCAGTCGTGGCAGTCGACTGAACTGGTTCTACAGCTTCTTGTATCACAGCCTCTGAGGCTGGTTCTACTATTGTGCTCTGGTCTTCAACTCTTTGTTGATCAGTTATAAGATTCAGCTGGATGTCAATGGCAACTAATTATATTACTTCGTCGATAATTTCAAGTGACAAATTAGCATCTGTATACAGTTCAAGACTAACTGGAGGAGATTTAGGAGGAGCGGAAGAAGATGAGGGTTGAGCATCCTGAGAAGTAGTTACAGTCACTTGCTCAGCAGTTTTTTCAGCAACTGGTTCCTTGGATGGATCTGTTTGAGCTCTAGATGTCTGAACTTGCTCCACCGATGTTGGGATTTGTGAATCAACTAGTATGTACTATTGTTGATCCATTTCCCAAGCTCTGATCCTCATCTACAGCGACAAAAAATTAGAATCCAACTGCTGAAAAACTGCTCTGTCATTGTAGACAGTTGGACTGATCGGATCATAATTCAGTATGAGTTGTGCTGCTACTTCAGCTAACATTCTTACGTGCATCAGATCAAAAAAGTAAATTCTCCTTTCTAGTGCTTGAGAAATCGTGACAGCTACAACTGTGTTCAGGAAGATTGTTTCCAAGGCGATGAACTTGCTCAAAACTGTTGTCTTCTTCAAACGCCTGGCAAACACTTCAGTCCTAAATATGACCCATTCATCATATGTTTCCAATTTCGATTCAAAAAACTCGTTTATTTCATTCCACATCAGATCAATTTGAGTTTTAATCGGATTGGCCGGTCTGGGCTCTTCAATCAACTTGCTCTTAACTTTTGGGTCAGTTAGGGCGTGAGAAGTTCTCAACCTTGAGGTGGTGACATCCACCTTCTCTTGAATCACCAGACCCTTTGATCGAGGAATTGGTAGAACAGTTGGTCTGTTGACAGTGATGGTGGGTGGGCGGATTCTAAAAATCTTCAATCTTTCACCAGATTTGGTGATGATCTTCTTTAGAGGATCAGCTTCCTTCTTCAATTGAGTCTCTTCGACTGACTTTGCAACTGGAACTGACTGAATGGGTATTGTAGAGATTGGTGCCTCAGCTCCAGTAGGCTTCATTCTATCCGTTGGAATGACTAAAAAAGCAACAAATTTGGTCTTTTGAGACCATGGATTCTTCACAATATTCGAAGATGGTGTTTTCTCCGAATCGCTTTCACTGATAATCAGTTTTTTCTTGATTGTCAGTTTCTTGGTCAAGTGCTTGGTCTTGGATTTCTTCACCGATTTGGGAGCTGCCAACATCCCAATTTTTTGTTTGAGTTTGGTGAATTTTTCAGGTGAAATTTCCAGATTGGTCTTTGGTGGCGGAACATTTTTCGCTTTGAAAACCTTGAATTTGTATTACTTTTCCGCTGAGTCATCAACGAGGCCTGAGTTTTTCAGCAAATAGCCAAGCTACAGAACGAAGCCATTGGACTGCTTGGAAGATTGAACTATGTTCTTCAAGATATTGAAAGTAATGGTCGATGTCACGCCCCAAGTCCGAAGCGTCGGTGACATTCGGCATTGTTTAACAATTATATTGCAAAAAATAAAGTCTCATATCAAATCAAACCAGTCTTTTTCATAAATAAAGTATTGTCTTACAATGACAATGAAATAAAATACATCAGAGTTGCGAAATGCGGAAAACTTAAACAAAAAGGATAACTTGATTCTTGCTCTTGATCATCGATCACCAACCCCAGAAAGCTTCCTGCTCCTCATTTATTTGTATTTCATTTTTATATGAAATTGTAAGGGGGTGAGTGTTTTTGGGAAAACACTCAGCAAGTGGGGGTCGGTCGAATCCAAAAATACATATAGAACTTAATTCTTTAGAACAGTTCTTTAACAATCTTTCAAATTTTATTACCTTTAACTTATCATATCGAAATGAACAAAAATGAGACAGATAATTCAGAACGAATCAGATTTTTCAGAACGGTTCATGAAACGATCATAATATAACCAACAGAACACTGTTATTCATCTCATTTCCATGGTCAAATTGTCCCCAATATGTTACTCCTCTAAGGGGTGAGGCCAGAACTCGGTTTTATACCCACCGGTGGGGGCCAGACAGAAATGGTTATATACCCACCATTGGGGGCCAAACAGAAATGGTTTTACACCCACCATTGGGGGCCAGACAGAATCACAATTCTCGTCCCATTTCAAATTGACTCGTAACAGTGTAACAAAGAGTTCAGAGGTAACATAGAGAACTTATCAGATTTCTCAGAGTTCAGACCTTCAGACATGTACAGCGGAATTAAAGAATTCGAAGCATAGCAAGAAAACATAATCGATCGAATTTTTAAACGGAGCAAACCAATATTTTCGAAAAAGACATAACAACATGCATGTCATGTTATCTATATCAAAGTTTAAAAATAGAAAGAAGCTATGTAAAACAAAAGCCCACTTACATATTTTTTTGTAGGAAGTTTCTTGTCAAAAATCGGGCAGCACTTCGACGTAACCTTGACAAATGCTGTCTTTGATCCGGCAGCACTTTGACGCAAAGTTTCAGCACTTGATTGCACGAAAATTCCTTCCTCTTCCTTGCTTAGCTTGGCCGAAATTTCGGAGAGGTTTGATGAAGGGGAGTGGGCCAAAATTTTGGTGTTTTGAGGGGAACTTTTGGTGTATGTTTTGAATTCTAGCATGTAGTATTTATAGGCGAGAAAAACCCTTCCACCTAGCCCCATCATGGCCGAAATCTTTGTCAACAAGAAAGGCTTGATTGCTCATTATTTTGGTTCAAAGATTCATGTATTCCTCAAGCTCTAGGATGATTACCCAAACTCCCATGCATTCTTCAAGTTATAGGATGATTATCCAAACTCCCATGCATTCTTCAAGTTCTAGAATGATTATCCAAACTCCCATGCAAATTAAGTTTGTCTTAACACTTAGCTTCTTCATTGATTATTTCTTGCATATTTAATTTGTCCAAACCTTAGCTCAACTTATAGCTCCCTTTTTGTCCTTTTTAGGACAAACTTGGTTGAGCTGCTTTGAGCTAAAAGATCGAGTCCTTGAGCTGGGGTTTTACTCCTCTCGTGACAATACTTCGATGGATGTGGTTACTTGTAGCTTGACTTCCGTTTGAGCTAATCCCCGAGCTTTGAAGTTTCTTCCTCGAGTTAAGTTTAGTGAAAATCTAAGTAATCATTTAAGTTATTTAGTTAGAACAAACATTTTTGAGCTTAGTTTGAGTTAAATTCCATGTTTATGTTACTTACTTGATTTGATTCGGATCGTAAAATCTTGGGTTCTCACATCCCACCCTTCTTATTAAAGTTTCGTCCTCGAAACTTGCATTAGCTTGATCTTTCGAACAGATGAGGGTATTGTGATCGCATACTCTCTTCGAGTTCCCAGGTGGCCTCTCTTTCAGTATGATTTAACCACTGTACCTTGACATAAGGTATTGTCCGATGTCTCAACACTTGGTCTTTTGTGTCCACTATTCGGATAGGGACTTCTTCGTATTTAAGTTCTTCGTTGTGTTTTCCTTCAATCATCAGTGGTGTAACCTTGAGTACATGACTCAGGTCTGGGACATACTTCCTCAGCTGTGAGATGTGGAAAACATTATGTATTCTGGACATATCTGGTGGTAATGCTAATCGGTAGGCTAAGATTCCTACCTTCTCCAGTATCTCAAACGGTCCTACATATCTCGGATTTAACTTTCCTGATTTACTGAACCGAACTACTCCTTTCATGGGGGAGACCTTGACGTAAGCTTTTTCTCCAATCTCCATCTCGAACGGTCTTCTCTTCAAATCGGCCCAACTCTTTTGCCTATCTTGGGCTGCCTTAAGCCTTTCCTTGATTATGACTACTTTATCAACGGTTAACTGAATAAGTTCTGGTCCGGCAACAGCTTTCTCTCCGACCTCGTCCCAATATAGAGGCGACCTACACCTCCTCCCATACAAAGCCTCATACGGAGCCATCTCGATGCTACTGTGATAGCTGTTGTTATAGGCGAATTCGATTAGGGGTAACTGTTCACTCCAATTTCCAGAAAAATCCAGTGCACATACCCTCAGCATATCCTCAAGGGTTTGAATTGTCCTTTCGGTTTGGCCATCAGTCTGAGGATGATAGGCAGTGCTGAGAGTAATCTTGGTTCCCATAGCCTTTTGGAAACTCTTCCAAAATCTTGATACAAATCTTGGGTCTCTATCAGACAATATACTTGCCGGAACTCCATGTAGCCTCACTATGTTGTCCATATACAAAGTGGCTAATTTATCCAAATTATAATTCATCCGCACTGGCAAGAAATGGGCAAACTTGGTCAATCTGTCAATGATTACCCAGATCCCATCGTGACCCTGCCTTGATCGTGGTAGTCCCACTACGAAATCCATGGAGATGTTATCCCACTTCCACTCTGGTATCTCCTATGGCTGTAACAGTCCTCCAGGCTTTTGATGTTCCGCCTTGACTTGTTGACAGACTAAACAGTTTGCAACAAAAATGGCTACGTCTTTCTTCATCCCGTTCAACCAGTAATTATTCTTTAAGTCCCTGTACATTTTTGTACTCCCTGGATGCACCGAAAATCTTGATTTATACGCCTCGGCCATTACCTCTTCTCGAATTCCATCGACGTTTGGCACATACAATCGTCCTTTCATCCAAAGGATACCATCTTTATCAATTTGAAATTCTGGAACTTTTTCTTCTTGGATCTGTTCTTTAATTTTAAGGATGAAGGCATCATGATTCTACTTCAGTTTGATGGTCTCTCGGAGGCTTGATTGTAATGATAGTGAAGATAAGCTAGCCTTTCCAGGATTCCTTCGGCTCAAAGCATCCGCCACCTTATTTGCCTTACCCGGATGATAATTGATTGACAGATCATAGTCCTTGAGATGTTCCATCCACCTTATTTGCCTCATATTTAATTCCTTTTGAGTGAAAATGTACTTGAGGCTCTGGTGATCAGTAAAAACTTCGCATTTTACTCCATAAAGGTAGTGCCTCCAGATTTTAAGTGCAAATACTACTGCGGCTAACTCCAAGTTATGAGTGGGGTAATTCTGCTCATATGGTTTTAGTTGCCGTGTGGCATAAGCAATTACCTGACCCTCTTGCATAAGCACACACCCTAATCCTCCCTTTGAAGCGTCACAGTATGCAGTGAAATTCTTACCATCCTCTGGAAGAACTAGTACTGGTGTGGATGCGAGTTTTGTCTTCAGGGTTTCAAAGCTTCTTTCACATTCCTCATTCCAAATAAATTTCGAATTTTTTTGAGTAAGTTTGGTGAGTGGAATGGCTATCGAAGAAAATCCTTCCACAAATTTTCAGTAGCCTGCTAAACCCAGAAAACTCCTGACTTCAGTCACTGTCTTTGGTTGTGGCCAATCCTTGATTGCCTCTACCTTCTTAGGGTCTACTGACACTCCTAATTCAGAAATTATATGTCCTAAGAACGCCACACTTTTTAACCAAAGTTCACATTTCTTGAATTTGGCGTATAGTTCCTTTTCTCGATGTATCTGCAAAGTAAGACACAGATGCTCTTTGTGTTCTTCTTCACTTCGTGAGTACACAAGGATATGATCTATGAAGACAACCACAAACTTGTCGAGATATGGTTTGAATACCCATTCATCAGGTCCATGAATGCTGCAGGAGCATTTGTTAGGCCAAAAGGCATTACCGTGAATTCGTAATGTCCATATACTGTCCTAAAAGCAGTTTTAGGGATGTCTTCCGCTTTGACCTTCAGCTGATGGTAACCAGATCTCAGATCTAGTTTTGAGAAGACCTTGGCTACCTTTAACTGATCGAAAAGATCATCTATTCTTGGGAGTGGGTACTTATTCTTTATGGTGATCTTTTTCAACTCCCGGTAGTCAATACAAAGCATCATGCTTCCGTCCTTTTTCTTCACAAAAAGCACTGGGGCTCCCCAAGGGGATGCACTAGGGCGAATCTGCTTCTTATCTAATAATTCCTGCAGTTGCTCCTTTAGCTCCATTAATTCAGCTGGAACCATTCGGTATGGTGCCTTTGATATTGGTGCAGCACCAGGGACCAAATTGATTTCAAATTCTACTTCCCTATCTGGTATCTCTCCCGGTAGTTCTTCGGGGAAAACGTCTGGAAATTCTTGAACAATTTGAATATCCTCCAACTTTGGGACTTCTTTTTATTTGATTTCATTGATCACTACCAAGTAAATTTCTTCTCCTCCCTTTATAGCTTTCCAGGCTTGTGAAGCCGATAGTAGAGATTTTCTCTCTTTGGATTTTCCGTGATATACTATCTTTCCTTTGACAGTCTACTATGGCATGGTTTTTGGCTAACCAGTCCATTCCAAGGATGATGTCAAACTCAACCATATTGACTTGAATTAATTCCACTTCAAAAGTTTTATTGCTGATACAAATTTTACAGTCTCGATATACTTCGTGTGTTTCAATTGTTTTGCTGGCAGGTGTTGCTACTCTTAACGGTTCACTAAGAATATCATGTTCAAGTTTAAGCTTCTTAGAAAATCTTCTTGACACAAATGAATGTGTGGCACCACAATCAAACAAAGTATATGCAAGTATGCCATGGAGTAGTATAGTACCTGCTACCACCTCGTTTGAGTTATCAGCTTCCTCTTGGGTGATTGCATACACCCTAGCATTGGTCTTGTTCTCATTTTGCTTTCTGGGTCCCGCCCCTTTTTATCTGTTCTCCGGACATTCTTTAATTCGATGACCCACCTGACCACACTTAAAACATGCACCTGACTTTCGATAACATTCCCCGTTATGATATTATTTACAGGTGTCGCACCACTTCCCTTCCCTGATGCCAGTATTACCAGAACTTCTTTGGGAAGGCCCACCTGAATAATTTGGTTTCTTAAACTTGGGACCGTTCTGAGTAGGTTGATTGACCATTGGTCTTTTGTTCTTGTTCTCTTCCTCGCGTTGCTTTATATCAGTTTCTGCGCTCATTGCAGCGCCCATCAAATCCGCAAAGCTGTTTGGCTTTAATACTGCCAATGCCGACTGAATTCGACTGTTGAGTCCCTTCTTGAATCGATGCATTTTTAACGTTTCATCCGACATGATTGTTGGGACATAGGTTCCCAGATTGTTGAACTGTGAAGTGTATTCCATCACTAACATATCCGGAGCCTGTTTGAAATTTTCGAATTCACCCAACTTCTGTAGTCGAAATTCAGCGGGATAGTATTGTTTCAAAAATTCTCTCTTAAAAATCTGCCATGTGATCTCTTCTACTTCTGCCAAAGATGGTGACACAGTTTCCCACCATTTCCTAGCTCGGTTTTCCAAAAACGGTGTTACAACCTCCACTCTCAGTTCTTCAGGTATTTCCAGTAAATGTAGTTGTGTTTCGACGTTCTTGAGCCAGTTGTGGCTGACTTCTGGGTCTGGGTTCCCATCGAACGTTGGAACTCGATTCTTTCTGAGAGATTCGTAATGGTACTTAATCCCACGCGGTTGCGGCTCAGGAGGTGGTTGGATGGCATTAGCCAATGGGTTCACGAATCCTTGTAAAATTGCAGCTACGATAGTAGCTATTGCCATCATATCTTTTTGACTGAGATTTACGCTCGGAGGTGGTGGTGGTGTGTTTTCATCTTGGTTGGCGCCACTAGGGTTACGGTTGTTTCGGGGTGGTCTTCCTGCCATTTCATATAAACATGTATTTTATTAATTTGTTTGCCATAATATTTAATCAAATGAATAATTTCATTAAATTGTAAAAATTTTCATACAGTCAAATATTTTTCAAAACAAATGATTAATCAAATATTTCTAGATACAATCGAAGCCTATTCTAGAACTCTCTCTCCCTATTCGTCTATAAATTCTCTGTCTCCTACAGCCTTGTTAACTTCTTCTTCAATCGGGTTCTCTTCCAGTTGTTCTATGAGTTCTTCCATATTGACCATCTCATTTTGTAGGTGCTCAATTTAATTCTGCAGTTGTGTGTTGTGGTGATCAAGGTTGTTTACTTGATCATGTAGTTCTTGTATTGTTGATTGGCTCACTTTTTCATCGATTTCTTGCTCTTCAATCCGCTCCTGAAGACGACGTTGGGTTTTGAGAAGACTATTTTCCCGAATTTCGAGCGTAAAAATCCTATCTTGCGCTTTCTTCAACTCTTGCTTGGTGATCTCGTGCTGAAGCTCTGACTCTAGATGATAAGCCGCGTAACGTCTAACGTCTTCGCGTAGTTTCTTCTCTTCCACTCTGGCCTCACGAAGATCCTTCATCATGCACACGTTATTTCCGTCCAATTGATAGTTATCTCTCTCAAGTTTATCATTCTTTTCTTTCAGTGTTTTAATTTCTGACTCCTTTTCCTGAAGTTGTTTCTGAAGTTCATTTATAATGCTTTGAAAGTCCATGTTGGTTTCCTATAAAAACATTTAAATAAGATACTCATCCATTCTTAAATATGCAATAAGATAATAGAAAGTTTAAAAATAGTTTGGTACACATATTATTTTCTTAGTCACAAGTTTATTACAATCCAGATACTTTAATATAATGCTAATCTAATCGAACATCTCTCCGTCGTCGCTGTCGCTGGCACTGTCGTCTCCGGCCACCTCCATCGGTGTTACCTCCTCTTCTTCCATGTTCTCTATCACCAAATGTAGGTAGTTATTCTGATCCTGAAGTCTGTCCATAGCGCTGTGGAGCTTCGAAATGTACCGATCCTGCCTGGCGTTGTACTCTTCCTGGCGCTGACGGGCCTGAGCAGCATGTCCTCGCTCTATCTCTACTTTTTCCAATAAATCCCTGTTAAGTGAAACTAAGCGTGTGATGCGAACGAAATCGGTCGGTATCTGCAACAGCTGGCTCTCCGCCAAGTCCAGATGATGAGTCAATCGCTGTACATCAGTCTCAAGTATGTGTCTAACCTCACTAAGCTCTTGTTTCTCCAATCTTTCCTTGGCTAGTTGCGATTTCAAAGTCGCGATCTCCCTAGTCTGATTATCAATCGTAAGCTGACGCATGCGAAGGGCAGCCTGAGCGCGAGTACGTGGAGCAGCCATTTCCTAGGATAAAAATCGAAAGTAAAGCATCAGAATTGTATTAAGTATAGAAAGGCACAAATAGTAGAAACAAAGTTGTCGTGGAAAATTTTCGATACTCAGAGTTTGTGGAATGATTGAAGGGATAGATCTTTGAAGTCTATTCGAAATTTAGGAAACAGATGAAGGCTAGACTTCAAGAACAGGTGAAAGTTGGACTCAAATTGGGATACACTAGGTTTTTGCCAAAATTTGACTTCGCCAAATTTTGTCTATCAAAATCCCAGCGGGATTATGAACCTAGTGGCTCGGATACCACTTAAATGTCACGCCCCAAGTCCGAAGCGTCGGTGACATCCGGCATTGTTTAACAATTATATTGCAAACAATAAAGCCTCGTATCAAATCAAACCAGTCTTTTTCATAAATAAAGTATTGTCATACAATGACAATGAAATAAAATACGTCAGAGTTGCGAAATGCGTAAAACTTAAACAAAAGGGATAACTTGATTCTTGCCCTTGATCATCGATCACCAACCCCAGAAAGCTTCCTGATCCTCCTCATTTATTTGTTCTTCATTTTTATCTGAAATTGTAAGGGGGTGAGTGTTTTTGGGAAAACACTCAGCAAGTGGGGGTCGATCGAATCCAAAAATACATATAGAACTTAATTCTTAAAACAGTTCTTTAACAATCTTTCAAATCTTATTACCTTTAACTTATCATATCGAAATGAACAAATATGAGACAGATAATTCAGAACGAATCAGATTTTTCAGAACGGTTCATGAAACGATCATAATATAACCAACAGAACACTGTTATTCATCTCATTTCCATGGTCAAATTGTCCCCAATATGTTACTCCTCTAAGGGGTGAGACCATAACTCGGTTTTATACCACCGGTGGGAGCCAGACAGAAATGGTTTTATACCCACCATTGGGGGCCAAACATAAATGATTTTACACCCACCATTGGGGGCCAGACAGAATCACAATTCTCGTCCCATTTCAAATTGAATCGTTACAGTGTAACAAAGAGTTCCGAGGTAACATACAGAACTTATCAAATTTCTCAGAGTTCAGACCTTTAGACATGTACAGCGGAATCAAAGAATTCAAAGCATTGCAAGAAAACATAATCGATCGAATTTTTAAACGGAGCAAACCAATATTTTCAAAAAAGACATACCAACATGCATGTCATGTTATCTATATCAAAGTTTAAAAATAGAAAGAAGCTACGTAAAACAAAAGCCCACTTACATATTTTTTTGTAGGAAGTTTCTTGTCGAAAATCGGGCAGCACTTCGACGTAACCTTGACAAATGCTGTCTTCGATCCGGCAGCACTTTGATGCAAAGTTTCAGCACTTGATTGCACGAAAATTCCTTCCTCTTCCTTGCTTAGCTTGGCCGAAATTTTGGAGAGGTTTGATGAAGGGGAGTGGGCCGAAATTTTGGTGTTTCGAGGGGATCTTTTGGTGTAACTTTTGAAGTCTAGCATGTAGAATTTATAGGCAAGAAAAATCCTTCCACCTAGCCCCATCATGGCCGAAATCTTGTTCAACAAGAAAGGCTTGATTGCTCATTAATTTGGTTCAAAGATTCATGTATTCCTCAAGCTCTAGGATGATTACCCAAACTCCCATGCATTCTTCAAGTTCTAGGATGATTATCCAAACTTCTATGCAAATTAAGTTTGTCCTAACCCTTAGCTTCTTCATTGATTATTTCTTGCATATTTAATTTGTCCAAACCTTAGCTCAACTTATATCTCCCTTTTTGGCCTTTTTAATACAAACTTGGTTGAGTTGCTTTGAGCTGAAAGATCGAGTCCTTGAGCTGGGGTTTTACTCCTCCCGTGACAATACTTCGATGGATGTGGTTACTTGTAGCTTGACTTCCGGTTGAGCTAATCCCCGAGCTTTGAAGTTGCTTCCTCGAGTTAAGTTTAGTGAAAATCTAAGTAATCATTCAAGTTATTTAGTTAGAACAAACATTTTTGAGCTTAGTTTGAGTTAAATTCCATGTTTATATTACTTACTTGATTTGATTCGGATCGTAAAATCTTGGGTTCTCACAGTCGACCAGTTCAATCTTCTGCCTTTCATGATCGCAGTAGTTATTTGAAACTTTTCCAACGTGAGGGCAGTGAATGATCCTGCCTTGGCTAGGACGCACTTAGCAACAATATCAGCCAACAGTTAGATCTCTAGCTTCAGTTCCTTCTTCGGATCCGATACTTTAATCTTCTTCCCATAAGCAGACAACAGAATCTGCATTTCTTCAATATTTGCAACTTTAATATCAGAAAAGTCTTCAGTTGGGAGTTGGAAGGGGTGCTAAAGGAATCCTCATCCATAGTCAGCATCTGGTTGTTGATGGTTGATGTGATTTTGCCGTATCAAAGATAGTGTTGTTGGCATAGATTTCCTGAAGTTCCTTGGGGTAAATTGCTTGGTTTGCTAGCCCAAGAAATTTCTTAAAATCAAAAGCTTCGAGTTTCAGAAATACACTCTGAGCTACTTCATCTTTCATCAATAAGACAGATTTGAATTCGATAGCCATAGCATTGAGAATGAACTCTAGTTTTTGGCTTGCCATTTTCTTTAGTGGTGAATTTCTGCAAAGAAAAGTGCTTGGAAAGATTGAACGCTCTAAGTGAACAAAAGCTATGAGAAAATGTAATGACGTGAAGAATAACTGAAAAAGGTGGCATGTTTACTTATATTGGTGACTGTTCAAATTTTTGGACACGTGTCAGTAAAAGATTAATTTGAATAAAGAAAAACGTGTGCACGTGCAGTGTAATTGCAATAAGTCAATCGAACTACATGGGGCCACATTGTCAATCACTATAGAAGGAATGATAATTAATGTCGTAATTTTGACAGTCACAACATTTAATGTGGAATTTTATCGATAATCAGTTAACCTACGTGATAAGATCAGATAGGTCAATAACTATGTGATCAGTTAAAAACTAATTCAATTCAGTTTAAGACCAACTGATAATTGTCTTATCAGTTAACCAATTTAAAAATAAATATTCCCCCTATATAAATGTATGAAATAGAATAGATTAAGAGAATCTCATCCTCAATAATCTAAGTATAGACTGTTGACTGAAGTCTCTTCATATTCTTTTGTTCGTTTCTTCAGTTGGTTAAAATACATCTATAAATAAGATCAACTCATTAGATGCAAAGTAAAGCAGAAAATATTAATCAAGAGCAGATGGACAAAGCTAACAGTTCCAATCAATCCAATCCTTCGGAGAGCTATCATTCGAAGCAACTTGGAAGAAAGTTATCGAAGACTTTGTCTTCGCGAAAACAATGTCCACCTAGACTAAAATTCAGGAGCTACAATCTCTTCAAAGAGATGAAATAGTTGCCACAGATGAACAAAAGGCAACTGAAATCAAATATAAGTGGCTTGTCTCCCTTGTTCGTACTTCAGAACTTGCCACCTATGAATGTCTCTACTACTTGATGCTCATTAAAGAGCATAGAGTTATGGACAGATTGCCTTTTCAGAGAGTTTCAGGAGAACTTCCTCCGAAAAGATGTCCAGTTAGATGTGTCTTTGGCAAGATGCAATTGATATGGAACTGAATCGTGTAATAGAAGATCGATATTATCAATAAAATTTATATTTTTGTTCATTCATGTTCATTGATTTACTGCTTTATTATTTTTCATTCAATCTGATAATAACTGAATAAAAACAAGAATATATAATAATGCGAATAATACTAAGTCAAATCAATTAAGCCAAGAATATTGCGAAAGTAAGAAAACTTAGTCTCGAGAAGGGTCTTAGTGAAGATGTCAGCTGCTAGTTGTTCAGTTGATATGTACTCAGTCTGATTTCCTTCTTGAGTGCATGATCTCGGACGGAGTGATGTCCGACATCAATATGCTAGTCTTTCAATTGTTTCTAAATCCAGAGCAGTTGGGCACAGTAGCTTCCAGCAGCTAGGAATTTTGCTTCCATTGTTGAAGTTGCTATGAATATTTGCTTCTTGTTCAACAAAGAAATCAGTATGTCTCCTAGAAAGTAACATGATCCACTGGTGCTTTTACAATCAAGTTTACATCATGCATAATTTACATCTGAATATCCAACTAAATTGAACGATGAGTCCTTAGCGTACCATAAGCCCACATTTTTGTGCCTTTGAGATATTTCAATAATCATTAGGCAGCCGTATATTCCGATTGTTTAGGTTCAGCTTGAAATCTAGCACACATTCAAACAAAAAATACAATATCAGGACGGCTAGCAGTTAGGTAAAGTAAGGAACCTATTAAACCTATGTAAAGTGTCATATCAACTGATATTCCCCCTTCATCTTTATCTAGTTTAATCGATGAACTCATGGGAGTAGTTGCAGCTGAACTTATCTCCATGGCAAATTTATTAAGCAGTTACTTCGCATATTTTTTTTGACTGATAAATGTACCAGTTTCCAGTTTCTTCACTTGCTGAACAAGAAAGAACATCAGTTCACCAATCATGCTCATCTCAAATTTATCCTGCATTAACTTGGAAAAATTCTCGCATAATTTGGGGTTATTTGACCCAAAAATAATTTCATCAACATAAATTTGCGCAAGTAAAATATAATCTTTCTTTGCAATTTTGAACAGAGTTTTATCCAATGTTCCAAAATTAAAATCACGATCAACCAAAAATTTTTGATAAATTCTGATGTTAAACTCTGGGAGCTTGTTCCATACGATAAAAAGGTTTGTTCAAGCGATAAATTTGATAAAAAAAAGAGTGATTTATAAAACTCATGCTTAATTCTATTAGGCCACCGGATAGGAAATTCTAGTTTTAGTTGTTGGGTTTCAGTTTCAGTTGTTGCGTTTCAGTTGGCATTTGGATATCATCGTGTTGTCCGACCAACTTATTAGTAGGAACAATTTCTTGTTCATGTTAGATTAGGTGCTTGTCGAGCCAAATATTGGCCGAGGGTTCAGATTGAAACTCTATGTATAAACATTCATTATTTTAGTAATATTTGAAATTATTGTTTTGGCACATCTTTATCTGTATACACATGCTAGTTGAAAGAATATGAGATGCTCATATGATGAGTATCATGAAACTCATATGTGGAATACTATATATTCTAAACAGTTCCTAAACGATTCAGCCTACCGCCAAGAAGGATAAAGGCCGCTCGAGTTTGAGACTAGTATCTGCGATGTGAGCACCATGTTTCATTGGTCGTGAACATTGTGATGTCTGGGCATATAGATAGGTGCTCCTTGAAAAGAACAACCCTCCATAAAGGACTTTCCAAGTGGTTCCTACTTATCGAGTGGAAACGTCCTAGTTTATGGTTGTACACAGCATTAGTCCTTATGACTCAGGGCAACATTGAGATTCTATATGCTTGCATTGCACTTTGACTTATTTACCGACTCATATGGGGTCATCAGGTGGCAAGGTTGGGTGTTTTGTCGAAACATATAGGAGTCAATGCATTGTAATTAGGGATTCACAGCTTACCTTCGGGAAGGGATATGTGATCTCATGTTTATGTAGTTTTAAATCTCTTATACGAGTGTTGGTGGTAGTTAAAAAAGGGGTTTCATAGATTTCACCATCGATGCAACTACGACATGACACATAGTAACGATTCTCTGAAATTTATCAATATATCAATAGTGGTCAAATTGGTCAGGATATATGAGATGAAGGGACCGTACTATACTCTAACAAGAATGGAATGGTTCTTCCAGGCACTATCATTTGATACCTAGGGAATCATGTAAGCGACGCTGCTAGGCATTTAACATGATTGATTTGGTATTATCAGACTTGAGTTCTGATGTTCTTATTATCAAAGAGTTGATAAATAAAAATGGAGCAATTGGGTAATGCTAATATAAAGACATGTTTAGTCCTGAATCACATTGAGATGTGAGCTCATTGCTAATTGTATCATTGAACCATGGATGGTAACACAAGTGCTAACTTTCTAGACCCTTTTGAGGAAAAAAATTGTTCAATGTGTTGAAAGGGCATATAAAGGAAGTTATAAGAGAAAAGAAAAATAGAAGTATGACTTCTATAAGAGAATTATGGGGAATGTAACTTTTAATTTGTGGAAGTATTCCTAAATTAAAATTTGGCCCAAATAAATAATGTATTTGGAAATTGTGATTTTCACAAACATTGTTATGGACTAAATTAAATTAATTGAAGAGTTGAATTAATTAAACATTAGTGGACCTAGTAGAGTTCAAATAACTAAATTAATTCAAGTGTTGAATTAATTAATAACATCGTGTCTTATAGAGCCCAATTGAAAATAATTTTTCAAGTAGTGGGCTTGAGTAAATTCATGTAAAGCTTTAATCGATCCCAAATGTGTTGGAGATATTTAAATAATATTTTATGGGCTTTGTACTTGTTACAAGCCCAAATTGCATGCAAGGGAGGTGAAGAGTTGGGAGACAACTTTTTCAATAAACAAAGCATGTCTTGAACACGCACTTAAACTTTTTCAAGCACCAAGAAAACTCTCCCTCTCTTACCTCCCACCCCTTGGCCGAAAATTATTCCCTTTTTTCTTAAAAATTTTTGTTTCTTCATTTTGATGATTTGATAGAAAACTTGTCAAATAAAAATGCTAAAATTTTTCTAGTGCAAGAGTATAATGGATCTTTAAAGCTAGTGGTGGACCTAATTTGAAGGAAAAATCCTTTTGGGCAAGATCTGCTCTTGGAAGCTTGTATATTGGGTCAACCCTTCAAGAGCTAAGTTGTTTACAAATTAGTGGAGCCAATAATCAATCCTTGTGATCGATAGGTAAAATTCTAAATACACTATGTATGATATTTTGTTTGTTCTTGTTATTTGCTACACATCTAGTAGGGTGCTCGGTTTTGTTACTTGAAACTATGTTTTTGAAACATCCGTTGCGCATCCGGGCACCTGTAACCGATCTCCTGTCAAGTGGTATTAAGAGCTTAGTTTACTTTTTGTGTAGAAAATACTTGATATTAAATTGAGGACTATTTCTAACCGTATGAGAAAATTAAACACAACAAATCAAGGCCCGGTTGAGGGGCTGTTTTGGGCAAAATGTTGCTGCCCATATCGACCAGCTAGGGCTGCTAGAGGGGATGCCCATTTCGGGCAGCAAGGGCCGCCCGAAACATCCCCACCTTTTATTTGGGCCATTAAATATCCAAAAGTAATTTGGAATATCAAAGTGTCATGGGCTTTGATTTGTTGGGCCATTAAATTGTTGACATATTTTGTGAAATTTAAATAAGCCAAATAATTTTTGGTGAAAATGTCTTTTTGGCCTTTATTTTTAAATCTACAAAATAAGTATATATTTTCTCATAAAATGAATAATTGAAGTTGGACTATAATTATTTATAGTAAATGGTGATTTACAAGAAATTCGATTATAAATAAATTAATTAGAAAGTAAACAAAGGAGTTTTTTTACTTTGTTGATTTAATTTATAATCGTGACGGTTAGTGATTGGATCAAGATATATAATATTGGATCAATTGATTATTTTGATAATTAATTGATGGTATATGATATGTGATATTATGTATGAAGGATGATCAAAAGCCCAAGCCCAATTTTCTATGTGTATGCTATGATATTTCGTATTGAATGATTGTAATAATTATCAATTTATAAGTGAGATTGGTTTATAGCCCGTTTCCACCCCATGAGATGTATCCCTATTAGCCATGGATATTTATTTGTAAATATTAGTATAGTTGAAGATCAAGATTGGAAGATGGTGGGCTTTAATGATTATAAATATCGAAAACATGTAAATATTAAGAACTTATGTCATTATGCATTTGTATCCCATGAATTCCATAGGATTGGATCTAAGTCTGTGTTTGGCTCACACGGGCCAAACATAGTCAGCTTTTAAATAAAATTAATGATGAGACCTTTTCAAAATTACAAACCCTCATTTTGAATAAGATTAAAAATTAATATCAAGCACGAAAAGGTGAATTATAAAGAATTAATTAATACATGCCCACATCATGGTTTTGAAACATGGAGAATAGTTTCTCAATTTTATGAAGGTCTAATATCTAAAGATAGGCAAATAATAGAACTCATGTGTAATAGAACTTTTGAAGATAAAAACTCAAATGAAGCTATGGAGCATTTGGATTCAATAGCAGAAAATGCTCAAAATTGGGATAATATAGGTACAATAGAACCACCAACAACTAAAATCAATAATTCAACAAATGGGAGTGGTATCTATAATTTTGAAGATGATATAGATATTAAAGCTTAACTTGCATCTCTAGCAAGAGTTATTGGAAATGAAAAAGAGTGGTCAATTAAAAAGTATTCAAGAAATTATTTTTCGTATATGTGATACACATTTTCATTCTACAAAAGATTGTCCAACATTACCTTCGTTTAAAGAATGTCTCCTTGAACAAGAAAATTATGTTAACAATTATAAAAAAACCAATATTAGATAATTTTTCACATTCATATAATCATGGATGGAGAAAATCATCCTAATTTAGTTGAAAGAATGATAATAATGCAACCTTCAAAAAAATATTTTAAAAATAAATAAAATCATCAAGGTTATATTCATCATGTTACACCTCCAAGAAAAAATTTTGAAGACGTAATTCATGCATTTATCCAAAAGAAAAGTCTATCAATATTCAAAACAGTCAATCTATTAGTGATTTGAATGAAACTCTTGGAAAATTTGCATCTGCACTTAATATTCATTAAAAAGAAAAATTTACATTTCAACCTCAACCTCAACCTAATCCTAAAAGTCAAAATCAAGAATTAAATAATAATAAAATTGATCAAATAAAATATGTTATTACCCTTAGAATTTGTAAAATAGTTAATGATTCTTAGAGGAGTGAAAACAAGGATCTTTGAGTTAGAGTAGGTGCCCGTCGAGCCAAGTGTTGGCCGATGATTCATGTTTAAACTCTGTGTATAAACAATCTTTATTTTAATAATATTTTAAATTATTGTTTTGGCATATCTTTTTCTGTATACCCATGCTAGTTGGCATAGATAAAGTTCTTGAATATACAAATAGTAGAAATAATATGAGATGCTCATATGATGAGTATCATGAAAATCATATTTGCAATACTGTATATTCTAAACAGCTCCTAGTCGATTCAGCCGCCGGTAAGAAGGATATAGGCCGCTCGAGTTCGAGACTAGTATCTGCGATGTGAGTACCATGTTTCATTGGTAGGGAACATTGTGATGTTCGAACATGCAGATAGGTGCTCCTTGTAGAGTGCACTGAACAACCCTCCATAAAGGACTTTCCAAGTGGTTCTCACTTATCGAGTGGAAACGTCCTAGTTTATGGTTGTACACCATTAGTCCTTATGACCCGGGACAACATTGAGACTCTATATGCTAGCATTGCTGATTCATGGTGAATGTCTTCCTGATCGGTAAGAAATGAGCCGATTTAGTGAGCTAATCAACAATCACCCATATGGCGGTAAATCCTCCAGTAGTCCTCGGAAGCCCTGTCACGAAGTCCACAGTAATATTCTCCCATTTTCACTTGGGAATAGGGAGTGGTCTCAGCTTCCCTGCAGGTCTCTGATGCTCTGCCTTAACTTGCTAACAAGTTAAACAGTCGGAGACAAATCGCAGAATATCTTGCTTCATGCCCCGCCACTAATACAGAGTCTGTAGATCCTTATAAATCTTCGTACTCACTGGATGGATGGAGTATGGGGTGCTGTTGGCCTCGCCTAAAATATCTGCTCGAAGGGAATCACTGTCAGGAAACCCATAGGCGGTCCATATATCTGACTATTTCGTCCACAACTGTATACAGTCTCTGGCCTTTAGCCTCGTCCCTCTATCTCCACTTATTTAACTGCTCGTCAGAAGTCTGCCATGCTCAGATCCTGTCTATCAGAGTCGGCTGCACTGTCAGAGTAGCAAGATTTGGGGCCTCGCCCCTGGCATAAACTACAAGCTAAAATCTCTTAATCTCAGCTTGTAGTGGTCTTTGCACTGACAGATAAGCAATTACTGTGTTTTTATTTCTCAACGCGTTTGCGACTTCATGAGCCTTACGCGGATGATAGCTAACGTCGCAATCATAGTCCTTCACCAGCTCAAGTCACCAACTAGCTAAACTGGTACCAGGATTGCTGCCAAGACCTATATAAGTCCAGGAGGTCTTGGTTTCGAATCCTGGGTAGGTAAAAGCTCCAGTGCCTGGGCTGGAGAAGTTCTATGAGCAATGACGCACGGGAAAACTTATGAAAGAAAAGGCCCCAGTGGGAACCCAAGTTGAGACAAGGCCCCCGAGGGAGCCCAATATCGAGATAGCCAGTAACGTCAACTAGTTTTAAAATTGCGGAAATTTTTTTTTTATAAAGCTCTCTATTAAAAATAACATTTAAAATAATGATATTTATTTACCAATAAAAGATCGCAGTTTTAAAAACAACAACATCCTTCAAAATAAATGTAGCCATAAACTGGTAAAAATCCTAATACGACCAACGTATAAAAATGTCTAGCTCCTCTCAAAAACAAATAATCGAATGCGTAAAAACACGTGGTCCTCGGGTCGTGTCACCACACCAGAACTACCTACTAAGAGTTCAGAACCTCCAGTCTCCTCAGCATCAAGCTCACATACATCACACATGCGTGGTGAGTCTAAAGACTCAAAAAACCTTTACCATGAATAACAAGTACATATACCGGCACACAGCAGTAAAAAATATCATACTAAACATAACTTTCGTGAACTTAAAAATATGAACATAAACGGGTCGTGTAAAATCAAAACTCTCATGACACTCAGATCCCCAGATAAACTTGGCGTTCTTCTTCGTCAGGGTGGTCAAAGGCACCGCGATAGAAGAGAAACCCTGAATGAACTTCCTGTAATAACCTGCCAATCCCAAGAAGCTACGGATCTCTGTCACACACTTCGGCATTGGCCAATCTCTGACTGCCTCTACTTTGATGGGGTCGATCTCTATGCCATTCTGAGATACAATGTGGCCCAAGAATGCCACCCTGTCAAGCCAGAACTCACATTTACTAAACTTGGCATACAGTCGTCTATCCTGTAGAGTCTGCAATACTCTCCCCAGTTGCTGACTGTGCTCCTCTCTGCCCTTCGAATAGATCAGGATATCTTCAATAAAGACTATGACGAACTGATCCAAATATGACTGAAACACGCGATTCATGATATCCATGAAGATCGCTGGTGCATTCGTCAAACCTAAGGGCATCACCAAGAACTCATAGTGCCCGTAACGCGTCTGGGAAGCTGTCTTATACACATCTGTCTCTCTCACCACCTTCAGCTGATGGTAACCGGTTCTAAGGTCTATCTTAGATAACAATGATGCTCCCTGCAGCTGATCAAACAAATCCTCGATCCTCGGCAATGGTTAATTATTCTTTATTGTGAACCTGTTCAGCTATATGTAATCAATGCACAGTCGCATGTTACCATCCTTCTTCTTAACAAATAGCACTGGCGCGCCCAGGGGAAAAACTTGGGCGAATGAAACACTTATCCAGTAGATCCTGGATCTGATCCTTGAGCTCCTTCATCTCTGCGGGCGCTAATCGGTAGGGTGCCTTAGATATTGACACAATCCCTGGCATGAGCTCAATAGAGAATTCCACCTCTCTGTCTGGTGGAATCCTGAAACTTCGTCAGGGAATACACTGGAGAACTCACTGACCACATCCACATCCTCCAGCCTCTGAATGGCTGGCTCTGTCACTAATACAATGCTGGCTAAGAACGCCTGGCATCCTTTCTTGATAATCTTCCTCGCATATGTGTAGGAAATGACGTGCAAGAACTGTTGATGTCTACCTGCCTCAATTACAAACGGCTTCCCACTGGGAGGTCTGACAGACACTGAACTCTGGCGAAAATCTATGACTGCTCCATGAGAAAAGAGCCAGTCCATTCCCAAGATGATCAACCTCTGGTAGTGGTAGCACTATCAAATCTGCGTGCACCACATACTTCTGCAACCGGAGCTTCAATCTCTTCACTATCTGAGAATTGAACATCTGGTCCTCGGATGGGATCGATACTCTGAAACCCAAATCCATCGCTGCAGGTATGATTCCTAGTCGCTTCACGAAAGATTCGGACATAAATGAGTGTGTAGCCCATGAATCTAACAATGCATGCATGGCTATACCTGCAATATGTATCCTCCCTGCGACAAAACATAACATCAAATCTAAGAGAGTTGAACTTAAGCGATTTCTTATCAGCAATTAACCCAAAATCCTCAAAAAATCACTGAATTGACCCAATTGTTGTTCCCGAAAATTCGAAATTCAACCTCAGAAATAAAAAGTTTCAAATTGACACCTTAAAATTCGAAAATTGCATTTTTTTCCCTTAATTTACCCTTTATTACAATTGAATCTCTAAAATTCTCAGATCGACCAATTAAATTTTTAATTTACAAATAGTTAGAGCATGCATCCTAATTCCTTTTATGTTATCAATCCCAATAAGTAAATCATCAAGCAAGAATTAAACCCAAGCAATCATGCGAAAATTAAAATCTTAAACAAAATGGTTACCAGTAATCAGTGTCGAGTCTGGCGCTGCCTCCGCCTCCTCAGCGACCATCACATAAGCCCGGCCAGTAGTAAGGCCCCTGTTCCTAGCGCAATCCCCTGCTTTATGGCCGTCATGTCCGCATACAAAGCATTTGAAAGTTCCCCACCTTCACTCGCCGAAATGGAACCTGCTACATTGAGGGCACGGGTGCCTATCTTCTTGCTTAGGCACTTGAGGAGGTCTCTGCTGCAGCTGCTGCTGCGGTGTCGTACTCTATACCTGGGGCCTCTGCTGTCCCTGCTGCCTCGGCGGCCCCGTAAACTGATTCTTCTGTGGCTGAGAACTAGACTGGGCCTGATGCCGCTTCCGCTGCATCTCAAAGTCTATGTCTCGCAATGCCTGATCTGCCTGAAAAGCGCAGGCAGTGGCCTCATCATAACCTTCCGACCTCATTAGCATGACGTCCTGGCGGAGATTTGGTCTCAAATCATCAAGGAAATGCCTCAGCTTCTGGGCGACATCTCCTGCTACCACAGTATCAAAATGGCAGCTTCTGTAAAACTTGCGGATGAACTCCGCCACAGATAAATCCCCCTGCAAGAGTATCATGAAATCTCTCGTCAGGCGGCCCCAGACGTCAGTTGGGAAATGATTCTCGAAGAACATCTCACTGAACCTGGCCCACGTGAGAGTAGCCACATCCATCATCCCTCAGCATATAAATGGCGCACCTGGCCCGATCGCCATCCCTCATTTGCAGATAGTCAAAATGCAACTCCAGCGACCTAATCCATCCATGTGCAACAAATGGATCGGTGGTGCCCCCGAACTCCTTCGGGTTGAGCCTACGCTGCTCAAAAACATCTGTCTGAGGCCTATGAGCCTGTTGTACCTGCTCCAGTAGCCTAGCCATAACCTCCAGAACTCGGGTGGCTGGGTCCCTTGGCGGTGGTAGTGGTGGAGGGCCCCTGCCACCCTCAGGGATATCGTTCATCATGATCATCCTGGGCTCGCGTCTAGGAGGCATATCTGAATGCAGTCCAATTAAAAACGTAACCCCTCATGCAATTAATATAGTTTTGGAAATAATAAATCGTAAATCATAAAAGAAGTTAAAACATGTATAGTAAATCATGAAAGCATGTAGGTGATAACAGTAAATCGTTTTAAACATTTAAAACATAAAGCATACAGACATGAGGCTTGAAGACTGAGCGGCAGAAGCTGGCGATGGCACAACCCTATACAGGACCCTTACTCTGATATCAACTGTAACGTCTGCTTAATTTAAAAGTGCAAAAATATTTTTTTTTATAAAGCTCACTATTACAAAATAACATTTAAAATAATCATATATATTTACCAATAAAAATAGCGCAGTTTTAGAAACAACCAACATCCTCCAAAATCAATGTAACCGTAAACTGGTAAAAATCGTAATACCACCAACGTATAAAAATGTCTAACTCCTCTCAAAAACTCGTAATCGAATGCGGAAAAACAAGTGGTCCTCGGATCCTGTCACCACACCAAAGCTGTCTACTCAGAGTTCAACACCTCCAGTCTCCCCAGCGTCAAGCTCACCTGCATCGCACACGTCTAGTGAGTCTAAAGACTCAACACACCTGAACCAGGAATAACAAATACATATAACGGCTCACAGCAGTGAAAAATATCATACTCGACATAACTTTCATGAACTTAAAAATATGAACATAAACGTGTCGTGTAAAATCGTAACGTATCAAAACAGGTCATCATATTTCATCATACATGTATACATTTTCTTTCAGTTTAATTCAGTTCATTTGTTGTGACTTTCGTATCAGCTCTATCGATGGATCCATCTACGTATAACCACAGTACTGGGCGGCGGAGGACATCAGCGACAACATTATCCGTCCACTGAGCCCGGGCCTCTTTTCATCATATCTCATGTCATCGTATACATATACATCATCAGTCACAACCAATTCTCATCCTTCAAAATAACATCATAATCACCACTTAATAAAACATACATATACGTAACTTTTCCCTTAAACCAAGCATGCACCGTATTTATCATAATTTTCATAAAAATTATAAAAGTGATGCATGAAAATTTAAAACATGATAAAATGTGCTCAGGGCGCTTCCATTACTAAAATCTCACCTCGAGTGCAAAATGTGCATTTTTCTCATAGGAACAAAAAAATTATCGTTTCAACCCTGGACCTCTAAAATTGACCCGAATCTTACCAAACTCCTTATAATGTCCCAAAAAATTTTATAAGTATTCCTAGATGTAAACTCGAGCCCAAATCACAACATAACCGATTCGTTTTAAAATTTTTACCATGGTCTCGGTTTTAACCCGAATCGAACCGAAACTTAACCAAAACTTTCTCGACTTTTTATCACACCTTAAAAACACTATAGGGTTCCTAAAACATCAACCTCAGGCCCCAAACCCTCGGCTGATAATTCCAGAAATAACCAAAACTCTCGGCCCCTTCCTAATTTGCAACTTCGTGTCCTTTTCTTTCCAAAACTCACGTCCCTAGCCTACCCCGACGACACAAGTCCAAAACCAGTCCACCTTAGACCTAGACCAGCACCTAATGAACCTACATTAGCCACGGTCACAGCCCCATGTAGCCTCCTAGAGTCTCGAAACGCTAAAGCCCCTAAATTACTCCACCCGAGTCACAAACCCTCAAACGTGCGATCGACGAAGACTGGTGGTTCCAGAACGCATCGAGCCTTTCCAAACCTTGTCTCAGACCCACCAGGGTCTTGTCTAAGGCTCAGCTAGGTCCTTGCGTGGCTAGCTAACCCTCGCATCAGATTATCCCAAGAACCGAACCACCCCATCAAAACCTTATTCTCGGCCCTTCCCTTGCTGATCTAACTCACAAGGCAACTCCTTGACATCAAGTACATCCCCTTGACAACCCAAATCGTATCCCCTTGCACACCAAACCAGAGAATACGAGTTTCAAATCATAGAATGCACAAATACATGTAAGAACCAAAATCCATTCTTTCTCATGCTTGGATCGAAAGTTTTCTTGCATGAATACACATACATCAGTAATATAAACATGTGTGATGCAAAACGTATGTTACAAAGCGCACCTTATGATGTAAAAACGTGAGAATAATGAAGAGAGGAGCGCCGAAGATTGTTTTCCTTGAAGAAGTTGCTATGGCCGAGATCTTCTTTAGGCTGTTGATGAGAAAACCAAGAGGAGAAGGAGCTGAGGGGTGGGTGTCGGATGGTTGAGAATTAGGTTTAGGTTAACTAGTTGTTTAGGAGCTTAATTAAATAATAATCAAATAGTTAATGGGCCCTAGATTATTTAATTAAAAGTTTAAAAGGGTTTTAAGCCCAATATGATAAAATGTAGGCCCATTAAATTCAAACGCACTCCCGTAAAATATTACGTGTTGGAAAGATTTTTAAAATATTAGCCAAACCCTCAAAAAGTCTATCGATTTGATAAAATTTGCGTACCGTTAAAAATGAAATCCAGCGGATAAAAATTCTCAATATAATCCCTTTTGGAAAATGCCCTTAAAACACCTTTTATTAATTAATAAAAATAAATCATGTAATTAAAATAATTTTCCTGAAAATTCTCCCGTCTCCATTCCTAGTTTGAATGTGAAATGCATCTAAAAACCCTAATGCATGAACTTTTTAAATTTCATGAATGAAATACTATCATGCATGAATTATGCATAAAATTCATATAAGTAATTAAACACATAATTTAAAATAAAATCCTAGATTGTATGCATTCAGGTTACGTGAATTAAATTCTTAGATCTTACGTCGTTTCAGACTAGATGGGCACTACGAGTTTATGGTAATACCTTTTGGGTTGACAGACGGGCCAGAGATCTTCATGGATCTCATGAATAGCGTATTTCAACCGTATCTGGATCAATTCGTCATTGTCTTCATTGATGATATTTTGATCTATTCGAAGAATAAAGAGGAGAATAGTCGTCATTTGAAAACAGCACTACAAGTACTGCAAGATAAGAAGTTGTTTGAAAAATTCAGCAAGTGCAAGTTTTGGCTTGATAGAGTGGCATTCTTAGGCCACATCATTTCTAGCGATGGAGTTGAGGTTGATCCAAGCAAAGTTGAGGCAGTGAAAGAGTGGCCAGTGCCGAAAAGTTTAATCGATATTCGTAGCTTCTTGGGACTAGCTGGCTATTATCGAAAGTTCATTCAGGGATTCAAATCTATTGTGGTACCCATGACCGCCTTGAAAAAGAGAAATGAAAAGTTTGTATGGAGATCCAAGTGTCAAGACAATTTTGACAAGTTGAAGCAAGCCTTGATTTCAGCGCCAATGTTATCTATGCCATTGGGGCAATGAGAGTATGTTATCTATACCGACCCCTCTAAACTTGGTTTGGGCGCAGTTCTGATGAAAAACGACCAAGTTATAGCATATGTGTCGAGATAGTTAAAATTTAACAAGAAAAACTACCCCTCTCATGATTTTGAGCTAGCAGCTATAGTTTTTGCATTGAAGATTAGAGACATTACTTCTATGGGGAGAAATGCAAGATTTTCACCGACCATAAAAGTTTGAAATACTTCTTCACCCGAAAAGAGTTGAATGTGAGACAACGAAGATGGTTTGAGTTGGTGAAAGACTACGACTATGAGAATAGCTTACCATCAAGGAAAAGCTAATGTAATGGCAGACGCATTTAGTCGAAAAGCAGCAGTTATTATTCATTAATCTCTTCCAAGACAACTGCAGTCCGAGATGCAGCAGTTTGAGCTTACAGTATATGCTAGGGGTTTAGCCCCTAATATTTCCACCTTGACAGCACAGTCGACTTTGAGAGATAGAATCCGCGAGGGACAGTATACTTATGAGCAACTATAAAAGTGGAGAGTTAGAGATGAAGCCAAGGGCCGGGAGTTGTATTCTGAGGTGGATGGTATAGTTCTCTATCGAGATTGTTTTTGGGTTCCTAGTGACGACTCTTTGAGGGAGCTAATTATGAAGGAAGCTCATGACATGAAATATTCCATTCATCGTGGAAGCACGAAGATTTGTTAATTGGTGGCCGGGCATGAAGCGTGATATTTTGCGTTTTGTGACCGAGTGTTTGACATGTCAACAAGTAAAATCAGATCATCAAAGGCCAGCGGAGAAGATTAAACAACTTCCTATTCCCGAGTTGAAATGAGAAAATATTACTATGGACTTTGTCGTGGGATTGCCGAGAACTATCAAGGGGTTTAATGCTATATGGGTGATAGTTGATCATCTTACGAAATCATTGCATTTTCTACCTATCAACACGACATTCACCATGATACAGTATGTTGATCTGTATATTTGAGAGATAGTTCATCTGCATGGAATTCCCGTATCTATTGTATCTGACCAGATCCGAGATTTACATCGTCTTTTTGGAAGAGTATGCATGCAGTGATGGGGACCAAATTGTTGTTCAGTACAATATTGCACCCTCAAAACGATGGTCAGTCAGAAAGAGTTATTCAAATTTTAGAGGATCTACTTCGAGCTTGTGTGATCGATTTTCAAGGAAGTTGAAAATCGAAATTACCTCTCGTGGAGTTCACCTACAATAATAGCTATCAATCATCTATTAGGATGGCTCCTTTTGAGGCACTTTATGGAAGGAAATGTAGATATCCTATTCATTGGGATGGGGTTGGTGAAAGAATGGAAATTGGTCCTGATTTTATTTAAGAGACTACCGAACTAGTAGTCAAATTTAAAGAGAGAATGAAGACTGCACAAATTCTACATAAGAGTTATGCCGAAAAGTTACGAAGAGAGCTAGAATTTGAAGTGGGAGACCACGTATTTGTGAAAATAGCACTTATGAAGGGTTTTTGCATTTTCGCAAAAAAGACAAACTTATTCCAATATTTATAGGGCCATTTGAGCTTTTGGACAGGATTGGAACACTACCCTATAGAGTGGCACTGCCACCGATGCTATCAGGAATACACAATGTGTTTCATATCTCGATACTGCAAAAGTACATGTCGAACCCATCACATGTACTAAATCATGAACCTCTGCAACTGACTCAAAATAGTACATTTTTTATTAAATAATGGTTTTTTATTATTTAAAGTAAGGTTGATGCATTTTATTATTTTTGAAAATATGCAGTTTTGAGGCGATTTTATATGCCAAGACATAAATTTAATCTGTTTTCGATTTTCAAAAGAAACATGAACTTTTTGACAACTCGGCTGATAATTTCACGAACTTTCGTATTCGAGATAATATTTAAATGCACTATTGGGCTTGTTGGTCCTAGTACAGCTTACTAATTGGACCAATCTTGTATACAAGTTATTTATCAAATAATTAGAGCCCAAAACCCTACCCCTTTTTATTTATTATACACGCCCCCTCTCCACTAATGTTTACAAACTCTTTCTCCTCTCAAAACACACGGCACACACAATAATTTGCAATGAAAAGCATCGTCCTTCTCAAGTTTTCAAGTAAGGGTCTTCCATTCGTCGTCGTTCTTCGAATCTCAACACATTCTCGTACATGAAATACGCAAAGGCACGCCATAATTTTTCCTTTTCTCATCTATCACACCCTAATATGTGTTTGATCACGATTTGCTTGAAAAACAAGTACCCTTTATTATTTATTTAATTTATATGAATATACATGAGTTTAAGGGTTGATTTTTGCACCAAAACTTGAGATATGTTTACATGAAGGGGTTGCCATGATTAGAAATTGTTTATGGGTTTTTTTTTTACACAAGTAAGGAGTCCTAGAGAGCACTAGATAGGCTGCACACAAAAATGAATCAAGCTGGAACGAATTTTTGCATGCTTAATCAATAGGGTCTCGGCTAGGAGGAACCACGGCTCAGGGCTCATCCAGGTAGTGACCAGAGTAGGGGCTAGACGTGGTTGAGTGGTTAATGGAGTCCTATCCACGTTAGAACTCATGAACAACTGCGAGGAAGGAGTCCTTGCGCGATAGGACTCCTCCCACGCGAACCAAGAACATCAATGTGCACGATGGTGTCAAGCTTGGCCAGGTGGCAAGGCTAGCTCTATGGGTGGTCCAGTGAGGGTCACGAGGATGAGGGCTCAGGTGGTTGCTCGGGCGAAGGGGTTGTGTCGAGTTAGGGTCCAAGGCGCAAAGTCAAGGTAACGCGCGCATGTTCTCTTTTCGTGCAGGAATTTGCAGCGGGCCAGGATGAGTCCAGTGGGTTCACTATGGTCCGTGGGTGGTCTGCGAAGAGCTTAGCTTGGGGTGGCTCGGGCTCGGCTCGAAGAAAACGTAAGGTGGCTCGAGTGTATTACTCAGGGTTTCGATTTTAGGCTTTTAAATGGCTAAAGGTTCGAACACGGTTCAACAGGGGTCAAATCATGACTCACGAGAGAAAAATAAATATTAAAAGTCCATATTTTAAATTTGGAAATTTTATATTAAAATTTGAATTTAGTTCAGGATTAAAACACATTAATAATTCATAATTAAAGAATAAATGAAAAGCAATGAATTTAAGCTAAATAAAAATATGATAAATTTAATTTAAGCTTAAATAATTATTTGGGATGGTCTAGAGTCAACGAAAATAAGAAAAAAGTCAAAATCGTGAAATTCTACATCTAGGGGTAAAACGATAATTTTACACCTAGAAAATAGTAAACGTCATGGCAGTGCTTTGAATGCCGTTTTATATGTTAATATGTTTTTTAAAATGTTTATGAAATTTTATGATGAAACGTTAACGTCAAAACATATGTTGCATGCTTGGTTTAAAAGAAAAACGATTATTATATGTATGAGTTTTATAAAGTGATGAGCTTATGAAATGTTGAAGGAAGTGAAGTAATTGTGACTAATACGAATACAATGATATGTGAATACGTAAGGGTACGGCTCAGTTGATGGGTGAGAGAGTCGTTGATGTTCCCGCCGCCTAACACTGTGATTACATGTAGATGGATCCATCACCCCCAATACGAATACGAAAGTCAAAATTAACGATATGAATTCAATGAAAAAGAAATATGTTTACGTATATGATGAATATGAATATGTTGATGATAATATGAAAATGTTTATTTTTATGATGATATGAAAATGTTTAAGTTTATGCATGATTATGAAAATTATATTTTACGTAAAATATTTTCATTGTTGCATATAATATGTATACGTATTATTTGTTATCAAGAATATGGTGTGTTGAGTCTTCAGACTCACTAGGTGTGATCGATGAAGGAGAATATGATAATAATGATAATGGAGGTCTTGATGGTTGATCTGACTGGACTGAAGGTGCACATAACCCAAGTACGAGATTTAAAATTTATGTTAAGGATGTTTACGACTTTTATTATGTTTTTGAGTGTTTTTTGAGAGGTTGTTAGAGTTGACTTTATTTTGAAATATTGCTAAGGTTTTGACCATTTTATGTTCTTAAACTATTTCCTTAGATTTTCAAATATAATTGGTTGTTTTATTTTTAAAATAGTGCAACTTATATTTTAAAGTATATATATATATATATATATATATATTTCAATTCAGCCGAGATTAGTGGGAAAAAAATAAAATAAAAATTAGTACTTTTTAAGAAAAATTAGTAGTGGACGTTTCATCAACCAACCTAAACTAACATTATTTCAAAAATAAAGTTAACTCTAACATCCTCTCAAAAACCTCTCAAAAGCATCACGAGTCATAAAAATCTTTAAGTAATCATAAATCACAAACTTGTTTTATTTGCGGAAAAGTAGTTGTGTTCCTCGGGTTTTGTGCACCTTCAGTCCAGCAAGATCAACCATCAAGACCTCCATTAAAATCAATCTCATGCTAATCTGCATTGATCACGCCTAGGGAGTCTATTGACTCAACAAACCTTAACAATATTAGCGAGTAATATATATACATTAACAAGAAACAGTGAAAATACTTTTAATAAAATAGATTTTCATGAACATAAACTTAAACATATTTTCTTTCATCATATACATATATATTTCCCTTTTTATTGAATTCAGATCCTCAATTATGACTTTCGTATTAGCTGTAGATCAATGAATCCATCTACGCATTACCATGATACGGACGGCGGGGACATCAGCGACACTCTCACCCGTCAACTAAGCCTTGGCCTTACATATCATCGTATCATCGAATTAGTCACAATCAATTTACCTCCTTCATTTTTTCATATTTACATCTCTTATAAAGATCCATGCACGTATAAATCATTTTTCTTTTAAATCAAGCATGCAACATGTCTTTTAGCGTTAACGTTTCATCATAAAATTCTATAAACATTATAATACACATTTTAACGTATATTACATCATTCAGGGCACTCCCAGGACGTCTAACATTTTTCAGGTGTAAAATGAACGTTTTGCCCCTAGAACTCTAACTTTCCCGATTTATCCTTAGACTTTGAGGCAACAACCCAAATCCATCGATACTTAACATATGACCTTAAAATACAATCATAAATATTTCTTAGATGTAAACTTAAGCTTCTCGACTAATTTCTCAATTTGTTTTGAAACTTAGACGTACATCCCGGTTTTGACCCCTATTGACTCGAAAGTTAACCAAACTGTACCAAACTTTAACCATAGATTAATAACACCTAGTTATACCATATAAAACCCAACTCAAGACCCATAAACAAGCATAGGACTTTGTTGGAGATTCTACATGCTTCAAACCAAGCCCTAGCTTGAGCCTACCCTTACGTCCCTCGACTCCAGCCCTTAACCACCATGTCAAGCCCTTAACCACCATGTCCAGCCCTTAGTTACCCATCCTAGGACCATGACCAATCCATTAGCAACCTACTGGAACAACTCCTACTTCCCTTGCACACGCATCTTCCAAAACCGCAAGCCGCCAAGCCATGCGCGACCCCAAGCTCGCGCCGCAGCCCTCTGCTTTCGATCCAGCCCTCATGCAACCACCATAGTACAATCGTACCGTCCCCTAAGGTCTCGTAGACATGGCCCTACAGTAGATAGGAGCCGTGCTCCTTTAGAAAACCCTAGCCCAACCCAAGTCCATACAAAAATACAAATTTTCGTTCAACCTAGTATCCCTCCTTGTCCAGCTTTAAAACATGCTCCTAGAGGTCCTTAAACATGTCGAAAACATCCATTCAAGTTCCCCTACCATGGCAGCTTCTTTGTGCATCATTAGGAAGGGTTTTAAAAAAAGAAAACTCTAGTTTTGTGCATGTATAGGCATAAAAACGAAAATATACCATGTGTAACATATTTTCATGAAAGGATAATCAAACATACATAATATGATGTGAAATAGGTTTGAAAGAAGATTAAGGCGTGTCTTTGCGTTTATTAGGCACGAAAAATTTTTTGTAGACGCGAAGAACTTTGGCGGAGAGGCGACCCTTGCTGAATTATTTTCTTCAAAATCGGGAGTTCCTCCTTCAAAGCTTTCGTGTGGTGTGTGTATTTGATGAAGAAGGTCTCACACTATTTCTTTTAGGGACAGGGGCGAGAGTTGCGAGATTTATGGTGAGGGGTTTTTTGCTTTTTATTTTAATTAAAACACATGGTGCAAGCTTAGGCCAATTAACCTAGTATAATAGGCCCATTAAACTCATTATTTAATATCTAAAATATTTTGTTCAGGAAGGTTTGTGAAAATATTAGTCCAGTTCTCGAAAAGTTCATATTTTCATCGAAAAATTGAATATCGTTTAAAAATACGACTCGGTGTATGAAACACTTCAAAGACCCCATTTTTGAAAATTCCATTTTAAATGCACCACTCGTTAAACAATTAAAAATAATCAATTAATAAAATATTTTCTCTCCCACGGTCCTCGGTCTCCTTTCCTTGATTGCGTTTCAAATACCCTTTAAAAACACTATTTATGTATTCTAAAATAAAACTACATTTTAAACATGTAAAAATGCATATCACAATTAATTCATGTCATTAAAATAATTTAATTAGTCATTTTTCATTTTCACTAGATTTGCATTCAGTTGGGATACATTTTTGTATTTTTGACCTTACAGTTAATATGCCAAAGCAGTAAAACATGAATCATGCAATAGATAAATATGCCGCATATAAGTGTGTATACTACGCTTGGATATCCTAGTTAAGACATCACGTACCTCACTAAACAATCTGACAGAGAGCTTACTCGTCTGAACCTAGACAATACCAACATATTGAAATCACTAACAAACCAGATCCTGAATTACCAAACATGCTTCAAAGTTCTCTGTAATGATACTTAAATCACTATTTAAGGCTTTAGGATTATACCTGCATCCCTCGTTAGCCCGCTGATAATGTCTCGATCTCAGTTCACCGACCCCCGACTGGTGTCAACACTAGCTCCGAAATTTCATGACACCAAAGTACCCAGAAACTGACTAGAAAACCTAAGGTATATGGCTAGAACTCTCTCTGAGAGAAGCGGTGTAGGAAACAAAAGAAATCAGCTTTTTTTTGTAGGCCGCATCCTGACTAGTTCAGAAAATTTGAATCAATATTTTGTTAAAGTAAGTGCCCGTCGAGCCAAGTGTTGGCCGATGGTTCATGATTAAACTCTATGTATAAACAATCTTTATTTTAATAATATTTGATATTATTGTTTTGGCATATGTTTATCTATATTCTCATGCTAGTTGCATAGATAATGTAACGCCCCGAAAATTTAAAGGTCCACGCGAACCACATGCATGCAATTATTAAATTCTTTTGTATTTTAGTTAATTGTTTTAATTGCAAAAATTAATTATGTGGTGCATTTTGACATGTTTATAATTTATTTTTTTACATGGTTGCATTAAAATGTATTTTTAAAGGTTATTCGAGTTGCGATCGAGGAACGGAGACCGATGGCTGGAAAATAAAAAAATGTTTTTATTGGTTAATTGTTTTTAATTATTTAAATTAAGGATGATGCTTTTTATTATAAGGGTTTTTGAGGTGATTTTATACGCCGGGACGTAATTTTTATCGGTGTTGGATTTTCAACAAAAAAACGAACGTTTTGACAACCCGGCTAATAAATTCACAAAGTTTATTAATCAAAATTATTTTTAAGTCTTTTAAATATTTTAATTATGCAATAATGGGCCTAATTAATTCCCTAATGGGCCTAAGCTTGGTAAGTGTTTTATTTATCTATTTAAAGTGCAATTTCTCCCCATTAACTCCTACAACTACATGTCCCACTCCCCTTCCCCACTCAAACTCTTCCCTTGCAAAAAAATACACGACACACACACAAAGGTTTTGAGGGAAAAACATCAAGGATTTTCAAAGAAATTTCTAGCCAAGGATCTTCGCCGCCGTTCTTCAATCGCCAACGGTTTTTCGTGCGTACTTAGCACGCCATATTCTCCTTTTACTCATCATCACACCATATTATTTAATTATGTTTGAAATTTCATGAAAACAAGTAGCACCTTTGAAGATTTTTGTTTATGCCTCTTTTATGGTTTTTAAAACATGCAAGTTGATCTAAGAACCATGAATTTCATTCACCTAAGGGGCTGCCATGAATTAGGATGATATAGGGCATGTTTTACATGTGTTTGAGGGCCTAAAAAACGCACAAACAGGCTGCACACACGCTGCACACACGCACAGGAACAAGCTGGAACAGAAAATTTGATGTTGAGAGATCAAGGGGCTCGGTTCTCTGGGATTGTTGGCTTGGTTTGGGTTCGGTTGGGACCAGGGCTTGACTAAGGTCCGTGAGGGGTCAAGGGAAGAGTCCTAGCCATGCCAGGACTCGAGACAAGAGGCTGGGAAGGAGTCCTAGCAAGCTAGGACTCCAACCAGTGAGCTTCAAGGAGTGCAGGGCTTGTGGGCTGGGAAGGAGTCCTAGCAAGCTAGGACTCCAACCAGTGAGCTTCAAGCTAGCACAGGTTCAGCAGCTAGAGCAGGGCTTGTGGGCTCGGCCAGGGGGTCTGGACTGGGCTAGGTTAGGTCCTTAGGGTCCTCAGAAGGTGAACAAGGGGTTGGTTCAAGGCCTGGTTTGGTGGTCAAGTGGCTAAGCAAGAAAACATGGGGTCCTAGTCTAGGTGGGTTTCTCGGCAATGCTTGTGCTGAAGTGGAGCTTCGGTTTTCAAGCTTGGGGCTGAGTCCTATGGGTTCTAAGGGTGCAGAAGGGTCCCTAGAGGGGCTGGTCATGAGTTGGTGCAGGGTGGCTTGATGGGGCTCGAGCCAAACACAAAAAACGAGAGGTAGAAGCTCTTGGCAGTAAGTATGCGTGAGGTTGCTGTCAAGATTCAGTGGGTGGCTGCTCGCGTCCAGGGGTTTGGGTCGGTCTGGGCTTGGTCTGGGCGTGGTCCAGGGAAGGTTAGGGTCTTGGGTGGTCGGTGGTTAAGGGCTGGTAGAGTCCTAGGCGGCTAGGAGTCCCAATGCAACAAGGACACAACAAACACACACACGTGCAGAATTTTTGGTCGACTTCCAGGACGTTTTTGGTCGGGCTAGGGCTGTTTGTTTAGGCAGGGCTTCTTCACTAGGGTCCCTAGGTGGGTTGGCTAGGTTTTGGTTCAAGGTGGCTCGGGCGTGGCTCGAGTAAATTGGGAGATGGCTGGGCGTGTTCGTCGATGTGTCAAAAACGAGATTTTAAAGACAAAAATTGAATCCATGGGTCCACGGGGGTGGCTCATGACTTGGAAGGGTAGAATAAATATTAAAAATATTATGTTTAAAATTTGGGATCAAAATAACGAGTTTTGGATTTAATCAGGATTTAATCGCAGCACGAAACGCTAACTAACGAGTTATTTGAAACGCCTAGTTTTATTCTTTATAAAATTATGGAAAATTAGGTTTAAGCTTAATTAATTATTAAAAGCCTATGTTTTTAATTTGGGAATTTTATATTAAGGTTTGGTTTAATTAGGGATTAAAACGCATTAATTCGTTATATTTAAATATTAATTTAAAAGCCGTCGAATTAAGCTAAAAAAAAAGAAAATTCAGGTAAGCTTAAATAATTATTTGGGACATGTTAGAGTCAATGAAATTAAGAAAATGTCAAAACCATGAAATTTTACGTCTAGGGGTAAAACTGGTCTTTTTACACCTAAAAATTAGTAAACGTCATGGCAGTGTCTTGAATGCTGTTTTATATGTTAAAATGATTATTTTCAATGATTATGGATGTTTATATGTTAATATGTCAATTTTAAACGTTTATTGATTTTTAAGACGTTAATATGTTTAATGTTTTATGATTTAATATGCTAAAACGTCTATTTTAAATGTTTATGATCTAAATGTTTATTTTAAACGTTTATGAAATTAAAATGTTTATTTTAAAATTGTTCATAGATGTTTATGATTTTTAATATGTTAAGTTAGGAATTTTAAATGTCTATGATTTTTATGATTTAAATATGGGCATTTAAAAGACATGTTGCATGATTGGTTTCAAAATAAAAAAGATATTATATGTATGTTTTTATTAAGTGATGATAACATGTTGAAGGACGTGAAGGGATTGTGACTACTACATGTTGGAAATATCGTATGGGTTATTGTCCCAGTGGGAGCCCGACGATCGTGTTTCCATTGATACAAATACGAATACGAATACGTGATACGAATACAAATATGTTAATAATTTGGCCAAGGCCCAGTTGACGGGTGAGAGTGTCGCTGGTGTCCCCGCCGCGCAGTACTGTGGTTTTCTTTAGATTGATCCATCGCCCAATACGATCAAGAATACGAGTTACAATCACGATATGAATTCAACATACACGAACATGAATATGAATATGTTAATATGAATATGAATATGAGGACATGAATATGTTGATATGAATATGAATATGTTTATGTTTGTATGAAAATGTTTATGCATAAGATTATGAAAACGTTTTTATTTAAAGTTTTATGCATCATGAAAATGTTTACGAAAATGTTTATGTTTATGCATCTTCACGAAAATGATATTTTAAGTACAAGTATTTTTCACTGTTATATGTCAACAGTATTACGTATTACTTGATATCAAGGATATGAAGTGTTGAGTCTTTAGACTCATTAGGTGTGTATGATGCAGGTGATTATAATAATAAGGTTATGGGAGGTCTTGATGGTTGACTTTGCTGGACTGAAGATGCACATAATCCGAGGACCGACGCTAGTTTTCCGCACTAGTTATGATTTATGATTTCAAGTTATGTTAAAAATATTTTTACGTCTTTTATTTATGTTATGGGAGATTTTTGAGAGGTTATAATATGTGCTATACTTTTCAAATAATGTTTTTAGGTTGGTAAAATGTTTGACGATTTTATGCTTTAAAATATTTTCCTTTGGATTTTTAAATGGCAGTTGGATGTTTATTTTTAAAATGATGTCAAAAATATTTTATGATTCAGCCGAATGCTATGTGAGGTTTTGAAAAAAAAAATTTCTAGTACATTTAAGAAAACGAATAAGCAGATGTTTCAAATAAAGTCCTTGAATATACAAATAGTAGAAATAATATGGGATTTTCATATGATGAGTATCATGAAACTCATATTTGCAATACTTTATATTCTAAAAAGTTCCTAGTCGATTCAGCTGCCGCAAAGAAGGATATAGGCCGCTCGAGTTTGACACTAGTATCTGCGATGTGAGTACCATGTTTCATTGGTAAGGGACATTGTGATGTCCGAACATGCAGATAGGTGCTCTTTGTAGAGTGCACTGAACAATCCTCCACAAAGGACTTTCCAAGTGGTTCTCACTTATCGAGCTGAAAACGTCCTAGTTTATGGTTGTACACCATTAGTCCTTATGACCCGGGACAACATTGAGACTCTATATGCTAGCATTGCACTTTGACTTGTTTACCGACTCTCATGGGGTCATCAGGTGGCAAGATTGGGTATTTTGTCGAAACATATAGGAGTCGATGCATTGTAGTCGGGGATTCAATGCTTACCTTCGGGTATGGATATCCTATGTTATCACATGTATATGTAGTATAAAATCTTTGATCAGAGTATAGTAGAGTACAAATAATTAAATTAATTCAAGTGTTGAATTAATTAAATAACATTGGGCCTTGTAGAGCCGAATTAAAAATTATTATTAAACTAGTAGGCTTGAGTAAAATCAAGTAAATGTTACATGGTCTCAAATGTGTCTGAGACATTTAAATAAAAGTCATGGGCCTTGTAATTGTAAAAAGCCCAAGTTAAAATACATGCTTGGAAGGTGAAGGGTTGGAGAGAACTTTTGAGTTCATGGCATGGCATGCATATGCGACTTTTTGCTTTTGCTTTTTGCACAATCAAGACAACTCATCCTCCCTTCACTACACAAGTAATGGCCAAAATATTCTACTTCATTCTCCTCCAATTTTCTTTCGTCCATTGTTGAGTAAACCATACTCTTCTCAATGAAAAATACTGTAATTTTTCTAGTGCAAAATTAGTGTGGTTCTACTTTGTTAGTGGTGGACCTAATTTTGAAGAAAGGAGTCCAAAAGCAAGGAGAGCTTGTAGATTGGGTCATCAATTTAAGAGCTTAGTTGTTTAACAACTAAGTTGGAGTCATAATCAATCCTTTGTGATTGGTAGGTAAAAATTTCTCAAAACACACTATGTATGACATATTTTGTTGTTTTCGTATTTGCTACACACTTAGTGGGTGCTCGGTTTTCATGTTCTTGATTGAAACAAATTTTAAACTTCCGTTGCACATCCCGGCACCGTAACCGATCCCCTTTAAAGCGGTATAATGAGCTATGATTACAATTTTAGTGTAGCAAATACATGATATTATATTGAGGTTGATTTCTAACCGCACGAAGACTGGTCCACCTGGGAAAGGAAAGAAGCGTTCTTTCCAACGTCCCAAGAAGAAAATGCCCTTGAAGAGGCAAACTCCGAGTCTCACTGTGACAGCTACACCAGTTAAAGCTGACAAGACTGTTGACATCTGTCATCACGTGAAGAATCCTGGACATTGGAGGCGTAACTACAGAGAATATCTTGCCTAGAAGAGTTCTGGAAAAGGTAAGTTCTATATTGAAGTAAACATTTCAATTAACTCTACTTCTTGGGTATTGGATACCTGCTGTGGCTCACATCTCTGTAATGATTTGCAGGTGATGGGAAGAAGTAGGAGGCTCAGGGAAGGTGAGACCTTCTTGAGGATGGGCAATGGAGCAAGAGTTGCTGCCAAGGCCATAGGAGATGTTTACTTGATTTTGAACAATGATTTTAAGTTAATTTTAAGAGATGTTTTGTTTGTACAGGATTTGGTGAAAAACATTGTTTCCATTTTTATGCTTGATAAAGTTGGAATTTCTTGTTTATTGAGCAAATGTGTTTGCAACATTTACAAGAATGAAGGTTTAATTGGTACTGGAGAACTTAAAAAACGATCTCTACAACTTAAAATTGAAAGATATTCCACTAAACAATTTCCAAGCTATAACAACAACAAACAAGCGAAAACGAGATACTCTAAATTCGGCACAATTGTGGCATGCTCGATTAGGACATATTTCCCTTAGAAGGATGAACAAGCTAGTTGGAGTAGGCATGTTTGATATGTCTGATATTAATGCTTTCACGACTAGTGAATCATGTCTAAAAGGAAAGGACCAAAATTTCCCTTAAGGGCCACGTGGAGCGAGCCAAAGGGTTATTGGATTTTATCCATACTGATGTGTGCGGTCCGCTTAGCATCACCACTAAGCATGGACATGCTTACTTCATCACCTTTACCGATGACTTTTCGAGGTATGGGTATGTGTATTTGATGAAAAACAATTCGGAAGCCTTTGAAAGGTTCAAATAATTCAGAAGTGAAGTAGAGAGACAGTTGGGACGAAGCATCAAGTCACTTCGATCGGATCGAGGCGGTGAGTACTTGAGTTCCGAGTTCCAAGAGTATCTTAGGGAGAATGGGATTCTCTCGCAGTGGACCCCGCCTGCGTTGAATGGTATTTCGGAGCGCCGTAACCACTTTGATGGACATGGTTCGGTCTATGAAGGGGTTCCACGGAGTTGCCGCCATACTTTTGGGGATATGCGCTTGAGACAGCGGCACTATTGTTGAACAATGTTTATTCGAAGGCAGTCGATAAGACACCATATGTGATATGGATGGGTAAGCCTCCCAAATATTCTTATCTTAGAATATGGGGATACCCTGCTTATGTGAAGCAGATAGTGGAAGATAAATTGGATAGTCAATACATTTTATGTTACTTTGTGGGATATCCAAGGAATTCAGTTGGATACTATTTCTATCATCCCCAAGAAACAAAAGTGTGTGTTTCTAGGAATGCAACCTTTTTGGAAAAGGAATTTCTATTGGATAGAAAATGGGAGATGATAGAACTCGAAAATGTTCGAGAGACACCCACAATTGTAGAACCCACACCCGAAGAGCCAAGAGAGGAGATACAAGCTTCTAAAAGATCCGAAAGAGTTTCAAGACCACCTATGAGGTATGGTCTGCTTCTTGAAGAGGGCCCTGATGAGCCTTACCATGGATGTGATCCAAGGACCTTCAAGGAAGCATTATCTGATGCCGATTCATCCAAGTGGCTTGAAGCTATGGAATCGGAGATGAATTCCATGAATTCGAACCAAGTGTGGAATCTCGGTATACACCTGAGGGAATTGTTTCCATAGGGTGTAAATGGATTTACAAGAGGAAGCTTGGGGCGGATGGGAATGTATTGGCCTTCAAGGCGCGATTGGTAGCAAAAGGATATACTCAAAGACAAGGAGTTGACTTTAAGGAAACCTTTTCTCAAGTTGCAATGTTCAAATCTATAAGGATATTGCTAGCCATAGCTGCATGGTATGAGTGTGAGATATGGCACATGGATGTCAAGACAGCATTTCTTAATGTGGATATTAAGGATGAGATTTACATGTCTTAGCCTGAAGGGTTTATATCTATCGGAAGTGAGCATATGGTATGCAAACTTCAAAGATCTATTTATGGTTTAAAGCAGGCATCTAGAAGTTGGAACCTTAGATTCGATAGTACAATCAAAGAGTTTGGTTTTACTAAGAATCCTGAGGAACCTTGTGTGTACAAGAAGGTCAGTGGGAGTGCTGTAACATTCCTGGTGCTTTATGTTGATGACATTCTACTCATTAGGAATGATGTAGGAATGTTGCAATCAACTAAAATATGGTTAGCGAGTAAGTTCTCGATGCAAGACCTGGGTGAAGCATCTTTTGTATTGGGAATACAGATTTATAGAGATAGATCAAGAAGATTGCTTGGTCTCACCCAGTCCACATACATTGATATTATCGGGAAACGGTTCTCGATGGATAAGTCCAATATAGGACATCTACCAATGTGTCATGGCGTGTCCCTATCCAAGTCTATGTCTCGCAAGACTGATGCAGAGATAGCGGCGATGACACGCATTCCGTATGCATCTGCGATTGGTAGCATCATGTATGGGATGATATCTACACGTCCTGACGTGGCTTTTGCACTAAGTGTATTGAGTAGATATCAATGGAACCCTGATCTTCCACATTGAAAAGCTATGAAAGACATCCTTAAGTATTTGAGAAGGACCAATAACTTGTTCTTGGTCTATGGGGGTGGGGAACTGAAATTTGAAGGCTAACTCTAGCTTCCAAAGTGATATCGATGACTCGAAGTCAACCTCCAGGTTCATATTCATGCTCAATGGTTTGTCTCTTAGAAGAGTTCTAAGCAAGACAGTACTGTGGATTCCACCACTGAGGCAGAATACATTGCTGCATCAGCTGCAGCAAATGAGGCTGTTTGGGTAAGAAATTTCGTCCAAGAGTTGGGCGTCATTCCTAATGGAATTGCTCTTGTCCCGGTGTTTTGTGACAACATGGGAGCCATTGCTCAAGCAAAGGAGCCAAGGTCTCATCCGAAGTCCAAACATGTATTGAGAAAGTATCACATCCTCCGAGAGATATTGGAAAGAGGAGAAGTGTCGATTGACAAAGTCTGCTCCACAGATAATGTTGTTGATCTACTAACTAATCCTTTACCTGGACCATTATTCGAGAAGCATTGCGAATCGATGGGTTTGAAGCATATGGGTATTTGGCTGTAGTGCAAATGGGAGATTGTTAGAGTAGGTGTTCGTCGAGCCAAGTGTTGGCCGAGGGTTCATGATTAAACTCTATGTATAAACAATCTTTATTTTAATAATATTTGAAATTATTTTTTTGGCAAATCTTTATCTGTATAACCATGCTAGTTGCAAAGATAAAGTCCTTGAATATACAAATAGTAGAAAGAATATGAGATGCTTATATGATGAGTATCATGAAACTAATATTTTCAATACTGTATATTCTAAACAATTCCTAGTCGATTCAGCCGCCGCTAAGAAGGATATAGGCAGCTCGAGTTTGAGACTAGTATCTGCGATGTGAGTACCATGTTTCATTAGTAAGGGACATTGTGATGTCCGAATATGCAGATAGGTGCTCCTTGTAAAGTGCACTGAACAATCCTCCATAAAGGACTTTCCAAGTTTTTCTCACTTATCGAGTGGAAACGTCCTATTTTATGGTTGTACACCATTAGTCCTTATGACCCGGGACAATATTGAGACTCTATATGCTAGCATTGCACTTTGACTTGTTTACCGACTCTCAAGGGATCATCAGGTAGCAAGGTTGGGTCTTTTGTCGAAATATATAGGAGTCGATACATTGTAGTCGGGGATTCACCGCTTACCTTCGGGTATGGATATCCTATGTGATCACATTTATATGTAGTATGAAATCTCTGATCAGAGTATGGTGGTAATTGTGAAAGGGGTTTCATTGATTACACCATCGATGCAACTACGACATGACACATAGTATCGATTCTTTGACAGCTCTCGATATACCAATAGTTATCGAATCAGAAGAGATATATGAGATGAAGGGACCTTACTGTACGCTAACCATTATAGATTGGTTCTTGCAGGCACTATCACTAGATACCTAGGGAATCATGTAAGCGATGATGCTAGGCGTTTAACATGATTTTTTTGGGTATTATCAGACTTGAGTTCTGACGTTCTTATTATCAAGGAGTTGATAAGTAAGAATGAAGCAATTGGGTTATGCTCATATAAGGACAAGTTTAGTCCTGAATCAAATAGAGATGTGAATCCACGGCTAGTTGTATCAATGAACCATTGATACAACACAAGTACTAGCTTTCTAGATCCCGTTGAGACGAAAAATAGTTCAATGTGTTGAACGGCTTATAAAGGAATTTATAAGCGTAAATAAAATTAGAAGTATGACTTCTACAAGGAGAATGTAACTTTTAATTTAAGTAAATATTCCTAAATTAAAAGTTGGCCAAACAAATAATGTATTTGAAAATTGTGATTTTCATAAACATTATTATGGATTAAATTAAATTAATTGTTGAACTAATTAAACACTAGTGGGCCTAGTAGAGTCTAAATAATTAAATTAATTCAAGTGTTAAGTTAATTTAATAACATTGGGCCTTGTAGAATCCAGTTAGAAATAATAATTAAACTAGTGGGCTTGAGTAAAATCAAGTGAAGGTTAAATGGTCTCAAATGTGTTTGAGACATTTAAATAAAAGTCCATGGGCCTTGTAATAGTTACAAGCCCAAGTTAAAATGCATGCTTGGAAGGTGAAGGGTTGGAGACAACTTTTTAGTTAATGGCATGGCATGCACGTGAAACTTTTTGCTTTTGGTTTTTGCACAACCAAGACAACTCATCCTCCCTTCAATGCACAGGTAATGGCCGAAATATTCTAGTTCATTCTCCTCCAATTTTCTTCCTTCCATTGTTGAGGACACCATAGTCTTCTCAATGAAAAATACTTTAATTTTTCTAGTGCAAAATTAGAGTGGTTCTACTTTATTAGTGGTGGACCTAATTTTAAAGAAAGGAGTCCAACAGCAAGGAGAGCTTGTAGATTGGGTCATCCATTCAAGAGCTTAGTTGTTTGACAACTAAGTTGGCGCCATCATCAATCCTTTGTGATTGATAGGTAAGAATTTCTCAAAACACACTATGTATGACATATTTTGTTTCTTTCGTGTTTGCTACACACTTAGTGGGTGCTCTGTTTTCATGTTCTTGATTGAAACAAATTTTAAAATTCTGTTGCGCAACCAGACACTGTAACTGATCCCCTTTCATATTCTGCCACGTGTCAGAATATCATTTGTCTGGTTGGATTTTTCGGAATAATGTAATCTGAAGTAAACTGTGTTGTCCATTTTAAATTTAGTGGATCCTAACAGGTTGATATCGAATTATCAATTCCTTAATAATTATTTATTAACAAATCTTTGATTATATCTTAATTAGTACTTCATTCAAAATAAAGATTCAGGTCATTACATCTTCCCCTCCTTATAAAGATTTTGTCTTCAAAATCAGAACTTAAGTACAATATAACTGAATAAAATACAACTCATGATTACAAAGATACAACTCAAAACAAGTGTGGAAACTCTGATCATATACGACTCTCTAATTACCAAGTCGCTTCTGCAGTATCTCGGTGTTGCTATTGCACTAGAACAAGTGGAATGGTCTTGAGCTTCTTCTCTTTCCTAGCCAGGATTAAAAGCGGCTGCTCGACATATGTCAAGTCTCCTTCGAGTTGAAAATCTATTGGACCATGAACGTGCGATTTATCTGCTACAAATCGTCATAATAACGATAAATGAAAGACATTATGAATTCTAGATAGATTCGGCGGTAAAGATAATCGATATGACAAATTTCCAAAACATTCCAAGATCTCGAAAGGTCCGATAAATCTTGGGGATAATTTTCCCTTGAGTCAAAATCTCATCACTATGGAATGGTGAAAATTCAAGGAAAACTTTTTCCCTTGACTGAAACTGTAGGGGTCTACGTTTGGTATTCGCGTAACTCGATTGACGGTTTTGCGCAGTTTCAATTCTCTTCTTGATCAATTCCACTTGGTCAATCGCTTGTTTCACTAATTCACGTCCTTGAACTTTTCGTTCTCCTACTTCATCCCAAGACAATGGAGTACGACGACGTCTACCATACAATGTTTCAAACGGATCCATACAAATGCTTTTGTGGTAGCTATACTTATATGCAAACTCCACAAGCGGCAGATGATTATGTCATGCTGGTCCAAAATCCAAAGCAAAAGCATGCAACATTTCCTTGAGTGTCTGAATATTCATGTCAGACTGACCATCCGTCTCTGAATGATAGACTATACTCAGACTCAGTCATTCCCAAAGCTTTTTGAAAACTTTCCCAGAACCTTGAGGTAAGTGTGGGTCTCTGTCACTGACTATACTTGTTGGCACACCATGATATTTAGGAATCTCTTGGATATATAGTGTTGCCATGCAATCAAAACTGTAGAGCCCAAATTCAGCACACGTATAACCCATGCATTTATTTAATTATTAAAGCATTTATTTAATTTTAAAATGAGTCTTAGTGGTGCATGATTTATTTAAATGCATTATTTTAATTTATTTACGTTTATGTGATGTACGTTAAAATGTGTTTCGAGTTTCATGTTTCAGGCGATTATTCGATGCGGGATCGAGGAAAAGAGACCGGTGACGATTACGAAAATTTTTTAATGTGTTATTTTATTTTTAATTGAGAATGGGGCCTTTTGAAAGAGTTATTATGTTTTTAGCATTTTTTAAAAGTCTAAATTATTTATTTAATGATTTTAGAATTTTAAAACTTTTAAAGCTAGCATTGTGTATTTATTTTGCTAACTAGAGATTTTTGTTATAGTTAAGAGAGAGTTAGTATTTTAAATTAGTTGCTAATTAATAATTAAGCAAATTATTATCCTCCCTAATTATCACCTAAACACACGTATAACACACACACACTTTTACACACACCATCACACGTATAACACACACACACAATTCCCTTGTTACCATTTGATCATTTTAAAAAGAAAACCTAGGGTTCCTTGAGTTCATAGCAGCCGCCCCCTCCCTCTTCAATTTCAAGAAAATTTTCGTGTATTTTCTTCGAAGAAAATCGAGCCACCATCGTCCCAGATCAATCTTCTTGCCATCTCCGCTTCGGTATCATCGGTTCTGTAAACTTTAATATCAAAAGGCACGTATAATTTATTTTTCCTACGTCGATCATTTCATAGTATGTGTTGCGTTGTTTTATGCGTAAAAATACATGTGTGATGCGTAAAGTTTGAGCGGAAATTGTTTAGATCGCATTTTGAACGTTTTTGGATCTGAAAATCTCGTTTTTGTTGTTCTTTTAAAAACTGCGAATTTGCGGTCGTGATTTTGAGAAAAATTTCAACATGAAAATCGTAGAACTTTTCGATACCTTCGATTTGATATTTCAAAATTTTCGGATAACAATTGAGTGAGTTATGGTGTTTTTTGTGGGACTGCTCAAACTGCATTTTCTGAAAAATTTTGTTATTGATGCGTTCTTGAAGTTTTATTGTTGCATGGCTTTGTTGGGATCGACGGGTGACCTTTGCTGCATTGAGGTATGTTTAGTATGATGTTTGGTTGGTAATTGGTGTATCGGTTAGTGTCGATAGGCACTTGAATTCATTAGAAGTCATAAGAAGCGATTTGGTGTCAAGTCCCGTGTTTTTGAGTTGCATCGTGTCGTAGGTTGGATGTCGTTGATTCAGGGTGTTTTTACGGGTTGTATCAATGTAGTAGCATCCTAGGATGGGTCTCGAGGCATCGGGTCGTAGTCCGTACAATCATGTTTAGAATGTTGAGCAACACATGTATTGAATTTTCGTTGGTTTGCTTTCACCGAGGGTACACAGACCCGGACACGGACCCAGAGACGGGGTCCGTGCCTTTGTTTTTCTTCGAAGTGTCAACTTGCAGAGTCTACACGGACCCTTCGACGGACCCTGACACGAGGTCCGTGTACTCACTTCTTTTCGGTGTGTTTTTACAGTATCTAAACGGACCCCTACACGGACCAAGGCACGGGGTCCGTGCCTCAACTTTTCTGCACACATCTTTTACAATACCTACACGGACCCGGAGCCAGACCTGGGCACGGGGTCCGTGTACTTCATTCTTAGGAAAACTTAGGCTCAATGCTTTGAGGTTCTATATCATAGTCTAATGCAATGTTTAACAAGGTCGAGTCACGGGAATTTTAGAACGTCCTAAGGAAATGAATAAGGTTGTGTCTAAGCATGGTTATTATGTCTAAGTTACACCAGTTAAGTATTCGAATTCATGTTAGTATGTTGCAACAGTGGCCCCGAGCGAGATCCAACGAATCCCTCAACGCCAAGTAGGTATGTTCGACGTGCAAAGAGAAAATATTTCATGTTTTTTAGGTATGCTAAATGTCTTGTGACCAATTTTTGTATGGGATTGGAAAGCGGTAAAGCATGACCAGGGACTAATCTACCCAAATCATGAACGGGTTTAGATCAGGATTGGAAAGCGTTAAAGCATAAACGGGGACCAATCCATCCGTTAAAGCATGAACGGGGATCTCATATATGTGGCAGTGGATTCGTCCTTGTCAGCCCAGTTCTGTAGTTTAGTCTGATCAGGCGATTTATGTTATGGGTTACTTGCTTTGAAACATGCCTCTACGCAAAATGATGAAGTTTTTGTATGTTCATGTATGTACAAGTACGCAAGCACATTTAAGAAAAGCTTCATGTTTATGGCACGTCTATGTATGAACGTATGCAAGTTCAAGTTTAAGTGCAAGTTCAAGTTCATGTATGTACGCTCTATTTTAAAATTGCATGTGGTTTTATTACGTATTACTCGTTACTTCTAGTTTATACGTGTTGAGTCTTTAGACTCACTAGACTTGATCGATGCAGGTGAGGATGATTTTGTGGTGACTAGGGGTGGGGACCAAGGAGCTGGCTTGGACTGAGCAATAGGCTAAAACCGAGGACCGCCATGTTTTAAGTTTTATGAATGTTTAAAATATTTTGAGTTACATTACTGGTTATGAGATCATAAGAAAATATTTTGGTGAACTTTACGTTGAGATCTTTTGTTACAATGGTTGTGGGTTGAACGGTTTACTTTATCAAAATTTTGAAGGTTTACTTCTTATTTAAGAAAATTTTAAATTTTTCCGCTTATTTTAAGTAGTAAGAAGTATGGTATGTTACAGTTGGTATCAGAGCGATGTTCTTGTAAAGGGTTATGCCTACTGCAAGTTGCAAGAAGCTCACGAAGTCACACCTCAAGTCTGTAAGTTTTAAAGTTTGAATTATGTTATGAATTAAGCATTAAGTCATGATTTCAGCATGTCCATGTTTTAAGTTCAATTTACGTGCATTTTATATTATTGATATCATATTCATGCATATGGGGTTTATGTGTTGGGTAAATTGTTGGAACAGTATGCCTCCTAGACGCATTATTAACCGTGAAGCTAGGGATGAGGACCGAGAGCCTCGAGATGAGGAGAGGGCCAATCCTCCACCTCCACCACCGTATATGCAAGCTCAGATGCTTGCAAGTATGACGCAGTTCTTCGCACAGTTTGCGAGGAACCCGGCTGCGGCAAATACAGAAGCGAGGCCCAGAATAGAAGCAGTATACGGAGAGGTTTAGACGGATGAGCCGAAAGGAGTTCTCGGGGACCACTGACCCGATGTTAGCCAAGGGATGGATTAAATCCATCTAGGTGATTTTTGCCTTTATAGAGTTGCAAGATGCAGATAGGGTCAGGTGTGCCACATTTCTACTGACCGGGGACGCCAGACTGTGGTGGGAGAGCGCGTCCGTTGCTGCGAATTTGCAGACCCTTTCTTGGGATGACTTTAAGGAGATATTCTACTCCAAGTACTTCACTGAAGAAGTACGATCCAGACTGACCAAATAATTTATGACCCTGCGACAGGGAGACAGCAGTGTTGCAATGTTTGTCATGAAGTTTGAGAGGGGGTGTCACTTTGTGCCCCTTATAGCTAATGATGCCCAGAGTAAGTTGAGGCATTTTATGGATGGGTTGTGGCTGGTCTTGCACCGTGACGTCCGAGTTACTGGTCCTAATACCTACACAGTTTCCGTGTCATGAGCTTTGGCGGCAGATCAGGATCAGAGGGATATTGAAGCTGATAGGCAGGGCAAGAGGCCCTATCAGGCTCCACAGCAGCATTAGCAGCAGCGACCTCAATTTAAGAGGCCGTTCCAGGGGCAACCAGGGAAGAGGCTATATCAGGGACCGCCGAAGGGAAAGGGTCCTATGCCACAGCAGAAGGCGCAACAGAGGCCGGGAGAATACCTGGTGTGCCCGAAGTGCAACCACCAGCACCCGAGACAGTGCTTGTATGGGTCAAGTAAATTTTTTAAGTGCGGAGCAACCGACCATATGTTGAAGGAGTGCTTACAGTGGAGGCAGCCAACTCAGGACAGAGTGTTCGCCATGCATGCGCAGGAGACGAACCCAGACACGGCATTACTGACTGGTAAATTTTTCTACCTAAGCTCAGTATTATTTTGCCTTGCATGTTGAAATTCTATTCGGGATTATTAGTGTGCTAGTAATTTTTTTGAGTCACTTGGGCAATTAATTTCTACGATGCTTGAGGTTAATGTAGAACTTTGGGGATATAAGTTTTGTGTTGTGTTAACGTATATCAGGAAATATTTTCATAAAGAGAGTATCCACGAAGGCCCTGATAGACTCAGGAGCCACTCACTCCTTTATCTCAGAATCGTTCGCTAGTCATTTAGACATCAAGTCTATCGACCTTGACGTGAATTATTCAGTAACAGTCCGATCAGGGGAAGAGTTGTCAGCTACTAGTGTGGTCAGAGACATTGATCTTGAACTACAGGGCCACCTAGAATATGACGATCTGATAGTGTTGCCGATGCCAGAATTCGATATTATTTTGGGTATGGACTGGCTGACGAACAACCGAGTCCTGATTGATTTTAAGAAAAGGTCAGTATTGGTTAAACCATTTGATATGGAGCGTTTTCTTTTTGAACCAACCAAATGGAGATGTTTCCCTCGTATGATCTCTTGCATGCAGGCGCGGAAACTTATTTCCAAGGGGTGTCAGGCTTTCTTGGCCAGCATCATTTCAACACCTGACATACCCACTCAGTCATTATCAGATGTGCCAATAGTCAGTGACTTCCCAGACGTCTTTCCTGACGACGTCACAGGTCTTCCAACAGAGAGAGAGGTGGAGTTTGCAATCGATCTTATGCCAGGCACTGTGCCAATCTCCAAGGCACCGTACCGTTTAGCTTTAGCTGAGATGCTTGAACTCAAACAGCAGATTCAAGAGCTCCTTGACAAGGAATTTATCCGCCCTAGTTTCTCACCGTGGGGCGCACCAGTACTCTTCGTAAAGAAGAAAGATGGGAGCATGAGGCTATGTATCGATTACCGAGAATTGAACAAGGTAACGATCAAGAATAAAGACCCACTTTCAAGGATCGAGGACTTGTTCGATAAGTTGCAGGGAGCCACAGTGTTCTCTAAGATAGATCTTCGATCAGGGTATCACCAACTGAAGGTGAAAGATGCAGATGTGCACAAGACAGCCTTTAGGACCAGGTATGGGCATTACGAGTTGTTAGTGATGTCGTTTGGACTGACAAATGCTCCAGAAATTTTCATGGACCTCATGAACCGAGCATTTCAGCCTTACCTTGATCAGTTCGTCATAGTATTTTTTGATGACATTCTCATTTACTCGAACAACCATGAGGAGGATAGCCAGCATTTGAGGACAGTTTTGCAAGTATTGCAGAGTCGCAAGTTGTTTACGAAGTTCAGTAAGTGTGAATTTTGGTTGGAGAAGATAGCGTTTTTGGGCCAGATAATATCTAGCGGTGGTATTGAGGTGGACCCAGCTAAGGTAGCAGCAGTCCAGGAATGGGTTGAGCCAAAGAATGCATCAGAGATCCGCAACTTTCTTGGTTTAGCCGGTTACTACCGTAAGTTTATTCAGGGATTTTCGTCAATAGTAGTGCCACTCACCTCATTGACAAAGAAGAATGCTAAGTTCGAGTGGAGTGGCGAGTGCCAGAAGAGCTTCGATACCTTGAAGCAAGCCCTCATTTTAGCGCCAGTGCTAGCCATGCCATCAGGGCAAGGAGATTTTGTGTTATACACCGATGCATCTAAGCTCGGGTTAGGCGCAGTGTTGATGCAGCATGGTCGGGTGATAGCTTATGCTTCCAGACAGTTGAAGGTGCATGAGAACAACTACCCGACTCATGATCTTTAGTTAGCCGCCGTTGTCTTTGCATAGAAGATTTGGAGACACTACTTCTATGGCGAGAAATGTCAGATATTTACTGACCACAAGAGTCTCAATTATTTTTTCACGCAAAAAAAACTGAATATGAGACAGAGACGGTGGTTGGAGTTGGTAAAAGACTATGATTGTGAAATTAGCTACCATCCAGGGAAAGCTAATGTCGTCGCAGACGCTTTGAGCAGAAAAGTCGTCGTTGTAGCACAACTGTCAGTGCAGAGACCTCTTCAGTATGAGATTTAGAATTTTGGTTTAGAAGTTTATCGCAAGGGAAGAGCTCCGAGGCTGTCTAATCTGACAGTCCAATCTTCCTTGCTAGACCGTATTCGTGCAGGCCAGCCTTCAGACGATGTAAGGCTTTAGATTATTAGTCTTCATTGATGTGATACTTGGAAGATATGAGTATGCATGACATGCAATGGGAAGTATTAAGTGAGATCAGATGAGGAAATATTCAAAATAGGACAGAACAGATGGCGCACATGCGCGAAAAAATGCGCGCACATGCGCGACAATTCCAGAAGCATCGGCGCACATGCGCGAGATAAGGCGCGCATATGCGCGACACGTCCAGGGACATTGGCGCACATTCGCGACACGTCCAGGGACATTGGCGCACATGCGCGAGATAAGGCGCGCATATGCGTGACACCTCCAGAAGCTTTGGCGCATATGCGCGAGATGAAGCGCGCATATGCGCGAGGTGTTAAGATTTGCATTGCCGAGACCAGTAGGTCTCGCGCATATGCGCGGGTGATGTCGCGCATATGCGCGAGACGTGTTGCTTGAAAATGATAACACTTGTCCTTGCCATGCAATATAAGGGATATGTGTCTTATTTCCTTCCCATTTTAGCTGAGGAATACCGAGAAGCTCCAGAGAAATTCCTCAAAGCTTCAACTCTTTTAGGACTTTGATTTTACAAGATTCAATCATCCAAATGTTAATCCGATTTCGGTTTTGAGCTCCTCTTTTCAAGGGCTACAAGAGGATGTAAGTTTCATTCAATTCCTGCATGATTTGAGATATTGTGATTGAGGAAATTGTGAATTACACTAGATTATGTGTTCTTGTGAAGATCGTGATCGTATACTCGTAGTCGGATCGAAGAAATATTATTGTATTCAATTATTATGATTTTCAGCATGTCTTGAATTGGAAATATGGAGGTTTCAGAATTGATATGAGTTTATGATATATAGAGTATGAGGGATATGAGTTGATGATATTGATTCTTGTTGTGTGAGTTGATCGGTATCGAAATAATACGTCGTTATGCCGTCCAAAATGTACCGAGAATGAATATTGTTACGTACATGTATGGATTGAATTGAATGTTGATCTTGTATCTATTGAACATTACCATTTCAGATTCATTGTGCCTCACTTCGACTTCGAGACCTCGACATCGATAAAGGTTCAACAAGAAAGGTATGATTCATGTGACTTTGGGGAGACACAACTCAAATGAGATTCAATTTGAGTTTCCTAACAAAATCACATACTAGATTATGTTTTTATTTTTAATGTCTATGCCTTGTTTATAGATTATATTCAAGTCTTCAGATAGGAGTCATTGACAGATTTGTCAAACTAGATGTTCGGTAGTATCGTTGCATTGGAGCAGTTCGACTCCATGTGTAGACACTCGATACAGACATGACCGAAATCTAGGAATGAGACGTACCGTTACCCCGATTGGGAAGATAGGTGACAGACAGCGACGTCTTATTCACACCGGTATCCCTAGAGTAGAATCGAATTGAGTCAGGACATGATTTGATTGATATTGCATGCTTATATTGATTTGGTTTCATAGATTATGGAACCTATTGCTTTTGATATTATTCATGAGAGTTGTTTCATGATTTATATTTTGTTTATGCATGCATACCATGTTTTATACTGGGATTGGTTCTCACCGGAGTTTCCGGCTATTGTTATGTCTGTATGTGTGCATAACAACAGGTGGGGCAGGATCAAGGTCACGACCGAGATAAGATCGAGATAGAGTGGTGGCTTCGGGCACAGAGGACTGCTAGTGGTTATTGTACTAGACTTGTACTACTTATGATTTGGAGATTGTATGGTATGGAACTTTAGTTTGGTATGGATGTATTAGGACAAACCATGTATTTACGTTTGTTGTAATTAAATAAAGAGAATTCTTATGCTTGGTTTATATAAATTTGATTTAAAGTTAAAAGCAAAAATTTGACCCACGTTTTCTAACAACGATCCGATGAATCCCGTAAAGAACTGAGTTAGAGCCCGGGTCCCCACAGACGAGCAGTTGCAGAAATGGAGGCTGAAAGATGAAGCTAAGGGCAGTGTACTCTACACAGTGTCAGATAGTATTGTGAGATACAGAGGTAGAATGTGGGTGCCTAATGTTGATTCAATCAGAGAGGATATTCTGACAGAGGCACATGCATCTTCGTATTCCATTCACCCAGGAGGTACCAAAATGTACAAGGATCTGCATATTTTGTATTGGTGGCCAGGGATGAAGCGAGACATTCGTCGATTTGTGTCTGAATGCCTCACTTGCCAGCAAGTGAAGGCAGAGCATCATAGGCCAGCAGGAATGCTTAAGCCACTCCCTATCCCCGAGTGGAAATGGGATAATATTACCATGGACTTCGTTGTTGGTTTGCCATAATCAGTCAGAGGTTTTAATGCTATTTGGGTCATAGTGGATCGACTCACTAAGTCAACGCACTTCTTGGCAGTGAAGATGACTTTCTCCATGACACAGTATGCGGAGCTTTATATTAGGGAGATCGTTCGATTGCACGGCATCCCAGTTTCTATTTTGTCCGACAGGGACCCGAGATTTACATCGTCCTTTTGGAAGAGTTTGCATGCAGCTATGGGGACAAAGTTGCTATTCAGTACAGCTTTTCACCCGCAGACAGATGGCTCATCTGAGCGAGTGATTCAGATTCTAGAGGATCTATTGCGAGCTTGTATGATCGATTTCCAGGGGACTTGGGAATCGAAGCTACCTCTAGTGGAGTTTACCTACAAAAACAGTTTCCAATCATCTATAGGTATGGCTCCCTACGAGGCATTGTATGGAAGGAAGTGCAGATCGCCGATTCATTGGGATGAAGTCGGTGAAAGAGAAGAACTTGGTCCAGATATTGTTCAGCATACTGCAGATGTGGTGGTCAAGATTCGAGACAGATCGAAGACCGTCCAAAGTCGTCAAAAGAGTTATGCTGATAAGAGGAGAAGAAATTTAGAATTTGCCGTAGGTGATCACGTTTTTATAAAGATAGCACCCATGGAAGGTGTTATGAGATTTGGGAAGAGAGGCAAGATGAGTCCGAGGTTCATTGGACCGTTTGAGATTTTTGACAGAGTTGGGACACTAGCTTATCGTGTTGCCCTTCCGCCGAATCTGGCCGGGGTACACAATGTGTTCCATGTCTCGATACTGAGGAAGTACTTAACTAATCCTTCGCACATGCTGAGCTATGAACCGTTACAGTTGGCTCCAGACCTGTCGTGTGAGGAAAGACCTGTCCAAATCCTAGACAGACAGGAGCATATGCTTCGGAACAAAGTGACCAAGTTGGTCAAAGTCCGGTGGCTAAATCAATCAGTGGAGGAAGCCACTTGGGAGTCAGAGGCGGACATGAGGATTCGCTACCCGGAGTTGTTCGGTAAGGTTTAATTTCGAGGACAAAATTTATATAAGTGGGGAGGAACTGTAGAGCCCAAATTCAGCACACGTATAACCCATGCATTTATTTAATTATTAAAGCATTTATTTAATTTTAAAATGAGTCTTAGTGGTGCATGATTTATTTAAATTCATTATTTTAAATTATTTACGTTTATGTGATGCACGTTAAAATGTGTTTCGAGTTTCATGTTTCAGGCGATTATTCGATGCGGAAACGAGGAAAAGAGGCATGTGACGATTTCGGCAATTTTTTAAAAAGTCTAAATTATTTATTTAGTGATTTTAGAATTTTAAAACTTTTAAATTAGCATTGTGTATTTTATTTTGCTAACTAGAGATTTTTGTTATAGTTAAGGGAGTGTTAGTATTTTAAATTAGTTGCTAATTAATAATTAAGCAAATTATTACCCTCCCTAATTATCACCTAAACACATGCACACACACACTTTTGCACACACCATCTCACGTATAACACACACACACAATTCCCTTGTTACCATTTGATTAATTTAAAAAGAAAACATAGGGTTCCTTGAGTTCATAGCAGCCGCCCCCTCCCTCTCCAATTTCCAGCAAATTTTCGTGTTTTTTCTTCGAAGAAAATCGACCCACCATCAACCCGGATCGATCCTCGCGCCATCTCAGCGTCGGTATCGTCGGTTCGGTAAACTTTAATATCAAAAGGCACCTATAATCTATTTTTCCTACGTCGATCGTGTCATACTATGTGTTGCATTGTTTTATGCGTAAAAATACATGTGTGATGTATAAAGTTTGAGCGGAAATTTTTTAGATCGCATTTTGAACGTTTCTGGATCTAAAAATCTCGTTTTTGCTGTTCTTTTAAAAACTGCGATTTTTAGGTCGTGATTTTGAGAAAACTTTCAACATGAAAATCGTAGAAATTTTTGATACCTTCGATTTTATATAAAATTCGAAATATTCGGATAAAAATTGAGTGAGTTATGGTGTTTTTCGTGGAACTGCTCAAACTGCATTTTCGGGAAAATTTTGTTATTGATGCGTTCTTGAAGTTTTATTGTTGCAGGCTTCGTTGGTATCGACGGGTGACAAATGCTGCATTTATTTATGTTTAGTATGATGTTGGGTTGGTAATTGGTGCACCGGTTAGTGTCGATAGGCACTTGAATTCATTAGAAGTCGTAAGAAGCGATTTGGTGTCAAGTCCGGTGTTTTTGAGTTGCATCGTGTCGTAGGTTGGATGTCGTTGATTCGGGGTATTTGTACAGGTTGTATCAATAGCATCCTAGGATGGGTCTCGAGTCATCGGGTCATAGTCCGTACAATCATGTTTAGAATGTTGAGCACCACATGTATTGAATTTTCGTTGGTTTGCATTCACCGAGGGTACACGGACCCAGACACGGGGTCAGTGCCTTTGTTTTTCTTCGAAGTGCCAACTTGCAGAGTTTACACGGACCATGACACGGTGTCTGTGTCCTCACTTTTTTCCGGTGTGTTTTTACAGTATCTACACGGACCCCTACATGGACCAAGGCACGGGGTCCGTGCCTCTTCTTTTCTGCACACATCTTTTACAGTACCTACATGGACCCGGAGCCGGACCTGGGCACGGGGTCCGTGTACTTCATTCTTGGGAAAACATAGGCTCAATGCTTTGAGGTTCTATATTTTAGTCTAATGCAATGTTTAACAAGGTCGAGTCATGGGAATTTTAGAACGTCCTAAGGAAATGAATAAGATTGTGTGTAAGCATGGTTATTATGTCTAAGTTACACCAGTTAAGTATTCGAATTCATGTTAGTATGTTGCAGCAGTGGCCCCGAGCGAGATCCAACTAATCCCTCAACCCCAAGAAGTATGTTCGACGTGCAAAAAGAAAATATTTCATGTTTTTGAGGTATGCTAAATGTCTTGTGACCAATTTATGTATGGGATTGGAAAGCGGTAAAGCATGACCAGGGACCAATCCACCCCGTTAAATCATGAACGGGTTTAGATCAGGATTGGAAAGCGTTAAAGCATGAACGGTGGCCAATCCACCCGTTAAAGCATGAACGGGGATCTCATGTATGTGGCGGTGGATTCGTCCCTGTTAGCCCAATACTGTGGTTTAGTCTGATCAAGCGATTTATGTTATGGTTCACTTGCTTTGATACATGCCTCTACTCAAAATGATGAAGTTTATGTATGTTCATGTATGTACAAGTACGCAAGCACGTTTAAGAAAAGCTTTATGTTTATGGCACGTCTATGTATGTACATATGCAAGTTCAAGTTTAAGTGCAAGTTCAAGTTCATGTATGTACGCTCTATTTTAAAGTTGAATGTTGTTTTATTACGTATTACTCGTTACTTTCAGTTTATACGTGTTCAGTCTTTAGGCTCACTAGACTTGATCTATGCAGGTGAGGATGATTTTTAGGAGACTAGGGGTAGGGACCAAGGAACTGGCTTGGATTGAGCTGGAGGCTAAACCTGAGAACCGCCATGTTTTAAGTTTTATGAATGTTTCAAATATTTTGAGTTACGTTACTGGTTATGAGATTTTAAGCAAATATTTTGGTGAACTTTACGTTCAGATCTTTTGTTACAATGGTTGTGGGATGAACGGTTTACTTTATCAAAATTTTGAAGTTTTACTTCTTATTTAAGAAAATTTTAAATTTTTTCGCAAATTTTAAGTAGTTAGAAGTACGGTACGTTACAAAAACTATATTCCCGACAATAAGGAATGAAGTGTGCTGGCTTAGTTAGTCAGTTTACAATAACCAAAATGACATCACAATTCTTAGATGATAACGGCAAGTGGGTGACAAAATCTATTGTTACATGCTCCCACCTCCATTCAGGGATAGGAAGATTCTAAAATAATCCTCCTTGTCGACGATATTCATCTTTCACTTGCTGACAAACCAAACACTTGGCTACGAATTGGTAAACACTTTTCTTCATACCTTTCCACCAAAACCTGGTCGGCTTCGAATTGGTAAACACTTTTCTTCATACATTTCCACCAAAACCTGGTCTTCAAATCCTTATACATTTCACGCTTTCAGGGTGGATACTCAACTTACTCATATGGGCTTGAGATAAAATCTCGTCTCTTAATTCTGAATCTTCTGGAACTACGATTCTCCCCGATAGACACAAGGTTCAATCTGTTTGGAATGCAAAGTCAGATGTGTTGTCTCTGTTAGCTAACCTTTCTAACTTTTTCAACTTCGAATCAGAAAATTGAGCTTCTCTGATTTTAGCATACAACGTCAGTTCAGATAAAATTCTCGTTACTCGAATGTATTCTATTCCTTTCTTATGATGGAAGTGAAATCCCAAATAACAACAATCTTGGATTACACTTGATATGAAACTTGTCTGATGTGCAGATAATCTCACATTGCAACCAAAAGAATCAGCTATAAGATTCGCTGATATTGGATGATACTTCATTTCGTAATCATAATCCTTTAACAAATCCATCCATCTTCTTTGGCGCATGTTTCACTCTGCTTGAGTGGTGATATATTTCAAGCTCTTGTGATCCATAAAAATATCAAATCTCTCCCCGTAGAGATAATGTCGCCAGATGTTCAAAACAAACATAATCGCTGTCAATTCCAGATCATGAACTGGATTCTCTTCATGCTTCTTCATCTGTCTGGATGCATATGCAATCACATGACCATTCTGAGTTAACAACCAAGTCCTTGAAGTGATGCATCAATGTACAAAATGTATCCTCCTGATCCAGACGGCAGAGCTAGTGAAAGGGGATCGGTTACGGTGCCCGGTTGCGCAACGGAAGTTTTGTAAAAATGTTTTTCAACAAGAAAACAAAACCGAGCACCTCACAAGATGTAGTGTGGCAAATAACAAAAACACGAAATGTCATACATAGGGTGTTTTTAAGAAAATATACCTATCAATCTTAAAAGATTGATGTTGGCTCCAACTTAGTTGATATACAACTAAGCTCTTGATGGCAAGACAATCTTCAAGCTCTCCTTGCTCCAAAATTAGGCCCACCACCAACTAGGTAGAACCCCTCTTATTTTGTAAGGATTCCTCAACAATTGAAGAAAGAAAAATATTGAGAATGGAACATGCAAGTTTCGGCCTTCACAAGTGCCCTTGGAGGGAAGGGAGACTTTTCTTGGGTGTTGAAAAAGTGATGTGTTGTCCCAAAAGCATGCCATGCCTTGGACATGGAAAAAGTTATCCCCCAAACTCTTTACCTCCCCATGCACATTCTATTTGGGCTTGTAACAATTACAAGGCCCGTGGACTTTTATTTAAATGTCTCAAACACATTTGAGATCATTTAACTTGTACTTGATTTTATTCAATCTCACTAGTTGAATAATTATTTTTAATTGGGCTCTACAAGACCCAATGTTATTTAATTAATTCAACACTTGAATTAATTTAATTATTTGGACTCTCCTAGGCCCACTAGTGTTTAATTAATTCAACACTTGAATTAATTTAATTTAGTCCATAAAAATGTTTATGAAAATCACAATTTTCAAATACATTATTTGTTTGACCAACTTTTAATTTAGGAACACTTCCTCAAATTAAAAGTTACATTCTCCTTTAGAAGTCATACTTCTATTTTATTTACGCTTAAAAACTTCTTTATAAGTTGTTCAACACATTGAACTATTTTACTTCTCAACGGGATCTAGAAAGCTAGCACTTGTGTGGCCCTCAATGGTTCATTGATACAACTAGCTGTGGGTTCACATCTCCATGTGATTCGTACTAAACATGTCCTTATACGAGCATACCCCAATTGCTCCATTCTTACTTATCAACTCCTTGATAACAAGAACGTCAGAGCTCAAGTCTGATAGTACCCAACCAATCATGTTAAACGCCTAGCAGCATCGCTTACATGATTTCCTAGATATCAAATGATAGTGCCTGCAAGAACCATTCTATTATGGTTAGCGTACAGTACGGTCCCTTCAACTCATATATCCCGACCGATTCGACAACCATTGGTATATCGAGAGTTGTCAATGAATCGATACTATGTGTCATGTCGTAGTTGCATCGATGGTGTAATCTATGAAACCTCTTTCATATTTACTATCATACTCAGATCAGAGATTTCATACTACATATACGTGAGATCACAAAGGATATCCATACCCGAAGGTAAGCGGTGAATCCCCGGCTACAATGCATCGACTCCTATATGTTTCGAGAAAACACCCAACCTTGCCACCTGATGACCCCATGAGAGTCGGTAAACAAGTCAAAGTGCAAGTCTAGCATATAGAGTCTCAATGTTGTCCCGGGTCACAAGGACTAATGGTGTACAACCATAAACCAGGACGTTTCCACTCGATAAGCGAGAACCACTTGGAAAGTCCTTTATGGAGGATTGTTCAGTGCACTCTACAAGGAGCACCTATCTGCATGTTCGGACATCACAATGTCCCCTACCAATGAAACATGGTGCTCACATCGCAGATACTAGTCTCAAACTCGAGCGGCCTATATCCTTCTTAGCAGCGGCTGAATCGACTAGGAACTGTTTAGAATATACAGTATTCCAAATATGAGTTTCATTATACTCATCAAATGAGCATCTCATATTCTTTCTACTATTTGTATATTCAAGGACTTTATCTATGCAACTAGCATGGGTATACAGATAAAGATGTGACAAAACAATAATTTCAAATATTATTAAAATAAAGACTGTTTACACATAGAGTTTCATTGTGAACACTCGACCAACACTTGGCTCGACGTGCACCTACACTAACAATCTCCCACTTGCACTAGAGCCAACTACCCATATGCTTCAAACCCATCGTTTCGCGATGCTTCTCGAATAATGGTCCAGGTAAAGGCTTAGTTAGTGGATCAGCAACATTATCTATGGTGCCGACTTTGTCAATCGAGACTTCTCCTATTTCCACAATATTTCGGAGGATGTGGTACTTTCTCAATACATGTTTGGACTTCTGATGAGACCTTGGCTCCTTTGCTTGAGCTATAGCTCCCGTGTTGTCACACAACCTCGGGACAGGAGCAATTTCATTAGGAATGACGTCCAACTCTTGGACGAAATTCCTTATCCAAATAGCCTACTTTGCTGCATCTGATGCAGCGATGTATTTGGCCTCAGTGGTGGAATCTGCAGTACTGTCTTGCTTGGAACTCTTCCAAGAGACAGCAACACCAATGAGCATGAATACGAACCCAGAGGTTGACTTTGAGTCATCGATATCGCTTTCGAAGCTAGAGTCGGTGTAGCCTTCCAATTTCAGTTCCCCACCCCCATAGACCAAGAACAATTCATTGGTCCTCCTCAAATACTTGAGGATGTCTATCACAGCTTTCCAATGTGGAAGACCGGGGTTCGATTGATATCTACTCACTACACTTTGTGCAAAAGCCACGTCAGGACGTGTAGATATCATCCCAAACATGACGCTACCAATTGCAGATGCATACGGAATGTGTGTCATCGCCGCTATCTCTGCATCAGTCTTGGGAGACATAGACTTGGATAGGGACACGCCATGACACATTGGTAGAAGTCCTCTCTTGGACTCATCCATCGAGAACGCTTCACGATGGTATCAGTGTATGTGGGCTGCGTGAGACCAAGCAATCTTCTCGATCTATCTCTATAGATCTGTATTCCCAATACAAAAGATGCTTCACCCAAGTCCTGCATCGAGAACTTACTCGCTAACCATATTTTAGTTGATTGTAACATTCCTACATCATTCTCAATGAGTAGAATGTCATCAACATAAAGCACCAGGAATGTCACAGCACTCCCACTGACCTTCTTATACACACAGGGTTCCTCATGATTCTTAGTAAAATCAAACTCTTTGATTGTACTATCGAATCTAAGGTTCCAACTCCTAGATGTCTGCTTTAGACCATAAATAGATCTCTGAAGTTTGCATACCATATGCTCACTTCCGACAGATGTAAACCCTTCAGGTTGAGACATGTAAATCTCTTCCTTAATATCCCTATTAAGAAAGGCTGCCTTGACATCCATCTGCCATATCTCATAGTCATACCATGCAGCTATGGCTAGCAATATCCTTATGGACTTGAACATTGCAACTGGAGAAAAGGTTTGCTCAAAGTCAACTCCTTGTCTTTGAGTATATCCTTTTGCTACCAATCGCACCTTGAAGGTCAATACCTTCCCATCCGCCCCAAGTTTCCTCTTGTAAATCCATTTACACCCTATGGGAACGAATGCATGGAATTCATCTCAGATTCCATTGCTTCAAGCCACTTGGATGAATCGGCATCAGATAACGCTTCCTTGAAGGTCCTTGGATCACATCCATGGTTAGGCTCATCATGGCCCTCTTCAAGAAGCAGACCATACCTCATAGGTGGTCTCGAGACTCTCTCGGATTTTCTAGGAGCTTGTATCTCCTCTCTTGGCACTTCGGGTGTGGGTTCTATAATTGTGGGTGTCTCTCGAACCTTTTCGAGTTCTATCATCTCCCATTTTCTATCAATAGAAATTTCTTTTCCAAAAAGGTTGCATTCCTAGAAACAAACACATTTGTTTCTTGGGGATGAAAAAAATAATATCCAACAGAATTCCTTGGATATCCCACAAAGTAAGATAAAATGGATCGACTATCCAATTTATCTCCCACAACCTGTTTCACATAAGTAGGGAACCCATATTCTAAGATAAGAATACTTGGGAGGCTTACCCATCCATATCTCATATGGTGTCTTATCAACTACTTTTGAATGGACATTGTTCAACAACAGTGCCTCTGTCTCAAGCGCATATCCCCAAAAGGATGGCGGCAACTCCGTGAACCCCATCATAGACCAAACCATGTCTGTAACGCCCCAGATTTGACGACTGTCCTCACTTTACCAAGACGAGTCTTTCCAGCGTGCTTATGTCCTCAATCACACGCACCCTAGGAAACTTCCCAGGAGATCACCCATCCCAAAATTGCCCCAGTCAAGCACGCTTAACTTTGGAGTTCTTATTTGATGAGCTACTAAAAAGAAGATGCACCTTCGTGATATGAGTAATACCAATCAAATCTTTTAAACCCTCTTCAACTGTACAGTCCAGTACATTGAACAGTCTCGGAATCCTTCTCATTCCCGTGTGGGTCGGTTCATTCATGTTCCCTCCACCTAGAAGCCTGCCAGGAGCCGCTCATTGTCCGTGCAGCTGATGGCACCGGCGATCACCCCCCGCCCTCGTCGGCCCCGGGCCTCACATGCCCACCAGCTTCTGCTTGGTTCGTCCCCGAACCACACCGTACTAAGAGAGGTCGGCTCTGATACCAACTGTAACGCCGCAGATTTGACGACTGTCTTCACTGTACCAAGACGAGTCTTTCCAGCGTGCTTATGTCCTCACTCACACGCACCCTAGGAAACTTCCCAGGAGGTCACCCATCCCAAAATTGCCCCAAGTCAAGCACGCTTAACTTTGGAGTTCTTATTTGATGAGCTACCGAAAAAAAGATGCACCTTCGTGATATGAGTAGTACCAATCAAATCTTTTAAGCCCTCTTCAACTGTACAGTCCATTACATTGAACAGTCTTGGAATCCCTCTCATTCCCGTGTGGGTTGGTTCATTCATGTTCCCTCCAACTAGAAGCCTGCCAGGAGCCGCTCATTGTCCGTGCAACTGATGGCACCGGCGATCACCCCCCCGCCCTCGTAGGCCCCGGGCCTCACAATGTCCATCAACGTCCGGTTACGACGCTCCGAAACACCATTCAACTGCGGTGTAGCGGGCGGAGTCCACTGCGAGAGAATCCCATTCTCCCTAAGATACTCTTGGAACTCGGCACTCAAGTACTCACCACCTCGATCCGATCGAAGTGTCTTGATGCTTCGTCCCAACTGTTTTTCTACTGCACTTCTGAATTCTTTGAACCTTTCAAAGGTTTCAGACTTGTATTTCATCAAATACACAAACCCATACCTCGAAAAGTCATCGGTAAAGGTGATTAAGTAGGCATGTCCATGCTTAGTGCTGATGCTAAGGGGACCGCACACATCGGTATGGATCAAATCCAATAACCCTTTGGCTCGCTCCACATCGCCCTTAAAGGGAATTTTGGTCATCTTTCCTTTTAGACAGGATTCACAAGTCGTGAGAGCATTAATATCAGACATATCAAACATGCCCACTCCCACTATCTTGTTCATCCTTCTTAGGAAAAAATGTCCTAATCGAGCATGCCATAATTGTGTTGTATTAAGAGTATCTTGCTTTCGCTTGTTTGTTGTTGTTATTGCTAGGACATTGTTTAGTGGAATATCTTTCATTTTTAAGTTATAGAGATCGTTTTCAAGTTCTCCAGTACCAATTAAACATTCATTCTTGTAAATGTTGCAAACACCTTTGCTAAATAAACAAGAATATCCATCTTTATCAAGCATAGAAATGGAAACAATGTTTTTCACCAAATCAGGTACAAACAAAACATCTCTTAAAATCATTGTTCAACAATAGGTATACATTTCCCACGGCCTTGGCAGCAACTCTTGCTCCATTGCCCAACCTCAAGAAGGTCTAACCTTCTCTAAGTCTCCTACTTCTTTCCATCCTCTGTAAATCATTACAGAGATGTGAGCCACTGCCGGTATCCAATACCCAAGAAGTAGAGTTAATTGAAATGTTTAATTCAATGTAGAACATACCGTTTCCAGAACTCTTCTGGGCAAGATATTCTTTGCAGTTACGCCTCCAATGTCCAGGCTTTTAGCAGTAATGACAAATATTAGCAGTCTTGTCAGCTTTACGGGTGGCTACCACAACGAGATTCGGAGCTTGCCTCTTCAAGGGCACGTTCTTCTTGGGATGTTGGAAAGAACTGCTTCTTTCTCTTCCCAGGTGGACCAGTCTTCGTATCAGATGAAGAGCCCACATAAAGAACCGACTTCTCATCTTTCATAAAAGCCTGCATATAATACTTGGCTTTCAAGTCATGGTCACACCATTCCTTGTAAGTCTGCAATTCCTCAGGAGTGCAGTCAGTCGAAGCCTCAACAGGGGACAACTTAATAAGTGTATACGCTATCCTTTCCGAATTCAAGACGATTTTCAGATTTCTTAGCCAATTGAGGTAATTAGGTCCGATTAATAGGTGTTTGTCGAGTATTACAGATAGCGGATTGCGAATCGAAGACATTGTCAAAAAGTATTGAAAAGTAAAACAGGTAAATGTTAATGACTATTTTAAAATATTTAGTAAGATACGAAGTATGTACTTTTACTTCATAAATTTTTTTACCCACACTGTTTTGACATCTTTCACTACCCTCAAGTGAAAACGGGAAACTCCTTTCCTCAGTAGGTACGCAAGGTCCAATTAGAGAATTATGATCCCGAATAATATCAGCCAATCACAATTCCTAAAAGATAGTTTCCAATTGCATCTCCATGCAACCCTCTACGTAAACTTTTGTCTCACGTTTGATTAGGACCCAATAATATGACGTCGTTCATCTTTACGTGTCAAGCCTTACCCATCAATGTTGAACCTTAATGGACGGTCCCCATGAGTTCCCTCAATAATATGAGCCGAAATCATGGGAGTTCCACGTAGTTCACATCACCATGTCAATGGATCTCACAGCTTTCCGGCACCCAGGGCTCCCCCAATAATATGAGCCGAACCCCGAGCACGGGTAGCGTTCATCATGCACCCATTGTCGATGGAAGACATGGAAATTATAAATAACTTTATAATTCCCCTTTTCGGACTTGATATTAATTTTGAATCTTATTCAAAATGAGGGTTTTTAATTTTGAAAGGTCTCATCATTAATTTTATTTAAAAGCTCGCCATGTTTGATCGTATGTTTGCCGGATTCATGCAACTTTGTTATTATCATAATAATATCGCACATACTCATTATTTATAACATACCATGCATATATTATAAACAGTAAACAAAACAAGGATGATCAATCGCCCCAAAACTAATGGCCCGTGTGAGCTAAACACGGGCCTAGGTCCAATCCTGGGAAAATGCATGGGATGCAAATGCAACTATTACATAAGCTTCCAATATTTACATGTCTTCGATCTTCATAATCATCAAGGCCACCATCTTCCAATCTTGATCTTCCACTATAATAATATTTACAAATAAATATCCATGGCAAATAGGGATACATCTCATGGGATGGGAACAGGCCATAAACCAAGCCCACTTTATAAATTGATAATTATTACAATCATTCAACACAAAATATCCTAGCATACACCTAGCAAATTGGGCTTGGGCTTTTGATCATCCTTCATGCATAATATCACATATCATACACCATCAATTCATTATCACAATAATCAATTGATCCAATATTATATATCTTGATCCAATCACTAACCGCCACGATTATAAACTAAATTAACAAAGTATACAAACTCCTTTGTGTACTTTCCAATTAATTTATTTATAACCGAATTTCTTGTAAATCACAATTTACTATAAATAATTAAAGTCCAATTTCAATTATTTATTTCATTAGAAAATATGTACAACTTTTGTGGATTTAAACTTAAAGGCCCAAAAAATCATTTTTCACCAAAATACATTTTGGCCCATTTAAATTCACAAATTGTATTAGCCATCTAATGGCCCAACAACTTCAAGGCCCATGACACTTTGATATTCCAAAACACTTTTGGAAACCCTAGTCGTAATCGCCGTCGGCGGAGCTCCGTCGCCGGATTCCGGCAAACTTGCACACAAATTTTTTTTTATTTTTCTGCCCTTGCTGCCCGAAATGGGCAGCCCCTCGGGCAGCTCGAAACTGGGCAGCAACTTGCTGCCCAAAAACGCCCCAAAAACCTGCCTTCGATTTGTCATTTTGATTGTCTCATGCGGTTAGAAATCGACCTCAATATATTATCATGTATTTGCTACACCAAAATTGTAACCTTAGCTCTGATACCACTTGAAAGGGGATTGGTTACGGTTCCCGGTTATACAACGGAAGTTTTGTAAAAATGTTTTTCAACAAGAAAACAAAACTGAGCACCTCACAAGATGTAGTGTAACAAATAACAAAAACACGAAATGTCATACATAGGGTGTTTTTAAGAAAATATATCTATCAATCTTAAAAGATTGATGTTGGCTCCAACATAGTTGATATACAACTAAGCTCTTGATGGTAAGACAATCTTCAAGCTCTCTTTGCTCCAAAATTAGGCCCACCGCCAACTAGCTAGAAACCCTCTTATTTTGCACTAGAAAAATGAGAAGATTTTTCAAAGAGAAGTGTAAGGATTCCTCAACAATTGAAGAAAGAAAAATATTGAGAATGGAACATGCAAGTTTCGGCCTTCACAAGTGCCCTTGGAGGGAAGGGAGACTTTTCTTGGGTGTTGAAAAAGTGATGTGTTGTCCCAAAAGCATGCCATGCCTTGAACATGGAAAGAGTTGTCCCCCAAACTCTTCACCTCCCCATGCACATTCTATTTGGGCTTGTAACAATTACAAGGCCCATGGACTTTTATTTAAATGTCTCAAACACATTTGAGATCATTTAACCCTTACTTGATTTTACTCAATTCCACTAGTTGAATAATAATTTCTAATTGAGCTCTACAAGGCCCAATGTTATTTAATTAATTCAACACTTGAATTAATTTAATTATTTGGACTCTCCTAGGCCCACTAGTGTTTAATTAATTGAACACTTGAATTAATTTAATTTAGTCCATAATAATGTTTATGAAAATCACAATTTTCAAATACATTATTTGTTTGGCCAACTTTTAATTTAGGAACACTTCTTCAAATTAAAAGTTACATTCTCCTTTTAGAAGTCATACTTCTATTTTATTTACGCTTATAAATTCCTTTATAAGCTGTTCAACACATTGAACTATTTTACTTCTCAACGGGATCTAGAAAGCTAGCACTTGTGTGGCCCTCAATGGTTCATTGATACAACTAGCCGTGGGTTCACATCTCCATGTGATTCGGACTAAACATGTCCTTATACGAGCATACCCCAATTGCTTCATTCTTACTTATCAACTCCTTTATAACAAGAACGTCAGAACTCAAGTCTGATAGTACCCAACCAATCATGTTAAACGCCTAGCAGCATCGCTTACATGATTGCCTAGGTATCAAATGATAGTGCATGCAAGAACCATTCTATTATGGTTAGCGTACAGTACGGTCTCTTCAACTCATATATCCCGACCGATTCGACAACCATTGGTATATCGAGAGTTGTCAATGAATCGATACTATGTGTCATGTCGTAGTTGCATCGATGGTGTAATCTATGAAACCCCTTTCATATTTACCACCATACTCTGATCAGAGATTTCATACTACATATACATTAGATCACATAGGATATCCATACCCGATGGTAAGCGGTGAATCCTCGACTACAATGCATCGACTCCTATATGTTTCGAGAAAACACCCAACCTTACCACCTGATGACCCCATGAGAGTCGGTAAACAAGTCAAAGTGCAATTCTAGCATATAGAGTCTCAATGTTGTCCCGGGTCATAAGGACTAATGGTGTACAGCCATAAACTAGGATGTTTTCACTCGATAAGTGAGAACCACTTGGAAAGTCCTTTATGGAGGGTTGTTCAGTGCACTCTACAAGGAGCACCTATCTGCATGTTCGGACATCACAATGTCCCCTACCAATGAAACATGGTACTCACATCACAGATACTAGTCTCGAACTCGAGCGGCCTATATCCTTCTTAGCGGCGGCTGAATCGACTAGGAACTGTTTAGAATATACAGTATTCCAAATATGAGTTTCATGATACTCATCATATGAGCATCTTATATTCTTGCTACTATTTTTATATTCAAGGACTTTATCTATGCAACTAGCATGGGTATACAGATAAAGATGTGCCAAAACAATAATTTCAAATATTATTAAAATAAAGATTGTTTATACATAGAGTTTCACTGTGAACACTCGGCAACACTTGGCTCAACGTGCACCTACTATAACAGCTAGAACTGCTGCAATTGTTAAACGTTGATGCAGTTCATTGAAACTATTTTCACAATTATATGTCCATTCGAACTTCACATGCTTACACACCAGTTATGTCAAATGGTTTGGCAATCCGAGAAAATCCCGAGATGAATATCTTGTAATAACCTGCCGAACTTAGAAAATTTATTTCTTGAGCTGATTCCGGTTGTGCCCAACTCAACACTGTTCCGATCTTGCTAGGATCAACTGATATCCCATCTTTGGATTTAACATGTCCCAAGAAGACAACCTGTCGAGCTGAAACTCTCACTTGTTCAACATAGCATACAATTGGTGATTACTTAAGGTTAGCAGCACAATCCTTAAATGTTGTGCATTCTCTTTTAGGCTATGAGAGTATACCAGTATGTCATCAATAAAGTAATGACAAACTTGTCAAGATACTTTTGAAATACTCGGTTCATCAAATCTATAAATACTGTTGGAGAATTAGTCAAACCAAATGGCATCACTAGAAACTCGTAATGCTCATATCTTGTTCGAAATGCAGCCTTTGGAATATCCGAGATTTTCCTTGGATCATGAAATCGGCTACCTCCATCTTGTCATCCTCGTCATAGTGCAGCACTTGAAAACACTACTCCATGATATCGACCCAAGCTTCAGAAACATCAGCATTCTCATCTCCGGTCAACAGTGGAGGTACAATATTCATGAAATCAAAAACATTAACGCGGTTCCTATTTCTCCTTTCATCATAATCTCGGTGATTCCTTCCATCATGATCTCGAAAGATGTTCTCGGCTAGCCTCATTGTCGTCATAATGGGCATGTCCCACACTTCCGTGACTGCTTCTGTCTCCTGACATCTGAAAGGAAACCAAAATCAATCTCTAATTCCTAAACAAAATTACCAATGTCCCAAAAATCTTTGCTTGCTCTAATAGCACTAAATGTATCACCCTTACCCGAGTGACTACTAAAAAGACTAATAAGCATGCAAAATTAAAACATAGTAATAACAATTAAACAGCGAAAATCAAATAACTTAATCATCTTAAAATCCAAACGAAAACTAAAAAATAACAGCAGTCTTAAACATTAATACAACCATATCAAAAACATAATTCTAAAGGATAATACGATAAACTAAATAAAACCTCCACTAGATCGCCATTGAAAACCCAACAACTCTAGACACTACCCTGGCCATTCAAACCATCCAACCTAAGACCTGCCCGTGAAATAAGGTGTAATGCCCCAGATTTTAGTTTGATACTTTTGAGTTATCTCATATTATGAATAAGGAAATGGAAGAACAGACATGGAAAGTCGACATTGCAATTCGAGTTTTGGTGGTACAGTAGAGTCAGTGCACCCGCGCCATAAAAGTAACCGCACCTGCGGTGTTGGGACAGAGAGGGCAGCGCACCCGCGGTCGTTCCTTCTGAATTTGTGGAAGTGATCCAGTACGCTCAGCGCACCCGCGGTGCAGAGTGAGCGCACCCGCGGTGAGACGTGCATAATGAAAAATAAGCCATGTGTCCCTTGCCATGCAATATAAGTGTTGAGTCTTCATTTCTTCACCCTTGCACATACAGGAACGAGATAAAACCTCCATGAAAGCCTCAAGAATGTTCCTAGCTTAGAAATTAGCTTGTACAAGATCTAACCACCCGAATTTCGATCCGACTTCGGTTCCGTACTCCTCTTGTTACCAGGCTACAAAAGGATGTAAGTATTTCTACATTTCAACATGTTTTGAAGTTGAGATGTTGGGAGAAATTATGATTACTATTAGATGTTCTTGAGATTATAAGCAATGTATATTCGCAACCGAATCAAAGAACGGACATTTATGATATTGTTATTATTTTCCAGCACATATATGAATGAGATTATACTGATTTTAAGGTTATGGAACATATTGGTGATGATTATGAGTTATTGTTATGATTATTGATGTTTGAGATGACCGGTATCGCACGATTACGCCGTTATGCCGTCGAAATGTACCGAGATTGAATATTGATTCGTATGTGTATTGAATTGAGTTAGAGATTGATAGAATGCATCTTGAATATGTCATTTGAGATTGTCTTGACAAGCTTCAACATCAAGACCTTGACATCGACAAAGACTGAATAACGAAAGGTATAATTCAATGTTTGATTGGAGAGATATAACTCGAATCAGATCCGGTTTGAGTTTCCCACAAATCACATACTAGATTTCTATACCTAGTTATATTGTGCTTTATATTGATTTATATACAAGCATTGAGATAGGAGAGTAATTGGCAGATATGCCAAGTTTCTAGATGTTCAGTGGTATCGAGGCATAGGAAAAGATCGACTCCGATTGTAGACATTCGATACAGACATGGCCGAAGTCTAGGAATAAGACGTACCGCCACCCCGATTGGGAAAGTAGGTGGGAGACTTGTTACGTCTTATTCACACCGGGATCCCTAGACTTAGATATGAGTCGAGTCAAAGAATAAGAGTCAAAGATGTTTTATCTGTCTTCACTTAATGTGTCATGATTACTGATTCATGTATTATGATTTTGTATTTAATGGCATGATATGCATGTCTACATGTTTTATACTGGGATTTGTTCTCACCGGAGTCTCCGGCTGTTGTTGTGTCTGTATGTGTGCATGACAACAGGTGGGACAAGATCTAGGTCGAGATAAAGATGAGAGATCGAGATAGCGTGGTGATTACGGGCGTAGAAGATGAACTAGTAGTTTTTACATTTGATATGTAATGTGTTTCAAATACTAGTTTGTTTAAGTATGTATGAAACAAGACATGTACCTACTTTGTAGAAAATAAAATAGAGATATCACTTGTGTATGATGTATATACAATTGTTGTTAATGTTAAAAGCAAAATTTTGACCCACATTTTCTAGCAAAGAGCCAATTAATCCCAAAGACAACAGAGTTAGAGCCCGGGTCCCCACAACAGGTGGTATCAGAGCAGTAGGTTCTGTAGACTGAAATAGAAGTAAATAAAAGGGGTAGATCGAGTCGTCTTCCTTGTTTTTATTGTGATAGCATGATTTATTGCTTTCCCTATTACATGTTGTATTGTTATCTGAGTTGATTACAGAATGTATTTGCAAAGACTAAATCAGAACCGATTCTGGATCAGAGGTATATGATCAGAGGAGGACTGAGACAGATTGTAAAGATTGTGTACTAATCCATTGATAATCAGATATGTCTCCTCGACGAGTACCGCAACTAGTAGCAGGTCGGGCACCAGAACAGGGCAGTACATCCAATGATCCGATGGATGTGACTGCTACACCGATGGAGACTTTACTGAAGAGATTTCAGTCGTTTCGACCACCGAAACTGAAGGGTACAGAAAATTCAGTTGAGTGTGAAAGTTGTCTTGATGACATTGAGATGCTATTTGAGTCCCTTGACTACAATGACGAGCGACGAGTTAAACTTATTGGGCATCAATTGCAAGAAGTTGCAAAGAACTGGTGGCTTACCACGAAGAAAGCATTGGAGCATCGTGACACAGAGATCACTTGGAAAGTTTTTAAAGCAGAGTTCTATCAACGCTTCTTTCCCGTGTCCTACCGAAAGGATAAAGTTGCTGAGTTTGCCAATTTGAAACAGGGACAGTTAAACATCGAAGAATATGTGGCAAAGTTTTCGACATTGCTTCGATTTGCTCCTCACATGGCAGAAAATGACGAGGCCATTGCAGATCAGTTTATCAATGGCTTGAATCCTGATATCTTTACCTCGGTGAATACCGGCAGACCCAATAATTTTGCAGATGCCTTGAACCGTGCCAAGGGGGCAGAAGCTGGATTGCTTAGGCAACGAAGCACTTCCTATGTCGCTCCGACTTCGAGACCGCCACAACCCTCAGTTCAACCCCCTCCCAGATTTGAGAGCGGTGGTAGTAGCAGCGGGAGGAAAGACAAATTTAAAGTGAAAGGCAAACAGTTCAAGAGATCAGGGAGTAGTTCGTCAAGCTCCAGTGAATCCAGACAGAGAGTTCCTGGTCAGAGAACAGAATATACAGATGTGTATTGCAGTTCTTGTGGAGGGAGACATGCCATCGAGTAGTGTCAGGGTGTGATGGGTCGCTGCAATATCTGTAGACAACAGGGACACATCGCCAGGGTCTGTCCATAGAAAGGGGTACAACAAGCTCAGAGTGTAGAAGCATCTGGTTCAGTAACTCAGCTTGAGAGGCAAGCTTCATCTGTTCATTTCTTTCAGCCGACACCTAGACAGACCCAGTCCCGAGCCAGAGGTAGCCAGACAGTGAGCCAACCTCCCAGACAGTAGGCTCGAGTCTTTGCACTGACAGAAGAGCAGGCCCAAGATACACCAGACGATGTGATAGCAGGTAACTGTTTTCTTTGCGGTTATCCTGCTTATGTATTGATAGATACAGGTGCATCTCATACCTTCATTTCTGAGCATTTTGCATTAACGCATGCTATACCTGTCGAGTCATTATCTGCCGTAGTATCGATTTCTTCTCCTTTGGGGAGTGGTTTGATATCAGTGACATCGGTTAGACATTGCATGCTAAAATTCGAGGGTCACGAGATTGACTTAGATTGCATTGTGCTTGGGTTGTCTGATTTTGATTGTATTGTCGGTATCGATATGTTAACCAAGTACAGAGCCACTGTAGATTGTTTCCAGAAAATTGTCAGATTCAGACCAGAGATGGCTGATGAGTGGAAATTCTATGGTAAGGGTTCCAGAGCTCGGATTCCCATGATATCTGTGTTTTCTATGAGCCGATTGTTGCAAAAAGGAGCAGAGGGGTTCCTTGTATATTCAGTAGATCTACTGAAATCGAGCCCAGCATTGGCAGATCTGCCAGTGGTATGCAAGTTTGCGGGTGTATTCCCAGATGAGATCCCAGGGTTACCTCCAGTCCGAGAGGTAGACTTCAGTATTGATCTCATACCAGGTACCGTTCCTATATCTCGAGCTCCCTATAGAATGGCACCTCTTGAATTGAAAGAATTGAGGGAACAGCTCGAAGAGTTATTAGCCAAGGGTTACATTAGACCGAGTGTATCTCCTTTGGGTGCTCCGGTACTGTTTGTTCGGAAGAAAGATGGTTCGATGAGATTTTGTATCGATTATCGACAACTGAATAAAGCAACAGTAAAGTAAAGAACAAATATCCCTTGCCTCGTATCGATGATTTATTTGATCAGTTGCAGGGATCCTCTGTCTATTCCAAGATCGATCTGAGATCTGGATATCACCAGCTGAGAGTCCGAGATGTTGATATACCGAAATCAGCGTTCCGAACCAGGTATGGACATTATGAGTTTATCGTCATGCCTTTCGGTTTAACGAATGCTCCAGCGGTGTTTATGGGACTGATGAACCGTGTCTTTCAGAAGTATCTGGATGAGTTTGTTATTGTTTTTATTGATGATATTTTGGTATATTCCAAGAGTATGATTGAGCATGCCGAACACTTAAGAACTGTGTTGCAAACACTGAGAAATGAGAAAGTATATGCTAAACTGTCAAAATGTGAGTTTTGGCTGAGACAAGTTGTCTTTTTGGGGCATATCATATCTAGAGACGGTATTTCTGTTGATCCAAGTAAAGTTGAGGCTGTGATTAGTTGGCCTAGACCGACTTCTGTACCAGAGATACGCAGTTTCATGGGTTTGGCAGGCTACTATCGACGATTTATTAAAGATTTTTCCAATATCGCGAAGCCGATTACCCAGTTGACACAGAGGAATACGCCATTTGTGTGGTCTGAAGCCTGTGACTCTAGCTTCTTGGAGTTAAAGAGACGACTGACCAGTGCTCCTGTATTAACTATTCCTTCAGGTACTGTTGATTTTGTTGTATATTGTGATGCATCTCACAGAGGGCTAGGATGTATTCTTATGCAGCGAGGACATGTGATTGCATATGCCTCGAGACAGTTGAAGCCCCACGAGACTCGTTACCAAATTCATGATCTTGAATTGGCGGCCATTGTGTTTGCACTGAAGATATGGCGACACTATCTTTATGGCGAGAAGTTTGAAATCTACTCTGCTCAAAAAAGCCTGAAGTATCTGTTTTCTCAGTCAGAGTTGAATATGAGACAGCGTAGATGGCTCGATTTGTTGAAGGCTTTCGATTGTGAAATCAAGTACTATCCAGGGGAGTCTAATGCAGCAGCAGATGCCTTGAGTCGAAATATATGTGCTCTATCTTTGTCGACGATAAGTATTTCGAATTTGATTGAAGATTGATGTTTGTCTGGATTAGCATTTGATATAGATAGTAGACCATTGAGAATTGCTACGGTTCAAGTGGAACCAGATTTGATTGTTCGCACTAAAGAAGCACAAAAAAATGATCAGAATGTTCAGAAGTCGAGTGAGATGGTCAAAACCGGACACCAGTCAGAGTATCAAGTACATGATCATGTTTTGTCTGTGAATAACCGTCTTGTAGTGCCAGATGTTTCAGATTTGAGACAACAGATTTTATCAAAAGCGCACTGTAGTCGGTTCAGTATTCATCCTGGTGGCAGAAAGATGTACAACGATCTAAAGATACATTTTTTGTGGAAAAAGATGAAATCAGACATTGCAGAGTTTGTATCTAAGTGCCTGGAATTGCCAACAGGTGAAAGCTGAGCGGAAGAAACCCGGAGATTTACTTCAAAGTCTATCTATTCCTGAATGGAAATGGGATCACATTTCCATGGATTTTGTTACGAAGTTACCACGATCATCCCGGGGCTGCGATACGATTTGGGTCGTGATTGACAGATTGACCAAATCAGCATGCTTTATTCCGTACCGAATGACGTACCGACATGATCAGATGGCAGAGATATACGTCAGAGAAGTGGTCAGATTGCATGGTGTGCCGAAATCTATTGTATCAGATCGTGATCCCCGATTCACTTCACATTTTTGGCACAGTCTGCAGCAGGCTTTAGGTACGACATTGCACCTGAGTACTGCATATCATCCTCAGACTGACGGACAGTCAGAGTGGACTATCCAGACATTGGAGGATATGCTGACGGCTGTAGTGCTAGATTTTGGCACTAGTTGGCAAGATTCACTACCTCTTTGTGAATTCTCGTACAACAACAGCTATCAGACGAGCATTGAGATGGCACCGTTTGAAGCATTATATGGCAAGAAGTGCAGATCTCCTTTGTATTGGGATGATATAATTAAAGTACCAGAACTTGGACCTGATATGATCCGAGAAATGAATGAAAAAGTAAAATTGATCCAGAAAAGAATGAAGACGGCGCAAGATAGACAAGCCAAGTATGCGAATGTACGTCGTAGACCGTTAGTGTTTGAACAAGGAGACAGAGTATTTTTTAAGATTTCTCCTTTCAGAGCTTTTATCAGATTTGGTAAACATGGGAAATTGTCTCCTAGATACACCGGCCCATACGAGATTCTTGAGAAGATTGGTGATCGTGCATATCGACTTGCTCTTCCTCCTTCTCTATCTGGGATACATGATGTATTTCATGTATCGATGCTGCGTAGATATATGCTTGATGTTTCTAATGTCATTCAGCGTGATGAAGCCGAGCTTGACAACACCTTGAGTTATATTGAACAACCAATTCAGATTCTTGATTGGAAAGAAAAACAGCTCATAACAAAGACTATTCTGTTAGTGAAAGTCCAGTGGAGTTGTCATGGCACTAAAGAAGCGACTTGGGAGACAGAATCAGAGATGAGACAAAGATATCCAGAGTTATTTCCATGACGTGAGTATTTATTCAGCTTTTGATTATATTGCTTCTTTTACCTATTTTGATTGATTGCTTGCGAGTTCGAGGACGAACTCATATCTAAGAGGGGGAGAAATGTAATGCCCGAGATTTTAGTTTGATACTTTTGAGTTATCTCATATTATGAATAAGGAAATGGAAGAACAGACATGGAGAGACGACGTTGCAATTCGAGTTTTGGTGGTACAGTAGAGTCAGTGCACCCGCGCCATAAAAGTGACCGCACCTGCGGTGTTGGGACAAAGAGGGCAACGCATCCGCGGTCCAAAAGCCAGCGCACCCACGGTCGTTCCTTCTGAATTTTTGGAATTGATCCAGTACGCTCAGCGCACTCGCGGTGCAGAGTGAGCGCACCTGCGGTGAGACGTGCAGAATGAAAAATAAGCCATGTGTCCCTTGCCATGCAATATAAGTGCTGAGTCTTCATTTCTTCACCCTTGCACATACAGGAACGAGATAAAACCTCCATGAAAGCCTCAAGAATGTTCCTAGCTTAGAAATTAGCTTGTACAAGATCTAACCACCCGAAGTTCGATCCGACTTCGGTTTTGTACTCCTCTTGTTACCAGCTACAAAAGGAAGTAAGTATTTCTACATTTCAACATGATTTGAAGTTGAGATGTTGGGAGAAATCAGATATGATTACTATTAGATGTTCTTGAGATTATAAGCAACGTATATTCGCAACCGGATCAAAGAACGGACATCATATGATATTGTTATTATTTTCCAGCAAATATATGAATGAGATTATACAGATTTTGAGGTTATGAAACATATTGGTGATGATTATGAGTTATTGTTATGATTATTGATGTTTGAGATGACCGATATCGCAAGATTACGCTGTTATTGTGAAGGGCCTAAAACTCCTTTCTTGAAAATTTGCGGAAAATTAAAAATTTTCTTTTTAAAAGAACTTAAATGGCCTCATTCATAAAAATCACTGGTGAATCAAGTTCCATATTTCAAAATATTGCAGCGGAAGAAAATTAAAGTTTTGCCAACAACAACGATTTAAAAATATCCAACGACTGATAAAATTGTTTGCGGAAAAAAAATAACAACTGCTGCTCTGAGGTCCTCGGGTGCCACTACTGCCGACCTAAGCTGGCTCACTGGTCCCCGCCCTCGGCCCTGGCCTCATCAGTACCTACAACAATCAAGTCTAGTGAGCCTAAAGACTCAGCATGCATAAATCGCAGGTAACGAGTAAAAATCTGAATTTAAAATATGCATGAGATAAAATATCCTGTCCTGAGGCATACTGAAAATAATCTGTACTGAGCAATTATATTACGTGCATAACTGAACTGGAAGTCACTGTAAAAATATTTGCTCCTTGGAGCCTGTACTGAAATAACTGATAAAATTTTCTGTTGAGATTATGTTCTACGCCTGTGGCCACTGCACTAAGCTGAACTGATCGGTAACTGGCTACCGGGGAGGCTGAAACTGATCTGAGCTGGCCGGTCACTGGCGACCGGGTGGTACCATACTGAACTGATCGGTCACTGGCGACCGTATAAAAATAACACTCCCACATAGTGAATGAACCACAAGCCATATCGCATAAATCTCAAAAATAATCATTTTCTGTTTAATGCACGTAAAATAATTAACTGGCGTAATGAAAATTCCTGTAATTTTACCAACTGGATTGGATTGGATCGTTCCCAGGCTCGCTGCAACCTAACTGTGCCATGAAAAATATGCAATAGCTTAAACTTGACCAACTATGCAATTTACGTTCAAAAGATGCGACTATGACGCCTAATGACTTCGCATTTAATCATGACTCCGAGCCAACTTGAACCGACACTGAACCGACGTATAGTCATGATTAAAATACGCAGAAAAATCATAAAATAATGCTCCTAAAATGATAGGGTCGAAATCTAGGTGAAATGGAGGCCAAAACACGAAACGCTCTTTCGAGAGTCAATTTGGCACATTGCACCGTAAATTCTCGTACGACCTCAAAAATGATCCAAATGACAAACGGTCGAAAACATGACCTTCCCAACTCAATGAGGCACTGTCCAGTCCAAGGCCATGGGCTAAAAGCCAACCAAGAACTCAAACGACGCTTCTGAACAGCAGCATACTTGCTGTCAAAAATACAGCAGCTGCGCACTTGTTTTTCCTTGTGTCGTTTTCGAGGCTACCGGCCATTGGGGCGTGAACCACCGACCAGAGACTCTTACCAACATCCCAAGGAATGATTTGAACCATGGCTAAGGGCCCTAGGCCAGCCACAATCCGCATCACACCAAATCTTAACCGAAGGGTCCAACCGAGAGCAACGTGCATGCGTGTGTAGTGTTTATGCTATGATCGATGTCTTGCGTCGTTCCAGTGGCCATTTGATTGACCATGGCACGATCTAGACATCTAGGAGCATGATATGAACCGTGGCTAAGGGCCATAGGCCAACCAAGATCCACACCAAGCCACAAAAGAAACGAACCATATGCTGAAAAATGGAAGGGCCGAAGGGGGAAAGGGGCTGTTCTTGTTGATTATTTAAAAACCGATGAGCCATGGACCAAGCCACCAAAAGGGCAACTTAGTCACGTCTTAGACATGCTAGGGAAGTGATCCAACCATGGCTAAAGGCCCTTGGGGCAGCCAAGATCAGATCCACAACCCTTGACACAAAACTGAAATTTCGAATCACATTTCTGCACTTATGGGGAACTTGCTGTCATTCTGAATTTCCAGCAAGCATGGGGCTGGTTTGAATGGACCAACATGGTCCTAATGCATCCTACTACATGTATACAAGCCGCCTTGGGAGCCTGGAGTCGATCCAATACCTGAAACCATCAAAACTCAGAAAAACGTGAAGCTTGCCATGAAGAGCCGAAAATTCTGCATGTGTTTTCCCAAAATATTTTGACATGTATCTCGGTTTTAACTTGAATAAACATGATCATGTACTGAAAAATAAATGATAATATGACTTGATTGAGGTTTGAAAGAAATCTAGACATGCCTGGTTTCGTTTCGAAAGAAAACGAACGAAACGACGACGACGCGGCACGGAGGAGGTGGAGCGCTTCTCTTGCTCTTTCTAGTTCTCGATTTTTTTCTTGCCTTCCCTCTAGCTAAGACTCACGATTTTTACACTGAAAATGGATCTGAATGGTGAGGTATTTCGGTGGAGAGGGAGAGGGATTGAGTGGTTATGAAGGTGAGGAGAAGGGTGCACAAAAATAGGATCATATCAAGACCAAGTCCACTCCCCTTTTGAATTTGAATTTTGAATTGATATCAAATGAGTTGGTGGATGCTTCTAGGAGGTGGTGGCCGAAATTTTGCTTATTTTCTAGTCTAGGATATGTCCATCAATTAATTAAATTGTGCTCCCAAAAATCCTAGAATTATCCTACAACTTACATGCAAAGAAATGGTCAAAAGGTTGATGAGTTGGCAATTAAATTGTCTAGCAACTATGGGGGCCGAAAATTGCAATAAAATGAAGGGGAAATATTGTTATCTAGTCAACTAATAATCCTTGAAAGCCTTACTAATCCTTTAATTAATTTAGTGAGCTAACCCATTAATTTAATAACTTAAATGAGTTCATTTCTTAATCACCTCAAATAATTAAATTAAAATCCTCAACTAACTTAAATAATTCCTTAAACTTCTTTTTAACTTAAATGAACTTACTTGCTAGCTAAATTAACTTCTGGAAATATTTCTCAAATCTTAAATTCTATCTCAAAACTCCAACTCCAGTCCGGCCTCACTGAAATAACTGAAATGCTAAAAATCAAACTGCTGAACTGAAATAATAAATAATTAACTTCAAACAAATGCATTTAAAATAATCATGCAATGAAGTCAATTAAATTTAAAAATCTAGAATTATGCATGGCTTATACGTCTACTGATTTACGGGTTCTACAATCCTTCCCCCCTTAAATAAATTTCGTCCTCGAAATTAGAACTCACCGAATAACTCAGGGTATCGACTTCTCATCTCCGGCTCAGACTCCCACGTAGCTTCCTCTTCTGAATGGTTGAGCCATTTGACTTTGACTCGCTTAACCAACTTGTTCCGAAGTTTCTTCTCCTGTCTGTCTAGGATCTGCACGGGTCTCTCCTCATAAGATAAGTTCGGAGTAAGCTGCAACGGCTCGAAATTCAGCACATGGGAAGGATTTGCCATATACTTCCTCAGCATGGAAACGTGAAAGACATTGTGTACTCCGGCCAGATTTGGCGGAAGAGCCAAACGATACGCTAGCGTCCCAACTCTGTCGAGGATCTCAAACGGTCCAATGAATCTCGGACTGAGCTTCCCTTTCTTGCCAAATCTCATGACACCCTTCATAGGTGCTACTTTCACGAAGACATGATCGCCCACTGCAAACTCTAACTCTCTCCTCCGCTGATCGGCATAACTCTTCTGTCGGCTCTGGGCAGTCCTCATCCTATCACGGATCTTGACTACTACATCTGCTGCCTGCTGAACAATCTCTGGACCCAACTCTGCTCTCTCTCCTACTTCATCCCAATGAACAGGAGATCTACACTTGCGACCATACAGCGCTTCATACGGAGCCATACCTATAGACGACTGGAAACTGTTGTTATAGGTGAACTCTACCAATGGTAAGTTCGACTCCCAACTCCCAGAGAAATCAATGACGCAAGCACGGAGAAGATCCTCTAAGATCTGAATAACTCGCTCCGACTGCCCATCCGTCTGCGGATGGAAAGCTGTGCTAAACAGCAACTTCGTACCCAAAGTCGAATGCAAACTCTTCCAAAACGAGGAAGTGAATCTGGGATCTCTGTCGGATACGATAGAAACTGGAATACCGTGGAGTCGGACTATCTCTCGGATATACAGCTCTGCATACTGAACCATGGTGAAAGTCGTCTTAATAGGCAAGAAGTGCGCTGATTTGGTAAGACGATCTACAATCACCCAGATAGCATTCGATCCTCTGGCTGACCTCGGCAATCCGGTCACAAAGTCCATGGTAATGTTCTCCCACTTCCACTCGGGAATAGGAAGAGGCTTGAGCAAACCTGCTGGTCTCTGATGCTCGGCCTTCACTAACTGGCAAGTCAGGCACTCGGATACAAAACGCCTGATGTCCTTCTTCATTCCTGGCCACCAATACAATAGCTGCAAATCTTTGTACATCTTCGTACTCCCAGGGTGAATGGAGTACGGGGACGTATGGGCCTCTGAAAAGATGTCTGCTCGGATAGAATCACTGCTAGGAACCCATATCCTATCTCGGTATCTCACAATACCGTCGCTGACTGAATACAAAACACTGCCCTTAGCTTCATCTCTCTTCTTCCACTGTGCCAACTGCTCATCTGCTGCCTGACCGCTGCGAATACGGTCAATAAGAGAGGACTGGATAGTCAAGGTAGATAAACGAGGAACTCTACCTCGAGGGTAAGTCTCAAGATCAAACCTCTGCATCTCAATCTGAAGAGGTTTCTGCATCGTCAAATGAGCCATCACTGCGACTTTCCTGCTCAAAGCATCCGCAACTACATTAGCTTTACCCGGGTGGTAGCTAATGTCACAATCGTAGTCTTTAACAAGCTCCAACCAACGTCTCTGACGCATGTTCAGCTCCTTCTGCGTAAAGAAATACTTGAGGCTCTTATGGTCGGTAAAGATCTGACACTTCTCCCCATACAGATAGTGCCTCCAAATCTTCAAAGCAAAAACTACGGCCGCTAACTCCAGATCATGGGTGGGGTAGTTCTTCTCGTGGATTTTCAGCTGTCGAGAAGCATACGCTATCACTCTCCCATGCTGCATCAAAACTGCACCTAAACCAAGCTTCGAAGCATCGGTATAAAGGACAAACTCGCCAGATCCTGACGGTCCAGCCAAAACGGGTGCTGAGATAAGAGCTTGCTTCAAAGTATCGAAGCTCTTCTGACACTCCTCGCTCCACACAAACTTTACATTTTTCTTTGTCAGTGCTGTGAGTGGAACGGCAATGGAGGAGAATCCCTGGATGAATTTCCTGTAATATCCTGCTAGCCCAAGGAAACTGCGGATCTCGGATGCATTCTGAGGCACAACCCAATCTCTGACTGCTGCAACTTTCGCCGGGTCTACCTCAATGCCACTGCTAGAAACAATGTGGCCCAAGAACGCCACCTTCTCTAACCAGAATTCGCACTTACTGAACTTTGCGAATAGTTTATGTTTCTGCAATGTCTGCAACACTATGGTCAGATGCCTGCTGTGCTCCTCCCGATTCTTGGAGTAGACGAGAATGTCATCTATGAACACTATCACAAACTGGTCGAGGTACGGCTGAAATACGCGATTCATTAGATCCATGAAGATTGCTGGCGCATTCGTCAGACCGAACGGCATCACTAGGAACTCGTAGTGACCATAACGAGTCCTGAAAGCTGTCTTCGAGACATCAGCATCTCTCACCCTCAACTGGTGATAACCGGAACGCAGATCTATCTTGGAGAAAATCGAAGCTCCCTGCAACTGGTCAAACAGATCCTCAATCCTCGGCAGTGGGTATTTATTCTTCACTGTAACCCTGTTCAACTCCCGGTAGTCAATGCAAAGCCTCATCGAGCCATCCTTCTTTTTCACGAATAAGACTGGCGCGCCCCATGGAGAAAAGCTCGGGCGAATGAACTCCTTGTCAAGAAGTTCCTGAATCTGCTTCTTAAGCTCTGCCATCTCTGTCGGTGCTAGACGGTACGGTGCTTTGGATATCGGAGCCGTTCCTGGCATAAGCTCAACGGAAAACTCCACCTCTCTCTCTGGTGGCATACCAGAGACGTCTTCGGGAAAAACGTCTAAGAAATCTCTAACAATCGGAACATCTGAGGCTGACTGGCTGGGTTCCTCGGGGACAGATAAAAAGGTTGCTAGAAATGCCCGACACCCTCTATGCATGAGCTTCCTAGCCTGAACATAAGGAATAATGCGCGGTAAGGAAAAGTACCTGTCCGGCTCAAATAAGAACTGCTCCATTCCAGGCGGTCGGACAAGAACGGATCTCCGCTGGAAGTCTATCAACACTCTGTTCCTCAATAGCCAGTCCATCCCTAGGATGATGTCAAATTCCGGCATCGGTAGCACAATCAGATCCGCATAAACAAGATTACCGTGCAACTCAAGGTCTATATCTCGGATAACATTGGTAGCTGCCATCTCCTCTCCTGACGGCAACACTACTGAAAAGGCTGTATCTAGCCCAATGGTCTGGATCTTGAGAAAGTTTGCAAAGACCTCCGAAATAAATGAGTGAGTGGCCCCTGAATCTATCAAGGCCTTGGTAGCGGAACCAGATATAAAAATTCTCCCTGAAAGAGCGGAGCTCTAAGTTGAATCCCACTACAAGATCTAAACTTATAGACACGCAAAGGTCTAGGTTCCTCTAGCTTAATTTCCCCGAAATAAATCTGAGTAGAGCATGCAATCCTATAACAGTTCTAAGTTCAAAATCTAAATCCCGATTCCCAACATGCGGAACTTCAAATAATAACTTAAAGTTTAAAGGTACCTGTCAACAACATAGTCTCCGGGTTGGCTTCCGCGGCATGGAGAGCAAAAACTCTGCCTTGGGTAGGCAGATTCCTCTGAGGGCACTGCAGCAACATGTGGTCTGGACTGCCACACTTAAAACACTTTCCTGAGCCAGCCATACATGCTCCAGGATGGCGACGTGAGCACCTGGGACAGACTGGGTGCTCCTGAGTCCTCGGGGCTAGGCGTCCCCGCTGCTGCTGCTGCTGCTGCTGCTGGCCTCTGTTCCTGGGCGGTCCATGAAAAGGCCTCTTATTCTGCTGCTGATGCTGATGAGGAGGAGGGCGGTGCGGTGCCTGGACTGGGCGCTTGCCCTGGCGATCCCTCTCGATATCCCGCAGATCCTGCTCTGCGGCTAGGGCCTTGGAGACGGCAACCTCATAAGTAGCAGGGTCAGATACCCTAACATCCCGGCGCAATATCGGCCGTAAACCCACCAGGAAGTGCATCAGCTTGGCTTTGGCATCATTCGCTATCAGGGGCACAAAGTGACAGCCCCTCTCGAACTTACGGATAAACTCCGTAACCGACATATCCCCCTGTCTCAGGCTCATGAACTCGGTGGTCAGCCTGGTGCGAACCTCCTCAGCAAAATACTTGGAGTAGAAAACCTCCGTAAAACGGGTCCAAGAAAGTGTAGCCAATGTAAGGGCTACCGAAGCTCCTTCCCACCATAAGCGGGCATCTCCAGTGAACAAGTAGGTGGCACATCGGACTCGGTCTGCGTCCCCCAGCTCCATAAAATCGAAGATAACCTCGAGGGATTTGATCCATCCCTCGGCAACCATGGGGTCAGATGCCCCAGAGAATTCCTTCGGGCGCATCTTCATGAATCGCTCATACACTGCCTCGGGCCCTGTCGGCCTGGCTGCGGCTGCGGCTACGGCTGCGGCATTGCCCCCCGCAAACTGTGCGAAGAACTGTGCCATCCCAGCTAACATCTGGGCACTCATGTCCTGTGGGGGCGGTGGAGGAGGTGGTAGGTCTTCCTCCGGTCTATGCTCCTCTCTGGCCTCTCGGCGAGGCTCCACCTCTCTGTTGCGCTCTAAAATGCGTCTAGGGGGCATACTGTTCCAACATAACCCATACGTAACTAACATGCATAATTCCATAATTTATTTTAAATGAACTCTGAAATACTGAAAATCTGGAAGCATGCTGACAAAATAATTCATGCTATAACTGAAATGCTGAACAAAATGCTGAACTGAAAAACTTACAGACCAAAGGCGTGGCTTCGTGAGCTTCTCGCGGTCAGTAGTAGTGAAACCCTATACAGAACCACCGCTCTGATACCAACTGTGAAGGGCCTAAAACTCCTTTCTTGAAAATTTGCGGAAAATTAAAAATTTTCTTTTTAAAAGAACTTAAATGGCCTCATTCATAAAAATCACTGGTGAATCAAGTTCCATATTTCAAAATATTGCAGCGGAAGAAAATTAAAGTTTTGCCAACAACAACGATTTAAAAATATCCAACGACTGATAAAATTGTTTGCGGAAAAAAAATAACAACTGCTGCTCTGAGGTCCTCGGGTGCCACTACTGCCGACCTAAGCTGGCTCACTGGTCCCCGCCCTCGGCCCTGGCCTCATCAGTACCTACAACAATCAAGTCTAGTGAGCCTAAAGACTCAGCATGCATAAATCGCAGGTAACGAGTAAAAATCTGAATTTAAAATATGCATGAGATAAAATATCCTGTCCTGAGGCATACTGAAAATAATCTGTACTGAGCAATTATAATACGTGCATAACTGAACTGGAAGTCACTGTAAAAATATTTGCTCCTTGGAGCCTGTACTGAAATAACTGATAAAATTTTCTGTTGAGATTATGTTCTACGCCTGTGGCCACTGCACTAAGCTGAACTGATCGGTAACTGGCTACCGGGGAGGCTGAAACTGATCTGAGCTGGCCGGTCACTGGCGACCGGGTGGTACCATACTGAACTGATCGGTCACTGGCGACCGTATAAAAATAACACTCCCACATAGTGAATGAACCACAAGCCATATCGCATAAATCTCAAAAATAATCATTTTCTGTTTAATGCACGTAAAATAATTAACTGGCGTAATGAAAATTCCTGTAATTTTACCAACTGGATTGGATTGGATCGTTCCCAGGCTCGCTGCAACCTAACTGTGCCATGAAAAATATGCAATAGCTTAAACTTGACCAACTATGCAATTTACGTTCAAAAGATGCGACTATGACGCCTAATGACTTCGCATTTAATCATGACTCCGAGCCAACTTGAACCGACACTGAACCGACGTATAGTCATGATTAAAATACGCAGAAAAATCATAAAATAATGCTCCTAAAATGATAGGGTCGAAATCTAGGTGAAATGGAGGCCAAAACACGAAACGCTCTTTCGAGAGTCAATTTGGCACATTGCACCGTAAATTCTCGTACGACCTCAAAAATGATCCAAATGACAAACGGTTGAAAACATGACCTTCCCAACTCAATGAGGCACTGTCCAGTCCAAGGCCATGGGCTAAAAGCCAACCAAGAACTCAAACGACGCTTCTGAACAGCAGCATACTTGCTGTCAAAAATACAGCAGCTGCGCACTTGTTTTTCCTTGTGTCGTTTTCGAGGCTACCGGCCATTGGGGCGTGAACCACCGACCAGAGACTCTTACCAACATCCCAAGGAATGATTTGAACCATGGCTAAGGGCCCTAGGCCAGCCACAATCCGCATCACACCAAATCTTAACCGAAGGGTCCAACCGAGAGCAACGTGCATGCGTGTGTAGTGTTTATGCTATGATCGATGTCTTGCGTCGTTCCAGTGGCCATTTGATTGACCATGGCACGATCTAGACATCTAGGAGCATGATATGAACCGTGGCTAAGGGCCATAGGCCAACCAAGATCCACACCAAGCCACAAAAGAAACGAACCATATGCTGAAAAATGGAAGGGCCGAAGGGGGAAAGGGGCTGTTCTTGTTGATTATTTAAAAACCGATGAGCCATGGACCAAGCCACCAAAAGGGCAACTTAGTCACGTCTTAGACATGCTAGGGAAGTGATCCAACCATGGCTAAAGGCCCTTGGGGCAGCCAAGATCAGATCCACAACCCTTGACACAAAACTGAAATTTCGAATCACATTTCTGCACTTATGGGGAACTTGCTGTCATTCTGAATTTCCAGCAAGCATGGGGCTGGTTTGAATGGACCAACATGGTCCTAATGCATCCTACTACATGTATACAAGCCGCCTTGGGAGCCTGGAGTCGATCCAATACCTGAAACCATCAAAACTCAGAAAAACGTGAAGCTTGCCATGAAGAGCCGAAAATTCTGCATGTGTTTTCCCAAAATATTTTGACATGTATCTCGGTTTTAACTTGAATAAACATGATCATGTACTGAAAAATAAATGATAATATGACTTGATTGAGGTTTGAAAGAAATCTAGACATGCCTGGTTTCGTTTCGAAAGAAAACGAACGAAACGACGACGACGCGGCACGGAGGAGGTGGAGCGCTTCTCTTGCTCTTTCTAGTTCTCGATTTTTTTCTTGCCTTCCCTCTAGCTAAGACTCACGATTTTTACACTGAAAATGGATCTGAATGGTGAGGTATTTCGGTGGAGAGGGAGAGGGATTGAGTGGTTATGAAGGTGAGGAGAAGGGTGCACAAAAATAGGATCATATCAAGACCAAGTCCACTCCCCTTTTGAATTTGAATTTTGAATTGATATCAAATGAGTTGGTGGATGCTTCTAGGAGGTGGTGGCCGAAATTTTGCTTATTTTCTAGTCTAGGATATGTCCATCAATTAATTAAATTGTGCTCCCAAAAATCCTAGAATTATCCTACAACTTACATGCAAAGAAATGGTCAAAAGGTTGATGAGTTGGCAATTAAATTGTCTAGCAACTATGGGGGCCGAAAATTGCAATAAAATGAAGGGGAAATATTGTTATCTAGTCAACTAATAATCCTTGAAAGCCTTACTAATCCTTTAATTAATTTAGTGAGCTAACCCATTAATTTAATAACTTAAATGAGTTCATTTCTTAATCACCTCAAATAATTAAATTAAAATCCTCAACTAACTTAAATAATTCCTTAAACTTCTTTTTAACTTAAATGAACTTACTTGCTAGCTAAATTAACTTCTGGAAATATTTCTCAAATCTTAAATTCTATCTCAAAACTCCAACTCCAGTCCGGCCTCACTGAAATAACTGAAATGCTAAAAATCAAACTGCTGAACTGAAATAATAAATAATTAACTTCAAACAAATGCATTTAAAATAATCATGCAATGAAGTCAATTAAATTTAAAAATCTAGAATTATGCATGGCTTATACGTCTACTGATTTACGGGTTCTACAGTTATGCCGTCGAAATGTACCGAGATTGAATATTGATCCGTATGTGTATTGAATTGAGTTAGAGATTGATAGAATGCATCTTGAATATGTCATTTCAGATTGTCTTGACAAGCTTCAACATCAAGACCTTGACATCGACAAAGACTGAATAACGAAAGGTATAATTCAATGTTTGATTGGGGAGCTATAACTCGAATCAGATCCGGTTTGAGTTTCCCACAAATCACATACTAGATTTCTATACCTTGTTATATTGTGCTTTATATTGATTTATATACAAGCATTGAGATAGGAGAGTCATTGGCATATATGCCAAGTTTCTAGATGTTTGGTGGTATCGAGGCATAGGAGAAGATCGACTCCGATTGTAGACATTCGATATAGACAGGGCCGAAGTCTAGGAATAAGACGTACCGCCACCCCGATTGGGAAAGTAGGTGGGAGACTTGTTACGTCTTATTCACACAGGGATCCCTAGACTTAGATATGAGTCGAGTCAAAGAATAAGAGTCAATGATGTTTTATCTGTCTTCACTAATGTGTCATGATTACTGATTCATGTATTATGATTTTGTATTTAATGGCATGATATGCATGTATACATGTTTTATACTGGAATTTGTTCTCACCGGAGTTTCCGGCTGTTGTTGTGTCTGTATGTGTGCATGACAACAGGTGGGACAGGATCAGGTAAAGATGAGAGATCGAGATAGCGTGGTGATTACGGGCGTAGAAGATGAACTAGTAGTTTTTACATTTGATATGTAATGTGTTTCAAATACTAGTTTGTTTAAGTATGTAATGAAACAAGACATGTACCTGCTTTGTTGAAAATAAAATAGAGATATCACTTGTGTATGATGTATATACAATTGTTGTTAATGTTAAAAGCAAAATTTTGACCCACATTTTCTAGCAAAGAGCCAATTAATCCCAAAGACAACTGAGTTAGAGCCCGGGTCCCCACATAAGGTACCCAAGATGAAAACAAGGACGTGAGCGACAATCGCTCCATACGAGAATGTACGATTATACAAATTGATATGATATATATGAAATACAATATGCTTGGATATCAAGAATCAAGTCAAGAATCTCATGCTCAGTTTAAAGGCGTATGAGTGTGTAGTCTCTGATCTGTCCTAGGCATCTTTTGGCTACCACAGTCATCATCAAGATGTGGACCTACAATTTCCAGGTCTTCAGAGCCCACAGGTCTCGTCGGACACTATGGCTCTCGATGCTTCATCGTCCATAATACAGAATAATGCTGAGCGGCCCAAACAAACGAGGTATATCTCAAAAGATATCACGCTCAACATGATATGTCTTACATAATATGCCAAAGCAGTAAAACATGTATCATGAAACAGATAAATATGCAGCATATAAGTGTGTATACTATGCTTGGATATCTCCGTCGGTACATCAAGTACCTAACTATAACAATCTTACAGAAAGCTTACTCGTCTAGACTCAGAAAATTCAAACATAATGAAATCACTAACAAATCAGATCATGAATTACCAAACATGCTACAAATTTCTCTGTAATGATCATTAAATCACTTCTTAGGGCTTTAGGATTATACATGCATCCGTCGTCAGCTCGCTGATGTTGTATCGATCTCAGTTCACCGACCCCTCCTCGAGTCGACACTACCTCTGAAATTTCCTGGCACCAAAGTGCCCTAGAAAATGACTAGAAACCTAAGGTATATGGCTAGAACTCTCTCTGAAAAAAGCGATGTACGAAACAAAAGAAATCAGCTTCCATTTATAGGCTACATCCGGACTAGTTCAGAAAATTCGAATCAATCTTATCTTCCATGTGTCATAATATCATTTTTCTAGTTGAATTTCTCGGGATAATGTAATCTGAAGTTGATTGGGCTGTCCATTTTAAATCTGGTGGATTTTAACAGGTTGATCCCGAATTATCAATTCCTTAATAAAGATTTTTAACAACTCTTTGTTTATCTCTTAATTAGTACTTCATTCAAAATAAGGATTCAGGTCATTACATTGCCAACACTTGGACTAAGTCTTCTATTTATCTTGAAAAGTTGCATTAAGATCAAAAGCAAGCTTGTTACAGATCAGGTTTAGGCTTTGACTATAATGATTGCAGCTATTCCAAAACAATTACTCTATTGAGTCTGAGAAAGAAAATCTAAATTAGTAGATTATATCAGATCCAACACCATATATGAATATTTAAAGCTTGAAATTAAAATCAATCAACTTGTTTATCAGAATAAAAATCACTGACTTGGATATGTACAACCTGAGAGTTCAAAGTCAGGATGAATAGAAAATAGACTCAACAATAATGATTATGGTTCTCCTTCCAAATCAAGCTAGTCTGATAAGAGTCACATCAGAAGGAATTCTTTGAGATTCAAACATAATAATTACTCAAATGTATACCAGTTCAGAAGATATGGAAGTCAGCTGATCAGAATGGAAGTTCTAAACAAAGTTTTGTTAAGAACACACCATACAACACTAGTAATATTTCATCACAATCACACGTCTCATTTAAAGACACAATGGAAGATCTAACAATATAAATTAGGGGTGGTTCTCAAAAGGATTAATCTACAATGGACCCAAATATATGTGGGTACCAAAGTCATTCTTAATATGTGATTACTGGTAAATCTGATCGAACTTTTGAATAAATCAATCTTGTACTTGGAAAGTGGAAGTTCAAGACACATGATAAGAAATAATAAATTGCTAACTGAAACTATTAAATATCAAGGCCCCATAATAACTTTCGGAGAGGATTCAAATTGTAAAACTATGGAAAAGTGTAAGATTATTCATGATAATATTTTTACCCAAAAAAATTATTTTTAGTTGAAAATTTATGTTATAATTAAATTAGTGTAAGTTATTTATGTGATAATGGATATAATATATAATTGAAAAATACACTTGCACTGTTAAGAGTTCTGAAGAATCGTGTGCTGAGATGAACATCTTAGTAGCCGGTATACACAAGATTGACTTCTCGAAAGACAAGATTTGTTCAGCATGTAAGATGAGAAATCAAGTTAAATCGACTTTCAAGAACAGATGATATATTGACTCAGCTCGATGCTTGAAACTACATCGTTTGGACATGTTTGGTCCTATATCAGTGAGGAGCTCAAGGTGAATGATGTAAACCTTTGTGATTATTGATGATTTCTCAAGATTTACGTGTGTCATATTCTTCAATACAAAAGGCTAGACCAGTTCTCAACTAATAAAGATCCTAAAGAGTCTATAAAATGAGAAGGCCATAGTGGTTGACCATATCAGAAGTGATCGAAGAGTTGAGTTTACCAACAGGTTTATTGAAACTAATATGGAAGATAATGGAATCAAGCATGAGTTCTCAGCTACAAGATCACCTCATCATAACAGTGTTGCTGAGAGACAAAAAAAATTGTGACGATCCATACGCATAACACAATAACATAATTCGTTTGATCAAACTAACACCACAACTATAAGGTCCAAAATACGATAACGTAATCCAAATGCATGCAAATCTAGGGACATGATAAAATGCCTTAATAAATTATTTCAACTCCATTAAATGTATGTTTTAAAGCAATTTTATATGTTTAAGTAGAAATTTTTATCTAATTGCTTAAAATAAGGCTCTTCGCATTTTTCAATGCTTGTAAGAGAAACGAAGACCAGTGACTAGTTAAGGAAAAAAATTATTAAATAATTATTTAACATATGATGTAATTATTATGTTATTTTTTAAAAATAGCTATGATATTTTTGCATGTCGTGCCATATTTTAAGTCGGTAATCGATTTTTTGCAAAGTTATGGACTTTCGAGGGCTTTGGTAATATTTTTGAAAAATTATCAAAATGAAATATTTTACGTACGCTTCTTTGGGCCTAATGGGCATGTTTTAGTAGAATTTTTTAGCAAGGATCACTACCCTTTAATATTTTAAATTTTGGCCCATTCTTTCATTTATTTTTTCATCATCTACACGCTCAAAATCCTACTTCCCTCCCACACCCCCTCATGGCAGCAACTACACACAGAGCATAAATATTTGGCCAGTTGTACAAGGAGATTTCATAAGGAATGTTTTCCCGCCCCTCCGGTGTTCGTCTATCGCATCATTTGTGTAGTTTTTCAAGTGTTTAGAAGTAAACACACCATATACCTTCGTTTTCTCATCTTTCACAACATATGACGTAATCTTGATTGATCTTGCATGAGATATGTAAGATCTACTGATTTATGTACGTTTTGAAAGGTTATGCATGGAAAAAAAATTTCCTTCCTTTGAGGCTCACGTTTTTGCCACATGTACTGAATTATGAACTTCTACAGTTGACACCGAATATGTCGTTCGAAGAAAAGCTTTCTCTGATTCTGGATAGGAAAAAAGGAGACTCAAGAACAAAGTAATTCAGATGGTTAAGGTCAAGTGGCTAAATCACTCAGAAACGGAAGCTACTTGGGAGACTGAGACTGAGATGAGGATTCGCTACCCATAGTTATTTGGTGAGTTTCAAATTTCGAGGACGAAATCTTAATTAAGGGGAGGAGAAATTGTAAGGTCGAAAATGCGATAACGTAATCCAACTGCATGCAAATATAGAGAAATAATAAAATGCCTAATTAAATTATTTTAAATTCATTAAATGTATGTGTAAAAGCATGTTTATATGTTTAATTAAAAAGTTTTATCTGATTGCATAAAATAGGGCTTTTAGCATTTTTCGATTCTTGTATGATTAACGAAGACCGTTGACTAGTAAAGGAAAATGTTTTTATTAAATAATTTTTTAAAATTATTTAACATATGATGTAATTAGTATGTGATTTTGAAAAATAGGGATTTTAGTATATTTTTTTGTCGAGACATATTTTAAACCGATTATTGATTTTTTTCCAAGTTAAGGACTTTCGAGGGCTCGAGTAATATTTTGAAAACTTATCAAAACAAAATATTTTACGTACGCTTCTTTGGGCCTGACGGGCCTATTTTAGTAGGATTTTGGGTTAGGATCACTAAACATTAATATTTTAAATTTTGGACCATTCTTCCATTTATTTTTTCATCATATACAAGCTCAAAACCCTATTTCCCTCCCCCACTTCCTCACGGAAGCATACACGTAGCAGAAATATTTTGTCGTTTTTTGAGGATATTTGATAAGGAACATCGCCTCATCCCTCCGGTGTTCGTATCTTGCATCGTTTATGTAGTTTGGCCATGGTGCAGACCCTGGTGGGTCTGAGTCGTGGTCGAGGATGGCTCAAGCATGGCTGGTCAAAACCTAGGGGCAGATTGTGAAGCTGGGATTGAAGGGGGTTCGATTGGTGAATTTTTGGTTGAACATTGCACGTCCTCGTGCATGGGGGTGTCTCCAGGGTCTATGTCAGTCCAGGAGGGTTCAATCAAGTCTTAGGTGGGTAAATTTGAGGCTACTAAAAGCTATGGTTTTCGGCCCTTAAGTACAAAATTTTTCCAGCAGAGCTCAAGTGGTTTTTGAAGGTCTTAAAATTTTCTTATTTATGTTGTTTAAGGTCTGGTAAGGTACTGGTAAGCCATGATTAAAGTTTGGTTCAGTTTCAGGTTGCTTTAGGTTAAAATCGGGGTTCTGGTTCAAATTTAAAAATGAATTATGAAACTTAGCAAATGGGCTTGGATCTATGTCTAAGAAATGATTTAAAAGTGTTTTTAAGTAGTATTTGTTAGCTCGGATGGATTCGTTGAATTTATAAAGTGCAGAAGTAAAATGGTCAAGTTAGGGTTTCTAGGGCAAAATGGTCATTTTGCACCTGAATTAATTTAGAAGTCCTGTTCAGTGTCCTGATAACTAAAAGTTTATTTTAAAAATTTTTATTTTGAATGAATATGGATTTTTATGTAAATTGTTAAAGTATACGTTGCATGCTTGTTTCAAGAAAATGTTATATGCATGAATTTTTATAAGTGATGGATATGATAAAATGTTTTGAAGGAGATGATTTGATCGTGACTAATATGAATACCAATATGAAATCATACGATGACATATAAGGCCAAGGCTCAGTTGACGGGTGAGAGTGTCGCTGATGTCCCAACCGCCTGGTACCATGATAATACGTAAGATTGATCAATCGAAAAACAGTTGATACAAAAATCACAATTAATGATCTGAATTAATATAAGGGGAAAACATATATATATATATATATATGATGGCAGTGAATGAATATGTTTATGCTTAAGAAAAATTATGAAGTTATGTTAATTTCAGTAATTTTAGCTCTTGTTTGATATGTATATGTATTTTTCTAGCTTAGTTAAGGTGTATTGAGTCTTAAGACTTACTAGATGTGATTGATGCAGGTGAGCATGAATTTGAGGAGACATAATGTGCAGATGACTGATTTGGCTGAGCTGGTGGAGCATGAGAAGCCGAGGACCTTATGTTTTTTCCGCATATGATCTTTGAAGGCATGTTTAGATACCATTTTAAACAGTTTATGATTTTAATTCTTTTAAATAGTTTATGATTTTAATGTGTTTATGGTTCAATATATTTTAGCATTTTGCATGATTATTTTGTTTTTACACTATAGATGTGTGGGATGGTTCATTTCTATGAATTTAAATGCAGTGATTTATTCGGTAGTCGGATTTATTTTTAAAAGCATGTTTTGAATTTTTATATGTAGTGGTGTATGTATATGCTTCGGCTGATTGCTATATTTTTTTAAAAAAAAAATTCCAATAGATGTTTAGGGATGTTTCAACAACGCTTGGTCGGCAAGGATCACCGCAGTCTTGGACTGGATATCCACTACCAATCAAAAGATAATCATAAGATAAGTTGGAAAGGTCCTCGGACACGTTCTATAACTTCTAGACCCATACATCTATAATTTAGCCACAGACAACTTGTATACCTCGAAAATAATATTTTTGCACGTTATATTTATTTACTAATGCGTGGACCTCGTTGGATGGACCCCAGGTATGCTGCCCCAACTTAAAACTTACAACTCAAAACGGCCCATAAACTTGCATCTTACTCATTTGAATCTCGAATTAAATAAAATGACTTACGACTTACCAAATGACTCGGGTCTCGAATCACCATTAAAACATCCAAACCTACTATCTAGACCCTTAGGATCCCCCCTCGAACAGCCCAAACCATCCCACACAAGCCATGCAACTCGAGACTCATCTTATGCTCTATTCGGCAAAATTTTGACACGTTTGGGTTTTTACAGCTCTAAACAAACCACAGCTCGGTCCAGCCCTTAACCATGCCCTAGAATATCACCTTAGACCATAAAAAATCCACTTATACAGCCCTTACCAACTCAGGTCGCACGCAAAAGCCGTAGATCATACAAGCCATGGCAGTGTCTATCATGGGTTCCATGTGTGCTGTTGTCACTTCGTACTTACAACGACATTCCTACCTGACCAGACCATAGCTGTCCAAGACCAGGCTTACATTAACACCATAAGACATGGTCCAGACCCTAGCCAAGATTTTCCAACCCATCCCTACCATTGAACCAATAGGCCGAACGAAAACAGAAACCCACATGCGCGATCGACAGCAGCTACACTCCTTGCTTCCTATGTGAGACCAGCCCACTTCTGACCTTACAAGGACTGATAAACAACATCTAAACACATCGTGATACACTCCAATACACAACAGCAACAGGCTGGACGATCCACATGAAGCCTACGCATAAAAAAACTAATGGAAACTTGAAGAAAATCGAGCAAAAAATTTCAGCATGCATAAACGATTTTGATTCAAATCACTCATGTAAGGAATCTTTTTTCAGGTATATTTATTATCAAATAAGAATATATATTAAGATTTATGCATAAAAAAGATTTAAAACATGCATTTGCGTTAAAACGCTCGAATAAACGAATACCAGCGCGAGGGAATTTAGAGGATAAACGGAGGACAATTGCTAGACTTTTTCCTGCCAAAAAATTGTGAGCATTCACCAAAATATTGTAAGTAGATGTGTGGAGAAGTGGATAAGGCTACTTGGAGGACAAAACCCCAGCTTTTCATGTTTTTATGTGTGTATTCGAGTTTGTGTGTGTGAGTTGTGTGGTGTTTTTTTTTAGGCTTAAAGCCTCTTACCAGATTAGGATTAAATAATTCAGCCTGAATCATAGTCTGAGATCAAAGACATAAAAAAATTTAAGATTCCTTATTAGAAATAATAGAGTCCTTCTTATGTGAATAACCTATACAATTTTTGGTTCCCTACTTTTTCTATTTCTCTTTCTGATCCAAATATCATAAAAGTACTCACTTTAAATATAAAGACTGAGGGTTTTGATATGATAGATAGAACAAAAAAAATTCTATCATATAGAATTTGTTATAAGGTTATGAATTCAATCATTTCTAATTTTATAATTGATTATAATCAAATTAGTTCTAAGAGAGGAGAAACTACTCTAATTATAACTGACATTAATAAAATGAATATTATGATTGCTAAAACAATTAACTGGAATCAGGTTACTCTTCTAGAAATCTGGAAAAAGGATAATATTTTTACTTCTCTTAAAGAATAAAATAGAAAATTAGAAAGTATTATCCAGTATGTAGAGCACAAAATCAGTACACGTAAAACTCATTCATTTATTTAAATTGTTAAATTATTTATTTAAATTTTTAAATGATTTTAGCGATGCATGATTTATGATCTTTTCATTATTATAAATTATTATATGTTTAATTGATGCACGTTAAAATGTTTTCTTGAGTTTTATGTTTCAGGCGAATATTCAATGCGGGATCGAGAAAAAGAGACCGGAGGTGATTTAGGCGATTTTGACAAAATGTGGTATTTTATTTCAAGTCAAGATATTTGGTATTTTAAAAGATTTATGAAATTTTATGCATTTTAAAACCTAATTTAATTTATTAGGTGATTTTAAGATTTTAAACTTCGTTTATCACGTGTATTTCATTTTTTTAATTAGGGGATTTTAGTAAATTTGGTATTTGATTGGTATTTTAATTAGCATGTTAATTAATTTATTAAGAAATATTTCCCCTGATTAACTACACACACACGTTACACACACATACACACACACTAAGCGGCTACACACACTCACACACACAATTTTCTTATATTTCATTTCATTTTGAGAGAAAATGGTAGGGTTCTTAGAGTTTCCAGTAGCCAACCCCTCCCCTTCGAAGTATTTCAGCAGTCAGTCGATTTTTTTAGCAGCAAAATCGTGCCTCAAGTCGCCCGGATCACTTCTCGCACTGCCTCGTTTCAGTATTCATCATATCGTAAGTTTTAAAGATTAAATGCGTGTATATTCTTTTATTTTTGCAGCGATCTTGTCTTAGTAAGTGTTTTGATGCGTATTATATGCAAAATCCGTGTATGTTGTGCAAAATGTTTGAAGCGATTTTTGGATCAAAATTTTAGATCTCAAAACCGAGTCTGCTGTCATTTAGAGTACTGTGAATTTTCGGTCAACTTTCTTGAAACACTTTCAACATGTAAAACGTAGTAATTTTTTATACCTTTGATTGGACAGTAAATTCGTAATTTTTGGACCAGAAACGAGTGCTTTATGATCATTCTCGTGTGACTGTACAAATTGTGACGTTTTAAAAATAAGTTCATGTTCCTTGAGTTTATCTGGTTGTAGGCTTCGTTGAGAATCGCCGAGTGTTCATTGCTGCGTAAGTTGTCTCATGTGTTGGGATCAGTCATATTTCGGTGTTTCATTTCAAGTCGGGATGGGTTTGGTTGCATTAGAAGGCATAGGGAAGTGAATGGGTAGACGATGACATTTTGAGGTTTGGTTAGCGCTGGGTTAGCGCCGCAGCGCTGCACTAGGAGCGCTGCCGCTTCGCATTATGCAGCGCCTAGGCGCTATAGGAGCTGCAGCGCTAATCCTCAGCACCTAGGTGCTGTGAAATGTCTACAACTTGTTTTTTGTTAAAAAGTACTACAAATTTTTTTTCCCCTCCATTAATTCGGCCGAAATACTCATATTTATTGTAAAATATTTTGCAACTTTTTAAAATAAAGCAACCAACCTTATTTAAAATCCAAAGGAAAAAGTAGTAGAACATAAAATCGTCAAACATTTTATCAATCCTAAAAGAAATATTTAAAAATAAAGCCAATACTAACAACCTCTCAAAAGCATAAATAAAAAGTCGTAAAATTCATTAAAATAAATCATAAGTGCAGAAAGATAAGCGTTGGTCCTCGGATTATGTGCACCTTTAGTCCATCAAAATCAACCATCTAGACCTCAATTATCATTATTATCATAATCATCTGCATCAATCACACTTAGTAAGTCTAAAGACTCAGCAAACCATAATCTTGATAACAAATAATACATATATAGATCACATGTAACAGTGAAAATACTTTTACTTAAAATAACATTTTCATAATCATGCATAACCTTAAACATAAAAAATTTTCATAAACATTTCATATCATCGTATACTTATTCATATTCATCATAAACATATTCGTATTCATCATATTCTTATACGTATTCATTTTCATTGAATACAGATCGTTAATTGTGACTTTCGTATTCGTATTCGTATTGGGGAGATGGATCCATCTACATTTAACCACTGTACTGGGTGGCGGGGACATCAGCGACACTCTCACCTGTCAACTGAGCCTTGAACTACGTATTAACATATCATTGTATCAGTGTATTAGTCGCAATTACTTCACTTCCTTCAACATTTCATATTTTCATCACTTATAAAAATTAAACATGCATATAACATTTTTCTTTTAAATCAAGCATGCAACATGTCTTTTAACGTTGTCGTGCATCATAAAATTTCATAAACATGAAACATAATCAAATTTACATACAAAACAGCATTCAGGACACTGGCATGACGTTTACTAATTTTCGGGTGTAAAATTATCGTTTTACCCCTAGACGTAAAATTTCACGATTTTGACATTTTCTTGATTTCGTTGACTCTAGACCATCCCAAATAATAATTTTGCATTACGTTAATTTTCCAGTATTTTTATTTAGCTTAAAATCTAGACTTTTTAATTATTCATTAATTGTTAATTCTTAATGCGTTTTAATCCCGAATTAAATCAAAATTTAATATAAAATTCTCAATTTAAAAACTTAGACTTTTATTAATATTTCATCCTCGTGAACTATGACTCGATCTCCGTGAGCCACATTTCAATTTTTAAACCAAATAAAACCCTAATTCTCGAACCCAAGCACTACCCTCGAACCAACATTGGTTTTTCATCGAGCCATCTACTAACCAGCCCAAGCCAACTTCGAACCAGCCCTTCCCTGGACCCTCGTGAACCCTTATCACCCCTAGGAATCGACCCCAAGCCCCAACCGAAGCCACACAATCGGAAAAGCAGCTGCGGCCGAGACTACCCTCTATATAGGCCTCTACGAATCGTGCCTAGGACTCCAGCGATAGGACCAGCCCCTAAACAAGCCCCTTGTACACCCTCTTAGGATCCTAAGGACTTGACCTAGCCCAGCTTGAAGCCCCCTGGCCGAGCCCTTTTTCCAGCGTGCTTCTGCACGAGAACAACCCTTCTCGATGGCTCTCGGGTGGAGTCCTAGCTTTCTAGGACTCCTCCCCAGTCATGACTCTCGAGTCCTAGCATGGCTAGGACTCCTTCCCTGACTAAGACCATGACCCAAGCCAAGCCATGCAAAACCTAACCCCTTAAACTCGAACCTTGATCACGAACCAAGAAAATGGTTCCAGCTTGTTTGTTCCTTGTGCGCAACGTGTTTGTGTGTCTTAGGACTCCATAAAATCGTATAAAACATGCCATTTTTAGTCCTATACATGGCAGCCCCTTCATGTACAGTTATATCATGATTTTGGATAAAAACAACATGCTTTAAAATTCATATTTGCATAAAAACAAAAATACATCAAAGTGCATTTTTTTTCATGCAATTCATATACAAATTCATATTATGGAGTGATGGATGAGTAAAGGAAAGAATATGGCGTGCCTTTGCGTAATTTACGCATGAATAAACGTTGACGATTGTGAAGAACGACGACGAACAACCTTGTCTTGAAAACCCTTGGAAGAATTCGAAACTTTCCTCTTGTTTTCTAAGGTGTGTGCCGTGAGTTTTAGAGAAAAGGGTTCTAATAATTTTTGGGGGCGAGGGACGTGTGATGTGTTTTAATTATGGGGTGGGTTTAGCTTAATTATACCAATTAAATTGTGTGTGCAAGCTTAGGGCCCATTAGTATCGTATAATAGGCTCATTAGTGCTTAATAAAATTATTTTGTTAAATAAAGTTTGTGAAATTATTAGTTGGGTTGTCGAAACATTTGTATTTTTGTTGAAAATCAAACACCGATAAAAGTTACGTCCCGTCATATAAAATCACCTCAAAACTCTTTATTTTCAAAAATAAGAAAAAGCATCAACCATATTTTAAGTAATTAAAAACAATTATTTAATAAAATTATTTTCCATTTTTAAGCCATCGGTCTCCGTTCCTCGATCGCAACTCGAATAACCCTTAAATACATTTTAATGCATTTAATTATAGAACTACTAAAACATCTTATAAACATATCACATAATCAATTTACCAAATAAAATCAATTAAGTAGCTATTTTCCGTATTCCCTAGATTTGCATGCAGTTGGATTACGTCTTCTTAATTTTGGACCTAACATGCTGGTTCAAGGGCCTTCGAGCTTCAGGTTTAGATTCTATTGCTTCATTTGGGTATTAATACGTCGTTATGTCCAAGCTTGATGAGGGTTATACTAGGAGTTACGAGTCTTGAATGTGAATCTATGAGTCATGGTTTAAACGGGGTTCGAGTTTTCCATTGCTTGGGAAATGTTCATACTTCCCATCAGGATTTGGTTCAGGGTTCGATGTCATGGTTTATTATGGTGTTTAACATGGTCAAGTCTCGATTGGTCTAGAAATTCATAATTTATTTATTTACTTCGGTGGTGAATTGATTGGTATGATTTAGTTATCAAATTTGAGTTGAAATACGTTTTAGCATGTGCAGCAGTATCCCAAGCAAGATCCAACAAATCCCTCAACGCTGTGTAAGTATGTTTGATGTGCCAAAAAATATATATTATGTTTTTGAGGTATGCTATTTGTCTTGCGACCAAATATGAACGGGTTTGGAAGCTGTAGAACGTATCCGGGGACCTCTCCACCCCTGTAAAGTATGACTGGGTTTGGATCAGGATTGAAAAGCGGTAAAATATGACCAGAGACCAATTCACCCAGTAAAGTATGACCGGGGATCTTATGTATGTGGTAGTGTATCTCTGCCAGCCTAGTACTATGGTTTAGTCTTATCAAGCACATTATATATGGGTCACTTGCTTTGAAACATATATTTACGCAAAAATGATGATGATGATGCATGTTTAAGTATGTATGATGCAAGTACGTTTATGAAAATGTTTATGATATGATGGCACTTCTATGTTATGCAAGTTTGTTCAAAGTTAAGTTATGTATGTGCTACTTTTAATGCATGTAGATTTTATTACGTATTTTTCGTTATTCTCAGTTTATACATGCTTAGACAGCTTAGTCCTTAGACTCACTAGACTTGATCGATGCATGTGAGGACGAGGTTGAGGAGACGAGAGGCGCAGACCAGTGAGATGGCTTGGATTGGGTGGAGGACTAATCTGATGACGGCTTAAGTTTCAAGAAATTTTTATTCATGATGACTCATACTCTGATTTTAACGAATTACTTTATGATGTTTTAAATAAGTACTTGTTACAAGTTGTTTGCAATTTTTAAATATTTGTTCAGGCATTTTAATTATTGGGCATTTTGAATGAGAATTTCTTATTTAAGAAAAAATTTTATTTTCCGCAAATTTTAAGTATTTTTAAAAGTACAGTAAGATTGAGGAGACAAGAGGCGGAGACCAGTGAGATGACTCGGATTGAGCGGAGGACTAACCCGAGGACCGCTTAAGTCTCAAGAAAATTTTTATACATGTTGAACTCGTACTCTGATTTTAACGAATTACTTTATGATGTTTTAAACAAGTACTTTTTAGTTGTTCACAATTTCAAATATTTGTTCAGAAATTTTTATTATTTGGCATTTTGAATGAGAATTTCTTATTTGAGAAAAAAATTTATTTTCCGCAAATTTTAAGTATGTTTAAAAGTACGGTACGTTACAATTGGTATGAGAGCAGTTTTCTTGTAAAGGGTTATGTCTACTGCCGGTTGTGAGAAGCTCGCGGAGTCACGTCTCAAGTCTGTAAGTTTTATAGTTTTAAAATTCTTTCATGTAGTAAGCATTAAAGTCATGATTTCATCATGTACATGTTTAAATTTGATTTATGTGCATCTTATGCTATGGGTATTATATTCTTGCATGTTGGTTTACGTGTTGGGTAAAATTTGGAACTGTATGCCTTCTCAACATATGATTGCACGAGGAACAAGTGAACATAACAGAGAGGCTCGGGATGAGGCTGGGGCCACTCCTCATCGCTCACCGCCAGATATTCAGGCACAGATGCTTGCTGGGATGACTTAGTTCTTCGCACAGTTTGCGGGGAGCAATGTTATACAGGGGCGAGTCCCAAGCCAGAGGCAGTGTATGAGAGGTTGAGGAGGATGGTCCAAAAAGATTTATTGGGGACTAATGGCCCGATGATAGCTGAGGGATGGATTAAGTCCATCGAAGTGATTTTCGCTTTCATGGAGTTGCAGGATGCAGACAGAGTTAAATGTGCCACTTTTCTATTGACTGGGGACGCTAGATTGTGGTGCCGCATCTGTGTCAGTGAACTTGCAAACTCTATCTTGGGATTGTTTTAAGCAGGTCTTCTACTCCAAGTAATTCACTAGGGAGGCACACTCCCGTCTGATTAGGGAGTTTATGACTTGCTATAGGGAGACGGCAGCGTGGCGGATTTTGTGAGGACATTTGACAGAGGGTGTCACTTCGTGCCCCTAATTGCTAATGATGCCTGGGATAAACTGATGTATTTTCTTGATGGTTTACGGCCGATCTTGCGCCGTGATGTTAGAGTTGCTGGTCCTACCACCTATGTCGTTGCTATATCTAGAGCCTTGGCGGCTGAACAGGACAAGAAATACATTGAGAATGATAGACAAGGCAAGAGGCTCTATCAGGCACCGTAGCGACAACATTTCAAGAGACCTTTCTAGGGGCAGCGGGGAAAGAGGTCATTTCAAGGACCGCAAAAGGAAAATGTCCTATTCCTCAAAAGAAGGCTCCTCAAAAACCGGAGTACCCAATGGACCCGGAGTGCAACCGTCAGCACATGGGCCAGTGTTTACGGGGTTCTGGCAACTGCATAAAGTGCGAGCCAGTGATCATATCCTGAGGGACTGCCTGCAGTGGAGGCAGTCAAACCAGGGGAGAGTGTTCGACATGCATACCGAGGAGGCGAACTCAGACACGACTCTACTTCTAGGTAAACTATTTAATTCAGCATAGTATTTCTTTTGGTCATGCATGCTTCAAAAAAATTTCTTGGGTATATTAGCATGTTGTTTTTGTATTTGGGAGACTTTGGATAGAAATTTCCAACTACGCATGAGGCTAAGATTAGTATTTTTGGGTATAATTTTATGTGTTGTGCTAACGTCCTTCAGGAAACTTTTTCATAAAGAATGTGGCCACGAAAGCTTTGTTAGATTCCGGGGCCACTCACTCTTTTATCTCGAAGACATTCGCTAATTATTTGAGTGTCAAATCCATTGTACTCGAGGTGAACTACTCCATGACAGTCCCATCTGGGGAAGAGTTATCAGCTACTAGCTTGGTCTGAGATATCGATCTTGAACTACAGGGCCACCTAGTTTATGCCAACCTGATTGTGTCGCCCATGCCAAAATTTGATGTCATTTTGGGTATGGACTGGCTGACGAAGAAATGAGTTCTAATTTATTTTCAGAAAAGATCAGTGTTGGTAAGACCATTGGGCATGGAGCAATTTCTTTTTGAGCAAGACAGGTGGAGAAATTTCCCTCGCATGATCCATTGCATGCAGGCATAGAGACTTATGCATAAGGGGTGTCAAGCATTCTTGGCCAGTATTATTTCAGCAACTGACGCACCCACCCTATCGATATCTGATGTACCAGTTGTCAGAGATTTTCCTGACGTTTTTCCAGATTACGTAAAAGGTCTTCCACTAGAGAGAGAGGTGGAGTTTGCCATTGAAAATGTGCCAACAACATTGCCAATCTCTAAGGCACCATACCTTTTGGCCCCAGCAGAGAGTTAGAGCTCAAGCAGCAAATCCAGGAGCTCTTTGACAAAGAATTCATCCGTCCTAGTTTCTCACCATGGGGCGCACCAGTACTCTTCATAAAGAAGAAAGATGGGAGCATGAGGTTGTGCATCGATTATCGATAATTGAACAAGGTAACGATCAAGAACAAATACCCATTACCAAGGATCGAGGACTTATTCGATCAGTTGCAGGGAGCTACAGTGTTCTCTAAGATAGATCTACGTTCTGGGTATCATCAACTGAAGGTAAAAGATGCAGATATTCATATGACAAACTTCAGAACTAGATATGGGCATTACGAGTTCTTAGTTATGTCATTCGGACTGACGAATGCTCCAGAAATTTTTATGGACCTAATGAATCGAGTATTTCAGCCCTACCTAGATTAGTTCGTTACAGTATTCATTGACGAAATTCTTATATACTCGAAGAGCCATGAGGAACACAGTCATCATTTGGATATAGTTTTGCAAGTCTTGTAGAGTTGCAAGTTGTTAGCAAAATTCAGTAAGTGTGAATTCGGGTTGGAGATAGTAGCATTTTCGGGACATATCATATCTAGCAGTGGCATTGAGGTTGATCCAGCTAAAGTGGCAGCAGTCAGAGAATGGGTTAATCCAATGAATGCGTCAGAGATCCATAGTTTCCTAGGCTTGGTAGACTACTACATGAAATTTATTCAGGGGTTTTCTTCGATTGCTGTGCCACTTACTTCATTGACTAAGAAAAATACTAAATTTGTATGGAGTGATGAATTTTAGAATAGCTTCGATACTCTGAAAGCAAGCTCTTATCACAGCGCCAGTTTTAGCCATGCCGTCAGGGCAAGGAAATTTGTTGTTGTACACCGATTAATCTAATCTCGGTTTAGACACAGTATTGATGCAGCATGGTGGGGTTATAGCTTATGCCTCCAGACAGTTAAAGGTTCATGAGAAGAACTACCCGACTCATGATCTCGAGTTAGCTACCATTGTCTTTTTGTTAAAGATATGGAGACATTATTTGTGCGACGAGAAAATCCAAAGAGTCTCAAGTACTACTTCACGTAGAAAAAGCTAAATATGAGACAAAGACGGTGGTTGGATTTGGTAAAAGGCTTAGATTGTGAAATTAGCTACCATACAGGGAAAGCTAATGTTGTGGCAGATGCTTTGAGAATGAAAGTAGCAGTCATAGAACAGCTATCAGCGTAGAGATCTCTTCAGTCTGAGATTCAGAGGTTTGGCTTAGAAGTTTATCCCTCAACGCTATGTAAGTATGTTCGACGTGCAAAAGAAAATTTTTTATGTTTTTTATGTATGCTAATTTTCTAGTGACCAATTATGAAAGGGTTTGGAAGCCAGAGAATGTGTCCGGGGACTTCTCCACCCCGGTAAAGTATGAACGGGTTTTGATCAGGATTGAAAAGTGATAAAGTATGACCAAGGACCAATCCACCCGGTAAAGTATGACCGGGGATCTTATGTATGTGGTAGTGAACATCCCTGCCAGCCAAGTACTATGGTTTAGTCTGATCAGGCGCATTATGTATGGGTCACTTCCTTTGAAACATATTTTTACGCAAAATGATGATGATGATGCATATTTAAGTTTGTATGATGCAAGTATGTTTATAAAAAGTTTATAAAATGATGGCACGTCTATGTTATGCAAGTATGTTCAAAGTTAAGTTATGTATATGTTACTTTTAATGCATGTGGATTTTATTACGTATTATTCATTATTCTTAGTTTATACATGCTGAGTCTTTAAACTCACTAAAATTGATCGATTTAGGTGAGGACGAGGTTGAGGAGACGAGAGGCAGAGACCAGTGAGATGGCTCGGACTGGGCGGAGGACTAACCCGAGGACCGCTTAAGATTCAAGAAAATTTTTATGCATGATGAACTCATATTCTGATTTTAACGAATTACTTTAAGATGTTTTAAACTAGTATTTTTTGCTAGTTATTTACAATTTCGAATATTTGTTTAGGCATTTTAATTATTTGGCATTTTGAATGAGAATTTCTTATTTAAGAAAAAATTTTATTTTTCGCAAATTTTAAGCATGTTTGAAAGTACGGTATGTTACACAGTATGTGGATGGTGATGTTGGAATAAAGTTCTCATCTCAAAGACATCTACGTCTTAAATTATACGAGATTCTTCTATATCTATAACTAGATTTTGATAATATAACTATATATGTTGTTCAAAAACCCAATGAACTCATTTCTCAACCTGAATATAAGGTTGATCTTTCTGAAACTAGTAATTTAAGATTTCAAAAAAGTTATTCTGTCAATAATAAAACTTCTAATTCCCCAACATTTTCTGATATGGATTATAATATGGTCATTAGTAATGACCATTTTATTCAAAAAATTTTAAATAAAATTTAAAATCAAAATAATAAAAATGATTTTAAGTTACATAAAACCAAAACAATAATCATTATATTCTTTAAAATATAAATAATGGATAGAAAAAACTAAATCAAATATATATACATTTTTTCAAATGGAAAAAAAATTATATTTCCCAGAAAAAATAAAAAATTTCAGATGAATCTATTATAAATATTCCTGAATAAACATATAAAATATATGTTCATGAAACAGGAGAAGAATATTTTGAAGTCCATCATCTGTTTACTACTATACAAGTTAAAAAAGGAAATAAAGAAATCCATAAAGGAAATAAAAAAGTCAACACCGATTGATCTTCAAATTGAAGAAAAGAAAGAATATGTTCAATTTAATGGAGAATCTATTACTGAATGAAATATAGATGAAAAGTCTGAATATAAAATAAAATTTGTTATTAAAAAAATGTTAATATATTCTTTTGCCTCTAAAATAAAAGATAATAATGATGGACAAATTGCTCAAGCTATTATAACTGGTTTTACTGGTCAACTTCAAAGTTGGTGGTTTTTATTTTCCAAAGAAGCAAAAAATAAAATTCTTAGCTCTGCTATAATTGATTCTATGGGAAGAGAGGAATCAGATGTTGTAAATAAACTTATTTACATTATATTATCTCATTTTATTGGAGCCAATGAACTTCATAGTACTCAAGAACAATTGATGAATTTAAGATGTCCAACCTTATGTGAATTCAGATGGTATAAATATGTTTTTATGACAAAAGTTTTAACAAGAAATGATTGTAATGCAAATTTTTGGAAAGAAAATTTTATTTCAGGACTTCCTGTTCTTTTTGTAAACAGATTTAAAAATAGATTAAAAACTAAAACTCCAACAAATTCTATAAATTATAATTCACATACCTACAGAGATTTATCTACAGAAATAACTACAGAAAGAATAACTTTATTTAATGACATCAAGTTAAAAAGACAACTTGATATGCAAAAATAAGAAAATAAAAATATTATAAGAGATTTTGTGAAAATTAGGTTTTCAACCAATACAATATCCTAATTGGGAAAATAAAAGAACACAATTTTACTTTTAAAAAAAATATTATTCTAAATATAAAAATAAACTTAAAAAATATACCCCATAGTTTGTGTTAAGTAAATTGCCATTACGTGACCAAATTGTAGGCTAAGTGACAATGCCACCAAAAAGTAAAGTTCATGAGAGAGAGTCGTTTAAGGGCAAAGCACCAGTAACTGAAGGTCAAGGTAGTGTGCCACGACCTATAGATTACTTTGCTCAACTACTCAAACAAAAAGAAAAAGTCCATGGTGAGCAGATACAACAGCTACTGGAGATGCAACGAGCTAATCATGAGCAGGCACAAGCAACAAACCATGCTACCCAGACATGGGCCTGTTTAGACGGATGTATATTACCTAATTTAGACGCTTGAATCCTCCGAAATTTACGGGGAGCACTAATCCAGCAGTAGCAGATGAATGAATTAAAATTTGTGCTTTCTTGATGTTGACAAAACATGAGAGAATGTGGTGGGAAAGTGTAAAAGTGGCATTACTTGCGAAACCATTGACATGAGATATATTTAAGTCCATGTTTTACAACAAATATTTTAGTAAATATATGCGAGCAAAGAAGGCCATTGATTTCCTGAATTTGAAGCAATGGACAATGTAGATGATTTGATTATATACAACAGTTTGAAACTAGATTTCAATATGTCCCATATGTCGCTCAAGATGACACGATTAAGGACGAACATTTCATGCGAGGACTTCGCTCTGAAACCAAAAGAGATGTACGGATGTCAAAAGCTGCTAATTATGGTGAGATAGTGAATAAAGAACTTATGGCAGAGCAGGATGACCAGGAAATTGAAAAAAGATAGGCAGCTGTGAAGGCAACAATATTTTCGAAAGAGCCAAAGAGCAGGACAAGGAAAAAATGCTGATAGTAAAGGTATTCGACCAGAAGAGTCACGTGTCAAAGGTCCTATTCCGAGCAAGGATCGAAACACACCACCTTGTCCTAAGTGTGGTAAAGTTCATGTCGGTGAATGTATGCAAGGCACAACTGTCACGCCCCGTGTCCGAAGCGTCTGTGACATCCGGCATTGTTTAACAATTACTTGAAAACAATTAAACCTCGTATCGAAATGCCAAAAACCAGTCTTTTTCATAAATACAACATTGTCTTTTCATTTACAATAGAATAAAAATACATCAGAGTTGCAAATGCGAAAACTGAACAAAAGGAAAATAAAGTCTTGATTTCTTGTATCTTGCTCATCGGCTACCATCCCCAGAAGGCTTCTTGTTCCTCCACATTAAGTAGCTTTTCATTTTAATCTGAAATTTGTATGGGGTGAGTTTTTTGGGAATTACTCAGCAAGTGGGGGTCGATTTATTTTCCAATGATACATATAGAACTTAATCTTTAAAACATTTCTTTAACAAACTTTCAAATCTTATTACTTTTAACTCATCATAACAGAAACGAAACAAATATGAGACAGAGGTTATCAGACGATTCAGAGAAGTTCAGAAACAGATCAGAACAATTCAGAACAGAACAGATCGGATCAGACAGAACATTGTTACTCATCTCATTTCCATGGTCAAATTGTCCCCAAAATGTTAGTTCTCTAAGGGGTTAGGCCAGAACTCGGTTTTATACCCACCGGTGAGGGCTAGACGGAAATGGTTTTATACCCACCATTGGGGACCAGACATAATCACAATTCTCGTCCCATTTCAAATTGAATCTTAACAGTGTAACGAAGATTTCAGATTTTTATCGAACAGAACTATCAGAATTACAGATATCAGAATTTCAGACGGATACAGCGGAATCAACAAATTTCGAAGAACAGAAAGAGCATATAATCGATCGAAATTTTAAAAGACGGACATCATGTTGTTTTAAAAAATGAGGACACACATTCATGCATGTCATAACTTATATATTCAAGATTTAAAAATACAAACGAATATACATATCAAAAACCCACTTACAGTATTTTGAGGATAGAACCGAAATTTGTAGATGTTGACACGAAGTTTCCTCTCGGATTTCGGGCACCACTTCGACTTATAATTTGAAAAAACACTCTTATTATTTCAGCAGCACTATGTGTCACGCCCCGAAACTCGGGATTTGACACCGGCGTCGTTTAACAATCACACAATTGAAACAACCAGCCTCGTAGCATAGTATAAATCAAAATACCAGTTTATTAATCATAATCTCAAAAACCAAAGTCTTTACAACTGAAATAACTAATGAAATAAATGCGGAAACGTTTTTACATAAAACTTGAGTACCAAAATTCAGAAACCTCTTTACTAGAAACTCTCGAGATTAGAACAATTCACTAGCCCCAAAATTGTTCCGATTCTTCTTCTTCAATCTGCTCTTCGGATTTATCTGGGAAGGTTGTAAGGGGTGAGTATTTTGGGAAATACTCAGCAAGTGGGGGCCGTTCGAGTACAACAAAACAACATGCAATTTCGAAATATACATACAATGCAAACATAATTCTTATCACGTGCGCATCATTAACCCGACACTGAGATTAATCTACTTTCAATGATTTACTGATATCAGTCCCTAATTTTTACTCCTCTAAGGGGACGAGGCCGTATAGCGGTTATCTCCCCCACCGCGTAAGGGTACGTATGGTTGGGATTCCCACCCATATCAAGTTGAATTCTCACATTGTCAAAACATTTATTCATGCAAAATATCGTAACCAGAAGGGTGTAGAAGAAGAATTGTACTCGCCCGAATTTTTATAAAACCGAAAATATATGCATCGAAATTCAATAATTTAAAACAAGCCCACTTACCTTAAATTCTTGATGAAAAACGTAAAAAGGCTAGGGTTCTTCGAAATTCCTACTTCACTGGTTGGACGGCGGCAGGGCTTCGCTGCGCTCGAAAATTCCTAAGGAGACTAGAGCACAAATTTCGAAAATTTGGTGTGATATGTGGTGTGATTTTCGAGTCTACAGGGCCCTCCTATTTATAGGGGTTGGCTGCTATCGTGATCGAGTGATATCGCGTTTGAATCTGAATCAAATCTTTATCGAGAATCGTGATCTATCCGTGATATAAATTCGAAATCTAAATCTTTTATCTCTTAATTTTCGAAATTCTCAAATATATACACTGTAAATTTCGAATTCTAGGGATTTTATTATCCTTTGCCTGATTTTTATCCCGGCATCTCCATATCAACTCAAATCTTAGGCATTTATCTGCGAAATTTCAAATAATAATATACACGATATTATTATTCGCTCAATCTTGGTAAAATCTTACAAATCTCACATCCTCAAATGAGATAAATCCTGGTATCCAAAATATACTATCGTGATAAAACTTAAATGATAAAACTTAAAATTCTTGGATTTTACATCCCTCCCTCCTTATGGGAAGTTTCGTCCTCGAAACTTGGGTTGGCTTGGTCTCCGAAGAGGTACGGGTATTGGTCCCTCATCCTTTCTTCTAGCTCCTATGTGGCTTCTCTTTCCGTGTGGTTAGACCATTGTACCTTGACGTAGGGAATGATGCGTCGCCTTAGTACTTGGTCCTTGGTGTCCACAATTCTGATGAGAACTTCTTCGTATTTCAGCTCTTCTCCCAAGTTACTTTCGATCATGAGCGGTTCTGCTTCCAACACGTGGCTTGTGTCCGAGATGTATTTCCGTAGTTAGGACACGTGGAAAACGCTGTGAATTCTAGGCATGTTTGGTGGCAGCGCCAATCTGTATGCTAATGTGCCCACTTTTTCCAAAATCTCAAAGGGTCCCACATAACGAGGGTTCAGCTTCCCGGCTTTACTGAATCGGACCACTCCTTTCATAAGCGAGACTTTTACGTAGGCCTTCTCGCCGATATTGAATTCCACTGGCCTTCTTTTCAGATCTGCCCAACTCTTTTGTCGATCTTGAGCTGCCTTGAGTTTCTCTCGGACTACTGTAACCTTGCCTATTGTTATCTGTACGAGTTCGGGTCCTACTATTGCTTTTTCTCCCAGTTCATCCCAATATAAGGGTGATCGGCATTTTCTCCCATACAGGGCTTCGTATGGAGCCATCCCAATACTGCTGTGATAGCTGTTATTATAAGCAAACTCGATCAATGGTAGATGATTGCTCCAATTGCTACTGAATTCTAGAGCGCATGCTCGCAGCATGTCTTCCAGGGTTTGAATTGTTCTCTCGGTTTGGCCATCGGTTTGTGGGTGATAGGTCGTACTAAGAGTCACTTTAGTTCCCATGGCCCCCTGAAAGCTCTTCCAAAAACGTGAGACGAATCTTGGGTCTCTGTCAGACAGGATGCTCACTGGTACTCCATGAATTCGTACAATATTATCCATATACAGTGTAGCCAACTTGTCCAGATTATAGTTCATACGGACGGGTAGGAAGTGTGCAGATTTTGTCAGTCTATCTACAATTACCCATATTCCGTCTTGACCTTGCCTCGACTTTGGTAACCTCACCACAAAGTCCATGGAGATGTGTTCCCACTTCCACTCAGGTATCTCCAGCGGTTGCAATAATCCTCCAGGTTGTTGGTGCTCTCCTTTGACCTGTTAACACACTTGGCATTTAGAGACAAATTCTGCCACGTCTCTTTTCATTCCATTCCACCAAAAATTGCTTTTAAGATCTCTGTACATCTTCGTACTCTATGGATGGACTGAAAACTTGGATTTTTGTGCTTCTGACAGTATTTCTTGGCGAAGGTTATCGCATTCTGGTACACACAGTCGCCCTTTCATCCACAGGACTCCTTTGTCATCAGTTTGTAGATCTTGAGACTTTCCGCTTTCGACTTGTCCCCTAAGTTTCTTTAGCTCAGGGTCTCGATCCTGGTTTAACTTGACGGTCTCTTGCAGACATGGTCTCGCGGAGAGTGAAGCCAGAGTAATTTTGCTCTCATTTTTCCGACTCAGAGCATCCCACCTTGTTCGCTTTACCCGGGTGGTAACTGATTGTCAGGTCGTAATCCTTCAGGAGTTCGATCCACCGTCTTTGCCTCATGTTAAGTTCCTTTTGGGTGAACAGGTATTTGAGGCTCTTGTGATCTGTGAAAATTTCGCACTTGGCGCCATAGAGATAGTGCCTCCAAATTTTTAAGGCAAATACAACAGCTGCTAGCTCCAGATCATGCGTAGGGTAGTTCTGCTCGTGCAGGTTTCAACTGCCTTGATGTGAAGGCTATTACTCTTCCCTCTTGCATGAGTACGCATCCCAAACCTTCCTTAGATGTGTCGCTGTAGATGGTGAATTCCTTATCTTCAGTGGGTAATATTAGTACTGGCGTGGATGCGAGCTTTTCTTTTAATGTCTCAAAACTTTTCTCGCAACCTTCGTCCCAGACGAACTTGGAATTCTTCTGAATGAGTTTAGTCAGTGGTATGGCGATTGAGGAAAAACCTTCGACAAACTTTCTGTAATAACCTGCCAGTCCAAGAAAGCTCCTTATGTCTGTGGCATTCTTAGGTTTTGGCCACTCTGTAATTGCCTCGACTTTCTTGGGATCCACTGATACTCCTGCTTCAGAGATTACGTGTCCTAAAAAGGATACACTCTTTAACCAGAACTCACATTTCTTAAACTTAGCGTAGAGTTCCTTCTCTCTCAAGGTCTGAAGTGCAATGCGGAGATGCTCTTCGTGATCATGTTCGTTGGAAGAATAGACGAGGATGTCGTCAATAAATACTACTATGAACTGATCCAGGAATGGCTTGAAAACTCTGTTCATTAGGTCCATGAAGGCTGCAGGCGCGTTGGTCAGTCCAAAAGGCATCACTATGAACTCATAATGCCCATATCTTGTCCGAAAAGCTGTTTTGAGAATATCTTCAGCCCTGACCTTCCATTGGTAGTAGCATCTTCTCAGGTCAAGCTTGGAAAATGTTGTAACTTCTTTAAGTTGATTGAAAAGAATCGTCTCTCATTGGAAGAAGATATTTATTCTCGATTGTGATCTTATTGAGTTCTCTATAATCTATACACAATCTCATACTTCTGTCTTCCTTATTCACAATCAGTACTGGAGTTCCTTATGGAGACGTACCCAGTTGAAATTGCTTCTTGTCTGGCAATTCTTGGAGTTGTTCCTTTGGCTCTTGGAGTTCAGTTGGCGTCATTCGGTAAGGTGCTTTCGAAATTGGTGCTACAGCAGGGACCAGATTAATTTCGAACTCAACTTCGCGGTCCGGGACTATCCCTGGGAGTTTTCTAGAAAAACGTTCGGAAATTCTCGCATTATTAGGGTATCTTCTAGCTTGAGCTCAATTTTTTTTTCCTGCACTTCGTTCACCATTGCTAGGTAAATTTTATTTTTTTTTTGCCTGATTTAATGGCTTTCCAAGTCTGGGAAGCAGAAAGAATGTATTTCTGTCTCTTGGCATTGCCATGACACCTTATTTCTTCTTGGTTCGCGTTTCGGAGTTTGAATTTTTTTTTTCTTCTCATAAATAATTTATTGTCCCCAAATCAAATATTTCACCTTAAATCAGAAGCTTAAGTCAACTTATCTCAGATAAGTATAATCCCAATAATATAGGTCAATATTAATTGTTTCCTTAATAAAATTCCATAAAAATCCGATAAGCACTACAAGAAACGCGTTTAACGAGATTTTTCGAGATATTTTCCAAAAATGGAAAGTCTAGAGATAAACATATGGATTGAAAGAATTCGTTGAGAGGGTTTCAGAACAGTTGACAGAACCGATTTCGGAGTTTCCTACAAAAAAAAATCGAAGGACGTATTGCTGTCGGGTTGACTCGCTGACTCGGCCGGGTTGACTCGTCGGAGTATGGTCGGAGCAAATGCTTATGACGGCGAAGGGGTCAGTATTAAAGAACCGGTGGTGGCACGGCCAGAATCGGTCTGAAAACTACCTAATTTGGCGGGGAACTCGCGCAACTCGGTTAACTCAATGAAATTGGGCGTTTCCGATTGGGTGATCCGAACTCAAAATTGATTTTTGGTAAAAGTTACCCATGGATCATAGATTGGTTGGCTATAAGGAATTGAAAAATCGGAGTAGGATTGGTAGGGTAATTGGACAAAATAATTTTCGGGTTAAGGTTCACACACCAAATTCGTAGATCTGAAATTCCCGTTACATCCGAACGCGAAATATGAAATTGTTTGAGGGCTTTTTTTCGTCTCATCAACACGGTTCTAGATCTGGTCTCCGATCAAAGAAACACTACCGGAAGCGGCCGGAATCGGCGAAAAACGCGGTGGCGCGCGTAAGGGCTGTTTGGCCGAAATTTTTTTTTTTCGAAATTTGATTTTTTTTTTTTGAAACTCGATTTTTCCCACTCGGATTATGAACTTGGCGGCTCTGATACCACTAAAATTTCACGCCCCGAAACTCGGGATTTGACACCGGCGTTGTTTAACAATCACACAATTGAAACAACCAGCCTCGTAGCATAGTATAAACCGAAATACCAGTTTATTAATCATAATCTCAAAAACTAAAGTCTTTACAATTGAAATAACTAATAAAATAAATGCGGAAACGTTTTTACATAAAACTTGAGTACCAAAATTCAGAAACCTCTTTACTAGCAACTCTCGAGATTAGAACAATTCACCAGCCCCAAAATTGTTCCGATTCTTCTTCTTCAATCTGCTCTTCGGATTTATCTGGGAAGGTTGTAAGGGGTGAGTATTTTGGGAAATACTCAGCAAGTGGGGGCCGTTCGAGTACAACAAAACAACATGCAATTTCGAAATATACGTACCATGCAAACATAATTCTTATCACGTGCGCATCATTAACCCGACACTGAGATTAATCTACTTTCAATGGTTTACTGATATCAGTCCCTAATTTTTACTCCTCTAAGGGGACGAGACCGTATAGCGGTTATCTCCCCCACCGCGTAAGGGTACGTATGGTTGGATTCCCACCCATATCAAGTTGAATTCTCACATTGTCAAAACATTTATTCATGCAAAATATCGTAACCAGAAGGGTGTAGAAGAAGAATTGTACTCGCCCGAATTTTTATAAAACCGAAAATATATGGATCGAAATTCAATAATTTAAAACAAGCCCACTTACCTTAAATTCTTGATGAAAAACGTAAAAAGGCTAGGGTTCTTCGAAATTCCTACTTCACTGGTTGGACGGCGGCAGGGCTTCGCTGCGCTCGAAAATTCCTAAGGAGACTAGAGCACAAATTTTCGAAAATTTGTTGTGATATGTGGTGTGATTTTCGAGTCTACAGGGCCCTCCTATTTATAGGGGTTGGCTGCTATCGTGATCGAGTGATATCGCGTTTGAATCTGAATCAAATCTTTATCGAGAATCGTGATCTATCCGTGATATAAATTTGAACTCTAAATCTTTTATCTCTCAATTTTCGAAATTCTCAAATATATACACTGTAAATTTCGAATTCTAGCGATTTTATTATCCTTTGCCTGATTTTTATCCCGGCATCTCCATATCAACTCAAATCTTAGGCATTTATCTGCGAAATTTCAAATAATAATATACACGATATTATTATTCACTCAATCTTGGTAAAATCTTACAAATCTCATATCCTCAAATGAGATAAATCCTGGTATCCAAAATATACTATCGTGATAAAACCTAAATGATAAAACTTAAAATTCTTGGATTTTACACTATGACGTAGAGATCTAGCACTCGACAGCACGAAGCTTCTTCTTGTCTTGGCCGATTTTTTTGGAACGATTTTGTGGGGGGAAAGGAACCGATTTTCATGCTGAATTTTTGAGTGCCTTTTCTTTCATCCATGCTGTAGTATTTATAGAGGAATTTGAGACCCTTCCACTAGCCTTGGCCGAAATCTTGGGCTACAAGGAAGCAATAATTGTGGTCAAAGCATCTCAAGTACCAAAGGTCATTTCCTGCACCATAAATTTGTCCTAGCCTCTTAGCTCCTCACTTAGCTCCTTCATTGGTTATCTCAATGGTCATTTCTTGCATAATAAGTGTGTCCAAACCTTTAGCTTCTCCTTTAGCTCTCTTTTTGGCCTTTTTAGGACAAGCATGGTTGAGCTTCTTTGAGCTGAAAGATCGAGCTCATGAGCTAGGGGTTTTCTCCCCAAGAATAAATGAACTTCCTTGAGCTGAGGGTTTTAGCTTTTGAGCTGAGGGTTTCTTGTCCAAGAATCTTGGAGCTTTCTTGAGCTGAGGGTTTTATCTTGTGAGCTGAGGATTTCCTCTTCCGAGCGACGTACCCGTAATTCTAAAGGTTTTGCATTGCCTCGGCTTCTATATGAGCTACTTTCCGAGCTTTTTGAGGTGCTTTGCTTCGAAAAATCCGGGTTCTCACATCCCACCATCCTTATTGGAAGTTTCGTCCTCGAAACTTTAGTTAGCTAGATCAATAAAGTGATGAGGGTGCCGAGTGCGCATAATTTCTTCAAATTCCCAAGTTGCTTCTCATTCCATATGATTTGACCATTGTATCTTGACATATGAAATTGTTTAGCGTCTCAGCACTTGTTTTTTGGTGTCCACTATTCGAATAGGGACTTCTTTCCTTCGTTTAGTAGCGATGCAACTTTAAAATTCTGACCTGGATTTGAGACATACTTCCTTAGCTGTGAGACATGGAAGACGTTGTCAATCCTTGATATGCCTGGTGGTAAAGCCAGCCGATAAGCTAGGTTTCCCACTTTTCCCAGTATTTTGAAGGGTCGACATACCTTGGAGTTAGCTTTCTAGATTTGCTGAATCGAACCACTCTTTTCACAGGGAAACGTTATCGTAAGTTTTCTCACCAATTTCAAACTCCAACGGTTTTCACTTTAAATCAGCCCAACTCTTTTGTCGATCATGAGCTGCCTTGCGTTTTTCCTTGATAATAGCTACTTTATCAACAATTCAAGTACCATGATACCTTTCTCTCTGATTTCAATACTTCCATGATAATTATTGTTATCGACAAATTCAATCAAGGAGGGTGTTTATTTAATTCCTCCGAGGTCTATGGCACATGCCCTAAAATATCTTCAATAGTTCGATCCACCGTCTTTGCCTCATGTTTAATTTCTTTTGTGTGAACAGTATTTGAGGCTTTGATGATCGATAAATTTCACACATTTGACACCAAAGAAATTGATTCTCTGGATCTTTGGCTCAAATATAATTGTGGCTAATTCACTATCATGTGTTGGATAATTTTGCTCTCATGATTTTAATTCCATCGATATATAGGCAATTACTTGCCCTCTTGAATGAGAACAGATCAGAATCCTCTCTTGATGCATCTTTGTAAATATTGAAATTCTTGCCTTCTTCGGGAAGTACTAATACTAGCTTAGAAACGAGTTTCTTTTTCAAGATCTAAAAACTTTTCTCACATTCTTCACTCTAATTGAATTGAGAGTTCTTCTGAGTGAGCTTGGTGAGCGGAAGAAAATCCTTCAACACATTTTCTTAATAGCCAACTAATCCCAATAACTTCAAATTTCTTTTCCAGTATTCGATCAAGGCCAGACTATGATTGCCTCCACCTTATTGGTGATCTACTGTTATGCCCATTTCACGGATTATATGACCGAAGAATGTGACATTTTTTTAATCAAAATTCACATTTCTTAAATTTAGTATATAGTCATTTTTTCTCTGAGCATCTGTAGAGCAGGATGAAAATCTTCCTTGCAGTCTTCCTCACTTGTTGAATATTCAAGAATGTCATCAATAAATGCTACAATAAACTTGTCGAGGAATTTTCTTGAACACTCTGTTCATGAGTTCTATGAATGTTGCTGGAGCATTGGTCAATAGAAATTATTATGAACTCATAGCGTCCATGTCCTTTTTTCTTTTTAAGGCTGTTTTAGGAATATTCTCTGCTTTGGCCTTCAATTGTGGTAGTCTGACCTTAGATAGAGCTTTGAAAAGATCTTAGCTCCTTTTAACTGATAGAAAAGGTCATCTATTCTTGAAAAATGACATTTGTTCTTGATCTTATTGAGTTCTTTGTAGATCGACATATTATCCTGTGCTTTCACCATTCTTTTGTGTCAATAAGACTGAAGCTCCCCAAGGAGAGGCACTTAGTCTGATTTGTTTTTGACTAACAAATATTGGAAGTGATCTTTTAGCTTCTTGAGTTCAACTAAAGCCATTTGCTAGGGTTCCTTAGATTTTAGTGTAGCACGAGCTATCAAGTTACTTTCGAATTCTACTTCACAGTATGAGATAATTCAAAGTAACCTTTCCGAAGCTCGCTACCACAGGAATATTTTATATCTTGAGCTTAATTCCTTCTTTGGCCTATCTCATTATTGCTAGTTAGACTTCTTCGCCATACTCCATGCCTTTCTAGATCTGAGAAGCAGACAGGAAGGATTTCTGTTCCTTATCCTTGCCATAAAATATGATTTATTCTTGGATTGGAGTTTGGCATTCTTACCCCGATCATCTACCATTTGCATTATTCTTGTCCAACCAACCAATTCTCAGAATGACGTTGAAATTTACCATAGTACACTAAATAAAATCGGCACTGAATATATGTGTATCCATACTTATTTTATTCTATCTTAAAATTATCACGATTAATATCTCAAAACTTAAAACCAATATAGAATCTTAGAACATAACTCCTTATCAGCCTATTGACCTAAGTCCCTAGTTAAAATTTCGTTCGACCTTGTACGGAAGAAACTAATTTCTCAAACAATTTTTCTTTTACTAAATCTGTTTTTAATCAAAACTATGAGCCTAACATGCCTTAATACAAATAATTTTGGTTGGATGTCTTTCTCCACAAATCTTTCCCCTATTTTTCTTTTTTTACTATAAGATTCAGAACCTATTATGCATGCTACATTTCCGTCGATGTCCACCAATATCTCCTAACTCTCTTTATTTACCTAAGGTAATGACCTTAATTTCTTAACTTAAGTTATTGTTTCTTACCTCTATTAAATATTCCAAAATCTTACATATTTAAATTTATCGCTTAATATCCCAAATTTAAATGTCCATACCGTTAATTATTGACATAAAAATCAACTTTCATATCTGAATATCAAAACTTATTTAATTCTTATCTCATATTTTCATAAATAATTTATTATTCCTGAATCAAACATTTCATCTTAAGTCGGAAGCTTATCTTCGATAAGTAAATTCTTAAATGTAAGTCAACTTATATCAGAGTATTTGTATTCCCAAAAATATAAGTCAAATTATCTCTGATAGGTATGTTCCAAAAAATATAATTCAACTTATCTCTATACATTCTCAAAGAAGTGTTACACTTCTTTCTTATCGTATCATATAACCATAATACCAGTCTAGCCTATCTTATCATATCTTCATCATCACTGTTCTTTTTCCACTACTTGCATAGGTGCTTCTTCTTCTTCTTCCATGTTTTCCATGACAAGGTGCATATAGTTATGTTGTTCTTGCATTCTATCCATATCACCATGAAGCTTGGAGATGTAACGTTCTTGCTTGCTAGAAAGGTCTTCATGTTGATAAAGAGAGCGATTAGCAAGATCCTTCTCAGTTTCAATCTTTACCATCAACTTTCGATTAGGGGTCGTATCACGTGAGATGGGTTACGTAGTGTTAGGGCAAGCTGGCTCTTTGATCTATCAAGGCGATAGGTGAGACGTTGTATATCAATTTGAAGTAGGTTCTTAATCTTTACGAGTTCTTGTTTTCTTGTTTTTCTATAGCGGGTTGATCCTTTAGGGTTGCAATCTCTCGTGTTTAGTTTTCAATGGTATGTTGATGCTTGCGAAGGACGGATTGAGCACAATCACGAAGGCATCCGTTGAGGTAAAATTCCAGAATCGAATAAAGGATAGAAAGGCACAAAGTTGTCGTGGAAAATTTTCGATACTAAGAGTTTGCAGACCGATTGACGGAAATAGATTTCGAATTTCTCAAAGAATTTGAGAAAAATAAGAGTTTGTTTCAGAATGTACTAGGCTTTTGCCAAAATTTGACTTCTTCAAATTTTGTCTGTCAAAATCTCAGCGGGTTTATGAACCTGGCGGCTCTGATACCACTTAAATGTCACGCCCCGTGTCCGAAGCGTCTGTGACATCTGGCATTGTTTAACAATTACTTGAAAACAATTAAGCCTCGTATCGAAATGCCAAAAACCAGTCTTTTTCATAAATATAACATTGTCTTTTCATTGACAATAGAATAAAAATACATCAGAGTTGCAAATGCGGAAACTGAACAAAAGGAAAATAAAGTCTTGATTTCTTGTATCTTGCTCATCGGCTACCATCCCCAGAAGGCTTCTTGTTCCTCCTCATTAAGTTGCTTTTCATTTTAATCTGAAATTTGTAAGGGGTGAGTGTTTTGGGAAACGCTCAGCAAGTGGGGGTCGATCGATTTTCCAATGATACATATAGAACTTAATCTTTAAAACATTTCTTTAACAAACTTTCAAATCTTATTACTTTTAACTCATCATAACAGAAACGAAACAAATATGAGACAAAGGTTATCAGACGATTCAGAGAAGTTAAGAAACGGATCAGAACAATTCAGAAAAGAACAGATCGGATCAGACAGAACATTGTTACTCATCTCATTTCCATGGTCAAATTGTCTCCAATATGTTAGTCCTCTAAGGGGTGAGGCCAGAACTCGATTTTATACACACCGGTGGGGGCCAGACAGAAATGGTTTTATACCCACCATTGGGGGCCAGACAGAATCACAATTCTCGTCCCATTTCAAATTGAATCGTAACAGTGTAACAAAGACCTTAGATTTTTATCGAACAGAACTTATCTAAATTACAGATGTCAGAATTTCAGACGGATACAGCGGAATCAAAAAATTTCGAAGAACAGAAAGAGCATATAATCGATCGAAATTTTAAAATACGGACATCATGCTGTTTTCAAAAATGAGGACACACATTCATGCATGTCATAACTTATATATTCAAGATTTAAAAATACAAACGAATATACATATCAAGAACCCACTTACAGTATTTTGAGGATAGAACCGAAATTTGTAGATGTTGACACGAAGTTTCCTCTCGGAACCACTTCAACTTATAATTTGAACAAACACTCTTATTATTTCAGCAGCACTATGACATAGAGATCTAGCACTCGACAAGACGAAGCTTCTCCTTGTCTTGGCCGATTTTTTTGGAACGATTTTGTGGGGGGAAAGGAACCGATTTTCATGCTGAATTTTTGAGTGCCTTTTCTTTCATCCATGATGTAGTATTTATAGAGGAATTTGAGACCCTTCCACTAGCCTTGACCGAAATCTTGGGCTACAAGGAAGCAATAATCGTGGTCAAAGCATCTCAAGCATCAAAGGTCATTTCCTGCACCATAAATTTGTCCTAGCCTCTTAGCTCCTCCCTTAGCTCCTTCATTGGTTATCTCAATGGTCATTTCTTGCATAATAAGTGTGTCCAAACCTTTATCTCCTCCTTTAGCTCTCTTTTTGGCCTTTTTAGGACAAGCATGGTTGAGCTTCTTTGAGCTGAAAGATCGAGCTCATGAGCTAGGGGTTTTCTCCCCAAGAATAAATGAACTTCCTTGAGCTGAGGGTTTTAGCTTTTGAGCTGAGGGTTTCTTGTCCAAGAATCTTGGAGCTTCCTTGAGCTGAGGGTTTTAGCTTGTGAGCTGAGGATTTCCTCTTCCGAGCGACGTACCCTTAATTCTCAAGGTTTTGCATTGCCTCGGCTTTTTTTTCAGCTACTTTCCGAGCTTTTTGAGGTGCTTTGCTTCATAAAATCCGAGTTCTCACAACAAATGTTTGTAATCATTGCAAAAGGCCAGGGCATATTGCCAAAGAGTGTCCAGGAGGTTCCAATAAAGTACAAGGGCGCCTTTTCTCAATGACCAAAGAAGAAGTGGATGCGGATATATCAAAGATCACTATTATGTTCTTGATTTCTGGTATCACTGCTATTGTTTTACTAGATTCGGGAGCCACACATTTTTTATGTCTGAATCGTTTGTATGGAAATTGTGCATTACAGCAAGCACAACAGAAACACAATTCGCCACAGCTTCATCTTCCGGGCAAGAATTACAGACATATCAGATTTTTCGAACATGTACAATATATATCCAAGGCCATGAGATGTATGTCGATTTGATAGTTCTGAAAATGACAGATTTTGATGTAATACTGGGAATAGATTGGCTCTCAGAGAATCGAGCTATTATCGACTGTGGTATGAAAATTTTCAAGTTTGCTCCAATAGGAGATGAACCATTCACAGTAGAAAGTGCAGGTGTATCCTTACCCCTTCCGATAATCATGTAAACTACTACAGAAGGGGTGTCAAGGATATTTAGGATCTGTTTGAATTAACGATCCGCATGTTCTTGAGTTAAAAGATACAGATGTTGTTTGTGAATTCCCAGAGGTATTCCCCGAAGATATAACAGGTCTACCTCCAGATAGGGCAATAGAATTTGTGATTGATGTTGTTTAAGGAACCCATCCAATCTCGAAAGCTCCTTATCCATTGGCTCCTACAGAGATGAAAGAATTGAAAGAACAGTTACATAAGTTACTTGATGAAGGGTTTATTCGACCGAACTTCTCACTGTGGGATGCACCAGATTTGTTTGTAAATAAAAAAGATGGCACCCTTCGTTTATGTATTGATTACAGGGAGTTGAAAAAAGTGAAAATAAAAAAAAATATCCACTTCCCAGAATTAACAATATGTTTATCAATTACAAGGGGCTGCTATCTTTTGAAAATTGATTTACGATTAGGCTATCAACAATAAAAAAATAAAGCCAGATGATATCTCAAAAAACTCCTTTCGAACCATGTGTAGGTATTATGAATTCCTTGTAATGCCATTTGGACCAACGAATGCACCGGTTGCTTTTATGGATTTGATAAATATAATTTTCAAACCATTTTAGACAAGTTTGTGATTTTTTTTATAGATGATATACTCATCTACTCATGAACTGTAGAAGAACGTCGAAAAAATTTGAAATTGGTGCTGCAAAATTTGAAAAAAAAACGTTATATGCGAAATGGAAGAAATGCGAATTTTGGCTGGAACAAGTAGCATTTTTGGGTCATATCATTTCTAAAGAAGACATTTCAGTTTATCCAAGTTGTTAGAATTATAATTTCAGAGTTTGACAAAGAAAGCTTTTGAAGATTGCACAACTGATCAGCTCAACCGAATTAATTTGGTTTTAAACTACCCAAACTGAAGTTTCCCGAACTGATAATTAATGAGCTAAATAATCGAAGGCAATCAAACTGATCAAAGCTAACTGAATCTGCAAATACAAGTGAACTATCAGTTGGAACTGATCAATTATACAGTTAGCTCAACTGATTGGCTACATAGTCAACTAAATAATCAGTTTGACACGTCATCAGTTAAAGCATACCCATCGACCGACAAAATGTATAAAGCCGACTATAACTCATAGAGGGAGCGCCGCATATCAAAGTGCCATCATGTAATATTATCAGAAGAATGTTGACACATTCAGAAAAGACAAATCAATGGATATGAGTCATTTAATGCATTCAATGTTACCGTTGGAAGAAAAACCTATAATTAGCCGTGGAGCTCAGTTGAGTGAAAAACTTTTGAATCGTTACTCTGACTGATTTTTTAATATACAAAGTTCAGCTACGATATATTACAGAAAAGCTCACACTTAACAGAAGTATTTAAAGCTTGCAGGAGATTATTTGAGCAAAAGTACTAGCACATTATAATGTTTTATTCGATCTCTTAAGATCAGTTGTGCAAAGAAAGAAAATCAGTTGTATACTGATAAAGTGTAAAGGAACTAAAAGTTTCAGTTTTGGCAGTATCTAAGTCCAAACTGAAGTGGGTTATTACAGTCTCTGTATTTACTCAAATCCTTTTAGTGAAAACCCTATCCTTGTGATAGAAGGGATGACGTAGGAGTATTTGAAGTCTCTGAATATCAAGAAAATCTTTGTGTTCTTTGTTTCAGTTATTCGTTGAGTATTCAATCTATCAGTCAGTTTATTTCTGCACTAAAAGAGTTAACTAACTGATATCGACAACAAGGTTCCTGAATTCTATTTATCACTAAACTGATTCACCTTCATCAAAAAAGAGTCAAATATCTTATAGTGTTTATTCAACCCCCACTTCTAAACAATTCGACCCTTCAAACCGATCCTAACAAGTAATATCAGAGCCAAGGTCGCGGGTTCGATTCCCATTGATTGCAATGAATGGGAGGGAGATTGTTGGGTGCAATAATTGTCCCTGGTGGAAGAGCGATTAAACCGTGGTGCTTGAGCTGCTGTGCGGTTTAAAAGATTTTAGTTGCACCATTACCACCAGCTATAGCTTTTGGAAAAGCGGAAATCACTCGGTCCTACACAACTAAGATTAGAACTGTTAATAACTGGCCACGCCCAACTACTGTTGCCGAAGTACGTAGTCTTCTTGGGTTAGCTGATTATTACCGTCGTTTTATAGTAGGATTCTCGAAAATATCATTGCCCTTAACTGTTTTGACAAGAAAAGATGTGAAATTTTTATGGAGTGAATCATGTGATCGAATCTTTCATGAATTGAAAACTAAGTTAACATCAGCATTGATTCTTGTGATTCCAGAAGGACCGGGAGGATTTGTAGTGTACAATGATGCGTCAAAACATGGCTTAGGTGCAGTCTTAATGCAACACAGGAATTTGTTGCTTATGCATCAGAACAATTAAAAGAATATGAAAAGAACTATCAACACACGATTTGGAACTGGCAGCAGTTGTATTTGTGTTAAAAATATGGCGTCATTACTTGTATGGTAAGCGTTGTGAAATTTACACTGATCACATGAGTTTGAAATATTTTTTCGCTATAAAAAAACTGAATATGCGACAACGACGATGGTTGGAATTAGTGAAAGATTATGACTGTGTTATCAATTATCATCCAGGTAAAGCCAATGTTGTTACAGATGCGTTAAGTCGAAAGTCCAGTTCTATTGACACATTGAGAGTACAAGAATAAATCTTACAGGATTTACAGAATCTGGAGATTGAAGTTATTCCGAAAGGAGCTGTAATTCAACTATCATCTCTCATGGTTCGACCAACCATTGTGGACAGAATCAAGGTCGATCAAACCAAACGGGGCCTTATAATAAAATATTAGAAAAAGAAAAACAAAATGAAAGAGAACATGCTATTTCTGAATGAAAAGGAGAAATAGATCAGATAAAAACTGAAATAAAATATTTAAAAGAAAGGCTATATAATCTTAGTATCAATACTAATCATATTTGAGAAAATGATTCCACTTAGGATGAAGAAGAAGAAAAAATTGAAAAAGGTATTTTATCAAAAGAAGAAAAAGAGATAAATCAAATGATATAGATCAATAAAATTGATCAAATTATTTCTCAAATGTGGTATTCAAAAGTAACACTTACTATTAATACAAAATTTACAATTACTATCGAAGCACTACTTTATACAGGAGCTGATGTAAATTGTATCAGTGAAGGAATTGTTCCTTCTAAATATTATAAAAAAAACTGCTCAATTCATAACAACCGCTATAAGCGACTGCTTATAGTTAATTACAAATTGTCTGATGTGACAATATGTAATTCAAGAATTTGTTTAAATACTACTTTTATGCTTATTAAAAATATTTCTACCCATGTTATATTAGGAACACCTTTTTTTCCAAATATTCTTTCCTATTAATAAGATTAATGAAAAATGATTATATACTTACATTAAAGGATATGATTTGTTTTTTCCATTTATAACAATAACTATGGCAAAATCTATTAATATTTTACAAAAAAATAGTAACTAACAAAGAAAATTTTGTTAATTCATTAAAAGATAAATTTTTTTTTAATAATATTAAAGAAAAACTTAATTCTAAAAAAATTCAAGAAAAAAAAATTTCAGAAAACATATCTAAAGAAATATATGCAGAGGTTTTTAATGCTTTTTGGAATAGGAAAAACATTAAGTAAGCCTTCCTTACACATATAAATTTACTAATGATAAGATTCATACTAAATCAAGACTAATTGCTATGTAGCCCAGACTTTTAAAATATTGTAAGAAGAAATAGATAGTCTTCTTAAAAAATAATTAGTTTGACCGAGTAATAATCATTGGATTTGCCCTGTATTTTCTTTAGAAAATGCATCTGAATCAGAAAGAGGAGCTCCTAGACTTTTTATAAATTATAAAACACTTAATAAAACATTAAAATGGATAAAACATCCATTACCAAATAAAAAATATTTATTAATAGATTATTTAAAGAGAAAATATTTCAATCTTTTGATTTGAAATCAGGTTTTTATAAAATTCTTTTAAAAGAATGAAGATAAATATAAAATAGTTTTTACAGTTCCATTAAGATATTATGAATGGAATGTTATGCTATTTGGATTAAAAATGCTCGAATGGAGTTTCAAAATATTATGAGTGAAATCTATAATCCGTATATAGAAACATGATGTTCTTATCTATTCAGATAATTTTGAACAACATTTTAAACATCTTAATATATTTATTCAAGCTACTAAAAGAGCAGGATTAGCAGTCAACAATAAAAATATAAAACTTTTCCAAACTAAGATAAAATTTTTAGGTCATTATGTTGAAAATGAAATAATGATTCCTATAGAAAGGGCAATTATTTTTGCTGAAAAGTTTCCTGATAAAATCACCGATATAAATCAATTACAAAGATTTCTTGATAGTGTTAGTTATGTAGGAGTTTTTTTTATAAGGATTTACCTCAAAATTGTAAATTATTATTTCAAAGGTTAAAGAAAAATCCTCAGCCATGGATTAATAGTATACTCTAGCAATACAAAAAATAAAAGAAAGATTTAAAGAACATCCTTGTTTAGCTATTCCTAATCTTGAAGCATTTAAACCAGTTGAAATGGATACCTCTGAAATTGGTTACGGAGGAATTCTTAAACAAAAACTAAATGAAGCATCTAATGAGATTCTTGTCAGATTTACATCAGGAATATAGAATGATACTCAAAAAATTACTCTACATTCATAAGTAACTATTTTTTATCGTTAATTGCATTATTAAATTTGAAAGTGATCTTTTAAATAAAAAATTCTTAATAATATTTGATTGTAAATCTGCTAATGATATCCTTTTAAAAGATGTAAAAATTATACCATCTAAAAAAATTTTGGCTAGTTGGCAAGCTATATTAGCATGTTTTGATTTTGATATTATACGTATTTAGGGAAAATCTAATTCTTTACAAAATTTCCTAACCAGAGAATTTTTGCAGAGATCCAACTTGGAAAAAAGTTTTAGAAAGACAAGAAATGAGGAACAAACCAATGAATAAACCCATTATCAATAAAAGGGTTAATACAGGTAAGGATAATATTCCTTTGACAAGGATAAATTTGATCTTATTACTGAATTCGCAGATGATATATGATATTCATTATTATCATGATGCAATATTTGCATTAAAAGGTTCTAAAGAAGAACTTAAATATCCATATATGATTTCAGATTTATAAATTTTTGTCCTGTTCATAATGATCTAAAACGTTTATCTCATATTCATATAGCTCAAAGCTATATAAATAAAGATTTACAACCAATTTATGGAAGAAAACAAGAGATTAGTTTGAAATCATTGTAATAGAAATTGGATCAGTTGAAATTCAACATATGGACAGAGCTAGAGATTATGCATTCTCTAAAATGATAATTGAAGAGATAATACCAGCTGTCAATTGGGGTTTGCCATTAGAACAAGAGCGTCAAATGAATATTTTCTGGTCATGCATAATATGTATAATTATCATGATGATATCAAAGTTTAGGATAATATTCTTCTTTATGAAAAATCTCAAAGAAAACATTCATCGTGGATTAAAATCTAATTAAAAGATAATAATAAATTTTTACCAACTTGGTTTAAAACATTTTTCTTTTCATGGGGCCTAAGGCCTACTATATTACCTCGTAATGTTAAAAATATTTGGAGAAAATTTCAACGAGCTAACACTCAACTTGAAGGATTTCCTGCAATATTACAATTTTTGATTAATTATAATGTTCCTTGGATTATTAAATGAGAATATGGTATACAAGATCAAAGTTTTGACGTTTTTACGTTTGTTTGAAATGTGTTATGATTTCTAAAGGACATGCTGCCATTAGGGGACGATAAAGGATTGGAAAAGGAGTCGTTTAAAGGTGGAATGAAGGCTGGACAGTAGCTTGAGGACCATGCATGGGTTAATGTGAACCTAGGGTTTCAAGGGCTTTTGGAAGGTTAGGATGGCTTGGCTAGCGAAAGGCAGCGCCCAAGGCTTGGTTTCGGACTTGAGGTTGGCTTGGTTCAGAGGCTAGGAAGAGTCCTATGATGATCAGACTCGTCAAGGCTTGATGGAAGAGGGATCCATGGAAACCTTGCATTTTAGGGCTCGGTTGGTACGGGCCATGCGCGTGAGAGTTTAGGCTGGCTGCAGCTGGACTGGTCTGTTTCAGGTATGGTCCAAAAGGGTAGGTTAGGGGCTGGACGGGGTCTGATCCACAGTTGGCTAGAGGGTGGTTCGGGTTTTTGAGGGGCGTGGCTTGGTTTAGGGAGAGATGGGTTCGAATAGGGTTATGAGAAGATAAGGTGCTTAAACCGAGGTCTACGGCGGTTGGATCATGGTTCATGGGGGTAGTTTAGGGATGAAAATTCTAAATTTAAAATTTGGAAAGGAAATATTATGTTTTGAAATTATTTTGGATTAAAACGCTTTTCGGTTTAGCTAGCTATTAACTCATTAAATCTAATGGCTCGGTTTTACGTCTAAGAAAAATATTATAAGTCAAATTTAAGCTTATATGATGGTTTGGGTTAGTTTCGAGTTTATAAAAGTAATAAAAAGTTAAAATCGAGAAGTTCGGCGTACATTGGTAAAATGGTCATTTTACTCCAATGTAGTTCGAAAGGTCCGGTAGTGCCCCGAAGAATCATAATACATGCTAAATTATATTTTAAAATGTTTCTTATGAAAATGTGATATTTTTATGATATATGCAAAGCCTGGAAAGGGGTCAAACTCGAATATAAAAAAGGCCCTTATGCAGCATGTCTGATGCTGGTTCGTCCCGGTGAAGAGTATAATGACATAAGACTCGACTTGTTAGATATTAAGGAGGTTTAGTGAGCACTATGCCGAGACACTTCTGGAGTTAGTTTGATCTGTGTCCGAGCCCTCTTTTACGAATTATGGGAAGGACGTAGGAGACCCTTTAGGGGCCGGACAGCAGCTATCGGGCGGAACGCTCCCCTACTGATGCAGATCAATTAGCCCTGTTCATCGATATTTTCCAAAAAATGTTATTTTACGACTTTTGGAAGAAAACGATATTTTATAAATAAAATAAAAGGAAAAATCTATTGAAGGATGTGAATTGACTGTGACACAGATAATATGTGGGGGATCTGTTTTAAGAAGGAACAACCAACTTACAAATGAGAATATCTTGAGGGAAAAAGCCCCAAAGGGAGCCCAACTACCATATTTTCATATTTGGCCACGGCCCTTGCTAACGCCCTGCCCCAGATACTTGGTGTATATGGACTGATCAATCGATCAGAGGATGAACGATGAAGAATAGTCACTTTGAAGGATCAAACTTCAAAAAATATGATATATGATGAGGAATTAATTTATGATGTTATATGCTAAAATGATTTACGTTGAGGAAACTTTATAATATTACGTGTTTAAATGATTTACAAAAATGATATATGCTTACAAATTTTTACGTGATCTTATTTTATTAAAAGATTTATTTTAAAGCTGAATGTGCATGTATATTTACTATTTTTTAGGTATGGTTAGAACCATGCTGAGTCATTAGACTAACTAGATTTAATGGTTACAGAGGAGGATAATTTTGAGGGAGACGCTGACGTTTGAGTGGATCGGGTCCGATAATACACTCTCGAGAGACATTGTTTTCCACATTAGCTTATGATTTAAAATTTTAAATTGAAGTTTCGAGGATTATGTTAGTAAATATTTTATGCTATGGTTTTGAAGTTAATGTTGAGTTTTCTTTTAAACTGACACGCGATTTCATGGTTGACGATTTATGAATTTTTATACATTTAATATTTTTAAATATTAGTTTATTTATGTTGGATGGTTTCGAAGTTTAGAGGAAAAATGTTTATAAAAAAATAATATAGTATTTATTATATTTTAAAGTTAAAAAGTAAAGGATGTTTCATAAGTAATGAAAAATTTAAATTCAGATACTCCTACGCATGTCACACTCTTAAAAGAACTTTTCCAACATATGGATAAAAGGACAATTTCTGATATGTGGACAGAAGTTTTTGGAAATATATCTCAACTCACTTCTCAATATTCTTCTTCCAAAGGGAAAGACAAAATTATTAAGACACTAACATGGTTGATCAAACTCAAGATGCACAAGATCCATACGAGGATGAAGACTCGTTTGCTTTATTAAATTCTTAAAAGAAAGTTATAACTATTGCTAATTAGATTCTTCTTTAATCTTTTTAGATTTGGAATAACAAACCAACTTTTAAATATTGGATTATTTTTTGATCTTTAAGTTGATTTTCAGCAAATGAGATATGATCCTTAGTATATTTTATTTTCTCTTTTAATTTTTTTAAATAATTAACTTCATTAAGCATGTTATAATCAAATGGAAGATGTTAAATTTAATCTAATTCATAATTCATAAAAACTTATTAGTAGTTTCTTAAAGGATAATGAACTGTTAGAGATGTGACCAGTAGATGAGCTTAAAAGAGAAATAAAGAGAGAACTTTTATTTCACTGAAAATTAATGCATACTTATTACAAAGGAGTACTCCTCGTTAAATAGCCTTAAACTAGATATTATTATAACACAATTTATACGATTATAACACTATTTTAAAAAGTAGAAATGACATTATATTCTATAAACTAAACGAGTGGGGACAGATTCTAATCACTAATATAATGCTTAAAAATATTTTAATTAATCTAATAATTTAAATTTGACTTTAAAATGCTAAATTCATAAATCATTTAAAATAAATAATTTGTTGGCTTAAAATAAAAATATAACATTTAATTTTTGCACCTTAATCGTTTCCGATCTCCTATCCCTGACCAAGCATCGAATATTTGCCTGAAAATCTTAAACTCGAGAAAAACAATTAAATCTAAAAAAATAAACATATGAATATTTAAACTAAATTAAACATGTTGAATGCATCATTCAATCTATTTAAATCATTTAAATTAATTATCTCATTAAATTATGAATGCAGTTTACATGTACTGGTTTTTGGGCACTACAATTTCTCCCCCTTAAACAAAATTTCGTCATCGAAATTACGAGTTACCAAACAAGTATGGGTAGCGACTCCTCGACTCGTCTTCATTTTCACAAGTAGCTTCCTCGTCGGAATGATTCAGCCACTTAATCTTAACCATCTTGATGACTTTGTTCCGTAACCTCCTCTCACGTCTGTCTAATATTCTACCATTTCCACATAGGAATAGGAAGTGGTCTGAGTATCCCTACGCCTCTGATGCTTTTCTTTCACCTGCTGGTAAGTTAGACATCCACATACAAAATGTCGAATGTCTCGTTTCATGCATGACCATCAATAAAACATCTGCAAATCCCTATATATCTTAGTACTCCCGGGATGAATGGAATACGACGATGTATGTGTCTCTGACATGATGTCTCCGCTAATCAAATCAACACTAGGCACCCAAATTCTCTCTTTATACCATTAAATTATCTCGACCACTTTATAAAGCTTACTACCTTCAGATTCATTTCTCAGTATCCATTTCTGCATCTACTCATCGGATGAGTGTCCACTACGGATAACGTCTATCAAGGAAGACTGTACTGTCAGTGTGGATAACCTAGGAGCTCTGCACCTAGAATAAATCTGAAGATCAAACCACTGAATCTCTAACTGTAGAGGTCTCTGCACTGACAGTTGTGCTGTGACGGCAACATTTCTACTCAAGGTATCTGCAACAACGTTAGCTTTTCCTGAATGAAAGCAAATGTCATAGTCGTAATCTTTCACCAAATCTAACCACCGTCTATGTCGCATGTTTAACTCTTTATCCAGTAAAAAGTATTTGAGATTCCTGTGATCAGTGAATATCTTGCATTTCTCACCGTACATGTAGTGTCTCAATAATTTCAATGCAAAGACAATGACAGCTAACTTAAGATCATTGGTCGTATAATTCTACTCATGAACCTTCAACTGTCTAGAGGCATACAAAATTACTCGGTCATGCTGCATTAAAACGGCACCTAACGTAACATAGATGCATGGGTATATAACATAAAGTCACCTTGCCCTGATGAAATGGCTAAAACTAACGTTGTTATAAGATCTTGCTTCAATGTATTGAAGCTCTTCTGGCATTCAGCACTCCACACAAACTTAGCATTATTTTTTACCAACGTGGTAAGAGGCACTACAATAGAAGAGAATCTCTAAATGAATTTTTTGTAATAACCTAGCAAGCCTAGGAAACTGCGAATCTTAGATGCATTATTTGGTACAATCCATTCCTTCACAGCTTCTAGTTTAAACGGATCAAACTCAATACCACTGCTAAAGATAATGTGGCCCAAGAATGCCTTTCTCCAAACAAAACTCACACTTGCTGAATTTTCCATACAATTTTTGGCTTTACAATACCTGCAACACTGTATGCAAATGCTGGCTGTGCTCATATGGACTCTTATAATAGATGAGGATGTAATCTATGGACACAATGAAAAATTGATCCAATTAAATACTTGATTCATAAGATTCATGAAGATTGATGGAGCATTTTTGAACCCGAACGGCATACTAAGAACTCTAATGTCCATAGAGAGTTATGAATTCTCTCTTATGCACATCCGCGTCTTTCACCTTCAGTTGATGATACCTAGAGCAAAGATCTATTTTGGAGAACACAGTGGCTCCCTGTAACTGATTATATAAGTCCTTGATCCTTGGTAATGGGTACTTTTTCTTCATCGTAACTCCGTTCAATTCACGGTAATCAATGTAAAGTCTCATACTTATGTCCTTCTTCTTCACGAAAAGCAGTGGTGCGCCCCAAGGTGAGCATATAGAGCATATGAACTCCATATCTAGTAGACCTTGAATCTGTTGTTTGAGCTGTTTCATTTCTGTAGGCGCTAGCCGATACGGTACCTTGGAAATTTTCACAGTACCTGGCATAAGTTCAATAGAAAACTCCACTTACGCTTGGGTGGAAGACTAGCAACGTCGTCAGGAAACACATCAGGGAAGTCCTTGAGTAGTGGAACGTCTGATATCGGATGACTAATTGAATCAGGGGCTGAAAAAAGCTCGCTAAGAATGCAAGATATCCCTTATGAATAAGCTTCCTTGCCTCAACGCATATTTTCATTCGAGGCAGATTGCTGCATCTACTTGGCTCGTATACAAATTTATCCATGCCAATGGTCTAACCAACACCGTCCATCACTAAAAGTCGAATAATACTTCATTCTTCGACAACCAATCCATTCTCAGAATAATATCAAACTCTGGCATTGGCAGTGCAATAAGATTGGCATAGATTGTGTAGCCCTGTAGCTAGAGATCCATGTTTCTGTCCACACTAGAAGCTAAGAATTCTTACCCAAATGGGATTGTCACAGAATAATTTATGTCGAGCCTAGTGGGCTTGACGCCCAAATAACTCACAAAACTGTCTAATATAAATGAATAAGTAGACCGGAATTTAACAGAGCATTTGTGGCTACTCCCGCTATAAATATCTTCCTTGAGATAATATTAACAAAACACTAAACTCAACAATTCTCAAAGAACTAGACTTATTCAAATGAACATACTGAACCCACTATCTATAATTGAAACGTCTATCAATATTTTTTTAAAAAAATAAATCTCGAAATAATTATTTTGAAGCATGCATGCAGTAATTGCTGTAAAACACACATTTTAAAATAAGAGGTTCTAATACTAGTAAAAATACAGCAGTTAAAAATATTCCAAAAAATCATGTCGACCCAACGACATAAAAAAAGGACAGTATGAAAATATCCATGTTCTCTCCTAACTCATAAACATGATGTGCATAAAATAAGGTCCTCGGGTTATCGTGCACACACCCAGCCCTGCCTACTAAGTCTTCGGCGTCTCGAGTCTCCTCATCAATATGCTCACATGCATCATTCACACCTAATGAGTCTAAAGACTCAACAAACCATAAACGTTAAAACATGTACATATACATAACATGCAACAGCGAAAAATATTGTAATCAACATACATTTCATGATCTTAAAAACCTGAACTTAAACATATCGTAACAAAGCGTAACGTGTCAAAACATGTCTCAACATATCATCATAGACGTGTTCATTTTCTTTAATTGAATTCAGTTCCTTAGTTGTGACTTTCGTATCAGCTCTATCGTATCAGCTCTATTCGATGGATCCATCTACATATAATTGTGGTACCCGGCGACGGGACATCATCGATAGTATTATCTATCCACTGAGCATTGGCCTTACATGTCATCGTATTCGTATTAGTAACAACCAACTCTCATCCTTCAAAATATGTCATCATATTCATCACTTATAAAAATCAAGCATACACGTAATTTTTTTAAAATCAATCATGCAACGTATTTTTCATATTTACATAAAAATTCATGCTCATGATAACATATACATTTAAAACGTGCAGTTTTTTGTGATCAGGGCGCTGCCAAGACTGCTAACTCGACTCGAGTGAAAAATGACTATTTTTGCCCTAGAAACCCTAATTGACCGTTTTACCCCTGTACCAAATAATTCTGACCCGAGGCAAACCAAACATCTTAAAACACCTCAATATATATATATATAGTTTCTTAGACGTAAACGCAAGTCCGTTTCATAACATATGATTCGTTTTAAAACTTGGACCGGGGTCCCGGTTTCAACCCGAATCAACCTGAAACTTAACCAAACTTTCTCCAATTCAAACCATGACTTATTCACACCCAGATAGCCCCTAAACAACAAAATCCCAGTCATTTATAAACCCCTAAACTCGGCTGCACCTTGCTGGAAATTTTTGGAATTAAGTTGTTCGAACCCTTGTTGCAACCACACCACAAATTCTCGTCCCTAGGCTAAACCACCTTGGACCAGCCTTGAGCCAACACTAACTAGGAATAAGAAAAAATCGAGGACGCCCTACAACCAATCCTAGTCATGTCTACAGATTCATGCACTCGGCCGTGCGTGCAATACCCGAAAACAAGAAAGAACCCTATCTTTCAAAACTCATGCGCCTCGACCGACTCCTATGTTGTGACCAGCCACAGTTGAGCCACCTTGGACCACGTCTCAGACCCCTTAGGGTCTGCACTGTGGCTCGTTTCAACTCCCCAACATCCGGTCCTCCTCCCACAGCCAGAACTAGTCCCATACAACATATAAATACCCTAGGTTTGATCGGCCGTCCCCAAGACTCGACCAACTAGTGACTCCAGTGCCTTGATGCCTTAACCTTCGACTTGTACAGTCCTTTAAGACCTAGTCATAGCATCCCCTTGCACAATCACCATGAAAACGTGAGTTACATGCAAACATATGCATATTTTTGTGCAAGAGTTGTAGAAAATCAACACCACATGATAGATTGATGATTCCTCATGCAAAAACATACAAACCAACATAAATTTATGGGAATGATGAGGAAAACGAGGTATAGGGCGTGTCTTTGCGTTACAACGCTCGAAAACTTTGATATCTACGCGTAGGACAAGCACGGGAGACACGGGGAATGAACTTTCTTGAAAGCTTTGAAAATTTTTGAAGTTGGCTGTTTTAAATTCGAAGGGATGTTGCTGCTGATGAGAGGGAGGGGGCGGCCGTGCTTAGTGTGTGTGATTGGGGTTTGATAAATGAGTTTATTTAAATAATATAATACACTAATTTGTTCTTAATAATTAATAAAGGAGTTAAAAAGGGTTTTAGGCTTATTAAGCAATAAAAAAAACCTGTCAAGCCCAAAAACACTCCCAAAAAATATTTAGTTTTTGTACGTTTTTTAAAATATTATCCGAACCCTCAAAATGTCCCCCAACTCGTACCGCTTAAAATATGACCCAGCGAGTAAAAATACCCAACCCAGGCCCATTTTCGAAAATCACACTTAAATATGAAAGGGATCGATTTTAGGTGTTCAAAAGCGCAACAGAAGTTCAAAATTTATTTTCTAGCAAGAAAACCGAACACCTCATGTACTAGGATGTGTAGCAAATACAAAAACACGAAATGTCATACATAGAGTGTTTTAGAAATGTACCTATCAATCTCAAAGATTGATTGTTGGCTCCAACTAAGGTGTAAACACCTTAGCTCTTGAATGGCAAGACAATCTACAAGCTTCACCTTTCTTTTGGACTTCTTTCTTCAAATTAGGTCCATCACTAACAAGGTAGATCCACTCTAATTTTGCACTAGAAAAATTAGAGCATTTTTCTTTCAGAAGTGTGTGCTTTCATCAACAAGTGAAGAAGCAAAAATGGAGGAGAGGGAACTTCAAATTTCGTCCATGGTGTGTCCTAGGAGAGAAGGGGAGACTTTTCTTGGTTTAGCAAAAAGTTTGTGTTGCCCCAAAAGCATGTCATGCCTTGAACATTGAAAATATAACGGCCCGAAAATTCGTATTTAAAAATTTTCTTTTAAATAATTAAAAAGTCTCATTCATAGATAAAGTGACAAAAAAATGTTAAATGTTTAAAATAGCAGCGGAAGAATTTTAATGTTTGCGAAATAATGACTTAAAAATAATTCAGCAACATAAAAACTTGGTTTGAATTAAAAATAATAAATGCTGAAATGAGGTCCTCGGGTTCCACTACTGCCGACTCGAGCTGGCTCACTGGTCCCCGCCCCGGTCCTGACATCATCAGTACCTACAACAATCAAGTCTAGTGAGTCTAAAGACTCAGCATGCATATATCGTAAATAACGAGTAAATAAATAATAAAGTCGCATGCAAGTGAAAATATCCTGTAATGATTTGTAACGTAAAATATCATTTCAATGGTAATTATAGTACGTGCATAACTGAACTGAAAATATCATGGTAAAAATGTTTGCTCCTTGGAGCCCTATAATGAAATAAATTGTAATGATTTTCTTGGTGAGATTATGGTCTACGCAAGTGGTCCCTGAACTGAACTGAACTGAGCTGACCGGTAACTGACGACCGGGTTTAATAATGTACGTCTGATCAGACTACTGCCACAGTATACTGGGTGAAACAACTGAACTGACCGGTAACTGGCGACCGGACCGGTAACTGGCGACAAGGGTTAATCATGATAGTAAAGTGACCACAAGCAATATCGCATAAATCTCAAAATAAATATTTTTTCACGTAATATAATTAATCAACATAATTAAATATCCTGCAATAATTTCGATCTTCTTGCATTAAAATCATGTACTTGCGATACTTAAAAATATCTATATGGCTTGATTGAAGAGTGAAAGAAGATATAAACATGCCTTGGTTTGTTTTGACGGAAAACATACGAAATAACGACGCGGCGCGGCGGAGACGGAGTGCTCTTCACTTTCTCACTTAATTCCTCTCTTAATTCCTTTAAACCAAGCATGAACCATAATTATTATAATAGCGTAAAAATCGTAAACGTGATGCATGACCATTTAAAAATATCATGATTTGTGCTCAGGACGATGCCATGACCCAAATCTTACCCGGGTGCAAAATGACCATTTTGCCCCTGGAAACCCAAATATTATCCTTTCAACCCTGGACCTCTAAAATTGACCCGAAGCTTACCCAACCCCTTAAAATGTCCCAAAACATTTTTTTTTAAAATATTCCTAGATATAAATTCGAGCCCAATTAATAACTTAACCGAATTGTTTTAAAATTTGAGCCGGGAGTCCAGTTTTAACCCGAATCGACTCGAAAACCACCCGAAAAATTCTCAACTTTTTATCCGTTCTTAAAAACACTTACAAGATCCTAAATTGAAATTTCCAACCCAAAACTCACGGCTAAAAAAAATCAGAACAAGAACAAATCTCTCGGCCCTTCTTGTTAAGCCACCTCATGCACTAACCTCCCAAAAACTCATCTCCTTTCGGTCCACTATCAACCCACCACCTATCCAACCTTTAAGCCCCACTATTAGAAACCTAACGACCCCTTCTAACAGCTCCAACCAATACTTAAGGCTACAGCACCCGCCACAAGTAGAAATCGGCCGAAAACTACCGTCTCCATCTCCATTCACGCGGTGCTTCCAAAGATCGAGTCTCTCCCTCAACTAAACACCCATGACTCCTTCCTAACCACTTACTAGACTCCAAAAGTCCTGAATCGTGGCTGGGTTCGAACCCATGCACAGCAAAGTCCTCCATACCTCGCCCAAACTCATTACCGAACCAAAAACACGAACCGAGACCACCCTTACAAAACGCTGTCATGATCTTGTTTCCAGCCTACGTGACAGCACCTAAACCATTTTTACACGGCCCCTTAACCGCTTAAACGTGGCAGCCCTTTGCACAACAGGAGCAAAAACCGTGAATCAACAATAAAGAATGCATGTATATGAACAAAACCGAAAATCTTCATGCTATGCTTTGGATCGAAAAAATCCTTGAACAAGTGAACACAAAACAGCATACATAAGACGTGTAAGATGCAGAAATAATAGTACTTAGCGTGCCTTGATGATGGGAGAACCAAAACGATGCAAAAAGGAGGCCCGGGTGAAGTTTTCTTTGCAAAACAAACCAACAACCAAAGCTTTCGGCTACTGGGTTCAGAAACCGAGAGAGGATGTTTGAGGGAGGTGGGTGTCGGCTGATGCACAATTAGGTTTAGGGTAAAACATGCTTAAGGGTTAATTATATAAGATAAATTATTAGTTAATGGGCCTAACTTGTTTAATTTAAAGATTAAAAATATGATTAAGCCCTATAAATTCAAAAATAGGCCCATTAAGCTCAAACCCACTCCCGAAAGATATTTCGAGTTGGAAAGATTTTGAAAATATTAGCCGAACCATTAAAAGTCCCCCGATTCGATAAAATTTGCGTACCGTTAAAAATTAAAATCCTGCGGATAAAAATACCCAAAAATTCTTATTTTCGAAAAATACACTTAAAAATGCTTTAAATAAATTTATAAAAAATAAATCGTGTAGTAAAATAATTTTCCTGAAAATTCTCCTGTCTCCGATCCTCGTTCGAGCGTGAAATGCACCTAGAAACCCTAATGCGTGAACTTTTAAAATTTCATGGAATAAATTCTATCATGCGTGAATTATGCCTAAAATGCATAAAAATAATTAAACATAAATTAATGAAATAAACATGCATTTAATGCTTTAAAAACAATTAAATAAAATACCAAAGAAGTTTAATAACTTGCATGCATGCCAACTCTTTGAAATATAATTACTAACATGCTAAATTACCTCTTCTTAAAAAAGTCTTTATTAACTTATCCAATATTCTATCTCCGGTCCGGCCTCACTTATTTAACTGAAAAGATAACAATTAAACTACTGCGTAAAATAAATAAATTTAAAGAAAAGAATTTAAATACTCATACGATAAAAATCATTTTAATTTTAAATACTAGAATTATGCATGGCTTATACGCAGTCCAATTTACGGGTTTTACAATCCTTCCCCCCTTAAAAGAAATTTCGTCCTCGAAATTCGCTTATCCTTGATAAACAAAAAGTTTAGACTCTTAATTCTAGAATCCTAATAATCCACGCTTCCGATGCGCTACTCTGATAAGATAAATATTAAGCTGTCCTTATGTCTCCTCAATCCTAAATAAATTTGTCTACCAAAGTCCTCGTTTGTGAATCGCAACTTAAAACAACTTATGGTGACTTAGTTCTATTCAACTATAGCCTCGAATTTTGACTTATCCCGCAGTTTCTCATACTAGAGATGGATGTCTAAACTTATCGCACCTTACTTTTCTTATACTATACTCGTAATATTCATCGACTTATTATATTAGCATTTATGCAGTTCGACTTAAGAAACCTTTGTACCAAAATTTACTGATCGACTACTATTCTCAGTAGAACGCTTAAAGGTTACACCTTATTTCAACCTCAGAGTAGTATTAGCCTAAAATCCTTGAATCGAATCTTTATCTACGGCACTAAACTTACGTAACTTATTATTTACAAGTGCATCCCGGGTGTGAAATCGTTGTAAATCTTAAACCTCGAATAACGTTAATCCATATAACTCAATTATACAACTTCGACCTTCTACCTTAATAATAACACTTCTAGCATCAATTACCTGCTCAAACTATCCTCTTTCCAATTACAATCTAGTTGAGGCCTAGGACTCTGAACTTCTTCATTGAAACAAGAATCGTATTCTTATGTATCCTTAACGCTTACTTAATTCTAGCATATAAACTTAATAAGTTAGCCCATGGTAGCATTAGACTAACTTTAATAAATCAATTTCACATATAACCCATAGAATTCTAGAATTCCCATATCAAGCTTTTAGATTTCTTACTTGATAAAAAAAAATCTTAATATTCATCAATTGATAACTTATATTGAACACAACTAATTACCTTTTTCTTTTCCACCCAAAATTTCCATATGAACGCATATCCCCTAAATTTGAAATTCAAACTTACGCAACCCAAATAATGTTGGATAACATAATTCCAACACACATATTCACTTATTCTCAAGTTTCTTCATGACCTACAAAAATTCCTCAAGACAAGGTGTCTACCTCAATACTTACATGTCTCTATCAAATAACCTAATCATCAATCATACCCAACTTTTCCCTAAACCTCGAAATTCCACAATTACCCGTTAGTCCTCAGTATTCCCAATTTCATTTTATAGATTTCCCGCATCATAAGGTTCAATAGCCTTAAGTTTATAAAACCCAAAATTAATTCCCATAACACGTCATACATTTCTATAAATACTTAAAATTCCAATTCCTCAAAAGTTCGCATTTAATCCTTAAAATTTTGAAAATTACAACCTGACCCTTACAGTTCTCCAAATTTACATTTTGGCCCTACAACTCTTCGAAATTTGCATCATTGTCCCCATAAAAATTTCCATCTTTACCTCATTAAACTTTTAGATTCTCGAACTCGAAATTTAATCCCAAAATTTGGTAAATTCGAAAATAGTCCCTTAGAATTTTATTTTTGAACTTAGGTCCTCAAATCATTGGTTATTACAATTACGTCCTCAAAATTCTCGATTCCTGTAATTCAATCCTTAAATCTAACTAGATGGAACATGCATCCTAAATAAATTCTCATAATTAATCTTACATTTTTATAGATACTTAAAATCCTCAAATTGTACATTTATTATCCTAAAGATTGTCGTAGTCTTCGAATCGCTATTGCTTATATGAAATCCTCAAAAATTCACTCGACTAGCAACCAAGAACCATCAATAATTTCTTAGAATTTCTACAAGTCCCAAAAGGATTCATAATTTTAAAAATTAACTTATGACCCATAAGAAGGACATCAGTACTACTGACCTAAAAATTAATATAGTCAAATCATTTTCAACCTCTCCTAAAGCCCAATATTCGAATTTTTAGACATGTACAATTCCAAACGTACCCAACATGCATAATTCCATAATTTATTTTTAAATTTAAATAAACAATGAACAATTAAAATCTGAACATAAAATATTTCATGGGAACATGCTGGTTAAAATAATTCATGCTTTAAATAAAATGCGTAAATGTAAAACTTACAGACCGAAGGCGTGACTTCATGAGCTTCTCGAGGTCAGTAGTAGTGCAACCCTATACAGAACCATTGCTCTGATTCCAGCTGTCGAGGCATGAAAAAATCCTTACTTGAAAATTTGCGAAAAATTTAAAAATTTTCTTTTAAATAATTAAAAAGTCTCATTCATAGATAAACTGACAAAAAAATGTTAAATGTTTAAAATAGCAGCGGAAGAATTTTAATGTTTGCGAAATAATGACTTAAAAATAATTCAGCAACATAAAAACTTGGTTTGAATTAAAAATAATAAATGCTGAAATGATGTCCTCGGGTTCTACTACTGCCGACTCGAGCTGGCTCACTGGTCCCCGCCCTCGGTCCTGACATCATCAGTACCTACAACAATCAAGTCTAGTGAGTCTAAAGACTCAGCATGCATATATCGTAAATAACGAGTAAATAAATAATAAAGTCGCATGCAAGTGAAAATATCCTGTAATGATTTGTAACGTAAAATATCATTTCAATGGTAATTATAGTACGTGCATAACTGAACTGAAAATATCATGATAAAAATGTTTGCTCCTTGGAGCCCTATAATGAAATAACTTGTAATGATTTTCTTGGTGAGATTATGGTCTACGCAAGTGGTCCCTGAACTGAACTGAACTGAGCTGACCGGTAACTAATGACCGGACCGGTAATTGACGACCAGGTTTAATAATGTACGTCTGATCAGACTACTGCCACAATATACTATGTGAAACAATTGAACTGACCAATAACTGGCGACCGGATTTAATCATGATAGTAAAGTGACCACAAGCAATATCGCATAAATCTCAAAATAAATATTTTTGCACGTAATATAATTAATCAACATAATTAAATATCCTGCAATAATTTCGATCTTCTTGCATTAAAATCATGTACTTGCGATACTTAAAAATATCTATATGGCTTGATTGAAGAGTGAAAGAAGATATAAACATGCCTTGGTTTGTTTTGACAGAAAACAAACGAAATAACGACGCGGCGCGGCGGAGACGGAGTGCTCTTCACTTTCTCACTTAATTCCTCTCTTAATTCCTTTAAACCAAGCATGCACCATAATTATTATAATAGCGTAAAAATCGTAAACGTGATGCATGACCATTTAAAAATATCATGATTTGTGCTCAGAGCGCTGCCATGACCCAAATCTTACCCCGGGTGCAAAATGACCATTTTGCCCCTGGAAACCCAAATATTATCCTTTCAACCCTGGACCTCTAAAATTGACCCGAAGCTTACCCAACCCCTTAAAATGTCCCAAAACATTTTTTTTAAAATATTCCTAGATATAAATTCGAGCCCAATTAATAACTTAACCGAATTGTTTTAAAATTTGAGCCGCAGTTTTAACCCGAATCCACTCGAAAACCACCCGAAAAATTCTCAACTTTTTATCCGTTCTTAAAAACACTTACAAGATCCTAAATTGAAATTTCCAACCCAAAACTCACGGCTAAAAAAAATCAGAACAAGAACAAATCTCTCGGCCCTTCTTGTCAAGCCACCTCATGCACTAACCTCCCAAAAACTCATCTACTTTCGGTCCACTATCAACCCACCACTATCCAACCTTTAAGCCCCACTATTAGAAACCTAACGACCCCTTCTAACAGCTCCAACCAATACTTAAGGCTACAGCACCCGCCACAAGTAGAAATCGGCCGAAAACTACCGTCTCCATCTCCATTCACGCGGTGCTTCCAAAGATCGAGTCTCTCCCTCAACTAAACACCCATGACTCCTTCCTAACCACTTACTAGACTCCACAAGGCCTGAATCGTGGCTGGGTTCGAACCCATGCACAGCAAAGTCCTCCATACCTCGCCCAAACTCATTACCGAACCAAAAACACGAACCGAGACCACCCTTACAAAACGCTGTCATGATCTTGTTTCCAGCCTACGTGACAGCACCTAAACCATTTTTACACGGCCCCTTAACCGCTTGAACGTGGCAGCCCTTTGCACAACAGGAGCAAAAACCGTGAATCAACAATAAAGAATGCATGTATATGAACAAAACCGAAAATCTTCATGCTATGCTTTGGATCGAAAAAATCCTTGAACAAGTGAACACAAAACAGCATACATAAGACGTGTAAGATGCAGAAATAATAGTACTTAGCGTGCCTTGATGATGGGAGAACCAAAACGATGCAAAAAGGAGGCCCGGGTGAAGTTTTCTTTGCAAAACAAACCAACAACCAAAGCTTTCGGCTACTGGGTTCAGAAACCGAGAGAGGATGTTTGAGGGAGGTGGGTGTCGGCTGATGCACAATTAGGTTTAGGGTAAAACATGCTTAAGGGTTAATTATATAAGATAAATTATTAGTTAATGGGCCTAACTTGTTTAATTTAAAGATTAAAAATATGATTAAGCCCTATAAATTCAAAAATAGGCCCATTAAGCTCAAACCCACTCCCGAAAGATATTTCGAGTTGGAAAGATTTTGAAAATATTAGCCGAACCATTAAAAGTCCCCCGATTCGATAAAATTTGCGTACCGTTAAAAATTAAAATCCTGCGGATAAAAATACCCAAAAATTCCCATTTTCGAAAAATACACTTAAAAATGCTTTAAATAAATTTATAAAAAATAAATCGTGTAGTAAAATAATTTTCCTGAAAATTCTCCGGTCTCCGATCCTCGTTCGAGAGTGAAATGCACCTAGAAACCCTAATGCGTGAACTTTTAAAATTTCATGGAATAAATTCTATCATGCGTGAATTATGCCTAAAATGCATAAAAATAATTAAACATAAATTAATGAAATAAACATGCATTTAATGCTTTAAAAACAATTAAATAAAATACCAAAGAAGTTTAATAACTTGCATGCATGCCAACTCTTTGAAATATAATTACTAACATGCTAAATTACCTCTTCTTAAAAAAGTCTTTATTAACTTATCTCAATACTCTATCTCCGGTCCGGCCTCACTTATTTAACTGAAAAGATAACAATTAAACTAGTGCGTAAAATAAATAAATTTAAAGAAAAGAATTTAAATACTCATACGATAAAAATCATTTTAATTTTAAATACTAGAATTATGCATGGCTTATACGCAGTCCAATTTACGGGTTCTACAGAAAAAGTTGTCTCCCAACCTTTCATCTCCCTTGCATGCCTTTTGACTTGGGCTTCTAACAATTACAAGGCCCATGGACTTTTATTTAAATGTCTCAAACACATTTGAAACCATTTAAACTTTACTTGATATTACTCAAGTCCAGTAGTTTAATAATTATTTCTAATTGGGCTCTACAAGGCCTAATGGTATTTAATTAATTCAACACTTGAATTAATTTAATTATTTGGACTCTACTAGGTCCACTAGTGTTTAATTAATTCAACACTTGAATTAATTTAATTAAGTACATAATAATGTTTATGAAAATCACAATTTTCAAATACATTATTTATTTGGCCAACTTTTAATTTAGGAACACTTCCTCAAATTAAACATCGAGATAAGCTAACCACACTATGCACTCCAACCAACATCTGTTACACTATACACTATGAAACACACTATGCACTCCAACCAACATCTGTTACAGCGCCAGTCTATAAGCTAATGTTCCAATCCTATCCAGAACCTCAAACGATCCTATGAACCTCGGACTGAGTTTGAATTTCTTACCAAATCTCATAACACCCTTCATAGGTGCTAACTTCACAAACACGTGGTCACCTACTGCAAACTCTAGCTCCCTTCTCTGCTTATTGGCGTAGCTTTTCTGGCAGCTTTGAGCATTATTCATCCTATCTCGGATTTTGACTACTAGTTATGCTGTCAGCCTGATCAAGTTCAGTCCTAATTCTCCTCTTTCACCAACCTCGTCCCCATATATCAGTGATCTACCCTTCCTCCCATCAAGTGCCTCGTAAGGAGCCATAACTATAGACGCTTGGTAACTATTGTTATAGATGAACTCCACTAGAGGTAGCTTCGGTTCCCAGCTGCCCTTGGAAATCGATCACACAAGCTTGGATTAGATCTTCCAAAATCTGAATCACCATTTCGGATTGACCATCGGTCTTAGGATGAAACGCTGTACTGAGCAACAACTTTGTCCCCATAGATAAATATTGACTCTTCCAGAAGGTTGATGCGAACCTCGGATCTCTGTTCGAAACAATAGAAATTTGAATTTCGTGCAGTCGGACTATCTCTCGGATGTACAACTTTGCGTACTGGGTCATGGTTAATGTCACCTTTGAAAGGGGATCGGTTAAGGTGCCGAATGCGCAACGGAAGTTTCAAAAATATTTTCATACAAGAACCGAGCACCCTAAACACTATAGTGTGTTGCAAATACAATAAAATACAAAATGTCATACATAGGATGTTTTAAAAATATACCTATCAATCTTAAAAGATTGATGATGGCTCCAACTTAGTAGTCAAACAACTTAGATCTTCAATGGCAAGACTAATCTTCAAGCTTCAAAGAGCACACCTTGCTAAAAAATTAAGTCCACCACCAACAAAGAAGATCCACCTTATACTTGCAATAGAAAATGTAAGGCATTTTTCTTTGAGAAGAGTAAGCTTTCCTCAATAAATTGAAGAAGCAAAATTCGGAAGAAAACAACTTGAAAATTTCGGCCCTGGTAGGGGAGAAGAGAAGGAGGAACGTTTTTCTGGGTGTGTGAAAAAGTTAAAGTGAGCATGTGCATGCCATGCCTTGGATATTGAAAAAGTAGCCTCCAACTCTTCACCTCCCTTACATGCTTTCTACTTGGGCTTGTAACAATTACAAGACCCATGTACTTTTTATTTATATGTCTCAAACACATTTGAGACCATTTAAATTTTACTTGATTTTACTCAAGCCCACTAGTTTAATAATTATCTCTTATTGGCCTCTACAAGGCCCAATGTTATTTAATTAATTCAACACTTAAATTAATTAAATTATGTGGACACTATTAGGTTCACTAGTGTTTAATAAATTCAATATTTGAATTAATTTAATTTAGTCCATAATAATGTTTATGAAAATCACAATTTTAGAATACATTATTTGTTTGGCCAACTATTAATTTAGGAACACTTACTCAAATTAAAAGTCACATTCCCCTTATAGAAGTCATACTTCTAATTTTCTTTGCGCTTATAAAATCCTTTATAAGCCGTTCAACACATTGAACTATTTTTACTTCTCAACGGGATCTAGAAAGTTAGCACTTGTGTGGCCCTTGATGGTTCATTGATACAACTAGTCGTGGGTTCACATCTCCATGTGATTCGGACTAAACATGTCCTTATACGAGCATACCCCAATGGCTTCATTCTTACTTATCAACTCCTTGATAATAAGAACGTCAGAACTCAAATCTGATAGTACCCAACCAATCATGTTAAACGCCTAGCAGCATCGCTTACATGATTCCCTATGTATCAAATGATAGTGCCTGCAAGAACCATTCAATTATGGTTAGCGTACAGTACGGTCCCTTCAACTCATATATCCCGACCGATTCGACAACCATTGGTATATCGAGAGTTGTCAATGAATCGATACTATGTGTCATGTCGTAGTTGCATCGATGGTGTAATCTATGAAACTCCTTTCATAATTACCACCATACTCTGATCAGAGATTTCAACCTACATACACATAGAACACATAGGATATCCATACCCGAAGGTAAGCGGTGAATCCCCGACTACAATGCATCGACTCCTATATGTTTCGACAGAACACCCAACCTTGCCACCTGATGACCCCTTGAGAGTCGGTAAACAAGTCAAAGTGCAATGCTAGCACATACCAAAATATTGTCCCGGGTCATAAGGACTAATGGTGTACAACCATAAACTAGGACGTTACCACTCGATAAGTGAGAACCACTTGGAAAGTCCTTTATGGAGGGTTGTTCGGTGCACTCTTCAAGGAGCACATATCTGCATGCTCGGACATCACAATGTCCCCTACCAATGAAACATGGTACTCACATCGCAGATACTAGTCTCGAACTCGAGCGGCCTATATCCTTCTTAGCGGCGGCTGAATCGACTAGGAACTGTTTAGAATATACAGTATTCCAAATATGAGTTTCATGATACTCATCATATGAGCATCTCATATTCTTTCTACTATTTGTATATTCAAGGGCTTTATCTATGCAACTAGCATGGGTATTCAGATAAAGATGTGCCAATAATAATTTCAAATATTATTAAAATAAAGATTGTTTATACATAGAGTTTTATTGTTGACACTCGGCCAACACTTGGCTCGACGGGCACCTACTCTAACAATCTCCCACTTGCACTAGAGCCAACTACCCATATGCTTCAAACCCATCGATTCGCGATGCTTCTCGAATAATGGTCCAGGTAAAGGCTTAGTTAGTGGATCAGCAACATTATCTGCGGAGCCGACTTTGTCAATCGAGACATCTCCTTTTTCCACAATCTCTCGGAGGATGTGGTACTTTCTCAATACATGTTTGGACTTCGAATGAGACCTTGGCTTCTTTACTTGAGCTATAGCTCCAGTGTTGTCACACAACACCGGGACAGGAGCAACTCCATAAGAACGACGTCCAACTCTTGGACGAAATTCCTTATCCAAACAGCCTCCTTTGCTGCATCTGATGCAGCAATGTATTCGGCCTCAGTGGTGGAATCCGCAGTACTGTCTTGCTTGGAACACTTCCAAGAGACAGCAGTACCATTGAGCATGAATACGAATCCAGAGGTTGACTTCGAATCATCGATATCGCTTTGGAAGCTAGAGTCATTATAGCCTTCCAATTTCTGTTCTCCACCCCATAGACCAAGAACAACTTATTGGTCCTTCTCAAATACTTGAGGATGTCTTTCACAGCTTTCCAATGTGGAAGACCAGGGTTCGATTGATATCTACTCACTACACTTAGTGCGAAAGCCACGTCAGGACGTGTAGATATCATCCCAAACATGATGCTACCAATCACAGATGCATAAGGAATGCTTGTCATCGCCGCTATCTCTGCATCAGTCTTGGGAAACATAGACTTGGATTGGGACACGCCATGACACATTGGTAGATGTCCTCTCTTGGACTCATCCATCGAGAACCGCTTCACGATGGTATCAATGTATGTGGACTGGGTGAGACCAAGCAATCTTTTCGATCTATCTCTATAGATCTGTATTCCCAATACAAAAGATGCTTCACCCAAGTCTTGCATCGAGAACTTACTCGCTAACCATATATTAGTTGATTGCAACATTCCTACATCATTCCCAATGAGTAGAATGTCATCAACGTACAGCACCAGGAATGACACAGCACTCCCACTGACCTTCTTATACACACAGAGTTCCTCAGGATTCTTAGTAAAACCAAACTCTTTGATTGTACTGTCAAATCTGAGGTTCCAACTCTTAGATGCCTGCTTTAGACCATAAATAGATCTATGAAATTTGCATATCATATGCTCACTTCCGACAGATTTAAACCCTTCAGGTTGAGACATGTAAATCTCTTCCTTAATATCCCCATTAAGAAAGACTGTCTTGACATCCATCTGCCATATCTCATAGTCATACCATGTAGCTATGACTAGCAATATCCTTATGGACTTTAACATTGCAACTGGAGAAAAGGTTTCCTCAAAGTCAACTCCTTGTCTTTGAGTATATCCTTTTGCCACCAATCGCACCTTGAAGGTCAATACCTTCCCATCCGCCCCAAGTTTCCTCTTGTAAATCTATTTACACCCTATAGGAACAATTCCCTCAGGTGGATCCACGAGATTCCACACTTGATTCGAATGCAAGGAATTCATCTTAGATTCCATCGCTTTAAGCCACTTGGATGAATCGGCATCAGATAAGGCTTCCTTGAAGGTCCTTGGATCACATCCATGGTTAGTCTCATCATGGCCCTCTTCAAGAAGCAGACCATACCTCATAGGTGGTCTCGAGACTCTCTCGGATCTTCTAGGAGCTTGTATCTCCTCTCTTGGCTCTTCGGGTGTGGGCTATATAATTGTGGGTGTCTTTTGAACCTCTTCGAGTTCTATTATCTCCTCTTTTCTATCCAATAGAAATTCTCTTTCCAAAAAGGTTGCATTCCTAGAAACAAACACTTTTGTTTCTTGGGGATGATAGAAGTAGTATCCAACCGAATTCTTTGAATATCCCACAAAGTAACATAAAATGGATCGACTATCCAATTTATCTCCCACTACCTGCTTCACATAAGCAGGGCACCCCCATATTCTAAGATAAGAATATTTGGGAGGCTTACCCATCCATATCTCATATGGTGTCTGCCTTTGAATGGACATTTAGTAGAATATCTTTCAATTTTAAATTATAGAGATCGTTTTCAAGTTCTCCAGTACCAATTAAACATTCATTCTTGTAAATGTTGCAAACACCTTTGCTAAATAAACAAGAATATCCATCTTTATCTAGCATAGAAATGGAAACAATGTTTTTCACCAATTAAGGTACAAACAAAACATCTCATAAAATTAACTTAAAACTATTGTTCTTCAATAAGTAAACATTTTCAACAGCCTTGGCAGCAACTCTTGCTCCATTGCCCATTCTCAAGAAGGTAACACCTTCCCTAAGCTTCCTACTTCTTCCCATCACCTGTAACTCATTATAAAGATGTGAGCCACAGCCGGTATCCAATACCCAAGAAGTAGAGTTAATTGAAATGTTTACTTCAATGTAGAACATACCATTTTCAGAACTTTTTTGAGCAAGATATTCTTTGCAATTACGCCTCCAATGTCCAGGCTTCTTGCAGTGATGACAAACATCACTAGTCTTGTCAGCCTTAACTGGTGTGGCTGCCACGACGGGATTCGGAGATTGCCTCAACAAGGGCACGTTCTTCTTGGGACGTTGGAAAGAACGCTTCTTTCCCTTCCCATGTGGATCAATCTTCATACCCGATGAAGAACCCACATAAAGAACCAGCTTCTCTTTCTTGATAGTGGACTCAAAGGTCACAAGCATGTTCACCAACTCCTCAAGGGTCTGCTCCATCTTGTTCATGTTGAAGTTCACCGAAAAAGGATCAAATGAGCTAGGCAGCGATAACAGCAACACGTCGGTGGTCAACTCCGAAGGCAACATCAGATCCATGCCAACGAGCTTGTCTACGAGCCCAATCAACTTCAGGCCATGCTCATGGACCAAAGCCCCATCTCGCATGCGCAAAGTGATCAGCTCCTTGACGGTAGCATGCCGAAGAGGCCGTGTTTGCTCTCCAAAGAGCTCCTTGAGATGCAAATGAATGTCAGCAGCACTCTTTGCATCCTCAAAACGCCTCTGCAGCTCATCATTCATAGAAGCCTGCATTTAACACCTGGCTTTCAAGTCATGGTCACACCATTCCTTGTAAGTCTGTAATTCCTCAGGAGTGCAGTCAGTCGGAGCCTCAACAGGGGGCGACTCAGTCAGTGTATATGCTATCCTTTCCGAATTCAAGACAATTTTTAGGTTTCTTATCCAAGTGAGGTAATTAGGTCCGGTTAATACGTGTTTGTCGAGTATTGTAGATAGCGGATTGCGAATCGAAGACATTGTCAAAAATTGTACTGAAAAGTATAACAGATAAATGTTAATGTCTATTTTAAAATATTTAGTAAGATATAAAGTATGGACTTTTACTTTATAAATGTTTACTCCCACTGTTTTGACATCTTTCACTACCCTCTAGTGAAAACGGGAAACTCCTTTCCTCAGTAGGTACGCAAGGTCCAATTAGCGAATCATGATCCCGAATAATATCAACCAATCACAATTCCTAAAAGGTAGTTTCCAATTGCATCACAATGCAACCCTCTACATAAACTTTTGTCTCACGTTTGATTAGGACCCAATAATATGACATCGTTCATCTTCACGTGTCAAGCCTTACCCATCGATGTCGAACCTTAATGGACGGTCGCCATGAGTTCCCCCAATAATATGAGCCGAAATCATGGGAGTTCCACGTAGTTCACATCACCATGTCAATGGATGTCACAGCTTTCCGGCACCCAGGGCCCCCCCAATAATATGAGCCGAGCCCCGAGCACGGGTAGCGTTCATCATGCACCCATTGTCGATGCAAGACATGGAAATTATAAACAAATTTATAATTCCCCTTTTCGGGCTTGATATTAATTTTGAATCTTATTTAAAATGAGGGTTTTTAATTTTGAAAGGTCTCATCATTAATTTTATTTAAAAGCTCGCCATGTTTGATCGTATGTTTGCCGGATTCATGCAACTTTGTTATTATCATAATAATAACGCACATACTCATTATTTATAACATATCATGCATATATTATAAACAGTAAACAAAACAAGGATGATCAATCGCCCCAATAATAATGGTCCGTGTGAGCTAAACACGGGCCTAGGTCCAATCCTAGGGTAATGCAAGGGATGCAAATGCAACTATTACATTAGCTTCCAATATTTACATGTCTTCGATCTTCATAATCATCATGGCCACCATCTTCCAATCTTGATCATCCACTATACTAATATTTACAAATAAATATTCATGACAAATAGGGATACATCTCATGGGGGTGGGAACGGGCCATAAACCAAGCCCACTTGAAATTTGATAATTATTACAATCATTCAACACAAAATATCCTAGCATACACCTAGCAAATTGGGCTTGGGCTTTTGATCATCCTTCATGTATAATATCACATATCATACACCATCAATTAATTATCACAATAATTAATTGATCCAATATTATATATCTTGATCCAATCACTAACCGTCACGATTATAAACTAAATTAACAAAGTGTAAAAATTTCTTTGTCTACTTTCTAATTAATTTATTTATAATCGAATTTCTTGTAAATCACCATTTACTATAAATAAAAAAAGTCCAACTTCAATTATTTATTTTATGAGAAAATATTTGCAACTTTGTAAATTTAAACTTAAGGGCCCAAAAAATCATTTTTCACCAAAAACATTTTGGCACATTTAAATTTACAAATATGTTAGCCATCTAATGGCCCAACAACTCAAGGCCCATGACACATTGATATTTCAAAACACCTTTTGAAAACCCTAGCCGCCATCGTCGTCGCCGGAGCTCCGACGCCGGATTCCAACCAACATGCAAAAAATTTTTTTTATTTAAAAGATAGGGGCTGTTCGGGCAGCCCCTCGGGCTGCCCTTGCTGCCCGTTTCGGGCTTCCCCTAGGGCAGCCCAAGCTGCCCGAAATGGGCAGCAACTTGCTGCCCAAAACCCGCCCCAATTCGGCCTTGAATTCGTTGCAAAAAATCATCTCATGCGGTTAGAAATCGACCTCAATATAATATCATGTATATGCTACAAAAACTAGTACCCTTAGCTCATGATACCACTTGAAAGGGGATCGGTTACGTTGACCGTATGCGCAACGGAAGTTTCAAAAAAAAATTTCATGAGAAAACCTAAATTTTACAAGAAAATTTCGGCCACCTTGCATTGTGTGTAGCAAATACAATAAAACACCAAAAATGTCATACATAGGGTGTTTTAGAAATGTACCTATCAATCTCAAAGATTGATTGTTGGCTCCAACTAAGGTGTAAACACCTTAGCTCTTGAATGGCAAGACATTCTACAAGCTTCACCTTTCTTTTGGACTCCTTTCTTCAAATTAGGTCTATCACTAACAAGGTAGATCCATTCTAATTTTGCACTAGAAAAATTAGAGCATTTTTCTTTGAGAAGTGTGTGCTTTCATCAACAAGTGAAGAAGCAAAAATGGAGGAGATGGAGCTTCAAATTTTGTCCATGGTGTGTCCTAGGAGAGAAGGGGAGACTTTTCTTGGTTTAGCAAAAAGGTTGTGTTGTCCCAAAAGCATGCCATGCCTTGAACATTGAAAAAGTTGTCTCCCAACTTTTCATCTCCCTTGCATGCGTTTTGACTTGGGCTTGTAACTATTACAAGGCCCATGGACTTTTATTTAAATGTCTCAAACACATTTGAGACCATTTAAACTTTACTTGATATTACTCAAGTCCACTAGTTTAATAATTATTTCTAATTGGGCTCTACAAGGCCTAATGGTATTTAATTAATTCAACACTTGAATTAATTTAATTATTTGGACTCTACTAGGTCCACTAGTGTTTAATTAATTCAACACTTGAATTAATTTAATTAAGCCCATAATAATGTTTATGAAAATCACAATTTTCAAATACATTATTTATTTGGCCTACATTTAATTTAGGAACACTTCCTCAAATTAAATGTTACATTCTCCTTATAGAAGTCATACTTCTATTTTTCCTTACGCTTATAAACTTCTTTATAAGCCGTTCAACACATTGAACTATTTTACTTCTCAACGGGATCTAAAAAGTTAGCACTTGTGTGACCCTTAATGGTTCATTGATACAACTAGCCGTGGGTTCACATCTCCATGTGATTCTGACTAAACATGTCCTTATACGAGCATACCCCAATTGCTCTATTCTTACTTATCAACTCCTTGATAACAGGAACGTCAGAACTCAAGTCTGATAGTACCTAACCAATCATGTTAAACGCCTAGCAGCATCGCTTACATGATTCTCTAGGTATCAAATGATAGTGCCTGCAAGAACCATTCAATTATGGTTAGCGTACATTACGGTCCCTTCAACTCATATATCCCGACCGATTCGACAACCAGTGGTAAATCGAGAGTTGTCAATGAATCGATACTATGTGTCATGTCGTAGTTGCATCGATGGTGTAATCCATGAAACCCCTTTCATAATTACCACCATACTCTGATCAGAGATTTCAACCTACATACACATGAGAACACATAGGATATCCATACCCGAAGGTAAGCGGTGAATCCCCGAATACAATGCATCGACTCCTATATGTTTCGACAGAACACCCAACCTTGCCACCTGATGGCCCCTTGAGAGTCGGTAAACAAGTCAAAGTGCAAATGCTAGCACATAGAGTCTCAATGTTGTCCCGGGTCATAAGGACTAATAGTGTACAACCATAAATTAGGACGTTTCCACTCGATAAGTGAGAATCACTTGGAAAGTCCTTTATGGAGGGTTGTTCAGTGCACTCTTCAAGGAGCACCTATCTGCATGCTCGGACATCACAATGTCCCCTACCAATGAAACATGGAACTCACATCGCAGATACTAGTCTCGAACTCGAGCGGCCTATATCCTTCTTAGCGGCGGCTGAATCGACTAGGAACTGTTTAGAATATACAGTATTCCAAATATGAGTTTCATGATACTCATCATATGAGCATCTCATATTCTTTCTACTATTTGTATATTCAAGGGCTTTATCTATGCAACTAGCATGTGTATTCAGATAAAGATGTGCCAATAATAATTTCAAATATTATTAAAATAAAGATTGTTTATAAATAGAGTTTCATTGTGAACACTCGGCCAACACTTGGCTCGACGGGCACCTACTTTAACAAAATACACCAAATATTAAATGATTAAAAACAATTATTTGATAAAAATGTTTTTTCCTGATTATCTCCGGTCTCCGTTACTCTTTCGAGCGGGAAATGCAACTTAAAACTCTAATGCATGAAACTTTAAATAAAACGTGAACTAACCAATAAACATGCATTAAACATAATCAAACACATATTTTAGTAAAACATTAGATTGCATGTAGTAAGGTTACGTAGTTCGAATTTCCTAGACTTTACAATTATAATTTTTTTTTAAAAAAATTCGAAAGTCTGCATGCTACTATCCAAAAATATTAAACAATACATCCCAAATTCCAATAAACTATAATGTGCTAAAATAATTACAATACCTGTAAGGAGAGTGGTGTCTAGGTTGCCTCCTCGGCATGCATAGCAAAGACCCGTCCCTGAGTCGATTGCTTCCATAGTAGACAATCTTTAAGGATATGACTAGGAGCTCTACACTTAAATCATTTTGAATGTCCTCCATATGCAAGCTCCTTTATGCTGGCGATTGAACTTCAGGCACATAGGATAGTCGTTAGTCTTCTGAGTAGACTTCTTCTGGGGTTGCATCCGTTCTCTATCTCTCATGTCAAGAAATTCAAAGTGCGGCTCTAGAGACTGGATCCAAACCTCTACTAAAAACGGATCAGTAGTACCCCCGAACTCCTTCGGGTTGAGCCGTCGGAACTGCTCATAGACATCTATCTGGGGCCTCGGAGCCTGCTGTGCCTTCTCCATCATTCTGGCAATACCCTGAAGGACTCGGGTAGCTGCGTCTCCTGGCGGTGGCGGCGGTGGTGAAAGGCCTTTATCGGCTCCAGTAGTATCATCCTGCCTGTCAGTGCTGGGGGCGTCTGGAGGCATGATATCTGAATACAGTCCATATTCTAAACGTAACCCATCATGCAATTTAATATAGTTCAAAACATTTAATCTTTAAATCGTGTAAACAGCTAGACATGTATTGTAAATCGTTAAAAAACATGTATCATGTAAACATGTAAGTGGTAGCATTAAAACATTTAAACTTACAGATTTGACGCTTGGAGATTGAGCTGCTGAAGCTGGCAGTGGAACACTCCTTTATAGGACCCTTGCTCTGATACCAACTGAAACGTCTACAAATTTTTTTTTAAAAAGCTAATTCTCGAAATAACTATTTTCAAGCATTAATGCAGTAATTGCTATAAAACACACATTTTAAAATAAGATGATTCTAATACTATTAAAAATACCGCACGTAAAAATATTCCAAACAATCCTGTCGACGCAACAACGTAAAAAAAAGATAGAGTGTGAAAATATCCATGATCTCAACTAACTCATAAACATGATGTGCGGAAAATAAGGTCCTCTGGATAGAGTTCGCACACCTAGCCCCGCCTACTCAGTCTTCGGCGCCTCGAGTCTCCTCTACGATATGCTCACCTGCATCATTCACAGTACATATACATAACATGCAACAGTGAAAAGTACTGTAATCAACATACATTTCATGATCTTAAAAACTTGAACTTAAACATATCGAAACAAAGCATAACGTGTCAAAACATGTCTTAAAATATCAACATATACTTGTTCATTTTCTTTAATTGAATTCAGTTCATTAGTTGTGACATTCGTATCAGCTCTATACAATGGATCCATCTAAGTATAACCGTGGTATCCAACGGCGTAGACATCAGCTATAGTATTACTCATCCACTGATCCTTGGCCTTAGATGTCATCGTACTCGTAATAGTCACAACCAACTCTCATCCTTCAAAACATGTAATAATATTCATCGCTTATAAAAATCATGCATATACGTAAATTTTCCTTAAAATCAAGCATGAAACGTATTTTTCATATTTACATAAAAATTCGTTATGATAACATATACATTAAAAAAGTGTAGTTTTGTTATCAGGGCGCTGCCAGGACTGCTAACTCGACTCGGGTGCAAAATAACCATTTTGCTCCTGGAAATCCTAATTGACCATTTTACCCCTGGACCAAAGAATTTTGATCCGAAGCCAACCAAAAATCTCAAAACACCTCAAAAAAATTATATAATCATTTCTTAGACATAAATGCAAGCTTGCTTCATAACTTATACGATTCGATTTAAAATTTGTACCGGGGTCCCAATTTCAACCCGAATCAACTCGTAACTTAACCAAACTTTCCCAAATTTAAACCATGACTTCTACACACCTAACAACCCCTAAAAAACAAAATCCCTGTCATTTAGATCCCCCTAAACTCGGCTGCACCTTGCTGAAAATGATTGGAATTAAGTTGTTCGAACCTTATTTCCAACCACACCACATATTCTCGTCCCTAGGCTAAACCAGCTTGGACCAGCCTTGAGGCTACACTAACTAGGACCAAGAACAGACCAATGACGCCCTATTGAACCAACCCTATCCACGTCTACAGCTCCATGCACTTGGCCGTGCTTGCGTTACCCAAAAACAAGCAAGAACCCGATCTTTCACAACTCATGCGCCTCGACCGACTCCTAGGTTGTGACCAGCCACAGTTGAGCCACCTTAGACCACGTCTTAAACCCCTTAGGATCTGTACCGCATCTCGGTTTAACTCCCCAACAGTCGGTCCTCCGCCCACAGCCCGAACTAGTCCTATACAACACATAAATACTCTAGTTTTGATCGACCCTCACCAAGACTCAACCAGCTCGTGACTCCAACACCTTGATGCCTTAATCCTCGACTTGTACAACCCTTTAACACCTAGCCCTAGCATCCCCTTGCACAAGCACCATGAAAATGTGAGTTAAATGCAAACATATGCATATTTTTGTGAAAGAGTAGCATAAAATCAACACCACATGATAGATTGATGATTTCTCATGCGAAAACATACAAACCAACATATATTGATGTGAGTGATGACAAAAACGAGGTATAGGGCGTCGCCGCCTTTGCGTTAAAACGCTAAAAAACTTTGATATTTACACGTAGGACGAGCACTGGAGAGACATGGAAGGAACCTTTTTAAAGCTTTGAAGAATATTTAAGTTAGATGCTGTAAGTTCGAAGGTAGGTTGCTACTGACGAGACGGAGGGGGCGACCGTGCTTAGTGTGTAGGGTTAGGGTTTGATAAATGAGTTAAAGTAAATAATATAATACACTAATGGGCTCTTAATAATAAATAAAGTAGTTAAAAAGGGTTTTACGCACATTAAGCAATAAAATAAACCCATCAAGCTAAAAAACACCCCCGAAAAATATTTAGTTTTTATACTTTTTGAAATTTGTGTAACGGTTAAAATATGACCGGGCGAGTAAAAATACCCAACCAATGCTCATTTTCGAAAATCACATTTAAATACTCAATATAGTAAATAATTAAAAATTATAATTTAATAAAACATTTTTTTTGATTATCTCCGGTCTCCGTTCCTCGTTCGAACGCGAAATGCAACTTAAAGTCTAATGCATGAAACTTCAAATAAAATGTGAACCAACCCACAAAACATGCAATAAACATGCATTAAACCTAATCAAACACATATTTTAGTAAAACTCTAGATTGCATGCCGTCAGGTTACGTAGTTTGAATTTTCTAGACTTTAAAATTATAATTTTTTAAAACAAAAAATTCAAAAATCAGCATGCTACTATCCAAAAATTTTGAACAATACATCCCAAATTCCAATAACTATAATGTGCTGAAATAATAACAATACATGTAAGGAGAGTAGTGTCTGGGTTGCCTCCACGGCATGCATAAAAGACTCGCCCCTTAGTCGACTGCTTCCATTGTGGACAATCTTTAAGCATATGACCAGTAGCTCCACACTTAAAGCATTTTGCATGTCCTCCATAAGCTACCTCCTTAAGGTTTGCGATTGAACTTCAGGCACATATGATAGTCGTTTGGCTTCTGAGTAGCCTTCTTCTAGGGTTGCTGCCCCTTGCCGTTAAATGGTCCTTGAAACGGCCTCTTATTCTGCTATTGTGGCCGGTGTCGAGGCGCCTGATAAGGCCTCTTTCCCTGTCTTTCGTTCTCAATGTCCCTCTGATCCTACTCCGCTTCTTAGGAAATAATCAAATAAAGAGAGTAAGTCGTAGGACTAGCCACACAAATATCACGACGCAAGATCGGCCGTAAACCATCAATATAATGCTTCAACTTCTCTATCGGGTTATTAGAAATCATGGGCACAAAATGAAACCCCTAATCAAACTTCGTCAGAAACTTCGACACAGTGCGGTCTCCATGTCTTAACGTAATGAACTACCTAGTTAGTCGGGAGCGGACATCATCCATGCAATACTTAGAGTAAAACACCTTGTTGAAGCCCTCCCAAGTAAGGGTCTCAAGGTTAACCGTCACCGACACTTCTTCCAACCACATTCTTGCATCATCCTTCAGCAAGTAGGTGGAACATCGAACTCTATCGACATCCTGAAATTCTTTAAAAGTAAATATCACCTCAATAGACTTAATACATCCTTCTGCTACTATAGGATCTGTCGCCCACACAATGTCCCTGGCGTCCATCTTGCGAAGGAGCTCATAAACTGCTTCCGGACTCTTCTTACTGCCCACCTCGGCATTGTTCCCAGCGAACTGTGGAAAGAACTCGGTCATGCCAACAAGAATCTGAGCCTGAAGATCTGGTGGTGGACGTGGAATGGAAACCCTTTCCTCCTCACGAGCCCCAGGTCCTCGCAATCAACCACACGTCTGGGACACATACTGTGCCACAATCCAACCCAACACGCAACCAACATGCATAACAATAATATTCATATAACACACTAATGTTATTCAAAACTTAAACATTCGGTTAAAGAAACTCGTACTTTAATACTTATTTCATTTAAAAGTGTAAAAGCTTACATACTTTATGTGTGACTTCATGAGCATCTCACAACCAACAGTAGGCACAACCCTTAATTAGAACCTGGCTCTAATACAAACTATGACGATCTGTACGTATACGACATCTTAAAATATGCGAAAATTTAATTTTTTCTTTTCATTTAAATTCAAAATTTTTAACTTTAAACTAAATAAATACCTACTTACCATTTTCAAAAATTCATTAAAGAAAATAAGGAAAAAATCAAAACCTTCAAAATTAAATAACCAAAATTCCAAAACACAAACCATTAAAGGAATTCAAACACTAACTATTTTAATGCTTAAAATATATGTGTCAACATCCCTAAAATATTTCAAAAACAAAGAAAACTACTAAATTGTCTTCCACCCATAAAAATTAAATCAGAGTACTAAATAAAATTTTTTTTTACGTGCATGTAAACTGCAAAGCCATCGGGCATGCACTACCTACTGTCCAATTTTGATAACTGGTCATAGTCCTCCAGACTCCTCAACAATGAAATCCGCAACAATTAAGTAGTGAGTCTAAACACTCAGCATGCATAAACCTTGAATAAAGAATACTGCATAATAAAGATTCATGCGACTTAAATATACTTGATACGTAAATTACATAGGTATAAATAAATATGATGCGACTTGCCTACATAAACATTTTCATAAAACATGCCTTGGTTGACATAACATAAACTTAACATTTTGTGTAAAGTTCTTCTCATTGAAATGTGACACAATAATATATTTCATTTGATCAAACTAACACCACAATGCTTGGCCGGCAAGGATCACAACATATCTTGGACTGGATATCCACTACCAATCATACGATAAGCAGGAAAGGTCCCCGGACACGTTCTCCGGTTTCCAGACGCGTACATGCATAATTTGGCCACAAGACAACTTACATACCTCAAAAACAATAATTTTGAACGTTATATTTTTTTACTAATATCGTGGACCTCGTTGGATCGACCCCCAGGTATTCTACCCCAACTTAAAACTTACAACTCAAAACGGCCTATAAACTTGCATCTTACCCATACGAATCCCAAATTGAATAAAATTACTTACGACTTACCAAACGACTTGGGTATTGACTCACCCTTAAAAACATCCTAACCAACTGTCTAGACGCTTAATACCACCTCTAGAACAGCCAAAACCATTCCACACAAGCCATGCGACTCGAGACTCATCATATGCCCTATAAGGCCCAATTTTGACACGTTCGGGTTCTTTATTGCTCCAAACAAACCACGGCTTAAACCATCCCTATACCATTATTAGACCCTAAAAAAGACACTTATACAGCCCTTACCTGAAAGGGAATCGGTTACGGGTGCTTAGAATGCTCAACGGAAGTTTTAAAAAAGCATTTAAAATAGCAAAACCGAGCACCCCTCACTATTGTGTAGCAAATACAAAAAACGCAAACATACATAGGGTGTTTTAGTGTTTTACCTATCAATCACAAAGATTGATAATGGCTCATACTAAGTTGTTAAACAACTCAGATCTTCAATGGTAGACAAATCTACAAGCTTCTCTTGAGCACTCTTTGCTCAAAATCAAGCTCACCACCAACAAGCTAGAACCACCTTACACTTGCATTATAAAATTTAAGATATTTTCATTGAGAAATTTGATATTAATTCATCAAATGAAGAATCAAAAATTTTTGGAAGAAAATGAAGTAAAATTTCGGCCAAGAGGGGAGGATGAAGGGAAGCTTTTTCTTGTTTCTTGCAAAAGGTGTTGTATATTCCAAAGGCATGCTAGCCTTTAATTTTAAAAATTTGACTCCTAATATTTCACCTCCCTAGCATGTTATTTGGGATTGTAACATGTACAAAACCCATTGACTATTATTTTAATATCTCAAACACATTTGAGATCAATTAAATCTTCCTTGAATTTATTCAATCCCACTAGTTGAATAATTATTTCCATTTGTGCTCTACAAGACCCAATGTTATTTAATTAGTTCAACACTTGATTAATTTAATTATTTGGACTTTAATAGGTCCACTAGTGTTTAATTAATTCAACACGTGAATTAATTTAATTAAGTATATAACAATGTTTTATGAAAATCACAATTTTCAAATACATTATTTATTTAACAAATTTTTAATTTAGGAACACTTCCACAAATTAAAAGTTACATTCCCTTTAAAGAAGTCTTACTTCTAATTTTCCTTGTGCTTATAAAAACCTTAAGTCGTTCAACACATAGAACTAATTTCCTTCTCAACGGGAACTAGAAAGCTAGCACTTGTGTGGCCTCAATGGTTCATTGATACAACTATCAGTGGGTTCACATCTCAATGTGATTCAAGACTAAACATGTCCTTATATAATTATACCCCAATTGCTCCATTTTTACTTAACAACTAATTGATAATAAGAACGTCATAACTCAAGTCTGATAGTACCCAACCAATGTATTAAATGCCTTGCAGCATCGCTTACATGATTCCATAGGTATCGCTTATAGTTAGCATACAGTACGTTCCTTTAATCTAATATATCCCGACCGATTCGACAACTATTGGAATATCGAGAGTTGTCAAAGAATCAATACTATGTGTCATGTCGTAGTTGCATCAATGGTGAAATCTAAGAAACCCCTTTCTTAATTACCACCAACACACTAATCAGATATTTCAAACTATATACACATGAAATCACGTAGGATATCAATACCCGAAGATAAGGGTTGAATCCCCGACTACAATGCATAGACTCCAATATGTTCGATAAAATACCCAACCTTGCAGCATGATGACAACATATGAGTTGGTAAACAAGTCAAAGTGAAATACTAGCATATAGTGTCATAATGTTGTCTCGGTCTTAAGGACTAATTGTGTACAACCATAAACTAGGACGTTTTCACTTGATAAGTGTGAAATACTTGGAAGTCCTTTATGTAGGGTTGTTCAGTGCACTCTACAAGGAGCACCTATCTGCATGCTCAGACATCACAATGTACCCTCCGAATGAAACACGGTATTCACATCGGTGACACTAGTCTCAAACTCGAGCGGCCTTTATCCTTCTAAGCGGTGGTTGAATCGATTAGGAACTGTTTAGAATATACAATATTCCAAATATGAGTTCCATGATACTTATCAAATGAGCATCTCATATTCTTTCTACTATTTGTATATTCAAGGACTTTATCTATGCAACAAACGTGGGTATACAGATAAAGATGTGTCAAAACAATATTTTTGAATATTATTAAAATAAATATTTTTTATACATTGAGTTTCAATGTGAACCATCGGCCAACATTTGGCTCGACGTGCACATAATCTAACAATCTCTCATTGCACTAAAGTCAACTACCCATATACTTAAAACCCATCGATTCGCGATGCTTCTCGAATAATGGTCCTGGTAAAGGCTTAGTTAGTAGATCAGGAACATTACCTACGAAGATGACTTTGTCAATCGACACTTCTCCTCTTTTCACAATCTCTCGGATACTTTCTCAATACATGTTTGGATTTTTTATGAGACCTTGGCTCCTTCGCCTATGCAATGACTCCCGTGTTGTCACAAAACATCGAGACTGGAGCAACTTCATTAGGAATGACGCCCAAATCTTGGATGAAATTCCTTAACCAAACAGCCTCCTTTGCTGCAGGTGATGCAGCAATGTATTCGGCCTGCAGTACTGTCTTGCTTGGAACTCTTCCAAGAGACAGTAGTACCATTGAGCATGAATACAAACCCAGAGGTTGAGTTTGAATCATCGATAACACTTTAGCTAGAGTCGTTATAGCCTTCCAATTTCAGTCTCCACCCACATAGACCAAGAACAAATTATTGGTCCTTCTCAAATACTTAAGGAAGTCTTTCACATCTTTACAGTGTGGAAGACCAGTGTTCGATTGATATCTACTCACTACACTTAGTGAAAAAGCCACGTCTGGACGTGTAGATATCATCCCATACATGATACTATCAATTGTAGATGCATACGGAATGCTTGTCATCGTCGCTATCTCTGCATCAGTCTTGGGAGACAGAGATTTGGATATGGACAAGCCATGACACATTGGTAGATGTCCTCTCTTGGACTCATCCGTCGAGTACCGCTTAACGATTGTATCAATGTATGTGGACTGGGTGAGACCAAGCAATCTTCTTGATCTATCTCTATAGATATATATTTCCAATACAAAAGATGCTTCACTCAAGTCCTGGATCGAGAACTTACTAACTAACCATATTTTAGTTGATTGTAACATCCCTACATCATTCCCAATGAGTAGAATTTTATCAACATAAAGTACTATGAATGTCACAACACTCTCACTGACCTTCTTTTACATATAGGGTTCCTCGGGATTCGTAATAAAATCAAACTCTTTGATTGTACCATCGAATATGAGGTTCCAACTCCTAGATGCCTGCTTTATACCATAAATCGATCTCTGAAGTTTGCATATCATATGTTCTCTTTTCTAAACCCTTCAGGTTGAGACATGTATATCTTTTCCTTAATATACCCATTAAGAAAGGTTGTCTTTACATCCATCATCCATATCTCATAGTCATACCATGCAGCTATGGCTAGCAATATCCTTATAGACATGAACATTGCAACTGGAGAAAAAGTTTCTTCATAGTCAACTCCTTGTCTCTAAGTATAGCCTTTTGATACCAATTGCGCCTTGAAGGTCAATACCTTCCCATCCGCCCTAAGTTTCCTCTTGTAAATCTATTTACACCCTATTATAATAATTCCCTCAGGTGGATCCACAAGATTCAACACATGGTTCGAACGCATGGAATTCATCTCATATTCCATAGCTTCAAGCTACTAGGATGAATCGACATCAGATAACACTTCCTTGAAGGTCATTGGATCACATCCATGGTTAGGCTCATCATTGTCCTCTTCAAGAAGCAGACCTCTTCAAGAAGCAGACCATACCTCACAGGTGGTTTCGAGACTCTCTCGGATCTTCTAGGAGCTTGTATCTCTTTTATTGGCTCTTCAGATGTGGGTTCTACAATTGTGGGTGTCTCTCGAAACCTTTGGAGTTTTATTATCTCCCCTTTTCTATCTGATAGAAATTCCTTTTCCAAAATGTTGCATTACTAGAAACAAACACCTTTGTTTCTTGGGACTGATAGAAATAATATCCAGCTGAATTCCTTGGATATCCCATAAAGTAATATAAAATGGATTGACTATCCAATTTATCTCCCACTACATGCTTCACATAATCAGGACATCCCCATATTCTAAGATAAGAATATTTGGGAGGATTACCCATCCATTTCTCATTTAGTGTCTTATCAACTTCTTTTGAATGGACATTGTTCAACAACAGTGCCAAGGATGGTGGCAACTCCATGAACCCCATCATAGACCGAACCATGTCCATCAAAGTCCAGTTACGACGCTCTGAAATGCCATTCAACTGCGGTGTAGCATGCGGAATCCACTGCGAGAGAATCTCATTCTCCCCATGTGGGGACCCGGACGCTAATTCATTTCTTAATCGTCTGTGGGAATAATTAAATCAATTATAATAAACACGGTCTAAATTTTTTTTTATACAAGTGTCAAGTGCGGAACGTAATGGAATTCATTCGAATATATACATCGAAAACAAAGTACAAGTCTTGTACCGTATACAGTCATTTAAAACTAAGGTTTAACGACTACATATCAAGTGTTCAAATGTGAAGGCCCTCGAACTACTTGCTTGAAAATTTGCGGAAAATTAAAATATATATTTTTTTTTTAAAGAACTTAATGGCCTCGCTCATAAAATCACTGGTGAAACAAGTTCAATATTTCAAAATAATTGCAGCGGAAGAAAATAAAGTTTTCCAAAAATCACAATTTAAAAATATCCGTCAACTGATAAAAATTGTTTGCGGCAAAACATAACAACTGCTGCACTGAGGTCCTCGGGTGCCACTACTGCCGACCCAAGCTGGCTCACTGGTCCCCGCCCTCGGCCCTGGCCTCATCAGTACCTACAACAATCAAGTCTAGTGAGCCTAAAGACTCAGCATGCATAAATCGCAGGTAACGAGTAAAAATCTGAATTTAAAATATGCATGGGATAAAATATCCTGTCCTGAGGCATACTGAAAATAATCTGTACTGAGCAATTATAATACGTGCATAACTGAACTGATAATCACAGTAAAAATGTTTGCTCCTTGGAGCCTGTACTGAAATAACTGATAAAATTTTCTGTCGAGATTATGTTTTACGCCTGTGGCCACTGCACTAAGCTGAACTGATCGGTAACTGGCTACCGGGGAGGCTGAAACTAAACTGAGCTGGCCGGTCACTGGCGACCGGGTGGTACCATACTGAACTGATCGGTCACTGGCGACCGTATAAAATAACACTCCCACATAGTGAATGAACCACAAGCCATATCGCATAAATCTCAAAAATAATCATTTTCTATTTAATGCACGTAAAATAATTAACTGGCATAATGAAAATTCATGTAATTTTACCAACTGGATTGGATTGGATCGTTCCCAGGCTCGCTGCAACCTAACTGTGCCATGAAAAATATGCAATAGTTTAAACATGACCAACTATGCAATTTACGTTCAAAAGATGCGACTATGACGCCTAATGACTTCGCATTTAATCATGACTCCGAGCCAACCTGAACCGACACTGAACTGACGTATAGTCATGATTAAAATACGCTGAAAAATCATAAAATAATGTTCCTAAAATGATAGGGTCGAAATCTAGGTGAAATGGAGGCCAAAACACGAAACGCTCTTTCGAGAGTCAATTTGGCACATTGCACCGTAAATTCTCGTACGACCTCAAAAATGATCCAAATGACAAACGGTCAAAAACATGACCTTCCCAACTCAATGAGGCACTGTCCAGTCCAAGGCCATGGGCTAAAAGCCAACCAAGAACTCAAACGACGCTTCTGAACAGCAGCATACTTTCTGTCAAAAAATACAGCAGCTGCGCACTACAAGACTTGCATTGGTTTCGAGACTATCGGCCATTAGGGGCATGAACCACCGACCAGGGACTCTTACCAACATCCCAAGGAATGATTTGAACCATGGCTAAGGGCCCTAGGCCAGCCACAATCCGCATCACACCAAATCTTAACCGAAGGGTCCAACCGAGAGCAACGTGCATGCGTTTGTAGTGTTTATGCTATGATCGATGTCTTGCGTCGTTCCAGTGGCCATTTGATTGACCATGGCACGATCTAGACATCTAGGAGCATGATATGAACCGTGGCTAAGGGCCATAGGCCAACCAAGATCCATACCAAGCAACAAAAGAACGAAATCAAAAGCTGAACAAATGAAGAAGCCGAATGGGGAAAGGGGCTGTTTTCACGTTTTGATTAAAAACCGAGGGGCCATGGACCAAGCCACAAAAAGGGCAACTTAGTCACGTCTTAGACATGCTAGGGAAGTGATCCAACCATGGCTATAGGCCCTTGGGGCAGCCAAGATCAGATCCTTCCTCCATGACAACAAACTGAATTTTCGAACAACATTTTCTGCACCTATGGGGACTTGCTGTCATTCTGAATTTCCAGCAAGCATGGGGCTGGTTTGAATGGACCAACATGGTCCTAATGCATCCTACTACATGTATACAAGCCGCCTTGGGAGCCTGGAGTCGATCCAATACCTGAAACTCACAAACCAAAAGAAATCGTGAAGCTTGCCATGAAGAGCCGAAATTCTGCATGTGTGTTCCAAAATATTTTGACATGTATCTCGGTTTTTGCTTGCTAAAACATGATCATGTACTGAAAAATAAATGATAATATGACTTGATTGAGGTTTGAAAGAAATCTAGACATGCCTGGTTTCGTTTCGAAAGAAAACGAACGAAACGACGACGACGCGGCACGGAGGAGGTGGAGCGCTTCTTGTCTACCTTTCTTGAACTCGATTTTCTTGCCTTCCCTCTAGCTAAGACTCACGATTTTTCTACACTGAAAATGGATCTGAATGGTGCTGAATTCGGTGGTGAGGGAGGGAGAAAATGGTTGGGGAGTGAGATAAGATGGGTGCAAAATATAAGGAAGGATCAAGACCAAGTCCACTCCCTTTTGAATTTGAATTTTGAATTATGGTTTGATATCAAATGAGTTGGTGGATGCTTCTAGGAGGTGGTGGCCGAAATTTATCTTGATTCTAGACTAGGATATGTCCATTTATTTAATTAAATTGTGCTCCCAAAAATCCTAGAATTATCCTACTAATTACATGCAAAGAATTGGTCAAAGTTGATGAGTTGCAAAATGAATCTTCTAGCACTAAGGGTGGCCGAAAAATGCATGATAAAATAAAGAGAAATGTTGATTATCTAGTCAACTAATAATCCTTGAAAGCCTTACTAATCCTTTAAATAATTTAGTGAGCTAACCCCTTAATTTAATAACTTAAATGAATTCATTTCTTAATCACCTCAAATAATTAAATTAAATCCTCAAACCTCCCTTTCTAACTTAAATGAACTTAGTTACTAGCTAAATTACCTTCTGGAAATAATTCTCGAATCTTAAATTCTACTCAAAACTCCAACTCCGGTCCGGCCTCACTGAAAATACTGAAATGCTAAAAATCATACTACTGAACTGAAATAATAAATAATTAACTTCAAATAATTGCATTTAAAATAATCATGCAATGAAGTCAATTAAATTTAAAAAAATCTAGAATTATGCATGGCTTATACGTCTACTGATTTACGGGTTCTACAATCCTTCCCCCCCTAAATAAATTTCGTCCTCGAAATTAGAACTCACCGAATAACTCAGGGTATCGACTCCTCATCTCCGACTCAGACTCCCACGTAGCTTCCTCCTCTGAATGGTTGAGCCATTTGACTTTGACTCGCTTAACCAACTTGTTCCGAAGTTTCTTCTCCTGTCTGTCTAGGATCTGCACGGGTCTCTCCTCATAAGATAAGTTCGGAGTAAGCTGTAACGGCTCTAAATTCAGCACATGCGAAGGATTTGCCATATACTTCCTCAGCATGGAGACGTGAAAGACATTGTGTACTCCGGCCAGATTCGGCGGAAGAGCCACACGATACGCTAGCGTCCCAACTCTGTCAAGGATCTCAAACGGTCCAATGAATCTCGGACTGAGCTTCCCTTTCTTGCCAAATCTCATGACACCCTTCATAGGTGCCACTTTCACGAAGACATGATCGCCCACTGCAAACTCTAACTCTCTCCTCCGCTGATCGGCATAACTCTTCTGTCGGCTCTGAGCAGTCCTCATTCTATCACGGATCTTGACTACTACATCTGCTGCCTGCTGAACAATCTCTGGACCCAACTCTGCTCTCTCTCCTACTTCATCCCAATGAACAGGAGATCTACACTTGCGACCATACAGCGCTTCATACGGAGCCATACCTATGGACGATTGGAAACTGTTGTTATAGGTGAACTCTACCAATGGTAAGTTCGACTCCCAACTCCCAGAGAAATCAATGACGCAAGCACGGAGAAGATCCTCTAAGATCTGAATAACTCGCTCCGACTGTCCATCTGTCTGCGGATGGAAAGCTGTGCTAAACAGCAACTTCGTACCCAAAGTCGAATGCAAACTCTTCCAAAACGAGGAAGTGAATCTGGGATCTCTGTCGGATACGATAGAAACTGGAATACCGTGGAGTCGGACTATCTCTCGGATATACAGCTCTGCATACTGAACCATGGTGAAAGTCGTCTTAATAGGCAAGAAGTGCGCTGATTTGGTAAGACGATCTACAATCACCCAGATAGCATTCGATCCTCTGGCTGACCTCGGCAATCCGGTCACAAAGTCCATGGTAATGTTCTCGCACTTCCACTCGGGAATAGGAAGAGGCTTGAGCAAACCTGCTGGTCTCTGATGCTCGGCCTTCACTAACTGGCAAGTCAGGCACTCGGATACAAAACGCCTGATGTCCTTCTTCATCCCTGGCCACCAATACAATAGCTGCAAATCTTTGTACATCTTCGTACTCCCAGGGTGAATGGAGTACGGGGACGTATGGGCCTCTGATAAGATGTCTGCTCGGATAGAATCACTGCTAGGAACCCATATCCTATCTCGGTATCTCACAATACCGTCGCTGACTGTATACAAAACACTGCCCTTAGCTTCATCTCTCTTCTTCCACTGTGCCAACTGCTCATCTGCTGCCTGACCGCTGCGAATACGGTCAATAAGAGAGGACTGGATAGTCAAGGTAGATAAACGAGGAACTCTACCTCGAGGATAAGTCTCAAGATCAAACCTCTGCATCTCAATCTGAAGAGGTTTCTGCATCGTCAAATGAGCCATCACTGCGACTTTCCTGCTCAAAGCATCCGCAACTACATTAGCTTTACCCGGGTGGTAGCTAATGTCACAATCGTAGTCTTTCACAAGCTCCAACCAACGCCTCTGACGCATGTTCAGCTCCTTCTGCGTAAAGAAATACTTGAGGCTTTTGTGGTCGGTAAAGATCTGACACTTCTCTCCATACAGATAGTGCCTCCAAATCTTCAAAGCAAAAACTACGGCCGCTAACTCCAGATCATGGGTAGGGTAATTCTTCTCGTGGATTTTCAGCTGTCGAGAAGCATACGCTATCACTCTCCCATGCTGCATCAAAACTGCACCTAAACCAAGCTTCGAAGCATCGGTATAAAGGACAAACTCACCGGGCCCTGATGGCATGGCCAGAACTGGTGCTGAAATAAGAGCTTGCTTCAAAGTATCGAAGCTCTTCTGACACTCCTCGCTCCACACAAACTTCACATTTTTCTTTGTCAGTGCTGTGAGTGGAACGGCGATAGAGGAGAATCCCTGGATGAATTTTCTGTAATATCCTGCTAGTCCAAGGAAACTGCGGATCTCGGATGCATTCTGAGGCACAACCCAATCTCTGACTGCTGCAACTTTCGCCGGGTCTACCTCAATGCCACTGCTAGAAACAATGTGGCCCAAGAACGCCACCTTCTCTAACCAGAATTCGCACTTACTGAACTTTGCGAATAGTTTATGTTTCTGCAATGTCTGCAACACTGTGGTCAGATGCCTGCTGTGCTCCTCCCGACTCTTGGAGTAGACGAGAATGTCATCTATGAACACTATCACAAACTGGTCGAGGTACGGCTGAAATACGCGATTCATTAGATCCATGAAGATCGCTGGTGCATTCGTCAGACCGAACGGCATCACTAGGAACTCGTAGTGGCCATAACGAGTCCTGAAAGCTGTCTTCGAGACATCAGCATCTCTCACCCTCAACTGGTGATAACCAGAACGCAGATCTATCTTGGAGAAAATCGAAGCTCCCTGCAACTGGTCAAACAGATCCTCAATCCTCGGCAGTGGGTATTTATTCTTCACTGTAATCCTGTTCAACTCCCGGTAGTCAATGCAAAGCCTCATCGAGCCATCCTTCTTTTTCACGAATAAGACCGGCGCGCCCCATGGAGAAAAGCTCAGGCGAATGAACTCCTTGTCGAGAAGTTCCTGGATCTGCTTCTTAAGCTCTGCCATCTCTGTCGGTGCTAGTCGGTACGGCGCTTTGGATATCGGATCCGTACCTGGCATAAGCTCAATGGAAAACTCCACCTCTCTCTCGGGTGGCATACCAGAGACGTCTTCGGGAAAAACGTCTAAGAAATCTCTGACAATCGGAACATCTGAGGCTGACTGGCTGGGTTCCTCGGGGACAGATAAAAAGGTTGCTAGAAATGCCCGACACCCTCTATGCATGAGCTTCCTAGCCTGAACATAAGGAATAATGCGCGGTAAAGAAAAGTACCTGTCCGGCTCAAATAAGAACTGCTCCATTCCAGGCGGTCGGACAAGAACGGATCTCCGCTGGAAGTCTATCAACACTCTGTTCCTCAATAGCCAGTCCATCCCTAGGATGATGTCAAATTCCGGCATCGGTAGCACAATCAAATCCGCATAAACAAGATTACCGTGCAGCTCAAGGTCTATATCTCGGATAACATTGGTAGCTGCCATCTCCTCTCCTGACGGCAACACTACTGAAAAGGCTGTATCTAGCCCAATGGTCTGGATCTTGAGAAAGTTTGCGAAGACCTCCGAAATAAACGAGTGAGTGGCCCCTGAATCTATCAAGGCCTTGGTAGCGGAACCAGATATAAAAATTCTCCCTGAAAGATCGGAACTCTAAGTTGAATCCCACTACAAGATCTAAACTTATAGACATGCAAAGGTCAAGGTTCCTCTAGCTTAATTTCCCTGAAATAAATCTGAGTAGAGCATGCAATCCTATAACAGTTCTAAGTTCAAAATCTAAATCTCGATTCCCAAAACACGGAAATTCAAATAATAGCTTAAAGTTTAAAGGTACCTGTCAACAACATAGTCTCCGGGTTGGTTTCCGCGGCATGGAGAGCAAAAACTCTGCCTTGGGTAGGCAGATTCTTCTGAGGACACTGCAGCAACATGTGGTCTGGACTGCCACACTTAAAACACTTTCCTGAGCCAGCCATACATGCTCCAGGATGGCGACGTGAGCACCTGGGACAGACTGGGTGCTCCTGAGTCCTCGGGGCTGGGCGTCCCCGCTGCTGCTGCTGCTGCTGCTGCTGGCCTCTGTTCCTGGGCGGTCCATGAAAAGGCCTCTTATTCTGCTGCTGATGCTGATGAGGAGGAGGGCGGTGCGGTGCCTGGACTGGGCGCTTGACCTGGCGATCCCTCTCGATATCCCGCAGATCCTGCTCTGCGGCTAAGGCCTTGGAGACGGCAATCTCATAAGTAGCAGGGTCAGATACCCTAACATCCCGGCGCAAGATCGGCCGTAAACCCACCAGGAAGTGCATCAGCTTGGGTTTGGCATCATTCGCTATCAGGGGCACAAAGTGACAGCCCCTCTCGAACTTACGGATAAACTCCGTAACCGACATATCCCCCTGTCTCAGACTCATGAACTCGGTGGTCAGCCTGGTGCGAACCTCCTCAGCAAAATACTTGGAGTAGAAAACCTCCGTAAAGCGGGTCCAAGAAAGTGTAGCCAATGTCAGGGCTACCGAAGCTCCTTCCCACCATAAGCGGGCGTCTCCAGTGAACAAGTAGGTGGCACATCGGACTCGGTCTGCGTCCCCCAGCTCCATAAAATCGAAGATAACCTCGAGGGATTTGATCCATCCCTCGGCAACCATGGGGTCAGATGCCCCAGAGAATTTCTTCGGGCGCATCTTCATGAATTGCTCATACACAGCCTCGGGCCCTGTCGGCCTGGCTGCGGCTGCGGCTACGGCTGCGGCATTGCCCCCCGCAAACTGTGCGAAGAACTGTGCCATCCCAGCTAACATCTGGGCACTCATGTCCGGTGGGGGCGGTGGAGGAGGTGGTAGGTCTCCCTCCTGTCTACGTTCCTCCCTGTCCTCTCGGCGAGGCTCCTCCTCTCTGTTGCGCTCTAAAATGCGTCTAGGGGGCATACTGTTCCAACATAACCCATACGTAACTAACATGCATAATTCCATAATTTATTTTAAATGAACACTGAAGTACTGAAAAATCTGGAAGCATGCTGACAAACTAATACATGCTTTAACTAAAATGCTGAACAAAATGCTGAACTGAAAAACTTACAGACCAAAGGCGTGGCTTCGTGAGCTTCTCGCGGTCAGTAGTAGTGAAACCCTATACAGAACCACCGCTCTGATACCAACTGTGAAGGCCCTCGAACTACTTGCTTGAAAATTTGCGGAAAATTAAATTTTTTTTTTTTTTTTTAAAGAACTTAATGGCCTCGCTCATAAAATCACTGGTGAAACAAGTTCAATATTTCAAAATAATTGCAGCGGAAGAAAATAAAGTTTTCCAAAAATCACAATTTAAAAATATCCGTCAACTGATAAAAATTGTTTGCGGCAAAACATAACAACTGCTGCACTGAGGTCCTCGGGTGCCACTACTGCCGACCCAAGCTGGCTCACTGGTCCCCGCCCTCCGCCCTGGCCTCATCAGTACCTACAACAATCAATTCTAGTGAGCCTAAAGACTCAGCATGCATAAATCGCAGGTAACGAGTAAAAATCTGAATTTAAAATATGCATGGGATAAAATATCCTGTCCTGAGGCATACTGAAAATAATCTGTACTGAGCAATTATAATACGTGCATAACTGAACTGATAATCACAGTAAAAATGTTTGCTCCTTGGAGCCTGTACTGAAATAACTGATAAAATTTTCTGTCGAGATTATGTTTTACGCCTGTGGCCACTGCACTAAGCTGAACTGATCGGTAACTGGCTACCGGGGAGGCTGAAACTGAACTGAGCTGGCCGGTCACTGGCGACCGGGTGGTACCATACTGAACTGATCGGTCACTGGCGACCGTATAAAATAACACTCCCACATAGTAAATGAACCACAAGCCATATCGCATAAATCTCAAAAATAATCATTTTCTATTTAATGCACGTAAAATAATTAACTGGCATAATGAAAATTCCTGTAATTTTACCAACTGGATTGGATTGGATCGTTCCCAGGCTCGCTGCAACCTAACTGTGCCATGAAAAATATGCAATAGTTTAAACATGACCAACTATGCAATTTACGTTCAAAAGATGCGACTATGACGCCTAATGACTTCGCATTTAATCATGACTCCGAGCCAACCTGAACCGACACTGAACTGACGTATAGTCATGATTAAAATACACTGAAAAATCATAAAATAATGTTCCTAAAATGATAGGGTCGAAATCTAGGTGAAATGGAGGCCAAAACACGAAACGCTCTTTCGAGAGTCAATTTGGCACATTGCACCGTAAATTCTCGTACGACCTCAAAAATGATCCAAATGACGAACGGTCGAAAACATGACCTTCCCTAACTCAATGAGGCACTGTCCAGTCCAAGGCCATGGGCTAAAAGCCAACCAAGAACTCAAACGACGCTTCTGAACAGCAGCATACTTGCTGTCAAAAAATACAGCAGCTGCGCACTACAAGACTTGCATTGGTTTCGAGACTATCGGCCATTAGGGGCGTGAACCACCGACCAGGGACTCTTACCAACATCCCAAGGAATGATTTGAACCATGGCTAAGGGCCCTAGGCCAGCCACAATCCGCATCACACCAAATCTTAACCGAAGGGTCCAACCGAGAGCAACGTGCATGCGTGTGTAGTGTTTATGCTATGATCGATGTCTTGCGTCGTTCCAGTGGCCATTTGATTGACCATGGCACGATCTAGACATCTAGGAGCATGATATGAACCGTGGCTAAGGGCCATAGGCCAACCAAGATCCATACCAAGCAACAAAAGAACGAAATCAAAAGCTGCACAAATGAAGAAGCCGAATGGGGAAAGGGGCTGTTTTCACGTTTTGATTAAAAACCGAGGGGCCATGGACCAAGCCACCAAAAGGGCAACTTAGTCACGTCTTAGACATGCTAGGGAAGTGATCCAACCATGGCTATAGGCCCTTGGGGCAGCCAAGATCAGATCCTTCCTCCTTGACATCCAAACTGAATTTTCGAATCACATTTCTGCACCTATGGGGAACTTGCTGTCATTTCGGTTTTCCAGCAAGCATGGGGCTGGTTTGGATGGACCAACATGGTCCTAATGCATCCTACTACATGTATACAAGCCGCCTTGGGAGCCTGGAGTCGATCCAATACCTGAAACTCATAAACCAAAAGAAATCGTGAAGCTTGCCATGAAGAGCCGAAATTCTGCATGTGTGTTCCAAAATATTTTGACATGTATCTCGGTTTTTGCTTGCTAAAACATGATCATGTACTGAAAAATAAATGATAGTATGACTTGATTGAGGTTTGAAAGAAATCTAGACATGCCTGGTTTCGTTTCGAAAGAAAACGAACGAAACAATGACGACGCGGCACGGAGGAGGTGGAGCGCTTCTTGTCTACCTTTCTTGAACTCGATTTTCTTGCCTTCCCTCTAGCTAAGACTCACGATTTTTCTACACTGAAAATGGATCTGAATGGTGCTGAATTCGGTGGTGAGGGAGGGAGAAAATGGTTGGGGAGTGAGATAAGATGGGTGCAAAATATAAGGAAGGATCAAGACCAACTCCACTCCCTTTTGAATTTGAATTTTGAATTATGGTTTGATATCAAATGAGTTGGTGGATGCTTCTAGGAGGTGGTGGCCGAAATTTATCTTGATTCTAGACTAGGATATGTTCATTTATTTAATTAAATTGTGCTCCCAAAAATCCTAGAATTATCCTACTAATTACATGCAAAGAATTGGTCAAAGTTGATGAGTTGGAAAATGAATCTTCTAGCACTAAGGGTGGCCGAAAAATGCATGATAAAATAAAGGGAAATGTTGATTATCTAGTCAACTAATAATCCTTGAAAGCCTTACTAATCCTTTAAATAATTTAGTGAGCTAACCCCTTAATTTAATAACTTAAATGAATTCATTTCTTAATCACCTCAAATAATTAAATTAAATCCTCAAACCTCCCTTTCTAACTTAAATGAACTTAGTTACTAGCTAAATTAACTTCTGGAAATAATTCTCGAATCTTAAATTCTACTCAAAACTCCAACTCCGGTCCGGCCTCACTGAAAATACTGAAATGCTAAAAATCATACTACTGAACTGAAATAATAAATAATTAACTTCAAATAATTGCATTTAAAATAATCAAGCAATGAAGTCAATTAAATTTAAAAAAATATAGAATTATGCATGGCTTATACGTCTACTGATTTACGGGTTCTACATCAAACCCTATCTAAAATCTAAGTCCGTAGTCTCCACTCTAATCACGATCTCTCTTCATCTCCTCGACCCTGATCCTGTCCCACCTGTTGCCATGCACACATACAAACACGACAACAGCCGAATAACTCCGATGAGAAATATATCCCAGTATAAATCAACGATACATGCGATCATATAATCAATATAAAGCATGATACAGATATCAGTAATATGTATCAAAATCTGAAAACATAATTCAATATAAATCTATAAATCAACTCCTGACTCTATATCTCAGACTAGAATCATTACTAGTCTAGAGATCCCGGTTTCCAGATGTTGTTATACTATATCGAATTTCAGTAAAAGAAGTAAATCCACCTCTAATCAAACATCGATATAAACCAAACATCCAGTGTCTTGACCTATCCGTCACAGACTTTGGCAACCTCCGCCAATCACTATTCGGTGATAATGTGCAATGGGTCAGTGACGATTCCATCACCATCAGGCCCGTCTGTCACAAGACCAATCGTCTAATACATGCTTTCTATAAATCAATAGAACAAACAAATCAATCAAATCAATGCACACAATAACAATAAGTATGTGGTTTAGGGAAACTCAAGTATTTCACAATCGAGTCATTCTCCCGGTACGACATTGACTTATACCTTTCTTTAATTGCAGTTCTGACAACGTTCAAGTCTGGAATTCGAAGTCTGTCGATACTCAATCGGGAAATGAAAATATCAAGAAGTACAATATCAATATACTGCTCAAATCAATACCGAATCTGATCAATCTGAATCTAACTCAAAATCAACGGCATAACGGAACAATCTGAATATCCCCGTCAATAAAATATCAACAGATATCAATTACCACAACTCATAATCAATAACGGTACAAATCTGATATCACATCTCAATCAAATCTACTCAGAAAATCATAACTATTTCATACGGTATCCGTTCTTCAACCCGGTTTCGATTATACGATGTCTAACATGTCAAGAACATCATATATGAATCATATCCGATTCTGACAATATCATAATTTCAAGACATAGTAGAAATCAATAAAATTTACGTCCAGTTGTGTTAGAGTAGGTGCCCGTCGAGCCAAGTGTTGGCCGAGTATTCACAATGAAACTCTATGTATAAACAATCTTTATTTTAATAATATTTGAATTTATTGTTTTGGTACATCTTTATCTGTATACCCATGCTAGTTGCATAGATAAAGTCCTTGAATATACAAATAGTAGAAAGAATATGAGATGCTTATATGATGAGTATCATGAAACTCATATTTGAAATACTGTATATTCTAAACAGTTCCTAGTTGATTCAGCCGCCGCTAAGAAGGATATAGGCCGCTCGAGTTCGAGACTAGTATCTGCGATGTGAGTACCATGTTTCATTGGTAGGGGATATTGTGATGTCCGACCATGCAGATAGGTGCTCCTAGTAGAGTGCACTGAACAACCCTCCATAAAGAACTTTCCAAGTGGTTCTCACTTATTGAGTGGAAACGTCCTAGTTTATGGTTGTACACCATTAGTCCTTATGACCCGGGACAACATTGAGACTCTATGTGCTAGCATTACACTTTGACTTGTTTACCGACTTTCATGGGGTCATCAGGTGGCAAGGTTGGGTGTTTTGTCGAAACATATAGGAGTCGATGCATTGTAGTCGGGGATTCACCGCTTACCTTCGGGTATGGATATCCTATGTGAATTCATGTGTATGTAGTATGAAATCTCTTATCAGAGTATGGTGGTAATTATGAAAGGGGTTTCATAGATTACACCATCGATGCAACTACGACATGACACATAGTATCGATTCATTGACAACTCTCGATATACCAATGGTTGTCGAATCGGTCGGGATATATGAGTTGAAGGGACCGTACTGTACGTTAATTATAATTGAATGGTTCTTGCAGGCACTATCATTTGATACCTAGGGAATCATGTAAGCGATGCTGCTAGGCGTTTAACATGATTGGTTGGGTACTATCAGACTTGAGTTCTGACGTTCTTATTATCAAGGAGTTGATAAGTAGAATGGAGAAATTGGGGTATGCTCGTATAAGGACATGTTTAGTCCGAATCACATGGAGATGTGAACCCACGGCTAGTTGTATCATTGAACCATTGAGGGTCACACAAGTGCTAACTTTTTAGATCTCGTTGAAAAGTATAATAGTTCAATGTGTTGAATGGATTATAAAGGAGTTTATAAAGCGTAAGGAAAAATAGAAGTATGACTTCTATGAGGGAAATGTAACTTTTAATTTGTGCAAGTGTTCCTAAATTAAAAGTTGGCCAAACAAATAATCTATTTGAAAATGTTGATTTTTATCAACATTATTATGGACAAAATTTAATTAATTCAAGTGTTGAATTAATTAAACACTAGTGGATCTAGTAGAGTCCAAGTAATTAAATTAATTCAAGTGTTGAATTAATTAAACATCATTGGGTCTTGTAGAGACCAATTAGAAATAATTATTCAACTAGTGGGCTTGAGTAAAATCAAGTAAGATTTAATTGGTCTCAAATTTGTTTGTGACAATTAAATTAAAGTCCATGGGCCTTGTAATTGTTACAAGCCCAAATAGAATTGCATGCATGGGAAATGAAAGGTTGGGAGACAACTTTTTCAATGTCCAAGGCATGGCATGCTTTTGGGACACCACAACCTTTTTACTAAACCAAAAAAAGTCTTCCCTTCACTCCATGAGCATGAGATGGCCGAAATTTTGATGTTTTTCCTTCCATTTTTTTGCTTCTTCACTTGTTGATGAAAGCACACTCTTCTCAAAGAAAAATGCTCTAATTTTTCTAATTTTTCTAGTGCAAAATTAGAGTGGATCTACCTTGTTAGTTGTGGACCTAATTTGAAGAAAGGAGTCCAAAAGAAAGGTGAAGCTTGTAGATTGTCTACCATGAAGAGCTAAGTTGTTTACAACTTAGTTGGAGCCAAAACATCAATCCTTGTGATTGATAGGTAATTTATTTAACACACTATGTATGACATAATTCGTGTTTTGTATTTGCTACACACTATAGTTGAGGTGCTCGATTTTCTTGCTAAAAATTAAATTTTTGAAACTTCCGTTGCGCATTAGGGCACCTTAATCGATCCTCCTTCAAGTTGTAGCCTGCGTCGATAAGAACACAGTGCTGAAGTCGGATTGAAAATCAGACGGACGGATCTCGCACAATCACAATTCAAAGCTACGAAGAAGCTGGAGGATTTCTCGGGAGCTTTTCTTCTGAAGATTTGCAAGGAAGATAAGTATATATATATCATAGTTGCATGTTAAGCTACGTGTCACATTTTTCTTCAATTATGGTTGGCGCTCGGGCGGTCATGAATTTCCGCTCGGGCGCGGAATGTTCAGCCCCCTTCACATTATCTAATGGCGCTCGGGCGGTCAAAAACTACCGCCCGGGCGCCGAACTTTCGGTCCAAAAATTGTGTCATTCCTATGCTTTGCCCAACCTGGTCTCGAGATGATCTGTCTATAATCATATCAATTCATAATCAATAATCTCATATTAACAGAATCAAAATCTCGGGCATTACATTTCTCCCCTTCTAAGATACGATTTCGTCCCCGAAATCACAGGCAATCAATCATATCAGAAAGAAGTGTAACAGAAGCTAAATAGAAACTCACATCAGTGAAATAACTCTGGGAATCTCTGCCTCATATCAGACTCAGTCTCCCAAGTAGCTTCTTCGATGCCATGATGACTCCACTGAACTTTCACAAGTGGAATAGTCTTCGTTCTAAGTTGATTTTCCTTCCGATCGAGAATCTGGATCGGTTTCTCGAAATAACTCAATGTCTCGTCCAGTTCGGCCTCGTCTGGCTGAATGACATGTGAAGCATCAGCGAGATATTTCCTCAATAATGATACATGAAAGACCTCATGTATCCCAGATAAAGAAGGCGGTAGGGCGAGTCGATAGGCACGATCTCCTATCTTCTCGAGAATCTCATACGGCCCAATATATCGTGGGGACAGTTTCTCTTTCTTGCCAAATCTGACAACTCCTTGGAAAGGTCAAATCTTCAAGAATACTCGGTCTCCTGCCTCAAATACCAATGATCTACGTCGAACATTGGCATATTTGGCCTGTCTATCTTAAGCTGCCTTCATTCTTTTCTGTATCAGCTTCACTTTCTCGGTCATATCTCTGATCATGTGAGGTCCAATCTCAGGAACCTCAGAGGTATCATCCCAATACAGAGGGGATCTACATTTCTTACCGTACAACGCCTCGAAAGGAGCCATCTCAATGCTCGTCTGACAGCTGTTGTTGTACGAGAACTCGCAAAGTGGCAATGCATCCTGCCAATTAGTGCTAAAATCAAGCACTACAGCTCTCAACATATCTTCTAGTGCTGGATAGTCCGCTCTGACTGTCCGTCGGTCTGTGGATGAGATGCGTTACTAAGATGTAACTTCGTACCTAGAGCCTGCTGTAAACTCTGCCAGAAGTGCGAAGAAAACCGAGGATCACGGTCTGATACAATCGACTTTGACACTCCATGCAATCTGACCACTTCTCTGACGTAGATCTCTGCCATCTGGTCATGTCGGTACGTCATCTTGTACGGAATAAAGCATGCTGAATTGGTCAATCTGTCAATCACGACCCAAATCGCATCATAACCTCTGGAGTAACGTGGTAACTGCGTCACAAAATCCATGGAAATGTGATCCCATTTCCATTCAGGAATAGATAGACTCTGTAACAGTCCTCCTGGTTTCTTTCTTTCGGATTTCACCATGCTGGCAATTCAGACATTTTGATACAAATTCAGCAATATCAGCTTTAATCTGTTTCCACCAAAACTGTCTTTTCAAATCATTATACATCTTTCTGCCACCAGGGTGAATACTGAATCGGCTGCTATGCGCTTCTGACAAGATATGTCGTTTCAAATCGGAAACATTCGGCACAACAAGACGATTATTCACATACAGTACACTATCCCGTACCTGATACTCTGATCGATGCCCTGCTCTGACCATCGATATCGAATTCTGCACATTCTGATCAACTTTCTGAGCCGCTTTAATTCTCACAATCAGCTCTGGCTCGGCTTGAACAACATATAATCTCATTGGTCTATAATATGTCTCAAATAGCAATCCAGACAAACAGCAATATTCTATCAAATTCGAAACACCAATCGTCGATAAGGATAAAGAATATACCTTTCGACTCAGTGCATCTGCTGCTGCATTAGATTTCCCCGGATAGTACTTGATTTCACAATCGAAGTCTTTAAGTAAATCAAGCCATCTTCGCTGTCTCATATTCAACTCTGACTGTGAGGAGATATTTCAAGCTTCTATGATCAGAATAGATTTCAAACTTCTCACCGTAAAGGTAGTGTCGCCATATCTTTAAAGCAAAGACGATGGCTGCCAATTCAAGATCATGAATTGGGTAACGAGTCTCATGTGGCTTCAGCTGTCTTGAGGCATAAGTAATAACATGCCCTCGCTGCATCATAATACAACCCAATCCTCGGTGAGATGCATCACAATAAACCACAAAATCACCAGTACCTGATGGAATAGTCAATATCGGTGCACTGGTCAGTCTTTTCTTCAGCTCAAGAAAACTGGACTCACAATCTTCAGACCATACAAACGGAGCATTCTTCTGAGTCAACTGAGTAATAGGCTTGGCAATACTCGAAAAATCTTTAATAAATCGTCGATAATATCCTGCCAAACCCATAAAACTACAAATCTCGGGTACTGATGTCGGTCTCGGCCAAGAAATCACGGCTTCAACTTGCTGGGATCAACTGATATACCATCTCAGGATATGATGTGACCCAGAAATACAACCTGTCTCAACCAAAACTCGCATTTTGAAAGTTTAGCAAATAATTTCTCAGTCCTCGGAATTTTCAATACAGTTCTCAAATGCTCGGCATGTTCAATCATAATCTTCGAATAAATCAAGATATCATCAATGAATATGATAACAAAATCATCAAGATACCTCTGGAATATACGGTTCATCAGACCCATAAATACAGCTGGAGCATTAGTCAAACCGAACGGCATGACAATAAACTCATAATGTCCATACCTGGTTCTGAATTCTGTCTTCGAGATATCAAAATCTCTGACTCTCAGCTGATGATATCCAGATCTCAGATCGATCTTGGAATATATAGAAGAACCCTGCAACTGATCAAATAAATCATCAATACGAGGCAAGGGATATTTATTTTTTACCGTTGCTTTGTTCAGTTGCCGGTAATCGATACAGAGTCTCATAGAACCGTCTTTCTTTCGAACAAACAATACTGGAGAACCCCAAGGCGAAACACTCGATCTGATGTATCCCTTGGCCAGTAAATCTTCCAACTGTTCTTTCAACTTTTTCAACTCAATCGGTGCCATCCTATACGGAGCCCTCGAAATCGGAACTGTACCTGCCATCAACTCAATACTGAAGTCTATCTCTCGAATCGGAGGCAACTAGGAATCTCATCTGGGAAGACATCAACAAACTCACACCACTGGCAAATCAGCCAATGATGGACTCGATTTCAGTAGATCAACTGAATAGACAAGGAATCCCTCCGCTCCTTTATGTAACAATCGAGTCATAGACAATACGGATATCAAAGGAATTCTAGATCGAGAACCCTTACCGTAAAATTTCCACTCATCAGCCATATCCGGTCTGAATCTCACAATCTTGTGGAAACAATCAACAGTGGCTCTGTACTTGGTTAACATATCGATACCGATTATACAGTCAAAATCAGACAACCCAAGCACAACATAGTCTAACTCAATTTCATGCCCATCATACTGTATAGCATACAATGTTTCACAGACTTCACTGATATCAAACCTGTCCCCAAAGGAGAAGAGACAGACACTACAGCAGATAATGACTCAATAGGCAAAGAATGCATCAATGCAAATCGCTCAGATATGAATGTATGCGATGCACCAGTATCTATCAATACATATGCCGGATAACCAGAAATAAAACAGTTACCTGCAACAACATCATTTGGTGCAGTCCTGAGCCTGCTCTTCAGTCAAGGCGAACACTCTGACCTGCTCTCTAGTAGGCTGGCTCACTGTCTGGCTACCTCCTGGCCTCTGCTGTGATTGAGCTGGTGCTGGCTGGAACGAATGAACAGCAGATGATCGTCTATCAGTCTGTGCCGCTGATCCAGATGATTCGGCACCCTGTGATCTCCGAGAATCTCTCTGGGAACAAACTCTAGCAAAATGTCCCTGCTGTCTACAAATACGGCAACTGCCAAACACTCCTCGGCACTGCTCTGTGGCATGTTTCCCTCCACAAGTGCTGCAGTAGGCTCCTGTATAACTCTGGCCCTGATCGATCTGTTTCGAGCCACTAGAACTGGTTGAACTGCTTTCAGATCTCTTAAACTGCTTCCCTCTGGCTTTCAGGAAATCTTTGTTTCCTCCACTGCTGCTGCCACTCTCAAACAGGGGAGGTGGTTGCTGTGGTCTTGGTGCCGGAGGTATAAACGAAGCTCCCTTCTGTCTCATCAGACCGGCTTCGGCTCCCTTGGCTCTATTCAAGTCATCAGTAAAATTATTCGGTCACCCCGTATTCACCAGTTTAAATATTTCAGGATTCAGGCCATTAATGAACTGATCCGCAACGGCTTCGTCGTTTTCAGCCACATGTGGAGCAAAGCGCAGTAATGTAGAGAACTTGGCAACATACTCCTCAATGTTCAATTGTCCCTGTCTCAAGTTTGCAAACTCCGCTCCCTTGTCCTTTCTATACGACACTGGAAAGAATCTCTGATAAAATTCAGTTCTAAATACATTCCAGGTGATAGCCGTACCTCGATGCTCCAATGCTCTCTTCGTCGTAATCCACCAATTCTTTGCGACGTAATGCAATTGGTGCCCAATCAGTTTCACTCTCTGCTCATCGGTGTAATCCAAGGACTCAAACTGCATCTCAATGTCATCTAGCCAACTCTCACAATCCGCTGAAGTCTCAGTACCCTTCAGAGTCGGTGGATGGAACGATTGAAATCTCTTCAGCAATGTTTCCATCGGTGTTGCTGTCACATCCATTGGAGGATTCGAAGTGCTACCCTGTTCTGGTATTCTTCGAGGAGGCATATCTAATTATCAAAAGGGTTAGCAACCAAATACAACAAATCTGTTTCAGCCCTCCTCCGATCATCTTACTGCTGATCAAGAATCGGTTCTGATTCATTCTCAATAACACATGTTTCCAAATCAAGTCAAATAAACAGATAAACATGCATTATAAAGCAGTAGAACATAATATATTGCTAGCATGTAAAAGCAAGGAAGAAAACTCAATATACCCTGCTCACTAGCTCTTTTCTCAATCTAAAAGATCTATCGCTCTTATACCACCTATTGTGGGGACCCGGACGCTAATTCATTTCTTAATCGTCTATGGGAATAATTAAATCAATTATAATAAACATGTTCTAAATTTTTATTTTATACAAGTGTCAAGTGCGGAACGTAATGGAACTCATTCGAATATATACATCGAAAACAAAGTACAAGTCTTGTACCGTATACAGTCATTTAAAATTAAGGTTTAACAACTACATATCAATTGTTCAAACCCTATCTAAAATCTAAGTCCGTAGTCTCCACTCTAATCACGATCTCTCTTCATTTCCTCGACCCTGAACCTGTCCCACTTGTTCCCATGCACACATACAAACATCACAACATCCGGATAACTCTGGTGAGAAAATATCCCAGTATAAATCAACGATACATGCAATCATATAATCAATATAAAGCATGAGACATATATCAGTAATATGTATCAAAATCTGAAAACATAATTCAATATAAATCTATAAATCAACTCCTGACTCTATATCTCAGACTAGAATCATTACTAGTCTAGAGATCCCGGTTTCCAGATGTTGGTATACTATATCGAATTTCAGTAAAAGAAGTAAATCCACCTCTAATCAAACATCGATATAAACCAAACATCCAGTGTCTTGACCTATCCGTCACAGACTTTGGCAACCTCCGCCAATCACTATTCGGTGATAATGTGCAATGGGTCAGTGACGATTCCATCACCATCAGGCCCGTCTGTCACAAGACCAATCGTCTAATACATGCTTTCTATAAATCAATAGAACAAACAAATCAATCAAATCAATGCACACAATAACAATAAGTATGTGGTTTAGGGAAACTCAAGTATTTCACAATCGAGTCATTCTCCTGGTACGACATTGACTTATACCTTTCTTTAATTGCAGTTCTGACAACGTTCAAGTCTGGAATTCGAAGTCTATCAATACTCAATCTGGAAATGACAATATCAAGAAGTACAATATCAATATACTGCTCAAATCAATACCGAATCTGATCAATCTGAATCTAACTCAAAATCAACGGCATAACGGAACAATCTGAATTTCCCCGTCAATACAATATCAACAGATATCAATTACCACAACTCATAATCAATAACGGTACAAATCTGATATCACATCTCAATCAAATCTACTCAGAAAATCATAACTATTTCATACGGTATCCGTTCTTCATTCCGGTTTCAATTATACGATGTCTAACATGTCAAGAACATCATATATGAATCATATCCGATTCTGACAATATCATAATTTCAAGACAAAGTAGAAATCAATAAAACCTACGTCCAGTTGTAGCCTGCGTAGATAAGAACACAGTACTGAAGTCGGATTGAAAATCAGACGGACGGATCTCGCACAATCACAATTCAAAGCTACGAAGAAACTGGAGGATTTCTCGGGAGCTTTTCTTCTGAAGATTTGCAAGGAAGATAAGTATATATATATCATAGTTGCATGTTAAGCTACGTGTCACATTTTTCTTCAATTCTGGTTGGCGCTCGGGCGGTCATGAATTTCCGCTCGAGCGCGGAATGTTCGGCCCTCGCGTATTATACAATGGCGCTCGGACGGTCATGAATTTCCGCCCGGGCGCCGAATGTTCGGCCCCCTTCACATTATCTAATGGCGCTCGGGGCGGTCAAAAACTACCGCCCAGGCGCCGAACTTTCGGTCCAAAAATTGTGTCATTCCTATGCTTTGCCCAACCTGGTCTTGAGATGATCTGTCTATAATCATATCAGTTCATAATCAATAATCTCAGATTAACAGAATCAAAATCTCGGGCATTACACCTCAAGATACTCTTGGAACTCGGCACTCAAGTACTCACCACTTTGACCCGATCAAAGTGACTTGATGCTTCGTCCCAACTGTTTCTCTACATCATTTCTGAATTTTTTGAACCTTTCAAAGGCTTGAGATTTGTATTTCATCAAATACACATACCGATACCTCGAAATATCATCGGTAAAGGTGATGAAGTAGGCATGTCCATCCTTAGTGATGATGCTAAGTGGACCGCACACATCGGTATGGATCAAAATTCAATAATCCTTTGTCTCGCTCCATGGCATTGATAGGTCATCCGTCAATGGTATACATGTACCTCTCAGTCAAAATCAGTCAAAGTACATGGCATTATGTTGATCAACTTCCATCATGTGGGTTTAGAATTACCAAAGGTAACACAACTATACCATATAACCATCAAGCCATAAAAACATTTTATCAAACAAGTGGCGTGCGTGCTAAAGAGTTAGCTCCTTTACATTGCCTTTAGCATCAATTCCAATTTTTTTTAATATATAAATACATACAATATACATAATGAATGATTTAAAGGAGCAAAAATCCATAGAAACTTCATTTATCATATACATAGCTCATGAGATGCATTCAAAAGAAAAGTCTACTTGCAACCCAATACACAAGTTCTTGCTAAGCTCTCGAGGGATGCCTACAACACAATAATAATAATAATATCATCAATCATTATATTAACCACTTTACCTCAACACTCAAACGAAACCACCCAATGTCTCCCCTTCAATCATTAACCCAAGGAAATAAGCTTTCTTACATTTCTCCTAAACTGTTGAAGAGAAGAAAGTCTAATCTCAAAGAAAAGATTAAGATTTCAATCAAAGATTAGTGTCTTGGAAGAAGTTGGATGAGGAAACCTAGCTTCCAAAACGTGAGAATAGAAAAAAAATGAGAAGGAAAAATGAGTAAAAAGTGAGTCACATTCAATTTTATGCCTTAAAATACCCAAAACTCGCTTTTCACTCTGCTGAGCGCTCGGGCGGTCATTTCTTACCATCCTAGCGCAGACCTCTTGGCCAAAACACAAAAAATCCATGGCAAGGCACGCTTGGGCGGTCAAATCTTATTACTCGGGCGCGCTCTGCGCACAGCTACAACAAAGATCATTTCTGAAACGCCTCTTCCCTTCATAAATTGAAAACGTGGTAAAGACGAAAGTTGTGTTGTACTTGATGGCTGTATAGGTGATAGGTGTGATGTATGGTCTGGTTGTGTAGGTGATAGGTGTGTTGTATGGTCGTATTTAAATTTATTTCGAATATATATTGTTGTTGTGTGTTTTAAAATTTTCTGGTATGTCCTACTTGCGGGGAGGTTATGTCAAAAAATTTCTAGGCCCCGAGGTCCGTTGTAAAGTATTTTAAACCTTTTTTTGTTGCAGATTTTAATCCAACTATTATTTTTGATAATTTATTGTCATTAGGGACTGTTTTGGATCTTCATAACAGTTAAGTAGTTATAGTGATTTTTTTACACACTAATCTATTGCATATTTTTCTCAATTAATGGCTTACTGTATTCTAACAAAACTTTTTGTTTTTTTATGCATGACTTGTTCTATATGTTAATGGTTTTAATGCTAAGTTTTGCATGTGTTGAAAATTAACAATGATTAAAATTATGTGGTTTTTATTTTCACAGGCACTGTAATGATGTTTTGGAAGATGCACCAGAAGAGAAATTCATTCCAAAAAGCTACAGAAGATATTTTGGAGTTGATATGTGCAAGTCTTGGTTGTAGGGTATTTTATTTTTGTGAACTTGACTAAAAGTTTTTTGAATATGGTACCACATACTTTATTTAATTGTTTGTTTGGTAGATTATAACTCTATGAATGACATATTTCTGTTGTAATTCATGCATGTAGTTCTTGATCAAGTATGTTGATGTGTGAATTGATTTTATATAAGGGTTAATTGATATATATTTCACACCCAATTTTTTTTAATTAAATAAACAATTTATGGTTTAAATATAATATACAACAGTTTGGTAAATTGATTATATATATAAGACAACAGTTTTAAAATGATGTAAATAAAATCCAAAGACAACAGATTTAAAATGTTGTAAAACTGTTGTATATTGTAGCGAAAGACATCGGTTTAGAAACATTGACAAACTGTTGTCGAATACGATAAAAGACAACGGTTAAAAACCGTTGTCGTTGCTATAAGACAACGGTTCTTAAGCGCTACGACAACGGTTTATCACCGTTGTCTTTATACATATACGACAACGGTTTTTCATTATTGTCTTTGAGCGAATCATTTAACCATAGGACCTTTAACAACAGATTTTCAGTGCTACGACAACAGTTTTTCCCCGTCGTCTTTAGAGGTTTACGACAACGGGTTTTCGTCGTTGTATTCGAGCACACCCTTTAACCATAGGGTCTTTAACAACGGTTTTACAAGACCTACGACAACGATTTTTCACCGGTCTTTAGCTTTTTGTTTTGTAGTATTCCCTTCATAATTTGAAAAAATGGTAAACATGATAGTTGTAGCCCTATGTCTTGGCTTGCTTCTCCATTTGGCCTCAATGCATCTGCAACTACATTCGCCTTCCCAAGGTGGTAACTAATAGTGCAATCATAATCCTTAACAAATTCAAACCATCTCCTCTGACGCATGTTCAATTCCTTCTGAGTAAACATATATTTAAGGCTTTTATGATCTGAGAAAATCTCACACTTCACTCCGTACAAATATTGTCGCCAGATCTTCAAAGCAAAAACTACAACTGCCAACTCAAGATCGTGAGTCAGATAATTCTTTTCATAATCCTTAAGATGACATGAAGCATAAGCAATCACTTTACCACGCTGCATCAATACAACACCAAGCCCTTACTTAGAAGCATCAGTATACACCACAAAGTCTTCAACTCCCTCAGGAAGTGATAACACTGGAGCTGATTTCAATTTATCCTTCAATACTGGAAAGCTTTGTTGACACTCATTTGTCCATTCAATTTAACTGTCTTTCTTGTCAATGTGATTAATGTCAGTGCTATCTTTGAGAAATCGGCTATAAAATGAAGATAGTAACTGCCAAACCAAGAAAAGTTCGTACCTCAGAAGCTGTCGTACGAATAAGCCATTTCTTCATTGCTTTATCTTTGTTGGATCCACAGTAATTCCATATTTAGAAACAATATGGCCTAGGAAAGTCACTTGGTCCAACCAAAACTCACACTTTTTTAACTTGGCATATAACTGGTTATTTCTCAATTACTGCAACACAGTTCTCAAATGTTCTCGATGAAATTCTCGAGACCTCGAATAAAACAGAATATCATCAATAAATACAATGACGAAACTTTCCAAATAAGGCTTGATGTAACGTCCGAAAAACCAACCTACGTAAGCCGCATGCATGCAAAATTATTTTAATTGCTTAATTGTTTTAATTAATTGATTTTAAATGCTATCATGATGTTTATTATATGATTAATTATGTGATTGCATGATTAAATGATAAAATGACTTGATTTCATGAAAATAAGGATTTTACTCGAATATTCGATAATAGGCAAGGAAAAGGAGACCGGGGACGACCAAGACAAGAACATGTATTTTTAATTAAATAATGGCATGGCTTCCTAATATGATTTAAAAATGATTTAATTTTCCTAAAAATGTTAGAGTTCGAATTATTTTACAAGTCGAGCTTGATTTTTCCCGGGAAACCAGTTTTGGGCAAACAAGAAGTTTTAAAAGATCAAAAATATTATTGTATGGAAACTAATTTTATAAAATTTTATTATTTAATTAATTAAGTATTATTGGGCCCAATTTAATTAAATTAAGTAGGCCCAATTACCCTTAAGCATGCAAGCCCAAAACTAAAGCCCATTTAACTTATTAATTAAATTATAAATAAGTGTATTAGGTCTTCAAACCCTCACAATTCAACACCATCAGCCGTGTAACACACACCACACACACAATTCAAATTTTTCGAAAATTAGAAGGAGAAGAAGGCTTGTGCTATCCGTCGTCCGGTCGTCCAACGTCGCACCCTCGCCAACGATCGAATAATCGAGCGTTTTAAACGCTAAGGCACGTTTTCTAAAACTTTTTTAAACATCATACAAATCATAATATTTTTGTGTTTATTGATTATGCATGAAAAATATGTGGGTTCAATTATTTTACGGTAAGATACGAATTTTCAACGTTTTTACGATTTTACGCTTGTTTTAAAAGAATCCTTATGAACCCAACAGACATGCTGCCAATACATGATAAATTATGGACAAAACATGATTAAATTTAAAGGGAATTTGTGCTTGAACCGTAGGATTAAAATCAGAAAAGGAACCGTGAGTGTGTTGGTTTGTGTTTTATGCAAGGGCTCGGTTGCTTTGTATTGTCCCTTGAGGCTTAGCCAGGGCTGGCTGGGGCTTGAGTAGGGTCAGGGGAGAGGGCTTGGTAGAGTCCTAGGGGACTAGGACTCGAGCTGCCGGGCTGGGGAAGAGTCCTTGCTATTTAGGGCTCTTCCCGAGGGGGTTTTATGGTGTGGCTGAGAAGAGGGCTCGCGGCTGATCTGGGGCGAGCCAGGGTGGTCTGTCAGGGTCCCACGGAGATGTTCAAGGGTTGGGGCAGGGGCTGGAGTGGAGTGATTTGCCGCTGGCTCGACTGGAATGGGATTAGCGTGAGGGAAGCAAGAAAACGTTCAGGCTGTTTTTTTCTTGTTCAGGATCTTCGCTGCTTGGGCTGGTCTGGGTAGGGTTTGGTCATGGTCCAGGGATTGTGAGGGTTGTGTGGGCTCGGTGGTGGCTCGGCTGGGAGGGCACTAGTTAGGTTAGGAGTCCTAGATTTTGCAAAGAGTCACACGCACAGAAGCATGCATATTGGGTCTCGCTTCCAGGAGTGATTGGGTGAGCTAGGGGCTAGTTCTTTGGATTGATTATTTTTCAAGAAGGTGCCTAGGTGGGTTGGCTAGGGTTTGGCTTGAGGTGGCTCGAGCATAGCTTGAGTAAATTGGGAGATGGCTCGGGTGGTTCGATTATGTGTCAATTTCTAAAATTAAAAGTCTAAAATTGAGTCCATGGGTCCACGGGTGTGGCTCATGACTTGGAAGGGTAGAATAAATAATAAAAATGTTATGTTTAAAATTTGGGATCAAAATAATGAGTTTCGATTTATCCGATATTTTATCGCCGCACAAAACGCTAATTAAAGAATTAATTGAAAAGTCTAGTTTTAAGCTTTATAAAATTATGAAAAATTATATTTAAGCTTAAATAATTATTTAATATAATCCCATGTCATTAAATGTGAGAAAAAGATAAATTCGAACGTCCAGGGGCAAAACGGTCTTTTTACACTTGAGAAAATACGAAAATGCTTGGCAGTATCCCGAAGAATCATAATACTTGTAAAATGATATTATATGATTTAAAATGATGACTTTGATGATAATAGGTATTTTTATGATTTATGGTAAACCTGTGCAATTTTTACTATCTAAAATGTTATTTTTGAAAGTTATGTTATTTTATGTTTTTTTAAAGAAAAGGAAAAATATTTTGAGGGATGTGAATTAAATGTCAAAAGATATGATTTATGATATATGATTTTGTGGGAATAATGTGAGGGGAAAAGGCCCCAGAGGGAATCCATTTACGGGAAAAGGTCCAGAGGGAACCCATGTTTGGGAAAAAGCCCCCGAGAGAACCCGTCTATGGGAAAAGGCCCCCCAGGGAACCCGTCTATGGAAAAACGCCTCCGAGGGAACCCTTGACGATCGTATTTCCATGGTGGAGCCTAGTGCACACCCCATTGACCATGTGGAGCTTAGATTGCAGTCAACCAAAGGATAAAAGCTAGTCATTTTCAATGATCAAACTTCACCCAAAATGATATATGATTGAAAGTTTATGATTAAAATGACTAGCTTTTATCATATATGATTTATGATGATGATTAAAGTTTTTTTAAATGATTTTTATAATGATTTATTTATGCTTAAAACTTATTTTTAAATGATTTTTGAATGATTTATTTATGCTTAAGGTTATTTTAAAATGATTTTATGATTTATGATTTAATTATGCTAAAATGATTTTTAATAGTTTATTTATGTTCAAAAGATATTTTAAATAAAAATATGATTTTTAAATGCATGTGGATGTATATGTATTATTTGTTATCCATGTTTAGAACGTGTTGAGTCTTTAAACTCACTAGGTTTGTATGATGCAGGATTTGATGTTTTATGGGAAGTGATGACGATTGAGTGGATCGAGTGCAGCAGTACACCCGAGGGCCTTTATGTTTTCGCAGTAGCTACATAGATTATTGATTTAAAGATTATGTTAATGATTTTTATGAAAGATATTTTTATGCTTAATTTTATTGTTAGCCGATCTCTTAAAGGTCGATTTAGGAATTTTGGTTAGTCGATGATTTAGGATTTTATTTTATGCACTTGAGATTTAAATTGTTAATTTATTATGATTCATGATGATGTTAAATTATTTTATATAGTAATTTAGAAAATATGATTTAAGATTAGAAAAAAATAAAAAAATCGAGGTCGTTTCAGTTGGTATCAGAGCAAAGGTCTTCCCCAAAGGGTTGTGTACTGTCACTTCGAGAAGCTCAAGAAGTCACGCCTCAAATATGTGAGTTTTTACTGCTTTATATTTTATATATGTAAAATTCTTTTATATGTTTATATGATACATGATATACATGTTAGTTGCATGTTGCATGAAAAATTTTAAATGCATGTTGGGTAGTGTGAATTGTTTGATATATTGAAGAACTTAGAAAAATAGGGTGCATGCACTACTTGAGCCAGATTTAGGAGTCGACTTTGGGAAATTTTTGGGTTAGAAATGCAATTTTCAAGGTTTTTGAGGACCAAATTGAAGAGTAGAATTTAAGCTAGATAGAATCTAAGCTTTGCAATCATCAATTCAAGGAAAATTTCGAAGACGAAATTCAATTTAAGGGGAGGAGGAGAATTGTAACGTCTGAAATACCAACCTACGTAAACCGCATGCATGCAAAATTATTTTAATTGCTTAATTGTTTTAATTAATTGATTTTAAATGCTAGCATAATATTTATTATATGATTAAATATGTGATTGCATGATTAAATGATAAAATGACATGATTTCATGAAAATAAGGACTTTATCTGAATATTCGATAATAGGCAGGGAAAAGGAGACCGGAGACGATTAAGACAAGAATATGTATTTTTAATTAAATAATGGCATGGCTTCCTAATATGATTTAAAATGATTTAATTTTCCTAAAAATATTAGAGTTCGAATTATTTTACAAGTCGAGCTCGATTTTTCCAAGGAAGTTGGTTTTAGGCAAAAAAATAGTTTTAAAATATAAAAAATATTATTGTATGGAAAATAATTTTATAAAATTTTATTATTTAATTAATTAAGTGTTATTGGGTTTAATTTAATTAAATTAAGTAGGCCCAACTACCCTTAAGCATGCAAGCCCAAAACCAAAGCCCATTTAACTTATTAATTAAATTATAAATAAATGTATTAGGTCTTCAAACCCTCACTATTCAACACCATCAGCCGTGTAACACACACCACGCACACAATTCATATTTTTCGAAAATTAGAAGGAGAAAAAGGCTTGTGTTCTTCGTCGTCCGGTCGTCCAACGTCGCACCCTCGTCTATGATCGAATAATAGAGCGTTTAAACGCAAAGGCACGTTTTCTAAACCCTTTTTAAACATCATAAAAATCATAATATTTTTTTGTTTCTTGATTATGCATTTAAAATATGTGCGTTCGATTATTTTACGGTATGATACGTATTTTCAACTTTTTTACGATTTTACGCTTGTTTTAAAAGAATCGTTATGAACCCAACTGACACGCTGCCAATACATGATAAAATATTATAAATTATGGAAAAAACATGAATAAATTTAAATGGAATTCGTGCTGGAACCGTAGGATTAAAATCACAAAAGAACAGTGAGTGTGTTGGTTTGTGTTTGATGGAAGGGCTTGGTTTCTTTGCATGGTCCATTGGGGCTTGGCCAGGGCTAGATGGGGCTCGAGGAGGGTTAGGGTAGAGGGCCTGGTAGAGTCCTAGGGGGCTGGGACTCAAGCTGCCGGGCTGGGGAAGAGTCCTTGCTGCTTAGGACTCTTCTCGAGGGGGTTTTATGGTGTGGCTTAGAAGAGTGGCTCGCGGCTGATCTGGGGCGAGCCAGGGTGGTCTATTAGGGTCCTAGGGAGATGGTCAAGGGTTGGGGGAGGGGCTGGAGTGGAGTGATTTGCCGCTGGCTCGATTGGAAGGGGATTAGCGTGAGGGAAGCAATAAAACGCGCAGGCTGTTTTTTTCTTGTTCAGGGGCTTCGCTGCTTGGGTCCAGGGCTTGGGCTGATCAGGGTAGGGGCTGGTCGGGGTCCAGGGATGGTGAGGGTTGTGTGGACTCGGTGGTGGCTTGGCTGGGAGAGTCCTAGTTGGGTTAGGAGTCCTAGATTTTGCAAAGAGTCACGCACACACGAATGCATATTGGGTCTCGGTTCCAGGAGTGATTGGGTGAGATAGGGGCTGGTTATTTGCACTGGTTCTTTTTCAGGAAGGTGCCGAGGTGGGTTGGCTAGGGTTTAGCTCGAGGTGGCTTGGGCGTGGCTCGAGTAAATTGGGAGATGGCTCGGATGGTTCGATTGTGTGTCAATTTCGAAAATTAAAAGGCTAAAATTGAATCAATAAGTCCACGGGTGTTGCTCATGACTTGGAAAGGTAGAATCAATAATAAAATGTTATGTTTATAATTTGGAATCAACATAATGAGTTTTTGATTTATCCGAGATTTTATCGCCGCACAAAACGCTAATGAAAGAATTAATAGAAAATTCTAGTTTTAAGTTTTATAAAATTATGAAAAATTATATTTAAGCTTAAATAATTATTTAGGATAATCCCATATCATTAAATGTGAGAAAAATATAAATTCGAGAATTTTTACATCCAGGGGCAAAACGGTCTTTTTAAACTTAATAAAATACGAAAACGCTTGGCAGCGTCCTGAAGGATCGTAATGCTTGTAAAATGATATTATATGATTTAAATGATGATTTTGAAGATAATAGGTATTTTTATGATTTATGGTGAAGCTGTGCAAATTTTACTATCTAAAATGCTATTTTTGGAAAGTTATGCTATTTTAGGTTTTTTTAAAGAAAAAGAAAAATATTTTGAAGGATGTGAATTGACTGTGACAAAAGATATGATTTATGATATATGAATTTGCGGGAATAACGTGAGGGGAAAAGGCCCCAGAGGGAACCCATTTATGGGAAAAGACCTAGAGGGAACCCATGTTTGGGAAAAGTCCCCTGAGGGAACCCGTGTGGGGACCCGGTTGCTAATCATCTTCTTACTCATCTTTGGGAGTTAATTATCAATTAAGATAAACAATGTCTAAAAATTTTTCTTTTTTAAAAATGTAAGTGCGGAACGTAATGGAATTTAACTAATATACATCTCAGTATAAAAGTACAATAATGTACAACACTTATTCAAACTAGTCTAAGGTTCAACTACTAAATTTCAAGTATTAAACCAAGTCTACAATAAGTCCGGAATCACCACTCTAACTCATCTTCTCTCATCATCTTCTTGACCCCGATCCTGCCCCACTTGTTGTCATGCACACATACAAAATAAGACAACAGCCGGATACTCCGGTGAGAATAAATCCCAATATAAAACATGGTAGACATGCATGTACACAATATAAATCATAAAGCATACTATCATGCATAAAATCAATAGCAATAGGTTTCATAATCTATGAAACTAAATCAAAATAAGCATGCAGTAACAATGGGTTCCATAATATCTGAAACCAAAATAAAATAAGCATGCAAATCAATTCAATTCATATCTTGACTCAACTCAACTTTAACTCTAGGGATCCCGGTGTGAATAAGACGTCACTGTCTGTCACCTACCCTCCCAATCGGGGTGACTGTACGTCTTATTCCTAGACTTCGGCCCTGTCTGTATCGAATATCTACAATCGGAGTGACTCTGATCCGAAGCGTCGATACCACCGAACATCTAGTAATTTGGCGAATCTACCAAATGACTTTCCTATCTCAAATTCTTGAATATAAATCTATAAACAAAGCATAATCATAGAAAAAGATAAACAACAATTCTAGTATGTGATTTTGTTGGGAAACTCAAATTGAATCTCATTTGAGTTGTGTCTTCCCAAAACAAAACATGAATTATACCTTTGTCTTCCCGGTCTGACGAAGACGAAGTCTTGTATTCCAATCTGTCCATACCCAGTCTGGCAATGACAGTCACATAAATACAATATCAGTATATAATTCGATTAAAAACCTGTTCTGATCAATACTCAAATCAGTATATAATCTGATCCATAACTGAACAAGGTACAATCTAATTCATATCAACGATATCATCGAAATCATTACTGAATCTGATCACTCTAAATCAACTGTTGTTTCGACGGCAAAACAATACAGTTTCGATATCCCCGTCAATCTCAACATCACAGATATAATATCAGAATTCATAATCAGTATCAGTACAATCCATAATCTCAATATCTGTACACTTAAGATCAGTAACAACACAACTCTGATATCAAATCCCAATCAATATCTTTCGAAATTCATAACAATTGCATAAACAGTCTATTCTTTAATCTGACTTCAATTATACGATGTCTACTGTATCAGAAACACCATATATGATTCCTATCAAATTCTGACAATATCATAATTTCAAATCATGTCTAAACGTAACAAAACTTACATCCAGTTGTAGCCTGCGTTGATAGGAGTACAGTACTGAAGTCGGATTTAAAATCGGACTTGCAGATTTTGTGAAATCTTGATTTAGAATTTCACAAAGAAATTCCTCAACAATTTTCCTTCGATTCCTTCTTTTTTTTTGCTTCTGAAGGTTGGCTTGTCTTATATATATACTGCATGTAAATTGTACGTGGCTTCTCCAGAATTTGCCAAAAAACCTCTCGTGCATATGCGCGCCCAAGCCCCGCACATATGCGCGAGATTTATTATCTCGGCGCTTGTGTCTTAACCGTTCGCGCATATGCGTGCCCATCGTCGCGCATATGCGCGAGACCTACTGTCTCGTGCATCCACTTACTCGCGCATATGCGCGCCTTCCACCACGCATGTGCGTCCAACCCTCTGGACGTTCCGCGCATATGCGCGCATTCAAGCCGCGCATGTGCGTCGAACTCTCTGGACGTTCCACGCATGTGCGCGCATGGTTCTGTCTTCCTCGCGCATGTGCGCCCATACATGTCGCGCATGTGCGCGGGGACCTTTTCTTGCACCTCATGTCAAATCTTCTTTCGGCTCTCCCGGTCTGATCCGTTTCGTCTATAATCATCTCAATTAATAAATAAATCATTTCAGATTAATCTCAGATCACAGTAATAAAATCTCGGGCCTTACAACCCATTTATGGGAAAAGGCCTCCGAGGGAACCCCGACGATCGTATTTCCACGGTGGAGCCTAGTGCACACCCCCATTGACCATGTGGAGCTAAGACTGAAATCGATCAAAGGATAAAAGCTAGTCATTTTCAAGGATCAAACTTCACCCAAAATGATATATGATTGAAAGTTTATGATTAAAATGATTTTATCATATATGATTTATGATGATGATTAAAGTTTTTTTAAATGATTTTTATAATGATTTATTTATGATCAAAACTTATTTTTAAATGATTTTTGAATGATTTATTTATTCTTAAGGTTATTTTAAAATGATTTTATGATTTAATTATGCTAAAATAATTTTTAATAGTTTATATATGTTCAAAAGATATTTTAAATAAAAATATGATTTTTAAATGCATGTGGATGTATATGTATTATTTGTTATTTATGTTTAGAACGTGTTGAGTCTTTAAACTCACTAGGTTTGTATGATGCAGGATTTGATGTTTTAAGGGAGGTGCTAACGATTGAGTGGATCGAGTGCAGCAGTACACACCCGAGGGCCTTTATGTTTCCGCACTAGCTAGACAGATTTATGATTTAAAGATTATATTAATGATTTTTATGAGAGATATTTTTATTCTTAATTTTATTGTTAGCCGATCTCGTAAAGGTTGATTTAGGAATTTCGGTTAGTCGATGATTTAGGATTTTATTTCATGCACTTGATATTTAAATTGTTAATTTATTATGATTCATGATTATGTTTAATTATTTTACATAGTAATTTAGAATATATGATTTAAGATTAGAAAAGAAAATCGAGGTCGTTTCACTTGAAGATTCGATTCATAGGATCCATAAAAACTGACGGTGCATTCGTTAACCCGAAAGACATTACCAGAAATTCATAATGACCATACCTAGTTCGAAAAGCAATCTTAGGTATGTCATCTTCTTTCACTTTCAATTGGTGATATCCCGATCGTAGATTTAATCTTGGAAAATATCGTTGCCCCTTGTAATTGATGAAAAAGATTATCAATTCGTGGCAAAGGGTACATGTTCTTAATTGTAACTTTTTGACCTCTCGGTAGTCAATACACAAACATAGTGACCCATCTTTCTTTTTCACAAACAACACTATTGCCCCCCATGGTGAAGAACTCGGTCTAATAAAGCCCTTATCTAACAGCTCTTGCAATTGGTGCTTTAATTCTTTCATTTCAGTCGGTGTCATTCGATAATGGGCTTTAGAAATAGAAGCAGTACCAGGTAGAACATCAATGACAAACTCGACTTCTCTATCGGGTGGCAACCCCTGCACATCATCAGCAAAGACATCCGAATATTCTCGAACATTTTCAATATCATTCACATCCACATTATATTCCTTACTCACATCCATTACTGACGCCAGAAATCCCTGACACCCCTTAACCAACATCTTATTCACCTTCAAGCAAGAAACAAAAGAAGTGTCAAGCGAAGTACCTGAATGCTTGAAGACCTTGTTGTCACCTTCTTCTGTCAGAAATCGCACCGTCTTTTCAACACAATCTATAACTGTATGATATGATTATAGCCGATCCATACCAAACTCTATCATAGGAATCACAATCATATCGGCAAATAAGATTCTCTCATTCACTTGAATAGGACAAGCTTTAATCACACTTGTTGGGCAAATCACATCTCTTGACTGAAGCATAATATTAAACTGGAGAGGTTCAAATATAGGTGCAATACCCAGCGATCTCATGAAAATTTCAGGCATAAAGGAATGTGTAGCTCTAGTATCAATTAAAGTAAGAGCTATTTTTCCTGAAATTAGAATATTACCTGATACAATCGACGCATCCGGATTAACATCCTCATTGGTCAAAGAGAAGATGCGTCCTTGAACTCGTGCTTGGCATGAGAATTGAGGGCAATTGATGGCAATATGACATGCAACTCCACATTTATAACATTTGATGGTCCTTACAAAGCACTGACCCTTGTGTGGCTTGCTGCATTTGAGACATAAAGGCCTATTCGTCTTAGACTCAACCACGGGAGCTTTACCTCGATGTTCTTATTTTCTCTTTCCTTTGTATCCCTCTTTCCAACTTTGACTCGAAGCTTGACTCTTTTGGTTGAAGTTCTGCCTTCTCAATTGTCTCTCCTTTTCAATCTCCTTCTCATCATGCTCCGCCATAAGGGCTATCTCCACTACCTCCTTGTACGTTGCGGCCTTGGACATTCTGACATCTCTTCTGATCTAGGCTCTCAAGCCTCTCATGAAGTGTTCACCTCGGTCTTTGTCATTCGAAGCAATAAAAGGAACGAACAGACATCCTTCTTCGAAATTCAAGATATAATCATTCACATTCAAGTTGTCCTGCTTTAATTCCAAGAACTCTTTCACTTTCTGAGTCTTGACATCTGTAGAGAAATATTTGTCATAAAATAGCTCCTTGAACTCATTCCATTGAAGGGTTTGAACGGTGACAGTTACCTTCGTGGCCTCCCACCAAATGCGTGCAGTCTTGGTCAGAAGAAACACTGCACAACTAACTCGATCATTATCCTCAAAGTGCAGATAGTCAAAGATTGCTTCAATATATTTAACCGATTTCGTAGCTGCAAGAGGTTCCGCACTTCCCATGAACTCATGTAGATTCATATGTTTAAATCTGTCACACGCTCCATCTGAACTGGACTCCTATCTCACAAGGCCTCTACCTCTCCCTTGTACTGGGTTCTGCAATTTCAATAACTGTTGGATCTGTTCTCCATGAACTTTACCTTGCTCCTTGAGCAACTTACTAAACTTATTGACTACCCGTGATGAAGAACTATCCTCCACTTCTACCGCTTTTCTCTTAGGTGGCGTCTCCTACATTGCATCTCAATTTAAAATCATTTTAAATCTTCTTCATACCATTAAAGATACTTATCATCATATCAGCACATCAATGAGATGTAGAAATATACATACCGAAGTGTCGCCAACATAAGAAGTCATGTGCCAAATCATTGGTCCCAAAGACATTTGCTCTGATACCACTAAATGTGACTCCCTTACCCATTTTATAAACAATATAATACGAAAGCTTTAAAATAAAATTGGAGAAAAGTATGTGCTTTAAAATTTTGGCAGAGTTTCCCCGTAAAAAGGAACTCACCACCTGCTTCAAGCAATAAAATCAATACATCATAAAAATTCCCACAACTAATACATAAAGATATACAAAATCAAAAGTATTGCATTTAGTTACCAAAATAATTGAGTCAAGTCTACACCCCCAAAATATCAAATGTGTTACAACATAGGATATTAACCATCTTCAACCATTTCAAGACAAAATACTTTCTTAACCATCCATAGACAAAATAATCATTTCATCCTTCCTCCAAGCTTGGAACATTTCCTTCTTTCGTCTCGACACTCCGCTGTATCTATCTCGGTTACCTGCATCTGCATCTCATGAACATAACTGAAATGAGTTATAAAACTCAGCAAGTAGACAATGTAATAACAAATACATATACCATATTGTAAAGAAGGAATTCGTTATCATTTCTTAATCGTAGTATGACATCAGTCAATAAAATTTCTAAATAACAATTATAAGATAGCATTGTATAAAATATGTTTTTTCTTTGCTTGGCATTGATAGGTCATCCGTCGATGGTATACATGTAAGTTCAATCAAAATCAGTCACAGTACATGTCATTATGTTGATCCACTTTCATTGTGTGTGTTTAGAATTACGAAAGGTAACACCACTATACCATATAACCATCAAGCCATAAAAATATTCTTTGAAACATTTTATCAAACATGTGGCGTGTGTACTAAATTAGCTCCTTTACTTTGTCCTTGGCATCAATTTCATTTCTTTTCAATATATCAATACATACAATATACATAATCAATGATTTAAAGGAGTTAAAATCTATAGAAACTTTATTTATCATATACATAGCTCATGAGAAGCATTCAGAATAAAAGTCTACTTACAACGCTATACACAAGTGCTTGCTAAGCTCTTGAGGGATTCCTACAACACAATAATAATAATAATAATAATAATATCATCAGTCATTACATTAAAAACCTTACCTCAACACTCAAACCAAACAACCCAATTTCTTCCCTTCAATCACTAACCCAAGGAAATAAGCTTTCTTATCTTGCGCATAAACTCTTGAGGAGAATATCTTCTAATCTCCAAATAAAGATTAAGGTTTCAATCAAAGATTAATGTCTTGGAAGAAATTGGATTGAAGGAGAAATGAGGAACCCTAGCTTCCAAACTATGGGAAGCGAAAACAAGATAAGGAAAAATGAGTAAAAAGTGAGCCCCATTAGATTGTATGCCTTAAAATTCCCAAAATATGCTTTTTCACTCTGCTGAGTGCTCGGGCGGTCATTTCTTACAGCCCTAGCGCGGACCTCTCGGCCAAAGCACCAAAAATCAAGATCGAGGCACGCACGGGCAGTCAAATTTTACCGCTCGGGCACGCACAGCTACAACAAAGTTTCCGAAATGCCTCTTCCCTTCATAATTGGAAAACATAGTAAACCTGAAAGTTGTAGCCCTATGTCTTGGCTTATATCTCCAATGGCCTCATGTCATTTAAAGGTCAGAGTCAAAAGGTATGCTTCTTCTCCCAACGACGATACGTGACCGACGATTTCGGTTGGGAATAAATCTAGCAAGCGGACTAGGTCAAGTAATAGTATTTGGAGATGAGTCCAGTATCGTACCCACAGATATTGATGTTTAATTACTAGAATGTGAATTATTTTTCCTAATTTAGGCTAATAAAATTCAAATAATGGGAGATAAATTAATTAAAACTAAATAAAACAAATTAAATAAATTAACTAAAGCAAAAATAATCCAAACTATTAATTTAGAGGAAAATTCAAATTTTTAGAAACGACTAAGGCGCACAACGATACCGAGACAACTTATAATCTACGTGTCAAATTCATATTCATTAAATTAATTATAAAATTCACGACGGAATTCTCAAAATTATTTATTAAACGATTCCTCGAATTAATAAACCTAATTAAATCTAACAGTCCAATTATTCCTAACTGGATTTAATTAGATTCAACCGCATTAAATCGCTGTGAAATTCTAGTTTTTCAACCTAAAGTCGCACACTGAAATCGAATACTATTTCTAGTCAATTTAACCATGTGTTAGATTGATGTGTGAAGCAAATATTAATTTATCGCCTTTCGGTTTTAGATTAACCAACAAATATTCAATTTAATTGGTCAGATTAAAAGAACACGTGATAAACGACATCAATCAATGAATAAAATAAATAATCTAATTGAATTAAACTCAAAATATCAAAAGATAATATGTCTCGGCCCTATCATGGCCTTAGTCTATAAAAATCTACTCCATAAATTTAAAATAAAAGTCAAAATCAGTGTTTAAATTCAATGACGAAAACATAGTTAAGAAAGAAGGAAAAGAATTCTCAATGATTTGTAGCGTGTGTGCGGAATTCCTCTTGCTTCTGCCCTTCACTCTTCCTCCCTTATGTTTTTCTTCTGTCGTGATACTACTTCACAGTAGCTTCTGTTCCCCTCTCTTCCGCGGTCTTCTGCGCTTCTTTCTTCCTTTGTCGGCTGCTTCTCTGTACGCTTTTCTTCCTTTTATTCTTCTAAATGGGCCTTTCCTTGTATTCTTTTTAAGCTCATCTACACTTAAACCTTGTAGATAATAAGATTGTAGATTTTATTTTCAAAGATTAGACTCCATCTTTATCAAGAACTTCAATAATATCAAGATAATAAAATAAAAATATTTTATTTCCTTTGAAGTCTTGTAAATTTATTTTATTTCCAAATTTAATCATTTTCCATCTTTTATTTAAATCTACAATTATTATTCAATTAAGCACATAAATAAGGATAAAAATATTAGATAAGGGCAAATATTATTAAATCAAATCCCTAATATCTTTTCATGATTTGGCCTTATCAATCCCCCCACACTTAGCCTTTGTTCATCCTCGAGCAAATCAAAAGAATAAAAATATTATAAAGGAATATTCAATGATGCACCACACAAAATGACACAATCAACACTTTTCAACATACCAAATTCCGTCACACTCAATTAAATGATCACACTTCGAAAATCGTAAAATTCACTTTCGTTGCAACTTTAAAACTAAAGCATTCACTAGAAAAGATCAAGATAATGAGACGTGTGTAGTGTGGAAGTCAAAACTCATATTCCTCAAAGGTGTTTTAGTTCAAGGAGTGCTCATATTTTCTGAATTTTTTTTATATAAAGAAACTCTCCATAAGCTTGTCTTTCATACCTTTCTCCACTAAATGTTTGAGGAATATAACCCGGTCAATAGGTTTTTTCAAGTATTAATGTCAGGCAACGGCTCACGGCTACAATAAAGGTAGGGAGATTCAAAAATGAGAGAAAATAAACAATTTAACCATACAGCGCACTCCTTCATCTCTTATCTTCCTCCCCTTATGGAATTTAATCATTCATCCACCTAACTTTTTCATCTTCCTTGTACTTTCATTATATTCCCCCATATTATTTTTCGATCTTCAACAACATTCCCTTTTAGGTTTTTCAATCACCACATCAATATTCCTCCTTCCTCTTTTTTTTTATGTATATATATATTTTCATTAATCCCCTTCTCATTCTTCATGATTTTTTTTAAACTCCTCCGATTTTTCTTATCAACTATCAACACATGGGAGTTATGAAAATTTAAAGCGCTAAAGGGGTTTATTTCTCTCAAAATTAGGTAGAGGAATAGTGTATGAGCTAAAATTGGGTAGTTGATGTGGGATTTTGAAGGAATACGAATGGGGGCTAATTGTATGTCTTTGACACACTCCATTCGATTTATTAGGCTCAAAAGGGAATACTAGGGATATGAATGATGCATTGGTAGGCTCGAAAGGCTCAAACGGTCCAAAGATCGTCTAAATCATCCCCAGGTCATTTTTCTCTGTATTTTCGCCTCGAAAGATAATCAGACAAGTTCTAGACTGTTTCTTTTCTTTCTCTTTTTTTTCGATTTTTTTTTCATGAGCTCACCTTTTACCAATTCACGATTAATTCATATAAGTATGACCTAAAGTGCATAGATTATGTCTCAAAATATGATATAAAACTAGTTTTTGCTCAAATCCTTCGGGTACAACTACAGATCATCTCAATCAATTCTAGGTGTGATGTAATTTCTTGAGTGTTCAAAAATCTAGAAAGTCAATTAGTGTATCATGTAATCACTATTGCGGTTTCTCAAAGAATAACCAAAAAAAAATTTCAAGAAAAATTTTCCTGCTCAAGGATTAAACATTGAAGCGCATGCTAAGTGTTGTTTAATAATTCCCCCCACACTTAAGATTTACACTGCCCTCAGTGTCATGCCATTCAAAAAGAATATAGAATTTGGATGTAGAATAGTAAGAGAACACTTCCCTGGCAGTGTGCTTTAATATCCTTGAAGTACAACATGGGGATGGTAGAATTCCTCAGTGCTGGTAATCTCTTATTTCAACAGTTTAGCTTTTCCAGAGTCTAAGTCATCTTATTTCATTCCCTACACACACTAAAATCATAGAGGATTAACCTAATAGAATGAAAAAGTAAAAAAAAAAATAAAAAATTAAAATGAAACGAAATAAAATAAATCACTAGGTTGCCTCCCAGCAAGCGCTAAATTCATTGTCTATAGCTTGACCACGGAGAAGCATCCATCAAATAGCGGCTTCCGCCCATAGTAAATATCATACAATATTACATATGGGTCTTGATTATATGTGCCCTCAAGCTTGGCATGATATTGACATTGCACGCTCGTCGCTCCAACAACACTCGGCAAAGACTGATTATTAGGGGAAGAACAATATAATCTATGATAAAGCTCGTAGAGGATGTAATATTCTTGAGTTTACGTTGATGAAAATAAATAATCTGCTGGTGGAATATATGTTAAGACCATATATGAGTTCAAATCCTTCGACTTGTGTTCTTCTACATCCTCCAACTTCTCTTCTGCCTCATCTTCGCATAGGAATTCCTCGAAGAATTCTTCTTCCTTCAAAAATAAATATTTTAAATGGGGAGGAAGTGGTTTGAGTTCGAGGAATTGGGGTTCTTCTATGGAAGGTTTAAGTGATTTTGGAATATGTCCAAGCTCCCCAATCTTCGAATTCACCGATCTTGGCAGAGGCTTTGATCCCTCTAAGTAGTTCATACATTCCTCCACCTCTTCTCTGTCTGATTCCGTGGACTTTGGGTTCACCAAAAGCATCTCCAGTGGGTCTTCACTAAAAGTATCCTGCACACTACACTCAACAATATCTTCAATAACATCTATTCTATAACAATCAGAAGATCCAGGATATTTCATACTATGAAAAACATTAAAAGTTACCTTCTCATCATTCAACCTCAAAACTAACTCACCTTTTTGCACATCTATTAGAGCTCTTCCAGTAGCTAAGAAAGGACGACCTAAAATTAGGGGGATCTCATGATCCTCCTCCATGTCTAGCACAACAAAATCAACTTAAAATATAAATTTATCAACTTTAACCAAAACATCCTCTATAACCCCTCTAGGATATTTAATAGACCTATCAGCAAGTTGAAGGGAAATAGTGCTTGGTTTAACTTCTCCAATCCCCAATTTCTCAAAGCAGGAATAAGGCATAAGATTTGTGCTAGCACCAAGATCACACAATGCTTTGTTAAAATTAGAATTACCTATAGTGCAAGGAATGGAGAAACTACCTTGATCCTTAATCTTTGGAGGTAATTTATTTTGCAAAATAGCTGAACATTCTTCAGAAAGGTTAACAGTTTCAAAATCAACAAGTTTCCTCTTTTTAGTCAAAATATCTTTCAATAATTTAGCATAAGAAGGCATTTGAGCCAAAGCCTCTACAAAAGGAATATCTATGTGCAATTTCTTAAAAACTTCAAGAAATTTCGAAAATTGTTGATCCAATTGTAATTGCCTTGCTCTTTGAGGAAAAGGAAGTGTATTAATATCAATATTATCATTAGAATCAAATTCCTTACCTTTCTTACCTATCTTCCGTGCAGTTTGAGGGTTCTGTTCCTTAGCATCTTCCATTTTTGGTTTCATTCCTCCATCATTCTTTGCCTCCATATCTGTAGAATTCTGCCTCTTTGGTTCCTCTTCCTCGGCCTTGATCATTGTACTCACAGCATTAACTCCTTTCGGATTTTTCTCAGTATCACTTGGTAGTGTTCCAAGGGGTCGATTTGCTAATTGATTGGCTATTTGACCCATTTGAGCATCCAACCTTCGTAAGATAGCGTCATGATTCTGCAGTCTCGTCACCATTCCCACAACATGTTTCATCATAAAATCCTCATAAATTGGTCTTTGATCTTCTTACTTGAATCATGGAGGTGCTGCAGGTACCAATAATCCTTGTTGTCTCACTTGTTGAGGAATTGGCAGTGGAGGAATATGTGTTGGATTAAGAGAATTCTCCATATTCTTCCAAGACAAATTAGGGTGATTCTTCCATCATGGATTGTATGTCAAACTATATGGATTGGATTGCTGTCTCCATTGATTCTGTAAGGCCTGAGATTTATTAGTCTTCATTGATGCGATATTCAAAGATATGAGAATGCATGACATGTAATGAGATGGGGGAAGGAGAGACATGAAAAATTAGAATTTTGAATGAAGGGCAGACCGCACCCGCGGTCCAAGAAAGAGTGCACCCGCGGTTGATGGACAGAGAGTTGAAAATTATTTACAGAAATGACACCGCACCCGCGGTTCAAACGTAACCGCACCCGCGGTGCATGGACAGAAAATTGGCCAGTTTTACAGTAGGGTCACCGCACCCGCGGTCTTATATGTAGCGCACCCGCGGTCATCGATTTTGGAAAATGAATAGACTGCCGAAGCTTGAGCGCACCTGCGGTCTAGAGGGAGCGCACCCGCGGTGCTGCATGCGAGAAAGCCACCTTTGCTTCTTATGATGACACATGGCATATATATATATACAATTGTGCGGAGTCTTCATTTTTTAACACTTCCATCAGCTGAGAAACGAAGGAGAAAAGGGTTCCAAGCTTTCTTCCATCTTTACTATTTGATTGTGTAAGATTTACTTATCCAAAAGTTAATCCAAGCTTAAATTCTTGTTCCTCACTTCAAAGGCTACAAGAGGATGTAAGTTTCATTCATTTCCTGCATGATTTGAGATATTGATGTTGGGGAAACTTGGATATGCTTGTAGATATATGTTTTTATGATTATAAGCAACGGTTATTCGCAACCGGATCGAAGAAATGGTACCGTATGTAATTGTTATGAATTCCAGCATATGTATGATTTAACATGTTCAGATTTCAGAGTTAATGTATATTATGAAGAGAATGGTGAATTGTCGATATTGATTACATTGTGTTGATTTATGAGTTGATCGGTATATCGAGAATCCGCGGTTATGCCGTCGAATTGTATTCAAATTGAAGATTGAGTCCTATATGTATTGATAGAATACACTTTGATCATGCCATTTCAGATTCTATTGGCAACTTTGATAGCGAGACTTCGACTACGACAGATTGTGCGACGAAAGGTATAATTCATGTTTTGTTTGGGGAAGACACAACTCAAATGAGATTCAATTTGAGTTTCCCAACCAAATCACATACTAGAATTGTTGTCTATCTTTTGATATGATTTTTATTTGTCTATAGAATTATATTTAAATCTCTTGATATGATGATGCCTTGTTTATAGAGTTATATTCAAGCATTTGAGATAGGAGAGTCATTGGCAGACTTGCCAAACTAGACGTTCGGTGGTATCGACGCTTCAGATCAGATTCAATCCGATTGTAGACATTCGATACAGACAGGGCCGAAGTCTAGGAATAAGACGTACAGTTACCCCGATTGGGAGGGTAGGTGACAGACAGTGACGTCTTATTCACACCGGGATCCCTAGAGTAGAGTCGAGTCGAGTCAAGACATGATTTGATTTGAATTGCATGCTCATATAGATTGGTTTCATAGACTATGGAACCCATTGTTATTGCTTTCATGCAAGATTTATGATTATGTATTAGCATGCATACATGTTTTATACTGGGATTTGTTCTCACCGGAGTTTCCGGCTGTTGTTATGTCTGTATGTGTGCATAACAACAGGTGGGGCAGGATCTGGGGCACGACAGAGATGAGTTTGAGATAGCGTGGTGACTTCGGGCGCAGAAGATTACTAGTTGTTTCTTACTAGACTTGTACTACTTGTGGTTGTAGTTTGTATTAAACACTGGTTTATATGATTGTATTAGAACAAGACATGTAATTATGTTTATTGAAATAAAATGAAGAACTATCTTGTGCCGTTTATATACATTTGAATTAATGTTAAAAAGCAAAATTTTGAACCACATTTTTGAATAAAGATCCGATTAATCCCGAAAAGAATTGAGTTAGAGCCCGGGTCTCCACAGATTCCCCACAAAATTCACTGCTTTTTCATCAAAGATGGGTTGTTCCTCGATGAATATTCCTTGGACCTGATTTGCTTGATTTGATTTCAGCTGAGAGAATTTATGGGCCAACCCATCAATCTTAGCAGTAAGTGCATTCAACACATCCATTTTAAAAACTCCAGCCTTCTTTTCTCGTTTAATATCTGGCCAACCCGCACTATTTTCAGCCATATTTGAAATTATTTCAAGTGCAACTCGTGGAGTCTTCCTGTATAAGCTACCATTGGCTGCCGCATCTAGCATGGAACGCACGGAAGGATCTACTCCGTTATAGAAAATCTGAACTTGTTCAGATGAAGAGAAACCATGTTGAGGACACCTCCTGAACATCTTTCTAAATCTTCCCCAAGCTGTATTTAATGTCTCCCCATCCTTCTGGCGAAAAGATGAAATATCCATACGCAGTTGTGCTAGCTTGGTGGGTGGAAAATATTGATTCATGAACATTTCCACCAAACCATTCCATGTAGTAATAGAGCCAATTGGTAGATCTCTAAGCCATTCTGCTGCTTCACCATGCAAAGAGAAAGGGAATAGTCTCAATCTTATGGCATCCGTGCTCACTCCATTGAATTTGATTGTGTCACAGATAGATAGAAATCCCTCCAAATGTGCATTAGGATCCTCGGTCTGCCCTCCAAATCTCACTTGATACTGTATCATTTGAATGATGGATGGCTTCAACTCAAAATTATTTGCTTCCACAGTAGGGCGAGTGATGCTAGAACCATAACCTCCAGTGGTTTGTCTAGTGAGATCATAGACATTGTGATCATCTTCCTCGTTCTCCATTGCTTCAATCCCTGCTCTTTCAACTTTCTCCTCTTGTTTTAATTGTTCTTCCACGTCAAAGTCTGAGGATTTCTCCCTTTGTGCTCTACGTCTCTGTCGAAAAGTATTCTCAATCTCTGGATCAAATGGCTCTAATTCTGTGTCTCCTCTAGCACGGCTCATGCACAGCTAGATAAATCCCTGAAAAAAACAAACAAACTTTAAACGTACGAATATGCGTAAAATCAACAAAATTAAATAAAAACCTAATCTCAGGAAAATAATAAATCCTAATATTAAACAATTCAATCCCCGGCAACGGCGCCAAAAACTTGACCGACGATTTCGGTTGGGAATAAATCTAGCAAGCGGACTAGGTCAAGTAATAGTATTTGGAGATGAGTCCAGTATCGTACCCACAGAGATTGATGTTTAATTACTAGAATGTGAATTATTTTTCCTAATTTAGGCTAATAAAATTCAAATGATGGGAGATAAATTAATTAAAACTAATTGAAACAAATTAAATAAATTAACTAAAACAAAAAATAATCCAAACTATTAATTTAGAGGAAAATTCAAATTTTTAGAAACGACTAAGGCGTACAACGGTACCGAGACAACTTATAATCTACGTGTCAAATTCATATTCATTAAATTAATTATTTAATTTTCGACGGAATTCCCAAAATTATTTATTAAATGATTCCTTAAATTAATAAACCTAATTAAATCTAACAGTCCAATTATTCCTAACTGAATTTAATTAGATTCAACCGCATTAGATCGCTGTGAAATTCCAGTTTTTCAACCTAAAGTCGCACACTGAAAACGAATAATATTTCTAGTCAATTTAACCATGTGTTGATTGATGTGTGAAGCAAATATTAATCTATCGCCTTCCGGTTTTAGATTAACCAACAAATATTCAATTTAATTGGTCAGATTAAAAGAACACGTGATAAACGACATTTATCAATGAATAAAATAAATAATCTAATTGAATTAAACTCAAAACATCAAAAAATAATATGTCTCGACCCTATCATGGCCTTAGTCTATAAAAATCTACTCCATAAACTTAAAATAAAAGTCAAAATCAGTGTTTAAATTCAATGAAGAAAACATAGTTAAGAAAGAAGGAAAAGAATTCTCAATGATTTGTAGCGTGTGTGCGGAATTCCTCTTGCCTCTGCCCTTCACTCTTCCTCCCTTGTGTTCTTCTTCCGCGGTGATACTACTTCACAGTAGCTTCTGTTCCCCTCTCTTCCGCGGTCTTCTCCGCTTCTTTCTTCCTGTGTCGGCTGCTTCTCTGTACGCTTTTCTTCCTTTTATTCTTCGAAATGGGCCTCTCCTTGTATTCTTATTAAGCTCAACTCCACTTAAACCTTGTAGATAATAAGATTGTAGATTTTATTTTCAAAGATTAGACTCCATCTTTATCAAGAACTTCAATAATATCAAGATAATAAAATAAAAATATTTTAATTTTTTTGAAGTCTTGTAAATTTATTTTATTTCCAAATTTAATCATTTTTCATCTTTTATTTAAATCTACAATTATTAATTCAATTAAGCACATAAATAGGGATAAAAATATTAGATTAGGGCAAATATTATTAAATCAAATCCCTAAAATCTTTTCAAGATTTGGCCTTATCAATACGCACGACACATTTTGGGCCACTTTTGGCTCATCTTCCCTAATGATTTCAACAAAACTCAAAACATGAAAGTTATAGCTCTATATCTTATCTTTCTAATGGAAGTGGTCTAAAACTGTTTGGATCAATATACTAATCATTATGCTAAAAAGAAAACTACTGCCACAGTTTTCGTATTGTTTCTGCACTTTCATTACCTATTTGGCTCAAGATAAACTTTCTATTCTACCCATCCATTCTCTGTTTCATTTTATAACATTCATTACCAATCATATCATAACGTAAATCAACAAACCACCACCATAATATATCATAATTTATAATAAAATAAATGAACGATCGACTATTACACAAAACATCACTTAAAATTAACTTTAAATCATTGTTCAACAATAAGTAAACATCCCCAACGGCATTGACAGCAACTCTTGCTCCATTGCCCATCCTCAAGAAGTTCTCACCTTCCCTAAGTCATCTACTTCTTCCCATCACCTTTAAATCATTACAGAGATGTGAGCCACAGCCGGTATCTAATCCCCAAGAAGTAGAGTTAATTGAAATGTTAACTTCAATGTAGAACATACCATTTTCAGAACCTTTCTGGGCAAGATATTCTATGCAGTTACACCTCCAATGTCCAGGATTCTTGCAGTGATGACAGATATCAACAGTCTTGTCAGCCTTAACTGATATGGCTGCCACAACGGGACTTGGATTTTGCTTCTTCAAGGGAACGTTCTTCTTTGGACGTTGGGAAGAACGCTTATTTCCTTTCCCATGTAGACAAATCTTCGTACCAGATGAAGAACCTACATAAACAATCGACTTTTCTTTCTTGATGGTGGACTCAAACGTAACAAGCATATTTACCAACTCCTCAAGGGTAGGCTCTAGCTTGTTCATGTTGAAATTCACCACAAAAGGATCAAATGATCTTGGCACTGACAAGAGCAACACGTCAGTGGTCAACTCCGATGGCAAAACAAGATACATGCCAATGAGTTTTTCCACAAGCCCAATCATCTTTAGGCCATACTCATGGACCGAAGCCCAATCTCGCATGCGTGAAGTGATTAGCTCTTTGACGGTCGCATGCCTAAGAGGTCGTGTTTACTCACCAAAGAGCTATTTGAGATGCATATGAATGTCAGCAGCATTCTTAGCATCCTCAAAACACCTCTGCAGCTCATCATTCATAGAAGCCTACATATAACACTTGGCTCGCAATTCATGGTCACACCAATCCTTGTAGGTCTGCAATTTCTCGGGGGTGCAGCTAGTCGGAGCCTCAGCAGAGGGTGACTAAGTGAGTGTATATGCTATCCTTTCCGAATTCAATACGATTTTCAGGTTTCTTAGCCAATTGAGGTAATTAGGTCCGATCAAAATATGTTTGTAGAGTATATCAGATAACGAGTTACGTATCGAAGTAATTGTCAAATTTGTACTGAAATATAACAGATAAATGTTAATGACTATTTTAAAATATTTAGTAAGATATAAAGTATGAACTTTTACTTCATAAATTTTCACTCCTACTGTTATGTCATTTTTCACTACCCACTAGTGAAAACGGGAAACTTCTTTCCTCAGTAGGTACGTAAGGTCCAATTAGCAAATTATGATTCCGAATAATATCAGCAAATCATTGTTCCTAAAAGGTAGTTTCCAGTTGCATCTCAATGCAACCCTCTACGTAAACTTTTGTCTCACGTTTGGTTAAGATCCAATAATATGACGTCGTTCATCTTTACCTTTCAAGTCTTACTTGTAAGGTCAAAAAATTAAGACGACGTAATCCAATGGCATGCAAATCTAGGAATTCTGAAAATGGTTAATTAATTGATATTAATTGCTTAATTTATTATGTGACATACATAATTATTTGTCAAATATGATTTTATTGTCATTATGCAGAAAACTTTATTTTAAGAATTATTCGAATTGCGATCGAACAATGGAGACCGAGTGCTGAAAAACGTAAAATGTTTTTATTAAATAATTATTTTTAATTGTTTAAAATATGATTGATGGTTTTTCATATTTTTGAAAATAAGGAGATTTGAGGTGATTTTATACGCCGGGACGTAAATTTTATCGGTGTTAGTTTTTCAACAAAAATACGAACTTTTTGGCAACTTGGCTAATAAATTCACAAATTTATTTAAACAAAACTATGATAATATTTTAATTAAATCCTAATTAAGACTAATGGGCCTAAACTTATGCTTAATAGGCTATATGTTATGTAAACCCTCCCCAAACCCAACACTTTTTACACAACTCAAGTCTGAATTTTTCACCCCAAAATCCTCCAAATACACGGAGCACATAACACACACAACAATTGAAGAAAATCGAGAAAAGCTTAAGGAATAATTCAAGCCAAAGGTCTTGCCCCATTCTTCGCAATCGTCAATGAATAATCGTGCGTTTAAAAAGCAAAGGCACGCCATATTTCTTTCTTTCAAACATCTATGACACCATAATATTTATTTGATCATGATTTGAAAGAAAACATGACACGCAATTTTATTTTCGTAACTATGTGCATATGGGTGTTAAACTTGTGTTATTTTATTCCAAAATAATGTTTTATGTTGTTCAAGGGGCTGCCATGGTTAGGGTATGGATTAAGCATGTTTTTACATGGGTTAGGGTCCAAATAACACAACTAAAATGTTGCAAATCGAACAACAGAAGCTGGAAACCATAAGTGGTTGCTTGGTGTCATGGGGCTCGGGTAAGGGGGAGACTTGGTGCAAGGCTTGGCTTAGCCGAACCAGGGCTGGTATAGGGTAGTGCCTGGGTCAAGGTTAGAGTCCTAGCCATGCTAGGACTCGAGTCAAGAGGGCTGGGGAGGAGTCCTAGCAAGCTAGGACTCCAACCCGTGAGTTCAAGGAAAAGTAGAACAGATGGGCAGCAGCTTGTGCAGGGCTTGTTGGCTCGGTCAGGGGCTTTGGCTGGGCTAGGTTAGGTCCTTAGGGTCCTAAAAAGGTGCACAAGGGGCAGATTCAAGGTCTAGTTCGGTGGTCAAGTGGCTAAGCAAGAAAACACGGAGTCCTAGTCTAGGTGGGTTTTCTAGGCCATGCTTGTGCTGAAGTGGGGGGCTTCGGTTTTCATGCTTGGGGCTCGAGTCCTATGGGTTATAAGGGTCCAGGGGGTGTCTAGAGGGGCTGGTCATAAGTTGGTGCAGGGTGGCTCGACATGGCTCGAGCCAAACACAAAAACGTGGTGGACAAGCTCATGACAGCAAGTTAGGCAAGAGGTTGCTGTCAAGCTTAAGTGGTTTGTTGCCCACGTCCAGGGGCTTGGGTTGGTCTTGTTATGGTCTGGGCATGGTCCAGGAAGGGTTAGGGTGTGCTTGTCTCGATGTGGCTCAGCTGGTAGAGTCCTAGGCTAACTAGGAGTCCTAGAGCAACTATGAAACTCACGCACACAGCAAATGCAATAGGGTTAGTTTCTAGGAGTGATTGTGCGGCTTAGGGGCTGGTTCTTGGGCTTGGGGCTAGTCAGTAGGGTTCATAGATGGGTTGGCTTGGGTTTAGCTTGAGGTGGCTTGAGTGTGGCTCGAGTAATTAGAAAATGGCTCGGTGTGTTCGATAAAGGGACAAAAACAAAAATTAAAGTAGAAAAATTGAATCCATGGGTCCACGGGTGTGGCTCATTACTGGGAAGGGTAGAATAAATAATAAAAATGCTATATTTAAAATTTCGGATCAAAATAATGAGTTTTAGATTTAACCGGGATTTTATCGCCTAACGAAACGCTAATTAACGAATTAATTGAAACACCTAGTTGTAGGCTTTATAAATTTATGAAAAATTATATTTAAGCTTAAATAATTATTATAAGTCTAAGTTTTTAATTTGGGAATTTTATATTAAGGTTTGATTTAATTCGGGATTAAAATGCAGTAATACGTCACATGTAAAGAATAAATTAAAAGTTCTCGATTTAAGCTAAATAAAAGTATGGGAAAATTATGGTAATCTTAAATAATTATTTGGGATATGTTAAAGTCAATGAAATAAGAAAAAGTAAAAAACGTGAAACTTTACGTTTAGGGGTAAAACGGTCTTTTTACACAAGAAATTAGTAAACGTCATGCCAGTACCCTAAATGGTGTTTTATATGCTAATATGATTATTTCACATGATTATGAATTTGTATATGTTAAAGAATGATTTTCAAATGTTCATGAATTTTTATGGTTTAAATTGGACATTTAAAAGAAATGTTACATGCTTGGTTTAAAAATAAAATGATATTATATGCATGTTTTTATTAAGTGATGGAAATACGATATGTTGAAGGACGTGAAGAGATTGTGACTAAATACGATGACATGTTAGAAATATTGTGAGGGTTATGGTCCTAGTGGGAGCCCGACGATCGTGTTTCCATTGATACGAATACGAATACGAATACGAATACGTTGATATGTTGGCCATGGACTCAGTTGACCGGTGAGAGTGTTGCTGATGTCTCCGCCGCCCAGTACTGTGGTTTTATGTAGATTGATCCATCGCCCAATACGATTAAGAATACGAGTCACAATCACGATATGAATTCAACAAACACGAACATGAATATGAATATGGATGCAAATATGAACATGTTTATATGATTATATCTTTGAAAATGTTTAAAGTTTAAAGTTTATGTATTATTACGAAAATGATATTTTAAGTACAAGTATTTTTCACTGTTGTATGTGAATTGTATTACGTATTACTTGTTATCAAGAATATGATGTGTTGAGTCTTTAGACTCACTAGGTGTGTATGATGCAGGTGATATTTATAATTATTATGTTGGAGGACTTGATGGGTGACTTTGCTGGACTGTCGGTGCACATAACCCGATGACCAGCGCTTCTATTTTCCGCATTTAAGTTTATGATTTTACGTTAAATATTTTTACGACATTTTATTTATGCTTTGAGAGATTTTTGAGAGGTTTAGTATGGGCTACACTTTTCAAACATTTATTGCTTTTTAGGTTGGGTAAAATGATTAACGACTTCATGTTTCGACTTTTCATTTGGATTTCTAATTACTAGTTGGATGATTTAGGTTAAAAATGGTGCAAAGGTATTTTATGTATATGTACAAGTAATGGTTGAAATTTGAGAGTTTTTTTAAAAAAAATTTCTAGTACTTTTTAAGAAAACGAATAAACATACGTTTCATTACCTATCGTTGTTCAACCTTAATGGACAGTCATTATGAGTTACCTCAATAATATGAGCCGAAATCATGAGAGCTCAACGTAGCTCACATCATCATGTCAATGGATATCATAGCTTTCCGGCGTCCAGGGCTCCCCAATAATATGAGCCGAGCACTGAGCATGGGTAGCGATCATGCATCGATGGAAGACATGAAAATTATAAACACCTTTATAATTCCCCTTTTCGAACTTGATATTAATTTTGAATCTTATTCAAAATGAGGGTTTTATAATTTTGAAAATGTCTCATCATTAATTTTATTTAAAAGTTCGCCATATTTGATCGTATGTTTTCGGATTCATGCAACTTAATTATTATGATAATAATAATAATAACGCACATACTCATTATTTATAATATATCATGCATATATTATAAACAGTAAACCAACAAGGATAATCAATCGATCCAATACTAATTGCCCGTGTGAGCCAAGCACGGGCCTAGGTCTAATTCTAGGAAATGCATGGGATGCAAATGCATAATTACATAAGCTTACAATATTTACATGTCTTCGTTCTTTATAATCATCAAGGCCCACAATCTTCCAATCTTGATCTTCCACTATACTAATATTTACAATTAAATATCCATGGAAAATAGGGATATATCTCATGGGGTGGAAAAGGGCTATAAACCAAGCTCATTTATAAATTGATAATTATTACAACCATTCAACATAAATTATCATAGCATACAATTCAAGGATAATATCACACTAGCCACCGAGGCACACGCGTTGCGTGTGTCATGGATATATTAAGCTAATATATTAAACATTCATGATATCACAACAGCATGACACCGAAATATTTTGTACGTGAATCATGAAAGGCAATGGATTCCGAAGCTTAAATAAATTTGCCAAACACAATTTGTTGCCTTACATGATATAGGTTTTCATCATAAAAATTATTTTTTTTGAAGCCACAATATCATCTCATGTGAAATAATGATAAAATTCGACGTAAAAGAAGTAAGCAAATAGTCAAATGATTTTCAAGTTACTGCGATTTATTATGAATCCAACATTTGTTCCGGAAAATTAAATAAATGCAGGATTGAAAATTTTTTAAAAAGAGAACAAAGGAATATACTCCACATGTACATAGATATATGTATTGCAAGGTAAAAAAAATTGAGGGAAGATGAAAATAACCCTAATAGAACAAAGAGTTGGACAAAATTTAAAACCTTGATCTACAATTAAAAATTTGAAAACATTCATAAGGGGAAACTGAAACTAACATTCATGATGTTCGTCATATTTTCGAGATTTTAGAACTGGAACAATAAACTAAAAAATTGGAAAACACTCATAAGAGGTAAAAACATTACTAAAAAGAGAAGTAGTAAAAATCAAACCTTTAAAAAAATCGTGGAATGAGTGAAGTGGATCACCAAGACACGGTTTAGTTACTATAGTATGCCCAACTTTAAAAAATAGTAGAAGATATAAAAGATATAGTAGTTTTTTTTATTTATCATTTAAAAAAATTATCATATGACATTATGGTCACTATTTCATAGGGATCAAATTAAATAATGAGGATTTTATGATACTATTTTATAACGAAAGAAAGCATAATAAAATCTGAAGTTATCTTTTCCAGCTTCACCAATGTATGGACAAAAATTTCATAAAAAAATCCAAAAGAATTTATGTGTTACTGTGTAATTTAATATGGATTGAAAAAAAAAGATAAAAATAAAAGTATATAAAGGAGAATGTAATAATGAGATTGCTCAGCAATATGCAAACCTGATGTGAATAAATAAATCAATCAATTTTTTGAGCTGTAGTGATGACCTAAGGAAAATGGTATCGAGATATCCACAAAATGGAGTCATACACTAAGATACAATTTTAATTGTCTTTAAAGATTATAATAAAACAATATTTAAGAAGCCTTAAGATAATGATTTAGTGACTCAAGTACATATTAAAAAATATTAGAAAATAAGAATGGGGCCAAAAAGCACACTGCCCAGCTACGTGTTTTTCCAAGACGCCTTTCAAGTGCATCTATGCAATAAACAACATCTGCTCGAGGTGTAGAACCAGAAACTACACCAAGAATAGCTGACAAAAAATAACAGAAATCTGCATTTTACATATGCTTGAACTCCAAGGTGTAAATCACTAACTTTTTTATCAAGAAAATAAAATAAAGGAAATTTAAGCACAATATCTGGAGACCAATAAACCAAGAGTTGTGGGCAATGATACATCCAATGAATGGAAATATAATTCAAACAACTCTAAAGAACACGTACCTGGGTAGTATGATTCAAGTACAAAATGGAGTAATACACCAAGATAGCCCGTCTCCACCATCATCACATCAAACTTTAATTGTGAGATACATCCACAATAATATCTTGAATGCATTCAAATACCTTAACATTATCAAACCTTTGCCTAATTGCTTAGTCTATAACAACTTATAAAATTTTAGTTTACATGCCTTAAGATATTTTCCTATTACTTGACCAAAACTCACCAAATTTCCATTCTTCGACACATATTGGTAGGAAGCATGTTCCTCTTCGACACATATTGGTAGGAAGTTGATAACATTCTCATGGTTGGTCAAAATCGAGTGATTCCAATTGGAAGCGCAAGCCATCTCAAAGTCCAAAAATTCATTATCACATAGTGGAGCCATATGCTACAGAGTACGACTACATGTGTTCGCATAAATTCAAGCCATCTCAAAGTCCAACAATTCATCATAACATAGTGGAGCCATATGCTACAGAGTACGACTACATGTTTTAGCATAAATTCAAGCCATATGCACAAATAAGCTTAGTTTCGATACATGTTTTAGCATAAATTCAGGCCATATATGCACAAATAAGCTTAGTTTCGAAACATAATCCAACATTTACCCATATATGTTCAATAACTTCAATTTTAAAAAATATTTGACAACTTAAATCGATTAAAATTAAATTATTTCGTCGTATCACACCAACACACGTACAGAAAAGCGAATAAAAGACAAAAAATAATACGCCGTTACAACAGTAATAAAACTTATATAAATCTAAAGAGGAAAAATAAACTATCTGGTGTACATAAAATAAAATTTTATCAAATTATTTAAATCAAAACATGTGGCATCAATGTTTACCAATTTCAGTCATGTGGTAAAACAACTCACATTTGTCGTAACCACTGTGGGTGAACTTTCCCGGGTGGATGCGGAAGGCACTGGAACAGTAGTAAGATTTGTTTCCGGTGCATGGCTCAAACCTAAAGAGCACTTCCTCTTGCCCCACTTTAGTGACGTTAAATTTGCTATCATCGACGGGTTGGATGACCTTGTCAATATGAAATTATGTCGGAGGTTTCTTGAGATGGCGCCCCTCGTTCAGCTGTGCAATAAAACCATACTTACCTGGAATGACCTTTGTCTCACAGGATATTACGTCATACCTAAAAAGTCCTCTACTCATGCCATCCTCCCACAGTCCTAACAAAAAATTGTTTAAAAATGACATATGAGAAATTCCTCCATCACAAAGTTCACATTTACCTTCGGCAACTATGGAATGATCGGGATTCTTGAACTTGTATACGGGTAACTTTTAAACTGGAAAAGGAAAAAAGAAAAAAATGTAAGTAAGTAATCTAAGTATAACTCAGACTTATCAAGATGTTTCCTCACTGTTTGCTACTTCCTCATAAGAAAGAAATAAATAGAGGCTAGATATTGTCCTAATATAACATTTGACTTTATTTTTTACCGATGACCCTAGCAACCTTTCAATGAAGCACATCAGCAAATCATCATACAACTTAAGTAACATACGCTCATGATTTTCTTTCGCTGAACTCCCAATACAATTAATTTAGCTCAACAAAAAATCTTGAAATTATCATCAAATAATGTCATAAATACAGTGATATTTAATTCAAGAAAATACCAGGCAATCAGCAGCTTCCGAGGCAATTGCGGCCGCAGCCCAGCGTCACGCTTTTGTGGTCCTCCAATGGAGCATTCTATTTATAGTTTGAAACCACAGTTGGCACCCTCTTTATTGTAACAGCTCTGACCCGTTTTAATAAAATAACAGCGGAATTTAAATAAACATTTCTTTGAAGGGAGGAAGGATTTAAAAATTTTCTTGACAACCACATAAATTCACTTTTTACAAACAAAAGTATATACATGATCAATCAAATGATGAAACCAAAATCCAAAATATCATTTTTATGATCATGTCCAAAATGCCATCAAAATATCTTCTTCCTTTCATCTTTGGTATGCATATGACTCCGGCCCACAATCAACGTCGCGGCCCGTCGCTCTTATCTGCATCACATGAAATAACTGAAATGAGTATAAAACTCAGCAAGTGGAACTCTTACATAACAATGGATACATAGCATACTCTGTAAAACATGGCTTTGAAAACATTAAATATCATCAACTCTGAAACATGAATATTCTGAAACATGAATATCATAGCAATAATAACAATAACGATGGTATTTCTCTTTACTCTGGTTGGATTGATATCTATATAGTATCTCTATCTCTGTACCTATATCCCATCGATATAAATCGACAACTCTGAGGGATATAAGCCTATGGTCGTTGATCAACTAATTGCATGCAATCTCTGACTATGTATCTATCAATCCATAAAACATTTGAACTCTCTCTTGGGCATTTTATCAAACACTTTGCATACTCTTTCTCTTGTATTCCCTTTTTCACAATTGAGACATAAAATGCCTCCAATATATATAACAAGTGTATCAATACATAATCATGAATCAAATGAAGGGAATTTCACATTAAAACCATTGAAATACCATACATATATTATCATGTGAGCACAAGAATGAAATTCCACTTACAACCCTTGGAGCAATTGATTCTAATCTCTTTGTACAAAACCTACAACAATAAACCATGAATAACACCATCAACAACTCAATAGTCCAACAACAATACCATAAAGCCATAAAACCAACACCATCAATAACCCATATCATCTCCAACACCAAAAACTAAGAATAAACTAGACCAAAAGCTTACCTTAGCTTCCTTGAACCCAAAACTATCTTGATCTCACTTCAATAATCCAACAAAATGCTTGAATCAAAGGAAGGAAATGAAAGGAAAAGGAACCCTAGCTTCCTTGCTCTGAAGAAACCGAGAGAATGGGAAAGAAATGAGAGAAAAGTGAAGTCTCCACCTATTTTATACCTTAAAACACCAAAAACACGACTTTTTTGTTCACAGACCGCGGGTGTGCTAGCCCATGCACCGCGGGTGCGCTATGCCTTCGGCAAATCATCCAAAAATTTGAAACATTAGACCGCGGGTGCGGTCATCTTTTAGAGCGCGGGTGCGCTCTCCACTCTGCGCACAGCTTCTCCAAAGATCGCCTCCGAAACGCCTCTTCCCGTCATAATTTGGAAAAATGGTAAACTACAAAATTGTAGCTCTATGTCTTTTCTTGAACCTCTAAAAATTTCAGATCATTTGGAGGTCTGAGTAAAACGTTATGCTAAATCTCCCAACATATGTCATTGGAGGAACGTCGAAACACACGACACACTTTGGGGCACTCTTGGCTTAACTTCCACAATAATTTGAACAAAACTCAAAATAAGAAAGTTACACCTATGTCTTATCTAACCACTCCAATTGGCCTCATACCAATTGGCTCAACATACGAATTATCATGAATTTAATCGTAATGACGCTACAATCAAACTACACAGCATCTATCATCAACAATACTATAAATCATAAATCGCCATCCTTAACATCAAAACTATACTTAAACTTAGCCAAATAGCCAATAATCATGCGAAATCTTAAACCATACCGTTCACCAGGCTTGGCTATTACAATCTCCGCTCCTTAGAGGAATTTCGTCCTCGAAATTGACGTCACTGCGCAAACAACTCAGGGTACTTCTCTTTCATCTCGTCCTCTGGTTCCCACGTGGCCTCTTCAATCAAATGATTCCTCCAAAGGACTTTAACAATGCCGATCGCTTTGTTTCTCAATACTTTAACTTTGCGATCAAGAATCTGGACCGGAATCTCTTGGTAAGTCAAATTCGGCGTCAAATCCAATGGCTCGTGGTGAAGAACATGGGAAGGATTAGCAATATATTTCCTGAGCATAGATACATGAAAAACATTGTGAACTCTGTCAAGATCTGGCGGTAGGGCTAACCTGTAAGCTCGATCAACAACTCTATCCAAGATCTCAAATGGGCCAATAAATCTCGGACTCAACTTTCCCTTCTTGCCAAACCGCATCACACCCTTGAGAGGTGCAATCTTCAAGAACACATGGTCGCCAACCTCAAACTGCAACGGCCTACGACGCACATCAGCATAACTCTTCTGTCTCGACTGCGCTGTCTTCATCCTCTCCCGAATAACATCAACAACATCAGCTGTCTGTTGGACCAACTCTGGACCCAACATCTTCCTCTCACCAATCTCATCCCAATACAAGGGAGATCTACATTTTCGGCCATTAAGCGCTTCATATGGTGCCATGCCGATCGTCGCTTGGTAACTATTATTGTACGTGAACTCAACTAAAGACAATTTGGAATCCCAACTACCTGGATAGTCTATAGTACAAGCTCTGAGCATATCCTCTAAAATCTGAATAACTTTCTCTGATTGACCGTCTCTCTGGGGATGATATGCTGTACTAAATGCTAACCGTGTACCCAATGCTCTGTGTAAACTCTTCCAAAACTCTGAAGTAAATCTAGGGTCACGATCAGACACAATCGACACAGAAACACCATGAAGTCTAACAATCTATGCTATATACTCTTCGGCATACTGGTTCATGGAATACGTTGTCTTAACTGGAAGAAAATGCGCTGACTTGGTCAACCGATCAACGATAACCCAAATAGAGTTATAACCTTTCTGCGTCCTTGGAAGACCAGTCACGAAGTCCATCGTAATATGCTCCCATTTCCATTGAGGAATCGACAATGACAACAATGTCCCAGCAGGTCTCTGGTGCTCGATCTTCACTTGCTGAGAAGTTGGGCACTGAGAAATAAACATGGCAATATCTTTCTTCATACCTGGCCATCAATAGAGTCTACGAAGATCCTGATACATCTTGGTACCACCTGGATGTATCGAGTATGGCGCGGTATGTGCCTCTGTCAAGACGTCTCGCCGAATATCATCACCAACAGGAATGCAAATACGGCCTCTGAAAGTCACCAAACCATCTCCATTCAATCCAAACTCTGAATTACCTCTCTCCTCTGCTCTGGCTCTCATCTCTGTCAACTGTAAATCACTGGCCTGCTCTCTACGGATCCTGTCTGTCAATGTAGCCCGAATAACCAATGCTGAAAAACTAGCAATGGTCCCCGGAACCACCAAAGCTATCTCCTCTCTCTGCAAGTCTAACAACAACGGCTGCTGAATCATCGAACTCAAAGAAGAACTCGACTTACGGCTCAAAGCATCCGCTACAACATTCGCTTTCCCTGGGTGGTAACTAATAGTCACATCATAGTCTTTGACAAGCTCTAACCACCATCTCTGTCGCATATTGAGTTCTTTCAGAGAAAACAAATACTTCAAACTCTTGTGGTCCGTGAAGATTTCACACTTTTCGCCATACAAATAATGTCTCCAAATCTTCAGGGCGAAAACCACAGCTGCCAGCTCCAAATCATGCGTAGGATAATTCTTCTCGTAGTCCTTCAACTGGCGAGAAGCATAAGCTATAACCTTTCCACGCTGCATCAGCACTGCACCAAGACCTTTCTTCGACGCATCAGTAAAAACAACAAAATCCTCTGAACCACTGGGCAATGCAAGAACAGGAGCTGTCGTCAACTTATCTTCTAACTCTTGAAATCCACTCTGACATTCATTGGACCACTCAAACTTCACAGTCTTCCTCGTCAGATTGGTTAACGGCAGGGCAATCTTGGAAAAATCTGAAATAAAGCGACGATAATAACCCGCCAAACCAAGAAAACTGCGTACCTCTGATACAGTGGTAGGAATAGGCCACTTCTGTATCGCCTCAATCTTTATTGGATCAACCACTATACCATCCTTCGAAACAACATGGCCTAAGAAAGAAATCTGCTTCAACCAGAACTCACACTTCTTCAACTTAGCATACAACCTCTTCTCTCTCAACAACTGAAGAACAACTTTGAGGTGTTCTGAGTGAAGCTCTCTAGTCTTGGAATAGATCAATATGTCATCAATAAAAACAATGACAAAACTATCCAAATACGGCTTGAACACCCTGTTCATCAGATCCATAAAGACTGAAGGAGCATTAGTCAGACCAAACGACATAACCAGAAATTCATAATGACCGTACCTGGTGCGGAACGCCGTCTTAGGGATATCAGACTCCCTAACTTTCAACTGATAATAGCCAGATCGAAGATCAATCTTCGAAAACACTGTAGCCCCTTGCAATTGGTCAAAAAGATCGTCTATCCGTGGCAACGGATATTTATTCTTAATCGTCACTTTGTTGATTTCTCTATAATCAATGCATAACCACAAAGACCCATCTTTCTTTTTAACAAAAAGAACCGGAGCTCCCCAAGGCGAAGAACTCGGCCGAATGAAACCTTTATCCAAAAGATCCTGCAACTGTGCCTTCAACTCTTTCATCTCTGTAGGGGCCATTCTATACGGAGCCTTAGAAATAGGAACCGTACCTGGAACTAGATCAATCACAAATTCTACATCTCTGTTCGGCGGTAAACCCGACACATCATCCTCAAAAACATCAGGGAACTCTCTCACAACATCAATATCATCAATATTCAACTTCACAATTCCATCCATATCAACAATCGAAGCCAAAAACCCATCACAACCTCTAAACAACAACTTCTTAGCCTCAAGACACGAAATAAAAGGAAAAACCAGCGAAGTACCTGTACTGGCAAGCATACCTTCCTTATTTGCATCATCTGCAAATTTCACTGTCTTGGCAACGCAATCAATCACTGCACGGTAAGTTGATAGCCAATCCATGCCAAGTACAATATCAAACGCAACCATCGGAATAACAATCAAATCGGCTTAAACCACTCGCTCATCAATTTGAACAGAACATGAATTCACAATAGACGTCGGGCACAACACATCTCCCTAAGGCAATACACCATTAAACTGGAGGGGAATAACAGAAGGAACTATACCCAAAGATCTCAAAAATAATTAAGACATAAAAGAATGAGTAGCACCTGTATCTATCAATGTCGTAGCTACTTTGCCTGAAATTAAAATAGTACTAGAGATCCCAGAAGAATCAAGATTTATACCTTCCTTCGTCATGGTGAAGATGCGACCCTGCACCTTCTCTTTACCCGATCCTCTCGGACAATCCTTGGCAATATGGCCTGCAGTGCCACATCGGTAACAAGTATAAGAACCAAACCTGCACTCACCTCTATGAGGCCTATTGCACTTGGGACACAATGGCTTCTCTGGATCAAATGGAATTGCTGGTACTTTAAAACTCGGTTCCATCTTGCCTTTCCTTTTGAATCTATCTTTTCCTCTTTGGCTTGAACCTTGACTTCTCTGAGCCATAGCCTGCTGCCTCGCCTATCTCTCTCTAGCAATGTCTTTCTCATCTTGCTCGGCCAACAAAGCCTTGGCCACAATCTCTTTGAATGTCACAGCTTTCGACATGTTGATATCCCTCCGGATCTCTGCTTGAAGGCCTCTAATGAAATGAGCACCTTTATCCTTGTCGTTGGAAGCAATATACGGGGCAAACAGACAGCCCTCCTCGAACTTCAGAATGTACTCACCAACATTCAAATCTCCTTGGCGAAGCTCTAAAAATTCAGTCACCTTCCTAGCTCGAAGTGCATCTGGAAAGTACTTGTCATAGAAGAGATCAGTGAACTCTTGCCACTTCATTGCCGGAACATCAACACCTACTTTGGTAGCATTCCACCATATACGTGCAGCCTTGACTAGCATAAACACTGCACAACCAACTCTGTCCTTGTCTTCATAGTTGAGATGATCAAAGATCGCCTCAAGTGCTTTGATCCACTCTTCAGCCACCAATGGATCAGTGCTTCCTGCAAACTCAGGCGGATCCATTCTCTTGAAAGCAGTAAATACCCCATCGGTTCCAACTGTTTGAACCACTTGGTCTCTTCCTTGGGCTCTACCTTGGCCTGTACCTTGCATACGGAGTAACTGTTGGATCTGCTCACTATGGACCTTGGCTTGCTCTTTCAATAACTTGCCGAACTCGTCGACAACTCTAGATGAAGAACTATCCTCACCCTCTGAAGCCTTTCTCTTAGGAGGCATAACTCCTACAATGTGCTCACATAATACATATCAACCAATAACAATGAATAGATGCAAGAAAAGACATACCCGGACCGTTGAAAGTAGACGAAGTCATATGCATTGGTCCAAAGAACGGTGCTCTGATACCACTAAATGTAACAGCTCTGACCCGTTTTAATAAAATAACAGCGGAATTTAAATAAACATTTCTTTGAAGAGAGGAAGGATTTAAAAATTTTCTTGACAACCACATAAATTCACTTTTTACAAACAAAAGTATATACATGATCAATCAAATGATGAAACCAAAATCCAAAATATCATTTTTATGATCATGTCCAAAATGCCATCAAAATATCTTCTTCCTTCCATCTTTGGTATGCATATGACTCCGGCCCACAATCAACGTCCCGGCCCGTTGCTCTTATCTGCATCACATGAAATAACTGAAATGAGTATAAAACTCAGCAAGTGGAACTCTTACATAACAATGGATACATAGCATACTCTGTAAAACATGGCTTTGAAAACATTAAATACCACCAACTCTGAAACATGAATATTCTGAAACATGAATATCATAGCATTAATAACAATAACGATGGTATTTCTCTTTACTCTGGTTGGATTGATATCTATATAGTATCTTTATCTCTGCTACCTATATCCCATCGATATAAATCGACAACTCTGAGAGATATAAGCCTATGATCGTTGATCAACTAATTGCATGCAATCTCTGACTATGTATCTATCAATCCATAAAACATTTGAACTCTCTCTTGGGCATTTTATCAAACACTTTGCATACTCTTTCTTTTGTATTCCCTTTTTCACAATTGAGACATAAAATGCCTCCAATATATATAACAAGTGTATCAATACATAATCATGAATCAAATGAAGGGAATTTCACATTAAAACCATTGAAATACCATACATATATTATCATGTGAGCACAAGAATGAAATTCAACTTACAACCCTTGGAGCAATTGATTCTAATCTCTTTGTACAAAACCTACAACAATAAACCATGAATAACACTATCAACAACTCAATAGTCCAACAACAATACCATAAAGCCATAAAACCAACACCATCAACAACCCATATCATCTCCAACACCAAAAACTAAGAATAAACTAGACCAAAAGCTTACCTTAGCTTACTTGAACCCAAAACTATCTTGATCTCACTTCAATAATCCAACAAAATGCTAGAATCAAAGGAAGGAAATGAAAGGAAAAGGAACCCTAGCTTCCTTGCTCTGAAGAAACCGAGAGAATGGGAAAGAAATGAGAGAAAAGTGAAGTCTCCACCTATTTTATACCTTAAAACACCAAAAACACGACTTTACTGTTCACAGACCGCGGGTGCGCTAGCCCATGCACCGCGGGTGCGCTATGCCTTCGGCAACTCATCCAAAAATTTGAAACATTAGACCGCGGGTGCTGTCATCTTTTAGAGCGCGGGTGCGCTATCCACTATGCGCACAACTTCTCCAAAGATCGCCTCCGAAACGCCTCTTTCCTTCATAATTTGGAAAAATGGTAAACTACAAAGTTGTAGCTCTATGTCTTTTCTTGAACCTCTCAAAATTTCAGATCATTTGGATGTCTGAGTAAAACGTTATGCTAAATCTCCCAACATGTGTCACTGGAGGAACGTCGAAACACACGACACACTTCGGGACACTTTTGGCTTAACTTCCACAATGATTTGAACAAAACTCAAAATAAGAAAGTTACACCTCTATGTCTTATCTAACCACTTCAATTGACCTCATACCAATTGGCTCAACATACGAATTATCATGAATTTAATCGTAATGACGCTACAATCAAACTACACAACATCTATCATCAACAATACTATAAATCATAAATCGCCATCCTTAACATCAAAACTATACTTAAACTTACCCAAATAGCCAATAATCATGCGAAATCTTAAACCATACCGTTCACCAGGCTTGGCTATTACATTTATAGTCAACATTACTATCTCTATCCCGAAAGAAAATTAAAATCAACAATAGTAAACGAACATTCAGTGATTTATAATTAGTTTAAATGGGGTGTTGACAAAAGGAACGCAGCCTCTGCTGGCGAGGAAGATAAGATCAGAGGGGCATCCGCCTTCCGATTGCAGAGCACCCCGGCCTCCGTGAGGAGATGGGTTCCTGTGCTTGTCTTCCAATGAACAATTGAAAGCCACCGCTTCCTGATATCATTCAACCGTTGAAGCTTTAAAGTGGAAACCGATGAATCCAAGTAGAGCCAAATCCCTTCCCCCCCACCCCACCCCATGGAAAATTCTATCAAAGTATTACAAAATGGGGATGAAAAAAGTCCCAATATGCTCTGTTCCTGTTGCTACAGAGTACGACTACATGTTTCAGCATAAATTCAAGCCATATTCACAAATAAGCTTAGTTTCGAAACATAAATCCAACATTTACCCATATATCTTCAATAATTTTAAGTTTAAAAAATATAAGACCACTTAAATCGATCAAAATTATAATATTTCGTCGTATCACACCAATACACGTAATCAAACTAAAATAAATTTAAAGAAGAAAAAACTTGAAATAACCGTAGGGTGTTGCAGCCAAACCACCGTAGTTATGGAGGAGACGCTAGACTTGGCGCGTCGAAGGACACTAAGGAGAGGATGGTTGGCGTTGAGCGTCTCAACCAACTGCTCGAAGTATCGAGGAAGACATGTACGGCGTCCGAGGTGACGTCTCTCGTGGACATATGTTTAGAACTTCTGAGAGACAACAATTTTTGAGTTTTTCAGGGTGCTCTATACAGGCGTTGGACTCGGTCTCCGTGCTCTCCAGCGAGCATTCGAAACTCCACTTCAATGCGCTTGTTTTGGAAGGGAAGAGGCGACAATTTGAGATGATTTTGTGAAAGAAAGATATTTAACCTAGATGTAGAAAATGAAAGTAGAATGAAGTTGTCTCGTTTGGCACTTGTGAGAGAAGAAATAATTTGATTGGATCTAGAAAAAACGTGGAGAGTGGAGTGAGGGTAATTTAGATACATTAAAAAACATACCAAGACACCATTTAGTTATTCTAATATGCTTAACTTTAATAAATACTAAAAGATATCATACACCTTCAATTAATTATCATAATAATTAATTGATCTAATATTATATCTTGATCCAATCACTAGCCACCACGATTATAAATTAAATCAACAAAGTAAACAAACTCATTTGTTTACTTTCTAATTAATTTATTTATAATCGAATTTCTTGTAAATCATAATTTACTATGAATAATTAAAGTCTAACTTCAATTATTTATTTAATGAGAAAATATACACACATTTTGTATATTTAAACTTAATGGCCCATAATACTTTGATATCTCAAAACACTTTTGGAAACTCTAGCCGTCATCGTTGTTGCCAGAGCTCCATCGCTGAATTCCGGCGAACACAATTTTTTTAAAAAATTATGTTGGTGTGTTTCAGTAGCCCCATGGGCTGCCCGAAACCATGCACCGAAACAACCCCCAAACCCGGCCCACGAATCATTGTGTCAATTTCTTGTAGTTAGAAATAGGTTCTCGGTATAATATCATGTATTTGCTACACAAAAAGTGACTTAAGCTCTGATACCACTTAAATAGGGATCGTCTACGGGTGAGCAGAATGCGAAACAAAAGTTTTAAAATAGCATTTACAAGAGCAAAACTAAGCACCCCTTACTAGTGTGCAGAAAATACAAAAAACACAAACATACATAGGGTATTTTAGTGTTTTACCTATCAATCACGAGGATTGATGATGGCTTCAACTAAGTTCTTAAACAACTTAGCTCTTTAATGGTAGACAAATCTACAAGCTTCCCTTGAGCATTCCATGCTCAAAATCAAGCCCATCACCAACAATCTAAAACCACCTTACACTTGCATTAGAAAATATAAGTGAATTTCATTGAGAAATTTTCTATCAATTTATGAAATGAAGAAGAAAAATTTTTGGATGAAAAGCAAGTAAAATTTCGGCCAAGAGAGTGAGGAAAGAAGGGAAGGATTTTCATGGTTCCTACAAAAGGTGTAGTGTATTCCAAAGACATGCTAGACTTTAATTTAAAAAAGTTGACTCCAAACCTTCCACCTCCATAGCATTTTATTTGGGTTTGTAACATGTACAAACTCATGGATTATTATTTTAATATCTCAAACACATTTGGGATCAATTAAATCTTACTTGAATTTATTCAAGCCCATTAGTTGAATAATTATTTCCATTTGGACTCTACAAGACCCAATGTTATTTAATTAATTCAACACTTTCGATTAATTTAATTATTTGGACTCTACTAGGTCCAGTAGTGTTTAATTAATTCAACACTTGAATTAATTTAATTACGATCATAACAATGTTTTATGAAAATCACAATTTTTAAATACATTATTAATTTGACCAAATTTTAATTTAGGAACACTTCCACAATTTAAAAGTTTCATTCTCCTTATAGAAGTCATACTTCTAATTTTCCTTGTGCTTATAAACACCTATATAAGCCTTCAACACATTGAACTAATTTTCTTCTCAACGAGATCTAGAAAGCTAGTACTTGTGTTGATCTCAATGGTTCATTGATAAAACTAGCAGTGTGTTCACATCTCAATGTAATTCAAGACTAAACATGTCATTATATAAGCATACCCATATTGCTGCATTTTTACTTATCAACTCTTTGATGATAAGAACGCCAGAACTCAAGTCTGATAGTACCCAACCAATCATGTTAAACGTCTAGCAGCATTTATTACATGATTTCATAGGTATCAAATGATAGTGCCTCCAAGAACCATTCCATTATGGTTAGCGTAGAGTATGGTCCCTTCATCTCATATATCACGATCTATTCGACAACTATTGGTATATCGAGAGTTGTCAAAGAATAGATACTATGTGTCATGTCGTAGTTGCATCAATGGTGTAATATAAGAAACTCCTTTCTTAATTACCACCAACACTCTTATCAGATATTTCAAACTACATACACCTGAGATCACATAGGATATCCATACCCAAAGGTAAGTGGTGAATCCCCGACTACAATGCATAGACTCCTATATGTTTCGACAAAAAACACCCAACCTTGCCACCTGATGACCCCGTATGAGTCGGTAAACAAGTCAAAATACAATGCTAGCACATAGAGTCACAATGTTGTCCTGGGTCATAAGGACTAATGGTGTACAACCATAAACTAGGACGTTTCCACTCGATAAGTGAGAACAACTTGGAAAGTCCTTTATGAATGGTTGTTCAGTGCACTCTACAAAGAGCACCTATCTGCAGGATCGGACATCACAATGTCCCCTACCAATGAAAAATGGTATTCACATCGCAGATACTAGTCTCAAACTCGAGTGGCCTTTATCCTTCTTAGCGATGGTTGAATTGACTAGAACTGTTTAGAATATACGATATTCCAAATTTGAGTTTCATGATACTCATCATATGAGCATCACATATTCTTTCTACTATTTTTATATTCAAGGACTTTTTTATGCAACAAGTATGGGTATACAGATAAAGATGTGCCAAAACAATAATTTCTAATATTATTAAAATAAAGATTGATATTCATTGAGCTTCAATGTGAACCCTCGGCCAACACTTGGCTCAATGTGCACCTACTCTAACGTTACCAACTCAGGTCGTCCACAAAAGCCGTAGATCATAAAAGCCTTGACAGTGCCTATCACGGGTTTCCATGCGTGCAATTGCCACTTCGTACATACAACGACTTTACCCGACCAGACCATAACCGCCCAAGACCAGGCTCACTTTAACACCATAAGACATGTTCCAGACCCTAGCCAAGAGCCCCAAACCTTTCGCTAGCATTGAACGAATCGACTGAAACAAAAAAGCGGCCCACATGCGTGATCGACAGCAGCAGCACTCCTTGCTTCCTATGTGCAACCAGCAGACTTCTGACCTTACAAGGACTGATAAACAACATCTAAACACATCCTAATACATCCTCACACACAGCAACGATATGCCAGACGATCCACACGAAGCCTACGCATCAAAAATTCATGGAAACTTGAAGAAACTTTTGCAGAAAATTACAGCATGTGTATAAACGATTTCGATTCAAATCTTTCATGTAGGGAAACTTTTTTCCTGCATATATCATCAAATAACAGTATATAACAACATTGAAGCATAAAAAATGTTTAGAACATGTATTTGTGTTTAAACGCTCGAATAAACAAATACCGACATGAGGGAACGTAGAAAATGAATGGAGGATGATTGTTAGAGTTTTTCCATACCAGAAACTTGTGAAAATTCACGAATATATTGTAGGTAGATGTGGAGAAAGGGAGGAGGCTATTTGGAGGCCAAAACCCTAGATTTTTACGATTTTGTGTGTGTGTGTTGGTGTGTGTGTTTGTGTGTGTGAGTTGTGTGTTTTTATTCTTTTTTACTAAAAACTTTGAAAATTAATTAAATACTAAAAAAACCAATTAATTAAGTGATAAATAATTTAGTAAAATATTAAACATTATGCTCGAGATTAAATCTCCTATTTACGGAAATTTGATAATATCATGCTTATTTTAATTCATCTAATACTTTAAATATAACTTTAAAATGTTAAAATTCATAAATCATTTGAAATAAATAATTTCTTGGCTTAAAATAAAATTATAACATTTAATTTTTACACTTTAATCATCTCCGGTCTTCTACCCCGGCCAAACATCGAATATTCATCTGAAAATATTAAATTCAAGAAATGCAATTAAATACCAAGAAAATAAACATATAAATATTTAAACTAAATTAAACATGTTGAATGTATAATTCAATTAATTTAAATTATTTAAATTAATTAACTCATTAAGTTATGCATACGATTTACGTATACTAGTTTTTGGACTATACAATAATAATTAAAGAAATAACTCGAACATGTTAGCTAACTATGAGATCTCACGTCATTTTTGGGACGAGGATTTAAACATCGCCTGTTATACTCAGAACATATCAATGATCAATCAAAGGCATGGAAAACCACCATATCAGAGCTGGAATGGAAATCAAACAGAAATATCTTACCTCTGGGTATTTAGTTGTAAGTTCTTTATTCACAAAAATAATAAAATCATTTAAATACCTTTGATTTGAGATCATATGCTTCAATACTTTTACGATACTCATCTATGAGTGAAGCCTATCATGTATTTAATACTAGAAGTCTATCTGTTGAATAATCTGTTCATATAGTATTTGATTAATCTTCTTCTATTCCTAATGCACTCAATGCACACTAAAATGATCTTACAAATAGAATGGAAAACATTATTATTCATTGTAAAATTGATTATGAGTTTCATATCAATGAACATATAATTTTCATTGTGAGCCAGAAATTTCCATCAATCGAGTTGATGAGGACATCGTGTTGTTACTGAAAGATCAAGGTGAACTAACAATAGATATATTTTATAAAACTCAAAATCAAACTGTGCTTATGTTAGAACAATTTTATTCGATCCAAGAAGAACAAAATCCTCCTACTGTAGATCCAAATCCTTTTGGACCATGCTATCGGTGGAGTAAAAATCATCCACCAGAGCTTGTTATAGGTAACCCTTCTGGTGCTTTAAGAATTAAAAAACAGATCATTGATGAATTTTTGCATTCTGATTTCATAGCTCAATTAGAACATAAGAAAATTGATGAAGATCTAATTTACTCAAATTGGATAAATTTTATGCAAGAAGAATTAAATCTATTTGATAGAAACAAAGTTTTACATTTAGTTCCTTGCTCATCATATCAATATGATATAGGTACATGATGGGTTTTCATAAATGAATTATATGAAAATGATAATGTTATTAGAAACAATGATAGATTAGTTACTCAAGGTTATAAAAACGAGAAGAGAATAGAATTTGATGAATCATTTGCACATGTATCCAGATTATAATCTTTTAGATATTCCTTGCTTATGCTATATTTAATGAATTCAAAGTTCACCAAATGGATGTTGACTGTGCTTTTTTAATGGATTATTATAGTAAGATTTATATTTAGAACAGCCTTCTGGATTCGTGAATCATATTTATTTAATTATTACCTGAATATGAGTTTAAACTAGATAAATATTTTTATGGGCTGAAACAAGCTCCTTGAGCTTTGTATAATACTTTGTCTAACTTTATTATTAATCATGATTATCATAGTTGATAAAACTTTATTTAAATTCATTAAAGGAGATCACACCTTACTATTTAAAATATATGTTCATGATATTATATTTAAGTCAACTAACCCCAAACTACGTGAAAAGTTCTCTAAGGAGATGCATAATAAATTTGATGGGTGAGCTGACGTTCTTCCGCATATTTCAAGTTAGATAGCTTGACAATGGAATTTTCATCAATCAACATAAATATACCAAAAGAACTTCTCAAGAAGTTGGGAAAGGAGAACTTCTCAGCAGCATCAGCACCCATGGGCTCTTCAATAGAGCTGGACACGAATGAGAGTGGACCATCAGCGATGTGTCACTATACAGAGGATTGATCTATTCACTAATTTATTTAACTTCAAGCAATCCAGACATCGTGTTTGTTGTCTTAATTTGTGCTAGGTTCTATACAAATCCTAAACAATCGCATTATATTGACGCTAAATGAATTTTTAAATATCATAAGGGTATTCAAAATGTTGGAATATGACATCCAAAAGATTTTAGTTTCAATTTAATTGGTTAATCTGATGAAAAATATGCAGGTTATAAAATAGATAGTAAAAACACAAGTGAAATTGTCATTTTATATGAGACAGACCAATCTCTTGGTTTAACAAGAAGAAAACCATGATAGCTACATTAACAGCTGAGGCAGAATACCTAGCTGCTAATAGTTTTTGTGCTCAACTACTGTGGATTCAACAACAACTCAGAAACTATGGTGTTCAAGCTGATTAATTTCCAATATTCTGTGACAACACAAGTGCTATAGCGATCACATATAATATCGTGTTTCACTTAAAGACCAAGCACATTGACATTGGACATCACTTTATAAGAGATTGTGCCATGAAGAAAGATATCATATTGGAGTATGTTTCAACAGATCAGCAAGTTGCTGATATCTTCAACAAGACATTACCTGAAAATAAGTTTTCTTATTTTAGAAATATTACAAGGCTTATTAATTTAAATCAATATTGGATGTTCTTAGATAGAATTTTCATATTAGGCTGAAAAGATAAAAGTCGGACCTATAAGCTCTAGTTGACTTACAACTCCAGCTCATGATTAGTTTGATCTTACTTTTATCTATTGAGATTTACCTAATAGCAATCTGATAAAAGGGTAAATTATCCAATTTATTATTGTATTTAATTTTGTTAGGCACATTTATTTACTGTCTTAAATATTCTCCACAAACATATTGACACGTGGGCTGACGTGTTTGTCCTTGTGCGACCGTATATATTCACAAAATTTCATCGACTCAAGTCACTGTTTTTCTGATAATCTTCTTCCTCAAGCCTTCACACTCAAAGGAATATTATTAATAAATCATTCTTAATATTCCTTGAAAATGTCTTTCTTCATGATCAACGCTCTCCAAATCAATTTTGATGTTGTTTATCTGCTGTTGGATAATATCATGCTACACATGTTCAAGACTTTAGAAACAATTGGGCTAAAATGTTTTCTAGGATGTGCAGTTACATCTACGAAGAGGGACTGTCTCATTTCTTTTCCTCTACAAAATATAATATGAGACAATAATACGCACCATTTGTGATCAAACCTGCTCTGTCACTCAAAAAATTTAACTGAAACTTTCGGTATGCCAACAGAAGGAATCATCGATTCAATAGACTACCTTCTGCAACCATTGAAAAAATGAAGGTTAAGTTTCACTGTCTCGTGCATCTCTCAAATTCTTCGGCAAGAAGAAAGAAATGAAGATTGAGTGCAGGATATTGAAGGACATCATAGCAAATCACTTACTGCTAAAGCCGGATCATTTGATGACTTCATTGTTTTCTGTCTCAAGATGATGATAGCCATAAGAGCTGGAGTCAAGGTCAATTGTCTTGTCGTCCTATATAACATTCTATTGGTCGTGATTTATATTTGGATCGGTCAATACGGGTAAAGTGTTTAGAAGGGGGTTGAATAAACACTTTGGATTTTTAAGATATTTTTCGAATGTGAATCAGTTCTCTTAGAAACTGTCTTTAAATATTGTACGTCAATATCGATCAGTTAACTAAGAGAATGCGAAAATAAACTGAAAAATAGATTTGAATATTTTGGATAGGGTATTGTGATAACAGACTGAACAAGAAATCAAACACAAAAATTTTTTAGGGATGTTTAGAAACTTCAAATGCTCAAATGTTATCCCTTCTATCTCAAAGATAGGTATTCACTAGAAGACTTTGATTATTGAAATAAAATGTAACAACCCACTTCAGTTTGGACTTAAAAATTGCCAAACTGAAACTCTTAGTTTTACTTTCAGAATTTATCGGTTGAAAAATGAATAGCTCCAATGAGTAGCCTGAGTGGTACGAATAACTTAGTGTAGTGTGAGCTTGAGGTTGCGATTGCGATTTGTAAACCAAGTATAAGTGTAACGTCCCAGATTCGACGACTGTCCTCACTGTCAAGACGAGTCTTTCCAGTGTTCTTATGTCTCCACTCACACCCACCCTAGGAAACTTCCCAGGAGGTCACCTATCCCAAAATTGCTCCAAGTCAAGCACACTTAACTTTGTAGTTCTTATGTGATGAGCTACCGAAAAGAAGATGCACCTTCTTTAATGACTAGTACATATCAAATCTTTTAAACCCTCTTCAACTGTACAGTCCATTACATTGAATAGTCTCGGAATCCTCTCATTCCGGTGTGAGATCGGTTCATTCATGTTCCCTCCACCTAGAAGCCCGCCAGGAGCTGCTCATTGTCCGTGCAACCTAATGGCACCGGCGATCACCCCCAGCCCTCTTCGGTCCCGGGCCCCATTTGCCCTCCAGCTTCCGCTTGGTTCGTCCCCGAACCACACCGTACTAAGAGAGGTCGGCTCTGATACCAATTGTGACGCCACAGATTCGACGACTGTCCTCACTGTACCTAAACGAGTCTTTCCAGCATGCTTATGTCCTCACTCACACGCACCCTAGGAAACTTCTCAGAATGTCACCCATCCCAAAATTGCCCCAAGTCAAGCACGCTTAATTTTGGAGTTCTTATTTGATGAGCTACCGAAAAGAAGATGCACCTTCTTGATATGAGTAGTACATATCAAACCTTTTAAGCCCTCTTCAACTGTACAGTCCATTACATTGAACAGTCTCTGAATCCCTTCATTCCGGTGTGAGATCGGTTCATTCATGTTCCCTCCACCTAGAAGCTTGCCAATAGCCGCTCATTATCCGTGCAACCTCATGGCACCGGCGATTACCCCCCGTCCTCTTCGGCCCCGGGCCTCACAATAAGATTGAAAATGAATCGCAACTAATTGATAACTGATTGATCGTTCATAATCGTTTTTCATAAAAATGTTAAGCTCTTCACAACTAAACTCCTGGTTATATATAGTCTTCAATTCGAACGGGAACATTAATACATTTAATGATTAATATTAATTAAATCGTCTTTTAGTCCATGTAGAAAACTTTTTCCGACAAAGTTACGATGTATCAAACTGTTGTGCTTTTAATTTTCTGCTTCGGTACAGAGTGTAAGTTTGTCTGCTAAGACTCAAAAGTGTAGCTGATGGCGTGGACAACTGATTAGGAATTAAACTGGTCGACTGATAAGTACAGCTAGTCTAAATAGTTTCTAACTGATGTCCTTTCAGTTTGAACGCTCTTATAGCTTCAGTTCCAATTTTCAATTATACTATACAAGCTCACATTCAGTTATGCTTTTCAGTTCCAGTAACGTTCAGTTTCTCTATCTTCGAATCATCAGTTTAAAACTTATAAACACTTTTGAGAACTTTAGTCTATTTACTTTAGCTCTAGTTCGTCTATTTCAATTCAATAAGTTTTCTTCAGTTATGAAATAAGTTACGGGCTTTTATTTCAATTACTGTTCAGTTTGGGTCTGTAGGGACCCGGACGCTAATCATCTTTTTAATCGTCATTGGGATAAATGGATCAATTAATTAATCTGGGTCAAATTTTTTTTTTGAAATTGCGGAACGTAATGGAATTCAATCTAATATACATATCAGTATAAAAGTACAAGTTTTTTACTATAAACATCAACTCAAACTAAGGTTTAACAACTAAATATCAAGTGTCCAAACCCTATCTCTAATCAAGTCCGTAGTCTCCACTCTAATCACGATCTCTCTTTATCTCCTCGACCCCGATCCTGTCCCACCTGTTGCCATGCACACATACAAACACGACAACAGCCGGAAAATTTCGGTGAGAATATAATCCCAACATAAATCAATGAACATGCAATCATATAATCAATATAAAGCATGAAACAGATATCAGATATATATATCAAGTCTGAAACATAATTAATATCAAACTATCACTTATCCTCGTGTCTCCACGACTCAGACTAGACTCAATCCTAGTCTAGGGATCCCGGTTTCCAGACGTTGGTATTCCTATATCGACCAACAGTAATAGAAGAAACTCCGATTCTATCCACGTCGATATAACCAAACATCCGGTGTCTTGACCTATCCGTCACAGACATTGGCACTATCGCCAATACACTATCTTGTGACATCGTGCAATGTGCCCATGGCGATCCCACCACTATCAGGCACTTCTGTCACAAGATCACTCGTCTAATACTCATCTAATACATGCTCCTATAAATCAATAGAACATCATATAAAATAAGATCAATGCATATAACAACAAGAAGTATGTGATTTAGGGAAACCAAAGTATATCCTACTTGAGTCGATCTCCCAATACCACATTGACTTATACCTTTCTTTTATTGAAATTCTGATGTCGTTCCTGTCTGGAATTCAAAGTCTGTCAACCCTCAATCTGGAAATGACAATATCAATAGTACCATATCAATATACTAGTCCAATCAATACCAACTCTGATCAATCTGGATTTAATTCAAAATCAACTGCATAACGGAACAATCTGAATATCCCCGTCAATACAATCTCAACATATATTAATTACAAACCATAACTCATGTCCAATACCATCTGTAATCAATCCGTAATTCAAATCTGTTCAATTCTCAATCAATATGATCAGAAAATCATAACAATTCCAAAATCAACTTGTTCTTCGATCTGACTTCGATTCTACGATGTCTAGTATTCCAAGAACACATAATAATGATCAAATAATAATTTCTCCAATATCGTAATTTCAAATGATAACAGAACTCAATAAAACTTACGTCCTGTTGTAGCTCGTGTCTAGAGGAGCACGGTACTGTGTCCGGATTCAAATTCTGATAACTGGATCTTGAAAAATCAATTTCCAAAGCTCCAAAATAACTTGAAGATTCTCCAGAGAATTGTCTCGTTTTCTTCTTGAAGAAGGACATGAAAATGTTTGTATATACCAAATTGCATGGTGGTGACAAGTGTCCCACTCAATTTTTTATATTTGCACTTTAGTCCCTCAATTCTTCACTATTTGCAATTTGGTCCTCAAAACTCTTTTTAATTCAATTTCAATCCTAAAGAATCATAAAAACCATGGGATATGACTCAACATTCCAAAATTCATAAATTAAATAATCTCGGATTAAAATGATAAAATCTCGGGCCTTACAATTCTCCCCCTCTGAGACATGATTTCGTCCTCGAAATCTCAATCAATCATATCACAGGCAATCAAATCAGAAATAACAGAAACTGAAATAGGAAACTCACATCAGTGGAATAACTCTGGGAATTCCTGTCTCATATTTGATTCAGTCTCCCAAGTAGCTTCTTCAATGCCGTGACGACTCCACTGAATTTTCACAAGTGGAATAGTCTTCGTTCTGAGTTTTTTTCTTTACGATCGAGAATCTGAATCGGTTTCTCAACATAACTCAAACTTTCATCAACTTCGGCCTCGTCTGGCTGAATAATATGAGAATCATCTGGGAGATACTTCTGTAACATAGATACATGAAAGACATCATGTATTCCAGATAAAGAAGGCGGTAATGCGAGTCGATAGCCACGATCTCCTATCTTCTCGAAAATGTTATATGGCCCCATATAACGTGGAGACAGCTTCCCTTTCTTGCCAAATCTGACAACTCCTCTGAAAGGTGAAATCTTCAGGAATACTCGGTCTCCTGCTTCAAATACCAACCGTCTGCGTCGAACATCGGCATATTTGGCCTGTCTATCCTGAGCTGTCTTCATACTCTTCTGAATCAGCTTCACTTTCTCAATCATATCTCTGATCATATCAGGTACAATCTCAGGTACCTCAGAGATATCGTCCCAATACAGAGGGGATCTGCACTTCTTTCCGTACAACGCTTCAAATAGAGCCATCTCAATACTCGTCTAATAGCTGTTGTTGTACGAAAATTCACAAAGTGGCAATGCATCTTGGCATCCAGTGCTAAAATCAAGCACTACAGCTCTCAGCATATCCTCCAATGTCTGGATCGTCAGCTCTGACTGTCCATCAGTCTGTGGATGATATGCGGTACTCAGATGCAACTTCGTACCTAGAGCCTGCTGTAAACTCTGCCAGAAGTGCGAAGTGAACCGAGGATCACGGTCTGATACAATCGATTTCGGCACTCCGTGCAATCTGACCACCTCTCTAACATAAATCTCAGCCATCTGGTCATACCTGTATGTCATCTGGTACGGAATAAAACATGCTGATTTGGTCAATCTGTCAATCACGACCCAAATCGCATCACCACCTCGGGAGGATCTTGGTAAATGCGTCACAAAATCCATGGAAATGTGATCCCATTTCCATTCAGGAATCGATAAACTGTGCAGTAGACCTCCTGGTTTCTTTCTTTCAGCCTTTACCTGTTGGCAATTCAGACGCTTTGACACAAATTCAGTAACATCAGATTTCATCTGTTTCCACCAATACTGTGTCTTCAAATCATTGTACATCTTTCTGCCACCAGGATAAATGCTAAAACGACTGCTGTGCGCTTTTGTCAATATCTGCTGTCTCAACTCTGAAACATTCGGCACAACAATATGATTATTCACATACAGTACATCATCACGTACCTGATACTCTGACTGATGACCCATCGATATCGAATGTTGTACGTTCTGATCAACTTCTTGAGCCGCTTTAATTCTGAAAATTAGCTCTGGTTCAGCTTGAATAGCATATAATCTCAACGGTTGGCAATCTGTCTCAAATGCTAATCCAGACAAACAACAATTCTCTATCAAATTCGAAACATCTATCGTCGATAAGGATAAAGAACATACATTTCGACTTAGTGCATTCGCTGCTGCATTGGATTTCCCCGGATATTATTTGATTTCACAATCAAAATCTTTCAGCAAATCAAGCCATCTACGCTGTCTCATGTTCAATTCTGATTGCGAAAATATATACTTCAAGCTTTTGTGATCAGAATAAATTTCAAATTTCTCACCGTAGAGGTAATGTCGCGATATCTTCAATGCAAAGACAATGGCCGCCAATTCAAGTTCATGAATTGGGTAACGAGACTCATGTGGCTTCTGCTGTATCGAGGCATAAGCAATGACGTGTCCTCGTTGCATCAACACACAACCCAAACCTCTGTGAGAAGCATCACAATAAACTACAAAATTACCAGTACCTGAAGGGATCGTCAATATAGGCGCACTGGTCAATCTCTTCTTCAATTCCAGAAAACTTGACTCATAAGCTTCTGACCAAACAAATGGAGCATTCTTCTGAGTCAACTGCGTAATAGGTCTAGCAATGCTGGAAAAATCTTTAATGAGTCGTCGATAATAGCCTGCTAAACCCATAAAGCTGCGTATCTCGGGCACAGATGTCGGTCTAGGCCAACTGATCACGGCCTCGACTTTGTTAGGATCAACAGAAATCCCATCACCAGATATAATGTGACCTAGAAATATAACCAGTCTCAACCAGAATTCACATTTCGACAGTTTTGCATATAGTTTCTCAGTCCTCAGAATCCTCAATACAGTGCTCAAATGTTCAGAATGCTCAATCATATTCTTTGAATAAATCAAAATATCATCAATGAATATAATCACAAACTCATCAAGGTATTTCTGAAACACACGGTTCATCAGACCCATAAAAACAGCTGGAGCATTCGTAAGACCAAACGGCATAACAATAAACTCATAGTGTCCATACCTGGTTCTGAACGCTGTCTTCGAGATATCAGAATCTCTGACTCTTAGCTGATGATATCTAGATCTCAGATCGATCTTGGAATAAATAGAAGAACCCTGCAAATGGTCAAACAAATCATCTATACGGGGAAATGGATATTTATTCTTTACCGTTGCTTTGTTCAGTTGCCGGTAATCAATGCAGAGTCTCATTGAACTGTCTTTCTTCCTCACAAACAACACGGGAGCACCCCAAGGAGATACACTCAGTCGGATATATCCCTTGGCCAATAAATCCTCCAACTGATCCTTCAACTCTTTCAGTTCAATCGGTGCCATTCTATACGGAGCTCTAGAAATCGGAACTATACCTGGCATAAACTCAATGCTGAAGTCTATCTCTCGAATCGGAGGCAATCCAGGAATCTCGTCTGGGAAGACATCAGCAAACTCACACACCACTTGCAAGTCCGCCAATGATGGACTCGACTTCAGTAAATCAACTGAATAGACAAGGAATCCTTCCGCTCCTTTCTGCAATAATCGAGTCATAGATAATACGGATATCAAAAGAATTTTGGCTCGAGAACCCTTACCGTAAAATTTTCACTCCTCAGTCATCTCAGGTCTGAATCTCACAATCTATTGGAAACAATCAACTGTAGCTCTATACTTGGTCAACATATCAATTCCGATAATACAGTCAAAATCAGACAACCCAAGCACAATACAGTCTAACTCAATCTCATGCCCGTCATATCGTAGTATACAAGATCTAACAGAAGTCACTGATACAAGACCTTTTCCCAAAGGAGAAGAAACAGATACTACAGTAGATAGGGACTCAACAGGTAATGCATGCATCAATGTAAATCTCTCAGAAATAAATGTATGTGATGCACCACTATCAATCAATACATAAGCAGGGTAACCAGAAATAGAACAGTTACCTGCAACGACATCATCAGCTGCATCCTGTGCCTGCTCCTCAGTCAAAGCAAAAACTCTGGCCTGCTGTCTCGGAGGCTGGCTCACTGTATTGCTTCCTCCTGGCCTCTGCTGTGACTGGGTAGATGGTGCTGGCTGGAAAGAATGGACAGCAGATGGTCGTCTCCCGGTCTGAGCCACTGATCCAGATGACTCTGCTGCCTGGGATCCCTGTGCACCTCTCTAGGGACATACTCAGGCAAAATGTCCCTGCTGTCGACATATATGACAAGAGCCAAACACTCCTCGGCACTGCTCTTTGGAATGCTTCCCTCCACAAGTGCTGTAATAGGGTCCTGTATAACTTTGTCTCTGATCAGTCTGTCTCGAGCCACTGGAACTGGAAGAACTGCTGCCAGACTTCTTAAATTGTCTTCCTCTGGCTTTCAAATAGTCCTTCTTTCCACCACTGCTGCTACCACTCTCGAATCTGGGAGGGGGTTGCTGTGGTATCGATGCTGGGGCAACATATGAAGCTCCTCTCTGTCTCATCAGACCAGCTTCTGCTCCCTTTGCCCTGTTCAGGGCATCAGCAAAGTTGTTTGGTGGCCCAGTGTTCACCAATGTAAATATCTCTGGATTCAAGCCATTGATGAACTGATCAGTCACCGCTTCTTCATTCTCGGCCACATGTGGAGAAAATCTCAGTAGTGTAGAGAATTTAGACACATATCCTCAATGTTCAACTGCCCTTGTCTCAGATTCGCAAACTCGGCCCCCTTGTCCTTCCTGTATAACACAAGGAAAAATCTCTGATAAAATTCAGTTCTAAACACATTCCAGGTAATAGTCGTACCTCGATGCTCCAATGCCCGCTTTGTTGTAATCCACCAGTTCTTTGCCACATCATTCAATTGGTGCCCTATCAATTTCACTCTCCGCTCATCAGTGTAATCCAAGCACTCGAACAACATCTCAATGTCATCCAGCCAACTCTCACAATCCACTGCTGTCTCAGTACCCTTCAGTGTAGGTGGATGAAACAACTGAAATCTCTTCAGCAATGTCTCCATCGGTGTTGCTGTCACATCCATTGGAGGATTCGAAGCGCTACCCTGTTCCGTTACTCTTCAGGGAGGCATATCTGATTATCAAAAGGGTTAGCAATCACAATTGACAAATCTGTCTCAGTCCCTTTCTAATCATCTTACCGCTGATCTAGAATCGGTGCTGATTCATTCTCAATAAAACATATTACCATATCAAATCAGATAAATCAAGTAACATGTATTAAAGCAGTAAATCATGCTAGCAATCAAAAGCAGAAAAGAAAACTCAATCTACCCCGCTCACTAGCTTCTATCTCAACCTGAAAGATCTATCAGCTCTGATACCACCTGTTGTGGGGACCCGGACGCTAATCATCTTTTTAATCGTCATTGGGATAAATGGATCAATTAATTAATCTGGGTCTAAATTTATTTTTTTTGAAATTGCGGAACGTAATGGAATTCAATCTAATATACATATCAGTATAAAAGTACAAGTTTTGTACTATAAACATCAACTCAAACTAAGGTTTAACAACTAAATATCAAGTGTCCAAACCCAATCTCTAATCAAGTCCGTAGTCTCCACTGTAATCACGATCTCTCGTTATCTCCTCGACCCCGATCATGTCCCACCTGTTGCCATGCACACATACAAACACGACAACAGCCGGATAATTCCGGTGAGAATATAATCCCAATATAAATCAATGAACATGCAATCATATAATCAATATAAAGCATGAAACAGATATCAGATATTTATATCAAGTCTGAAACATAATTAATATCAAACTATCAATTATCCTCGTGTCTCCACGACTCAGACTAGACTCAATCCTAGTCTAGGGATCCCGGTTTCCAGACGTTGGTATTCCTATATCGACCAACAGTAATAGAAGAAACTCCGATTCTATCCACGTCGATATAACCAAACATCCGGTGTCTTGACCTATCCGTCACAGACTGTGGCACTATCGCCAATACACTATCTTGTGACATCGTGCAATGTGCCCATGGCGATCCCACCACTATCAGGCACTTCTGTCACAAGATCACTTGTCTAATACTCACCTAATACATGCTCCTATAAATCAATAGAACATCATATAAAATCAGATCAATGCATATAACAACAATAAGTATGTGATTTAGGGAAACCCAAGTATATCCTACTTGAGTCGATCTCCCAATACCACATTGACTTATACCTTTCTTTTATTGAAATTCTGATGTCGTTCCTGTCTGGAATTCAAAGTCTGTCAACCCTCAATCTGGAAATGACAATATCAATAGTACCATATCAATATACTAGTCCAATCAATACCAACTCTGATCAATCTGGATTTAATTCAAAATCAACTGCATAACGGAACAATCTGAATATCCCCGTCAATACAATCTCAACATATATTAATTACAAACCATAACTCATGTCCAATACCATCTGTAATCAATCCGTAATTCAAATATGTTCAATTCTCAATCAATATGATCAGAAAATCATAACAATTCCAAAATCAACTTGTTCTTCGATCTGACTTCGATTCTACGATGTCTAGTATTCCAAGAACACATAATAATGATCAAATAATAATTTCTCCAATATCGTAATTTCAAATGATAACAGAACTCAATAAAACTTACGTCCTGTTGTAGCTCGTGTCTAGAGGAGCACGGTACTGTGTCCGGATTCAAATTCTGATAACTGGATCTTGAAAAATCAATTTCCAAAGCTCCAAAATAACTTGAAGATTCTCCAGAGAATTGTCTCGTTTTCTTCTTGAAGAAGGACATGAAAATGTTTGTATATACCAAATTGCATGGTGGTGACAAGTGTCCCACTCAATTTTTTATATTTGCACTTTAGTCCCTCAATTCTTCACTATTTGCAATTTGGTCCTCAAAACTCTTTTTAATTCAATTTCAATCCTAAGGAATCATAAAAACCATGGGATATGACTCAACATTCCAAAATTCATAAATTAAATAATCTCAAATTAAAATGATAAAATCTCGGGCCTTACAGGGTCTTTTAGTTCAGGTACTGTTCAGTTTGTCAAACTCAGAAAAGCTTATAATTTCCAAAATTTCCGCCTTTTCGTTGTTTGACAAAAATTAGACTTTTGAATTGATTAACTGAAACTTCAGATTATCTGATTCTGATTCTGATTAACTGAAACTAATATGTAGATAAAATGAGTCTTCTGAGATGTACAATGTAAGGTCCAAAATTAAGACGACGTAATCCAACTGTATCCGAATCTAGGGAATATGAAAAATAGTTAATTAATTTGTTTTAATTATATTGTGTTTGTAGTTTTTCTACTTAAATGCACTAAATGTATTTTTAAGGTTTATTCGAGTTGCTATCGACGAACGGAGACCGATGACTGAAAAATGAAAAATGATTTTATTAAATAATTGTTTTTATTTATTTAAAATATGATTCATGATTTTTCTTATTTTTGAAAATAAAGAGTTTTTAGGTGATTTTATTCGACGGGACGTAATTTTATCGGTGTTGGATTTTCAACAAAAATACAAACGTTTTGACAACCCTGCTAATAAATTCACAAACTTTTTTATAAAAAATAATTTTATTTAGTACTAATGGACTTGTTGGGTTTAATTAACTTTTCTAATGGGCCTAAACTAGTGTTAGTGTTTTTATTAATTATTTAAAGCCTTAAACCCTACCATAACCCCATAAAATCACAATCCCCACACCCCTTAATCATTCAAACTCTCTCCCTCAAACTTACACGGCACACACAAGCTTAAACAAGGGGAAAAATCTTTGAGTTCTTCATAGGAATATCGCCCAAGGATTCGTGTCATCATTCTTCGATTCGCCAACGTAAACTTGTGCCTTAAATACACGAAGGCACGCCATATTCTTCCCTTTACTCACCCATCACACCATAGTATTTTGTATAAATATGTTTTGCATGAAAAAAAAGTTGCACTTTATTATATTTTCGTTTTTTGTGCATCAACGTGAATTTGAAAGCTTGGTTTTGATCTGAAACATGTTTAATATTTGCTAGAAGGGGGCTGACATGATTAGAAAATGTTATGGGATTGTTTTACACGAGTTTAAGGTGACCTAGAACACCCCAAACACGCTACGCACAAGGAACAACAAGCTGGAACCATCTTAACAATTTTAGGATGATCACGGCTTGGTTGGTGGTTAAGCCTTGCATTGCTTGTCACGGCTGGGACCAGGGCTGGCTACGGTAATGTAAGGAGTCAGGGAAGGAGTCCTAGCCATGCTAGGACTTGAGTCAAGAGGCTAGGGAGGAGTCCTATCAAGCTAGGACTCCACCCGAGAAGGGGCACGCATGCGCGCTGGTGCAGCGCAGCCCTTGTGGCAAAGATGGCTCGGCCACGGGGCTTTGGGCTGGTCTAGGTTATGTCCTCAGGGTCCTAAGAGGGTGCACAAGGGGTTGGTCCAGGGGCTAGAGTCCTTGGCGCGAACGAAGATTCCTTGTCATTGTGGAGTTCTCGACCTGATGGGTTACTGGTTTGGGGGCTTCGGTTTTTGGGCCAGGGTTGAGTACTAAGGTTATAATGGTCCAGGAGGGTTCCTAGAGGGTCTGGGCGGGGTTCGGCTTGAGATGGTTCAAACTTGGCTAGGTGGAAATCGAACTTGGCTAGAGTGGTTAACTTAGGTCGCAATTAGGGTTTTCCTTATTGGTTTTAGTTCGAAACATGGCTCACGGGGGTCGAGTTATGGTTCACGAGGGCTAAAGAAATATAAAAAGTCTAAGTTTTTAATTTGTGATTTTTATAATAAATTTTGATTTAATTTGGGATTAAAACGCATTAATATGTTATAATTAAAGAATAAAATAAAAGCCATAAATTTAAGATAAATAAAAATACGAGAAAATTATTGTAAGCTTAAATAATTATTTGGGATGGACTAGAGTCAAAGGAATTAATAAAATTTCCAAAACGTGTAATTTTACGTCTAGGGGTAAAACGGTAATTTTACACCCGAAAATTAGTAAATGTCATGGCAGTGTCCTGAATGCTCTTTTATATGTTAATATGATTATTTTGCATGTTTGTTGAATTTTATGATGAACGATAACGTTAAAAGACATGTTGCATGCTTGGTTTAAAAGAAAAACGTTATATGCATGTTTAATTTTTTTAAGTGATGAAAATACGAAATGTTGAAGGAAGTGAAGTAATTGTGACTAATACGCTGATACGATGATATATTAATACGTAGGCCAGGGCTTAGTTGACGGGTGAGAGTGTCGCTGATGTCCCCGCCGCCCAGTACTGTGTTTACATGTAGATGGATCCATCGCACCAATACGAATACGAATAAGAAATTCACAATTAACGATCTGAATTAACGAAAGAATATGGATATATGAATATGAATATGAATATGATGAATATGAATACGTTTATGATGATATGAAAATGTTATTGTTTAACGTTTATGCATCTTCATGAAAATGTTATTTTACATAAAAGTATTTTCAATGTTGCATGTGTTCTGTATATGTATTACTTGTTATCAAGATTATTGTGTGTTGAGTTTTTAGACTCACTACGTGTGATTGAAGCAGGTGAGTTTGATAATAATGATAATGGAGGTCTTGATGGTTGACTTTGCTGGACTGAAAGTGCATATAACCCGAGGACCAACACTAGTTTTCCGCACTAGTTTATGATTTCTGATTTTTAGGATTATGTTAAAGATAATTTTATGACTTTTATTATGATTTTGAGTAGTTTTGAGAGTTTTTTAGTTTTAGAAATATTGCTAAGTTAGGAGTTGAAAATGTTCGACGATTAAATATTTTGAACAATTTCCTTTGATTTTCAAATATTGTTTGATGTTTTATTTTAAAATGGTGCAAAATATTTTATAAATATATATATGTATGTATCGGCCGATGTGTGGGAGGTTTTCAAAAAAAATTCTAGTACTTTTTAAGAAAACGAGTAGAAGATTTCACTTACGTTGGTATCAGAGCAATGTTCTTTTAAAGGGTTGTGCCACCATCAGTGCCGGGAAGCTCAATCGTCAAGCTTCAAATTTGTAAGTTTACATGCTTTATATGATTTATATGATGCTACCTGCATGATTACAAAAAATATATGTTTATGTCGCATGTTTAATAGTTTTACGAGAATACATGGTTTATATGCTTAAAATTACTAAAATGAATTAGGATACGTTGCATTATTAGAAAACTTAGATTTAAATGCATGTTGGTTACGTTAGAATTTGGTAAACGTTCAGATATAATGTATCCTTGACGCGCACCTAGTACTGATAGGAAGACTGAAACTACCGAGGACCGTCATGTTAATGCACCCCCACCTCCTAATGGGGATGCTTCTTCTCGTGTATTGGAGGGTATGGCTCATGTATTCGAGCAACACTTACAACAGGCTCCTAGGCTGCATCATGATATTTATGATCAGTTCCGGAGGCTAGGGCCGAAGAAATTTTGTGGCACCACCGACCCGTTTGCTGCGAAGGCATGGATTCGAGCACTTGAGGTGTATTTTCGCTATTTGAACATGGGGGATGCTGATCGTGTGAGGTGTTCTGCTTACATGTTTAGGGACGACGCTTCTTTATGGTGGGAAGGAGCTGAGCAGGGTATTAATCTTGCTACACTTACATGGGCTCGATTCAAGGAGATATTCTATGAGAAGTATTTCACTGCTGAAGTTAGAGGGCGATTGAAGAGGTAGTTTATGAGCCTCCATCAGGGAGACTCGACTGTTGCTGAATTTGTGAGAAAATTTGATAGGGGTTGCCACTTTGTACCCTTTATTGCGATGGATGCTGCGGAGAAGCTTAGAAACTTCATGGATGGTCTACGACCTACCATACGACACAACGTGATGATGATGCGTCCCTTGCATTATTCTACTGCTACTACTTATGCATTTCAATCTGAGCAAACTTTGAAGGACATCGACTTTGAGATGCAGCGCAAGAGACAGCAACGCCAAAATAATTCACAGCCAAATAAAAAACCATACACGAGACCTCCTTGACCTCAAGGCCACCAAAGCCCAAGGTCGAGTAAAGAGGCCCGGACCACTAAAGCCGCCACAACCTTGAGAACCAAAACCTGTAGAGGACCACCGTGCAAGAGTGCAATCGCATACATTATGGACAGTGCATGTGGAGAACTACTAAGTGCTTCATATGCAAGGAAGAGGGGCACAAGGTTATTGATTGCCCAAAGAAGAGAACACCTACTGTGGGGCGAGCTTATGTTATGCATGCCGAGGAGGCTGAGGAGGAGGCAGACACGACCCTTATCACCAGTAACCTGGTTATTTAACGTTTTTATATTGCTTTATTTGCATGAAATGTTAAACTTGTTATTAGAATTGATTTTGGAATAATGATAACCTAGTGGAATTAGGTTGTATGCTCTACCTTAGATGAAATTAAGGAATGATCTTAGAAACCATAGAAATTGGTATTGATTTTTGTGCCTTAATTTATGTGAATGATATAATAATTCCAAATTAAGTTTCATGGCCAAAAATTGTGAAGAATCAAAATCAACGGCATAATAAGAAGTTTTGAAATTTTGAGGGTTTAATGGGCAATTTCCGAAATTTTGGGGAAAATATACTAATTCTCGAAAATTGATGGACCAAAATGAAAAAAATTTGAAAATATGAGTACCGAAATTCAATTAACCAAAATATAGGGGTTAATTTTAATTCCGAAAGTTTAAGTACTTAATTGAAATTTCAAAAAATTTCAGGACATAAACTCATTTTTCGAAAACTTAAGGACCAAAAGTGCAATTTCCGAAAATTGAGGGACCCAAATTGTAAATTTTAAAATTTAAGGGGTCAATTTGAAAATTTCAAAAATTTTTGTGGACTAAAATGTAAATTTCTTAAAATTTAAGGGTCAAATAGCAATTAATCAAAAATTAAGGGGAAAATTATGAATTTTCCTACGAACAAAAGGATCCAATCAATTTGCTTCATGAAATTTTGGGAAATAAATGGTACAAATTCCTTAAGCTTCAACAAGAATAATCTTAAACGTTTTGGCCGCATAGAGGTTATTCATTCTAGGAGTAGCTACCTATGCACTGTTAGATTCGAGAGCAACACACTCTTTCATATCCGAGACATTCGTTAAGTGACTCTATTCCTGAGAATGTGGGATTAGGTATTAAGGTTTCTATTCCTTTCAGTGACCAAATGATTATGACTAGTATTTTGAAGAATCTGAAGCTTCATTTATTCAAATATGTGGTTCGGGCATATCTTATTCTGCTTCCTATGCCTGAATTTGATATCATACTCGGTATGGATTGGTTATCAGCGAATGGAGCTTCGATAGATTTTCGTCAGAGATCAGTGTCTTCTCCGCCGCCTCATGGGAAACCTTTTGTCTTTGAGGCGGCGAGGAACAAGAAAATGACGCACATTATCTCTTGTATGTGTGCAAGGAAGTTTATTAAAAGAGGGTGTCAATCTTTTCTAGAATGTGTCACTACATCACATGCTCCTATTAGTCAGAAGTTATAGGATGTTGATATTGTCATAAGACTTTCCTTGTGTCTTTCATGAGGACGTTTCTGGCATTCTACCCGACCGTGAGGTAAAATTTTCTATTGAGTTGATGCCAGGCACAATACCTATTTCTAAAGCACCTTATCGTCTAGCACCCGCTGAATTGTAGCACCCGCTGAATTGTAAAATTAAAAGATCAAATCCAAGAATTGCTAAACAAGGTTTTTATTCGCCCTATTTATTCTCCACGGGGCGCACCGGTATTATTTGTGAAGAAGAAAGATGGTAGTATGAGACTCTTTATCGATTATCGAGAGCTGAATAGAGTCACTATCAAGAATAAGTATCTTCTTCCAAGAATTGAAGACTTATTTGATCAGTTGCAAGGACCATCGTTATTCTCGAAGATTGATCTTCGTTCTGGATACCATCAATTGAAAGTTAAAGAGGCAGATGTTTATAAGACATTGTTCATAACTCATTATGGGCATTATGAATTTATGGTCATGCCATTCGGTCTGACCATTGTGCTAGCGATATTCATGGATTTCATAAATTACGTATTTCAGTCGTATTTAGATCAATTCGTGATTGTATTCATTGATGATATTTTGATCTACTCCAAGAGCAGAGAAGAACACAGTCAGTATTTTAGGACAACACTGCAAGTACTGCAAGATAGGAAGTTGTTTGCAAAATTCAGCAAGTGAGAGTTTTGGCTTGAGAGAGTTGCGTTATTAGGCCACATAATTTCTAGAGATGGAGTGGAAGTTGATCCGAATAAAGTAGAGGCAGTGAGAGAGTGGCGAGTACCGAAAAACGTAACCGAGAGTTGTAGTTTTTTGGGACTAGCAGGCTATTATCGAAAATTTATTCAAGGATTCTCATCTATTGCAGTACCTTTGAGCTCCTTGACAAAGAAGAATATAAAGTTTATATGGGGATCCGAGTGCCAAGATAGTTTTGACAAGTTGAAGCAAGCTTTGACTACAGCGCCAGTGTTATCTATGTCATCGGGGCAGAGAGAGTATTTTTTTTATACCGACGCTTCTAAACTTGGTTTGGACGCAGTTTTGATGCAAAATGACCGAGTTATAGCCTATGCATCGAGTGTGGGGACCCGGACGCTAATTAATTTCTTAACCGTTTCCGGGAATAATTTAATCAAATAAGATAAACAAGGTCTAAATTTTTTTTTTTAAATAAAAATGAGGAAACATACTGTAATCAATCTGATATACATATCAAAAGTAAAAGTAAAGGTCTTGTACTAAATACATTCCTGTCAAGCTAGGATTCAATCACTAAATATCAAGTGCTGATCCTATTCTACTTCTTGTCCGGATCTCCACGCTAACTTGTCCTCTCTTATCCTCTTCTTTACCATGATCATGTCTCAACTGTTGTCATGCATACATACAAACACAACAACAGCCGGATAACTCCGGTGAGAATATAATCCCAGTATAAACAATGTAAACATGCAATCATATAAAAACATATATAAAAGCATATAACAGTTATCATTAACATGTATCAAATCTGAAAACATGAATGATATAAAACCGTAAATAAATTTGTTACTCGTCATCTCAGACTCGACTCATCTCTAATCTAGGGATCCCGGTTGAATAAGAAGGCAACATTCTCCCACCTACTTTCCCCAGCCAGATGGTGGTACGTTCTTATTCCCAGACTTTGGCTATCTATATCGAATATCTGCAATAGAAGTCGATCTACTTCTAAGCACATCGATATATACCCAAAAGTCCAGTGACTTGACGGTTCTGCCAAAGACTAGGCACATCTGCTCAAGACTCTAACTCATGCTTTGCTATAAATCAATAGAATAAGCATATCAATCTGAAACAATGCAATATATCGTGGCAATGACAATTCAGTATGTGAGTTTGGGAAACTCAAGTTAAATCAAACTCGAGTTGTGCAATCCCAGATCAACATTGATTTATACCTTTCTTTCTGTTAATCTACTGAAGTCGAAGTTTCGAATCCAAAGCCTGTCAATACTCAATCTGGCAATGACAATAACGAGGAGTACAATATCAATACCCCACTCAATCAATACTGGATATAATCAGAATTAAATCAAATTCTGTTTCAACAGCATAACTGCACAATCTCAATATACCCAGCAATACAAATCAACAGACATCAATTCCCACAACTCATAATCGATACAATACAAATCTGATATCAATCTCAATCAAATCAACTCTTAAAATCATAACAATTTATACGGTATCCGTTCTTCAATCCGGTTTCGATTCTACGATGTCTAACATATCGAGAAGACCATATATGAATCATGTCTGATTCCTTCAATATCATATTTTCAAATCATAACAAAACGTAATAGAACTTACGTCCAGTTGAAGCTCTCGTCGATAGAAATACGTCCAATTGAACTTTCGATTCTTTTCCTTTCTCCTTCTGAAACGGATGAAGACTTCATGTATATATTTATACATTGCATGGTTACAAAACGTGGCATGATTCTTTAAGCAGCACGTCTCGCGCATATGCGCGACCTACCTCGGCGCATATGCGCGAGAAAATATATCTCGGCGCGTAGCATCACAGCAACTCGCGCATATGCGCGCCCTCACTCGGCGCATATGCGCGAGGTTCTTCACAACTCTCTGCCACCCTCGCGCATATGCACCGGTCCATGCCGCGCCTATGCGCGAGGTTCTCTGCCTGCCTCGCGCATATGCGCCCGGCGGGGTCGCGCATATGCGCGAGAGCTCATCCTCGCACATAAGTCCAATCTTCTTTCCGTCTATCCCGGTCTGATCCGTTCCGTCTATAATCACATCACAATTTTAAACAAATCATTTCCAATGACAATAATCAAAATCTCGGGCATTACATTTCTCCCCTCCTAAGATCCGATTTCGTCCCCGAAATCACAAGCAATCAAATCAGATATCAAATCAGATACAATAAGGAATGGAGAATAGAAGCTAAATAAAAAGACTTACATAAGTGAAATAACTCTGGGAACCTCTGTCTGATGTCTGACTCAGTCTCCCAGGTAGCTTCTTCAATGCAATGACGACTACACTGAACTTTCACAAGCGGAATAGTCTTAGTTCTGAGCTGCTTTTCTTTACGATCGAGAATCTGAATCGGCTTCTCGAAGTAACTCAGTGTCTCATCCAGTTCGGCCTCGTGTGGCTGAATAACGTGTGAAGCATCAGAGAGATATTTCTTCAATAACGATACATGAAAAACATCATGTATTCCAGATAAAGAAGGCGGTAATGCGAGTCGATAGGCACGATCTCCTATCTTCTCGAGAATCTCATATGGCCCAGTGTAACGTGGAGACAACTTCCCTTTCTTTCCAATTCTGACAACTCCTCTGAAAGGTAAAATCTTCAAGAATACTCGGTCTCCTGCCTCAAATACCAACGGTCTTCGTCAAACATTGGCATATTTGGCCTATCTATCTTGAGCTGCCTTCATCCATTTCTGAATCAGCTTCACTTTTTCTGTCATATCTCTGATCATATCAGGCCCAATCTCAGGTACCTCAGATATATAATCCCAATACAGAGGAGATATGCACTTCTGTTCGTACAACGCTTCAAATGGAGACATCTCTATACTCGTCTGATAGGTGTTGTTGTACGAAAACTCACAAAGTGGCAATGAATCCTGCCAATTAGTACTAAAATCAAGCACTATAGCTCTAAGTATATCCTCGAGGGTTTGGATAGTCCGCTCTGACTGTCCGTCGGTCTGTGGATGATATGCGGTACCCAGATGTAACTTCGTACCTAGAGCCTGCTGTAAACTCTGCCAAAAGTGCGAAGTAAACTGAGGATCACGATCTGAAACAATCGACTTTGGCACTCCATGCAATTTGACCACCTCTCATACATAAATCTCTACCATCTGGTCATGTCGGTACGTTATCTTGTACGGAATAAAGCATGCTGATTTGGTCAATCTGTCAATCACAACCCAAATTGCATCACAACCCCGGGAGGATCTCGGTAGCTTTGTTACAAAATCCATGGAAATGTGATTCCATTTCCATTCAAGAATAGATAAGCTCTGTAATAATCCTCCTAGTTTCTTTCTCTCGGCTTTCACCTGTTGGCAATTCAGACACTTGGATACAAATTCAGCAATATCATCTTTCATCTGTTTCCACCAAAAGTCGTTTCAAATCATTATACATTTTTCTGCCACCAGGATGAATACTGAATCGACTGCTATGCGCTTCTGAAAATATCTGTCGTTTAAAATCCGAAACATCTGGCACAACAATACGATTATTCACATACAGTACCTGATCACGTACCTGATATTCTGATCGATGTCCTGCCCTAACCATCGATATCGAATTCTGAACATTCTGATCAACTTTCTGAGCCGCTTTAATTCTCAAAATCAGCTCTGGTTCGACTTGGACAGCATATAATCTCAACGATTTACAATCTGTCTCAAATACCTATCCAGACAAACAGCAATCTTCTATGAAATTCGAAACACCAATCGTCGATAAGGATAAAGAATATACCTTTCGACTCAGTGCATCGGCTACTGCATTAGACTTTCCTGGATAGTATTTGATTTCACAATCAAAGTCTTTAAGCAAATCAAGCCATCTTCGTTGTCTCATATTCAATTTAGACCGTGAAAACAAATATTTCAAGCTTTTATGATCAGAATAAATTTCGAACTTCTCACCATATAAGTAATGTCGCCATATCTTCAATGCAAATACAATGGCCATCAATTCAAGATCATGAATTGGATAGCGAGTCTCATGTGGCTTTAACTGTCTCGAGGCATAAGCAATTACATGTCCCCGCTACATCAAAATATAACCCAATCCTCTGTGAGAAGCATCACAATAAATGACAAAGTCACCAGTACCTGATGGAATAGTCAAGATCGGAGCACTGGTCAATCTCTTCTTCAACTCCAGAAAACTGGACTCACAGTCTTCTGACCAAATAAATGGTGCGTTCTTCTGAATCAACTGAGTAATAGGTTTAGCAATACTCGATAAATCTTTAATAAATCGCCTGTAATACCCTGCCAAACCCATAAAACTGCGTATCTCTGGCACAGATGTCGGTCTCGGCCAACTGATCACAGCCTCAACCTTGCTATGATCAACAAAGATACCGTCTTCGGATATAATATAACCCAGAAATACAACCTGTCTCAGCCAAAACTCACATTTCAACATTTTAGCATATAATTTCTCAGCCCTCAAAATTCGCAACACAGTTCTCAAGTGTTCAGCATGCTCAATCAAATTCTTTGAATAAATCAAAATATCATCATGAAAATAATCACAAAATCATCGAGCTATTTCTGAAACACATGGTTCATCAGACCCATAAATACAGCTGGAGCGTTTGTCAAACCAAACGGCATGACAATAAACTCATAATGTCCATACCTGGTTCTGAACGCTGTCTTCGAAATATCAGAATCCCTGACTCTCAGCTGATGATATCCAGATCTCAGATCGATAGTGGAATATACAGACGAACCCTGCAACTGATCAAATAAATCATCAATACGAGGAAAAGGGTATTTGTTCTTTACCGCAGCCTTGTTCAGTTGCCGGTAGTCAATGCAAAGTTTCATTGAACCGTCTTTCTTCCTCACAAACAGTACTGGAGCACCCCAAGGAGAAATACTCGGTCTGATGTAACCCTTGGCCAGTAAATCTTCCAACAGCTCTTTCAACTCTTTCAATTCTATCGGTGCCATTCTGTACGGAGTTCTAGAAATCGGAACTGTACCTGGCATCAACTTAATGCTGAAGTCTATCTCTCGAGTCGGAGGCAAACCCAGAATCTCATCTGGGAAGACATCAGAAAACTCACAAACCCCTAGGCAAATCAGCCAATGATGGGCTCGATTTCTGTAAATCAACTGAATAGACAAGGAATCCCTCCGCTCCTTTCTGTAATAATCGAGTCATAGATAATACGGATATCAAAGGAATTCTAGATCTAGAACCCTTACCATAGAATTTCCACTCATCAGCCATATCCGGTCTGAATCTCACAATCTTGTTGAAACAATCAACAGTAGCTCTGTACTTGGTCAGCATATCAATACCGATAATACAGTCAAAATCATACAACCCAAGTACGATACAATCTAACTCAATCTCATGCCCGTCATACTGTAGCTAAAAATGTTTAACAGAATTCACTGATATCAAACCTGTCCCCAAAGGAGAAGAGACAGACACTACAGCAGATAAAGACTCAACATGACAATGCATGACTCAAAGCAAATCTCTCCGAAATAAATGTATGGGAAGCACCTATATCTATCAATACATAAGCAGGATAACCACATAAAGAACAGTTACCTACAACAACATCGTCTGGTGCTTCCTGAGCCTGCTCCTCTGTCAAAGCAAATACTCTGGCCTGCTGTCTAGGAGGCTGGCTAACTGTCTGGATTCCTCCTGGCCTCTGCTGTGACGGAGTAGTAGTCGGTGGTGGATGGAACGAATGAACAGCTGACGATCGTCCACCTGTCTGAGCCACTGATCCAGATGAATCCACTCCTGGGATCTCTGGGAACCTCTCTATGGACACACCCTAGCAAAGTGTCCCTGCTATCTGCAGATATTACAACTACCAATCACTCCCTGGCATTGCTCAGTCGGATGTCTCCCTCCGGAAGTTCTGCAATACACCCCAGTATAGCTCTGGCTCTGTCGGGAACCACTGGAGCTAGAAGAACTGTTGCCAGATTTCTTAAACTGTCTTCCTCTGGCTTTCAGAAAATCTTTCTTTCCACCACTGCTGCTATCACTCTCAAATCTGGGAGGAGGTTGCTGTGATCTCGGTGCTGAAGGAACAAATGAAGCTCCTCTCTGTCTTATCAAACCTGCTTCTGCTCCTTTGGCTCTATTCAGGGCATCACCAAAGTTATTCAGTCGCCCGATGTTCACCAATGTAAAGATATCAGGATTTAGTCTATTGATAAATTGATCGGCAATGGCTTCGTCATTTTCAGCAACGTGTGGAGCAAATCTCAACAAGGTAGAGAACTTGGCAACATACTACTCTATGTTCAACTGCCCCTGTCTCAGATTGGCAAACTCTGCCCCTTTGTCTTTTCTGTATGACACTGGGAAAAATCTCTGATAAAACTCAGCTTTAAAGACATTCCAAGTGATAGTCGTACCTCGATGTTCCAATGCTCTCTTTTTCGTGATCTACCACTTCTTTGCAACGTCATGCAATTGGTGCCAAATCAATCGGACTCGGCGCTCATCTGTGTAATCCAAGGAATCAAACAGCATCTCAATATCATCTAACCAACACTCACAGTCAACAGAAGCCTCTGTTCCTTTCAGGGTTGGCGGTTTGAATGACTGAAACCTCTTCAGTAATGTTTCCATTGGTGTTGCTGTCACATCCATCGGATTAGCAGAAGTACTACCGTGTTCTGGTACTCTTCGAGGAGGCATATCTGATTACCAAAAGGGTTAGAAACCAAATACAACAAACCTGTTTCAGTCCTCCTCTGATCATCTTACTGCTGATCAAGAATCGGTTCTGATTCATTCTCAATAATACACGTTACTAATCAAGTCAGATAATCAGGTAAACATGCAGTTCAAAGCAGTAAAACATGCTAGCAATCAGAAACAAGGAAGAAAACTCATTCTACCTCGCTCACTAGCTCCTATCTCAGTCTAAGGAACCTACTGCTCTGATACCACCTGCTGTGGGGACCCGGACGCTAATTCTTTTCTTAACCGTTTTTTCGGAATAATTTAATCAATTAAGATAAACAGGATCTAATTTTTTTTCAAATACAAATGCGGAAACGTACTGTAATCAATCTGATATACATATCAAAAGTAAAAGTACAGGTCTTGTACTAAATACATTCCTGTCAAGCTAGGATTCAATCACTATGTGGGGACCCGGACGCTAATTCATTTTTTAATCGTCTGTGGGAATAATTAAATCAATAATAATAAACAGGGTCTAAATTTTTTTTTATCATACAAGTGTCAAATGCGGAACGTAATGGAATTCATTCGAATATATACATCTAAACAAAGTACAAGTCTTGTACCGTATACATTCATTTAAAACTAAGGGTTAACAACTACATATCAAGTGTTCAAACCCTATCTAAAATCCAAGTCCGTAGTCTCCACTTTAATCACGATCTCTCTTCATCTCCTCGACCCTGATCCTATCCCACCTGTTGCCATGTACACATACAAACACGACAATAGCCGGATAACTCCGGTGAGAAATACATCCTAGTATAAATCAACGATACATGCAATCATATAATCAATATAAAGCATGAAACAGATATCAATAATATATATCAAAATCTGAAAACATAATTCAATATAAATATGTTAATCAACTCCTGACTCTATATCTCAGACTAGACTCATTCCTAGTCTAGGGATCCCGATTTCAAGATGTTGGCATACTATATCGAATTTCAGTAAAAAAAGTAAATCCACCTCTAATCAAACATCGATATAAACCAAACATCCAGTGTCTTGACCTATCCGTCACAGACTTTGTCAACCTCCGCCAATCACTATTCGGTGACAATTTGCAATGGGTAAGTAACGATTCCATCACAATTTGACCCTTCTATCACAAGACCAATCATCTAATACATGCTTGCTATAAATAAATAGAACAAGCATATTAGTCCAAATCAATGTACACAATCACAATCAGTATGTGGTTTATGGAAACTCAAGTATTTCACACTCGAGTCATTCTCCCGGTTCGACATTGACTTATACCTTTCTTTAGTAGCAGTTCTGACAACGTTCAAGTCTGGAATTCGAAGTCTGTCAATACTCAACCTGGCAATGATAATATCAAGAAGTACAATATTAATATACTGCTCAAATCATTACCAAATCTGATCAATCTGAATATAACTCAAAATCAACGGCATAACGGAACAATCTGAATATCCTCGTCAATACAATATCAACATATATCAATTACCACAACTCATAATCGATACAACACAAATCTGATATCAATCTCAATCAAATCAAATCTAAAAATAATAACAATTCCATACTGTATCTGTTCTTCAATCCGATTTCGGTTATAAGATGTCTAACATGTCGAGAACACCATATATGAATCATATCCGATTCTGACAGTATCATAATTTAAAAACATATCAAAACAGAAGAAAACTTACGTCCAGTTGAAGCTCTCGTCGATAAGAACACGGTACTGAAGTCGGATTGAAAATCAGACGGACGGATCGAAATATAAAGGCGTAAGGATTTCACAAGCCTTTCTCGCTCCTTTTCTTTTATCTTTTCTGAAGAATGACATATATATGTATATATATTGTTAGAGTAGGTGCCCATCGAGCCAAGTGTTGGCCGAGGGTTCATGTTTAAACTCTATGTATAAACAATCTTTATTTTAATAATATTTGAAATTATTGTTTTGGCACTTCTTTATCTGTATACCCATGCTAGTTGCATAGATAAAGTCCTTGAATATACAAATAGTAGAAAGAATATGAGATGCTCATATGATAAGTATCATGAAACTCATATTTGGAATACTGTATATTCTAAACAGTTCCTACTCGATTCAGCCGCCGCTAAGAAGGGTATAGGCCGCTCGAGTTTGAGACTAGTATCTACGATGTGAGTACCATATTTAATTGGTAGGGGACATTGTGATGTCTGAGCATGCAGATAGGTGCTCCTGGTAGAGTGCAATGAACAACCCTCCATAAAGGACTTTCCAAGTGGTTCTCACTTATCAAGTGGAAACGTCCTAGTTCATGGTTGTACACCATTAGTCCTTATGACACGGGAAAACATTGAGACTCTATATGCTAGCATTGCACTTTGACTTGTTTACCGACTCTCATGGGGTCATCAGGTGGCAAGGTTGGGTGTTTTGTCGAAACATATAGGAGTCGATGCATTGTATTCGGGGATTCACCGCTTACCTTCGGGTATGGATATCCTATGTGAACACATGTATATGTAGTATGAAATCTCTTATCCGAGTATGGTGGTAATTATGAAAGAGGTTTCATAGATTACACCATCGATGAAACTACGACATGACACATAGTATCGATTCATTGACAACTCTCGATATACCAATGGTTGTCGAATTGGTCGGGATATATGAGTTGAAGGGGCCGTACTGTACGCTAACCATAATTGAATGATTCTTGCAGACACTATCATTTGATACCTAGGGAATCATGTAAGCGATGCTAGTAGGCGTTTAACATGATTGGTTGGGTACTATCAGACTTGAGTTCTGACGTTCTTATTATCAAGGAGTTGATAAGTAAGAATGGAGCAATTGTGGTATGATCGTATAAGGACATGTTTAGTCCGAATCACATGTAGATGTGAACCCACGGCTAGTTGTATCATTGAACCATTGAGGGTCACACAAGTGCTAACTTTTTAGATCCCGTTGAGAAGTAAAATAGTTCAATGTGTTGAACGGCTTATAAAGGAGTTTATAAGCGTAAGGAAAAATAGAAGTATGACTTCTATAATGAGAATGTAACTTTTAATTTGAGGAAATGTTCCTAAATTAAAAGTTGGCCAAACAAATAATGTATTTGAAAATTGTGAATTTCATAAACATTATTATGGACTAAATTAAAATAATTCAAGTGTTGAATTAATTAAACACTAGTGGGCCTAGTAGAGTCCAAATAATTAAATTAATTCAAGTGTTGAATTAATTAAACAACATTGGGCCTTGTAGGAGCCCAATTAGAAATAATTATTAAACTAGCGGGCTTGAGTAAAATAAAGTAAAGTTTAAATGGACTCAAATGAGTTTGAGACATTTAAATAAAATTCCATGGGCCTTGTAATTGTTACAAGCCCAAGTCAAAAGGCATGCAAGGGAGATGAAAGGTAGGGAGACAACTTTTTTCAATGTCCAAGGCATGGCATGCTTTTGGGACAACACAACACCTTTTTCAAACACCAAGAAAAGTCTCCCCCTCACTCCACACTCCTCATGGCCGAAATTTTGAAGTTGTTTTCTCCTCTATTTTTGCTTCTTCACTTGTTGATGAAAGCACACACTTCTCAAAGAAAAATGCCTTAATTTTCTAGTGCAGAATTAGGGTGGATCTACCTTGTTAGTGGTGGACCTAATTTGAAGAAAGAAGTCAAAAAGAAAGGTGAAGCTTGTAGATTGTCATCCTTGAAGAGCTTAGTTGTTTATCAACTAAGTTGGATCCATTACATCAATCTCAAGAGATTGATAGGTAAAAATCTCTAACACCCTATGTATGACATTTTGTGTTTTGTATTTGCTACACACTATAGGCTTAGGGTGCTCGGTTTTGTTTTCTTGTTGAAAAACAAATTTTTTGAAACTTCCGTTGCGCATTAGGGCACCTTAATCGATCCCCTTTCAAGTGGTATCATGAGCTAAGGATACTATTTAGTGTAGCATTTACATAATATTGTATTGATGTCGATTTCTAACCGCATGAGAAGAATTTTGGCAACAAAATCAAGGCCAAGTTTTGGGGATTTTGGGGCACCATGTTGCTGCCCATTTTGGCAGCTCGGGCTGCCCTTGCTGCCCGTTTCGGGCAGCAAGGGCAGCCCGAGGGGCAGCCCGAACAGCCCCTTGATTTTAAATAATAATAAAAAAAATTGTAGACGACTAGGGTTTTCAAAGTGTTGGATTATCAAACTGTCATGGGCCTTGAAGTTGTTGGGCCATGAGATGGCTAACATATTTGTGAAATTTAAATGGGCCAAAATGTTTTTGGTGAAAAATGATTTTTTTGGCCCTTAAGTTTAAATTTACAAAAGTTGCACATATTATCTCATGAAATAAATAATTGAAGTTGGACTTTAATTATTTATAGTAAATGGTGATTTACAAGAAATTCGGTTATAAATAAATTAATTAGAACGTATACAAAGGTGTTTGTATACTTCGTTAATTTAGTTTATAATCGTGGCGGTTAGTGATTGGATAAAGATATATAATAATGAATCAATTAATTATTGTGATAATTAATTGATGGTGCATGAAGGATGATCAAAAGCCAAAGCCCAATTTACTAGGTGTATGCTAGGATATTTTGTGTGGAATGATTGTAATAATTATAAAATTTAAAGTGGGCTTGGTTTATGGCCCGTTCCCGCCCCATGAGATGTATCCATAATTGCCATGGATATTTATTTGTAAATATTAGAATAGTGGAATATCAAGATTGGATGATGGTGGCCTTGATGATTATGAAGATCGAAGACATGTAAATATTGGAAGCTTATGTAATAGTTGCTTGCATCCCTTGCATTTCCCTAGGATTGGACCTAGGCCCTTGCTTAGCTCACACGGGCCATTAGTATTGGGGCGATTGATCATCCTTGTTTTGTTTACTGTTTATAATATATGCATGATATGTTATAAATAATGAGTATGTGCGTTATTATTATGATAATAACAAAGTTGCATGAATCCGGCAAACGTACGATCAAACATGGCGAGCTTTTAAATAAAATTAATGATGAGACCTTTCAAAATTAAAAACCCTCATTTTGAATAACATTCAAAATTAATATCAAGCCCGAAAAGGGGAATTATGAAGTTGTTTATAATTTCCATGTCTTCCATCGACAATGGGTGCATGATAAACGCTACCCGTGATCGGGGCTCGGCTCATATTATTGGGGGAGCCCTGGGTGCCGGAAAGCTGTGACATCTATTGACATGGTGATGTGAACTACGTGGAACTCCCATGATTTTGGCTCATATTATTGAGGGAACTCATGGCGACCGTCCATTAAGGTTCAACATCGATGGGTAAGGCTTGACATGTAAAGATGAACGACGTCATATTATTGAGTCCTAATCAAACGTGAGACAAAAGCTTACGTAGAGGGTTGCATGGAGATGCAATTGGAAACTACCTTTTAGGAATTGTGATTGGCTGATACTATTCGGGATCATAATTCGCTAATTGGACCTTGCATACCTACTGAGGAAAGGAGTTTCCCGTTTTCACTAGAGGGTAGTGAAATATGTCAAAACAGTGGGAGTAAAAAATTTATGAAGTAAAAGTCCATACTTCATATCTTACTAAATATTTTAATATAGTCATTAACATTTATCTGTTTTACTTTTTAATACTTTTTGACAACGTCTTCGATTCGCAATTCGCTATTTGTAATACTCGACAAACACCTATTAACCGGACCTAATTACCTCAATTGGCTAAGAAATTTGAAAATCGTCTTGAATTCGGAAAGGATAGCGTATACACTTACTGAGTCGCCCCATGTTGAGGCTCCGAATGACTGCACTCCCGAGGAATTGCAGACTTACAAGGAATGGTGTGACCATGACTTGAAAGCCAAGTGTTATATGCTGGCTTCTATGAAAGATGAGAAGTCGATTCTTTACGTGGGCTCTTCATCTTGTACGAAGACTGGTCCACCTGAGAAGGAAAAGAAGCGTTCCTTCCAACGTCCCAAGAAGAACGTGCCCTTGAAGAGGCAAGCTCCGAATCCCGTCGTGGCAGCCACACCAGTAAAGGCTGACAAGACTACTGATATTTTTCATCACTGCAAAAGGCCTGGACATTGTAGGCGTAACTACAGAGAATATCTTGCCCAGAAGAGTTCTGGAAACGGTATGTTCTATATTGAAGTAAACATTTCAATTAACTCTACTTCCTGGATATTGGATACCGGCTGTGGTTCACATCTCTGTAATGATTTACAGATGATGAGAAGAAGTAGGAGACTTAGGGAAGGTGAGACCTTCTTAAGGTTGGGCAATAGAGCAAGAGTTGCTGCCAAGGCCGTGGGAAATGTTTAATTATTGTTGAACAATGATTTTAAGTGGATTTTAAGAGATGTTTTGTTTGTACATGATTTGGTGAAAAACATTGTTTCCATTTCTATGCTTGATAAAAATGGATATTCTTGTTTATTTAGCAAAGGTGTTTGCAACATTTACAAGAATGAATGTTTAATTTGTACTGAAGAACTTGAAAACGATCTCCATAACTTAAAATTGATAGATATTCCACTAAACAATGTCCAAGCAATAACAACAACAAACAAGCGAAAGCAAGATACTCCTAATACGACACAATTATGGCATGCTCGATTAGGACATATTTCCCTAAGAAGGATGAACAATCTAGTGGGAGTAGGCATGTTTGATATGTCTGATATTATCCTGTCTAAAAGGAAAGATGACCAAAATTCACTTTAAGGGCCATGTGGAGCGAGCCAAAGGGTTATTGGATTTGATCCATACCGATGTGTGCGGTCCGCTTAGCATCACCACTAAGCATGGACATGCCTACTTCATCACTTTTACCGATGACTTTTCAAGGTATGAGTATGTGTATTTGATGAAATACAAGTCTGAAGCCTTTGAAAGATTCAAAGAATTCAGAAGTGAAGTAGAGAAACAGTTGGGACGAAGCATCAAGACACTTCGATCGGATCGAGGTGGTGAGTACTTGAGTGCCGGGTTCCAAGAGTATCTTAGGGAGAATGAGATTCTCTCGCAGTGGACTCCGCCCGCTACACCACAGTTGAATGGTGTTTAGGAGCATCGTAACCGGACTTTGATGGACATGGTTCGGTCTATGATGGGGTTCACGGAGTTGCCGCCATCCTTTTGGGGATATGCGCTTGAGACAGCTGCACTGTTGTTGAACAATGTCCATTCAAAGGCAGTTGATAAGACACCATATGAGATATGGATGGGTAAGCCACCCAAATATTCTTATCTTAGAATATGGGGGTGCCCTGCTTATGTGAAGCAGGTAGTCGGAGATAAATTGATAGTCGATCCATTTTATGTTACTTTGTGAGATATCCAAGGAATTTTGTTGGATATTATTTCTATCATCCCCAAAAAACAAAGGTGTTTGTTTCTAGGAATGCAACCTTTTTGGAAAAGGAATTTCTATTGGATAGAAAAGGGGAGATGATAGAACTCGAAGAGGTTCGAGAAACACCCACAATTATAGAACCCACACCCGAAGAGCCAAGAGAGGAGATACAAGCTCCTAGAAGATCCGAGAGAGTCTCGAGACCACCTATGAGGTATGGTCTGCTTCTTGAAGAGGGCCATGATGAGCCTAACCATGGATGTGATCCAAGGACTTTCAAGGAAGCATTATCTGATGCCGATTCATGCAAGTGTCTTGAAGCAATGGAATCTGAGATGAATTCCATGCATTTGAACCAAGTATGGAATCTCGTGGATCCACCTGAGCGAATTGTTCTCATAGGGTGTAAATGGATTTACAAGAGGAAATTTGGGGCGGATGGGAAGGTATTGACCTTCAAGACGCGATTGGTAGCAAAAGGATATACTCAAAGACAAGGAGTTGACTTTGAGGAAACCTTTTTTCCAGTTGCAATGTTCAAGTCCATTTGGATATTGCTAGCCATAGCTGCATGGTATGACTATGAGATATGGCAGATGGATGTCAAGACAGCCTTTCTTAATGGGGATATTAAGGAAGAGATTTACATGTCTCAACCTGAAGGGTTTACATCTATCGAAAGTGAGCATATGGTATGCAAACTTCAAAGATCTATTTATGGTCTAAAGTAGGCATCTAGGAGTTGGAACCTTAGATTCGATAGTACAATCAAAGAGTTTGGTTTTTGTTGAAAACCAGACTCTAAATTCTGGAGTTTGACAAACTGATCAACCAACTAATACCCGCGATTATATTCAGCAACTGGACTTAACAACTGAAATCAGCTGATCTAATAAATAAAACTGATCAGTTGATATATTCAGCCGTATGCTTTTAAGCTAAGCATCCTTCAACTGAACATGTCTCGGAAAAAAACATTCAACCGACAAAGAGACATAGAAGACTGCAACTGAATATGAAACGCCGCACTTCAATCAATACAGCTTAGAACAACGCATTTCGGCTAAAGCAGTTAAGACGCCGCATTACAATAAATGAAGCAAACAATAATGAAGTGGCAATCAACGGATACAAAGATTCAAATATATCTCAAGTTAATGTTGGAAGGGAAGCTTATAAATATGACAGAAGAACAGCTAAAGAAAGAAGAAGATCATTCCATTCAAAGCTTGCTGTTATTCTGCCAAAATCTTAGCTCATTCTTACTTGATTTATTCGTAGCAGTCAATGCTACAATTTGAGCTCACTGGCACTTTGTAATAATCGTTAAATTCGAGAGTGCTAAGATCAGTTACGTACTGAGAACATTTTGTAATACTAAGAGTTTTAGCTTTTGGCAGTGATAAGTCCAAACTGAAGTGGGTCAGTACAAATCTTGTATTCGATCAAAGTCTTTTAGTGAAAATCCTATCCTTGAGATAGAAGGGGTGACGTAGGAGTAATTGAAATCTCCGAATATCCAGAAACAATTCTTGTGCATTTTATTTTTGTATCCTATCTTTCAGTCAGTTGCTTTCCGCAACTACTTTACTTTAACTGATTGTCATTGACCAACAAGATTCCGAGAATCAGTTTGTCACCAAACTGAACTCAAAATTCGAAAAGATCAATTTTAATTGTGAGTGTTTATTCAACTCCCCCTTCTAAACACTCTTGATACGTTAATCGATCCTATCAAGTGGTATCAGAGCAGTTGAATCTTGTTCTTGAATACTTTTGATCTATAAACTTGTTAGCATGACTTCATTCAACAAAATTCCTATGTTCTCCAGAGAAGAATTTGATGATTGAAAAATCAGAACAAACTTGTCCTCTATGTTCCACTGGCCCTGTCTCAAGTTGGCGAACTCGGCCCCTTTGTCTTTTCGATACGACACTGGAAAGAAACGTTGATAAAATTCATCTTTAAAGACTTTTCAAGTAATATCAATACCTCGATGTTCTAAGGCTCGTTTCGCCGTTAGCCACCAACTCTTGGCCACTTCTTGCAATTGATGCCCAATCAGCTTCACTCTACGTTCATCTGTATAGGCAAGTGATTCAAATAACATCTCTATATCATCCAACCAACTTTCGCAATCCACTGCATTTTCTGTGCCCTTCAAGGTAGGTGGATGGAATGATTGAAATCTCTTCAACAAAGTCTCCATCGGTGTCGCAGTAACGTCCATCTGAGTACCTGACGTACTACCCTGTTCCGGCACTTGACCTGCAGCTGGTTGTGGTATTCTTCTAGGCGGCATATCTGATTATCCAATGGATGAGTACACAGTCTATACAATCTGTCTCAGCCCTTCTCAGATCATATACCTCTGATCCAGAATCGGTTCTGATTCAGTCTTGACAATTTTATGCTGTAAATCAACTCAGATACAATACAACATATTATAGGGAAAGCATTAAATCATGCTAGCACATCAAAAGCAAGGAAGAAGACTCGATCTACCCCGCTCATTCTATTCTATCTCAGTCTACAGAACCTACTGCTTTGATACCACCTGTTGTGGGGACCCGGGCTCTAACTCAATTCTTTTCGGGATTAATTGGATCTTTATTCAAAATGTAAGTCAAATTTTCTCTTTTTAATATTAATTCAAATGTAAATACTACGCATAATATCTTTCTTTATTTAATTACAACACATATAATATACATGTCATGTTTTACTACAAACACATCACTAATGTTTAATACAAACCATAAACTACGAGTAGTATAAATCTAGTACAATATCACTAGTGATCTTCTGCGCCCGTAGTCACCATGCTATGTCCATCTCATCTCTGCCGTGACCCAGATCCTGCCCCACCTGTTGTTATGCACACATAGAGACATAACAACAGCCGAAAACTCCGGTGAGAACAAATTCCAGTATAAAACATGTATACATGCTGATACGAAATCATAAATCATGCATGAAAGCAATAACAATGGCTCCATAGTCTATGAAATCGATCTATCTAAACATGCAATTCAAATCAAATCATGTCTTGACTCGAATCGACTCTACTCTAGGGATCCCGGAGTGAATAAGACGTCACTGTCTGTCACCTACCCTCCCAATCGGGGTAACTGTACGTCTTATTCCTAAAGTTCGGTCATGTCTGTATCGAATGTCTACAATCTGAGTGAATCTGATCCGAAGCGTCGATACCACCGAACATCTAGTTTGGCAAGTCTGCCAATGACTCTCCTATCTCAAAGGCTTGAATATAAATCTATAAACAAGACAACATCATATCAAGAGATTTGAATATAAATCTATAAACAAATCAAATTCATACCAAAAGATAAACAACAATTCTAGTATGTGATTTGGTTGGGAAACTCAAATTGAATCTCATTTGAGTTTTGTATTCCCCAAACAAAACATGAATTATACCTTCTTGTCGTTCGTAGCAGTCGAAGTCTCGTATTCTCGATATCGAATCTGTCAAACCAAATCTGAAATGACATATATACAATGCACCATATCAAATTCTAACTCAAAAGGATACACATATGGAGCAATATTCAATCTCGGTAAGTTTTGGCGGCATAACGGCGTAGTTTCTCGGTACCGGTCAACTCAAACTTCAATAATCAGTAACCATAACTCATAATCCTCATCATAAACACATGATAGTACTCAAAATCTGCATATCTTAACACTAAGCATGCTGGAAATAGTAACAATAGCATACAATGTCCGTTCTTCGATCCGGTTACGAATATACGTTGCTAAAATCTCAAGAACATAGTATGGAGCTCAATTCATCATTCTCCCAACACATATATATCAAAACATGTTGAAAGTGAACAATACTTACATCCTTTTGTAGCTTTTGATGCCAGGAGCATAAATCTATGTTTGGATTGAAATTTGGTTGGTTGGATGTTGCACAATCTAATTTCTAAGACATGATGAATACTTGAGCTTTCATGGAGTTCCTCTCGATTCTCATTCTGTTGAGGAAGAGTGAAGGAAAGACAACAGACCTTATATGCATGTCCAAGGACACATGCTTTATTCTTCAATCAACACGTATGACCGCGGGTGCGATAGTTCATGAACCCGCGGCTGCGCTCAAGCTTCGGCAGTCAATCCAACTTTGCATAAACATCGACCGCGGGTGCGGTGACATCAACGCGGGCGCGGTTACGTTTGAACCGCGGGTGCGGTGTCATTTCTGTAAATAATTTCCAACTCTCTGTCCATCAACCGCGGGTGCACTCTTTCTTGGACCGCGGGTGCGGTGATCCTACTGTAAAAATGGCCATCTTTCTGTCCATGCACCGCGGGTGCGGTATCAAAAGGGGCGCGGGTGCGGTCTTCTTCTTCAAGCAACACTTCATCTTTTCATTCAGCGCCTCTCATTACATGTCATGCATACTCATATCTTCTGAATATCACATCAATGAAGACTAATAAATCTCAAGCCTTACACAACTGAAGATAAAAGAAAAGCAAATCTTGATAATGTGGCTAAAGACATTCTGTACAAAACACTGGACAAAGTAACCTTCAGCAAAATAAAGATGTGTAAGACAGCCAAAAAAATTTGGGAAAAGCTGATCCAGCTGTGTGAAGGAAATGATCAAACCAAAGAAAATAAACTTTCTGTTGCTGTTCAAAAGTTTGATAACATTAAAATGAAAGCATGAGAATCAATGCACGAGTATGATGTAAGAGTAAGCAGTATCATCAATGAGTTAAATGTACTTGGAAAAGTGTATACCAACAAAGAGATTGCACTGAAGGTAATGAGAGATCTTCCCAAGGAATGGGATGTCAAGACCATGGCAATGAGGGAGTCCAAAGATCTGAACCAGATTGAACTTCATGATCTATTTGTTAATTTAAAGGCTTATGAATTTGAGCTGCAGACCAAAGAAGGAGAACCATCTACCCCTGCAGCCACAACTGCTCTAGCTACTGTCAAAACATAACCAATCAATTCAGTCGATGTGGGGACCCGGGCTCTAAATCAATTCTTTTTGGGATTAATTGTATATTTGCTAGAAAATGTGGGTCAAAATTTTGCTTTTAACATTAAATCAAATGTATATAAATCAAGCACAATAACTTTCTCTCTTTTATTTCGACAAACATAAATACATGTCTTGTTTCATTTCAAAGGTATACAAACTAGTGTTCAATACTAACTACACACCACACGTAGTACATGTCTAGTAAGAAACCACTAGTAGTCTTCTTCTATGCCCGTAATCTCCACGCTATCTCGATCTCTCATCTCTGTCACAACCCAGATCCTGTCCCACCTGTCGTTATGCACACATACAGACATAACAACAGCCGGAAACTCCGGTGAGAACAAATCCCAGTATAAAACATGTATACATGCATATACACAATATAAATCATAAACATACTATCATGGATGTAATCAACAACAATACATCTTATAGACTATAAAACATAATCAGAATAATTCAAGCAATGTAATTCAAACTCATATCTTTGACTCAATTCATATCTAATTCTAGGGATCCCGGTGTGAATAAGATGTAACAGATATCCCACCTACTCTCCCAATCAGGGTGGCGTTACATCTTATTCCTAAACTTCGGTCCTGTCTGTATCGAATTCTACAATCGGAGTGAATCTTCCCCTATGCTTCGATATCAAAGAACGTTTAGAAAATTGGCGTATCTACCAATGACTCTCCTATCTCAGTACATATATATAAATCAATATAAAGTACAAAAATAACAAGTATGTGATTTTGGGAAACTCAAATCGAATCTCATTTGAGTTGTATCTTCCCGAATTCACATGAATTATACCTTCTTGTCGTACAATCTTTGTCGAGATCGAAGTCTATATCTGTCAAAGCTTGTCTATATCAATCTGAAATGGCGATGTTGAGATGTCCAATATCAATCCACAACCCAATTCAACATATGTATGAATCAATAATCAATCTTGATACATTTCGACGACATAACGGCGTAATTTCTCGATACCGATCAACTCCACCAACAATAATCAATATCATCAAGTCATATCCATCATAATCTATACATCATAAGCTCAAAATCTGCATAATCTCATACACATATATGCTAGAAAATCATAGTACTCGCATACGATATCATTTCTTCGATCCGGTTTCGAATATACGTTCACAATAATCACAAGGACACATAATCTCAATCATATCAAAATTTCCCCAATATGTAAACTTCAAAACATGCTGAAAAGTAATAAAATGTATACCCTTTCAAAGTCCTTGATGAGAGAACCAAGAATCTTATCTCGGATCGAAATTCGGATATGTAAATCTTTTACAACTCAAAGTCTATTATGAAGATACCTTGAGGGAATTCATAAGCTTGCTCTCGGTTCTCAGCTGCTAGAATGAAGAATTGCAGGAGGAAAGATACACATATACCTCACATGCCATGTGTCAACATAATACTTCAAGGTGGATTTCTTGCACAGAGCACCGCGGGTGCGGTAGCTTTTCACCGCGGGTGCACTTAGCTCTCGGCAGCCCCATCAAAAAATCAGGAACAGCGACCGCGAGTGCGCTCATTCTTGGACCGCGGGTGCGGTAACCCTACTGTAGCAGCACCGCGGGTGCGCTCTGTCTGGCACCGCGGTTGCGGTGTCCATACTGTAAAAATAGCCAACTCTCTGTCCATCAACCGCGGGTGCGGTATAAGACTAAGCGCGAGTGCGGTCTCTCTTTATCAATATATTCAAGTTTTGCAACGTCGTTTCTCCCCGTCTGTTCTTGCATTCCTTATTCATACTATATATCAATTCAAACATATCAACAAGAATCTCGGGCATTACAGTCGAGAAATCTGCTGATCAGTTGAGCAGTGATGCTATGTCATTGTTCATCAAAAAATTTGGAAGGTTCATGAGAAAGAATCAAGGAAACTTCCAGAAGCCATACCAAAGAAACAGCTCCAAAGATGAATCAAATGCCTGCTACAACTGTGGAAAATCAGGTCACTTTATTGCTGATTGTCCTAAACCCAAGAAGGATAGTCAAGGCTCAACTGATAGAAGAAAGAAATCATATGAGCACAAAAGAAGACCCAAGGAAGATAAGAAGTCCTTCAGAAAGAAACATGAGGTACTCTTAGCTGAAGAAAACAAATCTAAATGGGCAGAAAATGACAGTGAAGAGTCAGAACCAGAAAGCTCATGCAGTTCTAGTGATGATGAGGAAGTCAAGTGCTTGATGGCTAATGATGCAGAAGAAGAATCATCTAGCCAACAGGTATTTGATTTCAGCTCAAGTGATTTCACACGAGAAGAACTCATTCTAACACTACATGACATGGTAAATGAGTATCAAAAGCTTGCATCATTATTTTAAAAAATCAAAGCAAAGTAAATTGATCCCACAGACAATAAAACCAAAATTGATGAATTAGTTGATGGGTTGAGTCTAAAAAGGGAAATTGCTGAGTTAAAAATAGAAAGAGACAAAAATCAGTCATTAATCCAGAAGTTGATTCTTGAAAACTCAAAACAGACTGAGCTCATTCAGTCTTGGAACAAGTCATCTACTGCACTGAATGAGATGCAGAATTCACAAAAATCATTTTCTGATAAAACTGGTTTAGGGTTCAACACTCAAGGAGAAATGTTTCCAAATGATACTCAACCAAAGCTAAAAACAGACAAAGGGAAATACATTCACTTTGTCAAAACAGCAGAGGTACAAGAACAAATTGAGCCAAGTAAACTGATTGAGCAACCTACTGAGAATATGACAAGGCTAGAAGATATGAGATTGGTTATAGTAAAAAATTCTCAACTGATTCACAAAGTCAGTCATCAAAGAGGTTTCACAAGAACTATTCGAATAGCTACTTCAATTACTATAACTGCAAGCTAGTTCAGAAGAGATATAGACTGAACAATCAGTTGAATAAAGCTAAAACACATATTGTATCATCTGTACACTACACACCAAGCACACAAAAGCCGAGAAAAACCATTTGGAATACAGCTACTAGAAAGTCTGTTAGACTAATCCAAGTGTGGGTTCCTAAGGGACTAATCAGTTCAGGACCCAAATAGATATGGGTACCAAGTTATATTATGTGTGTGATTGCAGGTAACAGGTAAAAACAAGAACTCAATATGCTATTTGGACAGTGGATGTTCGCGACATATGACAGGAGATGCAAGTGCGTTATCTCAACTGATCAAATACAGTGGTCCAAACATCAGTTTCGGGGACAATTCCAAAGGTAGAACTATGGGTAAGGGTAAGTTTATCCATGGTAACTTTACTTTTAAAGATGTTCTATTAGTAGAAAACCTGAAGTATAACTTAATCAACATTAGTCAATTATGCGACAGTGGATTCTCAGTACAGTTTGACAAAAATTCATGTTCAGTCAAAACTTCAACTATTAAAATCATACTAACTGGCAAACGTTGTGGAAACACATATAAATTCAGTTGGAATGATCAAACTTATGCACCGGTTTGTTTTATTGCTTCCAAATCATCTAAAAACTGGTTGTGGCATAAGAGACTAAATCATTTAAACTTTAAATCCATTGCCTATCTGAGTAAACATGAACTTTTAACTGGTTTGCCCAAAATAGACTTTTCAAAAGAAAAACTTTGCTCAGCATGTTAGTATGGTAAACAAGTACGATCCTCTTTTAAAAACAAGGGCTGTAAATCTTCATCCCGATACTTAGAACTGTTGCACATGGATCTCTTTGGTCCTATACCAGTCATGAGCTTAGGGGGAATGAAATACACCTTGGTAGTCGTAGATGATTTTTCAAGATTTACTTGAGTTATTTTTCTCAAATCTAAAGACCATAATGCTTCGCAACTAATAAAGCTCTTCAAAAGACTTTTAAATGAAAAATCAGTTGGAATTGATCGAATCAGATCTGATCGAGGAACTGAATTCCTCAATCAAACTCTTTCAAACTTCCTAGAAAATGCAGGAATTAAGCATGAGCTCTCAACAGCCAGAACTCCTCAGCAAAATGGTGTAGCTGAGAGAAGAAATCGGACCCTTAAAGAAGCTGCTAGAACGATGCTTGCTGATTCTGGTATTTCTCAAAGATTTTGGGCAGAGGCAGTAAACACGGCGTGTTACACTCAGAACAGATCAATGATTAATAAAAATCATATGAAAACACCATATGAGATCTGGCATGGAGGAAAAAGTATAATTACTTATTTCAAAATATTCGGCTGCAGATGTTTCATTCTTGATAATGGTAAAAATTTTTTAAAAGCGTTTGATGCTAAATTTGCAGGAGGAATTTCTTTGATACTGATAAGTTAGTATAGCTTATAGAGTCTTCAACAAGAAAACCTTAAATGTTGAAGAATCTGCTCATGTTGATTTCGATGAAACTAAACTAACTGATAAGCCAACTGATCAAGTTGAGCTAGTTGATCGATTTACCGATATCAGTTTGGAAGATGATGACAAAAATGAAAGTCATGGCAACCAAAACATACTTCAAACACCTGAACCAGAAGTACTGGACCAATCAGATGTGCAGGAAGTCGTTGCTGATGATCAGTTGATAGAGCTTAATGATAACATTCAAATACCAGTTGACGAAGCACCAACTGAGACTGAAAACTGTGTTCAGTTACAAACTGAAGAAATTGCTGATACAACAAATACTGAGTACAGATGGAGAAAATCACATCCACCTGAACTGGTAATAGGAAATCCATTTGATCCAGTAAGAACTCGCAATCAAATGCTAAATTTATTTATTTATTCAGCTTTTGTTTCACAAATAGAACCGAAGAAAAGTGATGAAGCTCTGGCTGATCCTAACTGGGTAAATGTAATGCAAGAAGAGCTAAATCAGTTCACTTATAACAATGTCTGGAACTTAGTTCCAAGACCAATTTCAAAAACTATTATAGGTACAAAATGGGTATATAGAAATAAACTGGATGGTTCAGTTGTGCGCAATAAAGCAAGACTCGTAGCACAAGGATATAGGCAAGAGGAAGGAATTGATTACGATGAAACATATGCACCAGTTGCAAGACTGGAGGCAATCAGAATATTCCTTGCCTATGCTTCATTCAAGAACTTCAAAGTCTACCAAATGGATGTAAAAAGTACATTCCTAAATAGCCAGTTGCAAGAGGAAGTATATGTTGAACAACCTCTTGGTTTTGTCAATCACAACTTTCCTGATCATGTATATCATTTGAACAAAGCCTTATATGGTCTTAAACAAGCTCCCAGAGCTTGGTACGAAACTCTTTCAAAATTTCTAACTGATCATGATTTTTCTGTTGGATCAGTTGATAAGACCTTGTTCAAATTTGCCAAGAATGATCACATTTTATTAGTTCAAATTTATGTTGATGATATCATATTCGGGTCAACTAGTCCCAAATTATGCGAAAGTTTGCTAAGCTAATGCAGGATAAGTTTGAAATGAGTATGATGGGTGAACTGACATTCTTTCTTGGACTGCAAGTGAAGCAACTGGAGACTGGTATATTTATCAGTCAAACTAAATATACAAAGGAGATGCTGAAGAAATTTGGAATAGAATCATGTTCAGTTGCAAATACACCCATGAGCTCATCAAAAAAATTGGACACTGATCAAGGGGGAATATCAGTTGAGGCGACATTATATCGAGGTCTAGGTTCATTGTTGTACCTAACTGCCAGTCGTCCTGATATTGTATTTGCTGTCTGTATGTGTGCTAGATTTCAAGCAAATTCTAAGCACACATTTCTCAGCTGCTAAAAGAATTTTGAAATAGCTTAAGGGTACACAAAATGTTGGGTTATGGTATTCTAAAGACTCTACTTTCAATTTAGTTGGATATTCAGATGCAGATTATGCAGGATGTAAGCTTGATCGTAAAAGTACAAGTGGATCTTGTCAATTTCTAGGAGAGAGACTGATCTCTTGGTTCAACAAAAAGCAGACATCCATAGCTACCACAACAACTGAAGCAGAATACCTTGCTGCTGGTAGTTGTTGTGCACAACTGATTTGGATCCAGCAACAACTGAGAGATTATGGAGTAATTACAAATGAATCGCCCATATTTTGTGACAATACGAGCACAATTGCCATCACATATAATCCAGTTCTTCACTCAAGGACCAAGCATATAGATGTCAGGCACCAGTTCATTAGAGATCATGCTTTGAAGAAGGACATTAGACTGGAGTATATTTCAACTGAGCAACATGCAGCTGACATCTTCACCAAACCATTACCCGAGACTAAGTTTTCTTACTTTCGCAATATTCTTGGTTTAATTGACTTGTCTTAAAATTATTATTGATGCTGTTTTACTAATAAAATTCTTTGCAGAAAATAAGAACACAACAACAAATTTGAAATGATACTTTATTAAGAGTAAAATCGATTCCATCTTACAGAAGATAACTTAGAACCAACTGAATCTTTCCATTCTGTAATCCAATTATTCAACTCATAGATTCACATGCTAGAAAATGATTCAGTTGTAGAAATCTTCTCAATCACATGCCATTCCTTCCATAGCATTGCTTGTAACAGAAAATTGTCATCAACCAGGTCTGTAACATGCCTGACTTCAAAACGATCAATGTATTTTCTTGCTGTTGCTACTTGAGCACGAGAAGGAGCAGCACCACTACTACTTATCCTCTGCAAATCATTAATTTTGAACAATGTTGACATCACTTGCATCAAGATATATTCCTCCATTGTGTTCTTCAACTCTTCTAAATAAGGACTTAATTGTTCAGTAACTTGAATATGCGTACTGCTGCATGCATCAGAATTACTTGAATCCGACATATTGAACTGTTATTGTCTCACATTTTATCTCTCTCGTCTTGTTTATAGACAAATGACATTAAATGTTGAAGAAACCAAAGAGTCTCAAGTCAACCGAAGCGTTTTTCTCATTTACCCATGCTTCTTATTTATCAGTTGTTCATTATCAACTGATATGAGTTTGTCATTTATTACTTAATGCTTAACTGATTTCAGTTTATAGTAAACTTATATAAGTTAGTCTTTCATCAGTTCATCTGCTTAAGTTCGTAATTCATATATAACAACTGATGAAATTTATCATTTGCAGGAAAGAGAAAAACAAAATTAAGCTTATATAAATACTTCATTCAACCATAAACGTTTGCACGGATTACATCATCATATTTTTCTTGTACAACAATTATCCACATTTTCAACCAAGTGGATAAAGGTGCAGTAGATGTCTTGACAAAGCTCTGAGAAACAGCTATGCGCTTAAGGATTTTCAGTTCCTTTCGAAGCATTAGCTGATAGATATGACCATCCTTAAAGATGTCCACCCACACAGCTATGTTCAAGTGCTCCCGCACTCTTTTCAACTCTGCCACCAGTTCGGGAGTGGTAGCATCTCAAGTATTATACAGGAACTCAAGCTTCTGTAACTTTTCCCAGTAGTGAAGACTCTTATAGAAGACTTCATCTTCTATAACAGCCTTCCTGGTCTCCAGAGCAAACGGCGAAGCACTCGAGCTACTCGTATCTGCCAATCTTTTTGTCTTGAATATTTTCACCAATATGACTGAAACTAACCGTGTTACTTCTATTTATAGATGAAAATCATGGAAGCTGAAGGGCCGTCAACGTTTCAGCAAACGATAATCTTTCTGACCTTTAAATTTATTTTATATCGTCACTTTTATTATTCTATGCACCGATTAAGGGGGAATAATGGTTTCAAGAGGTTAACTAAGAAGACAAATGTTAGTAAACTCTCAAGTGAAAGGACACAGTCTTACAACTGATCGTTCAGTTGGGTATTTCACTAATCTTCTCATATAAGTTAACTAATTAACCATATTATATTCTAAATCAAGTGACGTGACTGTCTGCTATCTAATTATGAATCTTAATTTAAAAAAAACGTGGAAGCATTTGAACCGCTCACTTTTTGCACACACGCTTACAGCACACGTACACATATTTTTATTCAAATTTTTTCATGGACTGACACGTGTCCCGAATTTGAACAGTCACTTACAAATGTACTATGCCCTCTTCAATTCAGTTTTCTTTCTTACGAATACAATCAGTTCCTAAAAGCATACTAATTCCAGAGCTTATCTTTTACGAATTTCAGATCGTTTTATCTTTCGAAATGGCGAATCAAATCCCAACTCACGTGTTGAACGCTATGGCCATTGATTTTGACTCAGTTTTATCAGTTCTAGAAGCTGAAATTAAGAACGTCTTTCTGAAGATTGAATCTGCTGGTCTCAGGATGTTTTTGGGACAATCTTCGCAGGAGATATACCCCAAGGAAGTAAATGAATTCTATCTGAAGGGGTTTGTCACTACTGATGGAAGTATCTCTGTAACTGTCAATGATCAGCTGTTGATCCTATCTGAAGGGGCCTTCGGAGAAATTTTCTCTTTGCCAACTGATGGGTACGTCAGCTTCTCTGAAGTCAAAACATCTGACATTGAGGAAATGCAATCTTTACTGTCTGCTGATGGGCTTACTCTTGAAAAATTCCAAGTGATGACCATCATCATGGGAGAGAAGAAAGCTAACTGGAGGCATACTATTTTCAATATTCTGAAGAATATGCTTCAATCTACCAAACAATCAAGAGGCTTTGCTATTCCAATCAGTTATCTTCTGAAACTAAAGGGATTGGTAGCTTACAATGCTGGAAAATCATCAAAGTTCAAGGTATTCACTGCCAAGAACATCTTGCCGCCAAAGACCAAACTGGACATTTCTCCCAAACAGTTTTCGAAAACCAAACAGGAGGTTGGGACGCAACCACCTGCTCCAACACCAGTCAAGAAGGACAAAACTTTGGCCCAACTGAAGACTGCAAAACGAAAACTGATTATCAATGAATCAAATTCGGAGAAAACTCCTTCTCCTAAGCTTGTCAAGAGACCGAGGACGCAAAGAACTAAACCAATAACAGCGGAGGAATTCATTCCAACTGAGAGATTGACTCAATCACCTGCCCAACAGCCTATTCAGGCTATCCCTTTGCAGGTTGTTCCATCTGATGATTCAGTTACTGAAGAAAAGGCACCCACTAAAGTAAGAGCTCCCTTGACTCATGTAAATCGCCATACCATTTTGCCTCCGGCCAGATCTAAAGGCATTATATTAAGAGAACAAGTGGACACCACTCACTCTAGTTTGGATATTCCTCACATTCTCACTACTGAAAAAGGAAAGGGCACGCTAGTTGAAGAGCCAAGACCATCTAATGCCATTCAAACTTATATTGACCTTGTTTGGGAACAGGTTAATAATTTTGCAGCATCAAAACTTCAATCCTATGATGCCTGGACCGCCTACAGAACTCAAATTTTTTCTAAGCAGCTGAAAAAAAAATCCCAGCTGAACAAGTTTATCAAACTGGAAGCAATTGTCCTCAAGATGGTCAAAGCTGCCACAATTGTTCAGGCTTTGGAGAGGAAAATCTATTTTTTTGACCAAATTCGAGCTAAGAAGCTATCTCAACTGCTTGAGAAATTGAAGGAAAACTACATTCCCACCAATCCAACTGCTTATAATGATCGAGCTGTGATCACTCAGCTAGATACAGATCTTACTAGCTTGCAAGCTCAGATAAAAGTGTGGGAAATGGATCAGGAGTTAGTTCTTCCTGAGGAAGCCTCTACAGAAGAAGAAGAAGAACCCTCCTCTCAGCAGAAAGAGCCATCCTCAGAACAAACTATTGTTACAACTGAAGAAATAGTTCAGAATGTGCCACAATCATCTACTGTGGAACATCAGCTGTACTCTGAAGCCGAGTTGAATTTTATCAACATTGATGAAATTATTCAAGCAGTGGTGACAGAATCTGTTACTAATGAACCTTTATCAGTTGATCACTCCGCTGATCAAGCAGCTAAAGAGAATCCAATCTTAACTGACGAGCCAGTTAAGGCCGCAATTTCTGAACCAAATGATCCGAGAATGATGCCTACTCAATCACCAAATCAACAGATTGATGAAAATATGGAGGCATTGTTGATTTCTTTTGAAAAACTTCCAACTGATGAACCAACACGAATATCAGAGGACCATCAAATAGATGTATCAGTTCATGACCCTCTCACTGAAGATCTTATTCAGCAGGAAAGCCCAATTATTGATCAACATCAATCCTCATCTCCTCCAGTCCAAGTAACAGTAAATGAAACAGATGTTCTAGCACAGACTGTTTCTGAAACGATACTATCTGATAGGACCATGGTGGTCTTTGATCAAGTCTCACATGAACCAAGAACATCTGATCAGTCACCTCCTCTTCAATCCACAGAAATGGATCATGTCCTTAAAAAAGTCCAAAATATGCAGAACAATATGCAGCAGATGATTACTGAAATCAAGAAAATTCAATCCACACAATTGTCTCATACTGTCAAATTGGATTCTTCAATTGAATTTGATTCAGCAAAACTGAAAGTCATTCAAGCAAACATGGAGTCTCTTACCCGAACTGTGCTTGAGATGAAAAATAACAGAGGTTTGGCTGAGAGTCTCTCCATCACTCAAGACGTTATCAGAAAATGAGTTGAGCGATTGGAAACTTCTGTTTCTAATAAAATGTAATTACTGCGAACTCTTTTACAATCTGCTGTCTCAAGTATCTCCTCAGATGATAAAATTCTTTCCACTGACGTTCGAAGATTATCTGAGAAGATGGATTTGTTTGACAAAAAGGGGGAAGAAATCAAAGAGCATCTTGAGAAACAGCAGAAGAAACCATCTTGTTAAAAAGCAGTTAATCAGATTATTAGATTCAGCTGTTATTGAATCAAGACCTCTATCAGTTCAAAAAATTCAAATATTATTTAACCCACATAAAGTTCAGTATTCAGTTATTATTATTTGCTAAGTTTTGTCAAACACTATAAAGGGGAAAATTTTTGAAAACCAGACTCTAAATTCTGGAGTTTGACAAACTGATCAACCAACTGATACGCGCGATTATATTCAGCAACTGGACTTAACAACTGAAATCAGCTGATCTAATAAAGAAAACTGATCAGTTGGAAACCGATCAGTTGATATATTCTGCCGTATGCTTTTAAGCTAAGCATCCTTCAACTGAACATGTCTCGGAAAAGAACATTCAACCGACAAAGAGACATAGAAGACTGCAACTGAATATAAAACGCCACAGTAGTGCCCAAATTCAGTGCACGTTTAATCCATGCATTCATTTAATTATTAAATCATTTAATTAATTTTAAAAGAGTTTTAGCCATGCATAATTATGAAAATGCATTATTTTAAATTATCCATGTTTATTGTGATGCACGTTAAAATGTTTTTCGAGTTTCATGTTTCAGGCGATTATTCGAGACGGGATTGAGGAAAAGAGACCGGTGACGATTCTTGGCAATTTAAAATGTGATACTTTTATTTTAAGTTGAGGATGTGGCATTTTAAAGGACTTACTAAGTTGTTAGTATTTTAAAGCCTAAAATTTATTTATTTAGTGATTTAAGAGTTTGAAACTTTTAAAATTAGCTTCTTTCTTTTTTGTGCATTATTTTAATTGAGGGATTTTATTTAAAGTTTAAAGAGTGTTAGTATTTTAAATAGTTTTATTTAATATTTAATTAAGTGATTTTCATAATTTACTAATCAGACACACACACACTTTTACACACACTAATAACGCCTAAACACACACACATTCAGATTTCCACTTCTTTTATTTTTTTAAAGAGCAAAACCTAGGGTTCTAAGAGGAGAACAGCATCCGCCCCTTACCTTGTCAATTTTCAGCAAGTTTTGATCGATTTTATTGCAAGAAAATCGCGTCACGTTCGTCCCGGATCAACCTCGCTTCTATCTCCGCTTCGGTGTCGCCGTTTCGGTAAAGTTTATAATCAAAAGGCACGTATAATCTGTTCTTGATGCATCGATCATGTCATATTATGCGTGCGTTGTTATTTATGCGTAAAACCATGTGTACGATGTGTAGAAGTTCGAGCAATTGTGTTGGGATCACTTATGAAACCATTTTAGGGATCAAAAATCACGTTTTTACTGTTCTGGTTGAAACTGCGAGTTTTCAGTCGATATTTTGATAGAACTTTCAACTAGAGAATTGTTGAAATTTTCGATACCTTCGATTTGACAGCAAATTCGAAATATTTAAACAAAAATTGAGTGAGTTATGGCATTTTTCGTGGGACTGCACAAACTGCATTTTTCAGAAATTATGTTTTGATGTGTTCTTGAGATTTTATTGTTGCAGGCTTCGTTGGGGAATCGTCGGATGATCGTTGCTGCGTTTAGGTATGCTTAGTACGATGTTGGGAGTATTTTTGAGGTTTCGGTTCATGCCAATAGGCGCTCGATTTAATTAAAAGTCGTGGGTAACTTTTGATGTCAGTTACAATGTTTTGAATGGTATGTGTCGTAGGGTGAACATAGTCGCCTTGGGGATTTGTACGAATTTGGTTTGAGGTTATGGCGTGCTAGGATGAGCCTTGGAGTGTCGATTCATATTCCGCGCAATCGAGTCTAGAAAGTTAAGCGAAACATGTACAAAATTTTCGTAAGTTCGCGTTCACAGTAGGTACCTGGACCCTCACCCGGACCACCACACGGGGTCCGTTCCCTTGTTCCACCGAAGTGCCTTTTTTCCAGAGTCTACACAGACCCCCACACGGACCCTGACACGGGTCCGTGTCCATCTTCCCTTTCGAGCCTTCTCATCCGAGTCTACACGGACCCCTACATGGAGGTAGGCACGGGGTCCGTCTCCTTCACAACTTTGGGGAAAATTTCTATAGTATGCCTTGGGGGGGGGGGGGGGGGGGGGGGGGGGGGGGGGAGGGGGTTGATACATGGTTTTAGTTCAGTGATTTATGCAGTCGAGTCATGGGAATTTACAACGTAATAAGGAATTGAATGAGTTCTTATGTAAGCTTGAAATTATGTCTAAGTTACGCATATAAGCATGCAAATTAATGATTAGTAGGTGCAGCAACGCCCCCGATCGAAGTCCAACGAATCCCTCAACACCAAGTTAGTATGTTGACGTGCAAGAAAATATTTTAAGTTTTTGAGGTATGCTAATTTTCTTGTGACCAAATTATGAATGGGTTGGAAGTCGGTGAACGTGGCCGAGGAACCTCTCCACCCCGTTAAATTATGAACGGGTTAGATCGTGGTTGGAAAGCGTTAAATTATGAACGGGGACCAACCAGCCCGTTAAATTATGAACGGGGATCTCATGTATGTGGCAGTGGATACGTCCCTGTCAGCCCAGTACTGTGGTTTGTCTGATCAGGCGTTTATTATGTATGGGTCACTTGCTTTGAAACATCCTCTACGCAAAAATGAAGTCATGTATGTTTAAGTATGATCAAGTATGTAAGCATGTTTATGAAAGCTTTCAAGTTATGGCACGTCTATGTACGTATGCAAGATCAAGTTCATTTCAAATCCAATCTTCAAGTATGTATGTTCTATTTTAAAGTTGTATGTGATTTTATTATGTAGTACTTGCTATTTCAAGTTTATATGTGTTGAGTCTTTAGACTCACTAGACTTGATCGATGCAGGTGAGGATGTCTAAAATACTCTGATTTAAAATACTCTGATTTTTTTTATGTTTGGGACAAGTATTTTGTTAGCAAGTTTTATTGGTATTAGATGATTTCAAAGATATTTTTATGAGCGATGAGTTGACGACCGTATGGATGTTTATATTCAAGAAAATTTTTAATTTTTCCGCAAATTTTAAGTAATAAAGAATACGGTTCGTTAGAGTTGGTATCAGAGTGATGTTCCTGTAAAGGGTTATGCCTACTGCCAGTCGCAAGAAGCTCTCGAAGTCACATCTCAAGTCTGTAAGTTTTAATTTTTGCATTATGTATTTAGTAAGCATTGAATCATGAATTTAGCATATTCATGTTTTGAGTTTAGATTTTTGTGCATCCTATGTCATTGATATCATGTTCATTCATAGTGGGTTTACGTGTTGGGTAATTGATGGGACAGAATGCCTCCTAGACGTGTGGTTGACCGAGAAGCAAGGGAAGAGGATCGAGAGACCCGAAATGAGGAGAGAGCCAATCCTCCACCTCCACCGCCAGATATGCAAGCGCAGATGCTGGCAGGAATGACTCAGTTCTTCGCACAGTTTGCGAGGAATCAGGCTGCAGTTGGCGCGGGGGAGAGGCCTAGACCAGAAGCGGTGTATGAGAGGTTTCAGAGGATGAATCTTAAGGAGTTTTCGGGATCTACTGACCCGATGGTAGCAGAGGGATGGATTAAGTCCATCGAAGTGATCTTTGACTACATGGAGCTGCAGGATGCAGACAGAGTCCGTTGTGCCATATTCCTTTTAACAGGCGATGCCAGACGTTGGTGGGATAGTGCGTCGATGGAAGTTAATTTGCCGACGTTGTTCTGGAATGGATTCAAAGAAGTGTTCTTCGCCAAGTACTTCACTGAGGAAGTACGATCCCGGCTGACTAGGGAATTTATGGTGCTGCGACAAGGAGATAGCAGTGTTGCAGAGTTTGTTAGGAGGTTCGAGAGGGGATGTTACTTCGTGCCTCTCATTGCGAATGATGCCCGGGAAAAGCTGAGGCATTTTACAGATGGTTTGCGGCCGATCTTGCGCCGTGATGTGAGGGTAGCTGGCCCTACTACATACGCAGTTGCCGTTTCTAGGGCTTTGGCGGCAGAACAAGACCAGCGGGATATTGAGGCAGACAGGCAGGGCAAGAGGCCCTATCAGGCCCCACCGCAGTAGCAACAGCATCAGAGGCCTCAGTTCAAGAAACCTTACCAGGGGCAACCGGGAAAGAAACCCTATCAGGGACCGCCGAAGGCAAGGGTCCTATCCAGCAGCAGGGGGCACCTCAGAAGCCCGGTAACTTCCCAGTGTGTCAGAAATGCAATCGCCAGCATCCCGGTCAGTGCTTATGGGGATCTGGGAAATGTTTTAAATGTGGAGCTACGGATCATATGCTGAAAGAGTGACCGCAGTGGAAGCAGCCAACCCAGGGACGGGTATTCGCCATGCATGCATAGGAGGCGGACCCAGACACCACTTTACTGACTGGTAAACTTTTCAACCTAAGCTCAGTATTATTTTTCCTTGCATGTGGAAATTTTTTACTTGGGATTATTAGTGTGCTAGTAATATTTTGGGTGCCTTGGGATATTGAGTTCTATTATGCTTGAGGTATATGTTAGTAATTTTGGGATATAAGTTTGTGTTGTGCTAACGCATCTCTTAGGAAACATTTTCATAAAGAGATTAGCAACAACGGCACTGATAGATTCAGGAGCCACTCACTCCTTTATATCGGAGACGTTTGCTAATCATTTGGACCTCAAGTCCATTGGCCTAGACGTGAACTTTTCAGTGATAGTCCCATCAGGGGAAGAGCTGTTAGCTACCAGTGTGGTCAGAGATATCGATCTAGAACTGCATGGCCACCTAGTATATGCAGATTTAATCCTATTGCCGATTCCAGAATTTGACATCATATTGGGAATGGACTGGCTGACTAAGAACAGAGTTCTGATTGATTTTCAGAAGAGATCAGTGTTGGTCAGACCGCTGGGCATGAAGCAGTTCCTATTTGAGCCAGCTAGATGGAGGAGTTTCCCTCGCTTGATTTCGTGCATGCAGGTGAGGAGACTAATTTCTAAGGGGTGTCAGGCTTTCTTGGCTAGCATCATCGCAGCACCTGACATGCCTACTCTATCGCTATCAGATGTGCCAGTAGTCAGAGACTTCCCAGACGTCTTTCCTGACGACGTCACAGGCCTTCCTCCAGAGAGAGAGGTGGAGTTTGCAATCGATCTCATGCAAGGCACAGTGCCAATCTCTAAGGCACTGTACAGATTAGCTCCAGCTGAAATGTTAGAACTCAAGCAGCAGATCCAGGAGCTTCTCGACAAGGAATTCATCCGCCCCAATTTCTCACCGTGGGGCGCACCAGTACTTTTTGTGAAAAAGAAAGACGGGAGCATGAGACTGTGCATCGATTACCGTGAGCTGAACAAGGTAACGATCAAGAATAAGTACCCGTTGCCTAGAATCGAAGACTTGTTCGATCAATTGCAGGGAGCAACCGTGTTCTCTAAGATAGATCTTCGATCAGGGTACCATCAGCTGAAAGTGAAGGATGCAGATGTCCACAAGACAGCTTTCAGGACCAGATACGGGCATTACGAGTTCTTGGTGATGCCGTTCGGACTGACAAATGCTCTAGCTATTTTCATGGACCTCATGAACCGAGTATTTCAGCCCTACCTTGATCAGTTCGTCATCGTGTTTATTGACGACATTCTCATATACTCGAAGAGCCATGAGGAGCACGACCAACACTTAAGGAGTGTTTTACAGGTTTTGCAGAGTCGCAAGTTGTTTGCGAAGTTTAGTAAGTGCGAGTTTTGGCTGCAGAAAGTTGCATTTTTGGGGCATATAGTATCTAGCAGTGGAATCGAGGTGGATTCAGCGAAAGTAGCAGCTGTCAAGGAATGGGTTTAGCCGAAGAATGCATCAGAAATCCGCAGCTTTTTGGGTTTAGCTGGTTACTACCGTAAGTTTATTAAGGGATTTTCATCCATAGCAGTGCCACTCACTTCCCTGACCAAGAAGAATGCTAAGTTTGTGTGGAGTGAAGAATGTCAGAAGAGCTTTGATACTTTGAAGCAAGTTCTTATTTCGGCGTCATTGCTAGCCGTGCCGACAGGGCAGGGTGAATTTGTTCTTTACACCGATGCATCTAAGCTCGGGTTAGGCGCAATATTGATGTAGCAGGGTCGGGTCATAGCTTATGCTTCCAGGCAGTTGAAGGTGCACGAGAAGAATTACCCGACTCACCACCTGGAGTTAGCCGCCGTTGTCTTCGCACTGAAAATTTGGAGACACTACCTATACGGCGAGAAATGCCAGATTTTCACCGATCATAAGAGTCTCAAATATTTCTTCACGCATAAAGAGTTGAATATGAGACAGAGACGGTGGTTGGAACTGGTGAAAGATTACGACTGTGAAATTAGCTACCATCCGGGAAAGGCTAATGTTGTCGCAGACGCTTTGAGCAGAAAAGTGGCAGTTGTCGCTCAGTTGTCAGCTCTGAGACCGCTTCAGTCGAAGATTCAGAGATTTGGTCTAGAGATTTATCGTGAGTGCAGAGCCCCTAGACTGTCTAATCTGATAGTCAAATATGATTTGCTAGACCGTATTCGAGCAGGACAGTCTTCAAATGCGCAGCTACAGAAATGGAGACTGAAAGATGAAGCCAAGGGCAATGTTCTTTACACAGTGACAGACGGCATTGTGAGATACAGAGGTAGAATGTGGGTGCCTAGTGGTGAGTCGATCAGACAGGATATTTTGACAGAGGCACACACATCTCCGTTTTCTATCCATCCGGGAGGTACCAAGATGTATAAGGACCTCCAGATTTTGTATTGGTAGCCAGGGATGAAGAGAGACATCCGCCGATTTGTGTCAGAATGCCTCACTTGTCAGCAGGTGAAGGCAGAACATCAGAGGCCAGCGGGGTTGGTTAAGCCACTCCCCATCCCAGAGTGGAAATGGGAGAACATTACGATGGACTTCGTCGTTGGATTGCCTAGATCAGTCAGAGGTTTTAATGCCATTTGGGTTATAGTGGACCGACTCACTAAGTCAGCGCACTTCTTGCCAGTGAAGACGACTTTCTCCATGACGCAGCATGCGGAGCTTTATATCAGGGAGATCGTTCGATTGCATGGAATCCCAATTTCCATAGTGTCCGACAGGACCCGAGGTTCACATCGTCCTTCTGGAAGAGCTTGCATGCAGCTATGGAGATTTTGGAGGATTTGCTGAGAGCCTATATGATTGGTTTTCAGGGAACTTGGGAGTCTAAGCTACATCTAGTGGAGTTCACATACAACAACAGTTTCCAAGCATCCATTGGTATGGCTCCTTACGAGGCCTTATATGGAAGAAAGTGCAGATCACCAGTTCATTGGGACGAGGTCGGAGAAAGAGCGGAACTTTGACCAAAAATAGTTCAGGAGACTGCAGACGTGGCGGTCAAGATTCGTGATAGAATGAAGACCGCCCAGAGTCGTCAGAAGAGTTATGCTGATAAGAGGAGGAGAGATCTCGAATTTGCCGTTGGTGATCACGTATTCGTCAAGATAGCACCTATGAAATGTGTTATGAGATTTGGGAAGAGAGGCAAGCTGAGTCCGAGGTTTATTGGACCATTCGAGATTTTTGAAAGAGTTGGAACATTAGCTTATCGTGTTGCCCTTCGGCCTGGCCGGAGTACACAATGTGTTCCATGTCTCGATGCTGAGGAAATATCTGGCTAACCCTTCGCACATTCTGAGTTATGAGCCGTTGCAGCTGACTCCAGACTTGTCTTACGAGGAAAAACCGATTCAAATCCTAGAGAGACAGGAGCGCAGACTCCGGAACAAAGTGACTAAGCTAGTCAAAGTCCGGTGGCTAAATCAATCGGTGGAAGAGGCCACTTAGGAATCAGAAGCAGATATGAGACTTCGCTACCCGGAGTTGTTCGGTAAGACTTAATTTCGAGGACGAAATTTTTATTAGTAGGGGAGGAATTGTAGTGCCCAAATTCAGTGCACGTTTAATCCATGCATTCATTTAATTATTAAATCATTTAATTAATTTTAAAAGAGTTTTAGCCATGCATAATTATGAAAATGCATTATTTTAAATTATCCATGTTTTTTGTGATGCACGTTAAAATGTATTTCGAGTTTCATGTTTCAGGCGATTATTCGAGGCGGGATTGAGGAAAAGAGACCGGGGACGATTCTTGGCAATTTAAAATGTGATACTTTTTTTTTAAGTTGAGGATGGGGCATTTTAAAGGACTTACTAAGTTGTTAGTATTTTAAAGGCTAAAATTTATTTATTTAGTGATTTAAGAGTTTTAAACTTTTAAAATTAGCTTCTTTCTTTTTTGTGCATTATTTTAATTGAGGGATTTTATTTAAAGTTTAAAGAGTGTTAGTATTTTAAATAGTTTTATTTATTATTTAATTAAGTGATTTTCCTAATTTACTACTCACACACACACACACTTTTACATACACTAATAACGCCTAAACACACACACACATTCAGATTTCCACTTCTTTTATTTTTTTAAAGAGCAAAACCTAGGGTTCTAAGAGGAGAACAGCAGCCGCCCCTTCCCTTGTCAATTTTCAGCAAGTTTTGATCGATTTTATTGCAAAAAAAGTCGCGTCACGTTCGTCCCGGATCAACCTCGCTTCTATCTCCGCTTCGGTGTCGCCGTTTTGGTAAAGTTTATCATCAAAAGGAACGTATAATCTGTTCTTGATGCATCGATCATGTCATATTATGTGTGCGTTGTTATTTATGCGTAAAACCATGTGTACGATGTGTAGAAGTTCGAGCAATTGTGTTGGGATCACTTATGAAATCATTTTAGGGATCAAAAATCACGTTTTTACTGTTCTGGTTGAAACTGCGAGTTTTCAGTCGATATTTTGATAAATCTTTCAACTAAAAATTGTAGAACTTTTCGATATCTTCGATTTGACAGTAAATTCGAAATATTTGGACAAAAATTGAGTGAGTTATAGTGTTTTTCGTGGGACTGCTCAAACTGCATTTTTCAGAAATTATGTTTCGATGTGTTCTTGAGATTTTATTGTTGCAGGTTTCGTTGGGGAATCGTCGGATGATCGTTGCTGCGTTTAGGTATGCTTAGTACGATGTTGGGAGTATTTTTGAGGTTTCGGTTCATGGAAATAGGCGCTCGATTTAATTAAAAGTCGTGGGTAACTTTTGATGTCAATTACAATGTTTTGAATGGTATGTGTCGTATGTTGAACATAGTCGCCTTGGGGATTTGTACGAATTTTGTTTGAGGTTATGGCGTGCTAGGATGAGCCTTGGAGTGTCGATTCATATTCCGTGCAATCGAGTCTAGAAAGTTAAGCGAAACATGTACAAAATTTTCGTAAGTTCGCGTTCACAGTAGGTACCCGGACCCTCACCCGAACCCCCACACGGGGCCCGTTCCCTTGTTCCACCGAAGTGCCTTTTTTCCAGAGTCTACACAGACCCCCACACAGGGTCCGTGTCCACCTTCCCTTTCGAGCCTTCTCATCTGAGTCTACACGGACCCCTACACGGAGGTAGGCACGGGGTCCGTGTCCTTCACAACTTTGGGGAAAATTTCTATAGTATGCTTTGGGGGGGTTGATGGCATGGTTTTAGTTCAGTGATTTACGCAGTCGAGTCATGGAAATTTACAACGTCATAAAGAATTGAATGAGTTCTTATGTAAGATTGAAATTATGTCTAAGTTACGCAGATAAGCATGCCAATTAATGATTAGTAGGTGCAGCAACGCCCCCGATCGAAGTCCAACGAATCCCTGAACATCTAGTGAGTATGTTGACGTGCAAGAAAATATTTTAAGTTTTTGAGGTATGCTAATTGTCTTGTGACCAAATTATGAATGTGTTTGGAAGTCGGTGAATGTGGCCGAGGACCTCTCCACCCCGTTAAATTATGAACGGGTTAGATCATGGTTGGAAAGCGTTAAATTATGAACGGGGACCAACCAGCCCGTTAAATTATGAACGGGGATCTCATGTATGTGGCAGTGGATACGTCCCTGTCAGCCCAGTACTGTGGTTTGTCTGATCAGGCGTTTATTATGTATGGGTCACTTGCTTTGAAACATCCTCTATGCAAAAATGAAGTCATGTATGTTAAAGTATGATCAAGTATGTAAGCATGTTTATGAAAGCTTTCAAGTTATGGCACGTCTATGTACGTATGCAAGATCAAGTTCATTTCAAATCCAATCTTCAAGTATGTATGTTCTATTTTAAAGTTGCATGTGGTTTTATTATGTAGTACTTGCTATTTCCAGTTTATACGTGTTGAGTCTTTAGACTCACTAGACTTGATCGATGCAGGTGAGGATGTCTATGAGGAGACCGGAGGTGGCGACCAAGGGGCAGGCTTGGACTGAGCAACGCTACGAATAAATCAAGTAAGAGTGAGCTAAGATTTTGGCAGAATAACAGCAAGCTTTGAATGAAATAATCTTCCTTCCTTCTTCAACTTTTCTTCTGTCATATTTATAAGCTTCCCTTCCAACGGTAACTTGAGATATATTTGAATCTTTGTATCCGTTGATTGCCACTTCATTATTGTTTGCTTCATTTAATGTAATGCGGCTTCTTAACTGCTTTAACCGAAATGCATTGTTCTAAGCTGTATTGATTGAAGTGTGGCTGTAACGAACCGTATTCTTTACTACTTAAAATTTGCGGAAAAATTAAAAATTTTCTTGAATATAAACATCCATACGGTCGTCAACTCATCGCTCATAAAAATATCTTTTTAATCATCCAACACAAATAAAACTTGCTAACAAAATACTTGTCCCAAACATCAAAAAAATCAGAGTATTTTAAACTTGTATAAAAATGTTAAAATACCATGGGCGGTCCTCGGGTCTAGTACAAATCTTGTATTCGATCAAAGTCTTTTAGTGGAAATCCTATCCTTGAGATAGGAGGGGTGACGTAGGAGTAATTGAAATCTCCGAACATCCAGAAACAATCCTTGTGTATTTTATTTTTGTATTCTATCTTTCAGTCAGTTATTTTCCGCAACTACTTTAGTTTAACTGATTGTCATTGACCAACAAGATTCCGAGAATCAGTTTGTCACCAAAATGAACTCAAAATTCGAAAAGATCAGTTTTAATTGTGAGTGTCTATTCAATCCCCCCCTTTTAAACACTCTTGATACGTTAATCCATCCTATCAATTTTATTAAGAATCCTAAGAAACCCTGTGTGTATAAGAAGGTCAGTAGGAGTGCTGTGACATTCCTGGTGCTTTAAGTTGATGACATTCTACTCATTGGGAATGATGTAGGAATGTTGCAATCAACTAAAATATGGTTAGCGAGTAAGTTCTCGATACAAGACTTGGGTGAAGCATCTTTTGTATTGAGAATACAGATCTATAGAGATAGATCGAGAAGATTGCTTGGTCTCACCTAGTTCACATACATTGATACCATCGTGAAGTGGTTCTCGATGGATGAGTCCAAGAGAGGACATCTACCAATGTGTCATGGCATGTCCCTATCCAAGTCTATGTCTCCCAAGACTGATGCAGAGATAGCGGCGATGACACGCATTCCATATGCATCTGCGATGGGTAGCATCATGTATGGGATGATATCTACACGTCCTGACGTGGCTTTCGCACTAAGTGTAGTGAGTAGATATCAATCGAACCCTGGTCTTCCACATTGGAAAGCTGTGAAAGACATCCTCAAGTATTTAGAAGGACCAATAAGTTGTTCTTGGTCTATGGGGGTGGAGAACTGAAATTGGAAGGCTATACCGACTCTAGATTCCGAAGCGATATCGATGACTCGAAGTCAACCTCTGGGTTCATATTCATGCTCAATGGTGCTGCTGTCTCTTGGAAGAGTTCCAAGCAAGACAGTACAGCGGATTCCACCACTGAGGCCGAATACATTGCTGCATCAGATGCAGCAAAGAAGGCTGTTTGGATAAGGAATTTCGTCCAAGAGTTGAACATCATTCCTAATGGAGTTGCTCCTGTCCTGGTGTTGTGTGACAACACGGGAGCTATAGCTCAAGCAAAGGAGCCAAGGTCTCATCAAAAGTCCAAACATGTATTGAGAAAGTACCACATCCTCCAATAGATTGTGGAAAGAGGAGATGTCTCGATTCACAAAGTCGGCTCCGCAGATGATGTTGCTGATCCGCTAACTAAGCCTTTACCTGGACCATTGTTTGAGAACATCGTGAATCGATGGGTTTGAGGCATATGGGTAGTTGGCTCTGGTGCAAGTTGGAGATTGTTAGAGTAGGTGCCCAGTCGAGCCAAGTGTTGGCCGAGGGTTCATGTTTAAACTCTATGTATAAACAATCTTTATTTTAATAATATTTGAAATTATTGTTTTGGCACTTTCTTATCTGTATACCCATGCTAGTTGCATAGATAAAGTCATTGAATAAACAAATAGTAGAAAGAATATGAGATGCTCATATGATGAGTATCATGAAACTCATATTTGGAATACTGTATATTATAAACAGTTCCTACTCGATTCAGCCGCCGCTAAGAAGGATATAGGCCGCTCGAGTTTGAGACTAGTATCTGCGATGTGAGTACCATGTTTCATTGGTAGGGGACATTGTGATTTCCGAGCATGCAGATAGGTGCTCCTGGTAGAGTGCACTGAACAACCCTCCATAAAGGACTTTCCAAGTGGTTCTCACTTATCGAGTGGAAACGTCCTAGTTTATGGTTATACACCATTAGTCCTTATGACCCGGGACAACATTGAGACTCTATATGCTAGCATTGCACTTTGACTTGTTTACCGACTCTCATGGGGTCATCAGGTGGCAAGGTTGGGTGTTTTGTCGAAACATATAGGAGTCGATGCATTGTAGTCTGGGATTCACCGCTTGCCTTCGGGTATGGATATCCTATGTGATCACATGTATATGTAGTATGAAATATCTGATCAGAGTATGGTGGTAATTATGAATGGAGTTTCATAGATTACACCATCGATGCAACTACGACATGACACATAGTACCGATTAATTGACAACTCTCGATATACCAATAGTTGTCGAATCGGTCGGGATATATGAGTTGTAGGGACCGTACTGTACCCTAGCCATAATTGAATGGTTCTTGCAGGCACTATCATTTGATACCTAGGGAATCATGTAAGCGATGCTGCTAGGTGTTTAACATGATTGGTTGGGTACTATCAGACTTGAATTCTGACGTTCTTATTATCAACGAGTTGATAAGTAAGAATGGAGCAATTGGGGTATGCTCGTATAAGGACATGTTTAGTCCGAATCACATGGAGATGTGAACCCACAGCTAGTTGTATCATTGAACCATTGAGGGTCACACAAGTGCTAACTTTTTAGATTCCGTTGAGAAGTAAAATAGTTCAATGTGTTGAACGGCTTATAAATGAGTTTATAAGCGTAAGGAAAAATAGAAGTATGACTTCTATAAGGAGAATGTAACTTTTAATTTGAGGAAGTGTTCCTAAATTAAAAGTGGACCAAACAAATAATGTATTTGAAAATTGTAATTTTCATATACATTATTTTGGACTAAATTAAATTAATTCAAGTGTTGAATTAATTAAACACTAGTGGACCTAGTAGATTCCAAATAATTAAATTAATTCAAGTGTTGAATTAATTAAACAACATTGGGCCTTGTAAAGCCCAATTCGGAATAATTATTAAACTAGTGGGTTTGAGTAAAATCAAGTAAAGTTTAAATGGACTCAAATTAGTTTGAGACATTTAAATAAAAGTACATGGGCCTTGTAATTGTTACAAGCCCAAGTCAAAAGGCATGCAAGGATGATGAAAGGTAGGGAGACAACTTTTTCTAATGTCCAAGGCATGGCATGCTTTTGGGACAACACAACACTTTTTCAAACAACAAGAAAAGTCTCCCCTTCACTCCACACTCCTCATGGCCGAAATTTTGAAGTTGTTTTCTCCTCCATTTTTGCTTCCTCACTTGTTGATGAAAGCACACACTTCTCAAAGAAAAATGCCCTAATTTTTCTAATGCAAAATTAGGGTAGATCTACCTTGTTAGTGGTGGACCTAATTTGAAGAAAGAAGTCCCAAAGAAAGGTCAAGCTTGTAGATTTTCATCCTTGAAGAGCTTAGTTATTTATCAACTAAGTTGGAGCCATTACATCAATCTCAAGAGATTGATAGGTAAAAATCTCTAACACCCTATGTATGACATTTCGTGTTTTGTATTTGCTACAAACTATAGGCTTAGGTGCTCGGTTATATTTTCTTGTTGAAAAACAAATTTTTTGAAACTTCCGTTACACATTAGGGCACCTTAATCGATCCCCTTTCATATATATCCTACTTGCATGTACACAAAACGTGTCTTATTTTCACACCTTTCAGGCGGCGTTCGGGCGGTCGAGGATTACCGCCCGGGCGCGGAATGTTCTGCCCTATCACTTGTCTTGATATGCACTGGCAATCGGGCGGTCACAAAATACCGCTCGGGCGCCAGACTTTCTGTCCGAAACATGTTCCTGTTGAACATTGGCGCTCGGGCGGCCCTTTTCTACCGCTCGGGCGCCAAAAGTTATGTACAAAATATACATAAATCACATGCTTGAACCAATGTGGTCTCGGAATGGTCCATCTTTAAACACATGAGTTCAAAATCGATAATCTCAGATTAATAGAATGCAAATCTCGGGCATTACCTTTCTCCCCCCCTAAGATACGATTTCGTCCCAAAATCACAGGCAATCAAATCACATCAGAAAAAAATGTAACAGAAGCTAAATAGAAACTCACCTCAGTGAAATAACTCTGGGAATCTCTGCCTCATATCAGACTCAATTTCCTAAGTAGCTTCTTCGACGCCATGACGACTCCACTGCACTTTCACACGCGGAATAGTCTTCGTTCTAAGCTGTTTTTCCTTTCGATCGAGAATCTGAATCGGCTTTTCAAAATAGCTCAATGTCTCGTCAAGTTCGGCCTCGTCTGGCTGAATAAAATGTGAAGCATCGGGCAGGTATTTCCGAAATAATGATACATGAAAGACAGACATCATGTATTCCTGATAAAGAAGGCGGTAGGACGAGTCGATAGGCACGATCTCCTATCTTGTCGAGAATCTCATAAGGCCCGATATATCGTGGAGATAACTTCCCTTTCTTGCCGAATCTGACAACTCCTCGGAAAGGTGAAATCTTCAATAACACTCGGTCTCCTGCTTCAAATACCAACGCTCTACGTCGAACATTGGCATGTTTGGCCTTAATGTCTTGAGCTGTCTTCATTGTCTTCTGAATCAGCTTTACTTTCTCAATCATATCTCTGATCATATCAGGTCCAATCTCACGTACCTCAGAGATATCATCCCAATACAGAGGGAATCTGCATTTCTTTCCGTACAACGCCTCGAAAGGAGCCATCTCAATACTCGTCTGACAGCTGTTGTTGTACGAAAATTCACATAGTGGCAATGCATCCTGCCAACTAGTGCTAAAATCAAGCACTACAGCTCTAAGCATATCTTCTAATGTCTGGATAGTCCGCTCTGATTTTCCGTCGGTGTGGGGATGATATGCGGTACTAAGATGTAATTTCGTACCTAGAGCCTGCTGTAAACTCTGCCAGAAGTGCGAAGTAAATTGAGGATCACGGTCTGAAACAATCGACTTCGGCACTCCGTGCAATCTGACCACCTCTCATACATAAATCTCTGCCATCTGGTCATGTCGGTACGTCATCTTGTACGGAATAAAACATGCTGATTTGGTCAATCTGTCAATCACGACCCAAATTGCATTACAATCTCTGGAGTATCTCGGTAACTTCGTCAAAAATCCATGGAAATATGATCTCATTTCCATTCAGGAATAGATAAGCTTTGTAACAGTCCTCCTAGTTTCTTTCTTTCGGCCTTCACCTGTTGGCAATTCAGACATTTTGATACAAACTCGGCAATATCCGCTTTCATCTGTTTCCACCAAAACTATCTTTTCAAATCATTATACATCTTTCTGCCACTAGGATGAATACTGAATCGACTGCTATGCGCTTCGGACAATATCTGTCGTTTCAACTCTGAAACATTCGGCACAACAAGGCGATTATTAACATACAGTACACTATCCCGTACCTGATACTCTGATCGATACCCTGCTATGACCATCGATATCGAGTTATGCACATTCTGATCAACTTTATGAGCCGCTTTAATTCTCAAAATCAGCTCTGGTTCGAATTGAACAGCACATAATCTCAGCGGTCTACAATCTGTCTCAAATGCCAATCCAGACAAACATCAACCTTCTATCAAATTCGAAACACCAATTGTCGATAAGGATAAAGAACATATCTTTCGACTCAGTGCATCTGCTGCTACATTGGACCTCCCCGGGTAGTACTTGATTTCACAATCAAAGTCTTTAAGCAAATCAAGCCATCTTCGCTGTCTCATATTCTATTCTGACTGTGAAAACAGATATTTCAAGCTTTTATGATCAGAATAAATCTCAAACTTCTCACCGTAAAGGTAGTGTCGCCATATCTTCAAAGCAAATACAATGGCAGCCAATTCAAGATCATGAATTGGATAACGAGTCTCAAGTGGCTTCAGCTGTCTCGAGGCATAAGCAATAACATGTCCTCGCTGCATCAGAACACAACCCAATCCTCGGTGAGATGCATCACAATAAACCACAAAATCACCAGTACCTGATGGAATAGTCAATATTGGTGTACTGGTCAGTATTTTCTTCAGCTCAAGAAAACTAAACTCACGGTCTTCAGACCATATAAACGGAGCATTATTCTGAGTCAACTGAGTAATAGGCTTGGCAATACTCGAGAAATAAATTGACGATAATATTTTGCCAAACCCATAAAGCTGCGTATCTCTTGTACAGAAGTCGATCTCGGCCAATTGATCACAGCCTCAACCTTGCTAGGATCAACAGAAATCCCGTCTCCAGATATAATATGACCCAGAAATACAACCTATGTCAGCCAGAATTCACAATTGGACAGTTTGGCATACAGTTTCTCAGCCCTCAGAATTTTCAATACAGTTCTCAAATGCTCGGAATGATAAATCATATTCTTCGAATAAATCAAGATATCATCAATGAATATAATAACAAAATCATCAAGATATTCTTGAATATGCGGTTCATCAGACCCATAAACACAGCTGGAGCATTAGTTAAACCGAACGGCATGACAATAAATTTATAATGTCCATACCTGGTTCTGAATGCTGTCTTCGAGTTATCAGAATCCCTGGCTCTCAGCTGATGATATCCAGATCTCAGATTGATCCTGGAATATACTGAAGAACCATGCAACTGATCAAACAAATCATCAATGCGAGTCAAGGGATATTTATTCTTTATTGTTGCTTTGTTCAGTTGCCGGTAGCCGATACAGAGTCTCATAGAACCGTCTTTCTTTCGAACAAACAATACTGGAGAACCCCAAGGAGACACGCTCAGTCTGATATACCCCTTGGCCAGTAAATCCTCTAACTGTTCTTTTAACTCTTTCAACTCAATCGGTGCCATTCTGTACGGAGCCCTCGAAATCGGAATTGTACCTAGAATCAACTCAATACTGAAGTCTATCTCTCGAATCAGAGGCAAACCCGAAATCTCATCAGGGAAAACATCAGCAAACTCGCAAACCACTGGAAAATCCGCCAATGATGGACTCGATTTCATTAAATCAACTGAATAGACTAGGAATCCATCCGCACCTTTCTGCAACAATCGAGTCATAGACAATACGGATATCAAAGAAATTCTAGATCGAGAACCCTTACCATAAAATTTCCACTCGTCAGCCATATCCGGTCTGAATCTCACAATCTTGTGGAAACAATCAACAATAGCTCTGTACTTGGTCAACATATCGATACCGATAATACAGTCAAAATCAGACAACCCAAGCACAATACAGTCTAACTCAATCTCATGCCCATCATACTACATATAGCATACAAATGTTTCACAGACTTCACTGATATCAAACATGCCACCAAAGGAGAAGAGACAGACATTACTGCAGATAATGACCCGATAGGAAAAGAATGCATCAATGCAAATCGTTCAGATATGAATGAATGCGATGCACTAGTATTTATCAATACATATGCAGGATAACCCGAAATAAAGCAGTTACCTACAACAACATCGTCAGGTGCCTCCTGAGCCTGTTCTTCAGTCAAGGCAAACACTCTGGCCTGCTGTCTAGGAGGCTGGCTCACTGACTGGCTACCTCTTGGCCTCTGCTGTGACTGAGATGGTGCTGGCTGGAACGAATGAACAGCACCTGATCGTCTATCAGTTTGTGCCGCTAATCCAGATGATTCGGCACCTTGTGATCTCTGAAAATCTCTCTGGGGACAAACTCTAGCAAAATGTCCCTGCTGTCTACAGATACGGAAACTGCCAAACACTCCTTGGAACTTTTCTGTGGCATGTTTCCCTCCACAAATGCTGCAGTAGGCTCCTGTATAACTCTGGCCCTGACCGATCTATTTCGAGCCACTAGAACTGGATGAACTGCTTCCAGATCTCTTTAAATGCTTCCCTTTGGCTTTCAGGAAATCTCTCTTTCCACCACTGCTGCTGCCACTCTCAAACCGGGGAGGTGGTTTCTGTGGTCTCGGTGCTAGAGGCACAAACGAATCTCCCTTCTGTCTCATCAGACCAGCTTCGGCTCCTTGGGCTCTGTTCAATGCATTAATAAAATTGTTCGGTCGCCCCGTATTCACCAATGTAAATATTTCAGGATTTAGTCCATTAATGAACTGATCCGCAACAGCTTCGTCGTTTTCCTCCACATGTGGAGCAAATCTCAACAAGGTAGAAAACTTGGCCACATACTCCTCGATGTTCAGCTGGCCCTGTCTCAAATTTGCAAACTCTGCTCCCTTGTCCTTTCTATACGACACTGGAAAGATTCTCTGATAAAATTCGATTTTAAAGACATTCCAGGTAATAGTCGTACCTCGGTGCTCCAATGCTCTCTTTGTCGTAATCCACCAATTCTTTGCGACGTAATGCAATTGGTGCCCAATCAGTTTCACTCTCCGCTCATCGGTGTAATCCAAGTACTCAAACAGCATCTCATTGTCATCTAGCCAACTCTCACAATCTACTGAAGTCTCAGTACCCTTCAGAGTCTGTGGATGGAACGACTGAAATCTCTTCAGCAATGTTTCCATCGGTGTTGCTGTCACATCCATTGGAGGATTCGAAGTGCTACCCTGTTCTGGTATTCTTCGAGGAGGCATATCTGATTACCAAAAGGGTTAGCAACCAAATACAACAAATCTGTTTCAGTCCTCCTCCGATCATCTTACTGCTGATCAAGAATCGGTTCTGATTCATTCTCAACAACACATGTTTCCAAATCAAGTCAAATAAAAGATAAACATGCATTATAAAGCAGTAGAACATGGTAGCAATCAAAAGCAGGAAAGAAAACTCAATCTACCCCGCTCCCTAGCTTCTATCTCAATCTAAAGTTTAGATTATCACTTGATACCACCTGTTGTGGGGACCCGGACGGTAATTCATTTCTTAATCGTCTGTGGGAATAATTAAATCAATAATAATAAACAGGGTCTAAATTTTTTTTTTTTAACATACAAGTGTCAAACACGGAACGTAATGAAATTCATTCAAATATATACATCGAAACAAAGTACAAGTCTTGTACCGTATACAGTCATTTAAAATTAAGGGTTAACAACTACATATCAAGTGTTCAAACCCTATCTAAAATCCAAGTCCGTAATCTCCACTCTAATCACGTTCTCTCTTCATCTCCTCGACCCTGATCCTGTCCCACCTATTGCCATGTACACATACAAACACGACAACAGCCAGATAACTCCGGTGAGAAATACATCCTAGTATAAATCAACGATACATGCAATCATATAATCAATATAAAGCATGAAACATATATCAGTAATATATATCACAATCTGAAAACATACTTCAATATAAATCTGTTAATCAACTCCTGACTCTATATCTCAGACTAGACTCATTCCTAGTATAGGGATCCCGGTTTCCAGATGTTGGCATACTATATCGAATTTCAGTAAAAGAAGTAAATCCACCTCTAATTAAACATCGATATAAACCAAACATCCAGTGTCTTGACCTATCCGTCACAGACTTTGGCAACCTCCGCCAATCACTATTCGGTGACAATGTCCAATGGGTCAGTGACGATTTCATCACAATTTGACCCTTCTGTCACAAAACCAATCATCTAATACATGCTTCCTATAAATCAATAGAACAAGAATATTAGTCCAAATCAATGTACACAATCACAATCAGTATGTGGTTTAGGGAAACTCAAGTATTTCACACTTGAGTCATTCTCCCGGTTCGACATTGACTTATACATTTCTTTAGTTGCAGTTCTGACAACGTTCAAGTCTGGAATTCGAAGTTTGTCAATACTCAATCTGGCAATGACAATATCAAGAAGTACAATATTAATATACTTCTCAAATCAATACCGAATCTGATCAATCTGAATCTAACTCAAAATCAACGGTATAACGGAACAATCTGAATATCCCGTTAATACAATATCAACAGATATCAATTATCACAACTTATAATCGATACAACACAAATCTGATATAAATCTCAATCTAATCAAATCTAAAAATAATAACAATTCCATACTGTATCTGTTCTTCAATCCGATTTCGGTTATACGATGTTTAACATGTCGAGAACACCATATATGAAACATATCCGATTCTGACAGTATCATAATTTCAAAACATATCAAAACAGAAGAAAACTTACATCCAGTTGAAGCTCTCGCTGTTAGGAACACGGTACTGAATTCGGATTGAAAATCAGATGGACGGATCGAAATATAAAGGCGTAAGGATTTCACAAGCCTTTCTCGTTCCTTTCTTTCTTCTTTTCTGAAGATTGACATATATATGTATATATATATATATCCTACTTGCATGTTCACGAAACGTGTCTTATTTTCACACCTTTCAGGCGACGCTCGGACGGTCGAGGATTACCACCCGGGCGCGGAATGTTCTGCCCGATCACTTGTCTTGATATGTAGTGGCGCTCGGGCGCCAGACTTTCTGTCCGAAACATGTTCCTGTTGAAAATTGGCGCTCGGGCGGCCCTTTTATACCGCTCGGGCGCCAATAGTTCTGTACAAAATATACATAAATCACATGCTTCACCCAATCTGGTCTCGGAATGGTCCATCTTTAAACACATCAGTTCAAAATCGATAATCTCAGATTAAAAGAATGCAAATCTCGGGCATTACACACTAAATATCAAGTGCTGATCCTATTCTACTTCTGGTCCGGATCTCCACGCTAACTTGTCCTCTCTTATCCTCTTCTTGAACCTGATCCTGTCTCACCTGTTGTCATGCACACATATAAACACAACAACAGCCGGATAACTCCGGTGAGAATATAATCCCAGTATAAACAATGTAAACATGCAATCATATAAAAACATATATAAAAGCATATAACAATTATCATTAACATGTATCAAATCTGAAAACATGAATGATATAAAACCGTAAATAAACTTCTGACTCGTCTTCTCAGACTCGACTCATCTCTAATCTAGGGATCCCGGTTGAATAAGAACGCAACATTCTCCCACCTACTTTCCCCAGCCAGATGGTGGTACGTTCTTATTCCTAGACTTTGGCTATCTATATCGAATATCTACAATAGAAGTCGATCTATTTCTAAGCACATCGATATATACCAAAAAGTCCAGTGACTTGACGGTTCTGCCAAAGACTAGGCACATCTACCCAAGACTCTAACTTATGCTATAAGCATATCAATCTCAAACATTGCAACATATCGAGGCAATGACAATTCAGTATGTGATTTGGGAAACTCAAGTTAAATCAAACTCGAGTTGTGCAATCCCAGATCAACATTGATTTATAACTTTCTTTCTGTTAATCTGGTGAAGTTGAAGTCTCGAATCCAAAGCCTGTCAATACTCAATCTGCCAATGACAATAACGAGGAGTACAATATCAATACCCCACTCAATCAATACTGGATATAATCAGAACTAAATAAAATTCTGTTTCAACAACATAACTGCACAATCTCAATATACCAAGCAATACAAATCAACAGACATCAATTCCCACAACTCATAATCGATACAATACAAATCTGATATCAATCTCAATCAAATCAACTATGAAAACCATAACAATTTCATACGGTATCCGTTCTTCAATCCGGTTTTGATTCTACGATGTCTAACATATCGAGAACACCATATATGAATCATGTCTGATTCCTTCAATATCATATTTTCAAATCATAACAAAGCGTAATAGAACTTACGTCCAGTTGAAGCTCTCGTCGATAAAAATATAGTACTGAAGTCGGATTGAAAATCAAACATACGGATCTTTCACAAACTTCAAATTTCTAAAAGAAAAGGCGTAATGATTTCCTACAACTTTTCTCGTTCCTTTTTTCGATTCTTTTCCTTTCTCCTTCTGAAACGGATGAAGACTTCATGTATATATATATATACATTAATTGGTTACAAAACGTGGCATGATTATTTAAGCAGCACATCTCGCGCATATGCTCGACCTACCTCGGCGCATATGTGCGAGACAATATGTCTTGGCGCGTAGCATCACAGCAACTCGCGCATATACGCGCCCTCACTCGACGCATATGCGCGAGGTTCTTCACAACTCTCTGTCACCCTCACGCATATGCGCCGGTCCATGCCGCGCATTTGTGCGAGGTTCTCTGCCAACCTCGCGCTTATGCGCCCAGCGGGGTCGCGCATATGCGCGAGAGCTCATCCTCGCACATAAGTTTAATCTTCTTTCCGTCTATCCCGGTCTGATCCGTTCCGTCTATAATCACATCATAATTTTCAACAAATCATTTCCAATGACAATAATCAAAATCTCGGGCATTACATCGAGACAATTGAAATTTCACGAGAAAAACTACCATACTCATGATCATCATCTTGCAGCAGTAGTTTTTGCGTCGAAGATTTGGAGACATTACTTGTAAGGGGAGAAGTGCAAGATATTCATCGATCATAAAAGTTAGAAGTACTTCTTCACCCAAAAAAATTGAATATGTGACATTGAAGATGGCTTGAATTAGTGAAATACTGTGATTGTGAGATTAGATATCATCCGGGAAAAGCTAATGTAGTGGCAGACGCATTGAGTCGAAAGACAGTAGTTATCACTCAATTATCACTTCAGAGACCGTTGTAGTCCGAGATACAGCGGTTTGAGCTTACAGTGTATGCTAGGGGAGAGGCCCCTAATCTTGACACTTTGTCAGTATAGTCGAATTTGAGAGATAGAATCCGTGAGGGACAGTCTACTGATGAACAATTGCAAAAGTGGAGATTGAGAGATGAAGCAAAAGGCCGAAAGTTATATTATGAGGTGGATGGTATGGTTTGTTATCGAGATCGTTTATGGGTTCCTAATGACGAATCTTTCAGGGAGCTCATTATAAAGGAAGCTCATGACACACCATATTCCATTCATTCGAGAAGCACGAAGATGTACAAAGACTTGCAGTTGTTATATTGGTGGCCATGCATCAAGAGAGATATCTTGAGATTTGTATCCGAGTCTTTGACATGTCAACAAGTCAAAGCAGAGCATCAGAGGCCAGGGTGAAAGCTTAAGCCACTTCTCATTCCCGAGTGGAAATGGGAAAATATCACTATGAATTTTGTTGTGGGATTGCCGAAGACTATTAAAGGGTTTAATGTAATAGCCAAGCTTGGTGATCGGTATGGTTTAGGATTTATTATGTTTATTGACTATTTGGGTAAGTTTAAGTATAGTTTTGATGTTAAGGATGGCGATTTATGATTTATAGTATTGTTGATGATAGATGTTGTGTAGTTTGATAGTAGCGTCATTACGATTAAATTCATGATAATTCGTATGTTGAGCCAATTGGTATGAGGCCAATTGGAGTGGCTAGATAAGACATGGAGGTGTAACTTTCATGTTTCTTGTTTTGTTCAAATCATTATGGAAGACGAGCCAAAAGCGCCCCGAAGTTTGTCGTGTGTATCGTCGTTCCTCTAGTGAAACATGTTGGGAGATTGAGCATAACTTTTTACTCAGACCTTCAAATGACATGAGGCCAATTGAAGAAGCAAGCCGAGACATAGAGCTACAACTTTGTCGTTTACCATTTTTCCAAATTATGAAGGGAAGAGGCGTTTCGGAGACAATCTTTGAGGAGGCTGTGCGCAGAGCGGCGCTCGGGCGGTAGCCGAGCGGTAAGAAACTACCGCCCGAGCGCCACTGGTTCTGAAATTTTGTGTTTCAAGCAGAAACGTCCGCGCTAGGGCGGTAATGCATGACCGCCCGAGCGCCCAGTACAGTACAAAAGCGTGTTTTGGGTGGATTTAGGCATAAAAACCGATTGAAACTCTCATTTCTATCATTTCCCTTCTCTTCTTTTCCCTCCTCCAACGATTCCAAGTAGGGTTCTTCATTTTCTTTTTATCCTTTCTTTCAATCAAGCAATTAATCTTCAATCCGGAGTTAGAACAAGGTTATTTTGGGTTCAAGAAGCTAAGGTAAGCTTGTGGCTTTGGTTATTTCTTGGTTTTTGGTGTTGGGGGTTATATGGGATTATTGATTGTGTTGGTTTTATGTGTTTTATGATATGGGTTTGTGATTATTGAGATGTTGATGATTCAATACATGGTTTATTGTTGTAGGAATTGTACCAAGAGAATAAAATCAAGTGATCCAAGTGTTGTAAGTGGAATTCATTTTCTTGTGCTCACATGATAATATATGTATTGTGTTACAATGTTTTAACATGTTATTCCCTTCCATTTGATTAATATTATGTATAGATATACCTTGTTGTATATTAGAGGCAATTGAATGTCTCAATTGTGTAAAAGGGAATACAAGAGATAGAGTATGCAAAGTGTTTGTTAAAATGCCCAGGAGAGAGTTCAAATGTTTTATGGATTGATAGATACATAGTCAGAGATTGCATGCAATTAGTTGATCAACGACCATAGGCTTATATCCCTCAGAGTTATCGATTTATGTCGATGGGATATAGGTACAGAGACAGAGATACTATATAGATATCAATCCAACAGAGAAAAGAGTAATACCATCTTATTGTTATATTCTGCTATGTTATTCATGTTTCAAGAGTTGATAGTATTTAATGATTTCAAAGCTATGTTTTACAGAATATGATATATGTATCCATTGCTATGTAAGAGTTCCACTTGCTGAGTTTTATACTCATTTCAGTTATTTCATGTGATGTAGATAAGAGCGACGTACCAGGACGTTGATTGGAGTCGGGGTCATATGCATAAGAGAGGGAAGGAAGAAGAGTATTTTGCTAGCATTTTGGACATGATCATACAAATGATATTTTGTATTTTGGTTATATCATTTCATTGATCATGTATGTACTTTTGATTATACATTGACATGTATTTTAAATCCTTCTTTCCTTTTAGAAAATTTTAAATTCATTCCGCTGCTATTTTATTAAAATCGGTCAGAGGTGTTACATTTAATGTTATATGGGTGATAATGGATCGTCTTAAGAAATCAGCGCATTTTCTACCTATCAAGATGACATTCACCATGACATAGTATGCAGAGTTATACATTCGAGAGATAGTTCGTCTGCGTGGGATTCCTGTATCTATTATTTCTGACAGCGATCCGAGAATTACATCGTCTTTCTGGAAAATTTTGCGTGCAGTGATGTGGACCAAATTATTATTCAGTACAACATTTTATCCTCAAACAGATGGTCAGTCCGGAAGAGTTATTCAAATTTAAGAAGATCTACTGCAAGCTTGTGTGATCGATTTTCAAAAAAGTTGGGAACCGAAATTACCTCTAGTGGAGTTCATCTACAATAATAGCTATCATTCATCTATTGGGATGGCTCCTTTTGAGGCACTTTATGGAAGAAAATTTAGATATCATATTCATTGGACGAGGTTGGTGAAAGAAGAGAGATTGGTCCGGATCTGATAGAAGAGACTGTCGAGCTAGTAGTCAAAATTCGAGAGAGAATAAAGACTACACAAAGTCGACAGAAGAGTTATGCCGACAAGAGACTAAGGGGCCTAGAGTTTGTAGTGAGAGACCACGTATTTGTGAAAATAGCACCTATGAAAGGTGTTATGCGATTTTGCAAGAAAGACAAGCTTAGTCCAAGATTCATAGGGCCATTTGAGATTTTGGAGAGGATTGGAACACTAGCCTAAAGGGTGGCATTTCCACTGATGATATCTGGAGTTCACAATGTGTTTCATATCTCTATGTTGCTAAAGTACATGTCGAACCCATCACATGTACTAAATCATGAACCTTAGAAATTGACTCCAAATATTACTTATGAAGAAAGGCATGTCCAAATCTTGGAAAGGCAAGAAAGAAGACTCCGAAACAAAGTCATTCCAATGGTCAAGATCAAGCGCTTGAATCACTCGGAAGAATAAGCTACTTGGGAAACAAAGAAAGACTTGAGGATTCGCTACCCGAAGATATTCGGTAAGTTCTAATTTCGAGGACGAATTTATATTTAAGAGGGGAGGAATTGTAAGGTCCAAAATTAAGACGTAGTAATCCAACTGCATGTGAATCTAGAGAATATGAAAATAGTTAATTAATTGGTTTTAATTGCTGAATTGATTATGTGATATGTTTTATGATGTGTTAGTATTTTTCTACTTAAATGCACTAAAATGTATTTTTAAGAGTTATTCAATTGCGATCGAGGAACGGAGGCCGATGGTTAAAAAATTGATAATGTTTTTGTAAGGCTCGAGATTTATTAATCTTCATTGATGTGATATTCGGAAGATATGAGTATGCATGACATGTAATGAGAAGCACCAAATGAGATTATGAAGTGGTGCATGAAATATAGACCGCACCCGCGGTAATGAAAGGACCGCACCCGCGGTTGAGCTCATGAATTGTGGAAGAATTACAATAGCATGAGCGCACCCGCGCTACGAACAAGACCGCACCCGCAGTTGATGGACAGAGAGTTGGAGATTAATTACGGAAATGACACCGCACCCGCGGTACTAGACAGACCGCACCCGCGGTTCTGCTACAGTGAGGTCAGCGCACCCGCGTTACAGGACTGAGCGCACCCGCGGTCGAAGCTTTCGGAAAAGTTGATGTATATCATTACACTGAGCGCACCCGTGGTTATTGAATGAGCGCACCCGCGGTGCGACGTGCAGCTTGAAAAATAAGCCACGTTTCCTGGTGTTGCATGCAGTATATATATAGATATACAATCGATTCATTCTTCACAATTCAGAGAGGAATCAAGAAAAGGCTCCGAGGAAGGATTTCAATTTGTGATTGAATATTTTGGAGATCCATCCGTCCGATTGTAAATCCGACTTCAGTACGGTGTTCCTATCGACGCAGACTATAACTGGACGTAAGTTTTATTACATTTAGACACGATTTGAAGTTATGATATTGTCAGAATTGAATATGAATCAGATATGATGTTTCTGCTACAGTAGACATTGTATAACTGAAGTCAGATTAAAGAATAGACTGTTTATGAAATTGTTATGAATTTCAGAGTTGATTTAGTTGAGATTCTATATCAGAGTTGTGTTATTATTCAGATTGTGAGTTGTACTGAATTCTGGTATTATATCTGTGGTGTTGAGATAGACGGGGTTATCGTGACTGTATTGCTATGTTGTCGAAACATCAGTAGATTGATATTGATCAGATTCAGTAATGATTTCGATTGTATCGTGATATCATTGATATGAATTATATTGTACCTTATTCAGATATGGATCAGATTATATACCGATTTGAGTATTGATCAGAACAGGTCTTGAATTGAGTTATATACTGATATGGTATTTATATGATTGTCATTGCCAGACTGATATGGACAGATTGGAATACAAGACTTCGTCTTCGTCAGACCGGGAAGACAAAGGTATAATTCATGTTTTGTTTTGGGGAAGACACAACTCAAATGAGATTCAATTTGAGTTGCCCAACAAAATCACATACTAGGGTTGTTGTTTATCTTTTAATATAATTGATTTGTTTATGGAATTATATTCAAATCTCTTGATATGACGATGCCTTGTTTATAGATTTATATTCAAGCATTTGACATAGGAGGGTCATTGGCAGACTTGCCAAACTAGATGTTCGGTGGTATCGACGCTTTGGATCAGATTCACTCCGATTGTAGACATTCGATACAGATATGACCGAAGTCTAGGAATAAGATGTACAGTTACCCCGATTGGGAGGGTAGGTGACAGACAGTGACGTCTTATTCACACCGGGATCCCTAGAGTTAGAGTCGAGTCGAGTCGAGATATGAATTGAGTTGAGTTGCATGCTTATTTTATTTTGATTTCAGAGATTATGGAATCCATTGTTACTGCATGCTTATTTTAATTTAGTTTCATAGACTATGAAACCTATTGTTATAAATTTTATGCATGATAGTATGCTTTATGAGTTATATTGTGTATATGCATGTATACATGTTTTATACTGGGGATTTATTCTCACCGGAGTATCCGGCTGTTGTCTTGTTTTGTATGTGTGCATGACAACAGGTGGGACAAGATCGGGGTCAAGAAGATGATGAGAGATCGAGATTAGAGTGGTGATTCCGGACTTGGATGTAGACTTGGTTTAATACTTGAAATTTAGTAGTGAAACCTTCGATTAGTTTGAACTAGAAGCAGGTTGTACAAGATTTGTATTATTATACTGGTTTGTATAATAGATTGATTCCATTACCTTCCGCATTTTAAAGAAAAATTTTTAGACCATGTTTATCTTAATTGATAATAAAATCCCAAAGATGATTAAGAAGATGATTAGCGTCCGGGTCCCCACAACAGGTGGTATCAGAGCGTTAGATCCTTTAGACTGAGATAGAAGAGAATGAGCAGGGGTAGATTGAGTTTTCTTTCCTTGCATGTGATTGCTAGCATGAGATTTATTTTAATGTTGACTTACATTGTGTGTGCTAGCATGACATTATGCTTTATTGCTTTGAAATACATGTTGACCTGATTATCTGATTTGAGTGGGTATTATGTAATATTGAGTATGAATCAGATCTGATTCATGATCAGCAGTAAGATGATCAGAGAAAGATTGGAACATATTTGTAGTATTTGAGTACTAATGTTTTGATAAGCAGATATACCTCCACGGAGAATTCCAGAAAGGGGTAGTACTTCGACTGAACAGATAGATGTATCAGGAACTCAGATGGAAATACAGTTGGAAGAGTTTCAGTTATTTCAGCCGCCGATTCTGAGTGGTATCGAGACATCTGAAGATTGTGAGAACTGGTTTGATGACATAAAAATACCGTTTGATTTACTTGATTATTCGGATGAGCAGAGAATTAAACTGATATTCCACCAGTTACGAGAGACTGCTAGAAGTTGGTGGATTACAAGTAAAAGAATGCTAGAACAAAGACGTACAGTGATTTCGTGGGAAATATTCAGAATTGAATTTTATCGAAAATTTTTCTCAGTTTCGTACCGGGAGGACAAGAAAGCAGAATTTGAGAATTTGAGACAAGGCCAACTGAATATTGAAGGATATGTTGCTAAATTCTCTACTCTACTGCGTTTTGTTACTCATGTAATTGGGAATAATGAAGCTGTAGCGGATCAGTTCATCAGAGGATTGAACTCGGAGATAGTTGCATTGATGAATATGCAGCGACCTTACCATTTTGTTGATGCCTTGAGTAGAGCGAAGAGAGCAGAGGCGAGTCTGATTAGACAACTAAAAAGGGTGTGTGCGATGCAACCCCAGGTACAGCAATCCCCTCTCCGATTTGATAAAGGCAGTACGAGTGGAAAGCAAGATTTGCTGAAAGCTCGAAAGAAACCATTCAAGAAGTTAGGGAGCGGACTGAGCGGTTCAACTAGCTCCAGTGGTTCCAGCCCAAGTTATACTGGAGTGTATTGCAGGATTTGCGGAGGGAGACATTCCACAGAGCAATGCCAGGGAGTGACTGGTAGTTGCCATATTTGTAGACAGCCGGGACACTTTGCTAGAGTTTGTTCTCAGAGAAGTTCCCGAAGATTTTAGGGAACAGAAGACCGAAGAACAGACACCGGACACACCTGATGATAGAGTGGCAGGTATTGTTCTTTTATGATTATATTGCATATGTATTGATATATACTAATGCATTCCCTACGATTACCTTTGACTGAGTTGCATTGAGATATGCTGTATCTGTTGAGTCTGATTGTACTGTAGTATTGATTCTATTACTTGTTGGAAAAGAAAGATCGATATCAGAGATTTCTGTGAAGTATTGTATACTACAGTAAGATGAGAATGAGGTCGAGTTAGATTATGATGTACTTGTATTTCTGAGTTGACCGCATTATTGATATTAATATGCTGAACAAGTACAGAACTATTATAGATTCTTGTCAGGAGAGTATAAGATTCAGACCCGATATGACTGATGAGTAGAGATTTCACGGTAATGATTCTAGATTCAGAATTCCTTTGATATTTGTGTTGTCTAGGGACTCGATTGTTACAGAAAGGAGCAGATGGCATCCTTATGTATTCAGTAGACATACTGAAATCGAGTATAGCATTGGCAGATTTGCCAATGATGTACGAGTTGGCTGATGTTTGTCCAGATAAGATTTCAGATTTGCTTTATATCAGAAAGATAGATTTCAGAATTGAATTGATACCAGGTACTGGTTGTGTTTTAGAATTCAGTACAGAATGATATTGAATGTACAGAATGACACTGAAAGAATTGAAAGATCAGTAGAAGAGTACCGACCAGGAGTTACATCTGATTTAATGTTTCTCTTTGGCATATTTCAGTATGTTCAGAGATATTCTGATGATTTCATGCTTGTTGTATCTATGATATTTTGATAGGATTGCAGCATCTGATTGATTGAATCGAATATCTTAAGATTGTATTGGATACTCTGAGAATTGTGATTATTGTATACAGAAATTATTCAGATATGAATCCTGCTTGAAACAGATTGTATGCAGAACGTACGATATCTGAAGTTAGTATACCGATTGATTTTGACACAGTTGAGATCATGATCAGTGACTGAGAATGATACCGATATCAGAAAGATCAGAAATATCAGAAATTTCAGAAATGTCAGAAATTTATTTTTGGTCTGAGATGGCGTATTACCCTATAAGATTGTTGTCTGGTATCTGCTTGAGTATTGTTATTGTTCTAAAACAGTATTTGAGACAGCTTATATTGCTTGGGGGCATATTATATTATATTTGCAGATGATATATATAGCAGTGGATCAAAACGACATGAAGATGTGATTGATTAGTGAGAATTGACAATATTGCAAGGAATTGCCGTTTTATGAGTTTACTAAACTCACTAGATCAGTATAGATTATTGATATTATGAATCTAATTTGATAGTACTGTTATTCTGAGTCAGTGTTTGATATAGATTATTCAAACAGAATCAGAGCTGAACTCGAGAATTTCGGCAGATCAGAAATATAATTAGAATGTTCAGAGCTTAATTTCAATAATCAGAACAGAACATCGATCAGAGTGACTGATATGTGATTTTACGGTATGAGAATGATTATCTTGTGATGTCAAATATTTCAGAATTGTATAACAGAATTTGATATCATCAATCAGAACCGAATACCAGGTAGGTATTTTTCTTTAATTTATATTATTAACTGATTGTTTATACCAAATAGTTCGAATCTGAAATGACAGATAGGGTCAGAAGCGCACAGTAATGCCTTCAGTTTTCATTCTGGTGACTGAGAATGTATAATATTCGGACAGACAGTTTTGATATAGACAGAGTAAATCAGTTATGATAGAATTTATACTGAAATGTTGGCAGAATTTGTACTGAAATGTCTGAATTGCCAATAAATGAAGATAGAAAGATAGAAATCAGAAGAGTTATTACAAAATTTGTATATTCTTGACTAGACATGGGGAGTATATTTCGATTAATTTCGTAATAAGACCACTGCAATACTTTCCAGATTGTGATGTAATATGATTATGATTGACAGATTGTCCAATCTGTATCTATTAGTTTGTACCAGATAACGTACAAACATGACCAAATGACACAGATCGATGTCAAAGAAATGGTCAGACTGATCAGAATATAGAACTAGACTATATCAGATTATGATTTTGATTGAGTTTGTATTTGTGGCAGAATATACCATGAACTCATTCATATATTATCCACCGACTAACAGATAGCCAGAGCGTACTATCCAGATATTAGAAGATAATTATGGAGTTGTAGTGCTGGATGCTAGCACTAGTTAATATGACATATTGTCATCCTATGAATTATAGTATGATAATAGCTATCAGAAGAGTAATGAGATAGTTACAGATGATATAGTGTACAGTGAGTACTGCAGATTTCTTTGGTATAAGAATAATATCTCGGAGATACTTGAGATAAGATTTGATACGATCAGAGATATGACAAAAGAAATGTAGCTAATTCAGAAGAGAATGAAGATAGCTCAGACCAGACAGACTTAATACGCCAACGTCGGATGATGACGATTGGTATTTGGGGCCGAAGATTTAATATATCCTTGACTGGGATAAACAGATCTGATATCAGCTAATGATATTGATTTGGTATGAGCTGTTTATTGGTATATACGGATATTGTATAGCCAGTATTTTACGATTGATTCGATTAAAATGATTTTGAGTGATATTATGATTTTATGCTTCTTGAATGACTACTCCAGTCTGGAATCAGAGATCCGTGAAAGAAAGAAAATTTAGAACGAAGAATATTCTACTGTTGCATATACAGTAAAGTCGACGGAGCATTAGAAATATTCCTTGAAAGACAGAATTTGTCATGAGATTAAGATTTTAGAATTGATTCATTGAGATGAGTTTTGATTTAAACTCTGTATACATTTCTTCTGATATATCTGAATTGATTACTTGTGATTTCGAGGACGAAATCATTTCTTAGAGAGGGAGAAATGTAAGGCTCGAGATTTATTAATCTTCATTGATGTGATATTCGGAAGATATGAGTATGCATGACATGTAATGAGAAGCACTAAATGAGATTATGAAGTGGTGCATGAAATAGAGACCGTACCCGCGGTAAGGAAAGGACCGCACCCGCGGTTGAGCTCATGAATTGTGGAAGAATTACAGTAGCATGAGCGCACCCGCGCTACGAACAAGACCGCACCCGCGGTTGATGGACAGAGAGTTGGAGATTAGTTAGGGAAGTGACACCGCACCCGCGGTGCTAGACAGACCGCACCCGCGGTTCTGCTACAGTGAGGTCAGCGCACCCGCGTTACAGGACTGAGCGCACCCGCAGTCGAAGCTTTCGGAAAAGTTGATGTATATCATTACACTGAGCGCACCCGCGGTTATTGAATGAGCGCACCCGCGGTGCGACGTGCAGCTTGAAAAATAAGCCACGTTTCCTGGTGTTGCATGCAGTATATATATAGATATACAATCGATTCATTCTTCACAATTCAGAGAGGAATCAAGAAAAGGCTCCGAGGAAGGATTTCAATTTGTGATTGAAGATTTTGGAGATCCATCCGTCCAATTGTGAATCCGACTTCAGTACGGTGTTCCTATCGACGCAGACTACAACTGGACGTAAGTTTATTACATTTAGACACGATTTGAAGTTATGATATTGTCAGAATTGAATATGAATCAGATATGATGTTTCTGCTACAGTAGACATTGTATAACTGAAGTTAGATTAAAGAATAGACTGTTTATGAAATTTTTATGAATTTCAGAGTTGATTTAGTTGAGATTCTATATCAGAGTTGTGTTATTATTCAGATTGTGAGTTGTACTGAATTCTGGTATTATATCTGTGGTGTTGAGATAGACGGGGTTATCGTGATTGTATTGCTATGTCGTCGAAACATTAGTAGAGTGATATTGATCAGATTCATTAATGATTTCGATTCTATCGTGATATCATTGATATGAATTAGATTGTACCTTATTCAGATATGGATCAGATTATATACCGATTTGAGTAATTGATCAGAACAGGTCTTGAATTGAGTTATATACTGATATGATATTTATATGATTGTCATTGCCAGACTGATATGGACAGATTGGAATACAAGACTTCGTCTTCGTCAGACCGGGAAGACAAAGGTATAATTCATGTTTTGTTTTGGGGAAGACACAACTCAAATGAGATTCAATTTGAGTTGCCCAACAAAATCACATACTAGGGTTGTTGTTTACCTTTTAATATAATTGATTTGTTTAAGGAATTATATTCAAATCTCTTGATATGACGATGCCTTGTTTATAGATTTATATTCAAGCATTTGACATAGGAGAGTCATTGGCAGACTTGCCAAACTAGATGTTCGGTGGTATCGACGCTTCGGATCAGATTCACTCCGATTGTAGACATTCGATTAAGATATGACCGAAGTCTAGGAATAAGACGTACAGTTACCCCGATTGGGAGGGTAGGTGACAGACAGTGACGTCTTATTCACACCGGGATCCCTAGAGTTAGAGTCGAGTCGAGTCGAGATATGAATTGAGTTGAGTTGCATGCTTATTTTATTTTGATTTCAGAGATTAAGGAATCCATTGTTACTGCATGCTTATTTTAATTTAGTTTCATAGACTATGAAACCTATTGTTATAAATTTTATGCATGATAGTATGCTTTATGAGTTATATTGTGTATATGCATGTATACATGTTTTATACTGGGGATTTATTCTCACCGGAGTATCCGGCTGTTGTCTTGTTTTGTATTGTGCATGACAACAGGTGGGACAAGATCGGGGTCAAGAAGATGATGAGAGATCGAGATTAGAGTGGTGATTCCGGACTTGGATGTAGACTTGGTTTAATACTTGAAATTTAGTAGTGAAACCTTCGATTAGTTTGAACTAGAAGCAGGTTGTACAAGATTTGTATTATTATACTAGTTTGTATAATAGATTGATTCCATTACCTTCCGCATTTTAAAGAAAAATTTTTAGACCATGTTTATCTTAATTGATAATAAAATCCCAAAGATGATTAAGAAGATGATTAGCGTCCGGGTCCCCACAGTTTTTGTTTAATAATTGTTTTTAATTATTTATAATACGATTGATGCTTTCTCTTATTTTTGAAAATAAGGAGTTTTTAAGTGATTTTATACACAAGGATGTAATTTTTATCGGTGTTGGAATTTCAACAAAAATACGAACGTTTTGAACCCCCGGTAACAAATACACAAAATTTTCTACTCAAAATAAATTTATTTAGCACTATTGAACTTGTTGGGCCTAATTAACTTTGCTAATGAGCCTAAGCTAGTGTTAGTGTTTTTATTAATTATTTAAAGGCTTAAACCGTACCCTAACCCCATAAAATCACACACCCCACACACCTTAATCATTCAAACTCTCTCGCTCAAACTTACACGGCGCACATAATCTTAAACAAGGGGAAAAATCTTCGAGTTCTTCATGGGATTTTTTCCCAAGGCTTCGTGTCATCGTTCTTCGATTCATCAACGTAAACTCGTGCGTTAAATACGTAAAGGCACACCATATTCTTCTATTTACTCATTCATCACAACATAGTATTTTGTTTAAATATGTTTTGCATGAAAAACAAGATGCACTTTATTATATTTTCATTTTTCGTGCATCAACATGAATTTGAAAACTTGATTTTGATCCAAAACATTTTAATATGTTATAGAAGGGGGCTGCCATGATTAGGAAGTGTTATTGATAAGTGAAATTTATTGCACTTTTATTACTTGTATTTAACTTGGAATTTTGTGATTCTTGATCAGGTTTTATGTGATTTGTTGTTTTTTTGTTGTTGTAGTTTGGAAGCTAAGGATGAGAGTTTGGAGTATTAAAATGTTGAATTAGAAAGTACAAAAGATGCAAAAATACAGAAGCTACAGCACACCGGCGCTTATATTTACACTGCACTCGCGGTGAAGCACCGCACCCGCGCTGGAAAACATACCGCACCCGCGCACACACACCTGTAGCTGCACCGCACCCGCAATGACTTTCTGACCGCACCCGCGGTCCTTGCAAGACAGAATCTGAAAATTCTGTATTTTGGTGTGCTGCACATGGAAATCCAATATTTGATTGTGCTGCGAATTAGGGTTTGCCTGGGACTATAAAATACATCATATTTTTACCATCTAGGGTATTGGGGAGCCAAGGAAAGAGTAGAGGCTGCTGCCAGAAGATTGAAGACCTAAGTTCATCAAGTTTTTGGAAAATCTTTTGCACAACTTCGGGGACGGAATCAGCACTTCAAACTCTTGGCTTTAAATTTATTGGTCATAATTTGAATGATTTATATGTTTACAATTTATCAGTGGGAAGAGAAAATTATAAACAAGAAAGTGGAAAAATACGTTAATGGTCTTTATAGGGTGCGGGAGTGATGCGAATTCTCGTACGAACGAGAAGCAAACACGATTAATTAGAATCGCGCCCTCAATTCAATAACGAACAAGGATCGATTAGGTTGTCCCGATCTTTTGAAACAAGCAACGATTTGTGATATTCACCTCTAAGCGATTAACACTTAGCAACAAATATCAACGATAATAACAATCGAATTTCATACGAACCTTTAAAGAACTTGTTTTTGACAATCCGTGCGAAAACAATTGACAAACGCCACAAAGATGCAATCTTTGATAGGTTTGATTTGGAAATGAACAAAGCTTTAAAAGCCTTGAGAGTTGAGAGAAAACCTCAAAATATTTCTTATCAATCTGAATTGGTTCGTTTGTCCTTCATGTACACTGAATATTTAATAATTAATACATGAAAAGTAGTGTAAAAAGTCATAAAGAAAGTTATGAACAATTTCTACACATAAGGTCGCGCGGCTCCGCGTGATCTCGCGTGGTGGCGCGCGAGATTCTGCCTTTGATCACCCTCGGGCACGCGGTGGCGCCATGGCGCGCGACACGCGCGCGTCCGCGCCCAAAGTGGCGCGGTGGCGCGCCCCTTGCTGCCCATCTTCATTCTCTTGCACGTGGTTGCGCCAACTCAGGCGCGGATGCGCGCATGCTGCTGTCTTCAGGGCTATTTATCACTTGAATGACATTCCAAACACTTCCATTAATATGTCCATGTTCACCAAGCTCCTCTAATTTAGACACCCAATTTGTAATTTCTCCTTGGTAACTCAACATGAATCCTTGAAGTGCTTCTTTAATCTTCTTGCTACGTCTTCTCGTTATAGGTCCTTCGTTATATTCTTTGTTGAATTCCACAACTTGTTTGAATATGCTTGATTCATCATCTTTAATCAAAATCAAGCTTGAAAGTCCGAGGCAACAACGCATCTTAAATCACCTTTCAACCATTAGCACGTAACACCCGGTCAGATTCGTATCATACTCCCCTTCTTCAAAAAGATTTGTCCTCAAATCTTGTCTACCTACACAAAAACGAAGCAAGTTAGTAATAACAAGAAGTATATTATCAACATGCTTACTGTGGGGACCCGGGCTCTACCTCCATTCTTTTCGGGATTAATTGGATCTTTATTCAAAATGTGGGTCAAATTTTCGCTTTTTAACATTAATTCAAATGTAAATACTAAGCCTAATATCTTTCTTTATTTAATTACAACACATACAATATACATGTCATGTTCTACTACAAACACATCACTAGTGTTTAATACAAACCATAATCTACAAGTAGTACGAATCTAGTACAACATCACTAGTGATCTTCTGCGCCCGTAGTCACCACGCTATCTTGATCTCATCTCTGACGTGACCCAGATCCTGCCCCACCTGTTGTTATGCACACATACAGACATAACAACAGCCGGAAACTCCGGTGAGAACAAATCCTAGTATAAACCATGTATGCATGCTGATACATAATCAAAAATCATGAATGAAAACAATAATCATGGCCCCATAGTCTGTGAAACCGATCTATCTAAACATGCAATTCAAATCAAATCATGTCTTAACTCGAATCGACTCTACTCTAGGGATCCCGGTGTGAATAAGACGTCAATGGCTGTCACCTACCCTCCCAATCGGGGTGACTGTACGTCTTATTCCTAGACTTCGGTCATATCTGTATCGAATGTCTACAATCGGATTGACTCTGGTTCGAAGCGTCGATACCACCGAACATCTAGTTTGGCAAGTCTTCCAATGACTCTCCTATCTCAAAGGCTTGAATGTAAATCTATAAATAAGACATCATCATATCAAGAGATGTGAATATAAATCTATAAACACATCAAATTCATATCAAAAGATAAACAACAATTCAAGTATGTGATTTGGTTGGGAAACTCAAATTGAATCTCATTTGAGTTTTGTCTTCCCCAAACAAAACATGAATTATACCTTTCGTCGCACAATCTGTGTCGTAGTCGAAGTCTCGAAGACGAATCTGTCAATATCAAATCTCTTCTGGTAGCCTTGGTTGAGAAGATCACAAATCCGAACTCTAATTAAAAATCTGATGAAGATATCTTATACAATCAATTTCTAAAAGAAATAGAGCATGAAGGAATTCTTGAAGTCTCTCTCTCTCGTTCCATCTGCTGAAATTGAGGAAGAAATGAATGACAACCATCTATATATATCTTGCATGTTGAGGGGCAAGTGTCATATTTTTCAAGTAACACGCATGACCACGGGTGCGGTAGTTCATGAACCGCGGGTGCGCTCAAGCTTCGGCGGTCCATCCACTTTTTAAAATCGACGACCGCGGGTGCGCTACATATAAAACCGCGGGTGCGGTGTCATCAACGCGGGTGCGGTTACGTTTGAACCGCGGGTGCGGTGTCATTTCTGTAAATACTTTCCAACTCTCTATCCATCAACCGCGGGTGCACTCTTTCTTGGACCGCGGGTGCGGTGACCCTACTGTAAAAATGGCTAACTTTTTGTCCATGCACTGCGGGTGCGGTGCTTCTCTAGGCGCGGGTGCGGTCCCTTTCTTCAAGCACCACTTCATCTTTTCATTTCATCCATATACAATCTAGGGCATTACACTTACCTTTAAGCTCAAGATTGTAGACGCTATCATTTACTCGCTCGATCAGCACTAGAAACCTCAACTTCACGGTCGCCTTCCATATGTATTCATCAACCTCAACATACATCAAATAATTAATGACACTAAATGATAAAATACCATTAAGTATCACAAAAACTATGTTCCTCCCCTCCTTAGACCTAGTTAGCAACATAACAATATCCATACAAATGTACGACCATAGTCCACTAGGAATAAGATATAATTGATGCAACACATAAGAATCAAACTTAGATGCCCTTTCCCCATATCCAATGCACCCTTTACTACACCTCTTAACATACCTATTCATATGCAACCTACACATATAATCATGCATTTTATCAAAGATAAAGACACCACTATATGCATCACCAGCAAGTAACTAATGCAATGAATTTAGAATAAACAATTTATCCTCCTTAAAATTGTATTCATTATGATCATAAAAATTCTTACGTGCAATGCATGTTTCACAATTCCACTCAATATACCTCCTCATATGCAATCATAGTAAAAATTCATGCCTCATATCTATGGCTCTAGTTACTTCATGGCTACCAATTAAACACATATCATGTTCATCCTTGCACCCCTCAAAACCATCATCAAACCAACATAAATCATGCAAATAGAACATATTAAATGTACTATCCATGTAATCTTTACAATCATCACTAATCAAGTATAAATCATGAAAATAAGACACGTCACGTGTACTATCAATGCAATATCTTATCTCATCACAAAATCTAAGTCTAATGTATATAAAACCTTGTAGTAAACAAACCCCATCAACTTTGTAAATCGTGAGACGTTCAAAATTCAGAGTAAGTACATGCAATTCATCCATGGTCTCAAATTCATGACAATCTAGGAATAAGGATGTAATGCCCGAGATGTGAATTGGTAAGCAGAACTTATTAATGCATGATTTGAAGTATTTATCGAAGGGCGAGGAAGCGACGTTGCGATTCGATTTTAGTTGCAAAATATATTATTGGGGCAGCAGAGACAGTGCACCCGCGGTCTAAAAGACAGTGCACCCGCGGTCGTTTATCATAAAATGTTGAAAGTTGACAGTAGCTTGACTGCACCCGTGGTATAAAAGCCACTGCACCTGCGGTAAATGTACAGAGACAAGACCGTACCCGCGGGGCAAGAGCTAGCGAACCCGCGGCCGCCGCTTCTGAAATTTGAGTTTGGATCAATACGCCTAGCGCACCCGCGGTGCAATGTGTAGCGCACCCGCGGTGGGACGTGCAGAATGAAGAATTAGACAGTTGTCCTAGCCATGCATATATCATGTACTAATCTTTATTCTTCAGCTTGATATGGACGAGAGAAAACCAGAAAAGCTCCAGAATTTCTCAAGTTACATCCTAGCTTAGAAATTAGCTTGTACAAGATCTAACCACCCAAATTTCGATCCGACTTCGATTCCGTACTCCTCTTGTTACCAGCTACAAAACGATGTAAGTATTTTTACATGTCAACATGTTTTGAAGTTAAGATGTTGGGAGAAATCAGATATGATTACTATTAGATGTTCTTGAGATTATAAGTAACGTATATTCGCAACCGGATCGAAAAACGGATAGGATATGCGATTATTGTGATTTTCCAGCATATATATGTACGAGATTATGCAGATTATGAGTTGTGGTTGATGGTTGTTGAGAATTGTGGCGTGTTGATAACATATATACACTAATTGAGTTGACCGGTATCGCGAGATTACACCGTTATGCCGTCGAAATGTGCCGAGATTGAATATTGATACATATTTGTATTGATTTGAGTTAGGGATTGATAGAATGCATCTTGAATTGTCATTTCAGATTTGTTTTGACAAGCTTCGACATCAAGACTTCAATCTCGATAAAGACTGAACAACGAAAGGTATAATTCATGTTGATTCGGGAAGATACAACTCGAATTAGATTTGATTTGAGTTTCCCAAAATCACATACTAGATTGTTTATATTTTGATATGTTTGTGCTTTGTTTATAGATTTATATTCAATCATTTAAGATAGGAGAGTCATTGGCAGATTTGCCAAATTTCTAGATGTTCGGTGGTATCGACGCATAGGTGCAGATGTACTCCGATTGTAGACATCCGATACAGACAGGACCGAAGTCTAGGAATAAGACGTACCGTCACCGCGATTGGGAGGGTAGGTGGCAGACTGTGACGTCTTATTCACACCGGGATCCCTAGAGTTAGATACGAGTCGAGTCCAAGGTATGAATTGACTGAAGTTACTTGTCTTATATTGTTTATGTTTCATAGACTATGGGACATGTGGTTATTGATTTTATTCATGATAGTATGCTTCATGATTTATATTGTGTATATGCATGTATACATGTTTTATACTGGAATTTGTTCTCACCGGAGTTTCCGGCTGTTGTTGTGTCTGTATGTGTGCATAACAACAGGGGGGACAGGATCAGGGTCTTGAAGAACTTGACGAGATGAGAGATCGAGATAGCGTGGTGATTTCGGGCGTAGAAGATTACTAGTGATTTTACATATGATCTGTAGTTTGTATTGAACACTAGTTGTATGAATGTACTGAAACAAGACATGTATTTATGTTTGTTGAAATAAAATAGAGAAAGATCTTGTGCTTGATTTATATACACTTGATTTAATGTTAAAAGTAAAATTTTGACCCACATTTTCTAGCAAAGATTCAATTAATCCCAAAAAAAATTGAGTTAGAGCCCGGGTCCCCACAAAGGATAAATTTACATCCGACCCCTTAACCACAAACTTTGCAACTCGCTCTACACATTCTTGAAAACAAAACAACACAATATTAAGGTAAGTAAGCAAATCATACCTCCCAGTCGTTGCAATGGTAACTACCCTTGCCTCACGGTGATTTCTTGACAACATATGGATCATCCCATTGCATTCTCACACCAATAACACTGTCTCGCCTCCTCATCATGACTTCATCAGATTCCTGCAAAGAAAAAGTAACAATGCTCGGGATTGAAACAGCTATATCATCACAATGAGAATAAACCACTTTGTACAAAGGTACATGAAATGGTTTATGCAATAATAAACAACTATCAACCTCACTCTTTTCATTCTTTTGGGCCTTTAATTCATTTTTATTTTCTTTTTCTTTGGCCTCTTTTTCTTTTTCATCTTTTCTCTCTTTTTTATTTTCTATGGCCATCTCACTCTTTTGTTCACTCTTTCTTTCGGCCATTTCACATTTTTTTTCACTAAATTCGTGAATAAATTTCAATTGATCCTCAAGGACATTTGGATTCAATTGAACCAATGAAACAATTAGTTCATCAATAAATTTATGTGTGATAACCTCTCCTTGCCTAATCTCTTCCTCCGAAATGGACAAATTAAGCATTTCTTCTCCACCTAATGATTCATTCTCAGTTGTATATCATTCAACAACATTCAACTCACCAACTAGCGGATACAACCATCATCAACTCTATTAACCACAACCTCAAATTCAGGTCCTTCTTCAACCTCGACTTCATATCCCAGTTCACCAACAATCTCAACCTCCACTTGAGATTTAAGCTCAACCACAACATCAACCTCCATTTGAGATTTAAGATCAACTGGCGATTTTATTATGGTCTCCTCAACACGTGGACATTGATTGATATCATGCCCGACCTCAAAACACCAACAACATATAACATCACAAGTACTAGAAATTGAATTTTTACTTGTACCTTGATATTCATATTTTGTAGTTTCACGTCGCGACTGCTCCATTGGACTATCAATGATTTTCTCTCCCCGGTTGCTATTGTTAGAGTAGGTGCCCGTCGAGCCAAGTGTTGGCCGAGTGTTCACAATGAAACTCTATGTATAAGCAATCTTTATTTTAATAATATTTGAAATTATTGTTTTGGCAAATCTTTATCTGTATACCCATGCTAGTTGCATAGATAAAGCCCTTGAATATACATATAGTAGAAAGAATATGAGATGCTCATATGATGAGTATCATGAAACTCATATTTGGAATACTGTATATTCTAAACAGTTCCTAGTCGATTCAGCCGCCGCTAAGAAGGATATAGGCCGCTAGAGTTCGAGACTAGTATCTGCGATGTGAGTACCATGTTTCATTGGTAGGGGACATTGTGATGTCCGAGCATGCAGATAGGTGCTCCTGGTAGAGTGCACTGAACAACCCTCCATAAAAGACTTTCCAAGTGGTTCTCACTTATCGAGTGGAAAAGTCCTGGTTTATGGTTGTACACCATTAGTCCTTATGACCCGGGACAACATTGAGACTCTATGTGGTAGAATTACACTTTGACTTGTTTACCGAATCTAATGGGGTCATCAGGTGGCAAGGTTGGGTGTTCTGTCGAAACATATAGGAGTCGATGCATTGTAGTCGGGGATTCACCGCTTACCTTCGGGTATGGATATCCTATGTGTTATCATGTGTATGTAGGTTGAAATCTCTGATCAGAGTATGGTGGTAATTATGAAAGGGGTTTCATAGATTACACCATCGAGGCAAATACGACATGACACATAGTATCGATTCATTGACAACTCTCGATAAACCAATGGTTGTGGAATCGGTCGGGATATATGAGTTGAAGGGACCGTACTGTACGCTAACCATAATTGAATGGTTCTTGCAGGCACTATCATTTGATAGCTAGGGAATCATGTAAGCGATTCTGCTAGGCGTTTAACATGATTGGCTGGGTACTATCAGACTTGAGTTCTGACGTTCTTGTTATCAAGGAGTTGATAAGTAAGAATGGAGCAATTGGGGTATGCTCATATAAGGACATGTTTAGTCCGAATCACATGGAGATGTGAACCCACGGCTAGTTGTATCAATGAACCATTGAGGGCCACACAAGTGCTAGCTTTCTAGATCCCGTTGAGAAGAGAAATAGTTCAATGTGTTAAACGGCTTATAAAGGAGTTTATAAGCGTAAGGAAAATTAGAAGTATGACTTCTATAATGGAGAAATTAGTTCAATGTGTTGAACGGCTTATAAATGAGTTTATAAGCGTAAAGAAAAATAGAAATATGACTACTGTGAGAGAAATGTGACTTTTAATTTATGAATGTGTTCCTAAATTAAAAGTTGGCCAAGTGAATAATGTATTTGAAAATTGTGATTTTCATAAACATTATTATGGACTAAATTAAATTAATTCAAGTGTTGAATTAATTAAACACTAGTGGGCCTAGTAGAGTCCAAATAATTAAATTAATTCAAGTGTTGAATTAATTAAATAACATTGGGCCTTGTAGAGCCCAATTGGAAATAATTATTTAACTAGTGGGCTTTAGTAAAATCAAGTAAAGTCTAATTGGGCTCAAATATGTTTGAGACAATTTAAATAGTACATGGGCCTTGTAATAGTTACAAGTCCAAGTCACATTGCATGCTTGGGAGGTGAAGAGTTGGGGAATACTTTTGATTAAAATAAGGCTTGGCATGCAACTTTTACTTTCTACTTTTTACAAAACCAAAAAGGTTGCTCTCCCTTCTCTTCTCATTCTCACCTTGGCCGAATTTTGGGAGGATTTCTCTCCTCATTTTTCTCATTTTTCTTCTTTAAGTGTTGAGGAAAGAAAATTCTTCTCTTTGAAAAATCCTCTTAGTTTTCTAATGCAAATTAAGAGGGGATTTACCTAGTTGGTGGTGGGCCTAATTTTGGAGGTTGGAAGCTTGAAGTTTTGTCATCCATTCAAGAGCCAAGTTGTTTACAACTTGGTTGGTGCCATCATCAATCTCTTGAGATTGATAGGTAACTATTCTAAACACAGTATGAATGTCATTTTTGTGTTTTATTGTATTTGCCACACAATTTAATGAGGTGGCCGAAAATTCCATGCAAAATTTTGATTTTTAAACTTCCGTTGCGCTTCCGGTCACCGTAACCGTTCCCCTTTCAGCTATACCCACTACTCTCCTCACATCCCCTATCATCATCACGTTGCAAATACAACGATCTATTCCCTCCAAATCTTCTACGTCGCCTATCCTCATCATATTGCCTATCATGTATTTCCTCTTCTTCACACCTCCTATATTTTTTTCGTAGAGGCTTAAACTCCTTCTCCCACATTTTATCCAACCCTCCTAACATTAATTGAAATTGACGATCGTCAATCATTATACCTGCAAGAAAATGTTAGTATAAAACAATAAAAGATAAGTTTTCTCACCACGAATCCTCACTGGTCACTCCAATGAAAATTCACTCGACTCTTTTTTTTCTCTCTCTCTTTTTTTTTCCTCACTACAAAATACTCACCGGTCACTACAAAGAAATAACGCTCACACTCAAGTGTTTTCACTAGAATTTGATAGTTCTTTCTAAGATGTGCTCAAGTTTTTTTTTTACTTGTATATCAAACTAACAAGATTCAACTCGTGGACACTCGCAACTGTCTCACTTGGACTGCGCAAAAACAAAGAACGCTAGAATAACGTAGATCTTACAACAATACAAAGGATAACACGGATCTTAAAACAAAAAAAAAAGTATAACACAGATCTGAGAACAGAACGAAATTTTAGAAAGATCTGAAAATAAAAACGAAAGGATAACACAAATCTGAGAACAGAACGAAATTTTAGAAAGATCTGAAAATAAAAACGAAAGGATAACACTGATCTGAGAACAGAACGAAATTTTAGACAGATCTGAAAATAGCAACGATAACTTACTTGAATCAAAGGGAACAAAAAGCTTTGATACCAAATGATGCGAATCCTCGTACGAATGAGAAGCAAACACGATTAATTAGAATCGCGCCCTCAATTCAATAACGAACAAGGATCGATTAGGTTGTCCCGATATTTTGAAACAAGCAACGATTTGTGATATTCACCTCTAAGCGATTAAAACTTAGCAACAAATATCAACGATAATAACAATCGAATTTCATACGAACCTTCAAAGAACTTGTTTTTGACAATCCGTAAGAAAACAATTGACAAACGCCACAAAGATGCAATCTTTGATAAGTTTGATTTGGAAATGAACAAAGCTTTAAAAGCCTTGAGAATTGAGAGAAAACCTCAAAATATTTCTTATCAATCTGAATTGGTTCGTTTGTCCTTCATGTACACTGAATATATAATAATTAATACATGAAAAGTAGTGTAAAAAGTCATAAAAAAAGTTGTGAACAATTTCTACACATAAGGTCGCGCGGCTCCGCGTGATCTCGCGTGGTGGCGCGCGAGATTCTGCCTTTGATCACCCTCGGGTACGCGGTGGCGCTATATGTGGCGCCATGGCGCGCGACACGCGTGCGGCCGCGCCAAAAGTGGCACGGTGGCGCGCCCCTTCCTGCCCGTCTTCATTGTCTTGCGCACGGTAGCGCGAACTCAGGCGCGGATGCGCGCATGCTGCTGTCCTCATGGCTATTTATCACTTGAATGACATTCCAAACACTTCCATTATTGTGTCCATGTTCACCAAGCTCCTCTCATTTAGACACCCAATTTGTAATCCCTCCTTGGTAACTCAACATGAATCCTTGAAGTGATTTTTTAAACTTCTTGCTACGTCCCCTCGTTATAGGTCCTTCGTTATATTCTTTGTTGAACTCCACCACTTGCATGAATATGCATGATTCATCATCTTTAATCACAATCAAGCTTGAAAGTCCGAGGTAACAACGCATCTTAAATCTCCTTTCAACCATTAGCACGTAACACCCGGTCAGATTCGTATCAGGGAGGGCCTATAATGCTATTGAAGCCCATAGAGAATCTAGTGCTTGATGTGTTATTTAATTGTAGATTTTTGATGGGGACGTCACAATCTATTTTTTAGATAACTATTATCTACTCAACACACGGGAGAGGGAGTAGATAATTTTAGGATTCTTGGCTAGTGAATAAGGACTTTTATAGCCTAGCTACAAGTAATTACACATGGTGGACGCTTGCGTGAAATCGGACTTCTAGATCTTTTATTCCACGATTTTTTGCTACAATTTGGTGTTACGTTAAATCCATTTTCAATTTAGCTATTTTTGCAAACAAATCTTTTAATTGATTATTCTAAATAAAGTCAAAACTGTTTTAATCACAAGCACTGATATATGTTTATATACACACTCCTCGTGGGATTGACACTTATACTCGAAAATACATTTTACTAAAACTGTTTTAATCACAAGCACTGATATATGTTTATATACACACTCCTCGTGGGATCGACACTTATACTCGAAAATACATTTTACTAACTTGACGTCGTGCGCTTGCGAGCAATCAAGAAAACATGAAACAAGTTTTTGGAGCCTTTGCCGGGGAGTGTTTATTTTAAATTTATATTAGTATTGTTACCAATTAGTCTAGATTTTAATTTAGAGTTGTTTTTATTGTATTACATTAAATGTTGATTTGTTTCTTATCTTTGTTTGAAAGTGCATGCGAAGACCGCAAAATCTTCACTTTCTTACCTTTGATCCTGAGATCGAAAGAACCACAAGAAGATTAAGAAAGGCGAGAAGAGAATAGATTCAAGCAATGGCTGACAACAGAGATAATGAAAATCCACCTCCTGCAATACCCATCAGAGATCATTTTAGGCCGGTACTAAATGCTCATTATTCGGGCATAGCACAAGGGTCTATTAATGCAAACAACTTTGAGCTCAAGCCCACATTGATAAACATGGTTCAACTAAACCAGTTTGGGGGAGCCGCTACTACAGATCCTCATCTACATCTCAGAACATTCCTTGAAATCACTGACACGGTAAAAATAAATGGTGTTTCTGATGATATAATTCGATTGAGTTTGTTTCCTTTTTCTCTTAGGGACCAACCAAGATGGCTCCAATCGCTTCCTTTGGGGAGTATCACTATATGGCAGGAGTTAGCAACCAAGTTCCTTGCTAAATAATTTCCACCTGCGAAGTCTTTACAGGTGAAGATTGAGATAATTACTTTTAGGCAGACTGACTTTGGGCAATTATATGAGGCATGGAAATGGTATAAGAAATTGTTGAGAAGGTGTTCAAACCATTGTTTTGAAGATTAGGTACAAATTGAATTGTTTTACAATGTTTTGAATGGACAAAAAAGAGGCACTATGGATGCAATAGCTGGTGGCACGATATTTGCCAAATCACTTGATCAAGCATATGATTTGCTTGAACAGATGACCATTAACAGTTATCAGTGGCCGTCCAAGAGGTCAGGAGTAAAGAAGATAGCTGGAGTTTATGCCATAGATCCTATTACATCACTCACCGCACAAGTTTCAACTTTAACAACTCAAATTTCAGTTATGAATAAGGCTAGAACAGCAGAGGTTGAAAATGTATCGGTTGTTATTAACGAACAATATATTCATGTTGAGACTCATTATATCAAAAATAAGAATTTTGGTGGCTACGGAGGATATCGAGGTAACCCTCCCCCTAACACCTATCATCCTGGTTTGAGAAATCATGAGAATTTTTCATATGCTAATAATAATAATGTGTTGAATCCTCCACCGGGGTTCAATACATCAAAGGGGGAAGGAAAGCCTTCATTTGAGGATCTAGTTGGGACATTTGTTGCTGAATCTAGTAAAAGGATGGCTAGGACTGAATTTCGTCTTGATGAAATGGAAACTCACATGGGAAATATGGGTGCCACAATGAAATCATTGGAGACACAGAATGGACAGTTGGCTAATGCATTGAGAGATCAAAATAGAGGTCAATTCCCAAGTAATACTGAAGTGAATCCAAATGAGCAATGGAAAGATGTAACTTTGAGAAGTGGAAGAGAACTTGAGGTTAAAAAATCCAAAGAGAATGAGAAAAATGAGAAGGAGTTGAAGATGATGAGTGTGAAAATGTAAAGGAGAACAAGGTTGAGGAGTCTCGGATTGAAACTGAAGTTGAACGGATTCCTATACTGAAACTGACTCTTCCATACCCATAGAGATTTAGGAAAAAGATTATTGATGATCAATTTGCAACATTTTTGGGGATTTTCAAAAGATTCACATCAACATTCTATTTGCTAATGCTTTGGAGCAAATGCCAAACTATGCAAAGTTCATCAAAGATGTGATGTCAAAGAAGAGGAAGTTGTAGGAGTTCGAGACAGTGAAGTCGACCGAAGAGTGTAGCGCCATTCTCCAAAAAAAGCTAACACAAAAACTAAAAGATCCAGGGAGTTTTACTATTCCTTGCTTTATTGGTGGTACTTATGTTAATAAAGCTTTATGTGATCTTGGAGTGAGTATTAATCTTATGCTATTTTCTATTTATATGGACTTGAAGCTTGGGGAGGTAAAACCAATATAAATTTGTAACTTGGAGATAGGTCACTCACCTATCCTCGTGGAATTGTGGAAGATGTTTTGGTAAAGGTTGACAAGTTTATCTTCCCTACTGATTTTGTAATACTTGATATGGAGGATGATCAAGATGCTCCATTTATTTTTGGGCAACCCTTCTTAGCCACTGGAAAAGCATTGATAGATATACACAAAGGAGAACTCACCTTGAGAGTTGGTGGGGAAGCTGTGATATTTAATATCTATAAGGCTATTAAAGGTAACAACAAGGTGATTACTTGTAAAAGCATTGATATAATTGACTCTTGTGTTGTTGAGATTGGTATAGATCATACAGTAGAAGATCAATTAGAAAGATGACTTTCTAGCACTGTCGGTAGAGTTGATGATGATGATTGGGAATTGACAAAGCAACTTTTAGCTCTTGAGGAGTTGCCAAAGGTGATGGAAGCCGCACAGGAGAAGTTGGAAGAAGAAAAGTGTTCAGAGATAATACCTTCATCCCTGTTTTGAAGGAATTGCCGAACCATCTTTGATATGCTTTCTTGGGTGAGAAATTGACATATCCGATAATTATCTCTTCCTCTCTTACTTTAGATGATAAAGAGAAATTGTTGAGTGTTGAGGAAATTTAAAACTACATTTGGGTGATCGATTTCTGATATCAAGGGCATTAGTCCCAACATATTCATGCATAGGATTTTAATGGAGGAGTCATATGATTAATACTTGCTCCAAGATCACATATCTGCAAGTTCCACCAGGATAGGTGAGTGACCTATCTGCAAGTTGAAATCTGCACCTAACTGCATTTTTCACGAGGTCACTATCTGCAACTTTCAACACTGCAACTTGCAGATAGGTCACTCACCAGAGAAGGCTATATCCAGCTATGAAGGAGGTAGTGAAAAATGAAGTGTTAAAATTGTTAAATGCTGGAGTTATATAGGCTATTTCTAACAGCAGTTGGGTGTCTCATGTGCAAGTAGTGCCTAAAAATGGTGGAATGACTGTGGTAAAGAATGAAAATTATGAACTAATATCTACTCGTACAGTGACTGGATGACGAGTATGTATTGATTATATGAAGTCGAACAATGCCACACGTAAAGATCATTTTTCATTATCTTTTATTGATCAAATGCTTGATAGACTTGCTGGTTATTGGCACTACTGCTTTTTCGATGGTTATTTAGGTTATAACCAGATTGCTATAACACTGGATGATCAAGAGAAGACAACATTCACGTTCCCCTATAGCATGTTTTCTTTTAGGAGGATGCCTTTTGGGCTATGCAATGCACCTGCTACTTTTCAAAGGTGTATGATATTCCATATTTTCATACATGGTGGAAGACATCATGAAAGTCTTCATGGATGATTTCTAGGTATTTGGCTCTTCATTTGATCACTGTTTACGTAAAATATATTTCGTTTTTCAGAGATTTAAAGAAAAGAACACAGTTTTTAATTGGGAGAAATGTCATTTTAGGGTCCAAGAGGGTATTGTTCTTGGACATAAAGTGTCTTCTAAGGGATTACAGGTAGACAGAGCCAAAGTGGTTGCAATTGAAAAGCTTCCATCACCAAAGAATACCAAAGGGATAAGGAGTTTTTTAGGACACGCCGAGTTTTATCGTAGATTTATCAAGGATTTTTCTAAGATTACTAAACCTTTGTGTAATTTGCTTGAAAAAGAATCCACTTTTATTTTTGATGATGATTGTCTGCAGGCATTTGAGAAGATCAAGAAGGCATTGGTGGCAACAGCAATCATGATAGTGATAGATTGGAAGGAGTCGTTCGAGTTGATGTGCGATGCTAGTGATCATGCAGTAGGTTTGGTGTTAGGCCAAAGGCCTGATAATTTTTCCAGATCAATCTACTATGCAAGTCGAACCATGGATGCTGAACAGGAAAATTAAACAACTACTGAAAAGGAGAAGCTTGCAGAAGTTTTTTCATTTGACAAGTTTAGACCCTACTTTGTTGACAGAAAGGTAATTGTTTTCACTGACCATGCAGCTATTCGATACGTATTTGCCAAGAAAGATGCAAAACAACTCTTGATAAGGTGGATTTTATTGCTCCAAGAGTTTGATTTTGAAGTGAAGGATAGGAAGGGGTGTGAAAATCAAGTTGTCGACCACATCTCACGGCTCGAACTTGAAGATAAAAAAGATGAAGGAACCATAAAAGAAGCATTTCGAGATGAACAACTGTTTGAGGTAAATTCTATACTCCCTTGGTTTGCTGATATAACTAATTTTTTGTCTTGCGTCACTGTCCCTCCAGATTTGACTTATCATCAACAGAATAAATTCTTTCACGATGCAAAGTTTTACCTATAGGATGATCCTTACGTCTTCAAGAGATATGTTGGTCAGATGATTAGAAGATGCGTAGCGGAGGAAGAAGCGAAAGTTATTCTTGAACAATGCCACTCTTCACCATATGGTGGCCACTTTGGAGCATCAAGAACAGCAGCAAATGTATTACAGTCTAGTTTTTATTGGCCTACTTTGTTCGAAGATAGTTATACCTTAGCCAAGTCATGTGATATATGCCAAAGGGTTGGCAATATCTCTAGACGCCATAAGTTTTCATTGACCAATATTTTAAAAGTGGAACTTTTTGATGTTTGGGGTATTGACTTCATGGTACCATTTCCATCTTATTTTGGTCAATCTTATATTTCTTTTGCTGTGGATTATGTGTCAAAATGGGTGGAAGCAATTGCCACCAATACTAATGATGCTCAAGTTGTTGCTAAGTTTGTTTACAGGAACATCTTCATAAGATTTGGGACACCAAGAGCCATAATTAGTGATGAAGTACACATTTTTGTAATAAAATCTTTAACTCACTTTTGGCAAAATATGATGTGAAGTATAAGGTGACCCTGGCATACCACCCGCAAGCAAATGGACAAGCCGAAGTATCCAACTGGGATATTAAGTAGATATTGGAGAAAACGGTGAAGACAAACCGGAAGGATTGGGCACTGAAGCTGGATGATGCCTTATGGGCGTACAAAACTGCATACAAGACACCTATTGGGATGTCACCCTATATGTTGGTCTTTGGTAAGGCCTGTCACTTACCACTGGAATTGGAACACAGAGCTTTTTGGATCGTGAAAAAGCTCAACTTTGACATGGAAGCATCTGGTGAGCAGCGGCTATTGTAATTGAATGAGAAAGAGGAATTCAGAAATGAGGCTAATGAGAACGCAAAGATCTACAAGGAGAAGACCAAGAAGTGGCACGACAACCATATCTTGCACAGGAATTTCGAGCCTGGACAACGAGTACTGTTGTTCATTTCACGCCTCAAAATATTTCCTGGTAAGCTAAAATCAAGATGGTTGGGGCCTTTTACAATAGAATCAGCCCAACCATATGTTGCCATTGAGCTGAAGTGCAATGACAGAAGAATGTTTAAAGTAAATGGACAACAGATCAAGCATTATTATTGGACCGAAGTACGGCATGTTGACAACATTCCTTTGGGCGGATCAACTTGATTTAGACTGGTGGCAGTCAAGCTGACGACGTTAAACCAAGCGATTATTGGGAGGCAACCCAAATTTTGTTTCTTTATTGCATTTTGTTTTCGGTTTTGCTTTTATTCTTGTATTCTTATTTTTGGTTGTGTATTTTTGGTTTAGGTGTTTTTGTATCTCCCCAAATCTTATGACTCCCAATTGTGTTTTTCAGGACTAAAAAATAGATGAGAAAACAATTTCAAAGAGTGCACCCGCGTTGGAAATCTACCGCACCCACGGTAGTTGAAGAAAGCAAATTAAAAATTTCCGGTAGCCATACCGCTCCTGCGGTGCAAACGTTACCGCACCCGCGCTGAGTTGACAAAAGGTGGATCGCACAGGCTGTAGGATTTTCATCACACCCGCGGTGTCTACTTACTGAAAACTAAAAATCTCCAGTAGGCGAAGCGCACCCGCGGTCTATTTTTTAGTTCACCCGCAATCATTTTCCAGAACCATTACCGCACCCGCGGTAGAATCGTCACCGCGCCCGCGGTAGCTGAAGGCCGATAATTCTTGAATTTCTAGTAGCATCACCACCCTCGCAGTCTATTTTGTACCGCGCCTGCGCTTATTTTCCAGAGAGTCCCACGGTACCTTACTGAGCGTGCCCGCGGTCGACAAATGCTAAGCCATAAAAATTTCCAGAGACTACACCGCACCCGCGGTATATTCTGGACCGTACCTGCGGTCGATGATTTTAACTACTGAAAGGGGTAGAAATTGGACATTACCAAAGAACACTTCTTCCCACCTTTTCCTTCACTTCGAAATCATTTCTCACAAAACACATTCCACACTCAAATTTTATATCCAAGCACATATTCCAACTCCACACATACATATCGTCACTCATTTCATCTAACATCCAACTTCATTCCACAAAATCAACACCAATACTACCCAGGGTTTGAAAAGGAGCTCGAAAAGTTTACATCAAGGTTTGATTGGAGCTTCGATTTTGTTCCAAATCCATACTACATTTGTTTTGAAATTCAAAATTATTGGTGGTGTTGGCTATGGAAGAAAAGTGAGATTAATATTCAATTTTAGTGGAATACATTATTGAAATTGTTGATTGGATTGGTGTGTACATTATTGAGGTGTAGTTATTGTGATTAATAAGTTTGGGGGAGTGAAAGAATCATCAACTTTATTGAATTGGATTGAAGGGGAAGTTGGTGCTTTGAAAGTGTTTGACAAAATGTCTCCAAGAAAAAAACAATCAAAGGGTGCATCCTCATATGCGAATTATGATGCACACAAGTTCTGCAATGACAAGGCAGAAGAAAATTATGGTAAAATGTTGAACAAGAGCATTGTGAAAGAGAGAGGATTTCACATGAGCTTCCCCCGAACCGAGATTGGATTAATTCTTAACGCTATGCATTGGGATGATTTTGGCAAGCAACCGCAGGATGAGGTAATTTCTTTGGTACGATAATTTTATGCCAACCTTATGGTTAAGCATGATCATTTGAAAGTTTAGGTGAGAAGAATGATGGTATCTTTTGATGCTCATACCATCAACACCAAGTATGGTTTTCCTCCAGTCATGCATGATGAATACGAAAAATATCGGACCGAGGACGTTGATTATAATAATATCCTTCAGACTATATGTATTGAGGGAGCAGAGTGGCGAATGACAGAAGATGTGCATATAAACCTAACAAAATCAGATCTGATAAATGTTGCCAAAGATTGGTAATCCTTCATTTAGGCTAGGATTAAGCCTACTGACCATACTAACACCGTCATCAAGAGAGGACAATTCTGACTTTTTGCATCATGACGGGAAACACAATTGACTTAGGTCAATTACTTTAGAGCTCAATCTTAACATTATGTAAAAGGCAACTCTCCTAGTGGACTCCTCCACCCCTCTCTTATCACCGACCTATGCCAGAATGTGGGAGTGACTTGGGCAGCAAATAAAGATTTGTTAAAACCAAAATCTGCCGTTGTGGTAATTCAACCACATAGGACACTATCAGTTGAACAACATGATCCACGTCGAGCTCAGAATAATGTAAGAGTAGGTGCCCGTCGAGCCAAGTGTTGGCCGAGTGTTCACAATAAAACTCTATGTATAAACAATCTTTATTTTAATATTATTTGAAATTATTATTGGCACATCTTTATCTGAATACCCATGCTAGTTGCATAGATAAAGCCCCTGAATATACACATAGTAGAAAGAATATGAGATGCTCATATGATGAGTATCATGAAACTCATATTTGGAATACTGTATATTCTAAACAGTTCCTAGTCGATTCAGCCGCCGCTAAGAAGGATATAGGCCGCTCGAGTTCGAGACTAGTATCTGCGATGTGAGTACCATGTTTAATTGGTAGGGGACATTGTGATGTCCGAGCATGCAGATAGGTGCTCCTGGTAGAGTGCACTGAACAACCCTCCATAAAGGACTTTCCAAGTGGTTCTCACTTATCGAGTGGAAACGTCCTAGTTTATGGTTGTACACCATTAGTCCTTATGACCCGGGACAACATTGAGACTCTATGTGCTAGCATTACACTTTGACTTGTTTACCGACTCTCAAGGGGTCATCAGGTGGCAAGGTTGGGTGTTTTATCGAAACATATAGGAGTTGATGCATTGTATTCGGGGATTCACCGCTTACCTTCGGGTATGGATATCCTATGTGTATGTAGTATGAAATCTCTGATCAGAGTATGGTGGTAATTATGAAAGGGGTTTCATAAATTACACCATCGATCCAACTACAACATGACACATAATATCGATTCATTGACAACTCTCGATAAACCAATGGTTGTCGAATCAGTCGGGATATATGAGTTGAAGGGACCGTACTGTACGCTAACCATAATTGAATGGTTCTTGCAGGCACTATCATTTGATACCTAGGGAATCATGTAAGCGATGCTGCTAGGTGTTTAACATGATTGGTTGGGTACTATCAGACTTGAGTTCTGACGTTCTTGTTATCAAAGAGTTGATAAGTAAGAATGGAGCAATTGCGGTATGCTCGTATAAGGACATGTTTACAGCTTCCACTTTACTCGGATCCACAGAAATACCCTCTCTGGATATGATATGACCCAAGAAGAGAACTTGTCCTAGCCAAAACTCACACTTTGGCAGTTTCGCATATAATCTTTCATTTCTCAATGTTTGCAACACAATTCTCAAATGATTTGCATGCTCAGTCATGTTCTTAGAATACACCAGAATGTCATCAATAAAACCAATCACAAACTCATCTAAATATCTCTGAAAGACGCGGTTCATCAGTCCCATAAACACCGCTGGAGCATTCGTTAAACCAAAAGGCATGACAATAAATTCGTAGTGTCCATACCTGGTTCGAAATGCTGTCTTCGGTATATCAACATCTCGAACTCTGAGTTGATGATATCCCGATCGCAAATCAATCTTGGAATAGACAGATGATCCCTGTAACTGATCAAATAAATCGTCGATACGCGGCAATGGATATCTATTCTTTACCGTTGCTTTATTCAATTGCCGATAATCTATACACAATCTCATCGAACCGTCCTTCTTGCGCACGAATAGCACTGGAGCGCCCCAAGGAGATACAGTGGGTCTGATATAACCCTTGGCTAGAAGATCTTCTAACTGTGCTTTCAATTCTTTCAACTCTATAGGCGCCATCCTATACGGAGCTCGAGATATAGGAACGGTACCTGGAATGAGCTCAATGCTAAAATCTACCTCTCGAGCTGGAGGTAACCCGGGAATCTCGTCAGGAAATACATCTGCAAACTCCCGTACTACTGGCAAATCTGCCAATGTCGGGCACGATTTCAGTAAATCTACTGAATAAATAAGGAACACTTCTGCCCCTTGTTGCAACAATCTACTCATAGTCAAAGCAGATACTAAGGGAATCCGAGATCAAGAACCCTTACCGTAGAATTTCCAATCCCCTGTCATTTCAGGTCTGAATCTGACAATCTTGTGAAAACAGTCTACGGTGGCTCTGTACTTAGTCAACATGCCAATCCCGACAATACAATCAAAATCAGATAAACCAAGTACAACACATTCTAAATCGATCTCATGCCCTTCAAACTTTAGTAAGCAATGTCTAACTGAAGTCACAGATATCAGACCACTTCCCAACGGAGAAGAAATAGACACTACAGTAGACAATGACTCTACAGGCAATGCATGTGTCAATGCAAAACGTTCTGATATGAATGTATGTGATGCACCTGTATCTATCAAAACATATGTAGGATAACCGCAAAGAAAACAGTTACCTGCAATCACATCGTCTGGTGCATCTTGGGCTTGCTCTTCCGTCAATGCAAACACCTGAGCTTGTTGTCTGGGAGGTTGGCTCACTGTCTGGCCACCTCTGGCTCTAGGCTGGGACTGTGTAGGCGTGGGCTGGAAGGAATGGACAGACGAAGCTTGCCTCTCAGGCTGAGTCACTGATGCTGATGACCCTGCACTCTGAAATCTCTGGGCACCTCTCTGGGGACAAACTCTGGCGAAATGTCCCTGTTGCTTACATATGTTACATCTTTCCATCACTCCCTGACACTGCTCTGTGGCATGTCGGCCTCCACAAGTAGTACAATACACACATGTCACATCTGTACTCTGGCCAGGACCTCTCTGTCTTGACCCACTGGAGCTCGACGAACTGCTCCCTCATCTCTTAAACTGCTTACCCTTAACTTTCAAAAAATCCTTCTTGCCACTACTACTGCTTCCACTATCAAATCGAGGAGGAGATGGTGGAAACTGTACGGCAGGCTGTGGCGGTCTCTGACCCTGAACACTATAGGAAGCTTGTGAAGGGCCTAAGACTCCTTTCTTGAAAATTTGCGGAAAATTAAAAATTTTCTTTTTAAAAGAACTTAAATGGCCTCATTCATAAAATCACTTGTGAATCAAGTTCAATATTTCAAAATATTGCAGCGGAAGAAAATTAAAGTTTTGCCAACAACAACGATTTAAAAATATCCAACGACTGATAAAATTGTTTCCGTGTGTAGTGTTTATGCTATGATCGATGTCTTGCGTCGTTCCAGTGGCCATTTGATTGACCATGGCACGATCTAGACATCTAGGAGCATGATATGAACCGTGGCTAAGGGCCATAGGCCAACCAAGATCCATACCAAGCAACAAAAGAACGAACCAAAAGCTGAACAAATGATGAAGCCGAAGGGGTATAGGGGCTGTTGTGACGTTTTGATTAAAAACCGATGAACCATGGACCAAGCCACCAAAAGGGCAACTTATTCACGTCTTAGACATGCTAGGGAAGTGATCCAACCATGGCTATAGGCCCTTGGGGCAGCCAAGATCAGATCCTTCCTCCATGACAACAAACTGAATTTTTCGAACAACATTTCTGCACCTATGGGGACTTGCTGTCATTCTGAATTTCCAGCAAGCATGGGGCTGGTTTGAATGGACCAACATGGTCCTAATGCATCCTACTACATGTATACAAGCCGCCTTGGGAGCCTGGAGTCGATCCAATACCTGAAACTCACAAACCAAAAGAAATCGTGAAGCTTGCCAAGGAAATCGAAAATTCTGCATGTGTGGTTTCAAAATGTTTTGACTTGGATCTCGATTTTTACTTGAATAAACATGATCATGTACTGAAAAATAAATGATAATATGACTTGATTGAGGTTTGAAAGAAATCTAGACATGCCTGGTTTCGTTTCGAAAGAAAACGAACGAAACGACGACGACGCGGCACGGAGGAGATGGAGCGCTTCTTGTCTACCTTTCTTGCTCTCGATTTTTCTCCCTTTCTCCCTAGCTATTATTCACGTTTTTTCTACTGAAAAGGGGTCTGATTTCACTCTGAATTTTCGAAAAGGAGAGGGGGGAAAAATGGTTAGGAGGGTGAGGGAAGTGGGTGCAAGATTTAAGGAAGATCCAAGACCAAGTCTTCCCAAATTTGAATTTTGAATTATGGTTTGATATCAAATGAGTTGGTGGATGCTTCTAGGAGGTAGTGGCCGATTTTTGCTTATTTTCTAGTCTAGGATATGTCCATTTATTTAATTAAATTGTGCTCCCAAAAATCCTAGAATTATCCTACAACTTACATGCAAAGAAATGGTCAAAAGGTTGAGGAGTTGGCAATTAAATTGTCTAGCAACTATGGGGGCCGAAAATGCATAATAAAATAAAGGGGAATGTTGATTATCTAGTCAACTAATAATCCTTGAAAGCCTTACTAATCCTTTAAATAATTTAGTGAGCTAACCCCTTAATTAAATAACTTAAATGAGTTCATTTCTAATCACCTCAAATAATTAAATTAAATCCTCAAACCTCCCTTTCTAACTTAAATGAACTTGGTTGCTAGCTAAATTAACTTCTGGAAATATTTCTCGAATCTTAAATTCTATCTCAAAACTCCAACTCCGGTCCGACCTCACTAAAAATACTGAAATGCTAAAAATCAATCTACTGAACTGAAATAATAAATAATTAACTTCAAATAAATGCATCATGCAATGAAGTCAATTAAATTTAAGAAAACCTAGAATTATGCATGGCTTATACGTCTACTGATTTACGGGTTCTACAATCCTCCCCCCCTTAAATAAATTTTGTCCTCGAAATTAGAACTCACCGAATAACTCAGGGTATCGACTTCTCATCTCCGGCTCAGACTCCCACGTAGCTTCCTCCTCTGAATGGTTGAGCCATTTGACTTTGACTCGATTAACCAACTTGTTCCGAAGTTTCTTCTCCTGTCTGTCTAGGATCTGCACGGGTCTCTCCTCATAAGATAAGTTCGGAGTAAGCTGCAACGGCTCCAAATTCAGCACATGCGAAGGATTTGCCATATACTTCCTCAGCATGGAGACGTGAAAGACATTGTGTACTCCGGCCAGATTTGGCGGAAGAGCCACATGATAAGCAAGCGTCCCAACTCTGTCAAGGATCTCAAACGGTCCAATGAATCTCGGACTGAGCTTCTCTTTCTTGCCAAATCTCATGACACCCTTCATAGGTGCCACTTTCACGAAGACATGATCGTCCACTGCAAACTCTAAGTCTCTCCTCCGCTGATCGGCATAACTCTTCTGTCGGCTCTGAGCAGTCCTCATCCTATCACGGATCTTGACTACTACATCTGCTGCCTGCTGAACAATCTCTGGACCCAACTCTGCTCTCTCTCCTACTTCATCCCTATGAACAGGAGATCTACACTTGCGGCCATACAGCGCTTCATACGGAGCCATACCTATAGACGACTGGAAACTGTTGTTATAGGTGAACTCTACCAATGGTAAGTTCGACTCCCAACTCCCAGAGAAATAAATGACGCAAGCACGAAGAAGATCCTCCAAAATCTGAATAACTCGCTCCGACTGCCCATCCGTCTGCGGATGGAAAGCTGTGCTAAACAGCAACTTCGACGTGAATCTGGGATCTCTGTCGGATACGATAGAAACTGGAATACCATGGAGTCGGACTATCTCTCGGATATACAGCTCTGCATACTGAACCATGGTGAAAGTCGTCTTAATAGGCAAGAAGTGCGCTGATTTGGTAAGACGATCTACAATCACCCAGATAGCATTCGATCCTCTGGCTGACCTCGGCAATCCGGTCACAAAGTCCATGGTAATGTTCTCCCACTTCCACTCGGGAATAGGAAGAGGCTTGAGCAAACCTGCTGGTCTCTGATGCTCGACCTTCACTAACTGGCAAGTCAGGCACTCGGATACAAAACGCCTGATGTCCTTCTTCATCCCTGGCCACCAATACAATAGCTGCAGATCTTTGTACATCTTCGTACTCCCAGGGTGAATGGAGTACGGGGACGTATGGGCCTCTGATAAGATGTCTGCTTGGATAGAATCACTGCTGGGAACCCATATCCTATCTCGGTATCTCACAATACCGTCGCTGACTGAATACAAAACACTGCCCTTGGCTTCATCTCTCTTCTTCCACTGTGCCAACTGCTCATCTGCGGTCTGACCACTGCGAATACGGTCCAAAAGGGAAGACTGAATGGTCAAGGTAGATAGACGAGGAACTCTACCTCGAGGATAAGTCTCAAGATCAAACCTCTGCATCTCAATCTGAAGAGGTTTCTGCATCGTCAAATGAGCCATCACTGCGACTTTCCTGCTCAAAGCATCCGCAACTACATTAGCTTTACCCGGGTGGTAGCTAATGTCACAATCGTAGTCTTTCACAAGCTCCAACCAACGCCTCTGACGCATGTTCAGCTCCTTCTGCGTAAAGAAATACTTGAGGCTCTTATGGTCGGTAAAGATCTGGCACTTCTCTCCATACATATAGTGCCTCCAAATCTTCAAAGCAAAAACTACGGCCGCTAACTCCAGATCATGGGTAGGGTAATTCTTCTCGTGGATTTTCAGCTGTCGAGAAGCATACGCTATCACTCTCCCATGCTGCATCAATACTGCACCTAAACCAAGCTTCGAAGCATCGGTATAAAGGACAAACTCACCAGATCCTGACGGTACAGCCAAAACGGGTGCTGAGATAAGAGCTTGCTTCAAAGTATCGAAGCTCTTCTGACACTCCTCGCTCCACACAAACTTTACATTTTTCTTGGTCAGTGCTGTGAGTGGAACGGCAATGGATGAGAATCCCTGAATGAACTTCCTGTAATATCCTTCTAGCCCAAGAAAACTGCGGATCTCTGATGCATTCTGAGGCACAACCCAATCTCTGACTGCTGCAACTTTCGCCGGGTCTACCTCAATGCCACTGCTAGAAACAATGTGGCCCAAGAACGCCACCTTCTCTAACCAGAATTCGCACTTACTGAACTTTGCGAATAGATTATGTTTCTGCAATGTCTGCAACACTGTGGTCAGATGCCTGCTGTGCTCCTCCAGACTCTTGGAGTAGACGAGAATGTCATCTATGAACACTATCACAAACTGTTCGAGGTACGGCTAAAATACGCGATTCATTAGATCCATGAAGATCGCTGGCGCATTCGTCAGACCGAACGGCATCACTAGGAACTCGTAGTGACCATAACGAGTCCTGAAAGCTGTCTTCGAGACATCAGCATCTCTCACCCTCAACTGGTGATAACCGGAACGCAGATCTATCTTGGAGAAAATCGAAGCTCCCTGCAACTGGTCAAACAGATCCTCAATCCTCGGCAGTGGGTATTTATTCTTCACTGTAACCCTGTTCAACTCCCGGTAGTCAATGCAAAGCCTCATCGAGCCATCCTTCTTTTTCACGAATAAGATGGCGCGCCCCATGGAGAAAAGCTCGGGCGAATGAACTCCTTGTCGAGAAGTTGCTGAATCTGCTTCTTAAACTCTGCCATTTCTGTCGGTGCTAGACGGTACGGCGCTTTGGATATCGGAGCCGTACCTGGCATAAGCTCAATGGAAAACTCCACCACTCTCTCGGGTGGCATACCAGAGACATCTTCGGGAAAAAAGTCTAAGAACTCTCTGACAACCGGAACATCTGAGGCTGACTGGCTGGGTTCCTCGGGGACAGATAAAAAGGTTGCTAGAAATGCCCAACACCCTCTATGCATGAGCTTCCTAGCCTGAACATAAGGAATAATGCGCGGTAAAGGAAAGTACCTGTCCGGCTCAAATAAGAACTGCTCCATTCAAGGCGGTCGGACAAGAACAGATCTCCGCTGGAAGTCTATCAACACTCTGTTCCTCAATAGCCAGTCCATCCCTAGGATGATGTCAAATTCCGGCATCGGTAGCACAATCAGATCCTGCATAAACAAGATTACCGTGCAACTCAAGGTCTATATCTCGGATAACATTGGTGGCTGCCATCTCCTCGCCTGACGGCAACACTACTGAAAAGGCTGTATCTAGCCCAATGGTCTGGATCTTGAGAAAGTTTGCAAAGACCTCCGAAATAAACGAGTGAGTGGCCCCTGAATCTATCAAGGCCTTGGTAGCGGAACCAGATATAAAAATTCTCCCTGAAAGAGCGGAGTTCTAAGTTGAATCCCACTACAAGATCTAAACTTATAGACATGCAAAGGTCAAGGTTCCTCTAGCTTAATTTCCTTTGAAATAAATCTGAGTAGAGCATGCAATCCTATAACAGTTCTAAGTTCAAAATCTAAATCCCGATTCCCAAAACACAGAAATTCAAATAATAGCTTAAAGTTTAAAGGTACCTGTCAACAACATAGTCTCCGGGTTGGTTTCCGCGGCATGGAGAGCAAAAACTCTGCCTTGGGTAGGCAGATTCCTCTGAGGGCACTACAGCAATATGTGGTCTGGACTGCCACACTTAAAACACTTTCCTGAGCCAGCCATACATGCTCCAGGATGGCGACGTGAGCACCTGGGACAGACTGGGTGCTCCTGAGTCCTCGGGGCTGGGCGTCCCTGCTGCTGCTGCTGCTGCTGCTGGCCTCGGTTCCTGGGCGGTCCATGAAAAGGCCTCTTATTCTGCTGCTGATGCTGATGAGGAGGAGGGCGGTGCGGTGCCTGGACTGGGCGCTTGCCCTGGCGATCCCTCTCGATATCCCGCAGATCCTGCTCTGCGGCTAAGGCCTTGGAGACGGCAACCTCATAAGTAGCAGGGTCAGATACCCTAACATCCCGGCGCAAGATCGGCCGTAAGCCCACCAGGAATTGCATCTGCTTGGCTCTGGCATCATTCGCTATCAGGGGCACAAAGTGACAGCCCCTCTCGAACTTACGGATAAACTCCGTAACCGACATATCCCCCTGTCTCAGACTCATGAACTCGGTGGTCAGCCTGGTGCGAACCTCCTCAGCAAAATACTTGGAGTAGAAAACCTCTGTAAAGCGGGTCCAAGAAAGTGTAGCCAATGTCAGGGCTACCGAAGCTCCTTCCCACCATAAGCGGGCGTCTCCAGTGAACAAGTAGGTGGCACATCGGACTCGGTCTGCGTCCCCCAGCTCCATAAAATCGAAGATAACCTCGAGGGATTTGATCCATCCCTCGGCAACCATGGGGTCAGATGCCCCAGAGAATTCCTTCGAGCGCATCTTCATGAATCGCTCATACACAGCCTCGGGCCCTGTCGGCCTGGCTGCGGCTGCGGCTACGGCATTGCCCCCCGCAAACTGTGCGAAGAACTGTGCCATCCCAGCTAACATCTAGGCACTCATGTCCGGTGGGGGCGGTGGAGGAGGTGGTAGGTCTCCCTCTGGTCTACGCTCCTCCCTGTCTTCTCGGCGAGGCTCCTCCTCTCTGTTGCGCTCTAAAATGCGTCTAGGGGGCATACTGTTCCAACATAACCCATACGTAACTACATGCATAATTCCATAATTTATTTTAAATGAACTCTGAAATACTGAAAATCTGGAAGCATGCTGACAAACTAATTCATGCTTTAACTAAAATGCTGAACAAAATGCTGAACTGAAAAACTTACAGACCAAAGGCGTGGCTTCGTGAGCTTCTCGCGGTCAGTAGTAGTGAAACCCTATACAGAACCACCGCTCTGATACCAACTGTGAAGGGCCTAAGACTTCTTTCTTGAAAATTTGCGGAAAATTAAAAATTTTCTTTTTAAAAGAACTTAAATGGCCTCATTCATAAAATCACTGGTGAATCAAGTTCAATATTTCAAAATATTGCAGCGGAAGAAAATTAAAGTTTTGCCAACAACAACGATTTAAAAATATCCAACGACTGATAAAATTGTTTGCGGAAAAAAAAAATAACAACTGCTGCTCTGAGGTCCTTGGGTACCACTACTGCCGACCTAAGCCGGCTCACTGGTCCCCGCCCTCGGCCCTGGCCTCATCAGTACCTACAACAATCAAGTCTAGTGAGCCTAAAGACTCAGCATGCATATATCACAGGTAACGAGTAAAAATCTGAATTAAAAATATGCATGAGTTAACATATCCTGTCCTGAGGCATACTGAAAATAATCTGTATTGAGCAATTATAATACGTGCATAATTGAACTGGAAATCACTGTAAAAATATTTGCTCCTTGGAGCCTGTAGTGAAATATCTGGTAAAATTTTCTGTTGAGATTATGTTTTACGCCTGTGGCCACTGCACTAAGCTGAACTGATCGGTAACTGGCTACCGGGGAGGCTGAAACTGAACTGAGCTGGCCGGTCACTGGCGACCGGGTGGTACCATACTGAACTGATCGGTCACTGGCGACCGTATAAAATAACACTCCCACATAGTGAATGAACCACAAGCCATATCGCATAAATCTCAAAAATAATCATTTTCTATTTAATGCACGTAAAATAATTAACTGGCGTAATGAAAATTCCTGTAATTTTACCAACTGGATTGGATTGGATCGTCCCCAGGCTCGCTGCAACCTAACTATGCCATGAAAATTATGCAATAGCTTAAACATGACCAACTATGCAATTTACGTTCAAAAGATGCGACTATGACGCCTAATGACTTCGCATTTAATCATGACTCCGAGCCAACCTGAACCGACACTGAACCGACGTATAGTCATGATTAAAATACGCTGAAAAATCATAAAATAATGTTCCTAAAATGATAGGGTCGAAATCTAGGTGGAATGGAGGCCAAAACACGAAACGCTCTTTCGAGAGTCAATTTGGCACATTGCACCGTAAATTCTCGTACGACCTCAAAAATGATCCAAATGACGAACGGTCAAAAACATGACCTTCCCAACTCAATGAGGCACTGTCCAGTCCAAGGCCATGGGCTAAAAGATAACCAAGAACTCGAACGAGCCTCCTAAACGACACAGCAACTTGCTGTAATTTCCAGCAGCTGCGCAACTACAAGACTTGCGTTGGTTTCGAGACTATCGGCCATTAGGGGCGTGAACCACCGACCAGAGACTCTTACCAACATCCCAAGGAATGATTTGAACCATGGCTAAGGGCCATAGGCCAGCCACAATCCGCATCACACCAAATCTTAACCGAAGGGTCCAACCGAGAGCAACCTGCATGCGTGTGTAGTGTTTATGCTATGATCGATGTCTTGCGTCGTTCCAGTGGCCATTTGATTGACCATGGCACAATCTAGACATCTAGGAGCATGATATGAACCGTGGCTAAGGGCCATAGGCCAACCAAGATCCATACCAAGCAACAAAAGAACGAACCAAAAGCTGAACAAATGATGAAGCCGAAGGGGTATAGGGGCTGTTGTGACGTTTTGATTAAAAACCGATGAACCATGGACCAAGCCACCAAAAGGGCAACTTATTCACGTCTTAGACATGCTAGGGAAGTGATCCAACCATGGCTATAGGCCCTTGGGGCAGCCAAGATCAGATCCTTCCTCCATGACAACAAACTGAATTTTTCGAACAACATTTCTGCACCTATGGGGACTTGCTGTCATTCTGAATTTCCAGCAAGCATGGGGCTGGTTTGAATGGACCAACATGGTCCTAATGCATCTTACTACATGTATACAAGCCGCCTTGGGAGCCTGGAGTCGATCCAATACCTGAAACTCACAAACCAAAAGAAATCGTGAAGCTTGCCAAGGAAATCGAAAATTCTGCATGTGTGGTTTCAAAATGTTTTGACTTGGATCTCGATTTTTACTTGAATAAACATGATCATGTACTGAAAAATAAATGATAATATGACTTGATTGAGGTTTGAAAGAAATCTAGACATGCCTGGTTTCGTTTCGAAAGAAAACGAACGAAACGACGACGACGCGGCACGGAGGAGATGGAGCGCTTCTTGTCTACCTTTCTTGCTCTCGATTTTTCTCCCTTTCTCCCTAGCTATTATTCACGTTTTTTCTACTGAAAAGGGGTCTGATTTCACTCTGAATTTTGGAAAAGGAGAGGGGGGGAAAAATGGTTAGGAGGGTGAGGGAAGTGGGTGCAAGATTTAAGGAAGATCCAAGACCAAGTCTTCCCAAATTTGAATTTTGAATTATGGTTTGATATCAAATGAGTTGGTGGATGCTTCTAGGAGGTAGTGGCCGATTTTTGCTTATTTTCTAGTCTAGGATATGTCCATTTATTTAATTAAATTGTGCTCCCAAAAATCCTAGAATTATCCTACAACTTACATGCAAAGAAATGGTCAAAAGGTTGAGGAGTTGGCAATTAAATTGTCTAGCAACTATGGGGGCCGAAAATGCATAATAAAATAAAGGGGAATGTTGATTATCTAGTCAACTAATAATCCTTGAAAGCCTTACTAATCCTTTAAATAATTTAGTGAGCTAACCCCTTAATTAAATAACTTAAATGAGTTCATTTCTTAATCACCTCAAATAATTAAATTAAATCCTCAAACCTCCCTTTCTAACTTAAATGAACTTGGTTGCTAGCTAAATTAACTTCTGGAAATATTTCTCGAATCTTAAATTCTATCTCAAAACTCCAACTCCGGTCCGGCCTCACTGAAAATACTGAAATGCTAAAAATCAATCTACTGAACTGAAATAATAAATAATTAACTTCAAATAAATGCATCATGCAATGAAGTCAATTAAATTTAAGAAAACCTAGAATTATGCATGGCTTATACGTCTACTGATTTACGGGTTCTACAAAGCTCTTCGCTGCCTAATCAAGCCAGCCTTTGCTCCCTTCGCTCGATTCAGCGCCTCAGAAAAAGTGTTGGGTCGCCCCGTGTTCACTAGGGTAAAGATGTCCGGATTCAAACCATTTATAAACTGATCGGCAACTGCCTCATCATTCCTTGCTACATGAGCTGCAAATCAAAGCAAGGACGAGAATTTGGCAACATACTCCTCTATGTTCCATTGCCCCTGTCTCAAGTTGGCGAACTCTGTCCCTTTGTCTTTTTGGTATGAAACTGGAAAGAAACGTTGATAAAATTCATCTTTAAAGACATTCCAATTAATATCAATACCTCGATGTTCTAAGGCTCGTTTCGCCGTTATCCACCAACTCTTGGCCACTTCTTGCAATTGATGCCCAATCAGCTTCACCCTACGTTCATCTGTATAGGCAAGTGATTCAAATAACATCTCTATATCATCCAACCAGCTTTCGAAATCCGCTGCATTCTCAGTGCCTTTCAAAGTTGGGGGTCGGAATAACTGAAACCGCTTCAACAGAGTCTCCATCGGAGTAGCGGTTACGTCCATCTGGGTACCTGACGTACTCCCCTGTTCTGGCACTTGACCTGCAGCTGGTTGTGGTATTCTTCTAGGTGGCATAATCTGATTATCAAACAGATTAGGATACAATCTGTCTCAGCCCTCCTCTGATCATAAACCTCTGATCCAGAATCGGTTCTGATTCAGTCTTTACAAGTATATGCTGTAAATCAACTCAGATACAATACAACATATAATAGGGAAAGCATTAAATCATGCTAGCACATCAAAAGCAAGGAAGAAGACTCGATCTACCCCGCTCATTCTATTCTATCTCAGTCTACAGAACTTACTGCTCTGATACCACCTGTTGTGGGGACCCGGGCTCTACCTCCATTCTTTTCGGGATTAATTGGATCTTTATTCAAAATGTGGGTCAAATTTTCGCTTTTTAACATTAATTCAAATGTAAATACTAAGCCTAATATCTTTCTTTATTTAATTACAACACATACAATATACATGTCATGTTCTACTACAAACACATCACTAGTGTTTAATACAAACCATAATCTACAAGTAGTACGAATCTAGTACAACATCACTAGTGATCTTCTGCGCCCGTAGTCACCACGCTATCTTGATCTCATCTCTGACGTGACCCAGATCCTGCCCCACCTGTTGTTATGCACACATACAGACATAACAACAGCCGAAAACTCCGGTGACAACAAATCCCAGTATAAACCATGTATGCATGCTGACACATAATCATAAATCATGAATGAAAACAATAATCATGGCCCCATAGTCTATGAAACCGATCTATCTAAACATGCAATTCAAATCAAATCATGTCTTAACTCGAATCAACTCTACTCTAGGGATCCCGGTGTGAATAAGACGCCAATGGCTGTCACCTACCCTCCCAATCGGGGTGACTGTACATCTTATTCCTAGACTTCGGTCATATCTGTATCGAATGTCTACAATCGGATTGACTCTGGTCCGAAGCGTTGATACCACCGAACATCTAGTTTGGCAAGTCTTCCAATGACTCTCCTATCTCAAAGGCTTAAATGTAAATCTATAAATAAGACATCATCATATCAAGAGATGTGAATATAAATCTATAAACACATCAAATTCATATCAAATGATAAAAAACAATTCTAGTATGTGATTTGGATGGGAAACTAAAATTGAATCTCATTTGAGTTGTGTCTTCCCCAAACAAAACATGAATTATACCTTTCGTCGCACAATCTGTGTCAGTAGTCGAAGTCTCGAAGACGAATCTGTCAATATCAAATCTCTTCTGGTAGCCTTGGTTGAGAAGATCACAAATCTGAACTCTAATTAAAATTCTGATGAAGATATCTTATACAATCAATTTCTAAAAGAAATAGAGCATGAAGGAATTCTTGAAGTCTCTCTCTCTCGTTCCATCTGCTGAAATTGAGGAAGAAATGAATGACAACCATCTATATATATCTTGCATGTTGAGGGGCAAGTGTCATATTTTTCAAGTAACACGCATGACCACGGGTGCGGTAGTTCATGAACCGCGGGTGCGCTCAAGCTTCGGCGGTCCATCCACTTTTTAAAATCGACGACCGCGGGTGCGCTACATATAAAACCGCGGGTGCGGTTACGTTTGAACCGCGGGTGCGGTGTCATTTCTGTAAATACTTTCCTACTCTCTGTCCATCAACCGCGGGTGCACTCTTTCTTGGACCGCGGGTGCGGTGACCCTACTGTAAAAATGGCTAACTTTTTGTCCATGCACCGCGGGTGCGGTGCTTCTCTAGGCGCGGGTGCGGTCCCTTTCTTCAAGCACCACTTCATCTTTTCATTTCATCCATATACAATCTAGGGCATTACACTTACCTTTAAGCTCAAGATTGTAGACGCTATCATTTACTCGCTCGATCAGCACTAGAAACCTCAACTTCACGGTCGCCTTCCATATGTATTCATCAACCTCAACATACATCAAATAATTAATGACACTAAATGATAAAATACCATTAAGTATCACAAAAACTATGTTCCTCCCCTCCTTAGACCTATTTAGCAACATAACGATATCCATACAAATGTACGACCATAGTCCACTAGGAATAAGATATAATTGATGCAACACATAAGAATCAAACTTAGATGCCCTTTCCCCATATCCAATGCACCCTTCACTACACCTCTTAACATACCTATTCATATGCAACCAACACATATAATCATGCATTTTATCAAAGATAAAGACACCACTATATGCATCACCAGCAAGTAACTCATGCAATGAATTTAGAATAAACAATGTATCCTCCTTAAAATTGTATTCATTATGATCATAAAAAGTCTTACGTGCAATGCATGTTTCACAATTCCACTCAATATACCTCCTCATATGCAACCATAGTAAAAATTCATGCCTTATATCTATGGCTCTAGTTACTTCATGGCTACCAATTAAACACATATCATGTTCATCCTTGCACCCCTCAAAACCATCATCAAACCAACATAAATCATGCAAATAGAACATATTAAATGTACTATCCATGTAATCTTCACAATCATCACTAATCAAGTATAAATCATTGAAATAAGACACGTCACGTGTACTATCAATGCAATATCTTATCTCATCACAAAATCTAAGTCTAATGTATATAAACCCTTGTAGTAAACAAACCCCATCAACTTTGTAAATCGTGAGACGTTCAAAATTCAGAGTAAGTACATGCAATTCATCCATGGTCTCAAATTCATAACAATCAAGGAATAAGAATGTAATGCCCGAGATGTTAATTGGTAAGCAGAACTTATTAATGCATGATTTGATGTATTTATCGAAGGGCGAGGAAGCGACGTTGCGATTCGATTTTAGTTGCAAAATATATTGTTGGGGCAGCGAGACAATGCACCCGCGGTCTAAAAGACAGTGCACCCGCGGTCGTTTATCATAAAATGTTGAAAGTTGACAGTAGCTTGACTGCACCCGTGGTATAAAAGCCACCGCACCTGCGGTAAATGTACAGAGACAAGACCGTACCCGCGGGGCAAGAGCCAACGAACCCGCGGCCGCCGCTTCTGAAATTTGAGTTTGGATCAATACGCCTAGCGCACCCGCGGTGCAATGTGTAGCGCACCCGCGGTGGGACGTGCAGAATGAAGAATTAGAAAGTTGTCCTAGCCATGCATATATCATGTACTAATCTTCATTCTTCAGCTTGATATGGACGAGAGAAAACAAGAAAAGCTCCAGAATTTCTCAAGTTACATCCTAGCTTAGAAATTAGCTTGTACAAGATCTAACCACCCAAATTTCGATCCGACTTCGGTTCCGTACTCCTCTTGTTACCAGCTACAAAAGGATGTAAGTATTTTTACATTTCAACATGTTTTGAAGTTAAGATGTTGGGAGAAATCAGATATGATTACTATTAGATGTTCTTGAGATTATAATTAACGTATATTCGCAACCGGATCGAAAAACGGATAGCATATGCGATTATTGTGATTTTCCAGCATATATATGTACGAGATTATGCAGATTATGAGTTGTGGTTGATGGTTGTTGAGAATTGTTGCGTGTTGATAACATATATACACTAATTGAGTTGACCGGTATCGCGAGATTACACCGTTATGCCGTCGAAATGTGCCGAGATTGAATATTGATACATATTTGTATTGATTTGAGTTAGGGATTGATAGAATGCATCTTGAATTGTCATTTCAGATTTGTTTTGACAAGCTTCGACATCAAGACTTCAATCTCGATAAAGACTGAACAACGAAAGGTATAATTCATGTTGATTCGGGAAGATACAACTCGAATTAGATTTGATTTGAGTTTCCCAAAATCACATACTAGATTGTTTATATTTTGATATGTTTGTGCTTTGTTTATAGATTTATATTCAAGCATTTAAGATAGGAGAGTCATTGGCAGATTTGCCAAATTTCTAGATGTTCGGTGGTATCGACGCATAGGTGCAGATGTACTCCGATTGTAGACATCCGATACAGACAGGACCGAAGTCTAGGAATAAGACGTACCGTCACCGCGATTGGGAGGGTAGGTGGCAGAATGTGACGTCTTATTCACACCGGGATCCCTAGAGTTAGATACGAGTCGAGTCCAAGGTATGAATTGATTGAAGTTACTTGTCTTATATTGTTTATGTTTCATAGACTATGGGACATGTGGTTATTGATTTTATTCATGATAGTATGCTTCATGATTTATATTGTGTATATGCATGTATACATGTTTTATACTGGGATTTGTTCTCACCGGAGTTTCCGGCTGTTGTTGTGTCTGTATGTGTGCATAACAACGGGGGACAGGATCAGGGTCTTGAAGAACTTGACGAGATGAGAGATCGAGATAGCGTGGTGATTTCGTGCGTAGAAGATTACTAGTGATTTTACATATGATCTGTAGTTTGTATTGAACACTAGTTGTATGAATGTACTGAAACAAGACATGTATTTATGTTTGTTGAAATAAAATAGAGAAAGATCTTGTGCTTGATTTATATACACTTGATTTAATGTTAAAAGTAAAATTTTGACCCACATTTTCTAGCAAAGATCCAATTAATCCCAAAAAAAATTGAGTTAGAGCCCGGGTCCCCACAAAGGATAAATTTACATCCGACCCCTTAACCACAAACTTTGCAACTCGCTCTACACATTCTTGAAAACAAAACAACACAATATTAAGGTAAGTAAGCAAATCATACCTCCCAGTCGTTGCAATGGTAACTACCCTTGCCTCACGGTGATTTCTTGACAACATATGGATCATCCCATTGCATTCTCACACCAATAACACTGTCTCGCCTCCTCATCATGACTTCATCAGATTCCTGCAAAGAAAAAGTAACAATGCTCGGGATTGAAACGGCTATATCATCACAATGAGAATAAACCACTTTGTACAAAGGTACATGAAATGGTTTATGCAATAATAAACAACTATCAACCTCACTCTTTTCATTCTTTTGGGCCTTTAATTCATTTTTATTTTCTTTTTCTTTGGCCTCTTTTTCTTTTTCATCTTTTCACTCTTTTTTATTTTCTATGGCCATCTCACTCTTTTGTTCACTCTTTCTTTCGGCCATTTCACATTTTTTTTCACTAAATTCGTGAATAAATTTCAATTGATCCTCAAGGACATTTAAATTCAATTGAACCAATGAAACTATTAGTTCGTCAATAAATTTATGTATGATAACCTTTCCTTGCCTAATCTCTTCCTCCGAAATAGACAAATTAAGCATTTCTTCTCCACCTAATGATTCATTCTCAGTTGTATATCATTCAACAACATTCAACTCACCAACTAGCGGAATACAACCATCATCAACTCTATTAACCACAACCTCAAATTCAGGTCCTTCTTCAACCTTGACTTCATATCCCAGTTCACCAACAATCTCAACCTCCACTTGAGATTTAAGCTCAACCACAACATCAACCTCCATTTGAGATTTAAGATCAACTGGCGATTTTATTATGGTCTCCTCAACACGTGGACATTGATTGATATCATGCCCGACCTCAAAACACCAACAACATATAAAATCACAAGTACTAGAAATTGAATTTTTACTTGTACCTTGATATTCATATTTTGTAGTTTCACGTCCCGACTGCTCCATTGGACTATCAATGATTTTCTCTCCCCGGTTGCTATTGTTAGAGTAGGTGCCCGTCGAGCCAAGTGTTGGCCGAGTGTTCACAATGAAACTCTATGTATAAGCAATCTTTATTTTAATAATATTTGAAATTATTGTTTTGGCAAATCTTTATCTGTATACCCATGCTAGTTGCATAGATAAAGCCCTTGAATATACATATAGTAGAAAGAATATGAGATGCTCATATGATGAGTATCATGAAACTCATATTTGGAATACTGTATATTCTAAACAGTTCCTAGTCGATTCAGCCGCCGCTAAGAAGGATATAGGCCGCTAGAGTTCGAGACTAGTATCTGCGATGTGAGTACCATGTTTCATTGGTAGGGGACATTGTGATGTCCGAGCATGCAGATAGGTGCTCCTGGTAGAGTGCACTGAACAACCCTCCATAAAGGACTTTCCAAGTGGTTCTCACTTATCGAGTGGAAAAGTCCTGGTTTATGGTTGTACACCATTAGTCCTTATGACCCGGGACAACATTGAGACTCTATGTGGTAGAATTACACTTTGACTTGTTTACCGACTCTCATGGGGTCATCAGGTGGCAAGGTTGGGTGTTCTGTCGAAACATATAGGAGTCGATGCATTGTAGTCGGGGATTCACCGCTTACCTTTGGGTATGGATATCCTATGTGTTATCATGTGTATGTAGGTTGAAATATCTGATCAGAGTATGGTGGTAATTATGAAAGGGGTTTCATAGATTACACCATCGAGGCAAATACGACATGACACATAGTATCGATTCATTGACAACTCTCGATAAACCAATGGTTGTGGAATCGGTCGGGATATATGAGTTGAAGGGACCGTACTGTACGCTAACCATAATTGAATGGTTCTTGGAGGCACTCTCATTTGATACCTAGGAAATCATGTAAGCGATTCTGCTAGGCGTTTAACATGATTGGTTGGGTACTATCAGACTTGAGTTCTGACGTTCTTGTTATCAAGGAGTTGATAAGTAAGAATGGAGCAATTGGGGTATGCTCATATAAGGACATGTTTAGTCCAAATCACATGGAGATGTGAACCTACGGCTAGTTGTATCAATGAACCATTGAGGGCCACACAAGTGCTAGCTTTCTAGATCCCGTTGAGAAGAGAAATAGTTCAATGTGTTGAACGGCTTATAAAGGAGTTTATAAGCGTAAGGAAAATTAGAAGTATGACTTCTATAATGGAGAAATTAGTTCAATGTGTTGAACGGCTTATAAATGAGTTTATAAGCGTAAAGAAAAATAGAAATATGACTACTATGAGAGAAATGTGACTTTTAATTTATAAATGTGTTCCTAAATTAAAAGTTGGCCAAGTGAATAATGTATTTGAAAATTGTGATTTTCATAAACATTATTATGGACTAAATTAAATTAATTCAAGTGTTGAATTAATTAAACACTAGTGGGCCTAGTAGAGTCCAAATAATTAAATTAATTCAAGTGTTGAATTAATTAAATAACATTGGGCCTTGGGGAGCCCAATTGGAAATAATTATTTAACTAGTGGGCTTGAGTAAAATCAAGTAAAGTCTAATTGGGCTCAAATATGTTTGAGACAATTTAAATAGTCCATGGGCCTTGTAATAGTTACAAGCCCAAGTCACATTGCATGCTTGGGAGGTGAAGAGTTGGGGAATACTTTTGATTAAAATAAGGCTTGGCATGCAACTTTTACTTTCTACTTTTTACAAAACCAAAAAGGTTGCTCTCCTTTCTCTTCTCATTCTCACCTTGGCCGAATTTTGGGAGGATTTCTCTCCTCATTTTTCTCCATTTTTCTTCTTCAAGTGTTGAGGAAAGAAAATTCTTCTCTTTGAAAAATCCTCTTAGTTTTCTAGTGCAAATTAAGAGGGGATTTACCTAGTTGGTGGTGGGCCTAATTTTGGAGGTTGGAAGCTTGAAGTTTTGTCATCCATTCAAGAGCCAAGTTGTTTACAACTTGGTTGGTGCCATCATCAATCTCTTGAGATTGATAGGTAACTATTCTAAACACACTATGAATGTCATTTTTGTGTTTTATTGTATTTGCTACACAATTTCATGAGGTGGCCGAAAATTCCATGCAAAATTTCGATTTTTAAACTTCCGTTGCGCTTCCGGTCACCGTAACCGATCCCCTTTCAGCTATACCCACTACTCTCCTCACATCCCCTATCATCATCGCGTTGCAAATACAACGATCTATTTTCTCCAAATCTTCTACATCGCCTATCCTCATCATATTGCCTTTCATGTATTTCCTCTTCTTCACACCTCCTATATTTTTTTCGTAGAGGCTTAAACTCCTTCTCCGACATTTTATTCAACCCTCCTAACATTAATTGAAATTGACGATCGTCAATCATTATACCTGCAAGAAAAGGTTAGTATAAAACAATAAAAGATAAGTTTTCTCACCACGAATCCTCACTGGTCACTCCAATGAAAATTCACTCGACTCTTTTTTTTCTCTCTCTTTTTTTTTTCCTCACTACAAAATACTCACCGGTCACTCCAAAGAAATAACGCTCACACTCAAGTGTTTTCACTCGAATTTGATAGTTATTTCTAAGATGTGCTCAAGTTTTTTCTTTACTTGTATATCAAACTAACAAGATTCAACTCGTGGACACTCGCAACTGTCTCACTTGGACTGCGCAAAAACAAAGAACGCTAGAATAACGTAGATCTTACAACAATACAAAGGATAACACGGATCTTAAAACAAAAACAAAAGTATAACACAGATCCGAGAACAGAACGAAATTTTAGAAAGATCTGAAAATAAAAACGAAAGGATAACACAGATCTGAGAACATAACCAAATTTTAGACAGATCTGAAAATAGCAACGAAAGGATAACACTGATCTGAGAACAGAACGAAATTTTAGACAGATCTGAAAATAGCAACGATAACTTACTTGAATCAAAGGGAACAAAAAGCTTTGATACCAAATGATGCGAATCCTCGTACGAATGAGAAGCAAACACGATTAATTAGAATCGCGCCCTCAATTCAATAACGAACAAGGATCGATTAGGTTGTCCCGATATTTTGAAACAAGCAACGATTTGTGATATTCACCTCTAAGCGATTAAAACTTAGCAACAAATATCAACGATAATAACAATCGAATTTCATACGAACCTTCAAAGAACTTGTTTTTGACAATCCGTAAGAAAACAATTGACAAACGCCACAAAGATGCAATCTTTGATAAGTTTGATTTGGAAATGAACAAAGCTTTAAAAGCCTTGAGAATTGAGAGAAAACCTCAAAATATTTCTTATCAATCTGAATTGGTTCGTTTGTCCTTCATGTACACTGAATATATAATAATTAATACATGAAAAGTAGTGTAAAAAGTCATAAAAAAAGTTGTGAACAATTTCTACACATAAGGTCGCGCGGCTCCGCGTGATCTCGCGTGGTGGCGCGCGAGATTCTGCCTTTGATCACCCTCGGGTACGCGGTGGCGCCATATGTGGCGCCATGGCGCGCGACACGCGTGCGGCCGCGCCAAAAGTGGCACGGTGGCGCGCCCCTTGCTGCCCGTCTTCATTGTCTTGCGCACGGTAGCGCGAACTCAGGCGCGGATGCGCGCATGCTGCTGTCCTCATGGCTATTTATCACTTCAATGACATTCCAAACACTTCCATTATTGTGTCCATATTCACCAAGCTCCTCTCATTTAGACACCCAATTTGTAATCCCTCCTTGGTAACTCAACATGAATCCTTGAAGTGATTTTTTAAACTTCTTGCTACGTCCCCTCGTTATAGGTCCTTCGTTATATTCTTTGTTGAACTCCACCACTTGCTTGAATATGCGTGATTCATCATCTTTAATCACAATCAAGCTTGAAAGTCCGAGGCAACAACGCATCTTAAATCTCCTTTCAACCATTAGCACGTAACACCCGGTCAGATTCGTATCAGGGAGGGCCTATAATGCTATTGAAGCCCATAGAGAATCTAGTGCTTGATGTGTTATTTAATTGTAGATTTTTGATGGGGACGTCACAATCTATTTTTTAGATAACTATTATCTACTCAACACTCGGGAGAGGGAGTAGATAATTTTAGGATTCTTGGCTAGTGAATAAGGACTTTTATAGCCTAGCTACAAGTATTTACACATGGTGGACGCTTGCGTGAAATCGGACTTCTAGATCTTTTATTCCACGATTTTTTGCTACAATTTGGTGTTACGTTAAATCCATTTTCAATTTAGCTATTCTTGCAAACAAATCTTTTAATTGATTATTCTAAATAAAGTCAAAACTGTTTTAATCACAAGCACTGATATATGTTTATATACACACTCCTCGTGGGATTGACACTTATACTCGAAAATACATTTTACTAAAACTGTTTTAATCACAAGCACTGATATATGTTTATATACACACTCCTCGTGGGATCGACACTTATACTCGAAAATACATTTTACTATAACTTGACGTCGTGCGCTTGCGAGCAATCAAGAAAACATGAAACAAGTTTTTGGAGCCTTTGCCGGGGAGTGTTTATTTTAAATTTATATTAGTATTGTTACCAATTAGTCTAGATTTTAATTTAGAGTTGTTTTTATTGTATTACATTAAATGTTGATTTGTTTCTTATCTTTGTTTGAAAGTGCATGCGAAGACCGCAAAATCTTCACTTTCTTACCTTTGATCCTGAGATCGAAAGAACCACAAGAAGATTAAGAAAGGCGAGAAGAGAATAGATTCAAGCAATGGCTGACAACAGAGATAATGAAAATCCACCTCCTGCAATACCCATCAGAGATCATTTTAGGCCGGTACTAAATGCTCATTATTCGGGCATAGCACAAGGGTCTATTAATGCAAACAACTTTGAGCTCAAGCCCACATTGATAAACATGGTTCAACTAAACCAGTTTGGGGGAGCCGCTACTACAGATCCTCATCTACATCTCAGAACATTCCTTGAAATCACTGACACGGTAAAAATAAATGGTGTTTCTGATGATATAATTCGATTGAGTTTGTTTCCTTTTTCTCTTAGGGACCAACCAAGATGGCTCCAATCGCTTCCTTTGGGGAGTATCACTATATGGCAGGAGTTAGCAACCAAGTTCCTTGCTAAATAATTTCCACCTGCGAAGTCTTTACAGGTGAAGATTGAGATAATTACTTTTAGGCAGACTGACTTTGGGCAATTATATGAGGCATGGAAATGGTATAAGAAATTGTTGAGAAGGTGTTCAAACCATTGTTTTGAAGATTAGGTACAAATTGAATTGTTTTACAATGTTTTGAATGGACAAAAAAGAGGCACTGTGGATGCAATAGCTGGTGGCACGATATTTGCCAAATCACCTGATCAAGCATATGATTTGCTTGAACAGATGACCATTAACAGTTATCAGTGGCCGTCCAAGAGGTCAGGAGTAAAGAAGATAGCTGGAGTTTATGCCATAGATCCTATTACATCACTCACCGCACAAGTTTCAACTTTAACAACTCAAATTTCAGTTATGAATAAGGCTAGAACAACAGAAGTTGAAAATGCATCGGTTGTTATTAACGAACAATATATTCATGTTGAGACTCATTATATCAAAAATAAGAATTTTGGTGGCTACGGAGGATATCGAGGTAACCCTCCCCCTAACACCTATCATCCTGGTTTGAGAAATCATGAGAATTTTTCATATGCTAATAATAATAATGTGTTGAATCCTCCACCGGGGTTCAATACATCGAAGGGGGAAGGGAAGCCTTCATTTGAGGATCTAGTTGGGACATTTGTTGCTGAATCTAGTAAAAGGATGGCTAGGACTGAATTTCGTCTTGATGAAATGGAAACTCACATGGGAAATATGGGTGCCACAATGAAATCATTGGAGACACAGAATGGACAGTTGGCTAATGCATTGAGAGATCAAAATAGAGGTCAATTCCCAAGTAATACTGAAGTGAATCCAAATGAGCAATGGAAAGATGTAACTTTGAGAAGTGGAAGAGAACTTGAGGTTAAAAAATCCAAAGAGAATGAGAAAAATGAGAAGAGAGTTGAAGATGATGAGTGTGAAAATGTAAAGAAGAACAAGGTTGAGGAGTCTCGGATTGAAACTGAAGTTGAACGGATTCCTATACTGAAACTGACTCTTCCATACCCATAGAGATTTAGGAAAAAGATTATTGATCATCAATTTGCAACATTTTCGGTGATTTTCAAGAAGATTCACATCAACATTCTATTTGCTAATGCTTTGGAGCAAATGCCAAACTATGCAAAGTTCATCAAAGATGCGATGTCAAAGAAGAAGAAGTTGTAGGAGTTCGAGACAGTGAAGTCGACCGAATAGTGTAGCGCCATTCTCCAAAAGAAGCTAACACAAAAACTAAAAGATCCAGGGAGTTTTACTATTCCTTGCATTATTGGTGGTACTCATGTTAATAAAGCTTTATGTGATCTTGGAGTGAGTATTAATCTTATGCTATTTTCTATTTATATGGACTTGAAGCTTGGGGAGGTAAAACCAATATAAATTTGTAACTTGGAGATAGGTCACTCACCTATCCTCGTGGAATTGTGGAAGATGTTTTGGTAAAGGTTGACAAGTTTATCTTCCCTACTGATTTTGTAATACTTGATATGGAGGATGATCAAGATGCTCCATTTATTTTTGGGCAACCCTTCTTAGCCACTGGAAAAGCATTGATAGATATACACAAAGGAGAACTCACCTTGAGAGTTGGTGGGGAAGCTGTGATATTTAACATCTATAAGGCTATTAAAGGTAACAACAAGGTGATTACTTGTAAAAGCATTGATATAATTGACTCTTGTGTTGTTGAGATTGGTATAGATCATACAGTAGAAGATCAATTAGAAAGATGACTTTCTAGTACTGTCGGTAGAGTTGATGATGATGATTAGGAATTGACAAAGCAACTTTTAGCTCTTGAGGAGTTGCCAAAGGTGATGGAAGCCGCACAGGAGAAGTTGGAAGAAGAAAAGTGTTCAGAGATAATACCTTCATCCCTGTTTTGAAGGAATTGCCGAACCATCTTTGATATGCTTTCTTGGGTGAGAAATTGACATATCCGATATTTATCTCTTCCTCTCTTACTTTAGATGATAAAGAGAAATAGTTGAGTGTTGAGGAAATTTAAAACTACATTTGGGTGATCGATTTCTGATATCAAGGGCATTAGTCCCAACATATTCATGCATAGGATTTTAATGGAGGAGTCATATGATTAATACTTGCTCCAAGATCACATATCTGCAAGTTCCACCAGGATAGGTGAGTGACCTATCTGCAAGTTGAAATCTGCACCTAACTGCATTTTTCACGAGGTCACTATCTGCAACATTCAACACTGCAACTTGCAGATAGGTCACTCACCAGAGAAGGCTAAATCCAGCCATGAATGAGGTAGTGAAAAATGAAGTGTTAAAATTGTTAAATGCTGGAGTTATATAGGCTATTTCTAACAGCAGTTGGATGTCTCCTGTGCAAGTAGTGCCTAAAAATGGTGGAATGACTGTGGTAAAGAATGAAAATTATGAACTAATAGCTACTCGTACCGTGACTGGATGACGAGTATGTATTGATTATATGAAGTTGAACAATGCCACACGTAAAGATCATTTTTCATTATCTTTTATTGATCAAATGCTTGATAGACTTGCTGGTTATTGGCACTACTGCTTTTTCGATGGTTATTTAGGTTATAACCAGATTGCTATAACACTGGATGATCAAGAGAAGACAACATTCACGTTCCCCTATAGCATATTTTCTTTTAGAAGGATGCCTTTTGGGCTATGCAATGCACCTGCTACTTTTCAAAGGTGTATGATGTCCATATTTGCATACATGGTGGAAGACATCATGAAAGTCTTCATGGATGATTTCTCGGTATTTGGCTCTTCATTTTATCACTGTTTACGTAACATATCTTTCGTTTTTCAGAGATTTAAAGAAAAGAACACGGTTTTTAATTGGGAGAAATGTCATTTTAGGGTCCAAGAGGGTATTGTTCTTGGACATAAAGTGTCTTCTAAGGGATTACAGGTAGACAGAGCCAAAGTGGTTGCAATTGAAAAGCTTCCATCACCAAAGAATATCAAAGGGATAAGGAGTTTTTTAGGACACGCCGGGTTTTATCGTAGATTTATCAAGGATTTTTCTAAGATTACTAATCCTTTGTGTAATTTGCTTGAAAAAGAATCCACTTTTATTTTTGATGATGATTGTCTGCAGGCATTTGAGAAGATCAAGAAGGCATTGGTGGCAACAACAATCATGATAGTGATAGATTGGAAGGAGTCCTTCGAGTTGATGTGCGATGCTAGTGATTATGCAGTAGGTGTGGTGTTAGGCCAAAGGCCTGATAATTTTTCCAGATCAATCTACTATGCAAGTCGAACCATGGATGCTGAACAGGAAAATTACACAACTACTGAAAAGGAGAAGCTTGCAGAAGTGTTTTCATTTGACAAGTTTAGACCCTACTTTGTTGACAGAAAGGTAATTGTTTTCACTGACCATGCAGATATTCGATACGTATTTGCCAAGAAAGATGCAAAACAACTCTTGATAAGGTGGATTTTATTGCTCCAAGAGTTTGATTTTGAAGTGAAGGATAGAAAGGGGTGTGAAAATCAAGTTGTCGACCACATCTCACGGCTCGAACTTGAAGATAAAAAAGATGAAGGAACCATAAAAGAAGCATTTCGAGATGAACAACTGTTTGAGGTAAATTCTATACTCCCTTGGTTTGCTGATATAGCTAATTTTTTGTCTTGCGTCACTGTCCCTCCAGATTTGACTTATCGTCAACAGAATAAATTCTTTCACGATGCAAAGTTTTACCTTTCGGATGATCCTTATGTCTTCAAGAGATGTGTTGGTCAGATGATTAGAAGATGCGTAGCGGAGGAAGAAGAGAAAGTTATTCTTGAACAATGCCACTCTTCACCATATGGTGGCCACTTTGGAGCATCAAGAACAGCAGCAAATGTATTACAGTCTGGTTTTTATTGGCCTACTTTGTTTGAAGATAGTTATACCTTAGCCAAGTCATGTGATATATGCCAAAGGGTTGGCAATATCTCTAGACGCCATAAGTTTCCATTGACCAATATTTTAAAAGTGGAACTTTTTGATGTTTGGGGTATTGACTTCATGGTACCATTTCCATCTTCTTTTGGTCAATCTTATATTTTTTTTGCTGTGGATTATGTGTCAAAATGGGTGGAAGCAATTGCCACCAATACTAATGATGCTCAAGTTGTTGCTAAGTTTGTTTACAGGAACATCTTCATAAGATTTGGGACACCAAGAGCCATAATTAGTGATGAAGTACACATTTTTGTAATAAAATCTTTAACTCACTTTTGGCAAAATATGATGTGAAGTATAAGGTGACCCTGGCATACCACCCGCAAGCAAATGGACAAGCCGAAGTATCCAACTGGGATATTAAGTAGATATTGGAGAAAACGGTGAAGACAAACCGGAAGGATTGGGCACTGAAGCTGGATGATGCCTTATGGGCGTACAAAACTGCATACAAGACACCTATTGGGATGTCACCCTATATGTTGGTCTTTGGTAAGGCCTGCCACTTACCACTGGAATTGGAACACAGAGCTTTTTGGATCGTGAAAAAGCTCAACTTTGACATGGAAGCATCTGGTGAGCAGCGGCTATTGTAATTGAATGAGAAAGAGGAATTCAGAAATGAGGCTAATGAGAACGCAAAGATCTACAAGGAGAAGACCAAGAAGTGGCACGACAACCATATCTTGCACAGGAATTTCGAGCCCGGACAACAAGTACTGTTGTTCATTTCACGCCTCAAAATATTTCCTGGTAAGCTAAAATCAAGATGGTTGGGGCCTTTTACAATAGAATCAGCCCAACCATATGTTGCCATTGAGCTGAAGTGCAATGACAGAAGAATGTTTAAAGTAAATGGACAACAGATCAAGCATTATTATTGGACCGAAGTACGGCATGTTGACAACATTCCTTTGGGCGGATCAACTTGATTTAGACTGGTGGCAGTCGAGCTGACGACGTTAAACCAAGCGATTATTGGGAGGCAACCCAAATTTTGTTTATTTATTGCATTTTGTTTTCGGTTTTGCTTTTATTCTTGTATTCTTATTTTTGGTTGTGTATTTTCGGTTTAGGTGTTTTTGTATCTCCCCAAATCTTATGACTCCCAATTGTGTTTTTCAGGACTAAAAAATAGATGAGAAAACAATTTCAAAGAGTGCACCCGCGTTGGAAATCTACCGCACCCACGGTAGTTGAAGAAAGCAAATTAAAAATTTCCGGTAGCCATACCGCTCCTGCGGTGCAAACGTTACCGCACCCGCGCTGAGTTGACAAAAGGTGGATCGCACACGCTGTAGGATTTTCATCACACCCGCGGTGTCTACTTACTTAAAACTAAAAATCTCCAGTAGGCGAAGCGCACCCGCGGTCTATTTTTCAGTTCACCCGCAATCATTTTCCAGAACCATTACCGCACCCGCGGTAGAATCGTCACCGCGCCCGCGGTAGCTGAAGGCCGATAACTCTTGAATTTCTAGTAGCATCACCACCCTCGCAGTCTATTTTGTACCGCGCCTGCGCTTATTTTCCAGAGAGTCCCACGGTACCTTACTGAGCGTGCCCGCGGTCGACAAATGCTAAGCCATAAAAATTTCCAGAGACTACACCGCACCCGCGGTATATTCTGGACCGTACCTGCGGTCGATGATTTTAACTACTGAAAGGGGTAGAAATTGGACATTACCAAAGAACACTTCTTCCCACCTTTTCCTTCACTTCGAAATCATTTCTCACAAAACACATTCCACACTCAAATTTTATATCCAAGCACATATTCCAACTCCACACATACATACCGTCACTCATTTCATCTAACATCCATCTTCATTCCACAAAATCAACACCAATACTACCCAGGGTTTGAAAAGGGGCTCGAAAATTTTACATCAAGGTTTGATTGGAGCTTCGATTTTGTTCCAAATCCATACTACATTTGTTTTGAAATTCAAAATTATTGGTGGTGTTGGCTATGGAAGAAAAGTGAGATTAATATTCAATTTTAGTGGAATACATTATTGAAATTGTTGATTGGATTGGTGTGTACATTATTGAGGTGTAGTTATTGTGATTAATAAGTTTGGGGGAGTGAAAGAATCATCAACTTTATTGAATTGGATTGAAGGGGAAGTTGGTGCTTTGAAAGTGTTTGACAAAATGTCTCCAAGAAAAAAACAATCAAAGGGTGCATCCTCATATGCGAATTATGATGCACACAAGTTCTGCAATGACAAGGCAGAAGAAAATTATGGTAAAATGTTGAACAAGAGCATTGTGAAAGAGAGAGGATTTCACATGAGCTTCCCCCGAACCGAGATTGGATTAATTCTTAACGCTATGCATTGGGATGATTTTGGCAAGCAACCACAGGATGAGGTAATTTCTTTGGTACGATAATTTTATGCCAACCTTATGGTTAAGCATGATCATTTGAAAGTTTAGGTGAGAAGAATGATGGTATCTTTTGATGCTCATACCATCAACACCATGCATGATGAATACGAAAAATATCGGACCGAGGACGTTGATTATAATAATATCCTTCAGACTATATGTATTAAGGAGCAGAGTGGCGAATGAGAGAAGATGTGCATATAAACCAAACAAAATCAGATCTGATAAATGTTGCCAAAGATTGGTAATCCTTCATTTAGGCTAGGATTAAGCCTACTGACCATACTAACTACCGTCATCAAGGAGAGGACAATTCTGACTTTTTGCATCATGACGGGAAACACAATTGACTTAGGTCAATTACTTTAGAGCTCAATCTTAACATTATGTAAAAGGAAACTCTCCTAGTGGACTCCTCAACCCCTCTCTTATCACCGACCTATGCCAGAATGTGGGAGTGACTTGGGCAGCAAATAAAGATTTGTTAAAACAAAAATCTGCCGTTGTGGTAATTCAACCACATAGGACACTGTCAGTTGAACAACATGATCCACGTCGAGCTCAGAATAATGTAAGAGTAGGTGCCCGTCGAGCCAAGTGTTGGCCGAGTGTTCACAATAAAACTCTATGTATAAACAATCTTTATTTTAATAATATTTGAAATTATTATTGGCACATCTTTATCTGAATACCCATGCTAGTTGCAGAGATAAAGCCCTTGAATATACACATAGTAGAAAGAATATGAGATGCTCATATGATGAGTATCATGAAACTCATATTTGGAATACTGTATATTCTAAACAGTTCCTAGTCGATTCAGCCGCCGCTAAGAAGGATATAGGCCGCTCGAGTTCGAGACTCGTATCTGCGATGTGAGTACCATGTTTCATTGGTAGGGGACATTGTGATGTCCGAGCATGCAGATAGGTGCTCCTGGTAGAGTGCACTGAACAACCCTCCATAAAGGACTTTCCAAGTAGTTCTCACTTATCGAGTGGAAACGTCCTAGTTTATGGTTGTACACCATTAGTCCTTATGACCCGGGACAACATTGAGACTCTATGTGCTAGCATTACACTTTGACTTGTTTACCGACTCTCAAGGGGTCATCAGGTGGCAAGGTTGGGTGTTTTATCGAAACATATAGGAGTTGATGCATTGTATTCAGGGATTCACCGCTTACCTTCGTGTATGGATATCCTATGTGTATGTAGTATGAAATCTCTGATCAGAGTGTGGTGGTAATTATGAAAGGGGTTTCATAGATTACACCATCGATGCAACTACAACATGACACATAGTATCGATTCATTGACAACTCTTGATAAACCAATGGTTGTCGAATCAGTCGGGATATATGAGTTGAAGGGACCGTACTGTACGCTAACCATAATTGAATGGTTCTTGCAAGCACTATCATTTGATACCTAGGGAATCATGTAAGCGATGCTGCTAGGTGTTTAACATGATTGGTTAGGTACTATCAGACTTGAGTTCTGACGTTCTTGTTATCAAGGAGTTGATAAGTAAGAATGGAGCAATTGCGGTATGCTCGTATAAGGACATGTTTAGTCCGAATCACATGGAGATGTGAACCCACGGCTAGTTGTATCAATGAACCATTAAGGGCCACACAAGTACTAGTTTTTTAGATCCCGTTGAGAATTAAAATAGTTCAATGTGTTGAATGGCTTATAAATGAGTTTATAAGCGTAAGGAAAAATAGAAGTATGACTTCTATGAGAGAAATGTAATTTTTAATTTATGAATGTGTTCCTAAAATTAAAAGTTGGCCAAGTAAATAATGTATTTGAAAATTGTGATTTTCATAAACATTATTATGGACTAAATTAAATTAATTCAAGTGTTGAATTGGGCCTAGTAGAGTCCAAATAATTAAATTAATTCAAGTGTTGGTTTAATTGAATAACATTAGGCCTTGTAGAGCCCAATTAGAAATAATTATTAAACTAGTGAGCTTGAGTAAAATCAAGTAAAGTTTAAATGGTCTCAAAAGTGTTTGGGACATTTAAGTAAAAGTCCATGGGCCTTGTAATTGTTACAAGCCCAAGTAGAAGGCATGCAAGGGAGGTGAAGGGTTGGAGGCAACTTTTTCAATATCCAAAGCATGGCATGCAACTTTTTGCTTTTGCTTTTTGCCCAACCAAGAAAAATGTTTTTCTCCTTCTCTCCTACTACACTAGATGGCCGAAATTTACCTTTTTTTCTCTCCAATTTTGTTCTTCAATGGTTGAAAAAACAATACACTTCTCAAAGAAAAATGCTCTAATTTTTCTAGTGCAAAATTAGGGTGGTTCAAGCTAGTTAGTGGTGGGCTTAATATTTGAGCAAGGTGGGCTCAAAGGGAAGCTTGAAGATTGTCTTACCATTGCAAGAGCTAAGGTGTTTACACCTTAGTTGGAGCCATCATCAATCTTTTAAGATTGATAGGTACATTTCTATAAACACCCTATGTATGACATTTTGGTGTTTTTGTATTTGCTACACATCATAGTCTAAGGTGTTCGAAAATTTTTCTATAAAATTTTGGTTTTCTTACCTTTCAAAGATTTTTGAACTTCCGTTGCGCATTCGGGCACCTAAAATCGATCCCTTTCAAGTGGTATCAGAGCTATGGATACTATTTTGTGTAGTTTATACAAGATATTATATTGAGGACGATTTCTAACCGCATGAGATGAATTTTTGCAACAAAATCAAGGCCGTTTTTGGGGGATTTTTGTGCAGCAAGTTGCTGCCCATTTCGGGCAGCTTGGGCTGCCTGAGGGGCTGCCCGAAACGGGCAGCAAGGGCAGCCCCAAAGCCCCCCTTTAAAAATAAAAATAAAAAAAATAATTTTGTTGTTGGCCGGAATCCTGGCGACGGCGATGACGACTAGGGTTTTCAAAAGGTGTTTTGAAATATCAAAGTGTCATGGGCCTTGAGTTGTTGGGCCATTGAATGGCTAACATATTTGTGAATTTTAAATGGGCCAAAATGTTTTTGGTGAAAAATCTTAAGTTTAAAATTACAAAAGTTGCAAATATTTTCTCATAAAATAAATAATTGAAGTTGGACTTTAATTATTTATAGTAAATTATGATTTACAAGAAATTTGGTTATAAATAAATTAATTGGAAAGTAGACAAAGGTGTTTGTATACTTTGTTAATTTAGTTTATAATAGTGGCGGTTAGTGATTGGTTCAAGATATATAATATTGGATCAGTTAATTATTGTGATAATTAATTTATGGTGTATGATATGTGATATTATGCATGAAGGATGATCAAAAGCCCAAGCCCAATTTGCTAGGTGTATGCTAGGATATTTTGTGTTGAATGATTGTAATAATTATCAAATTTAAAGTGGGCTTGGTCTGTGGCTCGTTCCCACCCGATGAGATGTATCCCTATTTGCCATGGATATTTATTTGTAAATATTAGTATAGTGGAAGATCAAGATTGGAAGATGGTGGCCTTGATGATTATGAAGATCGAAGACATGTAAATATTAGAAGCTTAAGTAATAGTTGCATTTGCATCCCATGCATTATCCTAGGATTGGACCTAGGCCCGTGTTTAGCTCACACGGGCCATTAGTATTGGGGCGATTGATCATCCTTGTTTGTTTAGTGTTTATAATATATGCATGATATGTTAAATAATGAGTATGTGCGTTATTATTATGATAATAACAAAGTTGCATGAATCCGACAAACATACGTTCAAACATGGCGAGCTTTTAAATAAAATTAATGATGAGACCTTTCAAAATTAAAAAACCCTCATTTTGAATAAGATTCAAAATTAATATCAAGCCCAAAAAGGAGAATTATAAATTTGTTTATAATTTCCATGTCTTCCATCGACAATGGGTGCATGATGAACGCTACCCGTACTCGGGGCTCAGCTCATATTATTGGGGGGGCCCTGGGTGCCGGAAAGCTGTGACATCCATTGACATGGTGATGTGAACTACGTGAAACTCCCATGATTTCGGCTCATATTATTGGGAGAACTCATGGCGACCGTCCATTAAGGTTCAACATCGATGGGTAAGGCTTGACACGTGAAGATGAACGACGTCATATTATTGGGTCCTAATCAAACGTGAGACAAAAGTTTACGTAGAGGGTTGCATTGTGATACAATTGGAAACTACCTTTTAGGGATTATGATTTGCTGATATTATCCGGGATCATAATTCGCTAATGGCCCTTACGTACCTACTGAGGAAAGAAGTTTCCCGTTTTCACTAGAGGGTAGTGAAAATGTCAAAACAGTGGGAGCGAAAATTTATAAAGTAAAAGTCCATACTTTATATCTTACTAAATATTTTAAAATAGTCATTAACATTTATCTGTATTACTTTTCAGTACAAAATTTGACAATGTCTTCAATTCGCAATCTGCTTTCTGCCATACTCGAAAAACACGTATTAACCGGACCTAATTACCTCAATTGGCTAAGAAATCTGAAAATCGTCTTGAATTCGGAAAGGATAGCGTATACACTTACTTAGTCGTCCCCTGTTGAGGCTCCGACTGACTGCACTCCTGAGGAATTGCAGACTTACAAGGAATGGTGTGACCATGACTTGAAAGCCGAGTGTCATATGCAGGCTTCTATGAGTGATGAGAAGTCGGTTCTTTATGTGGATTCTTCATCTGGTACGAAGATTGGTCCACATGGGAAGAGAGAGAAGCGTTCTTTCCAACGTCCCAATAAGAACGTGCCCTTGCAGAGGCAAGCTCCGAGTCCCGCTGTGGCAGCCATACCAGTGAAGGCTGACAAGACTGTTGACATATGTCATTACTGCAAGAAGCCTGGACATTGGAGGCGTAATTGCAGAGAATATCTTGCCCAGAAAGGTTCTGGAAACGGTATGTTCTATATTGAAGTAAACATTTCAATTAACTCTACTTCTTGGGTATTGGATACCAGTTGTGACTCACATCTCTGTAATGAGTTACAAGTGATGGGAAGAAGTAGAAGGCTTAGTGAAGGTGATACCTTCTTGAGAATGGGCAATGGAGCAAGAGTTGCTGCCAAGGCCGTAAGAGATGTTTACTTATTGTAGAACAATGATTTAAAGTTGATTTTAAGAGATGTTTTGTTTGTACCTGATTTGGTGAAAAACATTGTTTCCATTTCTATGCTAGATAAAGATGTATATTCTTGTTTATTTAGCAAAGGTGTTTGCAACATTTACAAGAATGAATGTTTAATTAGTACTGGAGAACTTGAAAACGAGCTCTATAACTTAAAATTGAAAGATATTCCACTGAACAATGTCCAAGCAATAACAACAACAAACAAGCGCAAACAAGATACTCTAAATTCGGCACAATTATGGCATGCTCGATTAGGACATATTTCCCTAAGAAGGATGAACAAGCTAGTGGGAGTGGGCATGTTTGATATGTCTGATATTAATGCTCTCACGACTTGGGAATCCTGTCTAAGAGGAAAGATGACCAAAATTCCCTTTAAGGGCCATGTGGAGCGAGCCAAAGCGTTATTGGATTTGATCCATACCGATATGTGCGGTCCACTTAGCATCACCAATAAGCATGGACATGCTTACTTCATCACCTTTACCGATGACTTTTCGAGGTATGGGTATGTGTATTTGATGAAATACAAGTCTGAAGCCTTTGAAAGGTTCAAAAAATTCAGAAGTGAAGTAGAGAAGCAATTGGGACGAAGCATCAAGACACTTCGTTCGGATCGAGGTGGTGAGTACTTGAGTGCCGAGTTCCAAGAGTATCTTAGGGAGAATGGGATTCTCTCGCACTGGACTCCACCCGCTACACCATAGTTGAATGGTGTTTCGGAGCGTCGTAACCGGACTTTGATGGACATGGTTCGGTCTATGATGGGGTTCACGGAGTTGCCGCCATCCTTTTGTGGATATGCGCTTGAGACAACGGCAGTGTTATTGAACAATGTCCATTCAAAGGCAGTTGACAAGACACCATATGAGATACGGATGGGTAAGCCACCCAAATATTCTTATCTTAGAATATGGGGGTGCCCTGCTTATGTGAAGCAGGTAGTGGGAGATAAATTGGATAGTCGATCCATTTTATGTTACTTTGTGGGATATCCAAAGAATTCTGTTGGATATTACTTCTATCATCCCCAAGAAACAAAGGTGTTTGTTTCTAGGAATGCAACCTTTTTGGAAAAGGAATTTCTATTGGATAGAAAAGGGGAGATGATAGAACTCGAAGAGGTTGGAGAGACATCCACAATTATAGAACCAACAACCAAAGAGCCAAGAGAGGAGATACAAGCTCCTAGAAGATCCGAGAGAGTCTCGAGACCACCTATGAGGTATGGTCTGCTTCTTGAAGAGGGCCATGATGAGCCTATCCATGGATGTGATCCAAGGATCTTCAAGGAAGCATTATCTGATGCCGATTCATCCAAGTGGGTTGAAGCAATGGAATCTGAGATGAATTCCATGCGTTCGAACCAAGTGTGGAATCTCATGGATCCACCTGAGGGAATTGTTCCCATAGGGTGTAAATGGATTTACAAGAGGAAACTTGGGGCGGATGGGAAGGTATTGACCTTCAAGGTGCGATTGGTAGCAAAAGGATATACTCAAAGACAAGGAGTTGACTTTGAGGAAACCTTTTCTCCAGTTGCAATGTTCAAGTCCATAAGGATATTGCTAGCCATAGCTGCATGGTATGACTATGAGATATGGCAGATGGATGTCAAGACAGCCTTTCTTAATGGAGATATTAAGGAAGAGATTTACATGTCTCAACCTAAAGGGTTTACATCTCTCGGAAGTGAGCATATGATATGCAAACTTCAGAGAACTATTTATGGTCTACAGCAGGCATCTAGGAGTTGGAACCTTTGATTCGATAGTACAATCAAAGAGTTTGGTTTTACTAAGAATCCTGAGGAACCCTGTGTGTATGAGAAGGGTAGTGGGAGTGTTGTGACATTCCTGGTGCTGTATGTTGATAACATTCTACTCATTGGGAATGATGTAGGAATGTTGCAATCAACTAAGATATGGTTAGCGAGTAAGTTCTCGATGTAGGACTTGGGTGAAGCATCTTTTGTATTGGGAATACAGATCTATCGAGATAGATCAAAAAGATTGCTTGGTCTCACCCAGTCCACATACATTGATACCATTGTGAAGCGGTTCTCGATGGATGAGTTCAACAAAGGACATCTACCAATGTGTCATGGCGTGTCCCTATCCAAGTATATGTCTCCCAAGACTGATGCAGAGATAGCGGCGATGACAAGCATTCATTATGCATCTGCGATTGGTAGCATCATGTATGGGATGATATCTACACGTCCTGACGTGGCTTTTGCACTAAGTGTAGTGAGTAGGTATCAATCCAACCCTGGTCTTCCACACTGGAAAGCTGAGAAAGATATCCTCAAGTATTTGAGAAGGACCAATAAGTTGTTCTTGGTCTATGGGGGTGGAGAACTGAAATTGAAAGGCTATATCGACTCTAGCTTCCAAAGCGATATCGATGACTCGAAGTCAATCTCTGGGTTCGTATTCATGCTCAATGGTGCTGCTGTCTCTTGGAAGTGTTCCAAGCAAGACAGTACTGCGGATTCCACCACTGAGGCCGAACACATTGCTGCATCAGATGCAGCAAAGGAGGCTGTTTGGATAAGGAATTTCGTCCAAGAGTTGGACGTCATTCCTAATGAAGTTGCTCCTTTCCCGGTGTTGTGTGACAACACGGGAGCTATAGCTCAAGCAAAGGAGTCAAGGTCTCATCAGAAATCCAAACACGTATTGAGAAAGTACCACATCCTTTGAGAGATTGTGGAAAGAGGAGATGTCTCGATTGACAAAGTCGGCTCCCCAGATAATGTTGCTGATCCACTAACTAAGCCTTTACCTGGACCATTATTCGAGTAGCATCGCGAATTGATGGGTTTGAAGCATATGGGTAGTAGGCTCTAGTGCAAGTGGGAGATTGTTAAAGTAGGTGCCCGTCGAGCCAAGTGTTGGCCGAGTGTTCACAATGAAACTCTATGTATAAACAATCTTTATTTTAATAATATTTAAAATTATTATTGGCACATCTTTATCTGAATACCCATGCTAGTTGCATAGATAAAGCCCTCGAATATACACATAGTAGAAAGAATATGAGATGCTCATATGATGAGTATCATGAAACTCATATTTGGAATACTGTATATTCTAAACAGTTCCTAGTCGATTCAGCCGCCGCTAAGAAGGATATAGGCCGCTCGAGTTCGAGACTAGTATCTGCGATGTGAGTACCATGTTTCATTGGTAGGGGACATTGTGATGTCCGAGCATGCAGATAGGTGCTCCTGGTAGAGTGCACTGAACAACCCTCCATAAAGGACTTTCCAAGTGGTTCTCACTTACAGAGTGGAAACGTCCTAGTTTATGGTTGTACACCATTAGTCCTTATGACCCGGGACAACATTCAGACTCTATATGCTAGCATTACACTTTGACTTGTTTACCGACTCTAAAGGGGTCATCAGGTGGCAAGGTTGGGTGTTATGTCGAAACATATAGGAGTCGATGCATTGTAGTCGGGGATTCACCGCTTACCTTCGGGTATGAATATCCTATGTGTATGTAGTATGAAATCTCTGATCAGAGTATGGTGGTAATTATGAAAGGGGTTTCATAGATTACACCATCGATGCAACTACAACATGACACATAGTATCGATTCATTGATAACTCTCGATAAACCAATGGTTGTCGAATCGGTCGGGATATATGAGTTGAAGGGACCGTACTGTACGCTAACCATAATTGAATGGTTCTTGCAGGCACTATCATTTGATACCTATGGAATCATTTAAGCGACGCTGCTAGGCCTTTAACATGGTTGGTTGGGTACTATCAGACTTGAGTTCTGACGTTCTTGTTATCAAGGAATTGATAAGTAAGATTGGAGCAACTGGGGTATGCTCGTATAAGGACATGTTTAGTCCGAATCACATGGAGATGTGAACCCACGGCTAGTTGTATCAATGAACCATTGAGGGCAACACAAGTACTAGCTTTCTAGATCCCGTTGAGAAGTAAAATAGTTCAATGTGTTGAACGGCTTATAAATGAGTTTATAAGCGTAAGGAAAAATAGAAGTATTAATTCTATGAGAGAAATGTAATTTTTAATTTATGAATGTGTTCCTAAAATTAAAAGTTGGCCAAGTAAATAATGTATTTGAAAATTGTGATTTTCATAAACATTATTATGGACTAAATTAAATTAATTCAAGTGTTGAATTAATTTAACACTAGTGGGCCTAGTAGAGTCCAAATAATTAAATTAGTTCAAGTGTTGGATTAATTAAATAACATTAGGCCTTGTAGAGCCCAATTAGAAATAATTATTAAACTAGTGGGCTTGAGTAAAATCAAGTAAAGTTTAAATGGTCTCAAAAGTGTTTGGGACATTTAAATAAAAGTCCATGAGCCTTGTAATTGTTACAAGCCCAAGTAGAAGGCATGCAAGGGAGGTGAAGGGTTGGAGGCAACTTTTTCAATATCCAAGGCATGGCATGCAACTTTTTGCTTTTGCTTTTTGCCCAACAAAGAAAAATGTTTTTCTCCTTCTTTCCTACTACACTAGATGGCCGAAATTTACCTCTTTTTCTCTCCAATTTTGTTCTTCAATGGTTGAAAAAACAATACACTTCTCAAAGAAAAATGCTCTAATTTTTCTAGTGCAAAATTAGAGTGGTTCTATCTAGTTGGTGGTGGGCTTAATATTTGAGCAAGGTGGGCTCAAAGGGAAGCTTGAAGATTGTCTTGCCATTGAAGAGCTAAGGTGTTTACACCTTAGTTGGAGATATCATCAATCTTTTAAGATTGATAGGTACATTTCTATAAACACCCTATGTATGACATTTTGGTGTTTTTGTATTTGCTACAAATCATAGTCTAAGGTGTTCGAAAATTTTTCTATAAAATTTCGGTTTTCTTACCTTTCAAAGATTTTTGAACTTCCGTTGCGCATTCGGGCATCTAAAATCGATTTCTTTCAAATAATTCAACAGAAGAGCTGCAGTAAGACATGCCCATGCTTTGGCCCCACATACACAACCGCAACCAAGAATTGTGCGATATCGATTAACCCATTTGGAAGAAGAGATTCCCCATCAATGCAAAGACATGGACGAGTTTCGGTTTAGGACCGATACGTTCATGGGTACATGATGGATTTCACATCCGTCTTTGCTCAACAATTTCCATCAGCATCCTCATCTGGTAATTCATTTCCACAACCTCCAAAGTGGCTGCCCGCATACTACCCGCCAGAGTTCCACCCACAACCAGAAGGCACAGATGATGAGGGTGGCAATGACCACTTACGGTCGTTGCCCGAGGTATGTGTATTCCTCGGTTTTTCATGATCATTTACATCGAGAACGATGCACATATTTTAGTTTGGGGGAGATGTTATTTATTTTATTTTGTGTGTTCATTTATTTAATTTTATTTGAGTGTTTTTTTTTTGCTTGTGAGTTTGTAGTGTCATAGTCATGAAATTTTTTGAAATGGCCAATGATGAACAAAATTTGTGTGTTGAGAAAAAAGATCATGCATTTTGATCGAGTAAAACTTGCACTGTGGAATCCTCAATAAAAATATGATTTTGTAAGCTCGAAAATTAATCGCAAGTGCACGATGTCAAGTAATAGTATGATGTACGAGAATACGAGTATCGTTTCACTGGAGACTGTATTTTACAATTATTATTTCCAGTTATCAAATCTTTAGCAACGAAGTTTGAATGGTTGTTTATGACTTCTAAAAATTAAATAAAACTCAAAGATAAATTCAAAAATTAAATAATGAGATATAGAATCTAGAACAATTAATTAAATTTCGATGAGAGACCAATTTGTTTGAAAAATTTGTTTACCTACCCTCGTTAATTAATTAATTCGTTTGATAGTGATTTATACTTTCAACTGGATTTCCTATTCAATTGAACACGCCCTCTCAAGCTATGCCAAGCTAATTCTACTCGGTTTAATTATTTATCAAGAGTGAATCGCATATCGATCTATGAAATCCCCTAGTTTTCACCCTACCGGACTATGACTATCGGCGCATAACCGATTTCATATATCTATGCAAATTGTAGATTCACAGACTATGCTACTCGTTCTTATCACAAGCTATTCTCTCAAACTCACTCGCAATATAAAATTATTATTAAAGTTAGTTACGCTTTAATAACACAATGAAAAACAGTAAATACTGAAGAATTTTCAAAAATCGAATCATAAATTAACTAAATCAATGTTCGGGATAGGATCCCCTTAAATCCCAACAAATAATTAAGTTTAGCTACTAGAATTCTTGGTAAAAATAAACACAACAATGTTTAAATGATAAAAACTAGATTAGAAATACTATTCGTGACGAATGTGCGAGGAACGATGCCCAGAAATATTCGAATCTTCAATTCCCAGAAATTGCTTCAAGCTTTTTCTCCCTTATTCTCCTCCCTAGGCTGCTGAATTATGTCTAAATGCCATAAAAATCGTCCCAAATCCCGTCCATATCAGCCTCTTTCAGTAAATAAGGGAAGAAATCGGCCAAAAATCTTTCCAAAAAATCAACTTCGCTCGGGCGGACATAAGTTTCTGCCCAGGCAGATGGTTTTCGCAAATCCTGTATTTCAATTTTTCTTTGACGCGCCCGAGCAGAAATAAGTTTCCGCCCGGGCGGATGGCTTTCCCAAAAATCTTTTTTTCTCCCACCTTGCATGCGCTCGGGCGAGTATAAATGTGTGCCCGGCCGGATAGCTCTCGAAAATTTCCAATTATTTTCAGTTTATCCACGAATTACCAGCATTTTCGACCACGGGTCTTATGAGCAACAAGAAAACATAAATTATGCCAAAAAGAGACAAAATGCATGCAATCTAAACAATAAATGAAACACAATGGAATATCACATGACATGAAAAACAAGTAAAATCCACCTATATCACATTTCATTCATGTTTATCAATCAATTTAAAAAACTTAGAGAACAATCATGAGATTTGGTAAGTTTGAGACTTATAATTTCTAAACAACTTGTGTGGGGACCCGGACGCTAATCATCATCTTAATCATCTTTGGGATTTAATTATCAATTAAGATAAACAGGGTCTAAAAATTTTTCTTTTTAAAATATAAGTGCGGAACGTAATGGAATTTAACTAAGATACATCTCAGTATAGAAGTACAATAATGTACAACAATTATTCAAACTAGTCTAAGGTTCCCTACTAAATTTCAAGTATTAAACCAAGTCTACAATAAGTCCGGAATCACCACTCTAAACTCGTCTTCTCTCATCATCTTCTTGACCCGAATCATGTCCCACCTGTTGTCATGCACACATACAAAACAAGACAACAGCCGGATACTCCGGTGAGAATAAATCCCAGTATAAATAATGTATACATGCAGTTAACTGAATTAACATAAAAGCATGAATTATATCTTATCACATGTAGCATAATCAAACAACATGTATCAATACCAGTCTGTAAATAAAACATGAATCGTAATCTACGAAACATAAATCAATACGGATCTGTAAATCAAGTTCTAATATCGATATCTAAGACTCGACTCATCTCTTATTCTAATCTAGGGAGCCTGATCTAATTTAGACTTTGGTATGCTGTATCGAATGTCTACAATAGACGTCGATCTACATCTAAGCTCATCGATACACCGTAAGTCTAGAGTCTACGCGGTTCTGACAAAGACTCAGCGGTTCTGCCCTAGCTAGGCTGATCTGCCCTAGACTCAAACTCTGGCTCTGCTATAATTCAATAGACTAAACATATCAATCTGATAATCTGCAAATATCAATGCAATAAAGTAAAGTATGTGATTTTGGGAAACTCAAGTCGAACCTAACTCGAGTTGTGCAATCCCGAATCAACATTTATTTATACCTTTCTTTTCACGATCTGATGAAGACAAAGTCTTGTATGTCAATCTGTCCATACCCAGTCTGGCAATGACAAGTCATATAAATACCATATCAGTATATAACTCAATTCAAGACCCGTTCTGATCAATACTCAAATCGGTATATAATCTAATCCATATCTGAACAAGGTACAATCTAATTCATATCAATGATATCACGATACAATCGAAATCATTACTGAATCTGATCAATCTCAATCAATACTGAATCGGATCAATATCAATCTACTGATGTTTCGATGGCATAACAATACAGTCACGATAATCCCCGTCTATCTCAACATCACAAATATAATACCAGAATTCATAACCAGTATCAGTTCAACTCATAATCTGAATAATAACACAACTCTGATATAGAATCTCAACTAAATCAACTCTGAAATTTATAACAATTTCATAAACAGTCTATTCTTTAATCTGACTTCGATTCTATGATGTCTAACATGTCAAGAACATCATATATGAATTCATTTAATTCTGACAACATCGTAATTTTAAAACATATCAAAACGTAACAAAACTTACGCCCAGTTGTAGCTGTCGTCGCTAGGAACACGGAGTCGTACTCGAATTCAAGCTCGGACGGACGGATCCCAAAATCTTCAATTTCAAATCAAAATCTTCTCTCGACCTTTTCTCGACTTTCACTCAAGATTTACGTTTGTATATATATATATATATATACACCCACGTACATGCAAAAGGACGAGTGGCTTAATCTTTGTAGCACACGTCTCGCGCATATGCGCGACCCCAATCGGCGCATATGCGTGAGACACTCGGTCTCCGCGCGTATCATGCACATCGCCTCGCAAATATGCTCGACTCATCTCTGCGCATATGCGCGATACTCTCTGGAGTTACTCGCATAGGCTTCGTGCATATGCGCGACATCTTCCGCGTATATGTGCGAGGTCTTCTGCCTGTTTGGCGCATGTGCGCGCATCCGGTCGCGCATGTGCGCCTATGCTACTGTCCTCGCACATCAATTTCCACACGCGATCTCATTTCGTGTCTCGGTTAGCCCTTTCATAATTATCTCGATTAAAAATCAATAATCGTAATTTAACAAGATATAAAATCTCGGGCCTTACATTTCTCCCCCTCTAAGATATGATTTCGTCCTCGAAATCACAGACAATCAAATCAGATAAGAAAGGAATGTATAATAGAGGTCTTCAGAAAATTCATTCTGATAAAATTACTTGCAAATACTGGCTATACAACATCCGTATATACCAATTAACAGCTCATACCAAATCAATATCATCAGCTGTTATCAAATTCAATCTCAAATGTCACCGTAATATCATTCCCATTCAGCGGAAATCTGCCGTACTCACTGTACAATGTCTTATCTGTGGCTATCTCAATACTCGTTTGATAGCTATCATCATACAGTAATTCATAAAGAGACAGGACATCAGGTCTGAAACGTCCTGCCCTTTTTATTGCTTTAAAAGTACTAGAATTTTTTTTTTAAACCTTACTTAGCATCGGCTGAACCATAAAATATTTTGACATCATTTTAAAAATAAACATCCAACTGCTATTTAAAATCCAAAGGAAAATATTTTAAAGCATAAAATCGTCAAACATTTTACCAAACCTAAAAAGCAATAATTTGAAAAGAATAGCCCATACTAAACCTCTCAAAAATCTCTCAAATGCATAAGTAAATAAACTTAAAAATCTTTAATCGTAAAGCATGAGTCAAAAGTCATAATGCGAAAAAAGTAGAAGCGCTGGTCCTCGGGTCATGTGCACCTTCAGTCCAGTCGGATCAACCATCAAGACCTCCATTAGCATTATCATGATAACCTGCATCATACACACGTAGTGAGTCTAAAGACTCAACACGTCATATTCTTGATAACGAGTAATACGTAATACAGTTAACATATAACAGTGAAAAATATTTGTACTTAAAATATCGTTTTCATGAAGATGCATAAACATAAATATTTTCGTAAACATTTTCATGATGCATAAAACCTTTAAATAAAAACATTTTCATAATCTTATGCGTAAACATTTTCATATAAACATAAACATATTCATATTCGTATCCATATTCATATCAACATATTCATATTCATGTTCATATTCGTGTTTGTTGAATTCAGATCGTGATTGTGACTCGTATTCTTAATCGTATTGGGCGATGGATCCATCTACATGTAACCACAGTACTAGGCGGCGGGGACACCAGCGACACTCTCACCCGTCAACTGGGCCTTGGCCAACGTATTAACATATTCGTATTCGTATCACGTATTCGTATCACGTATTCGTATTCGTATCACGTATTCGTATCCGTATCCAAGGAAACACGATCGTCGGGCTCCCACTGGGACCATAACCCTCACGATATTTCCAACATATTCAGTAGTCACAATCCCTTCACATCATTCAACACGTTATCATTACTTAATAAAAACATGCATATAATATCATTTTTATTTTGAAACTAAGCATACAACATATCTTTTACATGTCCAATTTAATCTTTAATAATTCATGAACATTTCAAAATCATATTTACACATATAAAAATTCATAAAAATACATAACCATTGAAAATAATCATATTATCACATAAAACAGCATTCAGGACACTGCCATGACGTTTACTAATTTCTAGGTGTAAAAAGACCGTTTTACCCCTGAACGTAAAATTTCTAGTTTTTGATATTTTCTTGAATTCATTGACTCTAACATTTCCCAAATAATTATTTAAGCCTAAATTAATTTTCTCATATTTTTATTTGGCATAAATCGATGACTTTTAATTTAATCTTTAAATGTGACGTATTAATGCGTTTTAATCCCGAATTAAACCAAACCTTAATATAAAATTCTCAAATTAAAAACTTAGACTTATAATAATTATTTAAGCTTAAATCTAATTTTTCATAATTTTATAAAACTTAAAACTAGGCTTTTCAATTAATTCGTTAATTAACGTTTCGTGCGGCGATTAAATCCCGAATAAATCCAAAACTTGTTATTTTGATCCCAAATTTTTAACATAACCATTTTATGATTTATTCTACCCTTCCAAGTCATGAGCCACCCCCGTGGACCCATGGGTTCAATTTTAGTTTTATTATTTTCGTTTTTGACACCTTATCGAACGCACCGAGCTATCTCCTAATTTACCCGAGCCACGCCCGAGCCACCTTGAACCAAAACCTAGCCAACCCATCTAGGGACCCTACTGTGCAAGCCCAGCCCGTAAAACCAGCCCTGGCCCGACCAAAAACGTCCTGGAAAGTCGACCTAAAATTCTGCACGTGTGTGTGTTTGTAGTGTCCTTGTTGCATTGGGACTCCTAGCCACCTAGGACTCTACCAGCCGTTAACCACCGATCACCCATGACCCTAACCTTCCCTGAACCACGCCCAGACCAAGCCCAAGCCAGCCCAGCCACCAGAACCCACGCACGCAGCACTGAAACGTGACAGCAACATCACGCGCAGCACTTGCTGCCATGCAGATCTTACGTCTTCTTGAACCAGCAGCCAACCAAGCCGCCACAGCCCCTGCCCAGGCCCTTAAGCACCCTCCTAGGACCCTAAAGAGTCGACCTAGCCCAGCCCAGAACCCCCAGGCCAAGCCCCTCTTCCCTGCACAACAGAACCCTGCGCTGCCCCCATTGAAGCTCTCGGGTGGATTCATACCAGCTTGCGTGTTTTCGTTGCAGCGTTGTTAGTGATATTCTAAGGCTCTAAAATCATGAAAAACATTGTTTGATCATACCCTATATCATGGCAGCCCCTTACACAATACAAATACATGATTTTGATAAACAAAACTCAAGTTTAGAACCCATGTGCATGAAATTTCGAAAATAATTATCATGGCCCTTGATTTTTTTATTCAAAACATGCAATAAATCATAATATGGTGTGATGATGAGTAAAAGGAGAATATGGCGTGCCTTTGCGTTTTTAACGCACGAATATCCGTTGACGAAGCGAAGAACGGCGACGAGAAACGACGGCTTGAAAAATCTATCAAACTTGATGCTTTTTCCTTCCACTTTTGATGTGTGTGCCGTGTGTTTATGCTGGTAGGGGAGAGTTTTAATTGTTTAAAATTGTGTGGCCGTGTGTAGTGTTTTGGGAGAAAGAATTTGAATTGAAAAGGGTGTGGGGCGTGAGTTTCCTTGAGGTTTGGGAAGGGTTTAACATAATTAAATACTAAATAATTCACTAATTAGGACTTAGGTCTATCAAGCTAACAAATTAGGCCCATTAGTCTTAATTAGGATATTAAAAATAATTTTGTTTAAATAATTTTGTGAGTTTATTAGCCTGGTTGCCCATAAATTCGTATTTTTGTTGAAAATCCAACACCGATAAAAATTACGTCCCGGCGTTTAAATCACCTAAAAATCCCATATTTTTAAAAATACGAAAAAGCATCCCCTCAATTTAAATAATTAAAAATAATTATTTAATAAAAGAATTTTTCTATTTTCAGCTATCGGTCTTCGTTCCTCGATCGCAACTCGAATAACCTTTAAAAATATATTTTAATGCAACTATGTACAACAATAGATTTTAAACATGTAAATATGCACAACATAATTAATTAATGTAATTAAAACAATTAATTAAAATACAAGAGAATTTAATAAATCGTATGCATGTGGTTTGCGTGGACCTTTAAATTTTCGGGGCGTTACAATCTACTCCCCTTTAAATTGAATTTCGTCCTCGAAATTCGCTTATCCTTAATAACCCAAATTTTAGACTTAGTTCTAGCATCCCAAAAATCCACGCTTCTGTTGCGCTACTCTGATAAAACTTAAGTTCTAAAATGTCCTTACGTCTCCTTGATCCCAATTAATTTTACCTTCTAAATCCTTATTTTCAAATAGCAACTTAAAAAACCCAAATGGCTTAGTGCTATTACTATTATAACATCTAATTTCAATTTTTCTTACAATTCCTAATATCAAAAGATGGATGACCACTTATCGTATATTACTTCCTTATTTTATACCCAAAATATTCATCGACTTATCAAATTTCAATCTTAAAATCCTAAACGCATCCACTAACACTTAGATTTTCAAACCTAATATTGTTTCATCCTTAAAAACCCATGATCAACATTCCTTATAATACTATAACCAAGGTATCCTAAAGTTTCAAATATTCTTAAAAGTCTAAATCCTCAAAATTCTTATCATTTAAACCATTTAATTATCGCTTATTGCTACACTAGTCCCCAAATTCCTTAATATTTGCAAAATAAATTCTTAATTTCCTCAAAAATTATCTTAATTGGTCCTTAATTTCAAAAATTCCTACTATTAACCCATAAGTTCTTGACATTCTTAATTTCCTTCTACTGGTTTCCCATAACATAATTTCGAAAATTTTAAATTTATTTACCCAAAAATCAATTTTCATAATCAATCTTATCTTTCATCAAAACTTAAAATCCCAATTTATACATTTTCTTTCTCCCAAAGTCGTTGCAAATCCTTAAATCATTATTCCTTACGTCTAATTCCCAAAAATTAATTCGACTAGTAACCATGAATCATAAATATTTTCTTAGAAAATCTACGTGTCCCAAAGCATTCAAAATATTCACGATTAACTTATGGCCCAAAAAATAGATTGTCGATACTAAAACCCAAAAATCAACATAGTCCAATTCCACCACGAAGCCAACATGCGTTGAAATCAAATAATTTTTCATTTCATATCATATCACGTATACAAATTCTAGAGCATGTAAAACATTTATCGTCATAATGCTATTAAACATGTGACGTAAACATTTAATTCATGTACTTATGCAGGTAATATCATAAAATCATATAAAGCATGTAAACTTACAAATTGAGGCTTGACGACTGATCTTTCCGGCGCTGATGGTGACACAACCCTTTACAGAACCATTGCTCTGATACCAACTGAAACATCCTGCCCTTTTTATTGCTTTAAAAGTATTAGAAATTTTTTTTTTAAACCTTACTTAGCATCGGCTGAACCATAAAATATTTTTGACATCATTTTAAAAATAAACATCCAACTACTATTTAAAAATCCAAAGGAAAATATTTTAAAGCATAAAATCGTCGAACATTTTACCAAACCTAAAAAGCAATAATTTGAAAAGAAAAGCACATACTAAACCTCTCAAAAATCTCTCAAATGCATAAGTAAATAAACTTAAAAATCTTTAATCGTAAAGCATGAGTAAAAGTCATAATGCGGAAAAAGTAGAAGCGCTGGTCCTCGGGTCATGTGCACCTTCAGTCCAGTCGGATCAACCATCAAGACCTCCATTAGCATTATCATGATAACCTGCATCATACACACGTAGTGAGTCTAAAGACTCAACACGTCATATTCTTGATAACGAGTAATACGTAATACAGTTAACATATAACAGTGAAAAATATTTGTACTTAAAATATCGTTTTCATGAAGATGCATCAACATAAATATTTTCGTAAACATTTTCATGATGCATAAAACCTTTAAATAAAAACATTTTCATAATCTTATGCGTAAACATTTTCATATAAACATAAACATATTCATATTCGTATCCATATTCATATCAATATATTCATATTCATGTTCATATTCGTGTTTGTTGAATTCAGATCGTGATTGTGACTCGTATTCTTAATCGTATTGGGCGATGGATCCATCTACATGTAACCACAGTACTAGGCGGCGGGGACACCAGCGACACTCTCACCCGTCAACTGGGCCTTGGCCAACGTATTAACATATTCGTATTCGTATCACGTATTCGTATCACGTATTCGTATCCGTATCCAAGGAAACACGATCGTCGGGCTCCCACTGGGACCATAACCCTCACGATATTTCCAACATATTCAGTAGTCACAATCCCTTCACATCATTCAACACGTTATCATTACTTAATAAAAACATGCATATAATATCATTTTTATTTTGAAACCAAGCATGCAACATATCTTTTACATGTCCAATTTAATCTTTAATAATTCATGAACATTTCAAAATCATATTTACACATATAAAAATTCATAAACATACATAACCATTGAAAATAATCATATTATCACATAGAATAGCATTCAGGACACTGCCATGACGTTTACTAATTTCTAGGTGTAAAAAGACCGTTTTACCCCTGAACGTATAATTTCTAGTTTTTGATATTTTCTTGAATTCATTGACTCTAACATGTCCCAAATAATTATTTAAGCCTAAATTAATTTTCTCATATTTTTATTTGGCATAAATCGATGACTTTTAATTTAATCTTTAAATGTGACGTATTAATGCGTTTTAATCCCGAATTAAACCAAACCTTAATATAAAATTCTCAAATTAAAAACTTAGACTTATAATAATTATTTAAGTTTAAATCTAATTTTTTATAATTTTATAAAACTTAAAACTAGGCTTTTCAATTAATTTGTTAATTAACGTTTCGTGCGGCGATTAAATCCCGAATAAATCCAAAACTTGTTATTTTGATCCCAAATTTTTAACATAACCATTTTATGATTTATTCTACCCTTTCAAATCATGAGCTACCCCTGTGGACCCATGGGTTCAATTTTAGTTTTATTATTTTCGTTTTTGACACCTTATCGAACGCACCGAGCTATCTTCTAATTTACCCGAGCCACGCCCGAGCCACCTGAACCAAAACCTAGCCAACCCATCTAGGGACCCTACTGTGCAAGCCCAGCCCGTAAAAGCCTGCCCTGGCCCGAGCAAAAACGTCCTGGAAGTTGACCTAAAATTCTGCACGTGTGTGTGTTTGTAGTGTCCTTGTTGCATTGGGACTCCTAGCCACCTAGGACTCTACCAGCCCTTAAACACCGACCACACATGACCCTAACCTTCCCTGAACCACGCCCAGACCAAGCTCAGACCAGCCCAGCCACCAGAACCCACGCACGCAGCACTGAAACGTGACAGCAACATCACGCGCAGCACTTGCTGCCATGCATATCTCACGTCTTCTTGAACCAGCAGCCAACCAAGCCGCCACAGCCCCTTCCCAGGCCCTTAAGCACCCTCCTAGGACCCTAAAGAGTCGACCTAGCCCAGCCCAGAACCTCCAGGCCAAGCCCCTCTTCCCTGCACAACAGAACCCTGCGCTGCCCCCATTGAAGCTCTCGGGTGGAATCATACCAGCTTGCGTGTTTTCGTTGCAGCGTTGTTAGGTATATTCTAAGGCTCTAAAATCATGAAAAACATTGTTTGATCATACCCTATATCATGGCAGCCCCTTACACAATACAAATACATGATTTTGATAAACAAAACTCAAGTTTAGAACCCATGTGCATGAAATTTCGAAAATAATTATCATGGCCCTTGATTTTTTTATTCAAAACATGCAATAAATCATAATATGGTGTGATGATGAGTAAAAGAGAATATGGCAAGCCTTTGCATTTTTAACGCACGAATATCCGTTGAGGAAGCGAAGAACGGCGACGAGAAACGACGGCTTGAAAAATCTATCAAACTTGATGCTTTTTCCTTCCACTTTGGATGTGTGTTCCGTGTGTTTATGCTGGTAGGGGAGAGTTTTAATTGTTTAAAAGTGTGTGGCCGTATGTAGTGTTTTGGGAGAAAGAATTTGAATTGAAAAGGGGTGTGGGGCGTGAGTTTCCTTGAGGTTTGGGAAGGGTTTAACATAATTAAATACTAAATAATACACTAATTAGGACTTAGGCCTATCAAGCTAACAAATTAGGCCCATTAGTCTTAATTAGGATATTAAAAATAATTTTGTTTAAATAATTTTGTGAGTTTATTAGCCGGGTTGCCCATAAATTCGTATTTTTGTTGAAAATCCAACACCGATAAAAATTACGTCTCGGCGTTTAAAATCACGTCAAAACCCCATATTTTTAAAAATACGAAAAAGCATCCCCTCAATTTAAATAATTAAAAATAATTATTTAATAAAAGAATTTTTCTATTTTCAGCCATCGGTCTCCGTTCCTCGATCGCAACTCGAATAACCTTTAAAAATATATTTTAATGCAACTATGTACAACAATAGATTTTAAACATGTAAATATGCACAACATAATTAATTAATGTAATTAAACAATTAATTAAAATACAAGAGAATTTAATAAATCGTATGCATGTGGTTCGCGTGAACCTTTAAATTTTCTGGGCGTTACAAGGTCACTAGTGCTAAAATCCAGCACTACGGTTCCTGGATATCCTCAATTATCTAGATAGTTCACTCCAACTCTCCGTCAATCTATAAACCATAGATAAAATCATGCTATACATTCTGCCAAAAGCACAAAATCAAGCAAAATCACACTCTGATATACTCTACTTCGGCATTCTTGTTATTCTGACCACTTTTCTGACATCGATCTGTGTCATTTGGTCATGTTTGTACGTTATCTGGTACAAACTAATAGATATAGATTGAACAATCTGTCAATCACAATCATATTACATCACAATCTGGAAAGTATTGCAGGGATCTCGTTACGAAATTCATCGAAGTATACTCCCCATGTCTAGTCAGAATATACAAATTCGGTCATAAATCTTTTAATTTCTATCTTTCTATCTTCATTTATTGGCGGTTCAGACATTTCAGTACAATTCTGCCAACATTTCAGCATAAATTCTGCCATAACTGATTTAATCTGTCTATATCAAAAATATCTGTTCGAATTATCATCTACTTTCTGTTATCTGAACAACTACTTAATCCATTTCTGTGCGCTTCTGACCCTATCTGTCATTTTCAATTCGAACTATTTGGTACAAACAATCAATTAATAATATAAATTAAAGAAAAATACCTACCTGGTATTCGGTTCTGATTATCGATATCAAATTCTGTTGTACAATTCTGAAACATTTGACATTACAAGATAATCATTTTCATACAGTAAAAATCACTTATCTGTCATCCTGATCGATGCTCTGCTCTGATTATCGAAACTAAGTTCTAGACATTCTAGTTAAATCTCTGAACTGCCGTAATTCTTGAATTCAGTTCTGATTCGGTTTGAATAATCTGTATCAAACACTGACTCAGAATAACCGTACTATCAAATCAGATTCGGAATATCAATAATCTATACTGATCTAGAAGCTAACAATTCTCAAGCAGTTCAAAACATACTCGGATAATATAATCTGCCCACTCTGACAAAATAAATTCTCTGATATTTCTGATATCGGTATCGTTCTCAGTCACTGATCACAATTTTAACTGTGTCAAGAACAATCGGTATACTAACTTCAGATATCGCATACTCTGAATACAATCTGTTTCAAGCAGAATTCATATCTGAAAATTTTCTGTATACAATAATCACATTTCTCCGAATATCCCATCCAATCTTCAGTTATTCGATTCAATCAATAAGATGCTGCGAATATATCAAAATATCATAGATACAACGAGCATGAAATCATAAGAATATCTCTGAACATACTCAAATATGCCAAAGAGAAACACTAAATCAGCTGTAACTCCTGGTCGGTACTCTTCTACTGATATTTTAATTCTTTCAATTTATTCAGTGTCATTCTGGACATTCAATATCATTCTGTACTTAATTCTAAAACAATAAACAGTACCTGGTTTCAATTCAATTCTAAAATCTATCTTTCTGATATAAAGCAAATCTGAAATCTTATCTGGGCAAACATCAGCCAACTCGTACATCATTGGCAAATCTGCCAATGCTAGACTCGATTTCAGTATGTCTACTGAATACATAAGGATGCCATCTGCTCCTTTCTTTAACAATCGAGTCCCTAGACAACACAAATATCAAAGGAATTCTGAATCTAGAATCCTTACCGTGAAATCTCTACTCATCAGCCATATCTGGTCTGAATCTTATATTCTCCTAAAAGGCATCTCTAATAGTTCTGTACTTGTTCAGCATATTAATATCAATAATGCAATCAAATCAGAAAACACAAGTACATCATAATTCAACTCGATCTCATTCTCATCTTACTGTGGTATACAATATATCACAGAAATCTTTGATATCAATTTTTCTTTCTTAGAAGGTACAAAGATTAATACTACAGCAATACAGACCCAACAGGTACCGTATATATCAATGCAACTCAGTCAAAGACAATCGTAAGAAATGCATTAATATATATCAATATATATGCAATATAATCATAAAAGAACAGTACCTGCCACTATATCATCAAGTGCCTCTTGGGTCTGTTCCTCGGTCACGGCCACCAGATGGTCCAGCTCCCTGAAATCTGCGGGAATCTCTCAGGGGAAAAACTCTAGCAAAGTGTCCCGGCTGTCGGCAGATACGACAACTACCTGTCACTCCCTGGCATTGCTCTGTGGAATGTCTCCCTCCGCAAATCTTGCAATACACTCCAGTATAACTTGGGCTGGAACCACTGGAGCTAGTTGAACAGCTAAGTCCGCTCCTTAACTTCTTGAATGGTTTCTTTCGAGCTTTCAGCAAATCTTGCTTTCCACTCGTGCTGCCGCGATCAAATCGGAGAGGGGATTGCTGTGTCGGGGGTTGCATCGCACACACCCTTTTTAGTTGTCTAATCAGACTCGCCTCCGCTCTCTTCGCTTTACTCAAGGCATCGGCAAAATGATAAGGTCGCTGCATATTCATCAATGCAACTATCTCCGAGTTCAATCCTCTGATGAACTGATCCGCTACCGCTTCATCATTCCCAATTACATGAGGAGCAAAACGCAGTAGAGTAGAGAATTTCGCAACATATTCTTCAATATTCAGTTGGCCTTGTCTTAAATTCTCAAATTCTGCTTTCTTGTCCTCCCGGTACGAAACTGAGAAAAATCTTCAATAAAATTCAGTTCTGAATATTTCCCACGAAATCACTGTACTTCTCTGTTCTAACATTCTTTTACTTGTAATCCACCAACTCCTGGCAGTCTCTCGTAACTGATGGAATATCAGTTTAATTCTCTGCTTATCTGAATAATCAAGTAAATCAAACAGTATTTCTATGTCATCAAACCAATTCTCACAATCTTCAGACGTCTCGGTACCACTCAGGATCGGCGGCTGAAATACCTGAAATTCTTTCAACTGTATTTCTATCTGAGTTTCTGATACATCTATCTGTTCAGTCGAAGTACTACCCCTTTCTGAAATTCTCCGTGGAGGTATATCTGCTTATCAAAACATTAGTACTCAAATACTACAAATCTGTTCCAAATCTTTCTCTGATCATCTTACTGCTGATCATGAATCAGATCTTATTCATACTCAATAATACATAATACCAACTCAAATCAGATAATCAGGTAACCATGTATTTCAAAGCAGTAAAGCATAATGTCATGCTAGCATACGCAATGTCGTTCAACATTAAAATAATTCTCATGCTAGCAATCACATGCAAGGAAAGAAAACTCAATCTACCCCGCTCATTCTCTTCTATCTCAGTCTAAAGGATCTATCGCTCTGATACCACCTGTTGTGGGGACCCGGACGCTAATCATCATCTTAATCATCTTTGGGATTTAATTATCAATTAAGATAAACAGGGTCTAAAAATTTTTCTTTTTAAAATATAAGTGCGGAACGTAATGGAATTTAACTAAGATACATCTCAGTATAGAAGTACAATAATGTACAACAATTATTCAAACTAGTCTAAGGTTCCCTACTAAATTTCAAGTATTAAACCAAGTCTACAATAAGTCCGGAATCACCACTCTAAACTCGTCTTCTCTCATCATCTTCTTGACCCCAATCCTGTCCCACCTGTTGTCATGCACACATACAAAACAAGACAACAGCCGGATACTCCGGTGAGAATAAATCCTAGTATAAATAATGTATACATGCAGTTAACTGAATTAACATAAAAGCATGAATTATATCTTATCACATGTAGCATAATCAAACAACATGTATCAATACCAGTCTGTAAATAAAACATGAATCGTAATCTACGAAACATAAATCAATACGGATCTGTAAATCAAGTTCTAGTCTCGATATCTAAGACTCAACTCATCTCTTATTCTAATATAGGGAGCCTGATCTAATTTAGACTTTGGTATGCTGTATCGAATGTCTACAATAGACGTGGATCTACATCTAAGCTCATCGATACACCGTAAGTCTAGAGTCTACGCGGTTCTGACAAAGACTCGGCGGTTCTGCCCTAGCTAGGCTGATCTGCCCTAGACTCAAACTATGGCTCTGCTATAATTCAATAGACTAAATATATCAATCTGATAATCTGCAAATATCAATGCAATAAAGTCAAGTATGTAATTTTGGGAAACTCAAGTCAAACCTAACTCGAGTTGTGCAATCCCGAATCAACATTTATTTATACCTTTCTCTTCACGATCTGATGAAGACGAAGTCTTGTATGTCAGTCTGTCCATACCCAGTCTGGCAATGACAAGTCATATAAATACCATATCAGTATATAACTCAATTCAAGACCCGTTCTGATCAATACTCAAATCGGTATATAATCTAATCATATCTGAATAAGGTACAATCTAATTCATATCAATGATATCACGATACAATCGAAATCATTACTGAATCTGATCAATCTCAATCAATACTGAATCTGATCAATATCAATCTACTGATGTTTCGACGGCATAACAATACAGTCACGATAATCCCCGTCTATCTTAACATCACAAATATAATACCAGAATTCATAACCAATATCAGTACAACTCATAATCTGAATAATAACACAACTCTGATATAGAATCTCAACTAAATCAACTCTGAAATTTATAACAATTTCATAAACAGTCTATTCTTTAATCTGACTTCGATTCTATGATGTCTAACATGTCAAGAACATCATATATGAATTCCATTTAATTCTGAAAACATCATAATTTCAAAACATATCAAAACGTAACAAAACTTACGCCCAGTTGTAGCTGTCGTCGCTAGGAACACGGTGTCGTATTCGGATTCAAGTTCGGACGGACGGATCCCAAAATCTTCAATTTCAAATCAAAATCTTCACTCGGCCTTTTCTCGACTTTCACTCAAGATTTACGTTTGTATATATATATATATATACACCCACGTACATGCAAAAGGACGAGTGGCTTAATCTTTGTAGCACACGTCTCGCGCATATGCGCGACCCCAATCGGCGCATATGCGCGAGACACTCGGTCTTCGCGCGTATCATGCACATCGTCTCGCGCGTATGCGCGACTCATCTCCGCGCATATGCGCGATACTCTCTGGAGTTACTCGCATAGGCTTCGCGCATATGCGCGACATCTTCCGCGCATATGCGCGAGGTCTTCTGCCTGTTTGGCGCATGTGCGCGCATCCGGTCGCGCATGTGCGCCGATGTTACTGTCCTCGCACATCAATTTTCACACGCGATCTCATTTCGTGTCTCGGTTAGCCCTTTCATAATTATCTCGATTAAAAATCAATAATCGTAATTTAACACGGTATAAAATCTCGGGCCTTACAACTGTATTTTCATTTGACATTGAAATAAATTTTTGCAAACTCATATATGATTGAGGCAATCTTTGATTTTATTTGGGCATATTTATATTTTTCATTAATATTCATTTGAATCCCTCTTGAACCTATATGAGAAAAAATTGTGTTCTTGAAATTTCTAGGAAGCCAAGCACTTTTTTTTTGAATATATATGTATTTTGTTGATGCATTGAGACACCATTTTTCACGATGATTAGATTCTACATTGTGTTGGTTAATTGAGGTTTTGTTAAGAACTATCAAAATAACACTCGATGCGAAATACAAACAAACTATGATTTAGGTGATTTTTGGATCGGTTGAGCCTTTCGAGCCACCAAATAAAAATATTTTATAATTTGTCACCTCCTTATAGCTTATATGAATTTTAATGGCACACGTGAATATGTGTAAAAGACCCCTATTCGATATCCTTTAAAATATCCCACATTTACCACCCCTTTGAATATCTTATACATTAATTTCTTACCTTCTCAAGGGAGTAAGAATTCAAAGGATCAAAGAAATTGAAATTCTCCTACAAAAGAAAAGAAAAATGAATGATGTTTGATCGAAGAAGTTGGAGAAAAAGGGGAGAAAAAGACATGAAATGAATAAAAATGGAGATAAAAGAATAAGTGGAGTATGTAAAAGAGATAAAAATTCAACGTACTCCCTTATTTAAAATTCTTTATCTTCGTTTGTAGCCATGATCCAAGGCCTAACATTACAAGTATTGCAAATCCTATTGACCAAGTCATACTTGTCCAATATACTAGTGGAGAGGGATTGGGAGGATCAAGCCTATGGACAATAAACACTTACATTGAGTACGAATCTTGATCAACTTTACACACACCTCATTGCATCAAATATTTATTGGGTACTACTTTCTTGAATGAATATTTCTTTGGACCCAATTTTTACCGAAAAGACCTCTTGATTTGTGTTTGTAAAAATTTAAATTGATTGAGAATGTTTTGAAACATGAGTTGAAGAGATTAGAAGGTTAGAAAATTAACCGATTTCATGATTATATCTAGATGAAAAATTGGTTGGATTGATTTGACTTGTCATAAATTGAATAATGAATGCATGAAGAGTTAGTTAAATTATCTTGAAACCAAGTTCTTTTAAAAATATTTCATGACTTATTTGTTTGTGTTGTTTTGTTTTGCTCGGGACTAGAAAAAACCTATGTTTCGGGGAGTTTGATAAATGCAATTTATTGCACTTTTATTATTTGTATTAAACTTGGAATTTTGTGATTCTTGAGAAGGTTTTATGCGATTTGTTGTTGTTGTTTTTGTTGTTGTATTTTGGAACTTAGGATGAGAGTTTGGAGTATTAAAATGTCGAATTGGAAAGTGAAAAAGATGCAAAAATACAGAAGTTAAAGCACACCCACGCTTATATTTACAACGAACCCGCGCTGGAAAACATACCGCACCCGTGCTCACACACCAGTGGCGCCACCGCACTCGCGATGACTTCCTGACCGCACCTACGGTACTTGCAAGACTGTGGGGACCGGACGCTAATTCATTTCTTAATCATCTTTGGGAATAATTGAATCAATTTAGATAAACAGGGTCTAATTTTTTTTTTTTAAATACAAGTGGGGAAACGTAATGTAATCAATCTGATATACATATCAAAAGTAAAGTACATGTCTTGTACTCAATACATTAAAATCAAACTAGGGTTCAACTACTATGTATCAAGTGCTGAAGCCTATCTACTTCTGATCCGGATCTCCATGCTAACTTGTCCTCTCTCATCCTCTTCTTGACCCTGATCATGTCCCATCTGTAGTCATGCACACATACAAACACGACAACAGCCGGATAACTCCGGTGAAAATATAATCCAAGTATCAACAATGTAAACATGCAATCATATAAAAACATATATAAAAGCATAAAACAGTTATCGATAACATGTATCAAATCCGAAAACATGAATGATGTAAAACTGTAAATAAACTCATTACTCGTCATCTCAGACTCGACTCATCTCTAATCTAGGGATCCCGGTTCCTGGATATTACAATATACCGAATCTCCGCAATAGAAGTCAATCCGCTCCTATGCAACATTGATATAAGTCAACCATCCAGTGTCTTGGCATATCCGCCAAAGACTTGGCATGTCCGCCAATAACTAGGCATCTCCGCCCCTGACTCAATACACGTTTTTCGATAACTCAATAGACTTAGCATATCAATCTCATAAATTGCGAATATCAATGCAATAAATGAAGTATGTGGTTATTGGGAAACTCAAGTCCAATCTGACTCGAGTCGATCTCCCGGTTAACATTGATTTATACCATTCTCTATCGATCAGACGAAGTCGGAGTCTCGAATTCGAATCTGTCAATACTCAATCTTGCAATGACAATATCGAGGAATACAATATCAATACACCACTCAAATCAATACTGGATATAATCAGAACTCAATCTAATTCTGTCTCAACGGCATAACTGCACAATTTCAATATACCCAGCAATACAAATCAACAGATATCAATTCCTACAATATCAATACACCACTCAGCGCGTGTCTCTCGGCAGCTCGCGCATATGCGCGCCATCACCCGACGCATATGCGCGAGGTTCTTTGCAACTCTCTGCCATACTCGCGCATATGCGCGGGTTTATGTCGCGCATATGCGCGAGGTTCTCTGCCTAACTCGCGCATATGCGCCCGGCTGGGTCGCGCATATGCGCGGGGTGCTCAGTCCTCGCACATAACATTCTTTCTCCGGTCTTCCCCGGTAAGATCCGTTCCGTCTATAATCATATCAATTTATCAACAAATCATTTTAGATTACAATAATCAAAATTTCGGGCATTACAAAGACAGAATCCGAAAATCTGTATTGTGATGTGCTGCGCATGGAAATCCAATATTATATTGTCTGCGAATTAGGGCTTGTCTGGACTATAAAATACATCATATTTATACCATCTAAGGTATTGGGGAGCCAAGGAAAGAGTGGAGGATGCTGATAGAAGATTGAAGACCCAAGTACAATAATCATGTTTTGTTGGTTTTCTTGTGTTATTATGAATTAATTTTTATTTCTAGAGGAAAGATGGAACAAAACTAAAAACCATGTATTGGAATTTATGAACTAAGCTGTTTAAGTTCTTCATATTGTTCGTTTGTATTGTTCTAATCTTAATGCTTTCAATTAATTGGCCATAATTTTAATGATTTATATGTTTAGAATTTATCACTCGCAAGAGAAAATTATAAATAAGAAAGGGGAAAAATACGGCAATGGTATTTATAGAGTTCGAGAGGGCCTATAATGCTAGGTTGATGGTTAAGCCTTCAATGCCTTGTCACGGCTGGGACCAGGGCTGGCTAGGGTCCTGTAAGGGGTCATGGAAGGAGTCCTAGCCACAATAGGACTCGAGTAAAGGGGCTGGGGAGGAGTCCTAGCAAGCTAGGACTCCACCCGAGAAGGGGCACGCATGCGCGCTGGTGCAGCGCAGCCGTGTAGGTCAAAGATGACTCGGACAGGGGGCTTTGGGCTGGGCTAGGTTAGGTCTTTAGGGTCCTAAGAGGGTGCACAAGGGTCTGGTTCAGGGGCTTTTCCAGGGGGCTTTGTGGAGTTCTCGGCCGAATGGGTTAATGGTTTGGGGGCTTCTGTTTTGGGGCTATGGTCAATTCCTAAGGTTCTAAGGGTCCACGAGGGTTCCTAGAGGGTCTAGGCAAGGTTCGTCTTGAGATGGTTCGAGCATGGCTCGGTGGAAATCAAAATTGGCTCGAGTTGTTAGCTTAGGTCCCAATTAGGGTTTTCCTTCTTGGTTTTAGTTCGAAACATGGCTCATGGGGGTCGAGTCATGGTTCACGAGGGCTAAATAAATATAAAAAGTCTAAGTTTTTATTTTGGAAATTTTATAATAAAGTTTGATTTAATTTGGGATTAAAACGCATTAATATGTTATAATTAAATAATAAATTAAAAGCCACAGCTTTAAGATAAATAAAAATACGAGAAAATTAATGTAAGCTTAAATAATTATTGGGGATTGTTTAGAGTCAACGGAATTAAGAAAATGTCCAAAACATGAAATTTTACGTTTAGGGGTAAAACGATAATTTTACAACCAAAAATTAATAAATATCATGGAAGTGTCCTGAATGATGTTTTATATGTTAATATGATTATTTTGCATGTTTATGGAATTTTATGATGAACGATAACGTTAAAAGAGATGTTGAATGCTTAGTTTAAAAGAAAAATGTTATATGCATGTTTAATTTTTATAAGTGATGAAAATACGAAATGTTGAAGGAAGTGAAGCAATTGTGACTAATACGCTGATACGATGATATATTAATACGTAGGTCAAGGCTCAGTTGATGGGTGAGAGTGTCGCTCATGTCGACGCTGTAAGGCCTGAGATTTATTAGTCTTCATTGATGCGATATTTAAAGATATGAGAATGCATGAAATGTAATGAGAAGCAATAAATGAGATGGGGGAAGGAGAGACATGAAAAATTAGAATTTTGAATGAAGGGCAGACCGCACCCGCACCATGAAAGATACCGCACCCGCGGTGCATGGACAGAAAATTGGTCATTTTTACAGTAGGGTCACCGCAACCGCGGTCCAAGAAAGAGTGCACCCGCGGTTGATGGACAGAGAGTTGGAAATTATTTATAGAAATGACACCGCACCCGCGGTTCAAACGTAACCGCACCCGCGTTGATGTCACCGCACCAGCGGTCTTATATGTAGCGCACCCGCGGTCGTCGTTTTTGGAAAATGAATAGACTGCCGAAGCTTGATCGCACCTGCGGTCTAGATGGAGCGCACCCGCGGTGCAGCATGCAAGAAAGCCACCTTTGTTTCTTATGATGACACATGGCATATATATATATAAAATTGTGCTGAGTCTTCATTTTTAACACTTCCAGCAGCTGAGAAACGAAGGAGAAAAGGGTTCCAAGCTTTCTTCCATCTTTACTATTTGATTGTGTAAGATTTACTTATCCAAAAGTTAATCCAAGCTTAAATTCTTGTTCCTCCTTTCAAAGGCTACAAGAGGATGTAAGTTTCATTCATTTCCTGACATGATTTGAGATATTGATGTTGGGGAAACTTGGATAGGCTTGTAGATATATGTTCTTATGATTATAAGCAACGGTTATTCGCCACCGGATCGAAGAAATGGTACCGTATGTAATTGTTATGAATTCCAGCATATGTATGATTTAACATGTTTGGATTTCAGAGTTAATGTGTATTATAAGGAGAATGGTGAATTGTTGATATTGATTATATTGTGTTGATTTATGAGTTGATCGGTACATCGAGAATCCGCCGTTATGCCATCGAATTGTATTCAGATTAAAGATTGAGTCTATATGTATTGATAGAATGCACTTTGATCATGCCATTTCAGATTCTATTGGCAACTTTGATAGCGAGACTTCGACTACGACAAATTGTTCGACGAAATGTATAATTCATGTTTTGTTTGGGGAAGACACAACTCAAATGAGATTCAATTTGAGTTTCCCAACCAAATCACATACTAGAATTGTTGTCTATCTTTTGATATGATTTTGATTTGTTTATGGACTTATACTCTAATCCCTTAATATGATAATGCCTTGTTTATAGATTTATATTCAAGCATTTGAGATAGGAGAGTCATTGGCAGACTTGTCAAACTAGAAGTTCGGTGGTATCGACGCTTCGGATCAGATTCACTCCGATTGTAGACATTCGATACAGACAAGGCTGAAGTCTAGGAATAAGACGTAAAGTTACCCCGATTTGGAGGGTAGGTAACAGACAGTGACGTCTTATTCACACCGGGATCCCTAGAGTAAGTCGAGTCGAATCAAGACATGAGTTGATTTGAATTGCATGCTCATATAGATTGGTTTCATAGACTATGGAACCCATTGTTATTGCTTTCATGCATGATTTATGATTATGTATTAGCATGCATACATGTTTTATACTGGGTTTTGTTCTCACCGGAGTTTCCGGCCGTTGTTATGTCTGTATGTGCGCATAACAACAGGTGAGGGCAGGATCTGGGTCACGACAGAGATTAGTTCGAGATAGCGTGGTGACTTCGGGCGCAGAAGATTACTAATTGTTTCTTACTAGACTTGTACTACTTGTGGTTGTAGTTTGTATTAAACACTTGTTTATATGAATGTATTAGAACAAGACATGTAATTATGTTTATTGAAATAAAATAAAGAACTATCTTGTGCTTGTTTATATACATCTGAATTGACGTTAAAAAGCAAAATTTTGACCCACATTTTTGAATAAAGATCCGATTAATCCCGAAAAGAATTGAGTTAGAGCCCGGGTCCCCACAACAGGTGGTATCAGAGCGGTACGTTCTGTAGACTGAGATAGAATAGAATGAGCGGGGTAGATCGAGTCTCCTTCCTTGCTTTTGATGTGCTAGCATGATTTATTGCTTTCCCTATTACATGTTGTATTGTTATCTGAATTTAGTTACAGCATGTACTTGAAAAGACTGAATCAGAACCGATTCTGGATCAGAGGTATATGATCAGAGGAGGACTGAGACAGATTGTATAGACCGTGTACTAATCTGTCTGATAATCAGATTATGCCGCCTAGAAGGATACCACAACCAGCTGCAGGGCAAGTGCAAGAACATGGTAGTACGTCAGGTACTCAGATGGATGTTACAGCTACACCTATGGAAACCTTATTGAAGAGATTTCAATCATTCCATCCTCCAACTTTGAAGGGCACAGAAAATGCAGTGGATTGTGAGAGCTGGCTAGACGATATAGAGATGTTGTTTGAATCTCTTGCCTATACAGATGAACGGAGACTAAAGTTGATTGGGCATCAATTACACGAAGTGGCAAAAAGTTGGTGGCTTACAATGAAACAAGCCCTGGAGCATAGAGGTATCGATATTAATTGGAAAGTATTTAAAGATGAATTTTATCAACGTTTCTTTCCAGTGTCGTATCGAAAAGACAAAGGGGCCGAATTTGCCAATTTGAGACAGGGGAAGTGGAACATAGAAGAGTATGTTGCCAAGTTTTCTTCTTTGCTCCGATTTGCGCCAAAGGGGCCGAATTTACCGTATTCATCAATGGGGCCGAATTTACCAGTTCATCAATGGTTTGAACCTGGATATTTTTACTTTTGTGAACACTGGACGACCTAACACCATTTCTAATGCACTGAACCGAGCAAAGGGTGCAGAAGCTGGCTTGATCAAGCAGAGAGGAGCTTCTTATAGTGCTTAGAATCAGAGACCGCCACAGCCTGCCGCCCAGTTTCCACCACCTCCACCTCGATTTGATAGTGGAAGCAGTAGTAGTGGCAATAAGGATTCTTTGAAAGTTAAGGGTAAGCAGTTTAAGAGATCAGGGAACAGTTCGTCGAGCTCCAGTGGGTCAAGACAGAGTGGTCCTGGCCAGAGTACAGATGTGACAGGTGTGTATTGCACTACTTGTGGAGGCCGACATGCCACTGAGTAGTGTCAGGGAGTTATGGGCCGATGCAATATTTGTAAACAGCAGGGACACTTTGCCAGAGTCTGTCCACAGAGAGGTGCACATCAAGCTCAGAGTATTGGGGCGTCTGGTTCAGTATCTCAGCCGGAGCGGCAAGCCTCGTCTGTCCATTCCTTCCAGCCCACGCCTGCACCGTCCCAGTCCCGAGCCAGAGGTAGCCAGACAGTGAGCCAACCTCCCAGACAGCAGGCTCGAGTGTTCGCACTGACAGAGGAGCAGGCCCAGGATGCGCCAGATGATGTAATTGCAGGTAACTGTTTTCTTTGCGGTTATCCTGCATATGTGTTGATAGACACAGGTGCATCCCATACATTCATTTCTGAACATTTTGCATTGACAGATGCATTGCATGTCGAGTCATTGTCTACTGTAGTGTATATTTCGTCTCCGTTGGGAAGTGGTTTGATATCTGTGACTTCAGTTAGCCATTGCATGCTACAGTTTGAAGGTCACGAGATTGAGCTAGATTGTGTTGTACTTGGTCTATCTGATTTTGATTGTGTTGTTGGGATTGACATGTTAACCAAGTATAGAGCTACTGTAGATTGTTTCCAGAAGATTGTCAGGTTCAGACCAGAGATGGCTGACGAATGGAAATTCTACGGTAAGGGTTCCAGATCTCGGATTCCCTTAGTATCTTCTTTGACTATGAGTAGATTTTTGCAGAAAGGAGCAGAGGGATTCCTTGTCTATTCTGTAGATCTACAGAAATCGAGCCCCGCATTGGCATATTTGCCAGTAGTACGGGAGTTTGCAGATGTATTTACTGACGAGATTCCAGGGTTACCCCCAGCCCGAGAGGTAGATTTTAGCATAGATCTTGTTCCATGTACCGTTCCTATTTCGAGAGCTCCGTATAGAATGGCACCTATTGAGTTGAAAGAATTGAAAGCACAACTAGAAGATCTTCTAGCCAAGGGATATATCAGACCCAGTGTATCTCCTTGGGGTGCTCAAGTGCTATTCGTGCGCAAGAAAGACGGTTCAATGAGATTGTGTATCCATTACCGGCAACTGAACAAGGCGACGGTAAAGAACAAATATCCATTGCCTCGTATCGATGATTTATTTGATCAGTTGCAGGGATCCTCTGTTTATTCCAAGATCAATTTGAGATCTGGATATCACCAGCTGAGAGTTAGAGACGTTGATATACCGAAGACAGCATTCCGAACCAGGTATGGACATTATGAGTTTGTTTTCATGCCTTTTGGTTTAACGAATGCTCCAGCGGTGTTTATGGGATTGATGAACCATGTCTTTCAGAGGTATTTGGATGAGTTTGTGATTGTTTTTATTGCTGATATCTTGGTTTATTCTAAGAATCTGAATGAACATGCCAATCATTTGAGAATTGTGTTGCAAACATTGAGAAATGAAAGATTATTTGCTAAACTGTCAAAGTGTGAGTTTTGGCTGGACAGGTTGTCTTCTTGGGTCATATCATATCTGGAGACGGTATTTCTGTTGATCCAAGTAAAGTGGAAGCTGTGATCAGTTGGCCGAGACCGACTTCTGTGCCAGAGATACACAGTTTCTTGGGTCTGGCATGATACTATAGATGATTCATTAAAGATTTCTCCAGCATTGCGAAGCCAATTACCTAGTTAACACAGAAGAATGCGCCATTTGTGTGGTCTGCGGATTGTGAATCCAGCTTTCTAGAGTTAAAGAAGAGGCTGACCAGTGCACCTGTCTTGATGATTCCTTCAGGTACGAGCGATTTCGTTGTATATTGTGATGCATCCCACAGAGGGCTAGGATGTATTCTTAATCAACGAGGTCATGTGATCGCATACGCCTCGAGACAGCTGAAGCCACACGAGATTCGATACCCCATTCATGATCTTGAATTGGCGGCTATTGATTTTGCATTGAAGATGTGAGGCCCGGGGCCGAAGAGGGCGGGGGGTGATCGCCGGTGCCATCAGTTGCACGGACAATGAGCGGCTCCTGGCAGGCTTCTAGGTGAAGGGAACATGAATGAACCGAACCCACACGGGAATGAGAGGGATTCCGAGACTGTTCAATGTAATGGACTGTACAGTTGATGAGGGCTTAAAAGATTTGATTTGTACTACTCATATCACGAAGGTGCATCTTCTTTTCGGTAGCTCATCACATAAGAACTCCAAAGTTAAGCGTGCTTGACTTGGGCAATTTTGGGATGGGTGACCTCCTGGGAAGTTTCCCAGGGTGCGTGTGAGTGAGGACATAAGCACGCTGGAAAGACTCGTCTTGATACAGTGAGGACAGTCGTCGAATCTGGGGCGTTACAAGTGGTATAAGAGCCGACCTCTCTTAGTACGGTGTGGTTCGGGGACGAACCAAGCGGAAGCTGGTGGGCATGTGAGGCCCGGGGCCGAAGAGGGCGGGGGGTGATCGCCGGTGCCATCAGTTGCACGGACAATGAGCGGCTCCTGGCAGGCTTCTAGGTGAAGGGAACATGAATGAACCGAACCCACACGGGAATGAGAGGGATTCCGAGACTGTTCAATGTAATGGACTGTACAGTTGAAGAGGGCTTAAAAGATTTGATTTTTACTACTCATATCACGAAGGTGCATCTTCTTTTCGGTAGCTCATCACATAAGAACTCCAAAGTTAAGCGTGCTTGACTTGGGCAATTTTGGGATGGGTGACCTCCTGGGAAGTTTCCCAGGGTGCGTGTGAGTGAGGACATAAGCACGCTGGAAAGACTCGTCTTGATACAGTGAGGACAGTCGTCGAATCTGGGGCGTTACAGAAGATATGGCGTCACTATCTTTATGGCGAGAAATTTGAGATCTACTCTGATCATAAGAGCCTGAAGTATCTGTTTTCTCAATCAGAATTGAATATGAGATAGCGAAGATGGCTCGATTTGTTGAAAGATTTTGATTGCGAGATCAAGTACTATCCAGGGAAGTCAAATGCAGCAGCAGATGCCTTGAGTCGAAATGTATGTGCCCTATCCTTATCGACGATAGGTGTTTCGAATTTAGTTAAAGATTGCTGTTTGTCTGGTTTAGCATTTGATACAGATAGTAGACCGCTACAACTTGCTACGATTTAAGTTGAGCCAGACTTGATTATGAGAATCAAAGAAGCGCAGAGAACAGACCAGAATGTTCAGAAGTCGATTCAGATGGTCGAATCAGGACATCAGTCTGAATATCGGGTACATGATTATGTTCTGTATGTGAATAACCGTCTTGTAGTGCCAGATGTTGCAGAGTTAAAGCAACAGATTATGTCAGATGCGCATTGTAGTCGGTTTAGCATTCATCCTGGTGGCAGGAAAATGTACAACGATTTGAAGACAAAATTCTGGTGGAAACAGATGAAGTCAGATATTGCAGAATTCGTGTCTAAGTGCTTGAATTGCCAACAGGTGAAGACTGAATGAAAGAAGCCCGGAGGTTTACTTCAGAGCCTATCTATTCCAGAATGGAAATGGGATCACATTTCCATGGATTTCGTGATAAAGTTACCTCGATCATCCCGGGGCTGTGACGCGATTTGGGTCATTACTGACAGATTGAAAAAATCAGCGTGTTTTATTCCATACAGAATGACATATCGACACGATCAGATGGCAGAGTTGTATGTCAGAGAGGTAGTCAGATTGCATGGTGTGCCGAAGTCTATCGTATCAGATCGTGATCCACGATTCACTTCACACTTTTGGCACAGTTTACAGCAGGCTTTAGGTACGACATTGCACCTGAGTACTGCCTATCATCCCCAGACAGATGGACAGTCAGAGCGGACTATCCAGAATTTAGGGGACATGTTGAGAGCTGTAATGCTAGATTTCGGCACTAGTTGGCAAGATTCACTACCGTTGTGTGAATTCTCGTAAAACAACAGCTATCAAACGAGCATAGAGATGGAACCGTTTGAAGCGTTATATGGCAAGAAACGCAGATCTCCTCTATACTGGGATGCTATATCTGAGGTACCAGAACTTGGGCCTGATATGATTCGTGAAATGACTGAAAAAGTAAAGATAATTCCGAAGAGGATGAAGACAGCACAGGATAGGCAAGCCAAGTATGCCAATATCAGACGTAGACCGCTAGTATTTGAACAAGGAGACAGAGTGTTTTTGAAGATTTCTCCTTTCAGAGGCATTGTCAGATTTGGCAGACGCAGGAAGTTGTCTCCTAGATACATCGGTCCTTATGAGATACTTGAAAAGATTGGCGATCGAGCCTATCGACTAGTTCTTCCTCCTTCTCTATCTGGAATACATGACGTATTTCATGTATCGATGCTGCGTAGATATATGCCTGATGCTTCCCATGTCATTCAGCCTGACGAAGCTGAGCTTGATCAGACTTTGAGTTATACTGAGCAACCGATACAGATTCTTGATCGAAAAGAAAAACATCTCAGAACGAAGACTATTCCACTAGTGAAAGTCTAGTGGAGTCGTCATGGCATCGAGGAAGCGACTTGGGAGACAGAAGCAGATATGAGACAGAGATATCCCGAGTTGTTTACAAGATGTGAGTATTTATTCAGCTTTTGATTATATTGTTTTTCATTTATGATATGATTGATAGCTTGCGATTTCGAGGACGAAATCATTTCTTAGAGTGGGAGAAATGTAAGGCATGAGATTTATTAGTCTTCATTGATGCGATATTTAAAGATATGAGAATGCATGACATGTAATGAGAAGCAATAAATGAGATGGGGGAAGGAGAGACATGAAAAATTAGAATTTTGAATGAAGGGCAGACCGCACCCGCACCATGAAAGATACCGCACCCGCGGTGCATGGACAGAAAATTGGTCATTTTTACAGTAGGGTCACCGCACCCGCGGTCCAAGAAAGAGTGCACCCGCGGTTGATGGATAGAGAGTTAGAAATTATTTACAGAAATGACACCGCACCCGCGGTTCAAACGTAACCGCACCCGCGTTGATGTCACCGCACCAGCGGTCTAATATGTAGCGCACCCGCGGTCGTCGATTTTGGAAAATGAATAGACTGCCGAAGCTTGAGCGCACCTGCGGTCTAGATGGAGCGCACCCGCGGTGCAGCATGCGAGAAAGCCACCTTTGTTTCTTATGATGACACATGGCATATATATATATAGAATTGTGCCGAGTCTTCATTTTTAACACTTCCAGCAGCTGAGAAACGAAGGAGAAAAGGGTTCCAAGCTTTCTTTCATCTTTACTATTTGATTGTGTAAGATTTACTTATCCAAAAGTTAATCCTAGCTTAAATTCTTGTTCCTCCTTTCAAAGGCTACAAGAGGATGTAAGTTTCATTCATTTCCTGCATGATTTGAGATATTGATGTTGTGGAAACTTGGATAGGCTTGTAGATATATGTTCTTATGATTATAAGCAACAGTTATTCGCAACTGGATCGAAGAAATGGTACCGTATGTAATTGTTATGAATTCCAGCATATATATGATTTAACATGTTCGGATTTCAGAGTTAATGTGTATTATAAGGAGAATGGTGAATTGTTGATATTGATTATATTGTGTTGATTTATGAGTTGATCGGTACATCGAGAATCCGCCGTTATGCCATCGAATTGTATTCAGATTAAAGATTGAGTCCTATATGTATTGATAGATCGCACTTTGATCATGCCATTTCAGATTCTATTGGCAACTTTGATAGCGAGACTTCGACTACGACAAATTGCTTCGATGAAATGTATAATTCATGTTTTTTTTGGGGAAGACACAACTCAAATGAGATTCAATTTTAGTTTCCCAACCAAATCACATACTAGAATTGTTGTCTATCTTTTGATATGATTTTGATTTGTTTATGGACTTATATCCTAATCCCTTGATATGATAATTCCTTGTTTATAGATTTATATTCTAGCATTTGAGATAGGAGAGTCATTGGCAGACTTTTCAAACTAGAAGTTCGGTGGTATCGACGCTTCGGATCAGATTCACTCCGATTGTAGACATTCGATACAGACAAGGCTGAAGTCTAGGAATAAGACATACAGTTACCCCGATTTGGAGGGTAGGTAACAGACAGTGACGTCTTATTCACACCGGGATCCCTAGAGTAAGTCGAGTCGAGTCAAGACATGAGTTGATTTGAATTGCATGCTCATATAGAATGGTTTCATAGACTATGGAACCCATTGTTATTGCTTTCATGCATGATTTATGATTATGTATTAGCATGCATACATGTTTTATACTGGGTTTTGTTCTCACCGGAGTTTCCGGCTGTTGTTATGTCTATATGTGTGCATAACAACAGGTGGGGCAGGATCTGGGTCACGACAGAGATGAGTTCGAGATAGCGTGGTGACTTCGGGCGCAGAAGATTACTAGTTGTTTCTTACTAGACTTGTACTACTTGTGGTTGTAGTTTGTATTAAACACTGGTTTATATGAATGTATTAGAACAAGACATGTAATTATGTTTATTGAAATATAATAAAGAACTATATTGTGCTTGTTTATATACATCTGAATTGATGTTAAAAAGCAAAATTTTGACCCACATTTTTGAATAAAGATCCGATTAATCACGAAAAGAATTGAGTTAGAGCCCGGCTCCCCACAGACGCTGCCCTGTACTGTGGTTACATGTAGTTGGATCCATCGCCCCAATACGAATACGAATACGAAAGTAATAATTAACGATCTGAATTCAACGAAAGGAAAATGAAATATGAATATGGTTATGAATAGGAATATGAATATGATGAATATGAATATGTTTACGATGATATAAAAATGTTTATGAAAATGTTATTGTTTAAAGTTTATGCATCTTCATGAAAATGTTATTTTATGGACAAGTATTTTCACTATTGCATTGTTATGAATATGTATTACTTGTTATCAAGATTATGGTGCGTTGAGTCTTTAGACTCACTAGGTGTGATTGATTCAGGTGAGCTTGATAATAATGATAATGGAGGTCGTGATGGTTGACTTTGCTGGAGTGAAGGTGCACATAACCCGAGGATCAAAGCTAGTTTTCCGCACTAGTTTATGATTTTTGATTTTTAGGATTATGTTAAAGATATTTTTATGACTTTCATTATGATTTTGAGTTGTTTTCAGAGGTTGTTATTTTTAGCAATATTGCTAAGTTAGGAGTTGAAAACGTTCGACGATTATATGTTTTGAACTATTTCCTTTGATTTTAAAAAATTGTTCGATATTTTATTTTAAAATGGTGCAAAATATTTTATAAATATATGTATGTATGTATCGGCCGATGTATGGGAGGCTTTAAAAACAAATTTGTAGTAATTTTTAAGAAAACAAGTAGTGGACGTTTCATACAGATTCATACATAAATGAGAATAAACATTTTCATTAACTTTAAAAGTGGTATGTGCAGATTCGTATAAACATTTCAAAATAAAAATAAATAATATTGAGCTTTCTCAGATTTCTACCTGATATCAGACTATGTTCATTTCTTGGCTTTCTTGTCAGCTAATCCTTTATCAGTTGTGCTATCTGGTTCACTGCGCTTCTTGCTTAATTTTGTTGTCTTATTCTTCTCTTCCCCCGTTTCTTCAACACTCGCCATCTTGGAAAATAATAGGAATTTTGAACTGACCTATGCGGATACCTCAGCTAGCTGATCTTGAACAATATCAATCTTTTCAGACAAGCACGAGTGCACAAAATAAATTCGCTGGCTGAGTAGTTCCATGAAGGTGACAAGTTTAGGTGTTGTAACTGCCTCTCTTTATATCTTTTGGATTGTTATGAACAAGGCAAATACGTCCATGGTCAGTTTCTTCTAAACTTTCATAGTGTGTTCTTTGAGAGTGTCGAGACTTAAAGAATGGAACAGTTGTGTCGACTTATCTTGAGAAATTGTTGACCGCAAATCTATCAAACAGGACATTATGTGTAATGTCCCAAAAATTTGAATGTCCACGTGAACCACATACATGCAAGATTATCAAATTTATTTTTTATTTTAATTAAATTGTTTTAATTGCATCTAGTAAATATGGTATGCATGTTTACATGTTTAAGTTATGGTTTCCAACAAGAATGCTTAAAATTGTCGAGATGCGGTCGAGGAACGGAGACTGAGGGCCATATGAGAGGAAAAATATTTTTATTAAATAATTAATTTAAATTGTCTAATGTATGCTATATTTTAAATGGTATTTTTGAAAATAAGCCGGAGGAAGGTGAGGATAAAGTCAATTCATCATGCCCCTTATGCCCTGGGCGACACAGTTTTCGAACCGAGGTTTGAAACCAAACCTCACCTCAGGAGAATTACGATAAATTCAATCGGATTTTGTTGTTGGCAACTTTTGGTGGGTTTTTACACGTCGAGTCGTATTTTAGTCATGATCTTACGAGTTAAAATTATACCCTTGTTAGAGTTAAATATTTGAGGAAGTTGGGTATGATTGATGGTTAGGTTACTTGGGAGACATATATAAGAAGTGAGAGACATCTTGTCTTGGGGAAATTAAAAATATTTGTTCTTGAAATTCAAGTAATATCATGATATTTGTAAGTAAGTAAATATGGTATACTCAAAGAAATTTGGATGTTATGCTAATAAGAAATAAAGGCAATTGAGGAAATTTTGAAAGTCAATAAGTAACTTGGGATTTAGTGAAAATGTGTGTTGGAATTATGTTATCTAAGACTATTTGGGCTATATAAGTTTGAATTACAAGTTTATGAGATAAGTGTTTATATAAAAATTTTGGGTGAAATAAAAACAAAAAGGAATAGTTGCATTCAACATAGGTTACTTGTAACGTCTGAAAAAACAATCTACGTAAACCACATGCATGCAAAATTGTTTTAATTGCTTAATTGTTTTATTTAATTAATTTTAATGCTAGCATGATATTTATTATATGATTATATGATATGATTGCATGATTAAATGATAATATGACATGATTTCATTAAATAAAGGATTTTACCCGAATATTCGATAATAGGCAAGGGAAAGGAGACCGGCGACGACAAAGACAAGAATATGTAATTTTCTTTAAATAATGGCAAGGCTTCCTAATATGATTTATAAATGATTTAATTTTCCTCAAAATGTTGGAGTTCGAATTATTTTACGAGTCGAGCTCGATTTTGTCCGGGAAATTTGTTTTGGGCCAATAAATTATTTTTAAAATACCAAATACAATATTTTCGAAAACGAATTTTTGTAGAATATTATTTTACAATTAAATAAGGGCAAATAGGCCTAATTAAGATAAATTAAGTAGGCCCAATCACCATAACCAAGAAATGCCAAACCTAAGCCCGATTACATGTTAATTAAAATACATAAATAGTGTTTTAGAGTTTCTTTCACCATAATCATCACCCAACAGCCTAATCACACCACACACACAATTCATAATTTCGAAAAAAAATAAGGAGAAAAAAAGCTTTTGTTCTTCGTCGCCCGTTCGTCCTTCCTCATTGACGATTGAAAATTCGAGCGTCACAAACGCAAAAGGCACATTTTATAAACCCTTTCAAACATCATAAAAATCATAATATGTGTGTTTTAATTAATTATGAATGAAAAATACGTGGGTTTCATTATTTTACGGTATGTTGCATATTCTCAAAGTTTTAATGATTTCGCGCTTATTTTGAAAACATTTTTGAATCCGACGGACACGCTGCCAAAACATGATAAAATATGAATGGTTTATAGCCAAAACATGTCAATATAATTGAGGAAATAAAGTTGGAACCGTAGGATTTATTTTGAAGAAAAAAAGAAATCGTGAGTTTTGAGTATTGTGTGCATGTTATGGTTCAAAGGGCACGGTGCTTTTGCATGGGGTCTCGGGGCTGGCCAGGGCTGGTTGGGGGCTTTGCCAGGCTCAGGTTCGTAGGTTTGGTAGGGTCCTAGGGCGGCTAGGGTTCGATCTTGGGGCTGGGGAAGAGTCAACGTGAAGTGGGACGCTCCCCCCATGTGTTGTACGCTGCTGGGCCTCGGGAGAAGAGTGCAGCGGGGATAAGGGTGAGTCAGGGTAGGTTTATCAGGGTCCAAGGGTCATGGGCAGGGGTCGGGTTAGGGGCTGGTGCTGATGGCTCGCTGTTGGCTCGACCAAAACAAGGAAACCGTGAGGGAGCAAGGAAGAATGCACAGGGTGTTTTTCTGATTCAGAGCTTCGAGTTTGGGGTTACAGGGCTTGGGCTGGTCTGGGTAGGGTCCAAGAGTGGTCCAGGGATGGTCAGGGTCAGAAGGGCGATCGGCTGGAAGAGCCCTTGCTGGCTAGGAGACTTGGGCGAAATAGCCAGATTGTGCGCATGTGTTAGGGGCAAGTTCCAGGTGAGTTTGAGCGAGCCAGGGCTAGGTTCAGGGGCTTGGGCTTTGTTAGGAGGCTGCCTAGGTGGGTTGGCTATGGTTTGGCTTGAGGTGGCTCGAGTATTTTGGGAGATGGCTTGATGTGTTCGTTTTTGTGTCAATTTCGAAAATAATAAGATTAAAATTTAATCCATGGGTCCACGAGTGTGGCTCATAACTTGGAAGAGTGGATTAAATAATAAAAATGTTATGTTTAAAATTTGGGATCAAAATAATGAGTTTTGGATTTATTCGAGATTTTATCGCTGCATTAAACGTTAATTAAAGAATTAATTGAAAAGCCTAGTTTTATACTTCATAAAATTATGGAAAATTATATTTAAGTTTGAATAATTATTTAGAATAATCTCATGTCATTAAACGTGAGAAAAAGATAAATTCAAGAATTTTTACGTCCAGGGGAAAAAAGGTCTTTTTACACTTAGGAAAATACGAAAAAGCTTGGCAGCGTCCTGAATGATCATAATGCATGTTAAATGATATTTTACGATTTAAAATGATGATTTTGAGGATAATATGTTTTTTTTTATTTATTGTGAAGCTGTGCAATTTTTACTGTCTAAAATGCTTTTTTTGGAAAGTTATGATATTTCATGATTTTTAAAGAAATGGAAAAATATTTTGAGGGATGTAAATTGACTGTAACAAAAGATATGATTTAGGATATATGATTTTGTGGGAATAACGTGAGGGAAAAAGGCCTTAGAGGGAGCCCACTTACGGGAAAAGACCCCGAGGGAATCCATTTATAGGAAAAGGCCCCGGAGGAAAACCTGTCTATGAAAAAAGGCCTCCGAGAGAACCTTGACGATCGTATTTCTACGGTGGAGCCTAAATGAACACCCCCATGGACCATGTGGAGCTGAAGACTGATCAGTCAACCAAAGGATAAATGCTAGCCACTTTCAAGGATCAAACATCACCCAAAATGCTATATGATCGAATGCTTTATGATTTTAATGATTTTATGATATATGATTTATGATGATGATTAAAGCTATTTTTAAAATGATTTCTTTATGCTCAAAGCTTATTTTAAATAATTTTTGGAGGGATATATTTATACTTAAAGTTATGTTAAAATGATTTTACGATTTATGATTTAATTATACTTAAATGATTTTTAAATGGTTTATTTATGTCCAAAAGCTATTTTAAATAAAAATATGATTTTAATGCATGTGAATGTATATGTATTATTTGCTATCCATGTTTAAAACGTGTTGAGTCTTTAGACTCACTAGGTTTGTATGATGCAGGTTTGGATAATTTTTGGGAGGTGCTGACGCTTGAATGGATCGAGTGCAGCAGTACACATCCGAGGGCCTTTATGTTTCCGCAGTAGCTTGATAGATTAATGATTTAAAAATTATATTAAGATTTTTATTAGGGATATTTTATACTTAATTTTATTGTTAGCCGATCTTTTTAAAGGTCAATTTAGGAATTTTGGTTAGTCGATGATTTAGGATTTTATTTTATGTACTTGAGATTTAAATTGTTAATTTATTATGATTCATGCTTATGTTAAATTATTTTATTAGAATTTATGATTTAAGATTAGAAAAAAATAGAAGTCGTTTCAGTTGGTATCAGAGCAAGGTTTTCCCCAAAGGGTTGTGTACTGTCACTTCGAGAAGTTCAAGAAGTCACCCCTCAAATATGTGAGTTTTTACTGCTTAATATTTTATATATGCTAAAATTCTTTTAAATGCTTATATGATGCATGACATAAATGTTAGTTGCATGTTGCATGAAAAAAAATGATTAAATTCATGTTGGTTACGTGGTTGGACGTCGTGTACAGAGATGCCTCCTAGAAGGATTTAGCGTAGGACTGATGAGGTTAGACAGGAGGTGAATATTCCACAGCCTCCACCTGGTTTGGATGCTAGTGCCTGTGTACTAGCCGGTATGGCCCGTTTCTTTTAGCAACACGTAGGGAATGGAGCAATGGTTAGACCAGAAGCTGCTTATGAGCGGTTTAGGAAGATGAACCCCGAGAATTTTAATGGCACTACTGATCCATTCATTGCTGAGGGATGGATTAGATTTTTATAGGTGATCTTCCGCTACATAGAGATGATGGACGCCGATCGAGTTCGTTGTACCATCTATCTATTGAAGGGCGACGCTTCCTTATGGTGGGAGGGAGAGGAGCGAGGAGTGAATATGGTGACACTGACTTGGGAAGAATTCAAGAGGGTGTTCTATTATAAGAACTTCACATCTGATGTTCGTTATAGACTTAAGAGGGAGTTCATGAGTCTCCGTCAGGGGGATTGGTCTGTTGCCGAGTTTGTGTAGAAATTTGATAGGGGCTGTCACTTTGTGCCCTTGATTGCCAATGATGCTGCTGAAACATTATGACAATTTCTAAATGGTTTGAGGCTGACTATCTGACGTGATGTGATGCTCAGCGATCCTATTTATTATACTACTGCAGTTGCCAAAGCTTTTAGAGCAGAGCAGTCACTTAAAGATATAGATTGTGAGATGCAGCGAAAGAGGAACCGTGCTCAGCAAGCTAGTCAGAGTAATAAGAAGCCTTATACGGGACCTCCTAAGCAACCAGAACCACCAAAACCACAAGGACAACCACAAAGTGGGAATGTTCCGAAGGCTGATGAGAGACCATTGTGCAAGGAGTGCAATCGTCAACATTCTGGCAAATGCATGTGGGGCACCTACAAGTGCTTCAATTGCAGAGTGTTGGGACACAAGATGGTGGAATGCACAAAGCCTAGACAACTCATGACTGGAAGAGTCTATGTGATGCAAGCTGTAGAGGATGTAACAGAGCCGGCACTACACTGATTTCGATGTAACCTAGCTATTTAACATTTTTTCGATGCTTTTCTTGCATGAAATGTTAAATTGGGTTGTGTGAATTGTTTGGGATATTGAAGAACTTAGAAGAATAGGGTGCATGCACTACTTAAGTTGGATTTAGAAGTCGACTTTGGGAAAATTTTGGGTTAGAATTGCAATTTTCAAGATTTTGAGGACTGAATTGAAGAGTAAGATTTAAGTTAGACGTTAAGTTTGAGATGGATATGGGAATCTAAGCTTTACAATCATCAAGTCAAGGAAAATTTTGAAGACGAAATTCTATTTAAGGGCGGAGAGTTGTAACGTCTGAAAAATCTATCTACGTAAACCACATGCATGTAAAATTATTTTAATTGCTTAATTGCTTTATTTAATTGATTTTAATGCTAGCATGATATTTATTATACGATTATATGATATGATTGCATGATTAAATGATAACATGATATGATTTCATGAAATTAAGGATTTTACCCGAATATGAAAGTAGACCGGGGACGACAAAGACAAGAATATTTAATTTTCTTTAAATAATGGCAAGGATTCTTAATATGATTTAAAAATAATTTAATTTTCCTAAAAATGTTGGAGTTCAAATTATTTTACGAGTCGAGCTCGATTTTGTCCGGGAAATTTTTTTTGGGCTAATAAATTATTTTTAAAAATACCAAATGCAATATTTTCGAAAACGAATTTTTGTAGAATATTATTTTAAATTAAATAAGGGCAATTTGGCCTAATTAAGATAAATTAAGTATGCCCAATCACCATAACCAAGCAAGCCCAAACCTAAGCCCAATTACATGTTAATTAAAATACATAAATATTGTTTTAGAGTTTTCTTTCACCATAATCATCACCCAACAGCCGAAGCACACCAAACACACAATTCATAATTTCGGAACAAATAAGGAGAAGAAAGCTTGTGTTATTCGTCGCCCATTTGTCCTTCCTCGCCGACGATTGAAAATTTGAGCATTATAAATGCAAATGCACGTTATCTAAACCCTTTCAAACATTATACAAATCATAATATGTGTGTTTTAATTTATTATGCATGAAATATATGTCGGATCTATTATTTTACGATACATTGCTTATTCTCAAAGTTTTAACGATTTCACGCTTATTTTGAAAACATTTTTGAATCAGACGGACACGCTGCCAAAACATGATAAAATATGAATGATTTATAGACAAAACATGTCAATATAATTGAGGAAATAAAGCTTTAACCGTAGGATTTATTTTGAAAAATAAAAAAAATAAACTGTGAATTTTGAGTTTTGTGTGCATGTTATGGTTCAATGGGATCGGTGCTTTTGCATGGGGTCTCAGGGCTGGCCAGGGTTGGCTTGGGGGGCTTGTCCAGGATCAGGTTCGAAGGCTAGGTATGGTCCTAGGGTGTCTAGTGTTCGAGCTTGGGGCTGGGGAAGAGTCCACGTGAAGTGGGACTCTACCCATGTGTTGTACGCTGCTGGACCTCTGGAGAGGGGTGCAGTTGGGCTAAGGGCGATTCAGGGTAGGTCCATCAGGGTTCAAGGGTCTTGGGCATGGGTTGGACGAGGGGCTGGTGCGGCTGGCTTACTGCAGGCTTGATCAAAACAAGGAAACCGTGAGGGAGCAAGGAAGAATGCGCAGGCTGTTTATCTGACTCAGAGCGTCGTGCTTGGGGTTCTAGGGCTTGGGCTGGTCTGGCTAGGGTCCAGGAGTAATACATGGATGGTCAGGGTCAGGTGGGCTCGGTGTTGGTGTAATGTCCGAGACTTTTTTCTGTTAATCTGAGATTATTGATTATGTATTGATATGATTATAGAAGGACCACTCCGATACCGAATTTGGTAAAGCATGTGATATTGTATTGTGCGAGGACAGAAGGTCTCGCGCATATGCGCGACACGAGCCGCGCATATACGCGAGCAACACAGAAGACCTCGCGCATATGCGCGGGAAGAGGGCGCGCATATGCACAAGCATGTGAATGAAAAAGTGCCGAGACAGTAGGTCTCGCGCATATGCGCGGGAACAGGGCGTGCATATGCGCGATATGATGAATTCAGGAATTGCCGAGACAGAGAGTCTTGCGCATATGCGCCAATGATGGTCGCACATATGCAGGAGACGTGCAGAGTGTAGATTGAGCCACATGTCTTTGCCATGCATATATCATGTAAATGTATTCATTTCCTTCAGAATTTTTCAGAGAAAAATCAAGAGAGCTCCAGGAAAGCTTCAAGTTTTCTTCATATACAAGAATTATGATTTTGCAAGATCCGGCCGTCTGATTTTCAATCCGAGTTCAGTAATGTGTTTCTATCGACACGAGCTTCAAAAGGACGTAAGTTTTCTTATGTTTTGTTATGATTTGAAAATTTGATATTGAAGGAATAATGATACGACTGATATTATCTATTCCCTAGATTGTTGTAATTGTAAAATCGAAACCAGATTGAAGAACGGATATCGTATGAAATTGTTATCATTTTCAGATTGAATTTGATTGAGATTATACCGATTTGAGAATATCATATTGTTTTTATCGATTGATTATGAGTTGTGACTTGTATTTGTTGATATTGTGTTGCTGCGTATATCGAGATTGTGCTGTTATACCGTCGAAACAGAATTAGACTGAGTTCTAATCACTATTCAATATTGCTTTGAATAGAATGGTGATATTGTATATTTCGAATGTCATTGCCAGATTGAGTATTGACAGCTTCGAATTCAAGACTTCGAATTCGTCAAATCGACAAAAGAAAGGTATAAATCAATGTAAAACCGAGAAGATACGACTCAAGTCAGAGATAGCTTGAGTTCTCCAAATCACATACTTTATTGCATTGCTTTGATGTATCTGCAATTCTTGAGATTGATATGCTAAGTATATTAATTTGTAGCAAAGCATGTATAGAGTCTTGGGCAGATGTGCCTAGTCTCTAGCAGAAGTGCCAAGTCATTGGACATTTGGTTTATATCGATGTTTCTTAGGAGTAGATCGACTCCTATTGTAGAGATTCGATATGATGTACCAAAGTCCGGGAACCGGGATCCCTGGATAAGAGTCGAGTTAGAGATTAAGAGTCAAAGAGGTTGATTTACAGTTTTATATCGATTCATGTCTTTCAGATTATGATACATGTTATTGATAAATGTTCCATGCTTTTATATCTGTTTATATGATTACATGTATACATTGTTTACATTGGGAATATATTTCTCATCGGAGTTATTCGGCTGTTGTTGTGTTTGTATGTGTGCATGACAACAGGTGGGACAGGATCAGGGTCGAGAAGAGGATGAGTGATTGAGTTTAGAGTGGAGATTCGGACTCAAAAGTAGAGTTGTTTTCATCACTTGATATGTAGTGAATGAACAGTAGTTTGTTTTGATTTATTTTTGTACAAGACTTGTACTTTTGGATCATGTTGTAGATATTAACTTGATCTTGTAATTTGAATGAGATGGAACCTAATTTATTATAGATTTTGTACACTTGATTATATAGTATTTAACATAAAAAAAATTATGACCCAATTTAATTAGTTGATCCATTTAATCCTAATGATGACTAAGAAGATGAGTTAGCGTCCGGGTCCCCACAACAGGTGGTATCAGAGCAGTAGGTTCTTTAGACTGACTTAGAAGAGAGTGAGCGGGGTAAATTGAGTTTTCTTTCCTTGCTCTTGTGATGACAACATGTTTTACTGCTTTAATAAATGTTTACTTGAATTTCTGATTTGATTGGAAACATGTATGACTTGATAATGAAACAGAACCAATTCTAGATCAGCAGTAAGATGATCAGAGGAGGACTGAAAGAGATTTGTTATATTGGTTGCTAACCATTTTGATAATCAGATATGCCTCCTCGAATAATCTCAGAACAGGGTAGTACCTCGAGTAATCCGATGAATGTTACAACGACACCCGTAGAAACATTGCTGAAGATATTTCAGTCGTTCAAACTGCCGACTTTGAAGGGCACAGAGAATTCTATTGACTGTGAGAGTTGGCTAGATGATATTGAGATGTTATTTGATTCCCTTGATTATACAGATAAACGAAGAGTTAGACTGATAGGGCATCAATTGCATGATGTTGCGAAGAATTGGTGGCTCACGACCAAGAGAGCATTAGAGCATCAAGGTACAGTTATTACCTGAAAGATATTTAAGACTGAATTTTTTCAACGATTCTTCCCAGTATCATACAGGAAAGACAAGGGTGCAGAGTTTGCTAATCTGAGACAGGGTCAACTGAACATAGAAGAATATGTGGCCAAGTTCTCTATCTTGTTACGATTTGCTCCACATGTTGCTGAGAACGATGAAGCAGTGGCTGATCAGTTCATCAATGGATTGAATCCCAAGATCTTTACACTGGTAAATGCTGGGAGACCGAATAACTTTGCTGATGCTTTGAATAGAGCCAAAGGAGCAGAAGCGGTTTTGATTAGACAGAAGGGAGCTTCGTATGTTTCTCCAGAACCAAAACAGCCACAACCCTCAGTTCCATTCCACCAACCCCCTCCCAGTTTTGATAGTAGTAGTAGTAGCAGTTGAAAGAAAGATCATTTGAAAGCTCGAGGGAAACAGTTCAAGAAGTCCGGTAGTAGTTCATCCAGCTCCAGTGGTTCACGACAGAGCCAGAGTTATACTAGGGTCTATTGCAAGACTTGTGGAGGAAGACATCCTACCGAGCAATGCCAAGGAGTATTTGGTAGTTGCAACATCTGTAGACAGCAGGGACAATTTGCCAGAGTCTGTCCACAGCGAAGTTCTCAAAGATCTCAGGGAGCAGAATCATCTGGATCAGTGGCTCAGACTGATAGACGATTATCTGCTGTTCACTCTTTCCAGCCACCACCTACTACTCAGTCACAACATAGGCTAGGAGGAAGCCAAACTGTTAGCCAGCCTCCAAGACAGCAGGCCAGAGTGTTTACATTGACTGAAGAACAGGCCTAGGAAGCACCTGATGATATTGTTGCAGGTAACTGTTCTCTTTGTGGTTACTCTGCTTATGTGTTGATTGATACGGGTGCATCCCATACTTTTATAACTGAGCGATTTGCATTGATACATGATTTGCCTCTTGAGTCATTATATGCTGTAGTATCTTTCTCTTTACCTTTGGGGAGAGGTCTTATATTAGTGAAGTCTGTTTGTGACGTACCGTACTTTTACTACTTAAATTTTGCGTAAAAAGTAAAAATTTTCTTAAAAGAGTAATCAAATTCAATTTCGATAACGTAAACCATACGTCCCAAAAGAAGTTGCAACAAAAGATCTAAAAATAAAGTTTAACAAAAGTATTTGTTTGAAATCTCATAACAAGTAGCGTGAAATCAGAGTATTAGACATGTAAAGGTCCGTATTTCGTATTCATATTTTTGCGGAATTACAAAAATTTTTCTAAATAAATAAATATCTTGCCTCATTTATAAAATAAACATGTAAATAATTTGAACTTTAAAAATAACAGCGGAGGGAAATATTGTTTTCAAACAACAACTTAAAAATATATCCAACATATTAAAACTGAGTTTGAATATAAGAAAATGCATAAACTAAAACATGAGGTCCTCGGGTTTACTACTGCTGCCCCAAGATAACTCACTGGTTCCCGTCCTCGGCCTCGACCTCATCCGTGCCTACAACAATCAAGTCTAGTGAGTCTAAAGACTCAACATGTATATATCGTGAATAACAAGTAAATATATCATAAAATCGCATGCAACGTAAAAATATGGTATCGTAAAGCGTACGGTGAAGATCGTATCATGAGTAATTATATCTACGTGCATATCTGAAAATCATATGTAAAAGCTTTGCTCAATAGAGCTCTGTCATATCATATCATAATTTTCTGGTAGAGATAATGTTTCTAAGCAAGTGGCCCATAACATAACGTGAGTGCCTGATCAGACTAAACCACAGTATACTGGGCGGTAGAGATCAATCACAGCCCTTGGACTGGATGTCCGTATCCCATACATAATCATAAACCGGTCATAAGTCACCGGGCGGAGAGGTCCTCGGTTGCGCCTACCGACTTCCAAACCCATAAGTATAAGGTGGCCAGATGACAAATAGCATATATCTCAAAAATAAACATTTTATATTTTTATGCACGTAATATAATTTAAACCTTATTTTTACCGGATGAGTTGGATCGCTCCCAGGCTTGCTGCAACCTAACTTTAATATGTGACACATGCAAATAATAATATCTTGACCTAAACTTGACAACCTATCCCAAAACTTACCAATAGAATCAACAATGAGAATATTAGGACCCACCACTTGATTTTCAATCAAGGTATCGTCCCAACCCGAAACAACATTAAACCGACGTTTAACCATGGTTAAAATACCACAAACATACTGAAAAACATGCATAAGAATTGCAAAACACGAAAATAGGTGAAAGGAATCCAAAAACATAAAACACTCTTTCGAGAGTCATTTTGGCACCTTTCACCGTAAATTCTCGTACGACCTCTAAACTCAACCAAATCACAAACAGCCAAAACAATGACCTTCCTAACTCATTGAGGTACTGTCCAATCCAAGGCCATGGGCTATAAGCCAACCAAGAACTCAAACAACCCCAAAAAGCGAAACCCATAGCTGCTGTCAAAAGTGCAGCAGTGGCAGCTTGTGTGTTTGTGGTGTAAACTCTGAAATTAATGACCATTGGCTTGAACCACCAACCCAAGACTCTTACCAACATCCTAAGGCATGGTTTGAACCATGGCTAAGGGCTAAAAGCCAGCCACAACCCAAGCAAACACCTGTGACAACAGAAAGTATCAACCGAGAGCACCAACTTTGTGCAGTGAAATGTATTGAGTTGTTTTACAGTCTTGTGTCGTTCCAGTGGCCATTTCATCAACCATGGCTCGATCTAGACATGATGGAATGTTGTATGAACCATGGCTATGGGCTAGAAGCCAACCACAATCCAAACCCCACCCAAAAACCGAAAGTGTACACACAGAGAAAATGAAGGAACCGAAGTGAACTTGTGTAGTTGCTGTGATGTTTTTAATGGATCTGTGAATTAAACCGTGAAAGAACGATTTGGTCATGTCCTAGACATGATAAGGAAGAGTTCTAACCATGGCTAAAGTCTCTAGGACAGACAAGATTCGAACACCATCCTTAACCATTCCATGACAGAAATCATGCCTCATTTCTGCACTTAAATATAAAGTTGTTGTCATTTCTTTGTTTGTGCGTGTATGGATGTAAACCGATGAACCAATAACACCCTAACACAGTCTAAAACATTCCTAGAAGCAGCCTTGAGAGCCTGGAATCGAAGCAACCCCTGAAATTAACAAAACATTACAAACGTGAAACATGAACACATGGCCGAGAACCTGTGCAGATTTTTAGAAATTGTTGCTGTCAAATTTCGTTTTTACCTCATGAATCCTGAACATATAATGTTTAAAAATATTTATAGGACTTGATTGAAGAGCAAAGAAACAATATATACATTCCTGGAAATTTGTTTTGAAGAAAACAAATCAAAACGACAATACGACGCGACGGAACGGAGTTGGTTTCTTTCTTACTCGTTTCAGCTGCTGTTCTCGATTTTTTAGCTGCTGTTCTCTTCTGATAATTTCGAGCATATGGGTGTAGGAAATGTAAGGGATAAAGGTGAAGGATATAGGAGGTGTTAAGGGGTCATAATATGCATTAAGTTAGGAGTTACAAGTCAAGAAGTGGAATGGATTTTTGAATTGTTTCTTCACCTTGCTGTAGCTGCTATCATTCTTTTATTCCAGCTGCTAACTCACGAATCTAAGCTGCTATTTTCTGATATTTTTCAAGGGTGAGAGTGTGGGTTTGCTTGAAAATAAAGGTGAGTGTTTAAGGTGCCATAACATACATTAAAATGGGAGTTACAAGTGTAGGAGTTGCATGGTTTTTGAATTGCTTGTTTCTCTCCTTGCTAGCCGATTCTTTTCTCATTTTCCTTGCATGATCTCGTTTATTTTCTAGACTAATAGGTTGAGGAAAATTATGTGAATTATGGTATTTAAATTTACTACCACTTAGTGTATTAAAATGATTAAAGAAATGAATACATCATGAGGTCTCATTCTAAGTGCTTTGAAAGGAAAAGTTACTACACCTTTGAAATGGGTTGACCGAAATTTACTACTCATTTGTATGGTAAATTATTATTCAAACCTTGCATTTTAATTGTTTAAGGTTTTAAATACCCATTATATATTTTAGTGAATTAACACATTTATTTAGACTAACTCTTGCATGGCATTACATGGTTTATAATTTAAGTATTTAAATGCTATGTTTAATTTCTTGAATATATATTATACCTAGTTTAATTCATCCTCTATTGTTTACATATTTTTATTTAAGCTTTAATCAAATATTAACCTAAAGAACTTATTTAATAACTTAACTCTAATTAATTTAATAAGTCCTAAAATATTCTTTTTCTTTAAATTAAATTATTCCTTGACTTAATTTAAATTTAGGAATATTTTTCTTATTATTAATATTATTTCTAATCTCCAAACTCCGGTCCGGCCTCGCGTATTTATCATGAAAAGATAACACTAAACATCTACTCTTAAAATAAATAATCATGCCTTAACAATTGTAAAAATGAATTAAACACTACATATATTTATAAAAGTTCATTTTTAATTTAAATAGTAGCAGTTATGCATGGCTTATACGTAATCTGATTTTCGGGTTCTACAAGACATTTCATAAAAACTTAAAAAATTTGGCGGTCCTTGCGTCTAGCCTCCTGCTCAGTTCAAGCCAGCTCCTTGGTCCCCACCCCTAGTCTCCTAGAAATCATCCTCACCTGCATCGATCAAGTCTAGTGAGTCTAAAGACTCAACACGTATAAACTGGAAGTAACAAGTAATACGTAATAAAATCACAAGCAACTTTAAAATAGTAAGTACATACTGAAACTTAAACTTGCATATCAAAAGCTTGAACATACGTACATACATACATAGACTTGCCATTGTCATAAAACTTTTTTTAAACATGCTTGCATATTTGAACATACATAACTTCATCATTTTACGTAGAGGCATGTTTCAAAGCAAATGACCCATAACATAAATCGCCTGATCAAACTAAACCACAATACTGGGCTGACATGGATGAATCAACTTCCACATACATGAGATCCCCGTTCATGCTTTAACGGGTGACATGGTCCTCGTTCATTTTTTAACCCTTTCCAATTCTTATCTAAACCCGTTCATGATTTAACTGGGTGGATTGGTCCCTGGTCATTCTTTACAGCTTTCCAATCCCATACATAAATTGGTCACAAGACATTTAGTATACATCAAAAACATGAAATATTTTCTTTGCATGTCGAACATATTTACTTGGCATTGAGGGATTTGTTGGATCTCGTTCGGGACATTGCTGCACATGCTAACATGCTACCATGAACTTTAAATTTCACAACTTAATCATGCCTATCGAATGCATTACCCAATGAATTACTAACTTATGACCTTCTACAAATGCCCGGGACTTCCCCGTAATGAACAACATACTTACCCCCGACTCAACCCCAAAAAAATTTGTCAAGAAGTATGAATTTCCTCACCCAATAGAAGGTACAGACCTTGCTTAAAACATAGTTCAACGTTCCCAAATCAAACTTCATGACATCTAAATTAACTTTTAGTATACTAGGACATAGAGACTTAGTAGTACCCAAAGGAAGCAAGAGCATCTAGATTTAAAGCCAAAAATCTGCCCGAAGCAGCGCCTAGGTGCCGCAGTGCAGGCTGCAGCGCCAGACGAACGACTAGGCGCTGCCCTGCAGTGCTGCGGCGCCGCCTGATGCATCCCAGCAGCGCTACTGCCCTGCTCTGCAGCGCCTAGGCGCTTGCTGGCACGAACCTGCAGCGCTGCGGCGCCCGCAGTGCAGCGATGCGGCGCTATTCCTGCGCTAGCACACCCCAAAAATTATGCACATGAGCTCCCTATGACTTCTAATGCATACAAAACTTAACCAACCCGAGACAACACCTCAAAATTCACATGATCAACCCAATGGACACTTTTAAACAAAGAAAGGAACCTCCGACGATTCCCAACGAAGCCTGCAACAAGAAATTCTCAAGAACACGTCAATAACATAATTTTTCAGAAAACGTAGTTTGAGCAGTCCCACAAAAAACACCATAACTCACTCAAGTTTTATCCAAATAATTCGAATTTTATATCAAATTGAAGGTATCAAAAAGATATAAGTTTCATATGTTGAAAGTTTTCCCAAAATCTCGACCGAAAAATCGCAGTAATTCAAAATACAGTGAAAAACAAAATTTCAGATATAAAACGTTAAAAAAATCGATCCGACAAGTTTATGCTAAAACTTCCACATAACATACACATTTTTTCATGCATAAACAACATCACAAATGTAATATAACGAGATCGATGCAGAAACAACAGATTATACATGCCTTTTTGATAATTAAAAGTACTGAAACGACAATACAACGCGGAGAAAGATGCGAGGTTGATCCGAGACGAACGTGGAACGATTGTCTTTGAAGAAAGCTCACGAAAACTTGCTGGACAAATTTAGAGAAGGGGGCAGCTGCTTTTTCTCTCAAGAACCTTAGATTTTGGTCTCTCAAAAATCTGAAAATGAAAATGTGTGTGTGTTGTGTGTCATGAATTTGTGTGTGTGAGTGTGTGTGTGCGTGTGTTTAGGTAATTTAGGGGATTAAAATTGGCTTAATTAACTAATTGAAAATGCTAATTCAAAGTTAATCCCCACTAATTTAACAAAACCCCTTGTTAACAAAATAAATACCAAAATTTCTAACTTTTAAAAGTTTGAAAAAAAATCTTAAAATCACCTAATAATTCTATTAGGCTTTAAAATGCTAAAACTAAGTAAATTATTTAATATGCCTCATCCTTAACTTAAAATAAAATACCACGTTTTAAAATTATCAAAAATCGTCCCCGGTCTCTTCTCCTCGATCCCGCCTCGAATAATCGCCTGAAACATGTAACTCGAAACACATTTTAACGTGCATCACATAAACCTAAATAATTTATGCACCACTAAGGCTCATTTTAAAATTTAATAAATGCTTTAACAATTAAATAAATGCATGAGATTTACGTATACTGATTTTTGGTCTCTACACTTCCTCCCCCACTTATATAAATTTCGTCCTCGAAATAAAATCTTACTAAACAACTCTGGATAGCGACTCCTCAGGTCTGCTTCAGTCTCCCAAGTGGCCTCCTCCACTAATTGATTCAGCCACCGAACTTTGACCAGCTTGGTCACCTTGTTCCGATGTCTACGCTCCTGTCTGTCTAGGATTTGGACGGGTCTTTACTCATATGACAGATCCGGAGTAAGCTGCAACGGCTCATAACTCAAAACATGCGAAGGATTAGCTAGGTACTTCCTCAGCATTGAGACGTGGAACACATTGTGTACTCCAGCCAGGTTCGGCGGAAGGGCAACACGATAGGCTAGCGGCCCAACTCTGTCCAGTATCTCGAAAGGTCCAATAAACCTTGGGCTCAACTTGCCTCTCTTCCCAAATCTCATAACACCATTCATAGGTGCAATATTTACAAAAACGTGATCACCCACGGCAAACTCTAGATCTCTCCTCCTATTATAAGCATAACTCTTTTGACGACTCTGAGCAGTCTTCATCCTGTCTCGGATCTTGACCACCACATCTGCCGTCCGCTGAACTATCTCTGGACCAAGTTCTGCTCTTTCACCAAATTCATCCCAGTGAATCGACGATCTTCACTTCCTTCCATACAAAGTCTCGTAGGGAGCCATACCTATGGATGCTTGAAAACTGTGTTGTAGGTAAACTCCACTAGAGGTAGTTTTGATTCCCATGTCCCCTGGAAATCGATCATACAGGCTCGTAATAGATATTCCAAATTTGAATCACTCGCTAAGACTGGCCATCTGTCTGCGTGTGAAAAGCTGTACTGAAAAGCAACTTCGTCCCCATGGCTGCATGCAAACTCTTCCAAAATGACGATTTAAACCTCGGGTCCCTGTCGGACATAATAGAAATTGGGATTCTGTGCAATTGGACTAACTCCCTGATTTATAATTCTGCATACTCCGTCATGGAGAAAGTCATCTTCACTAGCAAGAAATGCGCTGACTTAGTAAGTCGATCCACTATGACCCAAATGGCATTGGATCCTCTAACTGATCTCGGCAAGCCAACAACGAAGTTCGTGGCGATATTCTACCATTTTCACTCGAGGATAAGGAGTGGCTTAAGCATCCCTACTGGCCTCTGATGCTCTGCCTTCACTTGCTGACAAGTGAGGCATTCAGACACAAACCGACTAATGTCTCTCTTCATACCTGACCACCAATACAAATTCTGCAAGTCTTTGTACATCTTGGTGCCTCCTGGGTGAATGGAATACAGAGATGTATGTGCCTCTGACAATATATCCTCCCTGATCGAATCAACACTATGCACCCACATTCTACCTCTGTATCTCACGATACCATCATACACTGTGTAGAGTACACTGACCTTGGCCTCATCTTTCAGCCTTCATTTCTACAACTGCTCAACTGAAGGCTGTCCTCTACGGATTCGGTCTAGTAAATCGGAGTTGACTGTCAGATTAGATAGTCTGGGAGCTCTGCCCTTGGGATAAAACTCTAACCCAAACCTCAGAATCTCAAACTGAAGAGGTCTCTGCACTGACAACTGTGCTACAACTGCCACTTTTCTGCTCAAGGAATCTGCGACAACATTAGCTTTTCATGGATGGTAGCTAATTTTGCAATCGTAGTCTTTTACTAACTCCAAACACCGTCTCTGTCTCATATTCAGCTCTATCTGCGTGAAGAAATACTTGAGACTCTTGTGATCAGTAAATATCAGGCATTTCTCGTCGTACAAATAGTGTCTCCAAATCTTCAATGCAAAGACAACGACGGCTAATTCTAAATCATGAGTCGGATAATTCTTCTCATGCAACTTCAACTGTCTCGAAGCATAAGCTATCACCCGACCATGCTGCATCAACACTGCGCATAACCCGAGCTTAGATGCATCGGTGTATAGCACAAAATCTCCTTGCTAGGATGGCATGGCTAACACTGGCGCTGAAATAAGAGCTTACTTCAAAGTATCGAAGCTCTTCTGACATTCATCACTCCACACAAATTTAGCACTTGTGGGGACCCGGGCTCTAACTCCATTCTTTTTGGGATAATTGGATCTTTGTTAGAACATGTGGGTCAAAATTTTTCTTTTAACATTAAATCAAATGTATAAATAAAGCAAAATGTCTCTACTTTATTTCAACAACCATAAGTACAAACATGTCTTGTTTCAACACTTATATACAAACTAGTGTTCAATCCCAACCATAAACAAAATATAGTACATATCTAGTAAAAGAAACCACTAGTAATCTGCTGCGCCCGAAGTCACCACGCTATCTCGATCTCTCATCTCTGTCGTGACCCTGATCCTGCCCCACCTGTTGTTATGCACACATACAGACATAACAACAGCCGGAAACTCTGGTGAGAACAAATCCCAGTATAAAACATGATATACATGCATATACAAAATATAAATCATGAAGCATACTGTCATGAGTAAAGTCAAAAGTAATAGGTTCCATAGTCTATGAAACCAAATCAATATAGGCATGCAATTCAAATCAAATCATGTCTTGACTCGACTCGACTCTAGCTCTAGGGATCCCGGTGTGAAAAAGACGTCATTGTCTGCCACCTACCCTCCCAATCGGGGTGACGGCACATCTTATTCCTAGACTTCGGTCATGTCTGTATCGAATGTCTACAATCGGAGAAAGTCTGCTCCTATGCGTCGATAAACCGAACATCTAGAAGTTGGGCAAATCTGCCAATGACTCTCCTATCTTAGATGCATGAATATAAATCTATAAATGCATAATCATATCAAAAGATTTGAATGTAAATCTATAAACAAATCATAATCATATCAAAAGATAAAAAACTATTCTAGTATGTGATTTTTGTTGGGAAACTCAAATTGAATCTCATTTGAGTTATATCTCCCCAAAGTCACATGAATTATACCTTCTTGTCGTCGAAATAAATCGAAGTCTCGCAGTAGGGATATCGAACCTGTCAATCCAAATCTGAAATGACAATGTTGAGATGCACAATATCAAATCACAACTCAAACTAATACTAGTACGGTTCAATATCAAATCTTGATACAATTCGACGGTATAACGGCATAGTTTCTCGATACCGGTCCATTCAAATCTCAACATATCTCAACAAATCCTAATCCTCAACTCATAATCAGTACAATCTATGTATCATATCTCGAAATCTGCATAAGCTCATACATATATATGCTGGAAATTCATAACAATTGCATATGCCCTCATTTTCTCGATCCGTTTACGTTTTTACGATGTCCATGATCTCAAGGACATATGATTATAAGCATACGTAAACTTCAAAACATGCTGAAACATACCCAAACTTACATCCTTTAATAGCCCTTGAAGAGAGGAGCTCAAAACCGAAATCGGATTAAAGTTTGGATGTGTGAATCTTTCAAAATCACAAGCTTAAGAGCACAAGAAAAGTTGAAGCTTTCTCCCCTGAATCTCTCGGTTCTATTTGCTGAAGAAGGAAAGGAACAAGGACAACTCATTATATTGCATGGTTAAGGGCAAGTGTTTAATTCTTCAGCAAACACGTATGACCGCGGGTGCGGTAGCTCATATACCGCGGCTGCGCTCAAGCTTCGGCAGGCCATCCAAAAATTCAGAAAAATCGACCGCAGGTGCGGCCACTTCGGCACCGCGGGTGCGGTGTTGCTACTGTAAAAATGGCCAACTCTCTGCCCATCAACCACGGGTGCACTCTTTCTTGGACCGCGGGTGCGGTGACCCTACTGTAAAAATAGCCAACTTTCTGTCCATCAACCGCGGGTGTGGTCTTGTTCATAGTGCGGGTGCGGTCTAGACTTCATGCAACCCTTCATAATCTCATTTAATGCCTCTCATTACCTGTCATGCATTCTCATATCTTCGAATATCACATTCATGAAGACTAATGAATCTCAAGCCTTACAATTCTTCTTGGTCAGTGAAGTGAGTGGCACTGCTATCGAAGAAAACCCTTGAATAATCTTACGGTAGTAACCGACTAAACCCAGAAAATTGCGGATCTCTGAAGCATTCTTCGGTTCAACCCAATCCATAACAGCTGCTACTTTAGCTGGATCCACCTCAATACCACTGCTAGATATTATATGGCCCAAAAATGATACCTTCTCCAACCAAAATTCACACTTATTGAACTTTGCAAATAACTTGCGACTCTGCAAGGTCTGTAAAACTGTACTCAAGTTTTGACTGTGCTCTTCATGGCCCTTGGAGTATATAAGGATGTCACGATGACGAACTGATCAAGGTAAGGATGAAATACTCGGTTCATGAGGTCCATGAAAATTGCTGGAGCATTCGTCAGTCCAAACGGCATCACTAAGAACTCGTAATGCCCATACCTGGTCCTGAAGGCTGTCTTGTGCACATCTGCATCTTTCACCTTCAGCTGGTGATACCTTGATCGAAGATCTATCTTAGAGAACACCGTAGCTCCCTGCAACTGATCAAAAAATCTTCGATTCTAGGAAGTGTTTATTTATTCTTGATCGTCACTTTGTTCAACTCTCGGTAATCGAGGCACAGTCTCATGCTCCCATCTTTCTTTTTCACAAAGAGCACTGGTGCGCCCCATGGTGAGAATCTACGGCGGATAAATTCCTTGTCAAGAAGCTCTTGAATCTGTTGCTTGAGTTCCAACATCTCCGCTGGAGCTAATCGGTACGGTGCCTTAGAGATTGGCACAAGGCCTGGCATAAGATCGATTGCAAACTCCATCTTTCTCTCCGGTGGAAGACCTGTATCGTCGTCAGGAAAGACATCTGGGAAGTCTCTGACTACTGGCACATCTTATAATGACGGAGTGGGTTGGTCAAGTGCGGAAACAATACTGGCCAAGAATGCCTGACATCCCTTAGAAATAAGCTTCCTTGCCTGCATGCAAGAGATCATGCGAGGGAAACTTTTCCATCTGGCTGGTTCAAAAAAAAACTGCTCCGTACCCAACGGTCTAACCAATACCGACCTTTTCTGAAAATCAATCAGGACTCGGTTCTTTGTCAGCCAGTCCATACCCAAAATAATGTCGAATTCTGGCATCGGCAACACAATCAAATCTGCATACACTCGGTGGCCTTGCAGTTCGAGATCAATGTCCCTAACCATGCTAGTACCTGACAACTCTTCCCCTGATGGGACTGTCACGGAATAATTCACGTCAAGTCTGATGGTCTTGATATCCAAGTGATTAGTAAACGTCTCCAAGACGAATGAATGAGTGGCCCCGGAATCTATCAAGGCCTTAGTAGCTAATCTCTTAATGAAAAATATTTCCTGAGAAACGTTAGCACAACACAAAACTTATATCCCCAAAATTCTACATTAACCTCAAGCATCGTAGAAATTAATATTCCAAGTGACTGAAAATATTACTAGCACCCTAATAATCCCAAATAAAATTTCAACATTCAAGGAGAAATAATACTAAGCTTGGGTAAAAAGTTTACCGGTCAGTAATGTCGTGTCTGGGTTTGCCTTCTGCGCATGCATGGCGAACACTCTGCCCTAGGTCGGCTGCCTCCACTATGGGCACTCCTTCAACATGTGGTCACTTGCCCGCATTTGAAACACTTGCATGTCCCGTATAAACACTTCCCCGGGTGCTGGCGGTTGCACTTTGGGCACATCGGGTGCTCTCCCGGCCTCTGTGGCACCTTCTGCTGTGGCATAGGACCCTTGCCCATTGGCGGTCCTTGATATGGCTTCTTTCCAGGCTGCCCCTGGAACGGCCTCTTAAACTAAGGTCACTGCTGCTCTGGAGCCTGATTGGGTCTCTTGCTTTGCCTATCTGCCTCAATATCCCTCTGATCCTGCTCTGCCGCCAAAGCTCTAGATACGGCAATTGCATAAGTCATAGGACCAGCAACTAGAACATCACGGCACAAGATCTTCCGCAACCCATCCATAAAATGCCTCAGCTTCCCCTAGGCATCATTAGCTATAACGGGCACAAAATGACACCCCCTCTCAAACTTCCTCACAAATTCTGCAACACTGCTGTCTCCCTGTCGCAGTGTCATGAATTCCCTAGTAAGTCTGGATCGTACTTCTTCAGTGAAGTACGTGGAGTAAAATACCTCCTTGAAGCAATCCCAAGAAAGGGTCTGCAAATTCGCTGCTACGGAAGCGCTCTCCCACAACAGTCTGGCGTCCCCGGTCAGTAGAAATGTGGCACACCTGACTCTATCTGCATCTTGCAAATCCATAAAGGTAAAAATCACCTCGATGGATTTAATCCACCCCTCTTGGCTATCATCAGGTCGGTGGTCCCCGAAAACTCCTTTGGGCTCATCCGCCTGAACCTCTCGTATACTGCTTCTGGTCTGGGTCTCGCCTCTGTGTTTGTCGAAGCCTGGTTCCCCGCAAAATGTGCGAAGAACTGCGTCATACCTGCAAGCATCTGTGCCTGCATATCTGGCGGTGGAGGAGGAAGAGCGTCTCTCCCCTCCTCTCCAGCCTCTCTATCCTCATCCCTTGCTTTCCGGTTAATCAAACGTCTAGGAGGCATACTATACCAGAATTTACCCAACAAGTAAGTCCCACATGCACGAACATGATACCAATAATATAAGATGCACGTAAATTGAATTTAAAACATGGACATGCTGAAATCAGAACTTCATGCTTACTACATAACATAAATTTAAAACCTTAAAACTTACAGACTTGAGGTGTGAGTTCGTGAGCTTTTTGCGACTGACAGTAGGCATAACCCTTTACAATAACACCACTCTGATACCAACTGTGACGTACCGTACTTTTACTACTTAAAATTTGCGAAAAAATTAAAAATTTTCTTAAAAGAGTAATCAAACTTCAATTTCGATAACGTAAACTTTACGTCCCAAAAAAAGTTGCAACAAAAGATCTAAAAAAAAGTTTAACAAAAGTATTTGTTTGAAATCTCATAACCAGTAGCATGAAATCAGAGTATTAGATATTTCATAAAAACTTAAAAACTTGGGCGGTCCTCGGGTCTAGCCTCCTGCTCAGTCCAAGTCAGCTCCTTGGTCCCCATCCCTAGTCTCCTCGAAATCATCCTCACCTACATCGATCAAGTCTAGTGAGTCTAAAGACTCAACACGTATAAACTGGAAGTAACAAGTAATACGTAATAAAATCACAAGAAACTTTAAAATAGGAAGTACATACTGAAACTTAAACTTGCATATCAAAAGCTTGAACATACGTACCTACATACATAGACTTGCCATTGTCATAAAACTTTTTTTAAACATGCTTGCATATTTGAACATACATAACTTCATCATTTTACGTAGAGGCATGTTTCAAAGCAAATGACCCATAACATAAATCGCCTGATCAAACTAAACCACAATACTGGGCTGACATGGATGAATCAACTTCCACATACATGAGATCCCCGTTCATGCTTTAACGGGTGACATGGTCCTCGTTCATTTTTTAACGCTTTCCAATCCTGATCTAAACCCGTTCATAATTTAACGGGGTGGATTGGTCCCTGGTCATGCTTTACCGCTTTCCAATCCCATACATAAATTGGTCACAAGACATTTAGCATACCTCAAAAACTTGAAATATTTTCTTTGCACGTCGAACATACTTACTTGGCGTTGAGGGATTCGTTGGATCTCGTTCGGGACATTGCTGCACATGCTAACATGCTACCATGAACTTTAAATTTCACAACTTAATCATGCCTATCGAATGCATTACCCAATGAATTACTAACTTATGACCTTCTACAAATGCTCGGGACTTCCCCGTAATAAACAACATACCAACCCTGTCACGCCCCGTGTCCGAAGCGTCGGTGACATCCGGCATTTTTTAAAAATTTCTTGAAAACAATTAAGCCTCGTATCGAAATGCCAAAAACCAGTCTTTTTCATAATTAAAACATTGTCTTTACATTGACAATAGAATAAAAATACATCAGAGTTGCAAATGCGAAAACTGAACAAAAGGAAAATAAAGTCTTGATTTATTGTATCTTGCTCATCGGCTACCATCCCTATAAGGCTTCTTGTTCTTCCTCATTCAGTTGCTTTTCATTTTAATCTGAAATTTGTAAGGAGTGAGTGCTTTGGGAAACACTCAGCAAGTGGGGGTCGATCGATTTTCCAATGATACATATAGAACTTAATCTTTAAAACATTTATTTAACAGACTTTCAAATCTTATTACCTTTAAATCATCCTAACAGAAACGAAACAAATATGAGACAGAGGTTATCAGACGATTCAGAGAAGTTCAGAAACAGATCTGAACAATTAAGAACAGAACAGATCGGATCAGACAGAACAGACACAACACTGTTACTCATCTCATTACCATGGTCAAATTGTCCCCAATATGTTAGTCCTCTAAGGGGTGAGGCCAGAACTCGGTTTTATACCCACCGGTGGGGGCCAGACAGAAATGGTTTTATACCCACCATTGGGGGCCAAACAGAAATGGTTTTATACCCACCATTGGGGGCCAGACAGAATCATAATTCTCGTCCAATTTCAAATCAATATGTAACAGTGCAACACAAAATTCAGATTTACCAGACAGAACTTATCAGAATTTCAAATATCAGAATTTCGGACGGATACAGCGGAATCAAAGAATTTCGAACAACAAACAGAGCACATAATCGATCGAAATTTTAAAACAGAACATACTGAATTTTCGAAAAAGGGGACACACATAAACGCATGTCATAACTTATATATTCAAGTTTTAAAAATACAAAAAGTATACGTAACAAAAGCCCACTTACAGAATTTTGGAAATAGATTCGACTTTGTGGCGAACTTGTTTCTCGAAAATTTGACAGCACTACGTCGTAATCTTAGCAATTACTGTCTTCACTCCGTCAGCACTTCGACGTAGAATCTAGCACTCGAACCACACGAGTTCCTTCTTCCTTGGACGAAATTTTGGGACAATTCTTTTGTGAGGGAGTGGCCGAAAATTTGAGAGGTTTTTGGAGTGTTTTTTCTTAGCCCTCATGCTCTATTTATAGGTGAATTTGTGACTCTCCTCCTCCCCCATATTAATGCCAACTTGGGCTCAAAGTAGCCTTTAATGTGGTCAAGCACCAAGAGCCACTTCCTGCATCATTAATGTGTCCTGGTCTCCTAGCTCCTCCCTTAGCTCCTTCATGGATTATCCCAATGGTCATTTCTTGCGTCATTAACTTGTCCAAACCTTTAGTTCATCCCTTAGCTTCTACCTTGGTTATCTCAAAGATCACTTCTTGCATAATAAGTTTGTCCAAACCCTTAGCTTAACTTTTAGCTCCCTTTTTGGTCTTGTTAGGACAAGCCTGGTTGAGCTTCTTTGAGCTGAAAGTTCGAGTCCTTGAGCTGGGGTTTTACTCCTCCAGTGATAATTCTTCAATGGATATGGTTGCTTGCAGTTTGGCCTCCTGTTGAGTCAGTCACCGAGCTTTGAAGCTACTTCCTTGAGTTAAATTTACTGAAAATCTAAGTTAACATTCAAGTTTTATAGTTAGGATGAGAGTTGTTAAGCTTAGTTTGAGTTAAATTTCAATTTTGAATTTCTTACATGATTTGTTTCGGATCGGAAAATCCCGGGTTCTCACAAACCCCCGACTCAACCCCAAAACAAATCTTGTCAAGAAGTATGAATTTCCTCACCCAATAAAATGTACGGACCTTGCTTAAAACATAGTTCAACGTTCCCAAATAAAACTTCATGAAATCTAAATTAAATTTTAGTATACTAGGACATAAAGACTTAATAGTACCCAAAGGAAGCAAGAGCATCTAGATTTAAAGCCTAAAATCTGCCCAAAGCAGCGCCTAGACGCCACTGTGCAGCGTTGCAGTGCCAGACTGGCGCCTAGGCGCTGCGGCGCTGCCTGATGCGTACCAACAGCGCTCCGTAGTGCTGCGGCGCAGAGCCTAGGCGCTTGCTGGCACGAACCTGAAGCCCTGCGGCGCCCGCAGTGCGGCGCTGCGGCGCTAGTCCTGCTCTAGCACACCCCAAAAATTCTGCACATGAGCTCCCTATGACTTCTAATGCATACACAACTTAACCAACACGAGACAAAACCTCAAAATTCACATGATCAACCCAATGGACACTCCTAAACACTGCAAGGAACCTACGACGATTCCCAACGAAGCCTGCAACAAGAAATTATCAAGAACACGTCAATAACATAATTTTTCAGAAAACGCAGTTTGAGCAGTCCCACGAAAAACACCATAACTCACTCAATTTGTATCAAAATAATTCGGATTTTATATCAAATCGAAGGTATCGAAAAGGTCTACGTTTCATATGTTGAACGTTTTCCCAAAATATCGATCGACAAACCGCAATAATTCAAAATACAGTGAAAAACGAAATTTAAGATCTAAAACGTTAAAAAAATCGATTCGTCAAGTTTATGCTCAAACTTCTACATAACATACACATGTTTTCATGCATAAACAACATCACAAACGTAATATAACGAGATCGATTCAAAAACAACAGATTATACATGCCTTTTTGATAATTAAAAGTACCGAAACGACGATACCGACGTGGATAAAGATGCGAGGTTGATCCGAGACGAATGTGGAACGATTGTCTTTGAAGAAAACTCACGAAAACTTGCTGGACAAATTTAGAGAAGGGGGCGGCTGCATTTTCACTCAAGGCCCTAGATTTTGGTCTCTCAAAAATCTGAAAATGAAAATGTGTATGTGTGTTGTGTGTCGTGAATTTGTGTGTGTGAGTGTGTGTGTGCGTGTGTTTAGGTAATTTAGGGGTTAAATAACTAATTAAAAATGCTGATTCAAAGTTAATCCCCACTAATTTAACAAAACCCCTAGTTAACAAAATAAATACCAAACTTGCTAACTTTTAAAAGTTTTTTAAAAAATCTTAAAATCACCTAAAAATTAAATTAGGCTTTAAAATTCTAAAACTATGTAAATTACTTAAAATGCCTCATCCTTAACTTAAAATAAAATACTACGTTTTAAAATTATTAAAAATCATCCCCGGTCTCTTCTCCTCGATCCCGCCTCGAATAATCGCCTGAAACATGAAACTCGAAACACATTTTAACGTGCATCACATAAACCTAAATAATTTAAAATAATGCATTTAAATAATTTATGCACCACTAAGACTCATTTTAAAATTAAATAAATGATTTAACAATTAAATAAATGCATGAGATTTACGTGTACTTATTTTTGGGCTCTACACTGTTAAACATTGTATACTGCAGTATGATGGGAATGAGATTGAGTTAGATTGTATTGTACTCGGTTTGTCTGATTTTGACTGCATTATCATTATTGGATATGCTGACCAAGTACAGAGCTATCGTAGATTGTGTCCAGAAGATTGTAAGATTCAGACCTGAGATGGCTGATGAATGGAAATTTTACTTTAATGGTTCTAGAGCTGGAATTCATTTGATATCTGTGTTGTCTATGACTCGATTATTACAGAAAGGAGCAGAGGGATTCCTTGTATATTCAGTAGATGTATTGAAATCGAGCCCGTCATTGGCAGATCTGCCAGTGGTATGTGAGTTTGCTGATGTATTTCCAGATGAGATTCCGGGTTTGCCTCCAATCCGAGAAATAGACTTCAGTATTGAATTGATACCAGGTACTGTTCCTATATCTAAAACTCCATACAGAATGGCACCGATTGAGTTGAAAGAATTGAAAGAGCAGCTAGAAGATTTACTAGCCAAGGGTTACATCAAACCGAATGTTTCTCCTTGGGGTGCTCCAGTATTATTGTTAGAAAGAAAGACGGCTCAATGAGACTCTGCATTTCTTATCGACTATTGAATAAGGCTACAATAAACAATAAATATCCTTTGCCTCGTATCGATGATTTATTTGATCAGTTGCAGGGTTCTTCTGTTTATTCCAAGATCGATTTGAGATCTGGATATCATCCGCTGAGAGTCAGAGATTCAAATATATCGAAGACAGCCTTCAGAACCAGGTATGGCCGCTATGGGTTTATAGTCATGCCGTTTAATTTAACGAATGCTCCAGCTGTATTTATGGGATTGATGAACCGAATATTTCATAAATATCTTGACGATTTTGTGATTATCTTTATTGATGATATTTTGATTTATTCCAAGAATATGATTGATCATGCTGAGCATCTTAGAACTGTATTGAAAATTCTGAGAACTGAGAAATTACATGCAAAACTGTCTAAATGTGAGTTTTGGCTGAAGCAAGTGATATTTTTGGGACATATTATATTCTGAGACGGTATTTCTGTTGATCCTAGCAAAGTTGAGGCAGTGATCAAATGGCCTAGATCGACATTAGTGCCAGAGATACGGAGTTTTATGGGTTTAGCAGGATACTATCGCCGATTTATTAAAGATTTCTCTAATTGCGAAGCCGATTACTCAGTTGACTCAGAAGAATGCACCTTTTGTTTGGTCAGAGGAGTGTGAATCTAGCTTCCTAGAATTGAAGAAGAGATTGACCAGTGCTCCGGTGTAGACTATCCCGTCAGGTACCGGTGATTTTGTTGTTTATAGTGATGCTTCTCACAGAGGATTGGGTTGTGTTTTGATGCGACGAGGACATGTTATTGCATATGCCTCGAGACAATTGAAACCACATAAGACTCGCTATCCGATTCATGATCATAAGAGTTTGAAATTGGCTACCATCATATTTGCATTGAAGATTTGGCGACATTACATATACGATGAGAAATTTGAGATTTATTCTGATCATAAGAGTTTGAAATATCTATTTTTGCAGTAAGAATTGAATATGAGGCAACGTAGATGGATTGATTTATTGAAAGATTTTTATTGTGAAATCAAATACTATCCGGGGAAATCAAATGCAACAGCTGATGCACTGAGTCGAAAGGTATGTTCTTTATCCTTATCGACGAGTGGTGTTTCGAATTTGATTGAAGATTGTTGTCTATCTAGATTAGTATTTGATACAGATTATCAACCTCTGAGACTTTATGCTATTCAAGTTGAACCAGAGTTGATTTTGAGAATTAAAGAAGCATAGAAAGTTTATCAGAATTCATAGAACTCGTTATTGATGGTCAGATCAGGGCATCAATCAGAATATCAGGTTTGTGATAATGTACTCTATATGAATAATCTTCTTGTTGTGCCAGATGTTTCAGATTTGAGACACCAGATTTTGGCAGAGGCACACTGTAGTCGTTTCAGTGTTTATCCTTGTGGCAGAAAGATGTACAATGATCTGAAGAAACAGTTTTGGTGGAAACAGATGAAATCAGACATTGCAGATTTTGTGTCCAGATGTTTGAATTGCCAACAGGTGAAAGCTGAAAGAAAGAAACCAGGAGGTCTGTTGCATAGCTTATCTATTCCTGAATGGAAATGGGATCACATTTCTATGGATTTTGTGACGAAGCTACCACGATCCTCCCGAGGTTGCGATGCAATTTGGGTTATTATTGACAAATTGACCAAATCAGCATGTTTTATTCTGTACAAGATGACGTACAGACATGATCAGATGGCAGAGATTTATGTCAGAGAAGTGGCCGATTTACTTCACACTTCTGGCACTGTTTGCAACAAGCTCTAGGTACGAAGTTACATCTGAGTACAGCATACCATCCTCAGACAGACGGACAGTCAGAGCGGACTATCCAAACATTAGAGGATATTCTTAGAGCTGTAGTGCTAGAATTTGACACTAGTTGGCAAGATTATTTGCCTCTTTGTGAGTTTTCGTGCAACAACAGCTATCAAACGAGTATAGAGATGGCTTCGTTTGAAGCGTTGTATGGCAAGAAGTGCAGATCCCCTCTCTATTGGGATGAGATATCTGAGATACCTCCTGATATGATTCGAAATATGACTAAGAAAGTGAAATTGATTCAGAAAAGAATGAAGACAGCTCAGGACAGACAGGCCAAATATGTAGATATTCAACGTCGACCGTTAGAGTTTGAGCAAGGAGACAGAGTATTTTTGAAGATTTGTCCTTTCAAAGGCATTGTCAGATTTGGCAAGAAAGGAAAATTATCTCCTCGCTATATTGAGCCGTACGAGATTCTGGAAAAGATAGGTACTCGTGCCTATCGACTTGCCATTCCTCCTTCTCTATCTGGTATACATGATGTCTTTCATGTGTCTATGCTGCGGAAATATCTTCCTGATGCTTCTCATGTTCTTCAGCCAGACGAGGCAGAACTTGATGAAACTCTGAGTTATTTTGAGAAACCGATTCAGATTCTCGATCGTAAAGAAAAGCAACTCAGAACGAAGACTATTCCGCTTGTGAAAGTTTAGTGGAGTCGTCATGGCATTGAAGAAGCTACTTGGGAAACTGAATCAGATATGAGACAAAATTTCCAGAGTTATTTCATTGATGTGAGTTTTCTTATTTAGCTTCTGTATATCTCCTTCTTATATGTGATTTGATTGCCTGTAATTTCGAGGATGAAATCAGATCTTAGAGGGGGAGAATTGTAATGCCCGAGATTTTATTCTGTTAATCTGAGATTATTGATTATGTATTGATATGATTATAGAAGGACCACTCCGAGACCAAATTTGGTAAAGCATGTGATATTGTATTGGGCGAGGACAGAAGGTCTCGCTCATATGCGCGATGTTGCGACTTTGATTGTTGCACTCCCAAGAGCAGGTTGTCCACAAGTAGTATAATTCGGTGAGTCCGAATATCGTATCCATAGGGAAGCTAAGGTAATTACAAGTCCACTACAATGTCTTTTTGTTTTGTTTTTGTTTTTGTTTCTTTTTAATTTTAATTGTTTGAATCTTTAATGGGTAAATTTTAATTGTTCAAATTTTAATTTAAGTAGTTGAGATTAAAGGATCCACTCTTGGTATTTTAATAAAGTTAACATTAACGAACATTATTGAAATCCACTTAATAAAATGGTTCCAATAAATTAAATAATCATATTTATATTATGTTATATATTATTATCTTATAAGTATATAATATATACCAAAACTTATAAATGTGGTCAAGTATTTATTGTGCTATATAAATTTGTAAACACTGAATCAAGGTTCCCACTTTAAATGGTTGGTAAAACCAAACTAACATTTAAATGGTACCAAGAAATTAATATTATGATATATTTATATATAGTAAATCAAGGTTCCCACTTTAAATGGTTGGTAAAACCAAACAAACATTTAAATGGTTCCAAGAATTTAATATTATAATATATTCATATATCAAAAATCAAGGCATCCACTTTAAATGGTTGGTAATACCAAACTAACATTTAAATGGTTCCAAGAATTTAGTGTAACATATAGCAACAATAAATCAAAACTCCCACTTATAAGTAGGGTATAAAAATGCTTAAAGAAATAAATATAACATAAACAATAAATAATGATTAAATAATATAAAACATAGATTCTTACCTTTTAGTAACCTTATTATCATGCCAAGAGTTTCACCTTTTCATCTCAACTTTAGGAAGTTAGCTATTCATTATTCAAAGTGTAAAACTTTGAATATGAAATTAACATGCTAATTATATTTAAATGAAGAAATAAAGAAAAAATATAGAGAAAAATATTATGAACTCAAAGGTTTGTTCATAGAATGAGGGATATCTCAATACATTACAATGCACCCCTATTTATATCCAAATTTGGGGAGACAACCACAAATAAAATATTATTTTTTTACACAAAAGTTTTCATTGGTGTTCCAAGATATTATATTATATTACACATCACTTTTGAAAATCTTCTTCTTGGAATTTGCTTCTTCACATAAAAAGAAACATGTGGATAATTGAGTTGTCTAGTTGTGGTATTTTTTTCAAATCATTTGACCAAGTAATTTGAGAGATATGGTCAAAATACTAGGATCCCAATTGTGAGAGGATTTTTATCTCATGCTTGACACCAATATTGTAGATATTAACATCAACTTTCTACAGGTCCAAGAATCATCTTAATCTCATTTGCAACGCCAAGTTTATTCTTGTTTTATCGAACCTGTAAAAAATAGTAAAAACTTGTAATTACACAACAACTTATATTTTATACAATTTATTATAAAATATATAATATTTAAACATTTAATAAAACAAAAACTATATATTTATATTATAAAATATTTAATTAATGTACAATTTTTATGTTTATCACACCTCACAACCAGCTTATTGCTAGTCCCTAGCAATTTAAGCGTTAATAGCAATACAAAACATATTGATTAATTTAAATAGAAATGTAATCAAAACTATCTAAGTGTTTAAATTAAATTTGAAAACTGTCAAAGTTATATCAAGATCATCATAATTATAATTAATGAAATAATTTGAGATGATCAATTCAAAGCTTATTTCAGGTAGTTAAATGTACACGGCCTTCAGAAATTCCTAGTAAGAGTCTCGACTCCATATCCTCACAGGTTAATAAATGTTTCAATTTATGGCAACGATTTCTCTCATAGAGTTGGAATACTGATAAATGCTCAGAAAAATGGTTTACAGAATGCAGACAGACAAACGAGCCAAACTAATCAAAAGATAGAAAATCCATTGATTCAAAATCTAGTTGTTCTTATTATATATTTTTTCCTGATATTTTTTTATTTTTATTTTTTTTTTTGCATAACATCATGGAATCAGACTAAGTTTATGCTTTTTGACCACATATTTATTTAATTTGTACAATAAATTTTCTCTCTTTTTTTTGTTTTTTTTTTTTATGAGAGATATATGGGTCGTAGCATATAACTTAAAAATTACATAGATATTCAATATCTTTCTTTTTGTATTTTTCTCCCTTTTTTTTTCACGAAATATCATTTTTTTTTCTTGAAAATAAGAACTCAAGATCTAAACAATAAATAGTCTCTCTCATGATCAATAAAGGCTCGAAAGCTGTTTTCTCAATCCTCTCCGCTCACTCACAAAATATGTGTGAGTTTAAAATTATAGGCACTCTTATAAGGTATATCTTGGGCCATATACTTTAATACCTGATATTGTCACAATGGTTAATCACTCAAAAAGATTTCATAAATCATATTTTTATATTGATCAGAATATTAAAATTGACTTTTTTTTCAAATAAAAATTTAAACATTCTTAAATAGATTAATGCATGTCCTAATTTAAATCTTTCAAACATGTAATGTATGACAATTTTTGCAAAAATTACTAAGATACAAACAATACATGATTTTATTTTAAAATAATATAAATTATTATTTTTTATTTATTTTTTTTTAAATTTTTTTTTTTATAAGTTTGTTCTCCCCCAAATCAGAATATGACATTGTCCCTAATGTCAAAATAACTATTAATAAAGAGTACGTAATGAAAGAGATAGCACCTGAAATTTTATTGAAGATAACAAACTGAAACAAACGCAAACCAATCCACGACTTTTGAATCAATGATCCAACTTCCTTTTCTTACTGCTTGATTGCGACCAATTGATCTTTGTTATCATCGGATCAGGCTTATGAACAAAAGCTTCCAAATCATCAATTAATTGGTCGGCAGTCGAAGCACAGATGAGCATCCGTCGTGAATTTTCTGAAATGAAATTCTGTTCAACAGCTTTATCAAGAAATGTCAACAAACTGTCAAAATAATTATTAATATTCAACAAGCCCACAGGTTTATTATGGATATTAAGTTGTGCCCAAGAAACAGTGTGAAAAATTTCTTCTAATGTACCAAAACCACCTGGTAGTGCAATAAAAGCATCAGAATTTTCAATCATTTGAGTGATTCTTTCATACATAGAAGAAACTTTTAATTCCTCCCCAATCGTAACACCTGTAATATTTTCTTCAGCTAAAGCTGTAGGAATAATACCCAAAACCTGACTACCTCCAAGATGAGCAGATGTTGAAACAGATCCCATTAACCCAATATTACCTCCCCCATATACCAAGTAAATTTTTCTCTCAGCCAATATCTTTCCAAGATTATTCGCTGCTTCTACAAACACTTCATTTTATCCAGGACTCGACCCACAAAATACACAAATATTTTTCAATGTTTGTGCAGAGGATCCAGCCATGTTTTTACTTTCTTTTTTTTTTTCTGCGAAAATAGAGAGAAAGATGAGAGATTTTATAGGAGTAATATGTTATCATGACAAAACTATGGGTCACAGCTGTAAACAGAATAAATAGTAAAAACAATAATGACACACATGCATATAAACAGTAGTGTGATTGTGGCTCACAATTTTCTTCTGGTTTTACGTCCAGAAACGGATTCAACGCCTTCTATGAGTCGAGGATATGCTTCCCATCCAATTTTCTTATAAATTGGCAAACAGGGTCTTTTTTAGTCGGATTCCCAAGACTATGACGCTCATCTTGGAATTGTTTCCATAAACGGAGAAGTTCAATATGCACATGTCCACTAGAATGCGTCTCAAGAGTCAATAAGATGTTATCTAAAGACTCCTTACTCAGCCCATTCTTAATGAAACCAATTTTATCTTCTCTGTTATTGGAAACACATCCCAAAGATCTGCATCGTTTGTCACAAGTCCATCTTGCACACTTATGACAAACCCATAAACTTTTGGCCCTTCGTTTTTTCGCATAAGTGCTTTTTCCTAATCCAGGCAAATACCGAATGAGCAATGATTGTGGAACTTCTCCTCCTAATCGGACCTTAGATTCTATTACAAGACGAATATCTTCTGGAATTCCTTTTTGCATTAGCAATCTTAATCTTTCACACCTTCCTGCATAAATTTTTCTTAGAACATTTTCAGAAACAAGGGAAAATATTTACAAATTTTTGAGAGAATTTCATCCATTTTGAAAAGAAAAGAAATTATTTTTTTTTTATTTTTGTATCAGCAATTGTGGGAAACTGATTTAACCGACTATGAGAGTCACGGAGTACCGTTATCCTCCATTTAACCGGGAAAATAAAAATATTAAGAAAACCTGAAATAAAAACAAACAAACTTAAATGCAACAAAAAAAAATCAAGGATCAGAAAGGGAAATAAACTCTTTTTGAAAGATTTAATTTTCTAAAAATGGTTTAAGCCTTTGTCCATTTACTTTAAAAATATCACCATTTTTAGGATTTTCAATATCCACAGCTCCATAAGTATACACATGCTTTACAACATATGGGACTGTCCATCTTGATCGTAATTTTTCTGGGAATATGTGAAGTCGAGAATTATAAAGCAAAACTTTTTTACCAATCTCAAAAGATTTTCTAAGAATTGTTTTATCATGAAATGATTTGATCTTTGCTTTATAAATCCTTGAATTCTCATACGCGTCATTTCTGAGTTCATCAAGTTCATTAAGTTGCAATTTACGCAATTTGTTGGCATCATCCATGCTTGAATTTAAAGTTTTGATCGCCCAATAAGCTTTATGTTCCAATTTCACAGGCAAATGACAATGTTTTCCATAAACCAACCTATAGGGAGACATATTCAATGATGTTTTAAAAGCTGTTCGATATGCCCAAAGTGCATCATTAAGTCGCAGAGACCAATCTTTTCTATTTGAGTTAACAGTTTTTTCCAAAATTTGTTTTATCTCCCTATTAGCTAATTCAACTTGTCCATTTGTTTGAGGATGATAAGGAGTAGTTACTTTATGAGTAATACCATATTTTTTCATTAATGAAGCAAATGGTTTATTAACAAAGTGAGTTCCCCCATCACTTATCATGGCTCGAGGAATTCCAAATCTATTAAAAATATTTTCTTTTAAAAATTTGATGACGATTTTATGATCATTTTTTCGACATGGAATTGCCTCTATCCATTTGGAAACATAATCAACTGCAACTAAAATATACAAGTATCTAAACGACGATGGAAAAGGTCCCATAAAATCAATTTCCCAATAGTCAAATATTTCAATTTCAATGATAGGATTCAAAGGCATCATGTTTCTTTTTGAAATCGCACCCAATTTTTGACAATTTTCACAGATCTTGCAGATTTCGTGGGTGTCTTTAAACAAAGTGGGCCAATAAAATCCACACTGCACGATTTTTGCAGCCGTTTTCTTTGAAGAAAAATGTCCTCTGCATGCTTCTGAATGACAAAATTTAATGACACTACTTACCTCATTGTCGGGTATGCAACGTCGAAAAATTTGATCTGGACAATACTTGAACAGATACGGATCATCCCAATAAAAGTTTTTTACCTCATTCAAAAATTTTCTTTTATCTTGGGAACTCCATTGCGGTGGCATTTTTCCTGTCACAAGAAAATTTACTATGTTAGCAAACCAAGGTGTAGTAGTAACTGAAAATAGATGTTCATCAGGAAAATTATCGTTAATTGGTGTCATTTCACAAGATGATCTTGTTACTAGTCTCGATAAATGATCGGCTACGACATTCTCGGTTCTTTTTTTATCTTTAATCACAATGTCAAATTCTTGGAGTAACAAAATCCATCATATCAGTCGTGGCTTTGCATCCTGTTTGGTCAACAAATATCTAATAGCAGAATGATCAGTAAACACAATAGTCGTTGATCCAATCAAATAAGAACGAAATTTATCTAATGCAAATATTACAGCAAGTAGTTCTTTTTCAGTTGTGGAGTAATTTATTTGAGCATTGTTTAAAGTTCTACTTGCATAATATATCACATAAGGCTTACCGTTTTTTTCTTTGACCCAGTACTGCACCGACTGCATAATCACTCGCATCGCACATGATTTCAAATGGTAAAGACCAGTCAGGAGGTTGCATGATAGGAGCTGATGTTAAATGTCGAATAATTTTATCAAAAGCATTTTGACATTCTTGAGTCCACTCAAATGCAATGTCTTTTGTTAAGAGGTTACAAATGGGTTTAGAGATTAAACTAAAGTCCTTTATAAACCTCCGATAAAATCCAGCATGTCCCAAAAATGAGCGAATTTCTTTAATGGTTTTTGGAGGGGGTAAATTGGCAATGACATCAACTTTTGCTTTATCAACTTCAATTCCATGAGATGACACGACATGTCCCAAAACAATTCCAGAAGTAATCATGTAATGACATTTTTCCCAATTTAAAATAAGACCTTTTTCCTCGCATCTTTTTAAAACTTTTTCCAAATTTTCAAGACAATTATCAAATGTATTCCCAAAGACAGTTAAATCATCCATGAAAATTTCCAAACAATTTTCAACCATGTCGCAAAAAATGCTTAGCATACATCTTTGAAATGTTGCTGGGGCATTGCATAAACCAAATGGCATCCTTCTGAATGCAAATGTTCCAAAAGGACATGTGAATGTAGTTTTTTCTTGATCTTCGAGTGCAATGGGAATTTGATAATAACCTGAATATCCATCAAGAAAACAGTAGTATGGATGACCTGCTACTCTTTCTAAAATTTAATCCAAAAATGGTAATGGAAAATGATCTTTTCTAGTGGCGTCATTTAATTTTCTATAATCAATACACATCCGCCAACTAGATGGGACTCGACTTGTTAACAATTCACCTTTTTCATTTTTTATCACTGTGATGCCAGATTTTTTTGGAACTACTTGTGTTGGGCTTACCCACTTACTATCAGAAATAGGGTAGATAATCCCAACATCAAGTAGTTTGAGAACTTCAGTTTTCACAACATCTTTCATGTTTGGATTTAATCTCCTTTGTGGTTGTTGAGATGTTTTAGCATTTTCTTCTAAATGAATTTTGTGTGTGCAAATTAGTGGATTAATGCCCTTGAGATCTTTTAGTGTCCAACCAATTGCATTTTTATGTCTTTTAAGCATATAAACTAATTTACCTTCTTGATCACTTTCTAGTTTGGAAGAAATTACCACCGGATATGTTTCATCTTCTCCAAGAAATGCATACTTCAATTCTTCTGGCAAGGGTTTTAACTCCAATATGGGTGGTTCGTCTTTGTTCTCATATTTTGCATCAAATTCTTTCTCTGATCCTGGTAACGAGTGATACCTGATAAAATCATCAAGATCAATTTCAATATTTTCTTTAACAATTTCAATTGAACAAATATCTAATTGATCACGAATACTCCCTTCTTGAATGTTTTCTTCCACAAGAGTTTCAATAAGATTTTCATCTTCACTTTCATCTCCTTTGTCATGTGGTTGCTTACAAAGATTAAAAACATTGAGCTCCAAGGTCATGTTACCAAATGACAACTTCATTATTCCATTCCTGCAATTTATAAGGGCATTAGAAGTTGCTAAAAATGGACGACCCAGAATTACAGGAATTGCATTACAAGCTTTGATAGGTTGTGTATCTAAAACTATGAAATCGACAGGATATACAAAGTTATCAACTTGGACCAATACGTCTTCTATCATACCTCTTGGCACTTTAACAGATCTATCGGCAAGTAAAAGTGTTACCGAAGTTGATTTTAACTCGCCTAGATTGAGTTCTTGATAAACTGAATATGGAAGTAAATTCACACTAGCTCCAAGATCAAGCAAGGCTTTTTTAATCTTTCGTTCTCCAATAATACATGAAATAGCAGGACAACCAGGGTCTTTGTATTTCAAAGTATTATTATTTTGAATGATTGCACTTACTTGTTCGGCTAAAAATGTTTTTTTTTTCACATTCAATTTTCTTTTCACAGTGCGCAAGTCTTTCAAAAATTTGGCATATGATGGTACCTATTTTATTGCATCTAATAAAGGAATATTAACTTTTACTTGTTTAAAAATATCATATATATCAGAATTCAAATTTGATTTTTTTGTATTTTTCAATGCATGAGGGAATGGTGGTGACACTGTCTGTTGAACCTCCTCTTCGCAAGTTATGGGTTTCACTTCCTTACCCTTTGGAGTTGATTTATCATCATCTTCACAAGGTTCAAGAATGGATTTTTCCACAACCTTACCACTTCGAAGGGTAATAACAGATTTTACCTGATCCATCGATTGAGTTCCAGAAGTTCCAGTTTGTGAATGATGATCCTTGGGATTAGGCAGAGGTTGTGAAGGAAATTTACCTTTTTCATGAACATTAAGTGCAGATGAAAATTTAGCAAGAGTATCTTTCAAATCTGTCATGGATTGAGCAGTTTGAGTATTGATAGACTCTTGCTTTGCAATGAAAGAATTCAATGTATCTTCCAAATTTCTTTTAGGTGGAGGAACATAAGGTGCATAATTTTGAAAATTTTGTTGATTTTGGAAATGTAGTTGTGAAAATTGTGCAGCATTATCATTCCTCCAACTAAAATTTGGATGATTTTGCCAACCTGGATTGTAATTTTGAGAAAATGGTTCAAAATTTGGCCTTTTGAAATTGTTCAAAACATTGACTTGTTCATGGAGACATTCTTTAAAAGAGGGCAAAGTGGGACAATCTTTTGTAAAATGATCACTTGTATCACAGATGTGACACACAATTTCTTGAACAGATTTTAATTGACCATTTTTTTTCAATTCAAGTGCCTCAACTTTTCTTACCAAAGAGGTAAATCTAGCTTGAAGATCATGTTCATCTTTGAGAGTGTACATACCTCCACCAGATGTAGGAGGTTGAATCTTGTTTGATGGTTCGATTGTACCTATAGTGTCCCAATTTTGAGCATTTTCAGCTAATGAATCGAGATACTCAATTGCCTCATTTGGATCTTTATCTTCAAATGTTCCATTACACATAAATTCAACCATTTGCCTATCTTTAGGTGTTAAGCCTTCATAAAATTGAGAAACAACTCTCCAAATTTCAAAATCATGATGTGGACAAAGATTAAGCAATTCTTTGTATCTATCCCAACACTGATAAAAAGTTTTTCCTTGTTTTTGAGTGAAAGTAATGATTTGACTTTTGAAAGAATTTGTTCTATGAGATGGAAAAAACTTTTTCAAAAATTGTTGTTGCAATTCATCCCAAGTTCGAATGGATCCCGATCTAAGATTTTGTAGCCAAGTTTTAGCTTTATCTTTTAAAGAAAAAGGAAAAAGCTTAAGTCGAATGGTGTTCATGCTACAATTTAGATCATTATATGTGTTGCACACTTCTTCAAACTCTCGTAAATGCATGTATGGATTTTCAGAATCTAAGCCATGAAAATTGGGTAAAAGTTGGATAATACCAGGCTTAAAATTGAAATGAGATGCATCAGGGGGAAAAACTAGACATGAAGGTGCACTAGTACGTGTAGGATTCATGTGATCTCTAAGTGTTCTTCGTCTATCATGATCATGTTGAGATTGAATTTCATCTTCATTTTCTTGGATGGGTTCTTCCGCCATGTTTTGTAAAAATAAAGGGTTATTTCGAATGAGTCGACCACTAAGTGTATGTGACCAAATGCTCATGCAAATGCAAATGCAAAAAAAATAAAAACACACAAAAGCAATAAAAATTTAAATAAAGAAAAATAAACTATAAAAAAAATTAAATAGACTTGAAATTAAATTATACTTCCACGGCAACGGCGCCAAAAACTTGTTGCGACTTTGATTGTTGCACTCCCAAGAGCAGGTTGTCCACAAGTAGTATAATTCGGTGAGTCCGAATATCGTATCCACATGGAAGCTAAGGTAATTACAAGTCCACTACAATGTCTTTTTGTTTTGTTTTTGTTTTTGTTTCTTTTTAATTTTAATTGTTTGAATCTTTAATGGGTAAATTTTAATTGTTCAAATTTTAATTTAAGTAGTTGAGATTAAAGGATCCACTCTTGGTATTTTAATAAAGTTAACATTAACGAATATTATTGAAATCCACTTAATAAAATGGTTCCAATATATTAAATAATCATATTTATATTATGTTATATATTATTATCTTATAAGTATATAATATATACCAAAACTTATAAATGTGGTCAAGTATTTATTGTGCTATATAAATTTGTAAACACTGAATCAAGGTTCCCACTTTAAATGGTTGGTAAAACCAAACTAACATTTAAATGGTACCAAGAAATTAATATTATGATATATTTATATATAGTAAATCAAGGTTCCCACTTTAAATGGTTGGTAAAACCAAACAAACATTTAAATGGTTCCAAGAATTTATTATTATAATATATTCATATATAATAAATCAAGGCATCCACTTTAAATGGTTGGTAACACAAAACTAACATTTAAATGGTTCCAAAAATTTAGTGTAACATATAGCAACAACAAATCAAAACTCCCACTTATAAGTAGGGTATAAAAATGCTTAAAGAAATAAATATAACATAAACAATAAATAATGATTAAATAATATAAAACATAGATTCTTACCTTTTAGTAACCTTATTATCATACCAAGAGTTTCACCTTTTCATCTCAACTTTAGGAAGTTAGCTATTCATTATTCAAAGTGTAAAACTTTGAATATGAAATTAACATGCTAATTATATTTAAATGAAGAAATAAAGGAAAAATATAGAGAGAAATATTATGAACTCAAAGGTTTGTTCATAGAATGAGGGATATCTCAATACATTACAATGCACCCCTATTTATAGCCAAATTTGGGGAGACAACCACAAATAAAATATTATTTTTTTACACAAAAGTCTTCATTGGTGTTCCAAGATATTATATTATATTACACATCACTTTTGAAAATCTTCTTCTTGGAATTTGCTTTTTCACATAAAAAGAAACATGTGGATAATTGAGTTGTCTAGTTGTGGTATTTTTTTCAAATCATTTGACCAAGTAATTTGAGAGATATGGTCAAAATACTAGAGCATGGTAAAACTGTCACTCCTTTGGTAACTTTATTTGTTGCTTAATTTGATCCCAATTGTGAGAGGATTTTTATCTCATGCTTGACAACAATATTGTAGATATTAACATCAACTTTCTACAGGTCCAAGAATCATCTTAATCCCATTTGCAACGCCAAGTTTATTCTTGTTTTATCGAACCTGTAAAAAATAGTAAAAACTTGTAATTACACAACAACTTATATTTTATACAATTTATTATAAAACATATAGTATTTAAACATTTAATAAAACAAAAACTATATATTTATATTATAAAACATTTAATTAGTGTACAATTTTTATGTTTATCACGCGACACGAGCCGCGTATATGCGCGAGCAAGGCAGAAGACCTCGCGCATATGCGCGGGAAGAGGGTGCGCATATGCGTGAGCATGTGGAATGAATAAGTGCCGAGACACTAGGTCTCGCGCATATGCGCGGGGACAGGGCGCGCATATGCGCGAGATGATGAATTCAGGAATTGCCGAGACAGAGAGTCTCGCGCATATGCATCGATGATGGTTGCGCATATGCGCGAGACGTGCAGAATGTAGATTCAGCCACATATCTTTGCCATGCATATATCATGTAAATGTATTCATTTCCTTCAGAATTTTTCAGAGAAAAATCGAGAGAGCTCCAGGAAAGCTATAAGTTTTCTTCCTATACTAGAATTATGATTTTGCAAGATCCGACCGTCTGATTTTCAATCCTAGTTTAGTACTGTGTTTCTATCGACAAGATCTTCAAAAAGACGTAAGTTTTCTTATGTTTCGTTATGATTTGAAAATATGATATTGAAGGAAAAATGATATGACTGATATTATCTATTCCTGAGATTGTTGTAATTGCAAAATCGAAACCGGATTTAAGAACGAATATTGTATGAAATTGTTATCATTTTCATATTGAATTTGATTGAGATTATACCGATTTGAGAATATCATATTGTTTTTATCGATTGATTGTGAGTTGTGACTTGTATCTGTTGATATTGTGTTGTTGGGTATATCAAGATTGTGCTGTTATGCCGTCGAAACAGAATTAGACTGAGTTCTGATCATATCCAGTATTGTTTTGAATAGAATGGTGATATTGTATATTTCGAATGTCATTTCCAGATTGAGTATTGATAGCTTCGAATTCAAGACTTCGACTTCCTCAGATCGACAAAAGAAAGGTATAAATCAATGTTAAACCGGGAAGATACGACTCGAGTCAGAGATAGCTTGAGTTTCCCAAATCACATACTTTATTGCATTGCTTTGATTCATTTGCAATTCTTGAAATTGATATGCTTAGTCTATTAATTTATAGCAAAGCATGTATAGAGTCTTGGGCAGATGTGCCTCTGGCAGAGCTGCCAAGTCATTGGATATTTGGTATATATCGATGTTGCTTAGGAGTAGATCGACTCCTATTGTAGAGATTCGATATGATGTACCAAAGTCTGAGAACCGGGATCCCTAGATAAGAGTCGAGTCAGAGATTAAGAGTCAAAGAGTTTGATTTACAGTTTTATATCGATTCATGTCTTTCAGATTATGATACATGTTATTGATAATTGTTCCATGCTTTTATATCTGTTTATATGATTATATGTATACATTGTTTATACTGGGAATATTTCTCACCGGAGTTATCCGGCTGTTGTTGTGTTTGTATGTGTGAATTACAATAGATGGGACAGGATCAGGGTCGAGAAGAGGATGAGAGATTGAGTTTAGAGTGGAGATTCGGACCCAGAAGTAGAGTTGTTTTCATCACTTGATATGTAGTGAATGAACAGTAATTTGTTTTGATTTATTTTTGTACAAGACTTGTACTTTTGGATCATGTTGTAGATATTAACTTGATCTTGTAATCTAAATGAGGTGAGACCTAATTTATTATAGATTTTGTACACTTGCTTATATAGTGTTTAACATAAAAAAAATTATGACCCAATTTAATTAGTTGATCCATTTAATCCTAATGATGATTAAGAAGATGAGTTAGCGTCCGGGTCCCCATAGGTGGCTCGGCTGGAAGAGGCCTTGTTAGCTAGGAGACTTGGGCGAAATAAGCAGCTTGTGCGCAGGTGTTAGGGGCAAGTTCCAGGTGAGTTTGAACGAGCCAGAGCTAGGTTAAGGGGCTTGGGATTGGTCAGGAGGGTGCCTAGGTGGTTTGGCTAGGGTTTTGCTTGAGGTGGCTCGGGCGTGGCTCGAGTATTTTGGCAGATGGCTCGGTGTGTTCGTTTGTGTGTCAATTTCGAAAAATAATAAGATTAAAATTGAATCCATGGGTCAACGGGTGTGGCTCATAACTTTGAAGGGTGGAATAAATAATAAAAATGTAATGTATAAAATTTGGTGTCAAAATAATGAGTTTTGGATTTATCCGGGATTTTATCGCCGCACGAAACGTTAATTAAAGAATTAATTGAAAAGCATAGTTTTAAGCTTCATAAATATATGGAAAATTATATTTAAGCTTGAATAATTATATAGAATAATCACATGTCATTAAACGTGAGAAAAATTATAAATTCAAGAATTTTAACGTCCAGGGGCAAAACGGTCTTTTTATACTTAGGAAAATACGAAAACGCTTGGCAGCGTCCCGAAACATCATAACGCATGTTAAACGATATTTTATGATTTAAAAGGATGATTTTGAGGATAATATGTATTTTTATGATTTATTGAAAAGCTGTGCAATTTTTACTGTCTAAAATGTTATTTTTGGAAATTTATGATATTTCATGAGTTTTTTAAAAAAAGGAAAAATATTTTGAGAGATGTGAATTAACTTTGACAAAATATATGATTTATGATATATGATTTTTTGGGGATAACGTGAGGGAAAAAGGCCCCAGAGGGAGCCCATTTACGGGAAAAGGCTCCCGAGAGAAACCTGACGATCGTATTTCAAAGATGGAGCCTAGTGCACACCCCATTGGGCCATGTGGAGCTGAACACTGATCAGTCGACCAAAAGCTAAATGCTAGTCAGTTTCAAGGATCAAACTTCACCCAAAATGATATATGATTGAAAGCTTTACGATTTTAATGATTTTATGATATATGATTTATGATGATGATTAAAGCTATTTTTAAAATGATTTATTTATGCTCAAAGCTTCTTTTAAATGATTTTTTGAATGATTTATTTATACTTAAAGTTATTTTAAAATGATTTTTCGATTTATAATTTAATTATGCTTAAATGATTTTTAAATTGTTTATTTATGTCCAAAAGCTATTTTAAATAAAAATATGATTTTAATGCATGTGAATGTATATGTATTATTTGCTATCTATGTTTAGAACTTTTTGAGTCTTTAGACTCACTAGGTTTGTATGATGTAGGTTTGGATGATTTATGGGAGGTGCTGACGCTTGAGTGGATCGAGTGCAGCAGTACACACCCGAGGGCCTTTATGTTTCCGCACAAGCTTGATAGATTAATGATTTAAAGATCATGTTAATGATTTTTATTAGAGATATTTTTATGCTTAGTTTTATTGTTAGCCGATCTTTTTAAAGGTCGATTTAGGAATTTTAATTAGTCGATGATTTATGATTTTATTTTATGCACTTGAGATTTAATTGTTAATTTATTATGATTCATGATTGTGTTAAATTATTTTATTAGAATTTATGATTAAATATTAGAAAAAAAGAGGTCGTTTCATTACCAATGAACAAATATTAATATTTTTATCGAGTAAGTAAATCTAAAATCTTGATATGTGGGTTCTAGAATTCTATGGATTATAAGTGAGTCGGATTATTAGAGCTAGTCTAGCATTAACATCGGATAACTTATTAAGTTTTATATGCTAATGTTAATCAAACATTAAGGATACGATAGAATACGAAATTCATTCCAATGAAAAAAGTCAAAGTTTCTTAGGCCTCAACTAAATTAAAATTGGGAAGAAATAGTTTAAGAATGTTATGGATACTAGAAGGGGTTTTATTATATCGGTAGAATATCGATATTGAATATTTTGGGTTTTATGGATTAATATTACTCGCAAATTAATATTTTCAACGATTTTATATTTGGGATGTACTTGTAAATAGTTAAGTTACGTTAGTTGGTGATGTAAGATAAAGATTCGATTCAAGAATCTTAGACTAATATTATTATGGGGTTGAAATAAGTGTTAACTATTAAGTGTATTACCCAGTATAGAAGTCGATTAGTAAATTTTGGTGCTAAAATCTCTTAAGTTGAAATGCGTAAACGCTAATATTTGGATTTAAAGCCATATAATACCTTGAGTTCAATAAATTTGAGAAAGGGTGCTTTTTGGATTTTAATTTTGAAATATAAGAGGTTGATGAACATCTTGGGTACAATATAAGGAAAATAATATACGCTAAGTTTAGACCTCCATTTCTAATATTGGAAATTAGGGGAAAAGTCAAAATTCAAGGTTATAGTAAATAGAACTAAGTCATATCAGGTCGTTTTTTAAATCGTGATTCGCAAACGAGATTTTGAAGGAAAATTTAATTAAGATTGAGGAGACATAAGGACAGCCTAAAACTTAGTTTATCAGAGTGGCACAGCGGAATCGTGAATTATGGGATAATAGAATTAAGAGTCTAAACTTTTTGATTATCGAGGATAAGAGAATTTTGGGGACGAAATTCAATTTAAAGGAGGTAGATTGTAACGTCCAAAAAATTTGAAGGTCCACGTGAACCATGTGCATGCAAGATTATCAAATTTCTTATGTATTTTAATTAAATTGTTTTAATTGCATCTAGTAAATATGGTAGGCATGTTTACATGTTTAAATTATGATTTTAAACTAGAATTCATAAAGCTGTGTTTTAAAGGTTATTCGAGATGAATGGAGACCGAGAGCCATAGGAGTGAAAAATATTTTTAATAAATAATTATTTTAAATTGTCCAATATATAGTATATTTTAAATGGTATTTTCGAAAATGACAAGTTTTGGGTTGTTTTTACACGCCGAGTCATATTTTAAACCGGTATTCGAGTTTCGATCAAAATATGGACTTTTTGAGAGTTCGACTAATATTTTCACAAACTTTTCGAAACAAAATATTTTAAATATCAACTATTGGGCCTATTATGCTATGTTAATGGGCCTAAACTTGCACCATGTGCTTTAATTAAAAAAAAAGCCAAGAAACCCTCCCCAAAACCATACAAGACTCATGCCCCTCACCCTAAATTTCACTAGAACTCTCCTAGCAACCAAGGCACACACGTGAAGTTTGAGAAGTAAGCCACGGTTTTGAAGGAAATTCAGCCTATGGTCTCTTCCACGTCGAAGTCCTCGCATCGCAAGCTATATTTCTTATGTAATATACGCAAAGGCACGTCTTAATCTTCTTTTCACTCATCTATCACACCATATTAGATGTTTTTATTATGTTTGCATGAAATGATATGTTTGTCTTGTATTTAATTTGTTTTTATGCCATAACATGTCAATAACAGGTTTTTGTGATCCAAAACTTATTATATCATTTCACAAAGGGGCTGCCATGGTATGGGCATCATAGGTGACGTATTTCAAATGGATTTAGAGTTCTTAAGAGCACGAGCAATGGCTGTACAGAACTGGTAGCGTGAGGCACGAAAATTAGAGTTCTTAAGAGCTAGGTTTCTTCGGGTAGGAGTCTTAGATGATCAAGGTTTCAGTTACTGTTAGAGCATGACTAGGAGACTCACGAGTGCTACATGAGGGTCCTATGATGGCTGCACAAGAGCTGGATCGAAGCGCTAGGGTGATCGCATGATGATGAGGCCGCACAAGCTTGGAAGGGTGCGGCTGTTGGGGCTGTGGCTTCCAGGCTAGGTTAGTTCAATCTAGTAGGTTTCCTAGGGTTTGGTTAGGGTCCTAAGAGAGTGACCTAGGGTCTGGTTATGGTGGATAAGGGATAGGGTCAGAAGTTGGAGGATAACATGGGATAGGGTTCGATCCATGAATGCAGAACGTTCAGTAGCCGATAGGTGTGTGTTCGAGGGTTCTAATTGGCTTAGTTTGGGTTGAATAAGGTTTAGTTATGTGTTAGGAAGCTTTGGTTTAAGTTTGGTAATGTTTGGTTAAGTTTCGATTTAATACGAGTCAAAACTGGGATGTACGTCTAAACTTTTAAAAAAACAATTTGAGAAATTAGTCGAGGGGCATAAGTTTACGTTTACAAAATAATTATGGGTCATTTTAAGCTGATATCATAAGTTCGGAATGATTTGGGTTGTTGTTTAGAGGTCTAAAGACAAATATGGAAAGTTAGTGTTTCACGGGCAAAACAGTTATTTTATACTGAAAAATGTTAGACGTCCTGGTAGTGCCCTGAATGCTGTGAAAAATGTTAATATGTTTATTTTAAATGTTTATGAAATTATATGATGAAGCGTTAATGCTAAAAGATATGTTGCATTCTTGGTTTAAAAGAGAAATTATTTATATATATGCATGAATTTGTATAAGGGATGAAAATATTAAAAGTTGAAGGAGGTGAAGTGAATGTGAATAATATGATGATATGATGATGTGATTGGGGATATCGTGAGGGAAAAGGCCCCAGAGAAAGCTCGTTTACGGGAGAAGGTCCTAGAAGGAGCCCGACGATCATATTTCTATAAAAAAAAAAAACGTATACGTATATGACGAAAGGAAATATGATATGGTATGATGGAAAGAAATATGATATGATATGACGAAAGGGAAAATGTTGAAGTGTATGCATGTTCATGAAAAACTATTTTAAGTAAAAGTATTTTAACTGTCGCATGTGGATGTATATGTATTACTTGTTATCATGGTTAAGGTTTGCTGCATCTATAAATTCACTAAGTATGATCGTTGCAGGTGAGCGTGATGTTGATGTTAATGGAGGACTTGATGGTTGAACTAGTTGGTTTGAAGGTGCACATAACTCGAGGTCCGTTGCTATTTTTTCACTCTTATGTTTATGACTTATGCTAATGATTTAAGTTAGTTTTAAGATTATATGATTTAAGATGCTTTTGAGAAAATGTTAGAGTGAAGTTTATTTTTTAAAAAATTTAAAATTTAGGTTTGATTGACGATTTACGATTTTATGCTTTAAATTACTTTATTTTTTATTTTCAAAAAATAGTCGGTTGGTTTATTTTTAAATAGTGTAAAATATTCATCTTTTAAATGCTTAGTGTTTCGGCCAAATGAATTAGAAAAAAGATTTTCTAGTATATTTAAAAGGAAAAAACCCGTACTGAACGTTTTATTATATTCTCGAGCATAATTAGCAACAGCTTGGGCTTTCCCGCTGAACTCAACAACTGCGAAATGTCTAGGGCCAGCATCTTGGCCTTCATCCTCAGCAACTTCGTTGACAGCTTCTTCTTGTATAGAAAGACTCTCAGGTTGATCTTCATAGACAGTAGGTGCACTTGGTTCTCAGCAGCCTTCTTTCTAGTAGAAATCAGTTGTTGGGAGGCTTCAGAAATAAAGAAAGTCTCAGGAACCACCAAGGTAGTGGAGATCGGTTTGGTTGAAACTGATAGTTCCTGGACTGTGGGCTTGGCTTCTTCAACAATTATTTGTTCAGTTCCCAACTGAACTTCTTCTCTACTCACTTCAGCTTCAGCAGCTGTTTCAGTTACTGCCTCCGAAACCTGTTCAACAACAAATTCTTCAGGGTTCTGCTCTTCCTTGTACTCCTGTTTCATACCATCAGTAACTGATAGCAGTAGCTCATCCACGTTGGCTAAAGATAGTTCTTCATCATTATATGTGGGTTATTTAGAAACTTGTAGAAAAATGATGCTAAAGAAGGTAGAAGGTCGAGATTGTGTAGAGAATAGTTGAGGAATTGTTGCTCGAACCTTGTCAGTAGTTTTTTCCAAGACTGAATCAGTTGGAACTGGTCTAGTTGAGGTCTTCGCAGCATAAGCTTGGTTGAAATCTTCAGCTGGTGTTGGGCTACTCGTCTCTACTGGAGTATGCATCTTTAGTCCCATCTCCGAATTCTTCACTTTGAGTTGATGAAATTATAATTCAGTTGTTGAAAAACTGCCTTGTGGGAACATGCAGTCTGTCCAGATGGATCATAGTTTTTCTTGATCTCAGCAGTGACTTCAGTAAGCCTCTTGAATCTTATCAAATCGAAGAAATGTGTTATTCTCTCCATTTCTTGTGCGCTGAAACGGTTTTAAATGCCTTGAAGACTGCTGACTCCAATCAAATAAATCTTTTAAGGACAAATTTCTTCTTCAGCTGCTTGGATAGGGTGACAGTTCTGAATTGTACCAATTCATCATAACGCTCCATCTTCAGCTCAACATATTCATTGATTTCATCCATGATGAGGAAGATCTCAGTTTGCATGGAATTATTCGGCCTTGGATCTTTGATCAGCTTGACCTTGGCCATAGGATCAGTTAGGGCGTGTGGGAGATCAAATCCCAAGCCAGTTGTATCCACCACTTCTCTGATTAGCATACCTTTCGGTCGTGCCTGAGGAAGAATAATTGGGTGGACCACTGTGGTGAGAGGCACTTGGATTCCCGTCAGTCTCTGAGTCCTCTAGATTCAGTTACTATCTTTTGAGGATAGTCTTCCTTCTTCTTGGATCTAAGCTCTACGACTAATTGGACTGATTGGAGTGGTCCAGCTGAAATCGGTGCCTCGGATCCAGTCTGAAGAAGTCGAAGCTCGGTGAGAGTTCCTTGAACTGCAGCTGGATTGGTCTTTTGTGACCTTGTCTTTTTGATTAGTTGAGGGGAAGGAGTCTTCTCAAAATCATTGGCTGATAAAACCAGTTTTTTTTTGGGCTTCGGAGGAGCAGCAGCTTTGGATTTGACAATCTTGTTCTGCTTGACAATTGCCTCCTCTTCTCCAACCTTCTTCGATTGAACATTTTTTGCATTGTAGACCTTGAATCTAGTACCTGTCAAAGCTGATTCCAAAGGCAGTCTAGAATCTTCGATCAGTTTGCTCAGTTAGAGTGCATACCCTTCGACTGCTTGGTCGCTTGCACATGTTCTTCAGCATATTGAACAAATTAGATTAACAGTTCATTTAAATCCTTTGACAATGGACGTCATCACCTGAAATTTTTCGAGGGTTAGGGCGGTGAAGGAACCAAACGTGGCTAGAATTCCTTTGGCGACAATATCTGCTAGCAACTGATAGTTCGGCTTCAGTTCCATCTTAGCCTCAGACACTTTGATTGTTTTCCCGCTAGCTGATAGCAATGTCCGTATTTCCTCAATGTCTGCATCATCTACTTCGGAGAAGCTTCAGAGGTCATCAGTTGGAATATTGAATAGATTCCAAAAGAACTCTTCATCTACAATCGTAAAGTGATTGACTTTCATCTGGATTTTCCCATCGTCGGTGACTGTGCTGGACTCGTAGAAGGATAGGAGTTCTAGAGTGTATGATTCTTGAGTAGCTAGCCCCAAAATTGAAGAAGACCAAACGATTCGATCTTCTGAAAAAAACTTCGAACCGATTCATCTTTACTGAAGAGAAACGATTCAAAATTGATAACAACAGCGTTCCATAGGGATAGGGGAGTTTGGGTTGCCATTTGAAGTGATTTTGCTGTAAGAAAGAAAAAAATTGCAAATGAATTTCTCTAAAGATTTGAGAGTTAGAGAATTTGAGAATTTGTAAAGTGAAAGCTGAGTAAGGTGGTTACTCAAATATGTTTTTGTGAATCTTCAAATTTCGGACACGTATCAGTCCGTGAGAGGTTTAACAATAAATTTAGTTCTTGCAACTGTTTTACTTATTATGGAAACTGAATTTAAACAGTAAAACAATAAAATGACTTTGTTAAAAATAAAACATTTTGAAATAACAAATTTTAATCAGTCACGAATCTTATTATAGAGCTTAACTGAATTAAAATCAGTTAACTTATTTAATAAGATCAGTTAGGTCGAGTACTGAATGATTAGTTTGAAACTTAATCAGTTCAGCTCAGGAGCAACTAACATCTGTCTTATCAGTTAACCAACTAAAATTCATCGTTCCCCATAAAGTAATCATTTAGACAAATCAATAAGCCTTAAAATATTTCTGAAGTAAGAAAAATTAGTCTCGAGTAGAGGCTTAGTGAATATATCTGCTGCTTGTTGTTTTGTTAATATATATTCTAGTCTGATGTCCTTCTTTAGAGAATGATCTATGATGAAATGATTTCTGAGTTCAATATTCTTTCTTCTGGAATGGAAAATTAGATTACATACAATCGCAATTGAACTGGTGTTTTCACAAAATATTGGTGATTCTTCTGCAGTAAACTCCATAACCTTAAGTTGTTTCTAAATCCAGAGCAGTTGGACGCAGCAACTTCCAGCAGCTAAGTATTCAGCTTCAGTTGTGGAATTCGCGTTGGATGTTTGCTTCTTGCAAAATAATGAGATCAGTCTATCTCCTAGAAACTGACATGATCCACTTGTACTTTTACGATCTAGTTTACATCTTGCATAATATGCATCTGAATGATCCATTTGTGTGCCTTTAGGATATTTCTCGATTTTCTCTCACCAACTCCTGTAATTAAATTCTAATGTAACTTATGTTTTACTATCAAATATGTTTTCCTTTACCAACTGTATATTTTATCCCATTCCTAGCTCAATATACCTGAACAGGAATAAGTTGTTTTTGTTGTGACAAAACAACAAATACTTTTGCAAGAATCAGTTCAGCAAGTCATTAGACCAGATCGAATCAATTCAGATATTCACGAGTAAATATGCCAAGTCCAGTCTATCAAAAGATCATCGGTTCAGCAAATCTCAAATGATCAATTCAGATCAACATTATAGTCATCAATCATGCTCAGCTATTTAGAAAGATAATCAGACCAGTAGGACTATTGGATTAAAATTGCAAAATAAATTATCGGAATTTCCAAAAAAATATGAAAGATGATGATTTAGACTTAACTTTTAGGATATAACAGACTAATATCATATAAAAAGGTGAACATAAAGCAAGAAAAAAAGTACTATTTTCCCGAATAAAATTTATTGTAATAGTTAAGCCAAACAATTTTTTTTTTTTGATAGTTGTTTTTTGATTGAGAAATCAACGAACTCATCACTAATCCAAGTATGCAACCAACCACTTACGTTTTTTTTTATGTCTTTGTTTTTTAGTAGCCAAGATTTTTTGTAATTTCTTTATGCAAGAATCGAAAAGTGTCCTCCCCAAAGCCAAAACCAAAGTCAAAAAAAATATTCAAAAATCCAAGTAGTGAAAAATAAATATAGGTGTAAAATAAACTAACAAGGAAAAAAATGCTATTGAAAAAAATAAAAGATAAAAAAAATCATCGACACTTATATCCCAATTTTTCTCAATTAATTCGAAAAGTTTATCTTCTATGTTGGAAACTAAATTCCGGCGTTTGACAAAATATGAAAAATACGAACCAACTGATCGAGTAAACTGAACTCAGCAACTGGACTTAATAACTGAAATCAACTGACTGATCAGTTGGAAACTGATCGGTTGATATATTCAGCCTGATGCTAAGCACTCTTCAAATGAACATGTCTCGGGAAAGAACATAGCAGATTGCAACTGAATGTGGAACGACGCACTTGGAACAACGCATTTCGGCGAAAACAATTAAGAGGCCGCATCACGATAAACGAAGCAAACAATGCCCAAGGGATAATCAAGAAGAATTCAACGGATACAAAGATTCAAATTCATCTCAAGTTACCGTTGGAAGGGAAGCTTATAAATGTTACAGAAGAACATCTAAAAAGATAACGAGATTATTCTAATAAAAAGCTTGCTGTCATTCTGTCAAAATCTCAGCTCACTCTTATTTGATAAATTTGTAGCAGTTAAGGCTACAATTTGAGCTCACTAGCAAGTTGTAAAAATCGTTGAAATTTGATAGTACTAAGATCAGTTACGCACTGAGAACATCCTGTTAAACTAAGAGTTTCAGTTTTGGCAGTGTTAAGTCCAAACTGAAGTGGGTCATTACAACTCTTGTATTTGATCAAAGTATTTTAGTGGATATCCTATCCGTAAGATAGAAGGGGTGACGTAGGAGTAATTAAATTCTCCGAACATCCAGAAACAACTCTTGTCTACTTTATTTCAGTTTCGTATTCTATCTTTCAGTCAGTTATTTTCCGCAACTACTTTAGTTTAAATGATTGTCATTGACCAACAAGATTCCGAGAATCGGTTTGTCACCAAACTGAACTCAAAATTCGAAAAGATCAGTTTTAATTGTGAGTGTTTATTCAACCCCCCTTTCTAAACACTCTTGATACGTTAATCGATCCTATGAAGTGGTATCAGAGCCGGTTGAATCTTGTTCTTGAATACTTTTGATCTATAAACTTGTCAGCATGACTTCATTCAACAAAATTCCTATGTTCTCGAGAGAAGAATTTGATGATTGGAAAATCAGAATGCAGGCTCATTTGGCTGCACAAGATGATGACATGTGGTATGTCATAACTGATGGACCCATGAAAATTCTAAAAACAAATACAGCAGTTGCCATTACAGAAGGAGCACCACAAAGAATAGAAAAGCCCAGAGATGAATGGACAACTGAAGATAAAAGAAAAGCGAATCTTGATAATGTGGCTAAAGACATTCTGTACAAAACGCTGGACAAAGTAACCTTCAGCAAAATAAAGATGTGTAAAACAGCCAAAGAAATTTGGGAGAAGCTGATCCAGCTGTATGAAGGAAATGATCAAACCAAGAAAAATAAACTTTCTGTTGCTATGCAAAAGTTTGATAACATCAAAATGAAAGCAGGAGAATCGATGCACGAGTATTATGAAAGAGTAAGCAGTGTCATCAATGAGTTAAATGCACTTGGAAAAGTGTATACCAACAAAGAGATTGCCCTAAAGATAATGAGAGGTCTTCCCAAGGAATGGGATGTCAAAACCATGGCAATGAGGGAGTCCAAAGATCTAAACCAGATTGAACTTCATGATTTATTTGCTGATTTAAAGGCTTATGAATTCGAGCTGCAGACCAGAGAAAGAGAACCATTCACCCCTGCAGCCACAACTGCCCTAGCTGCTGTCAGAACTGAACCAATCAGTTCAGTCGAAAAATCTGCTGATCAGTTGAGTAATGATGCTATGTCATTGTTCATCAAAAAATTTGGAAGGTTCATGAGAAAGAATCAAGGTAACTTCCAGAAGCCATACCAAAAGAACAATTCCAAAGATGAACCAAATGCCTGCTATAACTGTGGCAAATCAGGTCACTTTATTGCTGATTGTCCTAAACCCAAGAAGGACAGTCAAGGCTCAACTGATAGAAGAAAGAAACCATATGAACACAAAAGAAGACCCAAGGAAGATAAGAATTCCTTCAGAAAGAAACATGAAGTACTCTTAGCTGAAGAAAACAAATCCAAATGGGCAGAAACTGACAGTGAGGAGTCAGAACCAGAAAGCTCATACAGCTCCAGTGATGATGAGGAAGTCAAGTGTTTGATGGCTAATGATGCAGAAGAAGAGTCATCTAGCCAACAGGTATTTGATTTCAGTTCAACTGATTTTACACGAGAAGAACTCATTCTAACACTATATGACATGGTAAATGAGTATCAAAAACTTGCATCATCATTTGAAAAAATCAAAGCAAAGCAAACTGATCCCACAGACAATAAAACCAAAACTGATGAATCAGTTGATGGGTTGAGTCTAAAAATGGAGATTGCTGAGTTAAAAGCAGAGAGAAATAAAAATCAGTCATTATGCTTGAAAACTCAAAACAGACTGAGCTCATTCAGTCTTGGAACAAGTCATCAACTGCACTAAGTGAGATGCAGAATACACAAAAATCAGTTTCTGATAAAACTGGTTTAGGGTTCAACAATCAAGGAGAAACATATTCAAAAGATACTCAACCAAAGCTAACAATAGACAAAGGGAAATACATTCACTTTGTCAAATCAGCAGTGGTACATGAACAAATTAAGCCCATTAAACTAATTGAGCAACCTACTGAGAATATGAACAAGGCTAGAAGACATGGGATTGGTTATAGTAAAAAATTCTCAACTGATTCACAAAGTCAGTCATCAAAGAGATTTACAAAAACTATTCGAATGGCTATTCCAATTACTATAACTGCAAGCCAGTTCAGAAGAGATATAGACTGAACAATCAGTTGAATAAAGCTAAAACACATATTGTATCATCCGTACACTACATAAGCACACAAAAGCCGAGAAAAACCATTTGGAATACTGCTACTGGAAAGTCTGTGAGACTAATCCAAGTATGGGTTCCTAAGGGACTAATCAGTTCAGGACTCAACTAGATGTGGGTACCAAATTATATTATGTGTGTGACTGCAGGTAACATGTACAAACAAGAACTCAATATGGTATTTGGACAGTGGATGTTCGCGACATATGATAGGAGATGCAAGTGTGCTATCTCAACTGATCAAATACAGTGGTCCAAATATCAGTTTTGGGGACAATTCCAAAGGTAGAACTGTGGGTAAGGGTAAGCTTATCCATGGTAACTTTACTTTTAAAGATGTTCTATTAGTAGAAAACCTGAAGTATAACTTGATCAGCATCAGTCAATTATGCGATAGTGGATTCTCAGTACATTTTGACAAAAACTCATGTTCAGTCAAAACTTCAACTGATGAAATCATACTAACTGGCAAACGTTGTGGAAACACATATAAAGTCAGTTAGAATGATCAAACTTATGCACCAGTTTGTTTTATTGCTTCCAAATCATCTAAAAACTGGTTGTGGCACAAGAGACTAAGTCATCTAAACTTTAAATCCATTGCCTATCTGAGTAAACATGATCTTGTAATTGGTTTGCCCAAAATAGAATTTTCAAAACAAAAACTTTGCTCAGCATGTCAGTATGGTAAACAAGTACAATCTTCTTTTAAAAACAAGGGTTGTAAATCTTCATCCCGATGCTTAGAACTGTTGCACATGGATCTCTTTGGTCCTATACCAGTCATGAGCTTAGGGGGAATGAAATACACATTGGTAGTCATAGATGATTTTTCAAGATTTACTTGGGTTATCTTTCTCAAATCAAAATACCAAACTGCTTCACAACTAATAAAGCTCTTCAAAAGACTTTTAAATGAAAAATCAGTTGGAATTGATCGAATCAGATCAGATCGAGGAACTGAATTCATCAATCAAACTCTTTCAAATTTTCTAGAGAATACTGGAATTAAGCATGAGCTCTCAGCAGCCAGAACTCCTCAGCAAAATGGTGTAGCTGAGAGAAGAAATCGAACCCTTAAAGAAGCTGCTAGAACAATGCTTGTTGATTCTGGTATTTCTCAAAGGTTTTGGGCAGAGGCAGTAAACACTGCGTGTTATACTCAGAACAGATCAATGATTAATAAGAATCATATGAAAACACCATATGAGATCTGGCATGGAAGAAAAAGTATAATTACTTATTTCAAAATATTCGGCTGCAGATGTTTTATCCTTGATAATGGTAAAAATTATTTAAAAGCGTTTGATGCTAAATCTGCAGAGGGAATATTTCTTGGAAACTCATTAGTTAGTATAGCTTATAGAGTCTTCAACAAGAAAACCCTAAATGTTGAAGAATCAGCTCATGTTGATTTCGATGAAACTGAACTAACTGATAAGCCAACTGATCAAGTTGAGCTAGTTGATCGATTTACAGATATCAGTTTGGAAGATGATGACAAAAATGAATGTCATAATAATCAAAACATATTTCAAACACCTGAACCAGAAGTACTGGATAAATCAGATGCACAGGAAGTCGTTGCTAATGATCAGTTGATAGAGCATAGTGATTAAATTCAAATACCAGTTGACGAAGCACAAACTGAGACTGAAAACTGTGTTCAGTTACCAACTGAAGAAATTGCTGATACAACAAATACTGAATACAGATGGAGAAAATCACATCCACCTGAACTGGTAATAGGAAATCCATCTGATCCAGTAAGAACTCGCAATCAAATGTTAAATTTATTTATCTATTCAGCTTTTGTATCACAACTAGAACCAAAGAAAACTGATGAAGCTCTTGCTGATCCTAACTGGGTAAATGCAATGCAAGAAGAGCTAAATCAGTTCACTCATAACAATGTCTGGAACATAGTTCAAGACCAGTTTCAAAAACTGTTATAGGTACAAAATGGGTGTACAGGAATAAACTGAACGAGGATGGTACAGTTGTGCGCAATAAAGCGAGACTAGTAGTACAAGGATATAAGCAAGAGGAAGGAATTGACTATGATGAGACATATGCTCCAGTTGCAAGACTGGAAGCAATTAGAATGTTTCTTGCTTATGCATCATACAAGAACTTCAAAGTCTATCAAATGGATGTCAAAACTACATTCCTAAATGGCCAGCTACAAGAGGAAGTATATGTTGAACAACCCCCAGGTTTTGTAAATCACAACTTTCCTGATCATGTATATCATTTAAACAAAGCCTTATATGGTCTTAAACAAGCTCCCAGAGCTTGGTACGAAACTCTTTCAAAATTCCTAACTGATCATAATTTTTCTGTTGGATCAGTTGATAAGACCTTGTTCAAATTCACTAAGAATGATCACATTCTATTAGTTCAAATTTATGTTGATGATATCATATTTGGGTCAACTAACCCCAAATTATGCGAGAAATTTGCTAAGCTAATGCAGGATAAGTTTGAAATGAGCATGATGGGTGAGCTGACATTCTTTCTTGGACTACAAGTGAAGCAACTGGAAACTGGCATATTCATCAGTCAGACTAAATATACAAAGGAGCTGCTGAAGAAATTTGGCATGAAATCATGTTCAGCTGCAAATATTCCCATGAGCTCATCAGTAAAATTGGACACTGATCAAGGGGGAATAACAGTTGAGGCGACATTATATCGAGGTTTAATAGGGTCATTGTTATACCTAACCGCCAGTCGCCCTGATATTGTATTTGCTGTGTGTATGTGTGCTAGATTTCAAGCAAATCCTAAGCAATCACATTTCTCAGCTGCTAAAAGAATTTTGAAATATCTTAAGGGCACACAAAATGTTGGGTTATGGTATTCTAAAGACTCTACTTTCAATTTAGTTGGATATTCAGATGCAGACTATGCAGGATGTAAGCTTGATCGCAAAAGTACAAGTGGGTCTTGTCAGTTTCTAGGAGACATGCTGATCTCTTGGTTCAGCAAGAAGCAAACATCTATAGCTACTTCAACATTTGAAGCAGAATACCTTGCTGCTAGTAGTTGCTGCGCACAACTGATCTGGATCCAGCAACAACTGAAAGATTATGGAGTAATTACAAATAATTCGCCCATATTTTGTGACAATACGAGTACAATTGCCATCACCTATAATCCAGTTCTTCACTCAAAGACAAAGCATATAGATGTCAGACACCACTTCATCAGAGATCATGCTTTGAAGAAGGACATTACACTGGAGTATATATCAACTGAGCAACAAGCAGCTGACATCTTCACCAAACCATTACCCGAGACTAAGTTTTCTTACTTTCCCAATATTCTTGGTTTAATTGATCTATCTTAAAATTATTACTCATGTTGCTTTACTAATAGAATTACTTGCAAAAAATAAGAACACAACAAATTAAAAATAATACTTTATTAAGAATACCATCGATCCCAATTTACAGAATATATCATAGAACCAACTGAATCCTGCCACTCTCTAATCCCATCATTCAACTCATAAATTTGGATTTTAGAAAATGACCTAGTTGTAGAAATCTTCTCAACCACATGTCATTCCTTCCATAACATTGCTTCTAACAGACATTTGTCATCAATCAGATATGTAACATGCCTAACTTCAAAACGATCAATGTATTTTCTTGCTGTTGCTGCTTGAGCACGAGTAGGAACATCACCACTACTACTTACCCTCTGCAAATCATGAATCTTGAACCATGTTGACATCACTTTCATCAAGACATATTCTTCCATTGTCTTCTTCAATTCTTCTAAATAAGGACTTAATTGCTCATTAACTTGAATATGCGAACTACTGCATGTATCAGAGTTACTTGAATCCGACATATTGAACTGTTATTGTCTCACATTCTATCATCTTATTTATAGACAGATGAAACTTAAATGTTGAGGAAACTGAAGAGACTCAAATCAACCGAAGCGTTTTTCTCATGTACTGAGGCTTCTTAACTATCAGTCGTTCATTATCAACTGATATCAGTTTGACATTTATTACTTAACGCTTAACCAATCATCAGTTCAATCGCAATTCATAGAACTAATGAAACTTATTACTTGCAGGAAAAAGAAAAACAAAGTTAAACCAAAATAAATGATTTATTCAACTATAAATATTTGCTTGGATTACATTTTCATATTTTTCCTCTATATCATCTATCCACATTCTCAACCAAAAGAGAAGAAGCTATGCGATTAAGGATCTCCAGTTCCTTTCGAAGCATCATCTGATAGATACGACCATCTGTAAAGATGTCCACCCACACAGCTATGTGCAAGTGCTCCCACACCTCTCTTAACTCAGCCATCGTTTTGGGAGTGGTAGCCTCTCCAGAATTATACAGGAACGCAAGCTCCTGTAACATTTCCCAGTAGGGAAGACTCTTGTAGAAGACTTTGCCTTCTATAACAGCCTTCCTAGCTTCCAGAGAAAATGGCAAAGCACTCGAGCTACTCGCATCTGCCATTCTTTCGTCTTGAATATTTTCACCAATATGACTGAAACTAACCGTGTTACTTCTATTTATAGCAGAATATCAAGGAAGCTGAATGGTCGTCAACGTTTCAGCAAACGATAATCTTTCTGACCTTTAAATTTATTCACTTTAACTATTTTATGCACTAATTAAGGGGGAATAATGGTTTTAAGAGGTTAACTGAGAAGACAAATGTTAGTAAACTCTCAACTGAAAGGACACAGTCTTACAACTGATCGTTCAGTTGGGTATTTCACTAATCTTTTCATATAAGTTAACTAATTAAAACATATTATATTCCAAATCAAGTGACGTGACTGTCTATTATCTAATGATGAATCTCATTTTGAAAACGTGGAAGCATTTGAACCGTTTAAATTGTACACAAGCTTATAGCACACGTACACACGTTTTTACTCAAAATTTTTAATAGACTGACACGTGTCCCGAATTTGAACAGTCACGAACAATTGTACTAAGCCCGCTTCAAATCAGTTTTCTTCTTACGCATACAATCAGTTTCTAAGAACACACTAATTCCAGAGTTTATCGTTTACGAATTTCAGATCATTTTATCAAAATGGCAAATCAAACTCCTGCTTATATGTTGAATGCAATGGCTATCAACTTAGGATCCATTCTATCTTTCGGCGACGCTGATGTCAAGAACACTTTTCAAAAACTCGAAACTGCTGGGTTAAGGACATTCTTGGGACAATCATCACAAGAGATCTACCCCAAAGAACTTCAGGAATTCTACTCTAACGGTATGATCAATTCTGATGGAAACATCGCTTCTACTATCAATGGTCAGTTGCTGATCATCTCTGAAGATTCCTTTGGAGAAATTTTTTCTTTACCATCAGATGGATTGGCACACTTCTCTGATGTTAAAACATCTGACGTTGAAAAAATTCAAACCTCACTTTCTGCTGATGGACAAAAAATCAATGTTTCCGATCCAAAGAAGGAGTTGAAGCACGAGGTTCAGTTAATTGCTGATATAGTCGCCAAAGGAATTTTGGCAAAAGCTGGATCTCTTGCTGCACTTACACTGGAAAAATTTCAAGCCATTTCTATCATTATGGCTGAACGTAAATTCAACTGGAAGCATCTTATATTCAATATTTTAAAGAATATGTTTCTATCATCCAAACAGTCCAAAGGCTTTGCAGAGCAACTGAGATATCTGCTGAAAGTGAAGGAGTTAGTGGCAGATAATTCAGAAAAATCATCCAAATTCAAAGTCTTCAATGCGAAGAATACTATGCCACCCAAGACAAAATTGGACATTTCTCCTGCTCAGTTTGTAAAGATAAAACAGGAGATTGGGACTCAACAGGCGGCTCCTAAATCAGTGAAAAAGGCCAAGACATTGGCTCAACTGAAGTCAGCAAAAAGGAAATTAGTTGTGGAGGAATCCGATTCAGAGAAAACTCCTTCCCCAAAGATTGCCAAGAAACCAAGAACCCAGAGGATTAAACCAACAACTACAGAGGAATCTATTCCTACTGACAAGCTAATATCTTCAGATGCTCAGCAGCCAATTGAAGCAGTCCCTCTGAAGATAATCCCACCAGAAAAATCAGCTGGTGCAAAGAGAGAAACAGTTAAGATCAAAGCCTCTCTGATTAATATTATTCGTCCTACTGTCCTGGCACCTGCCCGACCCAAAGGAATCAGTATTATAGAACGGGTGGATACTACTCGAACTGGTCTGGAAATTCCACACATCCTCAGTTCTGATAAAGGCAAGGGCAAATTAATTGAAGAACCAAGGCCATCCAATCCCATTCAAACCCACATTGATCTTGTTTGGGATGAGGTTAATGATTTTGCAGCATCAAAACTTCAACTCTATGATGCTTGGACAGCCTATCGTACACATATTTTTGCCAAGCAACTGAGAAAGAAATCTCAGCTGAACAAGTTCATCAAACTGGAAGCTTCTGTCCTCAAGATAGTCAAAGCTGCCACCATTGCTCAAGCTGTGGAGAGAAAAACATATTTGTTTGATCAGATGAGAGTCAAGAAGTTAGCACAAATTATTGACAAACTGAAGGCTAACTACGTTCCAACAAATCCTACTGCCTATGCTGATCATGCGGTGATTACTCAGCTAGACACCGATCTGATTGGCCTGCTATCTCAGATAAAGTTTTGGGAAATGGATCAAGAGTTAGTCCTTCATAAAGGAGATTCAGACGATGATGAAGAGGAAATAGTTGAAGAACCTACCTCTAAGCAGAAAGAGTCATCCTCAGAACATGCTAATATTCCAACTGAAGAGCTAGTTCAGGATATATCTCAATCACCTACTGGTGAACATCAAGTGTACACTGAAGCAGAATTATCTCTCGCAAACATTGATGAAATTATTCAAACTGTGGTGCAAGAATCCCAATTGAGTGAATCTATTTCTGATAAAGTTGATCATCCCGTTGATTAAATCAATCCACAGCCTCCTATCTCTTCAGAAGCACCAATTAAGCCAGATTCATCTGTTAGGATCGGTTAACATATCAAAAGTGTTTAGAAGGGGGGTTGAATAAACACTCACAATTAAAATTGATCTTTTCAAATTTTGAGTTCAATTTGGTGACAAACTGATTCTCGGAATCTTGTTGATCAATATCAATCAGTTAAACTGAATCAGTTGCAGAAGGTAACTGACTGAAAGATAGAATACAAACATAAAATGCGCAAGGGTTGTTTCTGGATGTTTGGAGATTTCAATTGCTCCTACGTCACCCCTTCTATTACAAGGATAGGATATTCACTAAAAGACTTTGATCAAATACAAGAATTGTACTGACCCACTTCAGCTTGGACTTAACACTGCCAAAACTGAAACTCTTAGTATAACAGAATGTTCTCAGTGCTTAACTGATCTTAGCACTATCAAATTTCAATGATTATTACAACATGCTTGGAAGCTCAAATTGTAGCCTTAACTGCTACGAATAAATCAAGTAAGAGGTGAGCTGAGTTTTTTGACAGAGTGACATCAAGCTTTTTGAATAGTATTCACTTCGTTGTTGTTTTCAGCTGCTCTTCTGTCATATTTATATGCTTCTTTTCCAACGGTAACTTGAGATAAATTTGAATCTATGTATCCGTTGATTTCCACTTCATTATTTTTTGGACTTTGTTTGCGGCGTCTTAATTGCTTTAGCCGAAATGCGTTGTTCTAGGTAGTCTTGGTTGTGGTGCGGCGTTTCATATTCAGTTGTAATCTGTTATGTCTCTTTGTTGGTTGAAAGTTCTTTCCCGAGACATCTTCAGCTGAGAAATACTTAACTTTAAGGCATTCGGCTAGATGTATTAACTGATCGGTTTCCAACTGATCAGACAGTTGATTTCAGTTATTAAGTCCAGTTGCTGAGTTCAGTTGGTTGATCAGTTTGTCAAACTCCAGAATTTAGTTTCCAACAATTTCCCCCTTTATGGTGTTTGACAAAATTAAGTAACTGAACCCTTTGTAGATAAGAGATTGATCAACTGAATTTCACGATTGATTGGACTCTTTGTAGATAAAATAAGAAATTGATCAACAGATCAACTGAATCAGTAATTTGATGAGTACATTGAAGACTGCTACTGAAACTAGAATTTCTTCTCTTGTTCTAGCATTCCTTTGATTTCTTCCCCCTTTTTGTCAAACAGCTCCATCTTCTCAGATAATTTTCGAACATCAGTTGAAAGAATTTTGACATCTGCTGAGATACTTGAGACAGCAGTTTGTAAACAGGTCTGCAGCAATTCCATTTTATTAGAAACAGAAGTTTCTAATCGTTGAACTCGTTGATTAACTATATCCTGAGTTGTAAATAGGCTTTGAGCTAGACCTCTCTTCATCTCATCTACAGTTTTGGTGAGAGAATCCATGTTTGCTTGAATTGCTTTTAGTTTTGCAGAGTTATATTCAATTGAAGAATCCAATTTGACAGTGTGAGATAATTGTGTAGATTGAATCTTCTTGATGTCAGTGATTATCTGCTGCATATTGTGCTGCATATTTTGGATCTCTTCAAGAACAAGATCCATTTCTGTGGATTGAGGAGGAGGTGACTGATGAGGGAATTCCGGTCCCTTTGTTTTTTGATCAAATATAACCAACTCTTGGTTAGTTGCTACTGTTTCAGCAACATTCTGAACTTATGTGATTTTTGCAGCAATGTCTTCTGGAACTTGAGGCGGAGAAAGTGGATGTTGATCAGTAGATGAGCTGCCTGGAGGAATAATAGAGTCTGATGAAGTCAAAATTGGTGTCTCTAGAGGATGATCTTGGGGATCAATTTGCACATCAGTTGGAATAGTCTGTTCAGCAGAAGGATCTGGCTGAACTGGTGCTTGTGAAGAGATAGGCACCTTTGGATTGGTTTGATCAACGGGATGATCAACATTATCAGAAATGGGTTCACTCAATTGGGATTCTTGCACCACTATCTGAATAATTTAATCAATGTTTGCGAAAGATAATTCTGCTTCAGTGTACATTTAATGTTCACCAGTTGGTTATTGAGACACATCCTGAACTGGCTCTTCAGTTGGAATAATAGCCTGTTCTGAGGATGAATCTTTCTGCTTTGAGGGAGGTTCTTCAACTATTTCCTTTTCATCATCGTCTGAATCTCCTTTATGAAGGACTAACTCTTGATCCATTTCCCAAAACTTTATCTGAGATAGCAATCCCATCAGATCGATGTCTAGCTGAGTGATCACCGCATGATCAGCATAGGCAGTAGGATTTGTTGGAACTTAGTTAGCCTTCAGTTTGTCAATAATTTATGTTACCTTCTTTGCTCTCATCTGATCAAACAAATATGTTTGTCTCTCCATAGCTTGGGCAATGGTGGCAGCTTTGACTATCTTGAGGACAGAAGCTTCCAGTTTGATGAATTTGTTCAGTTGAGATTTCTTTCTTAGTTGCTTGGCAAAAATCTGTGTACGATAGGTTGTCCAAGCATCATAGAGTTGAAGTTTTGATGCTGCAAAATCATTAATCTCGTCCCAAACAAGGTCAATGTGGGTTTGAATGGGATTGGATGGCCTTGGTTCTTCAGTCAATTTTCCCTTGCCTTTGTCAGAACTGAGGATGTGTCGAATTTCCGGACCAGTTCGTGTAATATCCACCCGTTCTATAATATTAATGCCCTTAGGTCGGGCAGGTGCAAGAGTTGTGGGACGAGTAATATTAATCAGAGGGCTTTGATCCTAACTGTTTCTTTCTTTGCACCAATTGATTTTTCTGGTGGGATGATCTTCAGAGGGACTGCTTCAATTGGCTGCTGAGCATCTGAAGATATTGGCTTGTCAGTAGCAATAGATTCCTCTGTAGTTATTGGTTTAATCCTCTAGGGTCTCGGTTTCTTGGTGATCTTTGGGGAAGGAGTTTTCTATGGATCGGATTCTTCCACAATTAATTTTCTTTTTGCTGACTTCAGTTGAGCCAATGTCTTGGCCTTTTTTACTGATTTAGGAGCCGCCTGTTGAATCCCAATCTCCTGTTTTATCTTTACAAACTAATCAGGAGAGATGTCCAATTTTGTCTTGGGTGGAATAGTATTCTTCTCATTAAAGACTTTGAATTTTGATGATTTTTCTGTATTATCTGCCACTAACCCCTTCACTTTCAGCAGATAGCTAGTTGCACTGCAAAACCTTTGGACTGTTTGGATGATAGAAACATATTCTTCAAAATATTGAATATAAGATGCTTCCAGTTGAATTTATGTTCAGCCACAATGATAGAAATAGCTTGAAATTTTTCCAAAGTAAGTGCAGCAAAAGATCCAGCTTTCGCCAAAATCCCTTTGGCGAATATATCAGCAAGTAACTGAACTTCGTGCTTCAGTTCCTTCTTTGGGTCGGAAACATAGATTTTCCGTCCTTCAGCAGAAAGTGAGGTTTGCATATTTTCAATGTCAGATGCCTTAACATCAGATAAGTGTGCTAGTCCATCAGATGGTAAAGAAAAGATTTCTCCAAAGGAATCTTCGGAAATAGACAGCAGCTGACAATTGATAGTAAAAGCGATGTTTCCATCAGAATTGATCGTACCGTTAGAGTAGATTTCCTGAAGTTCTTTGGGGTAGATCTCTTGTGATGATTGTCCCAAGAATGTCCTTAACCCAGCAGTTTCGAGTTTTTGAAAAACGTTCTTGACATTAGTGTCGCCAAAAGATAGAATTGATCCAAAGTTGATAGCCATTGCATTCAGCATGTAAGCGGGAATTTGATTCGCCATTTCGATAGATAAAATGATTTGCAATTTGTAAACGAGAGCTCTGGAATTAGTATTCGCGTAAGAAGAAAAACTGAATTGAAGCGGTCTTAGTACAGTTGTTCGTGACTGTTTAAATTCGGGACACGTGTCAGTCCTTTAAAAATTTGAGTAAAAATGTGTGTACGTGTGCTATAAGCGTGTGTACAATTTAAATGGTTCAAATGCTTCCACGTTTTCAAAATAGGATTCATCATTAGATAGTAGACAGTCACGTCACTTGATTTGGAATATAATTCGTTTTAATCAGTTAACTTATATGAGAAGATTAGTGAAATTCCCATCTGAAAGATCAGTTGAAAGACCGTGTCCTTTCAGTTTGAGAATTTATTAACATTTGTCTTCTCAGTTAACCTCTTAAAACCATTATTCCCCCTTAATTAGTGCATAAGATAATTAAAGCGAATAAATTCAAAAATTAGAAAGATTATCGGTCTGCTGAAATGTTGACGACTCTTCAGCTTCCTTGATATTCTGCTATAAATAGACATAACACGGTTAGTTTCAGTTATATAGGTGAAAAATATTAAAAACTAAAGAATGGCAGATGCGAGTAGCTCGAGTGCTTCGCCATTTTCTCTGGAAGCAAGGAAGACTGCCATAGAAGACGAAGTCTTCTATCAGAGTCTTCCCTACTGGGAAAGGTTACAGGAGCTAGAGTTCCTGTATAATTCTGGAAAGACTACTACTCCCAAGCTGATGGCAGAGTTGAGAGAAGTGCGGGAGCACTTGAACATAGCTGTGTGGGTGGACGTCTTCAAGGAAGGTCATATCTATCAGCTGATGCTTCAAAAGAAACTGGAGCTTCTTAATCGCATACCTTCTTCTCACAGCTTTTGCAAAACATCTTCCTCAGCTCTATCTGTTTGGTTGAGAATGTGGATAGATTATATAGAGAAAAAATATGAAAATGTAATTCAGGCAAATATTTATTGTTGAATGAAGTATTTATTTTGGCTTATCTTTGTTTTTCTTTTTCCTGCAAATAATAAATTATGATCATAAACAAATGAACTGGTGAAAGACTAACTGATATAAATTGATTAAGAATTGAAATCAGTTAATTGTTGAGTTGTAAATGGTAGACTGATATCAGTTGACAATGAACAACTGATAGTTAAGAGGCCTCGGTAAATGAGAAAAACGCTTCGGTTGACTAGAGTCTCTTCAGTTTCTTTATCATTCAAATTTTATCTATCTATAAATAAGATGATAGAATGTGAGACAAAAACAGTTCAAAATGTCGGATTCAAGTGACTCTGATGCATGCAGCAGTACACACGTTCATGTTACTGAACAATCGAATCCACGTTTAGAAGAGATGAAGAGAAGAATGGATGAATATGTTTTCAAAAAGGTGATGTCAACATGGTTTAAGATTCATGAGTTGCAGAGAGTGAGTAGAAGTGGTGTGATTCCTTTGCTCAGGAAGCAACAGCAAGAAAGTATCTTGAACGTTTTGAAGTTAGGCATGTTACAGATTTGATTGAGGACAAATGTTTGTTGGAGGCGATGTTATGGAAGGAGTGGCATGTCGTTGATAAGATTTCTAAAACTAGGGCATTTTCTAGAATTCGAGTTTATGAGATGAATGATTGGGTTAGGGATTGGCTAGATACAGTTGGTTCTATGATTTCTGCTGTAAACTGGGAACGGTGGTATTCTTAATGAATTATTATTTTCAATTTGTTGTGTTCTTATTTTCTGCAGATAATTCTATTAGTGAAAGCAACATTAGTAATAATTTTAAGACAAATCAATTAAACCAAGAATATTGCGAAAGTAAGAAAACTTAGTCTCGAGTAATGGTTTGGTAAAGATGTCGGCTGCTTGTTGTTCACTTGATAGATACTCTAGTCTAATGTCCTTCTTCAAAGCATGATCTCTGATGAAATGGTGTCTGACATCTATATGCTTTGTCCTTGAGTGGAGAACTGGATTATAAGTGATGGCAATTGTACTCGTGTTGTCACAAAATATGGGCGAATTATTTGTAATTACTTCATAATCTTTCAGTTGTTGTTGGATCCAGATCAGTTGTGCACAGCAACTACCAGCAGCAAGGTATTCTGCTTCAGTTGTTGAGGTAGCTATAGATGTCTGCTTCTTGCTGAACCAAAAGATCAGTCTGTCTCCTAGGAACTGACAAGATCCACTTGTACTTTTTCGATTAAGCTTACATCCTACATAATCTGCATCTGAATATCCAACTAAATTGAAAGTAGAGTCTTTAGAATACCATAACCCAACATTTTGTGTGCCCTTAAGATATCTCAAAATTCTTTTAGCAGCTGAGAAATGTGATTGCTTAGGATTTGCTTGAAATCTAGCACACATGCACACAACAAATACAATATCAGGGCGACTGGCAGTTAGGTATAATAATGACCCAATTAAACCTCGGTATAGTGTCGCCTCAACTGATATTCCCCTTGATCAGTGTCCAATTTAACTGATGAGCTCATGGGAGTATTTGCAGCTGAACATGATTCCATGCCAAATTTCTTCAGCAGCTCCTTTGTATATTTAATCTGACTGATGAATATGCTAGTCTCCAGTTGCTTCACTTGCAGTCCAAGGAAAAATGTCAGTTCACCCATCATGTTCATTTCGAACTTTTTCTGCATCAACTTAGCAAATTTCTCGCATAATTTGGGGTTAGTTGACCCAAATATGATGTCATCAACATAAATTTGAACTAATAAAATGTGATTATTCTTAGTAAATTTCAACAAGGTCTTATCAACTGATCCAACAGAAAAATCATGATCAGTTAGAAATTTTGAAAGAGTTTCGTACCAAGCTCTGGGAGCTTGTTTAAGACCATATAATGCTTTGTTCAAATGATATACATGATCAGGAAAGAAGTGATTTACAAAACCTGGGGTTTGTTCAACATATACTTCCTCTTGCAATTGGCCATTTAGGAATGCACTTTTTACGTCCATCTGAAAGACCTTGAAATTCTTGTATGATGCAAAGGCAAGAAACATTCTGATTGCTTCTAGTCTTGCAACTGGAGCATATGTCTCATCATAGTCAATTCCTTCTTCTTGTCTGTATCCTTGTGCTACTAATCTTGCTTTGTTGCGTCCAACCGAACCATCTTCGTTCAGTTTGTTTCTGAAAACCCATTTTGTACCTATGACAGTTTTTGAAATTGTTCTTGGAACTAAGTTCCAGACATTGTTATGAGTAAACTGATTTAGCTCTTCTTGCATTGCATTTACCCAGTTAGGATCAGCAAGAGCTTCATCAGTTTTCTTTGGTTCTATTTGTGAAACAAAAGCTGAATAGATAAATAGATTTAGCATTTGATTGCGAGTTCTTACTGGATCAGATGGATTTCCTATTACCAATTCAGGTGGGTGTGATTTTATCCATCTGTACTCAGTATTTGTTGTATCACCAATTTCTTCAGCTGGTAACTGAATATCATCAGTTTGCTCTATCAACTGATCATTAGGAATGGATTCTGGTTCAGATGATTGATCTGACACTTCTGGTTCAAGTGTTTGAAGAGTGTTTTGATTAATATGATTGTCTTCTTCATTATCATCCTCCAAACTGATATCTGTCAGTCGATCAACTAGCTCAACAGAAAGAGGATCGGTTACGGTGACCGAAAGCGCAACGGAAGTTTAAAAAATCAAATTTTTCATCAAAAATTTCGGCCACCCCTTATAATGTGTAGCAAATACAATAAAACACAAAAATGACATTCATAGTGTGTTTAGAATTTTACCTATCAATCACAAGGATTGATTTATGGCTCCAACTAAGGTGTAAACACCTTAGCTCTTCAATGGTAGAAACTATCTTCAAGCTTCCTTTGAGCACTCCTTGCTCAACTATTAAGCTCACCACCAACTAGGTAGATCCTCTCTTAATTTGCACTAGAAAACTAAGAGGATTTTTCTTTGAGAAGTGAGTGTTTTCTCCAACAATTGAAGAACACAAAAATGAGAGAAAACTTGAGAGAATTCCCTTCAATATTTCGGCCATAGTAGATTGAATGAGGGGGAAGGGAGACTTGTCTTGGTCTTGCCAAAAAGCAAAAAGCAAAAATACCTTTTTGCATGCCATGCCTTGATAACCCAAAAAGTAGTCTCCAACCCTTCACCTCCCATGCATGCATATATTATATGGTTTTTAACAAATTAAAAACCCATGGATTTAATTTAATTATCTCAAACATTTTTGAGATTAATTAAACATTATTTGAATTTACTCAAGTTCACTAGTTCAAAAATTTATTTAAATTGAGCTCTACAAGACTCAATATAATTTAATTAATTCAACACTTGAATTAATTTAATTATTTGGACTCTACTAGGTCCTCTAGTGTTTAATTAATTCAACACTTGAATTAATTTAATTTAGTCCATAATAATGTTTATGAAAATCACAATTTTCAAATACATTATTCACTTGGCCAACTTTTAATTTAGGAACACTTCCATAAATTAAAAGTTAAATTTCTCTCATAGAAGTCATACTTCTATTTTTCTTTACACTTATAAACTCATTTATAAGCCGTTCAACACATTGAACTAATTTCTCCTTTATAGAAGTCATACTTCTAATTTTCCTTACGCTTATAAACTCCTTTATAAGCCGTTCAACACATTGAACTATTTTTACTTCTCAACGGGATCTAGAAAGCTAGTACTTGTGTAGCCCTCAATGGTTTATTGATACAACTAGCCGTGGGTTCACATCTCCATGTGATTCGGACTAAACATGTCCTTATATGAGCATACCCCAATTGCTCCATTCTTACTTATCAACTCTTTGATAACAAGAACGTCAGAACTCAAGTCTGATAGTACCCAACCAATCATGTTAAACGCCTAGCAGCATCGCTTACATGATTCCCTAGGTATCAAATGATAGTGCCTGCAAGAACCATTCAATTATGGTTAGCGTACAGTACGGTCCCTTCAACTCATATATCCCGACCAATTCGACAACCATTGGTTTATCGAGAGTTGTCAATGAATCGATACTATGTGTCATGTCGTAGTTGCATCGATGGTGTAATCTATGAAACCCCTTTCATAATTACCACCATACTTTGATCAGAGATTTCAACCTACACATACATGAGAACACATAGGATATCCATACTCGAAGGTAAGCGGTGAATCCCCGACTACAATGCATCGACTCCTATGTGTTTCGACAAAACACCCAACCTTGCCACCTGATGACCCCTTGAGAGTCGGTAAACAAGTCAAAGTGTAATTCTAGCACATAGAGTCTCAATGTTGTCCCGGGTCATAAGGACTAATGGTGTACAACCATAAACTAGGACGTTTCCACCCGATAAGTAAGAACCACTTGGAAAGTCCTTTATGGAGGGTTGTTCAGTGCACTCTACAAGGAGCACCTATCTGCATGCTCGGACATCACAATGTCCCCTACCGATGAAACATGGTACTCACATCGCAGATACTAGTCTTGAACTCTAGCGGCCTATATCCTTCTTAGCGGCGGCTGAATCGACTAAAAACTGTTTAGAATATACAGTATTCCAAATATGAGTTTCATGATACTCATCGTATAAGCATCTCATATTCTTTCTACTATTTGTATATTCAAGGTCTTTATCTATGCAACTAGCATGGTTATACAGATAAAGATTTGCCAAACCAATAATTTCAAATATTATTAAAATAAAGATTGCTTATACATAGAGTTTCATTGTGAACACTCGGCCAACACTTGGCTCGACGGGCACCTACTCTAACATCAACTTGATCAGTTGGCTTATTAGTTAGTTCAGTTTCATCGAAGTCAACATGAGCAGATTCTTCAACATTTAGGGTTTTCTTGTTAAAGACTCTGTAAGCTATACTAACTGATGAGTATCCAAGAAATATTCCCTCTGCAGATTTAGCATCAAATGCTTTTAAATAATTTTTACCATTATCAAGGATAAAACATCTGCACCCGAATATTTTGAAATAAGTGATTATACTTTTTCTTCCATGCCAGATCTCATATGATGTTTTCATATGATTCTTATTAATCATAGATCTGTTCTGAGTATAACACGGAGTTTTTACTGCCTCTGCCCAAAACCTTTGAGAAATACCAGAATCAGCAAGCATTGTTCTAGCAGCTTATTTAAGGGTCCGATTTCTTCTCTCAGCTACACCATTTTGCTGAGGAGTTCTAGCTGCTGAGAGCTCATGCTTGATTCCAGCATTTTCTAGAAAATTTGAAAGAGTTTGATTGATAAATTCAGTTCCTCGATCTGATCTGATTCGATCAATTCCAACTGATTTTTCATTTAAAAGTCTTTTGAAAAGCTTGATCAGTTGTGCAGCAGTTTGGTCTTTTGATTTGAGAAAGATAACCCAAGTAAATCTTGAAAAATCATCAACAATCACCAAGGTGTATTTCATTCCCCCTAAACTCATGACTGGTATAGGACCAAAGAGATCCATGTGCAATAGTTCTAAGTATCGAGATGAAGATTTACAGCCCTTGTTTTTAAAAGACGATTTTACTTGTTTTCCAAACTGACATGCTGAACAAATTTTTTCTTTTGAAAATTCTATTTTGGGCAAACCAGTTACAAGTTCATGTTTACTCTGATAGGCAATTGATTTAAAATTTAGGTTACTTAGTCTCTTGTGCCACAACCAGTTTTTAGATGATTTGGAAGCAATAAAACAAACTGGTGCATTAGTTTGATCATTCCAACTGACTTTATATGTGTTTCCACAACGTTTGCCAATTAGTATGATTTCATCAGTTGAAGTTTTAACTGAGCATGAGTTTTTGTCAAAATGTACTGAAAATCCACTGTCGCATAATTGACTGATGTTGTCGCATAATTGACTGATGCTGATCAAGTTATACTTCAGGTTTTCTACTAGTAGAACATCTTTAAAAGTAAAATTACCATGGATAAGCTTACTAACCTTACCCACAGTTCTACCTTTGGAATTGTCCCCGAAACTGATATTTGGACCACTGTATTTGATCAGTTGAGATAGCACACTTGCATCTCCTGTCATATGTCGCGAGCATCCACTGTCCAAAAACCATATTGAGTTCTTGTTTGTACCTGTTACCTGTAGTCACACACATAATATAATTTGGTACCCATATCTATTTGGGTCCTGAACTGATTAGTCCCTTAGGAACCCATACCTGAATTAGTCTAACAGACTTTCCAGTAGTTGTATTCCAAATGGTTTTTCTCTGCTTTTGTGTGCTTGTGTAGTGTATGGATGATACAATATGAGTTTTAGCTTTATTCAACTGATTGTTCAGTCTATATCTCTTCTGAACTGGCTTGCAGTTATAGTAATTGGAATAGCCATTCGAATAGTTTTTGTAAAAGCTTTTTGGTGACTGACTACATGAATCAGTTACCACTTTTGGGCTATAACCAACACCATATCTTTTGCCCTTGTTCATACTTTTAGTTGGCTTTTCAACCAGTTTACTTGGCTCTGATTGTTCTTGTACCATAACTGATTTGACAAAGTGAAAGTATTTTCCTTTGCTCATATTCAATTTTGGTTGAGTATCATTGGTTGACATTTCATCTTGGTTACAGAACCCCAAACCAATTTTATCAGTTACTGATTTTTGGGAGTTCTGTATATCAGTCAATGCGATAGATGATTTGTTCCACGACTGAATAAGCTCAGTCTGTTTTGTGTTCTCAAGCATCAACTTCTGTATTAATGACTGATTTTTATTTCTTTCTGCTTTTAGCTCAGCAATTTCCCTTTTTAGACTCAACTCTTCAACTGATTCATCAGTTTTGGTTTTATTGTATGTGGGATCAGTTTGCTTTGCTTTGAGTTTTTCAAATGATGATGCAAGTTTCTCATACTCATCTACCATGTCATGTAATGTGAAAATGAGTTCTTCTCGTGTAAAATCAGTTGAACTAAAATCAAATACCAGTTGGCTAGATGACTCTTCTGCTGCATCATTAGCCATCAAGCACTTTACTTCCTCATCATCACTAGAACTGCATGAGCTTTCTGGTTCCGACTCTTCACTGTCAGTTTCTGCCCATTTTGATTTGTTTTCTTCAGCTAAGAGTACTTCATGTTTCTTTCTGAAGAACTTTTTATCTTCTTTGGGTCTTCTTTTGTGTTCATATGATTTCTTTCTTCAATCAGTTGAGCCTTGAACATCCTTCTTAGGTTTTGGCCAATCAGCAATAAAGTGGCCTGATTTGCCACAGTTGTAGCATGCATTTGATTCATCCTTGGCGTTGTTTCTTTGATATGGTTTCTGGAAGTTCCCTTGATTCTTTCTCATGAACCTTCCAAATTTTTTGATAAACAATGACATAGCATCGTTACTCAACTGATCAGCAGATTTTTCAACTGAATTTATTTGTTCAGTTCTGACAGCGGCTAGAGCAATTGTGGCTGCAGAAGTAGATGGTTCTCCTTCTCTGGTCTGCAGCTCAAATTCATAGGCTTTTAAATCAGCAAATAAATCATGGAGTTCGATTTGGTTCAGATCTTTGGACTCCCTCATTTTCCATGGTCTTGACATCCCATTCTTTAAGAAGACCTCTCATTACCTTTAGTGCAATTTCTTTGTTGGTATACACTTTTCCGAGTGCATTTAGCTCATTGATGATACTACTTACTCTTTCATCATACTCGTGCATCGATTCTCCTGCTTTCATTTTGATGTTATCAAACTTTTGCACAGCAATAGAAAGTTTATTTTCTTTGGTTTGATCATTTCCTTCACACAGCTGGATCAGCTTTCCCAGATTTCTTTGGCTGTTTTACACATCTTTATTTTGCTGAAAGTTACTTTGTCCAGCGTTTGTACAGAGTATCTTTAGCCACATTGTCAAGATTTGCTTTTCTTTTGTCTTCAGTTGTCCATTCATCTCTAGGCTTTTCTATTCTTTGTGGTGCCCCTTCTGTGATGGCAATTGCTGTATTTGCTTTTAGAATCTTCATGGGTCCATCAGTTATGACATACCACATGTCATCATCTTGTGCTGCTAAATGAGCTTGCATTCTAATTTTCCAATCATCGAATTCTTCTCTGGAGAACATAGGAATTTTGTTGAATGAAGTCATGCTTGCAAGTTTATAAAAGTATTCAAGAACAAGATTCACCCGCTCTGATACCACTTGTTAGGATCGGTTAACGTATCAAAAGTGTTTAGAAGGAGGGGTTGAATAAACACTCACAATTAAAATTGATCTTTTCAAATTTAGAGTTCAGTTTGGTGACAAACTGATTCTCGGAATCTTGTTGATCAATATCAATCAGTTAAACTGAATCAGTTGCGGAAGGTAACTAACTGAAAGATAGAATACAAAAATAAAATGCGCAAGGGTTGTTTCTGGATGTTCGGAGATTTCAATTACTCCTACGTCACCCCTTCTATCACAAGGATAGGATATTCACTAAAAGACTTTGATCAAATACAAGAATTGTACTGACCCACTTCATCTTGGACTTAACACAGCCAAAAACTGAAACTCTTAGTATAACAGAATGTTCTCAGTGCTTAATCGATCTTAGCACTATCGAATTTCAATGATTATTACAACTTGCTTGTAAGCTCAAATTGTAGCCTTAACTGCTACGAATAAATCAAGTAAGAGGTGAGCTGAGAATTTTGACAGAGTGACAGCAAGCTTTTTTAATAGTATTCACTTCGTTGTTGTTTCAGCTGCTCTTCTGTCATATTTATATGCTTCTTTTCCAACGGTAACTTGAGATAAATTTGAATCTATGTATCCGTTGATTTCCACTTCATTATTTTTTGGACTTTGTTTGCGGCGTCTTAATTGCTTTAGCCAGAATGCGTTGTTCTAGGTAGTCTTGGTTGTGGTGCGGCGTTTCATATTCAGTTGTAATCTGTTATGTCTCTTTGTCGGTTGAAAGTTCTTTCCCGAGACATCTTCAGCTGAGAGATACTTAACTTTAAGGCATTCGGCTAGATGTATTAACTGATCGGTTTCCAACTGATCAGACAGTCGATTTCAGTTATTAAGTCCAGTTGCTGAGTTCAGTTGGTTCGTATTTTCAGTTGGTTGATCAGTTTGTCAAACTCCAGAATTTAGTTTCTAACATCATCTGCTGAACAAACTATTCCAACTGTTGTGCCAATTGATCCCCAAGATCATCCTCTAGAGGCACCAATTTTGGCTTCATCAGACTCTATTATTCCTCCAGGCAGCTCATCTACTGATCAAAATCCATTTTCTCCGTCTCAAGTTCCAGAAGAAATTGCTGCAACAATGACTTCAGTTCAAAATGTTGCTGAAACAGTAACAACTAACCAAGAGTTAGTTATATTTGATCAAACCACAAGAGGACCGGAATCCTCTCATCAGTCACCTCCTCCTCAATCCACAGAAATGGATCTTGTTCTTGAAGAAATCCAAAATATGCAGCACAATATGCAGCAAATGATTACTGAAATCAAGAGAATTCAATCTACACAATTCTCTCATACTGTCAAATTGGATTCTTCAATTGAATATGACTCTGCAAAACTGAAAGCTATTCAGGAAAACATGGAGACTCTTACCAAAACTGTGGATGAGATGAAGACAAGTCTAGCTCAAAGTCTATTTACAACTCAGGATATAGTTAGTCAACGAATTCAGCGATTGGAAACTTCTGTATCTAATAAAATGGAATTGCTGCAGACTTGTTTACAAACTGCTGTCTCAAGTATCTCCGCAGATGTCAAAATTCTTTCCACTGACGTACGAAAATTATCTGAGATGATGGAATTGTTTGACAAAAAGGGGGAAGAAATCAAAGATCAAAGAGCATCTTGAGAAACAGCAGAAGAAATCATCTTGTTAAAAAGCAGTTAACCAGATTATTAAATTCAGTTGTTATTAAATCAAGACTTCTTTTAGTACAAAAAATTCAATCTCTTATTTTATCTACAATAAGCTCAGATGTTCAGTTATTATCTACTTAGTTTTGTCAAACACCATAAAGGGGGAAATTGTTGAAAACTAAATTCCGGCGTTTGACAAAATATGAAAAATACGAACCAACTGATCGAGTAAACTGAACTCAGCAACTGGACTTAATAACTGAAATCAACTGACTGATCAGTTGATATATTCAGCCTGATGCTAAGCACTCTTCAACTGAACATGTCTCGGGAAAGAATATAGCAGATTGCAACTGAATGTGGAACGACGCACTTGGAACAACGCATTTCGGCGAAAGCAATTAAAAGGCCGCATCACGATAAACGAAGCAAACAATGCCCAAGGGATAATCAAGAAGAATTCAATGGATACAAAGATTCAAATTCATCTCAAGTTACCGTTGGAAGGGAAGCTTATAAATGTGACAGAAGAACAGCTAAAAAGATAACGAGATTATTCTAATAAAAAGCTTGCTGTCACTCTGTCAAAATCTCAGCTCACTCTTATTTGATAAATTCGTAGCAGTTAAGGCTACAATTTGAGCTCACTAGCAAGTTGTAAAAATCGTTGAAATTTGATAGTACAAAGATCAGTTACGCACTGAGAACATCCTGTTAAACTAAGAGTTTCAGTTTTGGCAGTGTTAAGTCCAAACTGAAGTGGGTCAGTACAACTCTTGTATTTGATCAAAGTCTTTTAGTGGATATCCTATCCGTGAGATAGAAGGGGTGACGTAGGAGTAATTAAATTCTCCGAACATCCAGAAACAACTCTTGCCTACTTTATTTCAGTTTCGTATTCTCTCTTTCAATCAGTTATTTTTCGCAACTACTTTAGTTTAACTGATTGTCATTGACCAACAAGATTCCGAGAATCAGTTTGTCACTAAACTGAACTCAAAATTCAAAAAGATCAGTTTTAATTGTGAGTGTTTATTCAACCCCCCCTTCTAAACACTCTTGATATGTTAATCGATCCTATCATTCTATCACTTTCCCCTTAATATTATACATTTTTGCTAAAATTCCATTCAACAAAATCTGATCCCATCTTTTAAATCGATGTTAACATAGTTAGAGTAGGTGTCCAGCAAGTCAACTTGTGGCTTTGAGTTTATTGACTCTTATGCAAAACAATCTTAATTTTAATAATATTTTATGATTTTATTCAGTTATGAGATTTATTTTTTCTGTATACTCATTCAAGCTGCATAGATAAAGTTCTTGAATAACAAGAGGTATAATGAGGTATTTCTCGTAACATAAGATTATGAAACTCATTAGAAAGTGTAACGTATATTCTAAATAGGTTCTTAGTCGTAAAAGGTGCATAAAATAAGGATAAAGGTCCCTTGAGCTTCAGACTAGCATATATAATGTAAACGTCATGTTTCATTGGTAAGGGCAAAGAGATATCTATTCATATAGATGTGTGATCATTTGATGATGCACTGAATAATCCTCTCTTGGACTTTCTAAGTGTTTATCACCTATCGAGTGGAATAGTCTGCGGTTATGGTTGTACACTATTATTCCTTTAATCCAAGAAAACATGGAGGCTTTGCATACTAGAACTACTCTTTGATTCGATTGGGATATATGAGTTGAAGGGATCGTACTGTATGCTAACTATAATATAAGGTTTTTGCATGTACTATCAGTGATACTTAGGAAACATAGAGTTATGCTACTGAACGCGATCCGATTTGTACATTTACACTAGAGTTCTTACATTTTTTATCAAAGAGTTGATGAAAAGAATTAGGCTAATTTGGGTAAACTCGAATAAGAATAAATTTTATTCTGAATCACAAAGACGTTGTGAACTCACTGCAAGCTGTATCCTTGAACCAGTGAGGGCCACACAACTATCAGATTTTGTATTCTCGTCGAGATAGTCAAATTCAATGAGCTGAATTTGACGAATGTAGTTTGATAGATATCAAACAGATTATTTATTAAGAGTTTATAAGTGGATTTCATTATTAAAAATTGTGAAAGTTAGCTTAACCGCTATTTTGTGAGGAGAGTGGAACTGACCGTTTTACTGAAAGAGTTCAAAAAAATGACGGGAACAATTTATGGATTAATTGAAATTTTGATTTTTGAAATTTTCAAATTTCATTAAATCAACAAGATCTTTACCCTCGGTACAACGACGCTGTTTGATCGTCGATTGGATTATAATGAACTCACAATTATTCATTTAGTATATTTAGAATCTACAAATTATATAATAATATTAGTATTTGTGACTACTATGTACAAGATTCTCATGAAATAATCTAGAGTAGCCTAGAAATGATTAGTTAATTGAATAAACTAAAAATTAATTAAGAAATTAAATATTGAACATATATATATGTATGAATAGATGTATTTTATATATATATATATATATATATATATATATATATATATCTTGCATTATCAAGAGTTACTTTACATGATTTATACTACATCAGAATTTTAATTAATAAAAAATATGAAACCTAATGGGATTAGAATTTGAGTCCTAAAATAATTCGGATTGTATATTTTCCATTTATATGTTATCAAAAGTTGATAACAAAACAAAAGTAAATTGCCCAAAAATTCGTAATATCAATCTGAGCTTTGCAGTCAATCTTCAACAGAGAATATATTTATCATCCCTCCAAGAAAAAACCAATGTATATGTTTTAATTCCCAAATGATTACAAAAATACCCAATTGCCCTCATATTTAAATAAAACCCACTATATCCATGTGTATGTGTATTGTCCAAAAATCTGGTTGCGTAAACCGCATGCATGAAAATTATTAAATTGCTAAATTATTTTAATTAAATTATTTTGAATGCATGAATGATATAGTTTGAATTACCAAATGATTAATTGTGTATTTTTGATTGATTTCATAATTAAAGATTTTCATACGAATATCGGTGGTTGACTGGGATAGAGGACCAAAGACAATTAAGGTGTTCAAAATTTAGAAGTTAAATTTTTATTTTTAGTTGAGAAACTATTTATTTTAAATGATTTACGAATTTTAGTATTTTTGGAATTAAATATAAATTAATTAGTTGGAGCAAAGAATTTGTGTAATTTATATGGGATATTGGAAATAGGTGTTTTAAAATATTTTAATTTGAGGTCTAATGATTTTATTAATTTTATGGGCCTAATTAATTATTTAAAAACAAGTGTTAATTTAGCTCATTAATTAAGTGTTTAGAAAGCCTTTTTAATTTTTTTTAGAACCCTAAATTACACGCGCACACACCCCTAAAATACTTAACACACGCACACACACACTTCATGATCAAAGAGGCCGCGCACGACTTGTTCTTGCCAACGGGACCCTTCGATTTTTTCTTCCTTATTTTTCCTTCCAGCAACGAACACTCGACTCCCTTGCGCCCTAAGGTTGGTTATCCTGTCGGTTTTGTTCAGAAAAAGGGTATAAATCGTCCTTTGTTTGTCACTTACACTCCACCACACCGATATTTGTATTTCGAGTGCTTTAACTCAAAGGCAAGTTCTAAATCCTTCCTTTTGTACCATTCAAACTATATTATGCATGTCTAATGTTTTGTTGCATGAATAATATATATGGTTTTAATTTTATAAAGTCGTAACGCATTATACGTCGTATCGACATTTTAACGAATGTTTTGGATGGTTATTGATGCAAAAAAACTTTGCTACCATAGGGGATGCTTGGGAGGGCTGTTTAGATGTTATATGTATGGTTTTACAAGGTCTTAGTCATCTGGAAGTTAAGCCAAAGTGCTGGGAGGCGGACCACAGTAGCTGCACGAATGCATGGTCGCCTAAGGACTGCGCGACTTCGATTCCTTCAAGCTTCTACTTCAGGTCACGGTCGACCAACATCTTGTTGCTGCAGAAGGGCTACATGGGGGTTTGGTCTAGGGTTGAGGAGTGCCTAAGGTTGTGGTTAAGAGATGGAGTTGGGAGGGGTTACGTGGAGTGCAAGGGTCTGCGCAGGTTGAAGGCAACAGCAACAGCTTGGGACTAGAGTTTACGGACTTCCAGTAGATAATGAGAGGTTTATGGGCTCATTCCAGGAGCTGGTATGTGTCTTAGGAAGGTGCTTAGGGCCTGGCTGTGTGAAGCCCAGGGCCGAAGAGGACGGGGGGTGATCGCCGGTGCCATCAGTTGCACGGACAATGAGCGGCTTCTGGCAGGCTTCTAGGTAGAGGGAACATGAATGAACCGACCCACACGGGAATGAGAGGGATTCCGAGACTGTTCAATGTAATGGACTGTACAGTTGAAGAGGGCTTAAAAGATATGATTTGTACTACTCATATCACGAAGGTGCATCTTCTTTTCAGGTAGCTTATCACATAAGAACTTCAAAGTTAAATGTGCTTGACTTAGGGGCATTTTTTGGGATGGGTGACCTCCTGGGAAGTTTCCCAGGGTGCGTGTGAGTGAGGACATAAGCACGCTGGAAAGACTCATCTTGGTACAGTGAGGACAGTCGTCGAATCTGGGGAGTCACAGTTGGTATCAGAGCCGACCTCTCTTAGTACGGTGTGGTTCGGGGACGAACCAAGCGGAAGCTGGTGGGCATGTGAGGCCCGGGGTTGAAGAGGGCGAGGGGTGATCGTCGGTGCCATCAGTTGCACGGACAATGAGCGGCTCCTGGCAGACTTCTAGGTGGAGGGAACATGAATGAACCGACCCACACTGGAATGAGAGGGATTCCGAGACTGTTCAATGTAATGGACTGTGCAATTGAAGAGGGTTTAAAAGATTTGATTTGTCCTACTCATATCACGAAGGTGCATCTTCTTTTCGGTAGCTCATCACATAAGAACTCCAAAGATAAGCGTGCTTGACTTGGGGATATTTTGGGATGGGTGACCTCCTGGGAAGTTTCCCAGGGTGCGTGTGAGTGAGGACATAAGCACGCTGTAAAGACTCGTCTTGGTACAGTGAGGACAGTCGTCGAATCTGGGGAGTCACAGTTGGTATCAGAGCCGACCTCTCTTAGTACGGTGTGGTTCGGGGACGAACCAAGCGGAAGCTGGTGGGCATGTGAGGCCCGGGGTCGAAGAGGGCGAGGGGTGATCGCCGGTGCCATCAGTTGCACGGACAATGAGCGGCTCCTGGCAGGCTTCTAGGTGGAGGGAACATGAATGAACCGACCCACACGGGAATGAGAGGGATTCCGAGACTGTTCAATGTAATGGACTGTGCAATTGAAGAGGGCTTAAAAGATTTGATTTGTACTACTCATATCACGAATGTGCATCTTTTTTTCGGTAGCTCATCACATAAAAACTCCAAAGGTAAGCGTGCTTGACTTGGGGCAATTTTGGGATGGGTGACCTCCTGGGAAGTTTCTCAGGGTGCGTGTGAGTGAGGACATAAGCACGTTGGAAAGACTCGTCTTGGTACAGTGAGGACAGTCGTCGAATCTGGGGCGTCACAGGTTGTGTCCGAGTTCGAGTTGGAAGGAGTTAGAGCAAAGGATATACGCGTACGAGTCGAAACGAAGCTTGGGTGTAATCGTTCGTCGTCGAGTCGTGGGCTGTTGCAGCAAGCTTAATCGTGTTATAGGTAGTAAATTAATTAATGGATCGCTTAGAGAGGATTTGGGTAGGGGTCGAAAGTTTAAAATCGAGAATGTAAAGTTTACAGGTTTGAGCAACGTCCCGAGCAAATTCGATAACCCGAAAAATATATTTTTGAGTCGTATGTAAGTTTATTATTTTATAACGTATTTTTGACATTGGAATGATTTAATGTGCGAAAATATTTTAATTATGTGTTGAAATCTCGAGGCATGCTTATTTTATGATTTTCGAGGAAACGATATTTATTATGTAAATGGAAGAAAAAAAAAATATTTTGAAGGGTGTCATTTACTGTGAAATAGAGGGTATGTTAGGGATATGTCGGAAAAGGGGCGGTGAACTTACTTTATTTTAGGACACAGCCCAGTGACGAGAGTTGTTGACGTCCTGCCGCCATGTACCATGGTTTATATATTGATCAATCGAACAGAGGATAAAGGATAAAGGATAAAGGATAGTCACTTTCAATGATCAAACTTCACCTTAAATGATTTATGATACATGATGAGAAAATGCTATATAATGTTAAGTATTTTAAATTAGTTCTGAAATTGTGTATGTTATCGATTTTTAAAGTCATGTGTATTTTATTTAAAGTTCTTTTTAAATGTGTGTGCTTGTATAGATATTATTTGCTACACGATTGGGATATTTTGAGTCATTAGACTCACTACGTTTAATAGTTGCAGGTGAGGATAATGATGAGGTTGGAAGCTTCGACTCTTGAATGGACTGTGCTAGACAGTACACACCCGAAGATTTCTCGTTTCCGCATTGTTTTCGAAGGATTGAATGAAATTTGATTTTTATTTTGAGGAGCTTTTAATACTTGATTTTATTGTTGTTTGAGTAATTTTTGGAGACTTTGAAATTTATGTGGATATGGTATCAAACTAACTTTTTATTTAGCAATTTACCAAATCAAAGTTTTAATTAATTCTTTTCGGTAAATAGTAATTTCTGCATATTGTAATAAAAAAAATTTTAGTATTATTTAATTAGAGTAAGATTTATGGACGTTTCAGTTGGTATCAAAGCCAAGGATCTTGTAAGGGTTGTGTCTACTGTCGGTACTTGGAAGCTCAAGAATTCAAGCCTCAAGTCTGTGAGTTTTTACCGCTTTAAATTTTAGATGCTAAACTTAGATGCTTTATGATATAGAAATTGAGAGATTAGATGTTTTTGAATTTAAGTGCATGACGGTTAGGTGATTTGGACTGTGTGTATAGTTATACCTCCGAGACGTGTTGTTCCCATGAATGGGGAATAGGAGAGACGTGAGGAGATACCTCGACCACCCCAAGATGCTGCTACTCGGGTGCTAGAGGAAATGGATCGATAATTGGAGCAAAACAGACTTAAGTAGTCGATTTAAAAGACTTCATTTTTGGGTATTATGGTGAAGTAATTAATAAAGAACGACTTCACAATTATTGAGTTGTGTTGCAGTAAATTTTTTATTTAACTTCGACACAATTTTAATATGACGAATTATTTTGTATTTTATTACTTCATCATTTAGTTTAGTGAAACGTCTGCTTATTCGATTTCTTAAAATGTACTAGAAATTTTTTTTTTTACCCACTCGATTTTCGGCCATGACATATAACACATGAAAATATTTTTATAAAATATTTTACTCCTTTAAAATAAAATACCAACCAACTTAGTCATAAAATGAAATCGTCAACTGTTTTAGCAAATCTAAAAAGCAATAGTTTGAAAAGTATAGCCCACACTATAACCTCTCAAAAATCACTCATAAATAAATTTTCGTAAAAATATCTTTAACATCACTTAAAATCATAAATCATAACTAGTGCGGAAAACAAGCGTAGGTTCTCGGGTTATGTGCACCTTCAGTCCAGTCGGATCAACCATCAAGACCTCCATAAACATTATTATCATAATCACCTGCATCAATCACACCTAGTGAGTCTAAAGACTCAACACGTCATATCCTTGATAAAAATTAATACGTAATACAGCTAACATATAACAGTGAAAAATACTTGTACTTAAAATATCGTTTTCATGAAAATGCATAAACTTTAAATAATAACATTTTCATGATGTATAAACTTTAAATAAAAACATTTTCATAATGATGCAAGAACTTTAAACATAAACATTTTCATAAACTTAATCATATCATCCTCAACATATTCATATTCATATTATCATCAACATATACGTATTCATTTTTCCTTTCGTTGAATTCAGATCGTTAATTGTGATTTTCGTGTTCATCTACGTCTACGTCTACGTGTTGGGCGATGGATCCATCTACATGAAATCACAGTACTGGGCGGCGGGGACAACAGCAACACTCTCACCGGTCAACTGGGCCTTGGCCTTACGTATTAACATATCATCGTATACATCTACATGTTCGTATCCAAGGAAACACGATCGTCGGGCTCCCACAGAGACCATAACCCTCACGAAATTTCCAACATATCATCGTATTAGTCACAATTACTTCACTTCCTTCAACATTTCATATTCTCATCACTTTATAAAATTTAAACATGCATATAACGTTTTTCTTTTAAACCAAGCATGCAACATGTCTTTTAAATGTCTACGTTAAATCATAAAATCCATATACATTTTAAAAATAACATTTTAACATATAAATATCCACGAACATTTAAAATAATCATATTAACATCAAAACATTTAAAATAACATATTGACATGTTAAATCATAAACATTTAAAATAAACATTTTGACATAAAAATCTTTTTACATATAAAATTTCATAAACATTTAAAATAATCGTTTTAACATATTAAATTCTATAAACATCCATAACCATTGAAAATAATCATATTAGCACCTAAAACAGCATTCAGGACACTGCCATGACGTTTACTAATTTCTACGTATAAAAAGACCGTTTTATCCCTAGACGTAAAATTTTACGTTTTTGACTTTTTCTTAATTTAATTGACTCTAACATGTCCCAAATAATTATTTAAGCCAACATGAATTTTCTCATATATTTATTTAGCCTAAATCGAGGACTTTTAATTTAATATTTAAATATAACGTATTAAAACGTTTTAACCCGAATTAAATCAAAACTTAATATAAAATTTCAAAATTCAAAACTTAGACTTATAATAATTAATTAAGCTTAAACCTAATTTTTCATAATTTTATAAAGCTTAAAACTAGGTGTTTCAATTAACTCGTTAATTAGCGTTTCGTGCGACGATTAAATCCCGAATAAATACAAAACTAAATATTTTGATACCAAGTTTTAAACGTCACATTTCTAATATTTATTCTACCCTTCCAAGTCATGAGCCACCCCCGTGGACCAATGGGTTCATTTTTAGCCCTTTAATTTTTGTTTTTGACACACCGACGAACACACCGAGCCATCTCCCAATTTACTCGAGTCACGCCCTAGCCACCCTGAGCCAAAACCTAGCCAACCCATCTAGGGACCCTCCTGAAAAAGCCCAGCCCGTAAAACAAGCCCTGGCCCGACCCAAAGCTTGCTGGAATCTCACCCAATTTCTGCATGATTTATGCGTGAGACTCCCATGACCCCTAGGACTCCTAACTAGTCTAGGACTTCTCCCAGCCCTCAACCATTTGACCCTTCATGACCCTAACCTTCCCTGGACCACACCCGGACCAAGCCCAGACCAACCCAAGCCTTGGAACTCAAGCAGCGACCCACTGAACCTTGACAGCACTTCACGCACAGCCCTTGCTTCCATGCGTCTACCTCACGTTTCTCGCACCAGCAGCTAGCACAGCCGTCCCAGACCCTGGCCCGACCCTTGTGCACCCTCCTAAGACCCTAAGGACCTAGCCTAGCCCAGCTCGAAGCCCTTAGGCCGAGCCTCTTTCTCCCTGCACACCAGCAACAACCTGCGCTATTCCTTGTGCTTCTCGGGTGGGAGTCCTAGCTTGCTAGGACTCCTCCCCAGCCCTCCTGACTCGAGTCCTAGCGTGGCTAGGACTCTTCCCATGACTCAACCACGTCCCTATCTAGCCCTGGTACCAAGCCGAACCCAAGCCCAGCCACAAAACCCAACAGCCGAACCCCTAAGCTCACAACCCATACCAGAATTCAGTCCAGCTTGTTTAATTCACGTGTGCAGCATTATGTTAATGTTCTAAGGTACTAAACTCATATAAAACAATGCTTGATCATAACCTATATCATGGCAGCCCCTTAACACATACAAAACATGATTTTTGAAATAAAAAACATGTGCATGAAGTTACGAAAATTCAACGTGTGTCCCATGTTTTTCCTCAAAAATTATGCATAAACAATTACTATGGTGTGATGATGAGTAAAAGGAGAATATGGCGTACCTTTGCGTATTTTACGCATGAAAAACCGTTGGCGATTGAAGATCGGGGACGAAGAAACGACGGCTTGAAAATCCTTGCAACTTTTGATGCTTTTTCCTTCAACTTTTGTGTGTGTGTCGTGTGAAAATTGAGGGGAGAATTTTTTATTTGCTAGGAGAGTGGGGCGTGTAGTGCCAAGGGTTTGGGGTAGATTAATTGCATATTATATAGTTTAATTAATCCTTGAACAAGCTTAGGCCCATTAGGTAGTTAATTAGGCCCAATTAAGCTCATTAGTGATTAATTAAAATATTAAAAATAATTTTGTTTAGAAATGTTTGTGAATTTATTATCCGGATTTCCAAAAAGCTCATAATTTTGTTGAAAAAGCAACATCGATAAAAATTATGTCCCGGCGTATAAAATCACCTCAAAATCCCTTATTTTCAAAAAATTAAGAAAAAACATCACCCATATTTTAAATAATTAAAAACAATTATTTAATAAAAACATTTTATATTTTTCAGCCATCGATCTCTGTTCCTCGATCGCAACTCGAATAACCTTTAAAAATTACATTTTAATGCAACAATGTAAAAAAATATATTTTAAACATGTCAATATGCACCACATAATTAATTTATGCAATTAAAACATTTAATAATAATACAAAGAATTTAATAACTCAAATGCATGTGGTTTTCGTGGACCTCTAAATTTTCGGGGCGTTACAATCTTCCCCCTTAAATTGAATTTCGTCATCGAAATTCGCTTGTCCTTAATAACCCAAAAACAATATAGTCTAATTCCACCACAAAGCCAACATGCGTTGAAATCAAATAATTTTTTATTTCATAACGTATCACATATAAAAATTCAAAAGCATTTAAATCATATACCCAAAAACCTAGTAAACATGTCACTAAACATATTATTCATGTCATCATGCAGGTAACATCATATTAAACCATATAAAGCATGTAAACTTACAATTGAGGCTTGACGACTGATCTTTCTGGTGCTGATGGTGGCACAACCCTTTACAGGACCTTTGCTCTGATACCAACTGAAACGTCTGCTTATTCGTTTTCTAAAATGTACTAGAAAATGTTTTTTTTTTACCCACTCGATTTTCGGCCATGACATATAACAAATGAAAATATTTTTATAAAATATTTTACCCATTTAAAATAAAATACCTACCAACTACCATTTCAAAATCAAGTGCAATAGTCATAAAATGAAATCGTCAACTGTTTTAGCAAATCTAAAAAGCAATAGTTTGAAAAGTATAGCCCACACTATAACCTCTCAAAAATCACTCATAAATAAATTTTTGTAAAAATATCTTTAACATCAATTAAAATCATAAATCATAACTAGTGCGGAAAACAAGCGTAGGTTCTCGGGTTATGTGCACCTTCAGTCCATTCGGATCAACCATCAAGACCTCCATAAACATTATTATCATAATCACCTGCATCAATCACACCTAGTGAGTCTAAAGACTCAACACGTCATATCCTTGATAAAAATTAATACGTAATACAGCTAACATATAACAGTGAAAAATACTTGTACTTAAAATATCGTTTTAATGAAAATGCATAAACTTTAAACAATAACATTTTCATGATGCATAAACTTTAAATAAAAACATTTTCATAATGATGCAAGAACTTTAAACATAAACATTTTCATAAACTTAATCATATCATCCTCAACATATTCATATTCATATTATCATCAACATATACATATTCATTTTTCCTTTCGTTGAATTCAGATCGTTAATTGTGACTTTCGTGTTCATCTACGTCTACGTCTACGTGTTGGGCGATGGATCCATCTACATGAAACCACAGTACTGGGCGGCGGGGACAACAGCAACACTCTCACCGGTCAACTGGGCCTTGGCCTTACGTATTAACATATCATCGTATACATCTACATGTCCGTATCCAAAGAAACACGATCGTCGGGCTCCCACAGAGACCATAACACTCACGAAATTTCCAACATATCATCGTATTAGTCACAATTACTTCACTTCCTTCAACGATTCATATTCTCATCACTTTATAAAATTTAAACATGCATATAACGTTTTTCTTTTAAACCAAGCATGCAACATGTCTTTTAAATGTCTACGTTAAATCATAAAATCCATATACATTTTAAAAATAACATTTTAACATATAAATATCCAAGAACATTTAAAATAATCATATTAACATCAAAACATTTAAAATAACATATTGACATGTTAAATCATAAACATTAAAAATAAACATTTTGACATAAAAATCCTTATACATAGAAAATTCCATAAACATTTAAAATAATCGTTTTAACATATTAAATTCTATAAACATCCATAACCATTGAAAATAATCATATTAGTACCTAAAACAGCATTCAGGACACTGCCATGACGTTTACTAATTTCTACGTATAAAAAGACCGTTTTACCCCTAGACGTAAAATTTTACGTTTTTGACTTTTTCTTAATTTAATTGACTCTAACATGTCCCAAATAATTATTTAAGCCTACATGAATTTTCTCATAATTTTATTTAGCTTAAATCGAGGACTTTTAATTTAATCTTTAAATATAACGTATTAAAGTGTTTTAACCCCAGATTAAACCAAAACTTAAATCGAGGACTTTTAATTTAATCTTTAAATATAACGTATTAAAGAGTTTTAATCCCAGATTAAACCAAAACTTAATATAAAATTTCAAAATTCAAAACTTAGACTTATAATAATTAATTAAGCTTAAACCTAATTTTTCATAATTTTATAAAGCTTAAAACTAGGCGTTTCAATTAACTCGTTAATTAGCGTTTCGTGCGACGATTAAATCCCGAATAAATACAAAACTCAATATTTTGATCCCAAGTTTTAAACATAACATTTCTAATATTTATTCTACCCTTCCAAGTCATGAGCCACCCCCGTGGATCCATGGGTTCATTTTTAGCCCTTTAATTTTCGTTTTTGACACACTGACGAACACACTGAGCCATCTCCCAATTTACTCGAGTCACGCCCGAGCCACCTTGAGCCAAAACCTAGCCAACCCATCTAGGGACCTTTCTGAAAAAGCCCAGCCAGTAAAACAAGCCCTGGCCCGACCCAAAGCTTGCTGGAAACTCACTCAATTTCTGCATGATTTATGCGTGAGACTCCCATGACCCCTAGGACTCCTAACTAGTCTAGGACTTCTCCCAGCCCTCAACCACTTGACCCTTCACGACCCTAACCTTGCCTGGACCACACCCGGACCAAGCCTAGACCAACCCAAGCCTTGGAACTCAAGCAGCGACCCACTGAACCTTGACAGCACTTCACGCACAGCCCTTGCTTCCATGCGTCTACCTCACGTTTCTCGCACCAGCAGCCAGCCCAGCCGTCCCACACCCTGGCCCGACCCTTGTGCAGCCTCCTAGGACCCTAAGGACCTAGCCTAGCCCAGCCCAAAGCCCCTAGGCCGAGCCCCTTTCTCCCTGCACACCAGCAACAACCTGCGCTATTCCTTGTGCTTCTCGGGTGGGAGTCCTAGCTTGCTAGGACTCCTCCCAGCCCTCCTGACTCGAGTCCTAGCGTGGCTAGGACTCTTCCCTTGACTCAACCACGTCCCTATCTAGCCCTGGTACCAAGCCGAACCCAAGCCCAGCCACAAAACCCAACAGCCGAACCCCTAAGCTCACAACCCATACCAGAATTCAGTCCAGCTTGTTTAATTCACGTGTGCAGCATTATGGTGATGTTCTAAGGCACTAAACTCATATAAAACAATGCTTGATCATAACCTATATCATGGCAGCCCCTTAACACATACAAAACATGATTTTTGAAATAAAAAACACAAGTTTAAAACACATGTGCATGAAGTTACGAAAATTCAACGTGTGTGCCATGTTTTTCCTCAAAAATTATGCATAAACAATTACTATGGTGTGATGATGAGTAAAAGGAGAATATGGCGTGCCTTTGCGTATTTTACGTACGAAAAACCGTTGGCGATTGAAGAACGGGGACGAAGAAACGACGGCTTGAAAATCCTTGCTACTTTTGATGCTTTTTCCTTCAACTTTTGTGTGTGTGTGTCGTGTGAAAATTGAGGGGAGAATTTTTTATTTGCTAGGAGAGTGGGGCGTGTAGTGCCAAGGGTTTGGGGTAGTTTAATTGCATATTATATAGTTTAATTAATCCTTGAACAAGCTTAGGCCCATTAGGTAGTTAATTAGGCCCAATTAAGCTCATTAGTGATTAATTAAAATATTAAAAATAATTTTGTTTAGAAATGTTTGTGAATTTATTAGCCGGATTTCCAAAAAGCTCATAATTTTGTCGAAAAACCAACACCGATAAAAATTATGTCCCGGCGTATAAAATCACCTCAAAATCTCTTATTTTCAAAAAAATAAGAAAAAGCATCACCTATTTTTTAAATAATTAAAAAAAATTATTTAATAAAAATATTTTCTATTTTTCAGCCCTCGATCTCTGTTTCTCGATCGCAACTCGAATAACTTTTAAAAATTACATTTTAATGCAACCATGTAAAAAAATATATTTTAAACATGTCAATATGCACCACATAATTAATTTATGCAATTAAAACATTTAATTAAAATACAAAGAATTTAATAACTCAAATGCATGTGGTTTTCGTGGACCTCTAAATTTTCGGAGCGTTACATTTATTGTTAAAGTAAATAATCATATTTTATTGCAAAACAATTTTAATTTAACGATGTAATTCTTGATCACCACCACAATAATTTAATAAAGTAATGAAGTAAAAACATAATTTTCACTTTATCATAATAATTTAATTAATATACACACACATATATAACTTATAATACATTCATTTGATTCATAAATTATCCATCTAAAAATGACGAAAATTCACGAATCCAACAGTATATCTACCAATCCACAAGTATATATGCACAAATCCACAAGTATAACCCAAAAATGTATCCACAAATACGTAAAACCCAAAAATATATCCACAAAAGCAAAATTGTATATCCACAAGTATATCCTAAAATGCACAATGATGCACATGATCCATTTAAGCACCTATATAAGAGTAGACGAATTCGCTCCATTAACTTCTAACTTCATCATATTGAGATTGATTGTAATATTGGTTCTTGATTGATCCTGCAAACTGAAATATAAGAAGTACAAGATGCATTAGATAAATAAGATCATTCATCCAAAAAACATAACAATATCCACAAATGACAATGTATTATTCAGAGCCAGTTTCAGGATATATTTCAGCTTAATTTTTAGGAGATTCCACACTTCAATCTATACAATAGTTCTATATTCTGAAATCAAGACACTAAAATCTCTATATAATAATTCTAGCTTCTAACATCATGCGAGTAGTACTCGCATGCCATGGGTGATGTTTTTTCAATATCCTTGAACTTGTCGAGCTGATCGGGAACATCTGAAAGAGCAAATAGTTGAGGTTTCCCTTTCTTCTACAATTTAGAATATTAATTCAAGTATTCTAAACTAAACCATTTTCCAAGCACCATATATGACAATTACAAACACAAAATCAAGAGAACATTTAAAGTACCTGTGCGTTGGAAAAATTATCAACTCTTTAGGCCAACCAACAATGGCTCTAACTACATCATCGACGATTCTTGGTCCAGAATTAATTGGGATTGGAAGTTCTGATTCTTCATCTAAGACAACAATAATAGATACCTTGAAGTTTTGCTCTCCAAGGCACGCCTGCAAGTCAATATAATACAGATACAAATCAATCAATAAAGACTACAACAATCATTAGATATATGATAATACCCTTTGTGTGGAAGTCTATTCAATAGCTCATGATGGAAAAAATTGTCTTAGTGAGGGACTAGAAAAAAGAGATGAAGAATCATAAATCATTGTGCATGTTTTTACTCATTATTCTTTTCTTAAAGGTTAATTCTTATTAAATGAAGAGCTCATCAAAAGATGTCTAGAAAACATTTGAAGCAGAAAAAGAAAAGATTGCTATATTAACCCAACAAGCAAAACAAAACTTAATTGAAACCCAAACGGATAACTCAAAATATAAGTCACCTGAATTCAGGCCAGCTGATAATACTCCAGAAGCAGCCAAATTAGCCACAACATCATAGTGTGTGGTATTACCTCTAATCTACTGGTCAAAAAGGATACAAAAAGAGAATTCAATTATTACATAAAAAAGGCAATAATCAATACATCAAACAACAACAAGAATATTTACATATATGAGCAGCAGATAAGTGTTGGGACATCGTGTTCTCGTACCCAAGACGCAGAGGAAGTTTAAATTTTTTTCTTAGGGCGTCGTGTGGTTAGAAACATTCATAAGGAGTTTAGAATTATACCTTTGTCTTCTCAACATGGGACTCCAAACTATTCCAGTGTTTAGACGGATATAGCCCTTTTTGTAAATCCCTACGAACTGCTCTTCTCCTTTGATTGCCTAATTGAGTCCATAATCGAAGACGGTTTTTCTCGTTTGGTTGGCTTGTTGGAATCCTACTCCAACAATAAAGACATCGTAATTAGTAGAGCAGGAGGCGGGAGGGAACTATGAAACTTCAATCACTTAGAACAAGTGTTGAAAAAGCTTACCACAGCTCCAATACACACGATTGCTTGGTATTTTCGTGATTTTCCAAGTTTCTCATCAACCACGCCAATTTCAAAACTAACAGGAACCCAAACAACCTAAAGTAAGATTAAAAAAGATGCAATTTTTCAGCTTTACGAACAAAAAACCAACACATATATAGGATAAAATCTTTTAGTCAAACAATTTTCCATATAATACTAAAGCACAAAGGCTAAATTAAAGTCAGTCTAACAGAACACATTGCAACCAGTAGCACACAATAAAGTTTTCCTTATAGGATTGTGCTATATTTTACATGTCTCCACTAATATTTATCAGTATATCATTATCATGATAGGAAACAAACAAAAATGTTACACATCATCGCACAGCTGTTTTCCCCAACAGTTTTTTTTTGTACTTGATAAGCACGAATTTTATAGCATTTTAAGGATTTTATTTTGTCGTATTCGTGGTTATCTGACGTTTTATTCCGAGTTTTGCGCTTTATTCGTTCTATTATTGCTATTTGCAGGTTTGACCAAAAGATGATTAAAGCTAAAGAAAAGGAAAGAAAGTCAAGCTTCGCGATGCTATGTCAGAAATACCCGGAAAAATAGGAAATAGCACAAAGAAGTACCCGGACCCCTACACGGACCCCGTGTAAGGGTCCGTGTCTTAGAAGCCCAAGGAAGATTTTGACAGAGTCTACACGGACCCCATGACGGACCAGTACACGTGGTCTGTGTCCATTAGCATCCGAGAATGAATTTTACAGTGTCTACATGGACCCCGAGACGGACCTCTACACAAGGTCCGTGTCCAGCGTTTTTGGAAATAATTTTTAACATTGCCTACATGGACCCATTCCCAGATGTATGCATGGTGTCCGTGCCCTTGAGATCAAACTCAGATTTGGCGAAGATTTTATAGAGATTTTGGAGAGATATAAAAAGAGAAAACATAGATCATGAAAGGGGACTTTTGGTGGGCAACGTTTTTGAGATTGAAAAAGAATGCAGAGAAGACGGCGACGGCTTGGGAGAAACGAGAGAAAACCGCATTTCACACGCAAGATCCGCGTACCATTGCTGAAATTTTCTCCTCTCTTATTTTCTTATTTTTATTCATAAGTTCGAATATTAGATTTTCTTCTAGTTTTAAATTTATGAAGTAGTCTTTCGTGTGATCGGGACCACGACAGGAACAAACTTTTGATTCTGTTCATTCATTGGATTATTTGATTTATGAATTAAGTTTATGTTATTGATTATTGTTTGCGTAATTTTCATGCTTTTAATCTGGCCAATTATTTGCATGTTTGTTGTTCGATCTTGACTCGAAAGAGAATAGATTGAATTTAACTTCAAAAATATTAATCAACACACGGTTATACCGACTAGAATTATTATTCGGTTTCAATGTGCGATTGTAGACGACAGCTGTGATTCCATCGTTGAATAATGCGTTTTTGTTTAATTAAATTCAATTAGAAATAATTGAATTGTTGAATGAAAATAGGATTATAAATTCTAGAAATAGATTTATAGTTAAATTAGAGAATTTCATCGTGACATCAATAATCTGTGGTTGAATAATTCCAATGCATGAAAATAATCAAAGTTTGGACCGTTGTGTGTTCTGGTCATTTTGTTGAATTTGAAAATTACCCAAGTTTCAACCTGTTCTCCAATATCGATCTTTGTTATTAATTTAGCATAATGTAATTTAATATAACTAGTTTAAATTAACACCAAATCATTTGTTATTGTTTGCCTAGATTAAATCGAATATTTTGAATTTTAGTATTTAAATAATTCTCTCTGTGGGATCGATACTTGGAATTGTCGTCCATTTACTATAACTTGACTTAGTCCGCTTCGCTAGAGTTTTTTTCCAACCGAAATCGTTGGTCAAGTTTTTGGCAACGTTGCCGGGGACTATTTGTTTAATATTAGGATAAATTATTTATTTGAGACTAGGCATTTATTCTTAGTTCTTTTTTATTTTAAAATTTTTAGCATTTTAATTAATTTTGTTCCAATTTGTTACATTCTTTAGGAGCTTGAATTGTTCACTTGAATTTTGATTGCAGGAGTCTGCTCGTGTTATATGAGCCGTGATCAAGGCTTCGAAAATCTAGTGCCACTTGATCTAGAGATTGAAAGCACTCTCTTCCGCATCCGTAGAGCTTGAAGAAACAACAACTTGGCTCTTGAATTCGAATCTGAAGAGGAATCTGAAATAGAACTTAAACCAGAATTCAAAGACATGGCCGGAGAAGAGGATGAGCGTACTTTAATGGAGCTTCATAGACCAGCGTTTGGAGGTTATGGCTCTAGTATTGTCCGCCCTACAATTCAAGAAAATACATTCAAGCTGAAGCCAGCCATCATCCAGATGATTCAGCTCCAAGTCAAATTTGGAGGATCATCTTCTGAAGATCCCAATGCACATCTGGTGAACTTTCTGTGAATTTGTGATACAATCAAGTACAATGGGGTGAGTACTGATGCCATTCGACTAAGATTATTTCCATTTTCCCTACAAGGAGAGGCTATGGAGTGGCTTCGAGACCTTGCAGCTGGTTCTATCACTACATGGGATGGATTACTCGAGGTCTTCATGCACAGGTATTTTCCCCCAACTAAGATTACACAATTGCGAAATGAAATCACATCGTTTAGACAGCGAGATGGGGAATAATTGAATTCAGCATGGGCAAGGTTTAAGAAGATGTTGAGAATGTGCCCAAGACATGGTTTTTCGATAGGCCAGCAGGTTGAGACATTCTACTATGTGGTGGATCCACCTGTCAGGTCTATGCTTGATGCAGCAGCAAACGGTAGCTTATACAGGAAAACGCCAACCGCAGCACTTGAAATCATATCTAATATGGCAGAGAGCAATGTAGGCTGGCAAGACAACAGAAGCGAGAAGAAAGTCGAATTCCTTGAGATGGATGCTTTGACAGCGATCACAACAAAGCTTGATGGATTGACACATCAGATGACACAGTTACAAACAAATAGATCAACATCAGTCAAGCCAGTAAATCAAATTTATGGAAACGCCGAGATAGTTGGTGGATCATCTGGCGACATGAAGGTCATGCTAGATATGTCTTGTGAGGGAATACAATGCTTTTGAAGGGATTCATTGAACTATGTGGGAAACCAAGGCCGACAACAATATAATCCATAAAGTTTCTCATATAACCCAGGTTGGAGGAATCATCCGAATTTTTGGTGGAGACAAACAAAAAATACTGCTTGAGCAACCATATTTCAATCATCCACAACATCCTACACAACAAAAGCCTCCTCAGCAACCACCTAAACCTCCGCATGGTACTGGACCTTCTATGCTACCGAGTTTCAAGCCACAAGATAGCAAGTCAAATCTTGAGGACATGTTAGCAAAGTACATAGCCGGAAACGAGATGAGATGGCAAAATCATGATGCCATGATGGAAAGGGTAGAGACTCAACTAGGGCAGTTGACGACAAAAATGGCTACACGAGCTCCGGGTTCACTACCTAGTGACACGGAAAAGAATCCGAAGGGTGTCAATGTAATCACGGTGACATCTCCCATAAAGCAAGAGGTAATTGATGTTGAGGGAAATGTGAAAGAAAAGGGGTCATCCAAGCAAAGGTCCGAGGACGCAAAGGATAAAGGTAAGTCTCTAAACTCAAACCCCACTATTGATATTAATTCACTCCCTTTTATCCAAAGAGCAAAGCAACTGCAACTGGATACTCAATTTTCAAAATTTCTTGAGATTTTCAAAAAGCTGCACATAAATATCCCATTTGCAGAGGCTTTAGCTCAAATTCCCTCCTATGCTAAATTTCTTAAAGATATTTTATCGAACAAGAGGAAATTAGTGGACTTTGAGACGTTTAAGCTTTCAGAGGAATGTTCTACAATTTTACAAAATAAATTACCCCCGAAGCTTAAGGAGCCAGGTAGCTTCTCTATTCCTTGTACCATAGGAACTTCAAATTTTAGTAAAGCTTTGTGTGACCTAGGTGCAAGCATTAACTTAATGCCATGCTCATGCTTTGAGAAGCTGAAAATAGGTGAAGTGAAACCAACTACAATTTCTCTACAATTGGTTGATAGATCAATTAAATACCTTAGGGGAGTTGTAGAAGATGTGTTGGTAAAAGTCGACAAGTTCATTTTCCGGTTGATTTTGTTGTGTTGGATATGGAAGAGGATCGTGAGATCCCTCTTATTTTAGGTAGACCATTTTTAGCAGCTGGAAAAGCTCTGATAGATGTATACAAGGGTGAGTTGGTGTTGAGATTGAATGATGAGAGTGTGGTGTTTAATGTTTTTCAGTCCATCAAATACCCCAATGATACATCTTATTGTTTTAGAATTGATACTATTGACGAGTTTGTTGAGTGTGGTTTGCAGGGATTGTTATGTGAAGATCCTTTGGAAATTTGTTTGACCCATACATGTACAGGAGATTTGGAAAATAAAGAGACCGAGGAATACATGCACTATTTGGAAGCAAGCAAACCGATTTCAAAAACGGTAAACTCTAGGATTGGGGAGCTTGGGCATGTCCCAAGACCCTTAAAATCATCCATTCAAGAAGCCCCAAGCCTAGAGATGAAACCTCTTCCTTCTCACTTGAAATATTTATTTTTGCTTAATAACGATATACTGCCAGTGCTAGTTTCCTCCACTTTGACAGGGACAGAAGAAGAAAAGATGTTACGAGTTCTGAGGAAAAATATCAAAGCCATAGGGTGGAGTATTGCAGATATCAAGTGGATCAGTTCCTCCATGTGCATGCACAAAATTCTGATGGAGGCCGACCACAAGACATCTACCCAACCTCAAAGGCGTCTGAACCCAGCTATGCAAGAGGGGGTCAAGAAAGAGGTGATAAAGCTACTGGATGCAGGTATTATTTACCCGATTTCTGATAGTAGGTGGGTAAGTCCAGTACAGGTTGTTCCGAAAAAAGGTGGGATCACGGTCGTAAAAAATGAGAACAATGAGTTGATTCCTACCAAAACTGTTACATGGTGGCGTGTTTGCATTGATTATAGAAAACTTAATGACGCCACCCGAAAAGACCATTTCCCCCTTTCTTTTATTGATCAAATGTTTGAAAGGTTAGCTGGACAACTCTTCTACTGTTTCCTGAATGGTTATTCGGGTTATATGCAAATTCCCATTGACCCTGAAGATCAGGAGAAAACCACGTTTACCTGTCCTTATGGAACATTTGCATATAAACAAATGCCATTCGGTCTATGTAATGCACCAGCAACTTTCCAACGATGCATGATGGCAATTTTTCATGATATGATTGAGGACTTTATTCAAATATTCATGGTTTATTTTTCTGTCTTTGGCTCTTCGTTTGATACGTGCTTGATTAACATGTCTAAAGTCTTAGAGAGATGCAAGGAGTCAAATTTGGTTTTAAACCGGGAAAAATGCCATTTCATGGTAAGAGAGGGAATTGTGTTGGGGCACAAAATCTCAGAAACGGAGATTGAAGTTGATAAGGCAAAATTTGAAGTAATTGAAAAACTCCCAGCCCCAACAAACATCAGAGGAGTGCGTAGTTTTCTAGGACATGCAAGGTTCTATAGACGCTTTATAAAAGATTTTTCTTGCATTACTAAGCCACTAACCAATTTGCTGATAAAAGATGTGCACATTGATTTTTCTGATGAGTGTATGCAGGCATTTTAGGTTTTGAAGGAGAAATTGATCACTGCGCCTGTGATGATAGCACCTGATTGGGGGTCACCGTTTGAGGTGATTTGTGATGCAAGCAACACAGCTCTAGGATCAGTGTTGGGGCAAAAGAGGGAGAAATGCGTCCATGTCATCTACTATGCTAGTATGACACTGTCAGCTGCCCAACTAAACTATGCTACTACAGAGAAGGAGCTTCTTGCTGTGGTTTTTGTTCTGGATAAATTTAGATCATATCTGATAGGAAGCAAAGTTGTAGTGCACACTAACCATTCCGCTTTGAAATACCTAATGGCCAAAAAGGATGCAAAACCACTGCTCATTCGTTGGATTCTTCTGTTGCAGGAATTTGACTTGGAGATAATCGATAGAAAGAGGGCAGCGAACCAAGTTGCAGACCATCTCTCGCGTTTGGAGAATCCAAGTCCTGGTAATGAATTTATTCGCGATAATTTCCCGGAGGAACAACTTTTTGAGATAAAAAATTTACCATGGTATGCCGATTTTGTTAATTATCTATCCAGTAAGTTTATTCCTCCCCATTTTACTTATCGGCAAAAGAAATTTTTTTTCTCAGATTTGAAATATTATTTGTGGGAGGATCCTTATTTGTTTAGGATATGTGCAGATGGTATAGTCCAGAGATGTATTCCCCAGGAAGAGGTAAGTGAGATTTTGTTTCATTGTCATGCTTGTCTGGCTGGAGGTCATTTTGGGGCAACTAGAACTGCGTTAAAAGTCCTCCAGTCCTATTTTTATTGGCCTACTTTGTTTAAGGATGCGCATGAATATGTTACAAAATGTCCAAATTGTCAGCGCACAGGTAATATCTCTAGGCGACATGAATTGCCTCTCAATAGCATTTTCGTGTGTGAGATATTTGATGTATGGGGTATAGATTTCATTGGTCTGTTCCCAGTTTCTTTTGGGAACAAGTATATTTTGGTAGCTGTCGATTACGTGTCTAAGTGGGTGGAGTCACTTGTATGAAAAACTACTGACTCTAGGGTTGTCATTCAATTTTTCAAGAAAAATATTTTCTCACGTTTTGGCACACCTAGAGCTATTATTAGCGATGGAGGTACTCACTTTTGGAATCGTCAATTTGACAGTTTGTTGGCCAAGTATGGAGTCCGAAATAAGGTGGCCACACCTTATCATCCTCAAACTAGTGGCCAATTCGAGGTCTCAAATAGAGAACTTAAACGTATTCTTGAGAAGACTGTCGACGATTCAAGGAAAAAATGGTCTAGCAAACTCGACGATGCACTTTGGGCTTACCGCACTGCATTAAAACCCCCATTGGCATATCTCCTTTTAAATTATTGGATGGGAAGTCGTGTCACCTACCCGTAGAACTTGAACACAAGGCTTACTGGGCTACTAAATTCTTAAATTTTGATGCTAAAGCCACAGGTGATGAGAGAGTGCTGCAACTAAATGAAATGGATGAGTTTAGGCTAGATGCTTATGAGAACGCCAAGCTTTACAAGAAAAAAACCAAACATTGGCATGATCAGAACATCGTCCATCGAGAATTTGTGGTGGGACAAATGGTACTGCTATACAATTCTCGACTGAAGTTGATGCCAGGTAAGTTGCGTTCACGGTGGTCAGGACCATACACCATCACGCAAGTTTTCCCTTATGGGACAGTGGAGATCACTAGTGAAGCAACGGAAGCATTCAAGGTGATTGGACATAGGTTGAATGTTTATCACGGTGGTACCATGCCCGATGAGCTGACCTTCGTGGATCTACAGGATCCAAACTGAATAAAGGGAGTAAAGTCAGGCCATCGACTATAAATTTAGCGCTAACTGGGAGGCAACCCAGTGTATAGTTTTATTTTTCCTTCATCTTTTATTTTAGTTTTCGTTCTTTTTGTTCTATTCATATTTCGTGAGCTAATCTCATTGAATGGTGGTGAAGGTAGTTTATTCATTAGTGGTGGGATATCTCAAGTGTGGGGATTTTATTATGACCAGCGGACTGAGAACGTCACGTAGGCCAGGGAAGTTTCTGTACAATTTGTGCATCTTGTGTGCTTGATCGAGTTTCAATTTTGATGCGTAGATTAATAGAATTTTACATTCCTGGCTTCGCATTTGTGTTTGGGTCGTAGTATGTGTAGGGTATTCTATTTAAAAATAAAAAATAAAAATAAAAAAAGTAAATTCCAGAGTCGACACGGACCCCCACCAGGACCTTTAGACGGGGTCCGTGTCTCAATTTCACCAAAGTGCCGATTTCCAGAGTCTACACGGACCCCTACCCAGACCTTCAGACGGGGTCCGTGTATGCAATTTCAAATTTTCCCCCTCCCCGAACCTACACGGACCTCCCCCCGGACCCCTACACGGGGTCCGTGTCTTCTAATTTGTGCAGACTCAGAATATAATCGCGACTTCCCTTCTCCCAATCACTCAAATCCCCAAATCACTAAATCCCTAAAAACGAAAGCACCGTTAACCACCACCACCATACGCCGCCGCCCAGAACCGTTCGGTATCCTCATCACCATCACCATACTCTCGCCACCTCCGCCTACTCCCACAACCCCCAATATCATCACAACCCCTGCTCCACCAACGCTGTCGCCCTACTCCCGTCATCGCCGCCATACTCCCGTCGCCGCCACCCTCCACTTTTTGCGCAATAACATCTCATTTTTTTCTGGTAAGCGTGGCTATTCCTTAACTCCAGTATCCGACCACCCGCATGAGTATTGTGGATTACTTCAGATTTGCTGTTGGGGCATTGTTTGTTCTTGGATTTACTTGTTACTACTTTTAGTGTTTTCTTCGGGTTAATCTGTTGTTGAGCATATTGATTGTGGATTGATTAGCGGTACATTGGGATAGGCTTGAATTGGTTCGGAGTGTTTGTGATAAATTGTTGGATTTTTGTGATTGAACTGTTGGGGTGATTTGCTTGAGTCGGAATGCCTCCCTGAAAACAGACTGTTAAGCGCGTGCGAGGCGGTGCCTCCTCCTCTTCTGGTTCCGCCAGATTATTAATTGATTCCTCTAGGTTCACCAGCCGAGAAAATTTCGAGTGGTACTCGACGCTTCATGAGAACTCAGTCATTGTGGAACGTTCTATTCATCCACGTATTGACCACAAAGTGCCACTCCGAGCAGAGTTTGATAAATTTGGTTGGGGACCTCTCTTCGACCTCACCGGCCCTTCCGGTTTAGTCTTGCAATTCTATGCAAATTTTAAGGAAAAAGACAAAATCGGGATGCAGTACATACGTACGTACGTCAAAGAGGTTACTATTGACTTAACTAGCTCATCTCTGGCTGCTATAATGAATGTCCACAACGACGAGCCTCCGGTGGTCTATAATCAATTGGACCTTTTCTTGTCGGATATCACCTTCCGGATCCCGCATGCTCGGAGCCGTCTCCATTATTTCACATCCTTAAACGGCTCCCGCTCCAGCGTCCTCCCGACATCCCACCCACTGCTTGATCGCCTCATCTGCTACTTCACGGGAGAAAATATCATTTCGAGGAAGGCCGGAAACAATGAGGTTCGCCATATGGATCTTTATATCATAGATAAGATATTGAATGGATTGGGGGCCATTCCTGCTATTCTAGTGGCATCGATCATTATTTCCCATATGCGTTCAGTCTCCCACATCGATCCCTCCAAGAATAGGACACCATATGCCCCCTTTCCCATCATCATCTCCCGCATTTTCGCGGCCCACCGTGTCGATCTCACTAGTGAGACTTCCTTCCTCCCCACCTCTACACAGATGCTCTCACCCCAGGCTATGCAGGGCATGTACTTCATTTTCAGGCAGGGTCTTGGTACCGAAACCCAGGAAGTCGACATATCAGTCCCCATCCCCGTGATCCACCGGTTCATCCCCCTACAGCTGATGAGCGCGCCTGGGAAGATCAAGTGGAGGAAGAAGCAGCAATGGATGCCCGAGTAGGACCTCAGGTTCATTTTCCACCGAGACAGCGCAACACGAGAGGCACTCGTCAGGTCGTCTCGGCCATATTTGACTGCATTGACGACTTGCGCACACGAATGGCTCGACTAAAGCACCATGCCAGGACGCAGTCGTATTCCGATGATATATATGCGCCGCCTTACGACAGATCCGCACTCGATGGCCTAAAGAATTTGGACGTAGGATCTGACGACGAGTAGTTAGCTTGTTTATTTTATGACTTGTGAAGGCTTTGGATCAGTTTTCTCTTTTTGTGTTTTTCTTTCAGATGTTCTTTGTTCATTTTATGGCACTTATTATTCCTGATTATCATCTTCTGGGTTTATTCGTATGCTTGCTTGTTTTTCCTATTCCTTTTTACGTTTCTTTGTGTATTCGATGCGTTCTTTTCAGGAGTTGATGAGTTCTACACCATTTTCACCACTTACTCGACATTTTTCCAGGGAAGTGTTTTTGTTTTAACTGTCTTGCTAATTCAATTTTTATTGCATTACAATAAGGCCAGTGTCGATTTCAAGTGTGGGGGTGGGTCAGTGTTGTTACACATCGTTGCACAACACTTTTCACGTAGGATGGTACTGTATCTAGTGAAAGAAATCTTGTTTTACTTGATAACCAGATTAATCTGTTCGATTTTGGATCACCCGGGAAACTGCTTTATGACTAGTATTGAATGAGAGGAGTCGTAGTTTCAAGGAGAGAGTCAGACATTAACCAGTTTTGTATTGACATTTTATTCCATGCACGTAGTCACATTTTTTATCATTGATGGTGAATTGGTGCAAGGTAAACTTATGGAAAAAAAGAGAGAGAAACAACTTAGAACTCTTCTGATTAGCCCTCGAAGCAAAAATACGAACGATTGTGACTTAGGGATAATTTAGGCGATCTTTGGACCGTTTGAGCCTTTCAAGCCTACCCGATACATCTTTTATGCCTGTAAAAATCTAATGGTGTGTGTCAATGACACACAATTAGGCCACATTTGTAATTTATTCAATGCCCCACATCAACCACCTCAATTTTATCCTATACACTTTTTCCTACCTACTTTTGAGAGAAATAAACCTTCTGTACACATTGAAAAGTTCAAGATACTCCAATGAGTTGAAGAAATATGTTTGAAGGAATTGATGAATCATTATTTATGAAAAAAAAAAAGAAGAAGAAAGAAGGAAAAAGTGTATGATATTGAATACACCCGAAAAATCTGTGGGTGAAAGTTGAAGGACAATGAAAAGGAAAGGAGTTGATAGAGCTCTAAAGATGATAAAAATACAATAATTGGTGGTGAGTTAAATGTTGAATGAAGGCACTGCAGGAGTATGTTTATTTTCTCTCACTTTTGATTCCCATGTCTTTTATTGTAGCCGTGAACCTTGGCCTTACGTTATAAGCTTGAAAAGACCTATTAACCAAGTCAACATCGTTCAACATTTAGCAGAGAGGGGTATGAAAGTCGAGCATATAGGGCGTTTCCAAAAAAATTTAAAAAATGATGATGAATATAAGTGATCCTGAAACCAAATAGCTGTTAATGAGTATAAGTTTTGACTTTCAAACTACACACATCTCGTTCTGCTGATCTTTACTGGGTAATGTTTGAATCTTAAATTGCGATGAACACGAATCTGGTGATATTCGAAACATGATCTTTTGACCGGGTGTGATAGAATTTGACAAATTGAGAAGTTTTGATTGTGCTACTTGAGTTCTGAATCTGAGATATTTCCCATCTTTATTTTATGTCTGATTTGTTCGAGGACAAACAAAGGTTAAGTGGGGAGGAGTTCATAAGCACGAATTTTATTGAGTTTTAGGGACTTTATTTTGTCGTATTTGTGGTTATCTTGCGCTTTTATTCCGAGTTTTACGCTTTATTCATTCTATTATTGCTATTTGCAGGTTTGACCGAAAGATGATTAAAGCTAACGAAAAGGAAAGAAAGTCAAGCTTCGCGATGCTATGTCAAAAATACCCGGAAAAATAGGAAAATAGCACAAAGAAGTACCTGGACCCCTACATGGACCCCGTGTAAGGGTCCGTGTCTTAGAAGCCCAAGGAAGATTTTGATAGAGTTTACACATACCCCGTGACGGACCGGTACACCGGGTCCGTGTCCATTAGCATCCGAGAATGAATTTTACAGTGTCTACACGGACCTCTACACAGGGTCAGTGTCCAGCGTTTCTGGAAAGAATTTTTAACAGTGTCTACATGGACCCATTCCCTGATGTATGCACGGGGTCCGTGCCCTTGTGATCAGACTCAGATTTGGCGAATATTTTATAAATATTTTGGAGAGATATGAAAAGAGAAAACCTAGATCATGAAAGGGAACTTTTGGGGGGCAACGTTTTTGAGATTGAAAAAAATTGCAGAGAAGACGGCGACGGCTTGGGAGAAACGAGAGAAAACCGTACTTCACACGCAAGATCCGCGCACCATCGCCGAGATTTTCTCCTCTCTTGTTTTCTTATTTTTATTCATGAATTCGAATATTAGATTTTCTTCTAGTTTTGAATTTATGGAGTAGTCTTTCTTGTGATTGGGACCACGACAGGAACAAACTTTTGATTCTGTTCATTCATTGGATTGTTTGATTTATGAATTAAGTTTATGTTATTGATTAATGTTTGCGTAATTTTTGTGCTTTTAATCTGACCAATTATTTGCATGTTTGTTGTTCGATCTTGACTCGAAAGAAAATAGATTGAATCTAGCTTCAAAAATATTAATCAACACATGGTTAAACCGACTAGAAGCAGTATTCGATTTCAATGTGCGATTTTAGACGACATCTGTGATTCCATCGTTGAATAATTCGTTTTTGTTTAATTAAATTCAATTAGAAATAATAGGACTGTTAAATGAAAATAGGATTATAAACTCTAGAAATAGATTTATAGTTAAATTAGAGAATTTAATCGTGACATCCATAATCTGTGGTTAAATAATTCCAATGCGTGACAATAATAAAATTTTGGACCGTTGTGTGTTCCCGGTCATTTGTTGAATTTGAAAATTTCTCAAGTTTCAACATGTTCTGCAATATCGATCTTCGTTATTAATTTAGCATAATGTAATTTAATATAACTAGTTTAAATTAACACCAAATCATTTGTTATTGTTTACCTAGATTAAATCGAATAATTTGAATCTTAGTATTTAAATAATAGTCTCTGTGGGATCGATACTTTGACTTGTCGTCCATTTACTCTAACTTGACCTAGTCCGCTTGCTAGAGTTTTTTTCCAACCGAAATCGTCGGTCAGTACTCTATCTATTACTCTAATGATTTGACATCAATAAAATCGGCTTTGACGATAAAGACTTTAAAGAATTGCATTTGAAAGGAAAACGCACTAAACTGTAATCTCGACAGGAATGACGTAACCGGCTTTATCAGCAGTACGAGCATTGTAATCCTCACAGAAAGCTGCTATGTTAACACCCTTCGCACCCAAAGTTGTCCCACGGGCGGAGCCGTAGTCGCCTTTCCCGCCTCCATGGCAAATTTTACCACCCCGACCACTATTCAATTTCAATAAACAAAATTGCCAACGAATAAAAAAAATAGATGACTACTTAAATTTATTAAGAATCAATAGGCGATACCTTTTCTGGGTTTCCCACTAGGTTTAGAAGGAGCCATGGAAATGATGGTTATAGGGCGTGGAGTTGAAGAAACGGAGAGCGTGAGTTGTTCGTTTAAGAGCTGTGTAGTGGTGGAGGTTTTGAGGTGTGAATTGAAAAATAGAGAAGATTTAAGCGAAGGCTCGTTCTCCAACTGATGATTCCTATTCAGATTTGGGGAAGAAATTGAAATTGTAAGGCCCGAGATTTTATTTACTGTAATCTGAGATTAATCTGAAATGATTTATGGATTAATTAAGGTAAATATAGACGGAATGGATTAGACCGGGAAAGACGCGAAGTATGTGCGAGGGAGGTGCCATTCGCGCACATGCGCGACCTCCTACGCACATATGCGCGGAACGGGCAGAAGACCCTGCGCATATGCGCGGAGTGAGGGCGCGCATATGCGCGAGGTGTCCAGTAGCCAAGAAGCTATAACAGAACATTGCGCGCACATGCGCGACGTGAGCCGCGCACATGCGCGAGGGAGGCAGAGAGTTAGGCGCACATTCGCGGGGTGAAGTCGCGCATATGCGCGAGTGGTAGAATGCCGAGACAGTAGGTCTCGCGCATATGCGCGAATAGAGGACGCGCATATGCGCGAGCTGATAAATATTCGGAAAGAACTCTCGGCGCATATGCGCGGGGCTTGGGCGCGCATATGCGCGAGTCATGCAGAATGAAAAATTGCCACTTGCCCTTACATGCAACGTGTATATATATATATATATATATACAAGAGTCTTCAAATCCTTCAGAACAGGAAAAAGGAAAATCGAGAAGGATTGGGGAGATTTTCAAATCTTAATCGTAGAATTCAATTCGCGAGAAATCCGTCCGTTCGAATTGTAATCCGACTTCGGTATCGTGTTCCTAGCGACGACAGCTACAACGGGACGTAAGTTTTATTGAATTCTGATATCGTTTGAGATTATGATATTGGGGGAATTTTGATTTGACTGATATATGGTGTCCTGGATATACTACTCAGTATATAATTGAAGTCAGATCGAAGAACATGCTGTGTATGCATTTGTTATGATTTTTGGAGTCGATTTGATTGAGATTTGATATCAGATTTGTATTGTTATCAAGTATGAGTTACAGGAATTGATATCTGTTGAATTATATTGCGTGGTATATTTATATGGTACCGTTATGCCGTTGAAACCGAATTCGATTAGGTTCTGATTTTATCTAATATTGATTATGAGCCGTATTATTATATCTTTGATGTTGAAATTGACGGGGTTAGCGAGAATGTATTGTTATACCGTCGAAATATCAGTGGGTTGATATTGATCAGATTTAGTAGTGATTTCGATTATATCGTGATATCGTCGATATGAATTAGATTGTATCTTGATTCGATATTGATCAGATTATGTTTGATTTGAGTATTGATCAAAATAGATTTGGAATTGAGTTGCATATTGAGATTGTGCCTATGCGATATTGTATTTCAGATTGATATGGACAAATTGGACTTCGAGACTTCGTCTTCGTCAGACCGAGAAGAGAAAGGTATAAGTCAATGTGGTACCGGGAGATCGACTCGAGTATAGTATGATATACTTGAGTTTCCCTAAATCACATGCTTCTTATTATTATGTTCATTGATTTGACGGTATATGCTTGTTCTATGAATGTATAGAAAGCAGGTATTAGTCGAGTGATCTTGTGACAGAAGTACCTGATAGTGGCGGGATCGCCACGGGCACATTGCACGATGTCACAAGATAGTAAATTGGCGAAAATGCCAATGTCCATCATGTATAGGGCACTGGACGATTGGCAACGATGTGGATAGAATTGGAGTTTCTTCTATTACTGGTGATCGATACCATATCAATGTGGATAGAATTGGAGTTTCTTCTATTACTGGTGATTGATATGGAATGCCAACGTCTGAGAATCGGGATCTCTAGACTAGGATTGAGTTTAGTCTGAGTTTAAGAGTTACGGATATTGATTCATTGATTGATGTTGATTTATGTTCCTGATTTTAGTACATGTTTAGAATAAGGGTTATTGTTGATATTAATTCATGTTTCGGATTATGATACATGCTACGAATATTTGATTCATGTTCTGATTTTGAGACATGTTATGAATATCTTTTATATGCGTTTATATTGTTTATATGATTGCATGTATACATGATTTATACTGGGAATGTAATTGTCACCGGAGTTATCCGGTTGTTGTCTTGTTTGTATGTGTGCATGACAACAGGTGGGATAGGATCAGGGTCAAGAAGAGAACGAGGCTGGACTAGATAGCGTGGAGATCCGGGCTCAGAAATAAATTAGGAGTCAGAACTGATATGTAGTTGAACCTAGTTGGATTATTGTAGACAATACATGACTTGTATGTTTATATTTAATATGTAATTCAGATTGATTTACATAACGTTTTCGCTTTGTATTTTAAAAATAAAAATAAAAAATTTAGACCCTGTTTATTATAATTGACTTATTAATTCTAAGAACGATTAAAAACTTGAATTAGCGCCCGGGTCCCCACAGCAGGTGGTATCAGAGCAGTAGGTTCCAGAACTGTAGGTTACCTTAGACTAAGATAGAAGCTAGTGAGCGGGGTAAATGTGTTTTCTTTCCTTGCATGTGATTTATTATAATGTTGAATTACATTGTATATGTTAATACTGCAGTATGTTTTACTGTTTTGGAAGATACATGTTACCTGAATATCTGAGTTGATTTGGTAATGTGTATGATTTGAAAATAAATTGGAACCAATTCTTGATCAGAAGGTAAGCTGATCAGAAAGGGACTGAGATTGATTTATCTCATGTGATACTAACTCTGGTGATTATCAGATATACCTCCTCGAAGAATTCCAGAAAGAGGTAGTACTTCGACTGATCAGATAGATGTGTCAGAAACTCTGATGGAAACACAGTTGAAGAGATTTCAGTCGTTTCAACCGCCGACTCTGAAGGGTACTGAGACACCAGTGGATTTTGAGAATTGGCTAGAGGACATAGAAATGCTTTATGAATTTCTTGGTTTTACAGATGATTGTAGAGTTAGATTAGTTGGGCATCAGTTACGGGAAGTTGCAAGGAGTTGGTGGCTGGTAACCAAAGAAGCCTTAGAACAGCGTAGTTCAGTGATTCCATGGAAAATTTTTAAAGTTGAATTTTATCAAAGATTTTTCCCCGTATCATACAAACAGGATAAAGGTGTAGAGTTTTCAAATTTGAGACAGGGTCAGTTAAATATTGATGAGTATTTGGCCCAGTTCTTTACCTTGCTACGTTTTGCCCCTCACGTGGCTAGGAATGATGAAGCTATATCTTGTCAGTTCATTTAGGGATTGAATCCGGAGATACGTACATTGGTAAATGTGAAACGACCGACTAACTTTGCTGATACCCTGAACAGAGCCGAAAGAGCAGAAACAGTTCTGATGGGACAAAAGGGAGCTTCGGATGTTCGTCCAGCACCGAGACCACAGCAACTGCCTCCCAGAATCGAGACTGGTAGTAGTAGTGGTGAAAAGAAAGACTATTTAAAAGCCCGAAAGGAACATTTTAAGAAGTTAGGGAGCGGTTCATCTAGCTCCAGTGGTTCTAGCCCGAGTTATACCGGAGCGTATTGTAGAGCCTGTGGAGGAAGATATCCCACGGAGCAATGCCAGGGAGTGACTGGTAGATGCAATGTCTGTAAACAACATGGACATTTTGCTAGAGTATGTCCACAGAGAGGTTCGCGAAGATTCCAGGGAGCAGAGGCGTCTGGTGGTAGTGACTGAGAAACAGATCCAGGATGCACGTGATGATGTAGTGACATGTATCTGTTCTTTTATGATTTTGTTCCATATGTATTGGGGAGATTCTCGTACATCTTATACATGATTCTGTATGAATTGCATTGACATATGCTTTATTCTATTGGGTCTGTATATACTGTAGTATTGATTTCTTTATCCTTTGGGGGAAAGATTGATACCAGTGAATTCTGTAAATATCATATACTGCAATGAAGTGAGAATGAGATTGAGTTATACTGTGTTGTACTTGTGTTGTCTGAGTTTGACTGCATTATTGATATTGATGTATTGACAAGTACAGAACTATTGTAGATTCTTACCAGGAGATGGTAAGATTCAGACTTGAAATGGCCGAAGAATGAATAATGTACGGTAAGGATTTTCAATTTTGAATTCCTTGGATTTCCGTATTAATTATGATTCGATGATTATCGAAAGGAATGGAGTTATTCCTTATGCATTCAGTTGATTACTGAAAATGAATATACCATGAGCTGATTTGTCAGTAGCAGGCGAAATGCTAAAGTCTTTCTAGATGAAATTCCGGATTTGCCTTATATCAGGGAGAGTGATTTCCGCCTTGATTTGATACCAGGTACTGGTTTTATTTTAGAAGTCCGTACAGAATGATACTGATTGATTTGAAAGATTTGAAATATCAGTTAGAGGATTTACTGACCGAAAGTTACATCTGATTGTGTGTTTCTCTGTAAAATACTTCAGTTCTGATTATGGGTTGATGAATCTGGTATTCAGAGGTATTCTGATGATTTTATGCCGTTATCTATGATATTTTGTGATATACTCGTGGCATATGACTGACTGAATTGAATATCTTGTATTGAAGGATCTGAGAACTGAAATTGTTGTATACAGAAATTGTTCAGATATGAATCTTGATTGAAACAGATTGTATTCCGAGTATGTGATATCCGAATATGGTATACCAATTGATATTAGCACAGCTGAGGCAGTGATCAGTGGCTGAGAATGACACCGAGGCAGAAATGTCAGAAATTTATGTTTTACATGAGTTTAGCAGATTATGATATGTGACTGTTGTTGTGAAATTGCTTGAGAATTGTTATTGTTCTAAAACAGTATTTAAGACAGATTATATTGTTTGGGGGACATAACATCCGAAGATGATATAGCAGTTGATCTAAACAACGTCGAAGATGTGATACAGATTATTGGGAACCGTTGAGAGTATATACAGTTCCAGCCGAATCAGAGCTGATTTTGAAAGTTAAAGCATCCAGAAGTTTAATCAGAATGTTCAGAACTCAGTTTCGATAATCACAACAGGGTGTTTATGAATATCAGGTAGGTGATACTGTATTATATGTGAATAACCGACTTGTTTGTGCCGAATATTTCGAATCTGAAATGACAGATATAGTCAGAAGCGCACGGTAGTCGATTCAGTATTTATTCTGGTGACAGAAAATGTATGATTATTCAAAAAGACAGTTTTGATATAAACAGAGGAGATCTGTTGTAGCAGAGTTTGTACTGAAATGTATGCATCGTCGACAGATGAAGACAGAAAAATAGAAACCAGGAGGTTGGTTATATAGATTATCGATTCTTGAATAGAAATGGGATTACATTTCTATGGATTGTGTGACGACACTACTAAAATCTGGATAAGATTGTGCTATGATATAATTATGATTAACAGATTGCTTGAATCTGCTTATATGATGTAGTACAGGATGACGTACAGAAACGACCCGACGACTGAGATTTATGTCAGAAAAAGGGGTCAGATGGTAATGAATGCCAAAGTTGATTATATCAGAATGTGATTTTCGGTTGATTTTGTACTTTTGGCAGAGTATACAATAAACTTTTTCACTTATCGTCTATAGATCGACAGATAGTTGGAGCAACTATCCTGGAACTGGAGGATATCCAGGAACTGTAGTGCTAGATTCTAGCACTGGTTGACATGAATTATTGTCACTTGTTAATTATTGTATAACGATAGTTATCAAATGAGTATGGAGATAGCATCATTCGAGGCATTGTACAGTGAAAACAGCAGATTGTCTTCGTATGGGGATTAGATCTCGGTGATACCTGAGATTGAATTTGATAGGATCACCGATATGAAAAAAGAAATTGAAACTGATTCAGAAGAGAATAAAGACTGCTCAGAATAAATAGACTGAATATGTCAACGTCGAATGATGACTGTTGATATTTAAGGTTGAAGATTGAATATAACCCTGATTAAAATTACCAGATTGATAGGAGATGATAGTATTGATTTTTTATAAGTTGTTAAATTGGTATATACGGATGTTGTATAGCCAGTATTGTAAGATTGATTCTATCATCAGTTATTCGAATGGTATTATGAAATTATACTTCTTGAAGCATTATTCCAGATTGAAATCAGAATCCGCAGAAGAAAGATATTTCAGGATGAAGAATATTCCGCTGTTGGAAGTATAGTACAAACATCAAGGCATCGAATAGGCTACCTGGAAGACTGAGTCTGATATGAGGTAGCGATGTTCAGAATTATTACACTGAAAGGAATTATGTTTAATTCTGTTATACATTTCTTTCTTTATCTGATTTGATTGCCTGTGATTTCGGGAACGAAATCGAATCTTAGAGGGGGAGAAATGTAAGGCCCGAGATTTTATTTACTGTAATCTGAGATTAATCTGAAATGATTTATGGATTAATTAAGGTAAATATAGACGGAATGGATTAGACCGGGAAAGACGCGAAGTATGTGCGAGGGAGGTGCCATTCACGCACATGCGCGACCTAGTGCGCACACATGCGCAGAACGGGTAGAAGACACCGCGCATATGCGCGGAGTGAGGGCGCGCATATGCGCGAGGTATCCAGTAGCCAAGAAGCTATAACAGAACATTGCGCGCACATGCACGACGTGAGCCGCACACATGCGCGAGGGAGGCAGAGAGTTGGACGCACATGCGCGGGGTGAAGTCGCGCATATGCGCGAGTGGTAGAATGCCGAGACAGTAGGTGTAGAACCCGTAAATCAGTAGACGTATAAGCCATGCATAATTCTAGATTTTTAAATTTAATTGACTTCATTGCATGATTATTTTAAATGCATTTATTTGAAGTTAATTATTCATTATTTCAGTTCAGTAGTTTGATTTTTAGCATTTCAGTTATTTCAGTGAGGCCGGACCGGAGTCGGAGTTTTGAGATAGAATTTAAGATTCGAGAAATATTTCCAGAAGTTAATTTAGCTAGCAAGTAAGTTCATTTAAGTTAGTAAGGGAGGTTTGAGTATTTAATTTAATTATTTGAGGTGATTAAGAAATGAACTCATTTAAGTTATTTAATTAAGGGGTTATCTCACTAAATTAATTAAAGGATTAGTAAGGCTTCTAAGGATTATTAGTTGACTAGATAATCAACATCTCCCCTTCTTTTTTTTAGCAAATTTCGGCCACCCCATTAGTGTGTCAACTATGTTATGCCAACTCACTTTTGACCCTTTCCCTTGCCATCTATTAGCATGTTAATCTTTCCATTTAATGACCACCCTTAATTAATTAATTAGTGGACATATCCTAGTCTAGAATCAAGAGAGAATTCGGCCACTACCTCCTCGAAGCATCCACCAACTCATTTGATATCAAACCATAATTCAAAATTCAAATTTGGGAAGACTTGGTCTTGATATGATCCTATTATTGTGCACCCTTCTCCTCACCTTCATAACCATCACTCCCCCTCCACCCCCACCGAAAATAAGACCCCTTTTCAGAGGTAAAAGTCGTGAGCCATAGCTAGGGAGTAAGGCAAGAAATCGAGAGCCAAGAAAGGTAGAGAAGCAAGCCACTCCGTCTCCTCCGCGCCGTCTCGTCTCTTTTTTCGTTTTCATTTCAAACGATAACCAGGCATGTCTAGATTCTTTCTAAACCTCAATCAAGTCATATTATCATTTATTTTTCAGTACATGATCATGTTTGTTCAAGCAAAAATCGAGATCCATGTCCAAACATTTTGAAACAACACATGCAGAATTTCGGCTCTTAATGGCAGCTTCACGTTTTCTTTTAGTTTTGATGGTTTCAGGTTGTGGTTCGACCCCAGGCTCCCAAGGTGGCTTATATACATGTAGTAGGATGCACTAGGACCATGTTGGTCCATTCAAACCAGCTCCATGCTTGCTGGAAATTCAGAATGACAACAAGTTCCCATAGGCGCAGATTTGTGTTTCGAAATTTCAGTTTTTGTGTCAAGGGTTGTGGATCTGATCTTGGCTGCCCCAAGGGCCTATAGCCATGGTTAGATCACTTCCCTAGCAAGTCTAAGACGTGACTAAGTTGCCCTTTTGGTGGCTTGGTCCATGGCTCATCGGTTTTTAAATAATCAACAAGAACAGCCCCTTTCCCATTTCGGCTTCTCCTTTTTACAGCTCGTATGGTTCGAATATTGTGGAATGGTGTGGATATTGTTTGGCCTATGGCCCTTAGCCATGGTTCATACCATACCCCTTGATGTCTAGATCGTGCCATGGTCAATCAAATGGCCACTGGAACGACGCAAGACATCGATCTAAGCAAAACACCACACACACATGCAAGGTGTTCTCGGGTGAACTTTTCTGATGTTTGCTGGAATGTTGCGAATTGTGGCTGGCCTAGGGCCCTTAGCCATGGTTCAAATCATTCCTTGGGATGTTGGTAAGAGTCTCTGGTCAGGTGGTTCACGCCTCAATGGCCGGTAGTCTCGAAAACAACACAAGACGCACGGGTGCGCAGCTGCTGGAAATTTACAGCAAGTTGCTGTGTCGTTTAGAAGGCTCGTTTGAGTTCTTGGTTGGCTTTTAGCCCATGTCCTTGGACTGGACAGTGCCTCATTGAGTTGGGAAGGTCATGTTTTTGACCGTTTGTCATTCGGATCATTTTCGAGGTCGTACGAGAATTTACGGTGCAATGTGCCAAATTGACTCTCGAAAGAGCGTTTCGTGTTTTGGCCTCCATTCCACCTAGATTTCGACCCTATCATTTTAGGAGCATTATTTTATAATTTTTCAGCGTATTTTAATCATGACTATACGTCGGTTCGGTGTCGGTTCAGGTTGGCTCGGAGTCATGATTAAATGCGAAGTCATTAGGCGTCATAGTCGCATCTTTTGAACGTAAATTGCATAGTTGGTCAAGTTTAAGCTATTAGCATATTTTTCATGGCACAGTTAGGTTGCAGCAAGCCTGAGGACGATCAAATCCAATCCAGTTGGTAAAAATTACAGGAATTTTCATTACGCTAGTTAATTATTTTACGTGCATTAAATAGAAAATGATTATTTTTGAGATTTATGCAATATGGCTTGTGGTTCATTCACTATGTGGGAGTGTTATTTTATACGGTCGCCAGTGACCGATCAGTTCAGTATGGTACCACCCGGTCGCCAGTGACCGGCTAGCTCAGTTCAGTTTCAGCCTCCCCGGTAGCCAGTTACCGATCAGTTCAGCTTAGTGCAGTGGCCACAGGCGTAAAACATAATCTCAACAGAAAATTTTACCAGTTATTTCAGTACAGGCTCCAAGGAGCAAAGATTTTTACTGTGATTATCAGTTCAGTTATGCACGTATTATAATTGCTCAGTACAGATTATTTTCAGCATGCCTCAGGACATGATATTTTAACTCATGCATATTTTAATTCAGATTTTTACTCGTTACCTGCGATATATGCATGCTGAGTCTTTAGGCTCACTAGACTTGATTGTTGTAGGTACTGATGAGGCCAGGGCCGAGGGCGGGGACCAGTGAGCCAGCTTGGGTGGGCAGTAGTGGCACCCGAGGACCTCAGTGCAGCAGTTGTTATTTTATTCCGCAAACAATTTTTATCAGTCGTTGGATAATTTTTAAATTGTTATTGTTGGCAAAACTTTATTTTCTTCCGCTGCTATTATTTTAAACATTGAACTTAATTCATCAGTCGATTTTATGAATGAGGCCATTTAAGTTCTAAAAAAAGAAGGAAAAATTTTTAATTTTCCGCAAATTTTCAAGAAAGGAGTTTTTGGCCCCTTTACAGTTGGTATCAGAGCGGAGGTTCTGTATAAGGTTTCACTACTACTGACCGCGAGAAGCTCACGAAGCCACGTCTTCGGTCTGTAAGTTTTTCAGTTCAGCATTTTGTTCAGCATTTTAGTTAAAGCATGAATTAGTTTGTCAGCATGCTTCCAGATTTTCGGTATTTCAGGGTTCATTTAAAATAAATTATGGAATTATGCATGTTAGTTACGTATGGGTTATGTTGGAACAGTATGCCCCCTAGATGCATTTTAGAGCGCAACAGAGAGGTGGAGCCTCGCCGAGAAGACAGAGAGGAGCATAGACCGGAGGGAGACCTACCACCTCCTCCACCGCCACCACCGGACATGAGTGCCCAGATGTTAGCTGGGATGGCACAGTTCTACGCACAGTTTGCGGGGGGCAATGCCGCAGCCGTAGCCGCAGCTGCAGCCAGGCCGACAGGGCCCGAGGCTGTTTATGAGGGATTCATGAAGATGCGCCCGAAGGAATTCTCTGGGACATCTGACCCCATGGTTGCCGAGGGATGGATCAAATCCCTCGAGGTCATCTTTGAGTTTATGGAGCTGGGGGACGCAGACCGAGTCCGATGTGCCACCTACCTGTTCACTGGAGACGCCCGCTTATGGTGGGAATGAGCTTCGGTAGCCCTGACCTTGGCTACACTTTCTTGGACCCGCTTTACGGAGGTTTTCTACTCCAAGTATTTTGCTGAGGAGGTTCGCACCAGGCTGACCACCGAGTTCATGAGCCTGAGACAGGGGGATATGACGGTTACGGAGTTTATCCGTAAGTTCGAGAGGGGCTGTCACTTTGTGCCCCTGATCGCGAATGATGCCAGAGCCAAGCTGATGCACTTCCTGGTGGGTTTACGGCCGATCTTGCGCCGGGATGTTAGGGTATATGACCCTGCTACTTACGAGATTGCCGTCTCCAAGGCCTTAGCCGCAGAGCAGGATCTGCGGGATATCGAGAGGGATCGCCAGGGCAAGCGCCCAGTCCAGGCACCGCACCGCCCTCCTCCTCATCAGCATCTGCACCAGAATAAGAGGCCTTTTCATGGACCGCCCAGGAACCGAGGCCAGCAGCAGCAGCAGCAGCAGCAGCAGCGGGGACGCCCAGCCCCGAGGACTCAGGAGCACCCAGTTTGTCCCAGGTGCTCACGTCGCCATCCTGGAGCATGTATGGCTGGCTCAGGAAAGTGTTTTAAGTGTGGCAGTCCAGACCACATGTTGGTGCAGTGCCCTCAGAGGAATCTGCCTACCCAAGGCAGAGTTTTAGCTCTCCATGCCGCGGAAACCAACCCGGAGACTATGTTGTTGACAGGTACCTTTAAACTTTAAGTTATTATTTGAATTTCCGTGTTTTGGGAATCGGGATTTAGATGTGAACTTAGAACTGTTATAGGATTGCATGCTCTACTCAGATTTATTTTGGGGGGAATTAAGCTAGAGGAACCTTGACCTTTGCATGTCTATAAGTTTAGATCTTGTAGTGGGATTCAACTTAGAGCTCCGCTCTTTCAGGGAGAATTTTTATATCTGGGTCCGCTACCAAGGCCTTGATAGATTCAGGGGCCACTCACTCGTTTATTTCGGAGGTCTTTGCAAACTTTCTCAAGATCCAGACCATTGGGCTAGATACAGCCTTTTCAGTAGTGTTGCCGTCAGGCAAGGAGATGGTAGCCACCAATGTTATCCGAGATATAGACCTTGAGCTGCACGGTAATCTTGTTTATGCGGATCTGATTGTGCTACCGATGCCGGAATTTGACATCATCCTAGGGATGGACTGGCTATTGAGGAACAGAGTGTTGATAGACTTCCAGCGGAGATCCGTTCTTGTCCGACCGCCTGGAATGGAGCAGTTCTTATTTGAGCCGGACAGGTACTTTCCTTTACCGCGCATTATTCCGTATGTTTAGGCTAGGAAACTCATGCATAGAGGGTGCCGAGCATTTCTAGCGACCTTTTTATCTGTCCCCGAGGAACCCAGCCAGTCAGCCTCAGATGTTCCAATTGTCAGAGATTTCTTAGACGTTTTTCCCGAAGACGTCTCTGGTATGCCACCCGAGAGAGAGGTGGAGTTTTCCATTGAGCTTATGCCAGGTACGGCTCCGATATCCGAAGCGCCATACCGACTAGCACCGACAGAGATGGCAGAGCTTAAGAAGCAGATTTAGAAACTTCTCGACAAGGAGTTCATTCGCCCGAGCTTTTCTCCATGGGGCGCGCCGGTCTTATTTGTGGAAAAGAAGGATGGCTCGATGAGGCTTTGCATTGACTACAGGGAGTTGAACAGGGTTACAGTGAAGAATAAATACCCACTGCCGAGGATTGAGGATCTGTTTGACCAGTTGCAGGGAGCTTCGATTTTCTCCAAGATAGATCTGCATTCCGGTTATCACCAGTTGAGGGTGAGAGATGCTGATGTTTCGAAGACAGCTTTCAGGACTCGTTATGGCCACTACGAGTTCCTTGTGATGCCGTTCGGTCTGACGAATGCGCCAGCGATCTTCATGGATCTCATGAATCGCGTATTTCAGCCATACCTGGACCAGTTTGTGATAGTGTTCATAGATGACATTCTCGTCTACTCCAAGAGTCGGGAGGAGCACAGCAGACATCTGACCACAGTGTTGCAGACATTGCAGAAGCACAAATTATTCGCAAAGTTCAGTAAATGCGAATTCTGGTTAGAGAAGGTGGCGTTCTTGGGCCATATTGTCTCCAGCAGTGGTATTGAGGTAGACCCCGCAAAAGTTGCAGCAGTCAGAGATTGGGTTGTGCCTCAGAATGCATCCGAGATCCGCAGTTTTCTTGGGCTAGCAGGATATTACAGGAAGTTCATTCAGGGATTCTCCTCCATTGCCGTTCCACTCACAGCACTGACAAAGAAAAATGTGAAGTTTGTGTGGAGTGAGGAGTGTCAGAAGAGCTTCGATACTTTGAAGCAAGCTCTTATCTTAGCACCCGTTTTGGCTGTACCGTCAGGATCCGGCGAGTTTGTCCTTTATAACGATGCTTCGAAGCTTGGTTTAGGTGCAGTTTTGATGCAGCATGGGAGAGTGATAGCGTATGCTTCTCGACAGCTGAAAATTCATGAGAAGAATTACCCTATCCATGATCTGGAGTTAGCGGCCGTAGTTTTTGCTTTGAAGATTTGGAGGCACTATCTGTATGGAGAGAAGTGTCAGATCTTTACCGACCACAAGAGCCTCAAGTATTTCTTTACGCAGAAGGAGCTGAACATGCGTCAGAGGCGTTGGTTGGAGCTTGTGAAAGACTACGATTGTGACATTAGATACCACCCGGGTAAAGCTAATGTAGTTGCGGATGCTTTGAGCAGGAAAGTCGCAGTGATGGCTCACTTGACGATTCAGAAACCTCTTCAGATTGAGAGGCAGAAGTTCGATCTTGAGACTTATCCGCGAGGCAGAGTTCCTCGTTTATCTACCTTGACTATCCAGTCCTCTCTTATTGACCGTATTCGCAGCGGTCAGGCAGCAGATGAGCAGTTGGCACAGTGGAAGAAGAGAGATGAAGCCAAGGGCAGTGTTTTGTATACAGTCAGCGACGGTATTGTGAGATACCGAGATAGGATATGGGTTCCTAGCAGTGATTCTATCCGAGCAGACATCTTATCAGAGGCCCATACGTCCCCGTACTCCATTCACCCTGGGAGTACGAAGATGTACAAAGATCTGCAGCTATTGTATTGGTGGCCAGGGATGAAGAAGGACATCAGGCGATTTGTGTTCGAGTGTCTGACTTGCCAGTTAGTGAAGGCCGAGCATCAGAGACCAGCTGGTTTGCTCAAGCCTCTCCCTATTCCCGAGTGGAAGTGGGAGAATGTTACCATGGACTTTGTGACCGGATTGCCGAGGTCAGCCAGAGGATCGAATGCCATCTGGGTGATTGTAGATCGTCTTACCAAATCAGCGCACTTCTTGCCTATTAAGACGACTTTCACCATGGTTCAGTATGCAGAGCTGTATATCCGAGAGATAGTCCGACTCCATGGTATTCCAGTTTCGATCGTATCCGACAGAGATCCCAGATTCACTTCCTCGTTTTGGAAGAGTTTGCATTCGACTATGGGTACGAAGTTGCTGTTTAGCACAGCTTTCCATCCGCAGACAGATGGACAGTCGGAGCGAGTTATTCAGATCTTAGAGGATCTTCTCCGTGCTTGCGTCATTGATTTCTCTGGGAGTTGGGAGTCGAACTTACCATTGGTAGAGTTCACCTATAACAACAGTTTCTAGTCGTCTATAGGTATGGCTCCGTATGAAGCACTGTATGGCCGCAAGTGTAGATCTCCTGTTCATTGGGATGAAGTAGGAGAGAGAGCAGAGTTGGGTCCAGAGATTGTTCAGCAGGCAGCAGATGTAGTAGTCAAGATCCGTGATAGGATGAGGACTGCTCAGAGCCGACAGAAGAGTTATGCCGATCAGCGGAGGAGAGACTTAGAGTTTGTAGTGGGCGATCATGTTTTCGTGAAAGTGGCACCTATGAAGGGTGTCATGAGATTTGGGAAGAAAGGGAAGCTCAGTCCGAGATTCATTGGACCGTTTGAGATCCTCGACAGAGTTGGGACGCTAGCGTATCGTGTGGCTCTTCCGCCGAATCTGGCCGGAGTACACAATGTGTTCCACGTCTCCATGCTGAGGAAGTATATGGCAAATCCTTCGCATGTGCTGAATTTCAAGCCGTTGCAGCTTACTCCGAACTTATCTTATCAGGAGAGACCCGTGCAGATCCTAGACAGGCAGGAGAAGAAGCTTTGGAACAAGCTTGTTAAGCGAGTCAAAGTAAATGGCTCAACCATTCTGAAGAGGAAGCTACGTGGGAGTCTGAGCCGGAGATGAGAGATCGATACCTCGAGTTATTCGGTGAGTTCTAATTTCGAGGACGAAATTTCTTTTAAGGGGGGAAGGATTGTAGAACCCGTAAATCAGTAGACGTATAAGCCATGCATAATTCTAGATTTTTAAATTTAATTGACTTCATTGCATGATTATTTTAAATGCATTTAATTTAAGTTAATTATTCATTATTTCAGTTCAGTAGTTTGATTTTTAGCATTTCAGTTATTTCAGTGAGGCCGGACCGGAGTCGGAGTTTTGAGATAGAATTTAAGATTCGAGAAATATTTCCAGAAGTTAATTTAGCTAGCAAGTAAGTTCATTTAAGTTAGTAAGGGAGGTTTGAGTATTTAATTTAATTATTTGAGGTGATTAAGAAATGAACTCATTTAAGTTATTTAATTAAGGGGTTATCTCACTAAATTAATTAAAGGATTAGTAAGGCTTCTAAGGATTATTATTTGACTAGATAATCAACATCTCCCCATCTTTTTTTTAGCAAATTTCGGCCACCCCATTAGTGTGTCAACTATGTTATGCCAACTCACTTTTGACCCTTTCCTTGCCATCTATTAGCATGTTAATCTTTCCATTTAATGACAACCCTTAATTAATTAACCAGTGGACATATCCTAGTCTAGAATCACGAGAGAATTCGGCCACTACCTCCTAGAAGCATCCACCAACACATTTGATATCAAACCATAATTCGAAATTCAAATTTGGGAAGACTTGGTCTTGATATGATCCTATTATTGTGCACCCTTCTCCTCACCTTCATAACCATCACTCCCCCTCCACCTCAACCGAAAATAAGACCTCTTTTCAGAGGTAAAAGTCGTGAGCCATAGCTAGGGAGTAAGGCAAGAAATCGAGAGCCAAGAATGGTAGAGAAGCAAGCCACTCCGTCTCCTCCGCGCCGTCTCGTCTCTTCTTTTCGTTTTCATTTCAAACGATAACCAGGCATGTCTAGATTCTTTCTAAACCTCAATCAAGTCATATTATCATTTATTTTTCAGTACATGATCATGTTTATTCAAGCAAAAATCGAGATCCATGTCCAAACATTTTGAAACAACACATGCAGAATTTCGGCTCTTCATGGCAGCTTCACGTTTTCTTTTAGTTTTGATGGTTTCAGGTTGTGGTTCGACCCCAGGCTCCCAAGGCGGCTTATATACATGTAGTAGGATGTACTAGGACCATGTTCGTCCATTCAAACTAGCCCCATGCTTGCTGGAAATTCAGAATGACAGCAAGTTCCCATAGGCGCAGATTTGTGTTTCGAAATTTCAGTTTTTGTGTCAATGGTTGTGGATCTGATCTTGGCTGTCCCAAGGGCCTATAGCCATGGTTAGATCACTTCCCTAGCAAGTCTAAGACGTGACTAAGTTGCCCTTTTGGTGGCTTGGTCCATGGCTCATCGGTTTTTAAATAATCAACAAGAACAGCCCCTTCCCCATTTCGGCTTCTCCTTTTTACAGCTCGTATGGTTCGAATATTGTGGAATGGTGTTGATCTTGGTTGGCCTATGGCCCTTAGCCACGGTTCATATCATACCCCTAGATGTCTAGATCGTGCCATGGTCAATCAAATGGACACTGGAACGATGCAAGACATCGATCTAAGCAAAACACCACACACGCATGCAAGGTGTTCTCGGGTGAACTTTTCTGATGTTTTCTGGAATGTTGCGAATTGTGGCTGGCCTAGGGCCCTTAGCCATGGTTCAAATCATTCCTTGGGATGTAGGTAAGAGTCTCTGGTCGGTGGTTCACGCCCCAATGGCCGGTAGTCTCGAAAACAACACAAGACGCACGGGTGCGCAGCTGCTGGAAATTTACAGCAAGTTGCTGTGTCGTTTAGAAGGCTCGTTTGAGTTCTTGGTTGGCTTTTAGCCCATGGCCTTGGACTGGACAGTGCCTCATTGAGTTGGGAAGGTCATGTTTTTTACCGTTCGTCATTCGGATCATTTTTGAGGTCGTACGAGAATTTACGGTGCAATGTGCCAAATTGACTCTCGAAAGAGCGTTTCGTGTTTTGGCCTCCATTCCACCTAGATTTCGACCCTATCATTTTAGGAGCATTATTTTATAATTTTTCAGCGTATTTTAATCATGACTATACGTCGGTTCGGTGTCGGTTCAGGTTGGCTCGGAGTCATGATTAAATGCGAAGTCATTAGGCGTCATAGTCGCATCTTTTGAACGTAAATTGCATAGTTGGTCAAGTTTAAGCTATTGCATATTTTTCATGGCACAGTTAGGTTGCAGCGAGCCTGGGGACGATCAAATCAAATCCAGTTGGTAAAAATTACAGGAATTTTCATTACGCCAGTTAATTATTTTACGTGCATTAAATAGAAAATGATTATTTTTGAGATTTATGCAATATGGCTTGTGGTTCATTCACTATGTGGGAGTGTTATTTTATACGGTCGCCAGTGACCGATCAGTTCAGTATGGTACCACCCGGTCGCCAGTGACCGGCCAGCTCAGTTCAGTTTCAGCCTCCCCGGTAGCCAGTTACCGATCAGCTCAGCTTAGTGCAGTGGCCACAGGCGTAAAACATAATCTCAACAGAAAATTTTACCAGTTATTTCAGTACAGGCTCCAAGGAGCAAACATTTTTACTGTGATTATCAGTTCAGTTATGCACGTATTATAATTGCTCAGTACAGATTATTTTCAGCATGCCTCAGGACATGATATTTTAACTCATGCATATTTTAATTCAGATTTTTACTCGTTACCTGCGATATATGCATGCTGAGTCTTTAGGCTCACTAGACTTGATTGTTGTAGATACTGATGAGGCCAGGGCCGAGGGCGGGGACCTAGTGAGCCAGCTTGGGTGGGCAGTAGTGGCACCCGAGGACCTCAGTGCAGCAGTTGTTATTTTATTCCGCAAACAATTTTATCAGTCGTTGGATAATTTTTAAATTGTTATTGTTGGAAAAACTTTATTTTCTTCTGCTGATATTATTTTAAACATTGAACTTGATTCATCAGTCGATTTTATGAATGAGGCCATTTAAGTTCTAAAAAAAAAAAAAAAAATTTAATTTTCCGCAAATTTTCAAGAAATGAGGTTTTGGCCCCTTTACAGTAGGTCTCGCGCATATGCGCGAATAGAGGACGCGCATATGCGCGAGCTGATAAATATTCGGACAGAACTCTCGGCGCATATGCGCGGGGCTTGGGCGCGCATATGCGCGAGTCATGCAGAATGAAAAAGTGCCACTTGCCCTTACATGCAACGTGTATGTATATATATATATATATATATATACAAGAGTCTTCAAATCCTTCAGAACAGGAAAAAGGAAAACCGAGAAGGATTGGGGAGATTTTCAAGTCTTAATCGTAATCGTAGAATTCAATTCGTGAGAAATCCGTCCGTTCGAATTGTAATCCGACTTCGGTATCGTGTTCCTAGCGACGACAGCTACAACGGTACGTAAGTTTTATTGAATTCTGATATCGTTTGAGATTATGATATTGGGGGAATTGTGATTTGACTGATATATGGTGTCCTGGATATACTACTCAGTTTATAATTGAAGTCAGATCGAAGAATATACTGTGTATGCATTTGTTATGATTTTTGGAGTCGATTTGATTGAGATTTGATATCAGATTTGTATTGTTATCAAGTATGAGTTACAGGAATTGATATCTGTTGATTTATATTGCGTGGTATATTTATATGGTACCGTTATGCCGTTGAAACCGAATTCGATTAGGTTCTGATTTTATCTGATATTGATTATGAGCCGTATTATTATATCTGTGATGTTGAAATTAACGGGGTTAGCGAGAATGTATTGTTATACCGTCGAAACATCAGTGGGTTGATATCGATCAGATTCAGTAGTAATTTCGATTATATCGTGATATCGTCGATATGAATTAGATTGTATCTTGATTCGATATTGATCAAATTATGTTTGATTTGAGTATTGATCAAAATAGATTTGGAATTGAATTGCATATTGAGATTGTGCCTATGCGATATTGTATTTCAGATTGATATGGACAGATTGGACTTCGAGACTTCATCTTCGTCAGACCGAGAAGAGAAAGGTATAAGTCAATGTGGTACCGGGAGATCGACTCGAGTATAGTATGATATACTTGAGTTTCCCTAAATCACATGCTTCTTATTATTATGTTCATTGATTTGTTGGGATATGCTTGTTCTATGAATGTATAGAAAGCAGGTATTAGTCGAGTGATCTTGTGACAGAAGTACCTGATAGTGACGGCATCGCCATGGGCACATTGCACGATGTCACAAGATAGTAAATTGGCGAAAATGCCAATGTCCATCACGTATAGGGCACTGGACGATTGGCAACAATGTGGATAGAATTTGAGTTTCTTCTATTACTGGTGATCGATACCATATCAATGTGGATAGAATTGGAGTTTCTTCTATTAGTGGTGATTGATATGGAATGCCAACGTCTGAGAATCGGGATCTCTAGATTAGGATTGAGTTTAGTCTGAGTTTAAGAGTTACTGATATTGATTCATTGATTGATGTTGATTTATGTTCCTGATTTTGGTACATGTTTAGAATAAGGGTTATTGTTGATATTAATTCATGTTTCGGATTATGATACATGCTACGAATATTTGATTCATGTTCTGATTTTGAGACATGTTATGAATATCTGTTATATGCTTTTATATTGTTTATATGATTGCATGTATACATGATTTATACTGGGAATGTAATTGTCACCGGAGTTATCCGGCTGTTGTCTTGTTTGTATGTGTGCATGACAACAGGTGAGACAGGATCAGGGTCAAGAAGAGAACGAGGCTGGACTAGATAGCGTGGAGATCCGGGCTCAGAAATAAATTAAGAGTCAGCACTGATATGTAGTTGAACCTAGTTGGATTATTGTAGACAATACAGGACTTGTATGTTTATATTTAATATGTAATTCAAATTGATTTACATAACGTTTCCGCTTTAATTTTTTTAAAAAAAATTAAATTTAGACCCTGTTTATTATAATTGATTGTTTTATTCTAAGAACGATTAAAAACTTGAATTAGCGTCCGGGTCCTCACAGAAATGGAGCCAGTGTAAACTGAAAGAAAAGAAGTAGCAATATTTTTTCAGCAACAATCACTAGATGCCGAAGAGTGGATCACACACATCCCGGTGACTGCACGATCCGATTCTGGTGAGGAAAGAAGGGTGACGGGTTTGGCGAAGAAAAAGGTTACGGGATTGAGTTTTGGGGAAATAGGGTTGGCTTCTCTTTTCTTTTGGGGAAAATCTAAAGTATTGTTCATTTTTTTACTTCACTAAATATAAATTTTAAATTTTTTGCTTCATCAAAACTACTTTGTCGAAAATAAAATGTTACAAAAAATTAGAATTTAAGCCCGTGTTTTTAAAATTTTGAAGTAAAAAATAATTATTTACTTCGCCAGTGTTTTTACTGAAGTTTTTTGGTATATACTACCTCATAATTAATAATCGCCGAAATAACCAGTGGCGAAGTAAAAACCAAAAATTCTACTAGTGGTTTATCTGAATACCCTAACTTGGGAAGAGTTCCAGAGAATTTTCTATGAGAATTACTTCACCTGTAAGGTCCAGGAAATTAATTCTCGTAACCTGAATGCATGCAACCTAGAATTTTATTTTAAATTATGTGTTTAATTATTTTTATTCATTTTATGCATAATTCATGCATGATAGGATTTAATTCATGAAATTTTTAAAAGTTCATGCATTAGGGTTTCTAGATGCATTTCACGCTCGAACTAGGAATGGAGACCGAAGAATTTTCAGGAAAAACTATTTTAATTACATGATCTATTTTATTAATTAATTTTAGGTGTTTTTAAGTGTATTTTTCAAAAATGAGATTTTTCTAGGTATTTTTACCAACATGATTTTATTTTTATCGGTACTCAAATTTTTTCGAATCGGGGGACTTTTTAAGGGTTCGACTAATATTTTCAAAATCCTTCCAACACGAAATATTTTACGAGAGCATATTTGGATTTAATGGGCGTACTTTTAAGCTTGTTGGGATTAAAACCCTTTTCAAACCACTAATTATCTTTTTAGGGCCCATTAATTGTGTGATTAACCATTTAATTATTATATAACAAGCCATTAACCTTAACCTAATTACTTTTCATAGCCGACACCCTCATTAAATATTACCCACCCTCGATTTTAGAACTCGACAGCTGAAAGCATCGGTTTTCCTCTTGTTCTTGCAAAGAAAATTTCATCCGGGCTTCCTCTCATCAGTCGTGTTCTTCAATCATCAAGGCACGCATTGTACCATACTTTTACTCATCATACAAGCTATATACTTTTTGTAATATGTATATTTGTCTGTGAATCTTCCGATCCAAGCATGAGTGCACATGGTTTACGATTTCTCAATTGTTTCTTGCATTCTTTTGGTTTGTCACTCACGTTTTTCCTTCAGCTTGTGCAAGGGGTCTGCTGTAGGGTGTGTTTGAAGGCTGTTAACACCATAGGGAGTGGAGTGGTAGGCTGGAAACGGGATCGTCACAGCATTTTGTAAGGGTGGTCTCGGTTCTTGTTTATTTGTTCGGTAATGGGTTTGATCAATGTATGGAGGATTCGGCTGTGCATGGGTTCGAACCCAACCATGTTTCGGACCTTGTAGAGTCTAGTAAGATGTTAGGAAAGAGTCATGGGTGTTTGGTTGAGGGAGAAGCTCGATCCTCGGAAGCTTGGTGTGAATCGAGAGGGAAGTGGTAGTTTCAGCTAGTTTTCTACACGTGGTTGTGCAGCGGATTTTTGCTTGTGTTTGGCTTAGTTTAGAAGGCTAGTTAGGTTCCTAATGGTGAGTTTTAAAGGCTGGACAGGTGGTGGGGTTAGAGGGGACCGAAAGGATTATGAGTTGGGGGCCATGAGTTGTAATGGGATTATAGGAAAGGGGTTGGCCGAGAGTTTGTCAATTCCTGGAAGTTTAAGCCGTGGATTTAGGGTCTTGGTTACATTGTTTTAGGAGCTTTAAGTGTTTGTAAGATATTGTAAAAAGTTGAGAAAAATTCGGTTAAGTTTCAGGTTAATTTGGGTTTAAAACCGGGACCCGGTCCAAGTTTTAAAACGAATCGGTTAAATTCTGAATTTTGGCTTCAGTTTACGTCTAAGAATACTTTTAAAAATGTTTTGGAATATTTTAAGGATTTTGGTAAGGTTCGGGTCAATTTTAGAGGTCCAGTGGTGAAACGATAATTTTAGAGTTTTCAGGGGCAAATTGGTCATTTTGCACCCGGGGTGAATTTTGGTTCTGGCAGCGCCCTGAGCATAAACCTATGATATTTTAATGTTCATGCATCATGATTCATGATTTTTAATATTTTATGATAATATACGTTGCATGCTTGAATTTAAAGAAAATTGCATTCGTGCACGATTTTTATATGTGATGTAAATGATGATGTTTTGAATGATGAGAATTAGTTGTGACTATCGAAGTGTATGTATAGCGGATTATGAGGCCTAGGCATAGTGGATGGGTAATCCTGTCATTGATGTCCGACAGCCGCCGGGTACTGCGGTTCTATGCATGATGGATCCATCATAAATGATGATGTACGATAGTCACCTCTAATGAACTGATTTCACCTTTGATGAACGATAAATGATGAACGATGAACGGTGAACGATAAATGATGAATGATGATTAACGATGAGCTGTTTTGACACGTTACTATTGCATATGTAACGTTTACATTAGGCTTTTAAAATTCATGAAAGTTACGTTGATTATTATATTTTTCACTGCTATGTGCTACGTATAGGTATTTGTTATTTATGGTACAAGTGTGTTGAATCTTTAGACTCACTAGGCGTGTGTGATGCAGGTGAGTTCGATGTCGAAGAGACTGGAGGTGCTGGACTCTGAGTCAGCAGGCTTAGTGGGTGACACGACCCAAGGACCTATGATTTTTCCACACATTATGATTTTATGTTTTGGAGAGGATACAATGATTTTATACGCTATTTTATTTTACAGTTGATGTTAGGATTTTACTCGTCTTTATTGCGTTATATTTTTATTGATAATTGCTTATGAAAATTTTTAAATGATACTATTAAGTAGGAATGCATGCATGCAATTTATTTAAATGGTTATTTTAAAAAAGAGAGCTTTTCAAAAAAAAATATTTCCGCACTACGAGTAGATATTTCAGTTGGTATCAGAGCAAGGGTCTTGTATAGGGTTATACCATCACCAGCTTCTGTAGCTCAGTCTTCAAAGCCTCAAGTTTGTAAGCTTTTACAATTTAATTGTTTAAAATGATTTATTTTTGTCACCTGCATGATTTCATGATTTACGCATTATGATGATTCACTGCTTACGTTTAACTGTTTTTATGATTTAAGGTTCAGAATTTTCAAACTAGATTAATTGCATGATGAGTTACATTTAATTGGACTATATTCAGATATGGCTCCCAGGCGCGATCCCAGGATGGTTAGAGTGAATGATATTCATGAGGGTGGCATGGGCCCTCCTCCACCACCACCACCGGGGGACCCCACTACCCGCGTACTCGAGGGATTAGCGAGACTCATGGAACAGGCCCAGCAGGCGCCTCGCCAGCAGACAGATGTATTTGAGAAGTTTCGTAGGCTCAACCCGAAGGAGTTCGAGGGTACCACCGATCCATTCGTAGCAGAGGGATGGATTAGGTCGCTGGAGGTTCACTTTGATTATCTACAGATCAGGGATAGCGACCGAGCCAGGTGCGCCATCTATATGCTGAGAGATGATGCGTCCCTATGGTGGGAGGGAGCCGCGCATGATGTGGACTTGGCCACCCTTACCTGGGCCAGGTTCAAGGAGTTATTCTACGGGAAGTACTTTTCAGCAAACGTCAGGGGCTGCCTGATGAGAGAGTTCATGAGTCTCTGAAAAGGGGATTCATCTGCGGCGGAGTTCATCCGCAAGTTCGACAGGGACTGTCACTTTGTGCCCATGATAGCTAGAGATTCCGATCAGAAGCTGCGACACTTTTTGGATTGATTAAGACCTACCCTCCGTCGGGATGTCATGTTGATGAGGCCGTCAAGTTACGATGAGGCCACCGCCTGTGCTTTTCAGGCGGAGCAGGATCTGCGGGTTATAGATTTAGAGATGTAGCGGAAGAGGCATCAGGCTCAGTCCAGTTCCCAGCCTCAAAAGAAATAGTTTATTGGACCGCCGAGACAGTAGGGGCAGCAGAAGCCCCAAGGACAGTTTAGGAGACAGCAGCAGCAGCAGAGACCTCCTGGCGCCTAAGCCTGATGACAGACAGCCTTGCCCGCAGTGCAACAAATTTCATATCGACAAGTGCTTATGGGAGACTTACAGGTGTTTCGTTTGTGGTCAGGAGGGCCACAAAGCAGCGGAATGCCCTAAAAGAAAGGGCCCCACTACAGGCAGGGCATATGTGATGCATGCCGAGGAGGCTGAGGTAGCATATGTGATGTATGTTTTGTCGCAGGGAGTATATGTATTGCAGGTGTAGCCACGCAGGCATTGCTAGATTCAGGGCTACCCATTCGTTTATATCTGAATCTTTCGTGAAGCGACTAGGAATCATACCAGTAGGGATGGATTTGGGTTTCAGAGTATCGATCCCATCCGGGGATCAGATGTTCACTTCACAGATAGTGAAAAGATTGGAGCTTCGGTTACAGAAGTATTTTGTGCATGCAAATTTGATAGTGCTACCACTACCAGAGTTCGACATCATTCTGGGTATGGACTGGCTCACTTCTCACGGTGAAGTCATAGATTTTCGACAGAGCTCAGTTTCTGTCAGACCACCCAGTGGGAAGCCATTTATTTTTGAGGCAGCTAGACATCAGCAGTTCCCGCACGTCATTTCCTGCATGTGTGCAAGGAAGCTTATCAAGAGTGGCTGCCAGGCATTCTTAGCCAGGATCATATCAGTGTCGGAGCCAGTCGTTCAGAGACTGGAGGATGTAGATGTTGTCAGTGAGTTCTCCAGCGTGTTCCCGGACGATGTTTCAGGCATTCCACCGGAAAGAGAAGTGGACTTCTCTATTGAGCTCATGCCAGGGACAGTGCCGATATCTAAGGAACCCTACCGTTTAGCACTTGCAGAGATGAAAGAGCTCAAGGATCAGATTCAGGATCTTCTGGATAAGGGTTTCATCTGCCCTAGTTTTTCTCCATGGGGCGCTCCATTGCTATTTGTTAAGAAGAAGGATGGCAGCATGCGACTGTGCATCGACTACAGAGAACTGAACAGAGTCACAGTGAAGAATAAGTATTCGTTGCCCAGGATCGAGGACTTATTTGACCAGCTTCAGGGAGCATCAGTGTTCTCCAAGATAGACCTTCAATCAGGATACCATCAGCTAAAGGTGAGATAGACAGATGTGCATAAGACAGCCATCCAGACGTATTACGGGAACTATGAGTTTTTGGTGATGCCCTTCGGTTTGACAAACGTGCCGCGTGTTCCAGCCGTACTTGGATCAGTTTGTCATAGTCTTTACTGACGATATCCTGATCTATTCGAAGAGCAGAGAGGAGCACAATCATCATCTGAGGACAGTATTGCAGAATCTACAGGATAGACGACTGTATGTCAAGTTCAACAAGTGTGAGTTTTGGCTCGACATTGTTGCTTTCTTGGGCCATATCGTATTTCAGGATGGCATAGAAGTCGACCCGAGAAAATAGAGGCAGCCAGAGATTGGCCAGGCCCGAAGAGCGTGACAGAGATCTGGAGTTTCTTGGGATTGGCAGGTTATTACAGGAAGTTCATCCAGAGCTTCTCTTCTATTGGGGTTCTTATGACCACTTTGACGAAGAAGAACACCAAGTTTATCTAGGGATCCGAGTGTCAGGAGAGTTTCGACCGACTGAAGCAGGCCTTGACCACCGCACCAGTGCTAGCTATGCCATCAAGGTAGGGGGAGTTTGTGGTATATATAGATGCATCGAAGCTTAGTTTGGGCACAGTTCTGATGCAGCAGGACAGAGTGATAGCCTATGCGTCCAGACAGCTGAAGGTTCATGAGAAGAATTATCCTTCATGACCTCGAGCTAGCAGCAGTGGTATTTGCCTTGAAGATCTGGAGACACTATCTGTATGGGGAGAAGTGCAGGATTTTCACAGATCATAAAATCCTGAAGTACTTATTCACACAGAAAGAACTGAACATGCGACAAAGAAGATGGCTCGAGCTGATAAAGGATTATGATTGTGACATTAGCTACCATCTGGGTAAGGCTAATGTAGTTGCAGACGCTCTGACCAAGAAGCATGCAGTGTTAGCTCATCTGTCAGTACAGAGACCGTTGAAGGCTGAGATTCATAGATTTGAGCTTGCAGTTTATGCCATGGGAGAGGCCCCAAATCTTGATACTCTGACAGTACAGCCGAATATGAGAGACGGGGTCCAAGCAGGACAGACTTCTGATGAGCAGTTACAGAAGTAGAGACGGAGGGACGAGGCTAAGGGCGAAAGACTATATACAGTTGTGGACGACATAGTCAGATATAGGGACCGCATATAAGTTCCTGACAGTGATTCCCTCCGAGAGAATATCTTGAGTGAGGCCCACAGCACCCCGTACTCCATCCATCCGGGGAGTACGAAGATGTATAAGGATTTACAAACTCTGTATTGGTGGCCGGGCATGAAGCGGGATATTCTGCGATACATCTCCGAGTGTTTGACTTCTCAGCAGGTTAAGGTAGAGCACCAGAGACCTACAGGGAAGCTGAGACCACTCCCTATTCTCGAGTGGAAATGAGAGAATATTACTATGGATTTCATGAAAGGACTTCCAAGGACTACTGGAGGATTTAACGCAATCTGGGTGATTGTTTATCGGCTCACTAAATCAGCTCATTTCTTACCGATCTGGAAGACATTCACCGTGACTCATTATGCGGAGCTGTACATCTGAGCGATAGTCAGACTGCACGGTATTCCGATGTCCATAGTGCCAGACAGGGATCTGAGTTTCACGTCTGCTTTTTGGAAGAGTCTCCACCAGGTGTTGGGTACGAAGTTATTATTCAGTACCGCCTTCCATCCACAGACAGATGGTCAGTCAGTTATCATGCATCGATAGATATGGCTCCATACGAGGCACTTTATGGGAGGAAGTGCAAGTCGCCAGTTTATTGGGATGAGGTAGGGGAGCGAGCAGAGTTGGGTCCCGATATTGTCAGACAGACAGCAGAGTTAGTGGCCAGAATTAGAGACAGGATGAGGACATCACAGAGTCTCCTGAAGAGTTATGCCGATCAGAGGCGGCGAGATCTTGAGTTCGAAGTAGGGGATCATGTGTTCGTGAAGGTTGCACCGATGAAATGTGTGATGAGGTTCGAGAAGAAGGACAAGCTCAGCCCTAGATTCATCGGACCATTTGAGATCATAGAGAGAGTTGGGACACTCGCTTACAGGGTTGCTTTACCGCCGAATCTGGCGGGAGTTCATAATTTGTTCCAACTCTCTATGCTGTATAAGTACATGTCGAATCCTTCACATGTGCTTAACTACGAGCCACTTCAGCTGACACTGCACCTATCATTTGAGGAAAAACTCACCCAGATACTGGACAGGCAGGAGTAGAGACTCGGGAATAAAGTGATCCAGATGGTCAAAGTCAGGTGGCTGAATCATTCCGAGAAGGAGGCCACGTCGGAGAAAGAGATTGAGATGAGGAGTCGCTATTCAGAGTTATTCGGTATGTTCTAAATTTCGAGGATGAAATTTTATTTAAGGGGGGAGAGTTGTAAGATCCAGGAATTTAATTCTCGTAACCGGAATGCATGCAATCTAGGATTTTATTTTAAAATATGTGTTTAATTATTTTTATGCATAATTCTTGCATGATAGGATTTAATTCATGAAATTTTTAAAAGTTAATGCATTATGGTTTCTAGATGCATTTCACGCTCACGAGGAACGAAAACCGGAGAGTTTTCAGAAAAAATTATTTTAATTACATGATTTAGTTTTTAATTAATATTATAAGTGTATTTTTCAAAAATGAGAATTTTTTGGGTATTTTTACCTGCAAGATTTTATTTTTATAGGTACGCAAATTTTATCGAATCAGGGGACTTTTTAAGGGTTCGGTTAATATTTTCAAAATCCTTCAAACACGAAATATTTTTCGGGAGCGTATTTAGATTTAATGGGGCTAATTTTAAGCTTGTTGGGCTTAAAACCCTTTTCAAACCCCTAATTATCTTTTTAGGGCCCATTAATTGTGTGATTAACCATTTAATTATTATATAACTATCCATTAACCTAAACCTAATTACTTTGCATAGCCGACACCCTCATTCAACATTCCCCACCCTCGGTTTCAGAACTCGGCAGCTGAAAGCATCGATTTTCCTATTGTTCTTGCAAAGAAAACTTCATCCGGGCTTCCTCTCATCATTCGTTTTCTTCAATCATCAAGGCACACATTGTACCATCTTTTTACACATTATACAAGCTATATACTTGATGTAAAATGTATATTTGTCTGTGAATCTTCTGATCCAAGCGTGAGTCACATGGTTTACGATTTCTCAAATGTTTCTTTCATTCTTTTGGTTTGTCACTCACGTTTTTCCTTCAGTTTGTGCAAGGGTTCTGCTATAGGGTGTGTTTGAAGGCTGTTAACACCGTAGGGATTGGAGTGGTAGGCTGAAAATGAGATCATCATAGCATTTTGTAAGGGTGGTCTCGGTTCTTGTTTATTGGTTCGGTAATGGGTTTGATCAATGTATGGATTATTCGGTTGTGCATGGGTTCGAACCCAGCCATGTTTCAGACCTTGTAGAGTCTAGTAAGATGTTAGGAAGGATTCATGGGTGTTTGGTTCAGAGAGAAGCTCGATCCTCGGAAGCTTGGTGTGAATCGAGAGGGAAGTGGTAGTTTCGGCTAGTTTTCTACACGTGGTTGCGCAGCGGATTTTTGCTTGGGTTAGGCTTAGTTTAGAAGGGTAGTTAGGTTCCTAATGGTGAGTTTTAAAGGCTGGACAGGTGGTGGGATTAGAGGGGACCGAAAGGATTATGAGTTGGGGGCCATGTTTTGTAATGGGATTATAGGAAATGGGTTGGCCGAGAGCTTGTAAATTCCTGGAAGTTTCATCCGTGGGTTTTCGGGCTTGGTTAAATTTTCTTAGGAGCTTTTAACTGTTTGTAAGATATTGTAAAAGGTTGGGAAAAATTCGGTTAAGTTTCGGGTCGATTCGGGTTAAAAACCGGACCCCAGACCAAGTTTTAAAACGAATCGGTTAAATTCTGAATTTGGCTCGAGTTTACGTCTAGTAATACTTTTAAAATAAAATTGGAATATTTTAAGGAGTTTGGTGAGCTTCGGATCAATTTTAGAGGTCTAGTGGTGAAACGATAATTTTTTAGTTTCAGGGGCAAATTGGTCATTTTGCACCCGTGCTGAGATTTTGATCCTGGCAGCGCCCTGAGCACAAACCTATGAAATTTTAATGTTCATGTATCATGATTCACGATTTTTAAGATTTTATGATAATATACGTTGGATTCTTGAATTTAAAGAAAATTGCATCTGTGCACGATTTTTATAAGTGATGTAAATGATGATGTTTTGAATGATGGAAATTAGTTGTGACTATCAAAGTATATGTAAATTTTTAAGATTTATATGTAAATGCTGATGATGAGGCCTAGGCACAGTGGATGGGTGATCCTGTCACTGATGTCCGACAGCCGCCTGGTACCGCAGTTCTATGTATGATGTATCCATAATAAATAATGATGTACGATAGTCACCTCTAATGAACTGATTTCACCTTTGATGAACGATAAATGATTAATGATGAATGATAAATGATGAATGATGAATGATGATTAACGATGAGCTGTTTTGACACATTACGATTGCATATGTCACGTTTACAATAAGCTTTTAAAATTCATGAAAGTTACGTTGATTATGATATTTTTCACCGATATGTGTTACGTATAGGTATTTGTTATTTATGGTAGAGGTGCGATGAGTCTTTAGACTCACTAGACGTGTATGATGTAGGTGAGTTTGATGTCGAGGAGACTGGAGGTGCTGGACTCTGAGTCAGCGGGCCTAGTGGGCTACACGACCCGAGTACCTATGATTTTTCCGCGCGTTATGACTTTATGTTTTGGAGATGATACGATATTTTATACGCTGTTTCATTTTACAGTTGATGTTAGGATTTTACTCGTCTTTACTCCGTATATTTTATTGGTAATTACTATTAAATAGGATTTCATGCATGCGATTTATTTAAATGGTTATTTTCAAAATGAGAGCCTTTCAAAATATATATATATATATTTTTTAAAAGGCTCTCATTTTTGTTAGAGTAGGTGCCCGTCGAGCCAAGTGTTGGCCGAGTGTTCACAATGAAACTCTATGTGTGACACCTCGACCCGTTTACAATAAAAACACAGCGGAATTTAAAATTTTCTCTCAAATGGAAGGAAGTTTCAAAATACATTTCTATAAAAATGTTTACATCAAAATCAAAACATGATCATTTAAATGATATACAAGCCATCAAAAGATTTTCCTTCCAACATGGTATGCATATGACTTCGGCCTCAATCAACGTCCAGGCCCGTCGCTCTTATCTGCATCACATGAAATAACTGAAATGAGTATAAAACTCAGCAAGTGGAACTCTTACATAACAATGTACATATCATACTCTGTAAAACATGGCTTTGAAATCATAAATACCATCAACTCTGAAACATGAATATCAATAACATAGCAATAGCATATCAATGAGATGGTATTTCTCTTTACTATGGTGGATTGATATCAATAGTAACTCTGTCTGTGGTGCTCGTATCCCATCGATATAAATCGACAACTCTGAGGGATATAAGCCTATGGTCGTTGATCAACTAATTGCATGCAATCTCTGACTATGTATCCATCAATCCATAAATCAATTTAAATTCTCTCTTTGGCATTTAAACAAACACTTTGTAAACTCTTTTCTCTTGTATTCCCTCTTCAATAATTGAGACATAAAATGCCTCCAATATATATAACAAGTGTATCAATACATAAACATGAATAAAATGAAGGGAATAACACAATAAAACCATTGAAATACCATACATATATTATCATGTGAGCACAAAGGATGAAATTCCACTTACAACCACTTGAAACCTTGATTCTATACTCTTGGTAGCAATCCTACAACAATAAACCATAATTTGCACCATCAATAACCCAATAACCCAACAACAATACCATAAAAGCCAAAGAATCAACACCATCACAAACCCATAACATCTCCAACACCAAAAACTAAGAAATAACCAAACCAAAAGCTTACCTTAGCTTCCTTGATCCCAAAATAATCTTGCTCTCAACACAAATAACTAACAAGAAGCTTGAATCAAAGGAAATGAAGAAGGAATGAGAACCCTAGCTCTCCCTTGAAGTGAAGAACCGAGAAGAATTGAGGAAATGAGAGAAATGAGGGCAAACACTTGTATTTAAACACTAAAAATACCAAAACACGATTTTTAAACATTGCTGGTCACTCGGGCGAACATATTTTTCCGCCCGAGCGCAGAACTCTCGGCCAGAAATCCAAAATTTTCGAAGTAGGCTCGCCCAGGCGCACAAACATTCCCGCCCGGGCGCGCACTCTGCGCACTGCCACTCCAAAGATCGCTTCTGAAACGCCTCTTCTCTTCATAATTTGGAAAAGTGGTAAACTAAAAAGTTGTAGCTCTATGTCCTATCTTGAATCCCTCAAAATTTCAGATTAATTGGACGTCTGAGTAAAACGTTATGCCCATTCTCCCAACATGTGTCACTGGAGGAACGTCGAAACACACGAAACACTTCGGGGCACTTTTGGCTTACCTTCCACAATGATTTGAACAAAACTCAAAATAAGAAAGTTACACCTCTATATCTTATCTTTCTAATGGAAAAGGCCTCACCTCAGTTGGATCAATATACAATTTATCATGAATTTAATCGTAACTCCGCTACAAAAGCACTACACATCATCTATAACCAACCATACTATAAATCATAAATCGAAACTCTTAACATCCAAACTATACCTAAACTTGACCAAGTAGTCAATAAACTTATGAAAACTTAAACCGTACCGTACACCAGGCTTGGCTACTACACTATGTATAAAATATCTTTATTTTAATAATATTTGAAATTATTATTTTGGCACATCTTTATCTGAATACCCATGCTAGTTGCATAGATAAAGCCCTTGAATATACACATAGTAGAAAGAATATGAGATGCTCATATGATGAGTATCATGAAACTCATATTTGGAATACTGTATATTCTAAACAGTTCCTAGTCGATTCAGCCGCCGCTAAGAAGGATATAGGTCGCTCGAGTTCGAGATTAGTATATGCGATGTGAGTACCATGTTTCATTGGTAGGGGACATTGTGATGTCCGAGCATGCAGATAGGTGCTCTTGGTAGTGTGCACTGAACAACCCTCCATAAAGGACTTTCCAAGTAGTTCTCACTTATCAAGTGGAAACGTCCTAGTTTATGGTTGTACACCATTAGTCCTTATGACCCGGAACAACATTGAGACTCTATGTGCTAGAATTACACTTTGACTTGTTTACCGACTCTCATGGGGTCATCAGGTGGCAAGGTTGGGTGTTCTGTCGAAACATATAGGAGTCGATGCATTGTAGTCGGGGATTCACCGCTTACCTTCGGGTATGGATATCTATGTGTTCTCATGTGTATGTAGGTTGAAATCTTTGATCAGAGTATGGTGGTAATTATGAAAGGGGTTTCATAGATTACACCATCGATGCAACTACGACATGACACATAGTATCGATTCATTGACAACTCTCGATAAACCAATGGTTGTCGAATCGGTCGGGATATATGAGTTGAAGGGACTGTACTGTACGCTAACCATAATTGAATGGTTATTGCAGGCACTATCATTTGATACCTAGGGAATCATGTAAGCGATGCTGCTAGGCGTTTAACATGATTCGTTGGGTACTATCAGACTTGAGTTCTGACGTTCTTATTATCAAAGAGTTGATAATTAAGAATGAAGCAATTGGTATATGCTCATATAAGGACATGTTTAGTCCGAATCACATGGAGATGTGAACTCACGGCTAGTTTATCAATGAACCATTGAGGGCCACACAAGTACTAGCTTTCTAGATCCCGTTGAGAAGTAAAATTGTTCAATGTGTTGAACGGCTTGTAAATGAGTTTATAAGCATAAATAAAATAGAAGTATGACTTCTATGAGAGAAATGTGACTTTTAATTTGTGGAAGTGTTCCTAGATTAAAAGTTGGCCAAATAAATAATGTATTTGAAAATTTTGATTTTCATAAACATTATTATGGACTAAATTAAATTAATTCAAGTGTTGAATTAATTAAACACTAGTGGACCTAGTAGAGTCCAAATAATTAAATTAATTCAAGTGTTGGATTAGTTAAACAATATTGGGCCTTGTAGAGCCCAATTAGAAATAATTATTCAACTAGTGACTTGAGTGAATTCAAGTAATGTTTAATTAGTCTCAAATATGTTTTAGATAATTAAAATAAGTCCATGGATTTTTAATTGTTAAAAATCAAATAAGACTTGCATGCATGGGAGGTGAAAAGTTGGGAGAAAACTTTTGCAACATCCAAAGCATGACATGCCTTTGGAATTCACACCTTTTCCCACAACCAAGACTAGTCTTCTCTCCTCCTAATTTTGAAGGGCATGGCCGAAATTTTGGAGGTCTCTCTCCCTCATTTTTCTCTCCATAAAAAAGAAAATACTTCTCAAAGAAAAATTCTCATATTTTTCTAGTGCAAAATATGCGGGGTCTAGCTAGTTGGTGGTGGGCTTAATATTTGAGCAAGGTAGGCTCAAAGGGAAGCTTGAAAATTGTCTTGCCATTCAAGAGCTAAGTTGTTTACACTTCCATTGCGCATACGGTCGTCGTAACCGATCCCCTTTCAAGTGGTATCCGAGCTAAGGTTACGATTTTATGTAGCAATTACAAGATATTATATTGAGATTGATTTCTAACCGCATGAGAACAAAATTTTGCAACAATGTCAAGGCCTTTTTAAAGCATATTTCGGCAGCTTGTTGTTGCCCATTTCGGGCAGCCCAAGCTGCCCGAGGGGCTGCCCGAAACCCCCTTTAAAAATAAAAAAAAATTTGGAGCTCCGACGACGGCGATAACGACTAGGGTTTCCAAAAGTGTTTTGGATTATCAAAGTGTCATGAGCCTTGAGTTGTTGGGCCATTGGATGACTAACATATTTGTGAATTTTAAATGGGCCAAAATGTTTTTGGTGAAAAATAAGTTTTTGGGCCCTTGAGTTTAAAATTACAAAAGTTGCAAATATTTTCTTATGAAATAAATATTTTAAGTTGGACTTTAAATATTTATAGTAAATGGTGATTTACAAGAAATTCGGTTATAAATAAATTAATTTGAAAGTAGACAAAAGGTGTTTGTATACTTTGTTAATTTAGTTTATAATCATGGTGTTTAGTGATTGGATCAAGATATATAATATTGGATCAATTAATTATTGTGATAATTAATTGATGGTGTATGATATGTGATATTGTGCATGAAGGATGATCAAAAGCCCAAGCCCAATTTGCTATGTGTATGCTAAGATATTTTGTGTTGAATGATCGTAATAATTATCAATTTATAAAGTGGGCTTGGTTTATGGCCCGTTCCCACCCTATGAGATCTATCCCTGTTTGCCATGGATATTTATTTGTAAATATTAGTATAGTGGATGATCAAGATTGGAAGATGGTGGTCATGATGATTATGAAGATCGAAGACATGTAAATATTGAAAGCTAAAGTAATAGTTGCTGAAACGTCCTGCTCTTTTTATTGCTTTTAAAATTACTAGAAATTTTTTTTTTTCCTTTCTCTAAAATTTTCGGCTTTCACTAAAATATTTTTATAAAATATTTTAACCCTTAAAATAAAATACCAACCATCTAGCATTTTAAAAATCAAGTGCAATGGTCATAAAATAAAATCGTCGCATGATTACCAAACCTAAAAAGCAATAAATTTGAAAAGTAAAGCCCATACTAAACCTCTCAAAATCTCTCAAAAGCATAAGTAAATAGTCTTAAAATCTTTAAATAAAATCATAAAGCATAATGCGGAAAATGTAGCGTTGGTCCTCGGGTTGTGTGCGCCTTCAGTCCAGTCAAATAACCCATCAAGTCCTCCCTCAATACCACCTGCATCCATCACACCTAGTGAGTCTAAAGACTCAACACACCATAATCTTGATAACGAGTAATACGTAATACAGTCAACATATAACGGTGAAAAATATTTGTACTTAAAATATCATTTTAATGAAGATGCATAAACATAAACATTTTTGTAAATATTTTCATGATGCATAAAACTTTAAACATAAACATTTTCATAAAATACTTTTTCATGACATGCAATCATAAACCTTAACATTTTCCCTTTTTCCTCAACATGACATGACATAAAACATTTTTCATGATCATAAACATTTTTCCTTTTCCTTTTCCTTTTCCTTTTTCCTTTTGTTGAATTCAGATCGTTAATTGTGACTTTCCTGATCATGCTCATGAGGGTCGATGGATCCATCTACATAAAACCACAGTACTGGGCGGCGGGGGACACCAGCAACACTCTCACCGGTCAGCTGGGCCCTGGCCTATCATGATTCGAATAGAAATACGATCGTCGGGGCTCCCTCTGGAGCCTTTTCCCATAAATGGGCTCCCTCTGGGGCCTTTTCCCCTCACGATATCTCCATTCTTCCGTTACCACAAAACCGTTACCACATATCCGTTACCACATATTCGCAATGATGGAAACACGATCGTCGGGCTCCCACTGGGATCATAACCCTCACGACGTCGCCAACATTAACGAATTAGTCACAATTATTTCACATCCTTCAACATTTTTCATTCACATCACTTTAGAAAAATCATGAATATCATTACGTTTTTCATTTTTGAAACCAAGCATGCAACATGTATTTAAAATGTCTTCTTAAATCATAAAAATCCCTTAGACATTTGACAATCATCATTTAATCATGAACAATTCATAAACATTTAAAAATAATCATATTTTCATAAAAATAGCATTCAGGGCACTGCCATGACCTTTACTAATTTCTAGGTGTAAAAAGACCGTTTTACCCCTGGACTCGACATTTTACGTTTTCGACTTTTTTCTTGATTTCATGACTCTAACATGTCCCAAATAATTATTTAAGCTTACGTGAATTTTTCCATAATTTTATTTGGCTTAAATGTTAGACTTTTTCCAATTATCTTTTCTTAATTATTTTGACGGTGTTTTAATCCCGAAAAATACCAAACTTTAATATAAAATTCCTAAATTCTAAATTTAGTCTTTTTATATTATTTTAGCCCTTATGGATCACGACTCGACCCCCGTGAGCCGTTTTCCAATTTTTTTCTTTTAAATACCCTATTTGACACCTAAACTTCGTCCCCGAGCCAACTCTCGATTTTCACGAGTTACCCCCGAACAATATCGAGCCAAAACTTGCCCAACATGACAAAGTACCCTACTGGACTCTAAGTTCACCAAGAATCCACCCCAAAACCCAAAAACGAAGCCCTCCCATGAGACCCATAGCTGGCTGAGAGTCCTTAACATACTAGGACTCTAGTTTCATGCACCTAAGGCTCTAGCCGTCTACCCAGCACCCGACCCAACCCATAGTGCTTCTTCCTAGGACCCTAATGAGTCACCCTAGCCCAGCCCATGAGCCCTGGACCGAGCCCCTATCCTATACTGATCACACGAAGTCTGCACCTCAAGGTGCAGCTTCTCGGGTGGGAGTCCTTGCTTGCAAGGACTCCTCCCTGCCCTTCCAGACCGAGTCCTAGCATGGCTAGGACTCTCCCCTTGACTCACCCGTACCCTTGGCTAGCCCCTGGAAAAGCCAACCAAGTCCCAGACCCTTCAACTTGAAGAACCCGAATCCCTACCCTCTTGACAGTAGTAGTACGTTAATTGGTTCATGCACCAACCGAGTTCTGTGATGTTAGGTGTGCGTGTGGGTGTGTCTAGAACATGCAAAACCCTCCCTCAATCATACCTATGTCATGGCAGCCCTTAAACAATACCCACACATGATTTAGGAATCAAAAACTTTGCTTAACAATTCATATTAGGATCAAAAACGAAAATACATAAAAGTGACACTTGTTTTTTCATGTTTTTTCATGCATAAAAAAATACTATGATGTAACGGATGAGAAAAGGAGATTAAGGCGTGCCTTTGCGTATTATACGCTCGAATAATCGTTGACGACGAAGAACGGGTCGAAACCTTTGACTTGTTTCCTTTGAACCCTTCGAATTATCTCTTCCAAAACTTAAAGTGAAGTGCTGTGTGTGTTGTAGTTGGGAGAGGGTTTTTCAGAATTTTGGGAGTGGGGAGGCGTGAGTTCTTTGATGAAAAAGTGAAGGGTTTTGTGATTCTTTGCACTTTAAATACTAATCTAACCACTAAGTAGACTTTAGGCCTATTAAGCCCCAAAATTCAAGCTCATTAGTTAAATTAGGATTTAATAAAATATTAACCAAAGTTTTGATTAATTAAATATGTGAATTTATTAGTCGGGTTGCCAAAAAGTTCGTATTTTAGTTGAAAACTAACACCGATAAAATTTTCGTCCCGGCGTATAAAATTGCTTCAAAACCCTTTATTTTCAAAAATACTTAAAAGCATCGACCATCTTTTAAATAATTAAAAATAATTATTTAAAAATATTTTACGTTTTCTTCAGCCCTCGGTCCCCGTTCCTCGATCGTCACTTGAATATTCCTAAAAATACATTCTTTTATGCATGATGACAAATAAATCTCATTTAGCATATAAACAAGTACGTCACATAATTAATTAGCAACTAAAATCAATTAATTACTCTATTTTTTTCATAATTTCCTAGATTCGCATGCAGTTGGATTACGTCGTCTTAATTTCGGACCTTACAATTCCTCCCCCCCTTAAATAAAATTTTGTCCTCGAAATTAGAACTTACCGAATAGATCCGGATAGCGACTCTTCAAGTCCCTCTCGGTTTCCCAAGTAGCTTCCTCTTCCGAGTGATTCACCCACTTGACCTTGACCATTGGAATGACTTTGTTCCTCAATCGTCTTTCTTGTCTTGCTAATATCTGCAAGGGTCTTTCTTCATATGTCATATTTGGAGTTAGTTGAAGGGGTTCATAATTAAGCACATGTGACGGATTCGACATGTACTTCCGCAGCATCGAAATGTGGAACACATTGTGAACTCCTGCAAGCGCTGGTGGCAATGCCACTCTGTAAGCTAGTGTCCCAATCCTCTCCAAAATCTCGAACGGACCTATAAATCTTGGACTAAGCTTGCCCTTCTTGCCAAAGCGCATAACACCCTTCATGGGTGCTATTTTCACAAACACATGATCGCCCACTGCAAATTCTAATTCTCTTCGTCTTTTATCTGCATAACTCTTTTGTCGGCTTTGTGCAGTCTTCATTCTATCACGAATTTTGACCACAAGCTCAGCTGTCTCTTCAATCACATCTGGACCAATGTCTCTTCTTTCCCCAACCTCGTCCCAATGAATAAGATATCTACATTTTCTTCCATAGAGTGCCTCAAAAGGAGCCATTCCTATTGATGATTGAAAACTGTTATTGTAAGTGAACTCCACTAGAGATAACTTTGATTCCCAACTGCCTTGGAAATCAACGACGCATGCTCGCAGTAGATCTTCTAAAATCTGAATAACCCTTTCTGACTTACCATCGGTTTGAGGGTGGAACGCTGAACTGAACAATAACTTGGTCCCCATCGCTGCATGCGTACTTTTCCTAAAAGACGACGTGAACCTCGGATCCCTGTCAGAAACGATGGATACAGGAATCCCATGCAGCCGAACTATCTCCCGAATATACAAGTCGGCATACTGAACCATGGTGAATGTCGTCTTAATAGGTAGAAAATGCGCTGATTTCGTAAGACGATCCACTATCACCCAAATGACATTGAATCCTTCAACTGTCTTTGGCAATCCCACAACAAAGTCCATGGTGATATTTTCTCATTTCCACTCAGGAATAGGGAGTGGCTTCAATTTTCCCGCTGGTCTCTGATGCTCTGCTTTGACTTGCTGACAAGTCAAACATTCGGATACATATCTCAAGATGTCTCTCTTCATGCCTGGCCACCAATATAACAACTGCAAATCTCTATACATCTTTGTACTGCCTGGATGAATGGAATATGGTGTGTCGTGGGCTTCCTTCATAATAAGATCTCTCAAAGAATCGTCACTAGGAACCCATAGACGGTCTCGATAACGGACTAAACCATCCACCACTGAATATAAATTCCGTCCCTTGGCTTCATCTCTTGCTCTCCACTTTTGCAACTGCTCATCATTAGACTGCCCATCACGAATTCTGTCCCTCAAGGTCGACTGCACTGATAATGTAGCAAGATTAGGGGCCTCGCCCCTAGCATACACTGTAAGCTCAAACCGCTGTATCTCGGACAGCAACGGTCTTTGGAGTGATAAATGAGTGATAACCGCTGCTTTTCTACTCAATGCGTCTGCCACTACATTAGCTTTCCCCGGATGGTAGCTAATGTCACAATCATAGTCCTTTACCAATTCAAGCCATCTGCGCTGTCTCGTATTCAACTCCTTTTGGGCGAAGAAGTATTTCAAGCTTTTATGATCAGTGAATATTTTGCACTTCTCCCCATAAAGGTAGTGTCTCCAAATCTTTAGTGCAAAGACTACTGCTGCAAGCTCAAGATCATGAGTAGGGTAGTTCTTTTCATGAATTTTCAACTGTCTTGACGCATAGGCGATAACTCGGTCGTTTTGCATCAGAACTGCACCTAAACCTAGTTTAGAAGCGTCGGTATAAAGAACATACTCCCCTTGCCCTGATGGCATGGATAACACTGGTGCTGATATCAAGGCTTGCTTCAACTTGTCAAAACTGTCTTGACATTCGGATCCCCAAATAAACTTAGCATTTTTCTTCGTCAAAGATGTCAAAGGCACTGCAATAGATGAGAACCCCTTGATGAATTTGCGATAATAGCCGGCTAATTCGAAGAAACTGCGAATCTCGGTGACACTCTTCGGTACTGGCCACTCTTTTACTGCCTCAACTTTACTCGGATAAACTTCCACGCCATCACTAGAAATGATGTGGCCTAAGAACGCCACTCTATCAAGCCAAAACTCGCACTTGCTAAATTTTGCATAAAGCTTTTCTCTCTTGTAAAACTTGCAGTGCTGTTCTCAAATGGCGACTATGCTCCTCTCTGCTCTTGGAATAGATCAATATGTCATCAATGAAGACAATAATAAACTGATCCAGGTATGGCTGAAATACGCGATTCATGAGATCCATGAAGATCGCTGGCGCATTGGTCAACCCGAATGGCATGACCATAAACTCATAGTGCCCATATCTTGTGCGAAATGCTGTCTTGTGAACGTCAGACTCTTTGACTTTCAACTGATGGTACCCAGATCGCAGATCAATTTTAGAAAATATCGAAGCTCCTTGCAACTGGTCAAATAAATCCTCAATTCTCGGCAGTGGATACTTATTTTTGATAGTGACCCGATTAAGCTCCCGATAATCAATACAAAGACGCATGCTACCATCTTTCTTTTTCACAAACAAAACCGGTGCGCCCCACGGAGAGTAACTGGGGCGGATAAAGCCCTTGTCTAGCAATTCTTGAATTTGATCTTTTAGTTCTTTCATTTCAGCAGGTGCTAAACTGATAAGGTGCTTTAGATATAGGAACAGTGCCCGGCATAAGATCAATAGAGAATTCCACTTCACGATCGGGCGGAATGCCAGAAACGTCTTCGGGAAAGACGCTAGGAAAATCTCTCACAACATCAACATCTTCTAACTTCTGGCTGATGGATTCATGTGCAGTAGTGACACATGCTAAATACGCCTGGCATCCATGCTTAATAAGCTTCCTCGTACTTAGACAAGAGATAATGTGCGGCATTTGCTGGTTTCTTGCCGCCTCGAAAACAAAAGATTTACCACTAGGTGGCCTAATTGATACTGATCGCTGACGAAAATCAATCGAAGCTCCATTCGCTGATAGCCAATCCATCCCAAGTATAATATCGAATTCGGGCATAGGAAGCACAATAAGATCTGCCTGAACAACATCTCTGAATAAACGAAGCTCCAGATTCTTAACAATATTAGATGTGAGCATCTGATCACCGGAAGGAATCGAAACTTTGAAACCCAAACCCATATCTTGAGGAGTAATATTCAGTCTTTTGATGAAGGTTTCTGATATGAAAGAGTGTGTAGCTCCCGAATCTAGCAAAGCATAGGTAGCTACGCCTAGAATGATGATCCTCCTTGCGGTGAAAATGCCTTTCAATTCTTTTGGTGTTGACACTTAAGGATTTACTATCATTAATTCCCAAGGTTGGATGAAGATTTCGTGTTGAACTTAAACATTTCTAGGAAGACTTGCACTTTAGTTCCTCAACTTTTGGAATTTGCAAAGTTGACCCATAATTTTCGAATTATTGTACTTAAGTCTATATATTATTCGAAGTTCTGATTCAATCCTTGATTTTCGAGAGTTTGCATTTTGATCCTTAAGATTTCAGAATTTGCACAAAGGTCCCTTAATTTCGAATATTTGTATTCAAGTCCCTTAAATTTTCGAAAGTTGCATATTGGCCCCCCAATAATTTGGAAACCCCCTTTCATGGTTTTCTTTAATTTTGGCCCTTAGACTTTTTATTCTGAATCATAACATCCTTCGCATAAAATAAGGCACAAAATTCGAATCATTTTTCTATGGTTTCTAAAATCATCGCTTAAGTCCAACTAAGTAGAACATGCAACCTACTTTATTCTAGGTTGAAACTTAATCACAATTCAATTCTAATAACCAATTTAACATTTCATGCAGAAATAAGCAATATAAAAATGTTAAATGACTAGGTTACCCGTGATGAGTGTAGTGTCTGCCTCTTCCTCAGCTTCCTCGGCATTCATAACATAAGCTCGGGCCGTAGCAGCTGCTTTCCTCTTTGGGCAATCAATAGCCTTGTGACCGGCCTCCTTGCAGTAGAAACATTTATATGATCCCAACTCGCATTTGCCAAGATGTAGACGGTTGCACTCCTTGCATGGTTGCCTCTCAGCAGGCTTTGGTGCTCCTGGATTCTGTGGCTTTGGTGGCGCTGGCTTCTTGACTTGACCTTGGGGCTTTTGAGGCCCTTGAGGTCTAGGAGGACCCGTATTTGGCTTCTTGTTGGGTTGATTGTTATTCTGATAGTGCTGCCTCTTGCGCTGAATCTCAAAGTCAATGTCCTTTAAGGACTGCTCAGCCTGATATGCATAAGTAACTGCCATAGCATAATTCTCCGGACGCATCATCATAACTTTATCCCGAATGGTAGGTCGTAGGCCATCCTTGAAATGCCTAAGTTTTTCTTCCGCGTCTCCAGCAATAAGGGGTACAAAGTGGCAACCCCTATCAAACTTCTTCACAAAATCAGCAACAGGTATGTCTCCTTGGCGGAGAGTCATAAATTCCCTCTTTATCCGGCTTCTGACATCAGCAGTAAAGTATTTCTCATAGAATTTCGTCTTAAACTGTGCCCAAATGAGTGTAGCAAGGTCAACACCATGCTCGGCTCCTTCCCACCATAAAGAAGCGTCGTCCCTAAGCAGATAAGTAGTGCACCTCACACGGTCGGCGTCTCCCATGTCCAAATAGCGAAAATGTACCTCGAGTGATCGGATCCAACTCTCTGCCGCAAATGGATCGGTGGTGCCAGAAAATTCCTTCGGCCCTAGCCTCCGGAACTGCTCATAAATATCAGGCTGTGGCCTAGGTGGCCGCTGCTGCTGCATCTGCTGTAACTGCAGCTGTAGCTGTTGCTGCTGTATCTGCTGCTGCTGTAACTGTTGCTCGAAGAGACGAGCCATACCCTCTAATGCACGAGTAGCAGGATCCCCTGGAGGAGGTGGTGGTGGTGGTGCATTTCTTTGACTATTCCCTCGGCGATTAACACTGTTCTCTGCCTGATTCTCGATAACAAGTACGCGTCTAGGAGGCATTTTATCTGAATGTTTTCCAAATTCTAACGTAACCAACATGCATTTAAATCTAAGTTCTCTAATCATGTAACACATCCTGACTTAATTAGCATTTTAAGCATGCAAGACAATACTACTCAAAAAGCTATTAAACGTGTATCATAAACATAATATCCATAACGTCATGCAGGTTAAATCATATAGAATCACATAAAGCAAGTAAAACTCACAACTTGAGGCTTGACGACTGATCTTCCCGGCGCTGATGGTGGCACAACCCTTTACAGGACCTTTGCTCTGATACCAACTGAAACGTCCTGCTCTTTTTATTGCTTTAAAAGTACTAGAATTTTTTTTTTTCCTTTCTCTAAAATTTTCGGCTTTCACTAAAATATTTTTATAAAATATTTTAACACTTAAAATAAAATACCAACCATCTAGTATTTTAAAAATCAAGTGCAATGGTCATAAAATAAAATCGTCGCATGATTACCAAACCTAAAAAACAATAAATTTGAAAAGTAAAGCTCATACTAAACCTCTCAAAATCTCTCAAAAGCATAAGTAAATAGTCTTAAGATCTTTAAATAAAATCATAAAGCATAATGCGGAAAATGTAGCGTTGGTCCTTGGGTTGTGTGCGCCTTCAGTCCAATCAAATCACCCATCAAGTCCTCCCTCAATACCACCTACATCCATCACACCTAGTGAGTCTAAATACTCAACACACCATAATCTTGATAACGAGTAATACGTAATACAGTCAACATATAACGGTGAAAAATATTTGTACTTAAAATATCATTTTCATGAAGATGCATAAACATAAACATTTTTGTAAATATTTTCATGATGCATAAAACTTTAAACATAAACATTTTCATAAAATACTTTTTCATGACATGCAATCATAAACCTTAACCTTTTCCCTTTTTCCTCAACTTGACATGACATAAAACATTTTTCATGATCATAAACATTTTTCCTTTTCCTTTTCCTTTTCCTTTTTCCTTTTGTTGAATTCAGATCGTTAATTTTGACTTTCCTGATCATGCTCATGAGGTTCAATGGATCCATCTACATAAAACCACAGTACTGGGCGGCGGGGGACACCAGCAACACTCTCACCGGTCAGCTGGGCCCTGGCCTATCATGATTCGAATAGAAATACGATCGTCGGGGCTCCCTCTGGAGCTTTTTCCCATAAATGGGCTCCCTCTGGGGCCTTTTCCCCTCACGATATCTCCATTCTTCCGTTACCACAAAACCGTTACCACATATCCGTTACCACATATTCGCAATGATGGAAACACGATCGTCGGGCTCCCACTGGGATCATAACCCTCATGACGTCGCCAACATTAACGAATTAGTCACAATTATTTCACATCTTTCAACATTTTTCATTCACATCACTTTAGAAAAATCATGAATATCATTACGTTTTTTATTTTTGAAACCAAGCATGCAACATGTATTTTAAATGTCTTCTTAAATCATAAAAATCCCTTAGACATTTAACAATCATCATTTAATCATGAACAATTCATAAACATTTAAAAATAATCATATTTTCATAAAAATAGCATTCAGGGCACTGCCATGACCTTTACTAATTTCTAGGTGTAAAAAGACCGTTTTACCCCTGGACTCGAAATTTTACGTTTTCGACTTTTTTCTTGATTTCATGACTCTAACATGTCCCAAATAATTATTTAAGCTTACGTGAATTTTTCCATAATTTTATTTGGCTTAAATGTTAGACTTTTTCCAATTATCTTTTCTTAATTATTTTGACGGTGTTTTAATCCCGAAAAATACCAAACTTTAATATAAAATTCCTAAATTCTAAATTTAGTCTTTTTATATTATTTTAGCCCTTATGGATCATGACTCGACCCCCGTGAGCCGTTTTCCAATTTTTTTCTTTTAAATACCCTATTTGACACCTAAACTTCGTCCCCGAGCCAACTCTCGATTTTCACGAGTTACCCCCGAACAATATCGAGCCAAAACTTGCCCAACATGCCAAAGTACCCTACTGGACTCTAAGTTCACCAAGAATCCACCCCAAAACCCAAAAACAAAGCCCTCCCATGAGACCCATAGCTGGCCGAGAGTCAACATACTAGGACTCTAGTTTCATGCACCTAAGGCTCTTGCCGTCTACCCAGCACCCGAGCCAACCCCTAGTGCTTCTTCCTAGGACCCTAATGAGTCACCCTAGCCCAGCCCACGAGCCCTGGACCGAGCCCCTATCCTATACTGATCGCACGAAGTCTGCACCTCAAGGTGCAGCTTCTCGGGTGGGAGTCCTTGCTTGCAAGGACTCCTCCCTGCCCTTCCAGGCCGAGTCCTAGCATGGCTAGGAATCTCCCCTTGACTCACCTGTACCCTTGGCTAGCCCCTGGACAAGCCAACCAAGTCACAGACCCTGCAACTTGAAGAACCCGAATCCCTCCCCTCTTGACAGCAGTAGTACGTTAATTGGTTCATGCACCAGCCGAGTTCTGTGATGTTAGGTGTGCGTGTGGGTGTGTCTAGAACATGCAAAACCCTCCCTCAATCATACCTATGTCATGGCAGCCCTTAAACAATACCCACACATGATTTAGGGATCAAAAACTTTGCTTAACAATTCATATTAGGATCAAAAACGAAAATACATAAAAGTGACACTTGTTTTTTCATGTTTTTCATGCATAAAAAAATACTATGATGTAACGGATGAGAAAAGGAGATTAAGGCGTGTCTTTGCGTATTATACGCTCGAATAATCGTTGACGACGAAGAACGGGTCGAAACCTTTGACTTGTTTCCTTTGAACCCTTCGAATTATCTCTTCCAAAACTTAAAGTGAAGTGCTGTGTGTGTTGTAGTTGGGAGAGGGTTTTTCAGAATTTTGGGAGTGGGGAGGCGTGAGTTCTTTGATGAAAAAGTGAAGGGTTTTGTGATTCTTTGCACTTTAAATACTAATCTAACCACTAAGTAGGCTTTAGGCCTATTAAGTCCCAAAATTCAAGCCCATTATTTAAATTAGGATTTAATAAAATATTAACCAAAGTTTTGATTAATTAAATATGTGAATTTATTAGTCGGGTTGCCAAAAAGTTCGTATTTTAGTTGAAAACTAACACCGATAAAATTTTCGTTCCGGCGTATAAAATTGCTTCAAAACCCTGTATTTTCAAAAATACTTAAAAGCATCGACCATCTTTTAAATAATTAGAAATATTTTACGTTTTCTTCAGCCCTCGGTCCCCGTTCCTCGATCGTCACTTGAATATTCCTAAAAATACATTCTTTTATGCATGATAACAAATAAATCTCATTTAGCATATAAACAAGTACGTCACATAATTAATTAGCAACTAAAATCATTTAATTACTCAATTTTTTTCATAATTTCCTAGATTCGCATGCAGTTGGATTATGTCGTCTTAATTTCGGACCTTACAGTTGCATTTGCATCCCATGCATTTCCCTAGGATTGGACCTAGGCCCGTGTTTAGCTCACACGGGCCATTAGCATTGGGGCGATTGATCATCCTTGTTTGTTTACTTTTTATAATATATGCATGATATGTTATAAATAATGAGTATGTGCGATATTATTATGATAATAACAAAGTTGCATGAATCCGACAAACATACGATCAAACATGGCAAACTTTTAAATAAAATTAATGATGAGACCTTTCAAAATTAAAAAACCCTCATTTTGAGTAAGATTCAAAATTAATATCAAGCCCGAAAAGGGGAATTATAAATTTTTTTATAATTTCCATGTCTTCCATCGACAATGGGTGCATGATGAACGCTACCCGTACTCGGGGCTCGGCTCATATTATTGGGGGGGCCCTAGGGTGCCGGAAAGCTGTGACATCCATTGACATGGTGATGTGAACTACGTGGAACTCCCATGATTTCGGCTCATATTATTGGGGGAACTCATGGCGACCGTCCATTAAGGTTTAACATCGATGGGTAAGGCTTGACACGTGAAGATGAACGACGTCATATTATTGGGTCCTAATCAAACGTGAGACAAAAGTTTACATAGAGGGTTGCATTGTGATGCAATTGGAAACTACTTTTTAGGAATTGTGATTGGCTGATATTATTCGGGATCATGATTCGGTAATTGGACCTTACGTACCTACTGAGGAAAGGAGTTTCCCGTTTTCACTAGAGGGTAGTGAAAGATGTCAAAACAGTGGGAGCAAATATTTATGAAGTAAAAGTCCAAACTTCATATCTTACTAAATATTTTAAAATAGTCATCAACATTTATCTGCTTTTACTTTTCAGTACAAATTGACAATATCTTCGATTCGCAATCCGATATCTGCAATACTCGACAAACACATATTAACTGGACCTAATTATCTCACTTGGCTAAGAAACCTGAAAATCGTCTTGAATTCGGATGTGGCAGCCACACCAGTTAAGGCTGACAAGACTAGTGATGTTTGTTATCACTGCAAGAAGCCTGGACATTGGAGGCGAAATTGCAAGGAATATCTGGCCCAAAAGAGTTCTGGAAACGGTATGTTCTACATCGAAGTAAACATTTCAATTAACTCTACTTCTTGGGTATTGGATACCGGATGTGGCTCACATCTCTGTAATGATTTGCAGGCGATGGGAAGAAGTAGAAAGCTTAGGGAAGGTGTGACCTTCTTCAGGATGGGCAATGGGGCAAGAGTTGCTGCCAAGGCTGTTGAAGATGTTTACTTATTGTTGAATAATAGTTTTAAGTTAATTTTATTAGATGTTTTGTTTGTACCTAATTTTGTGAAAAACATTGTTTCATTTCTATGCTGATAAAAATGGATATTCTTGTTTATTTTGCAAAGGTGTTTGCAACATTTACATGAATGAATGTTTGATTGGTACTGGTGAACTTGAAAACGATCTCTATAACTTAAAATTGAAAGATATTCCATTAAATGTCCATTCAAAGGCAGACACCATATGAGATATGGATAGGTAAGCCATCCAAATATTCTTGTCTTAGAATATGAGGGTGCCCTGCTTATGTGAAGCAGGTAGTGGGAGATAAATTGGATAGTCGATCCATTTTATGTTACTTTGTGGGATATCCAAAGAATTCGGTTGGATACTACTTCTATCATCCCAAAGAAACAAAGGTGTTTGTTTCTAGGAATGCAACCTTTTTGGAAAAGGATTTTTTATTAGATAGAAAAGGCGAGATGATAGAACTCGAAGAGGTTCGAGAGACACCCACCATTATAGAACCCACACCCGAAGAGCCAAGAGAGGAGATACAAGCTCCTAGAAGATCCGAGAGAGTCTCGAGACCACCTATGAGGTATGGTCTGCTTCTTGAAGAGGGCCATGATGAGCCTAACCTTGAATGTGATCCAAGGACCTTCAAGGAAGCGTTATCTGATGCCGATTCATCCAAATGGCTTAAAGCTATGGAATATGAGATGAATTCCATGCATTCGAACCAAGTGTGGAATCTCGTGGATCCACCTGAGGGAATTGTTCCCATAGGGTGTAAATGGATTTACAAGAGGAAACTTGGGGCGGATGAGAAGGTATTGACCTTCAAGGCGCGATTGGTGGCAAAAAGATATACTCAAAGACAAGGAGTTGACTTTGAGGAAACCTTTTCGCCAGTTGCAATGTTCAAGTCTATAAGGATATTGCTGGCCATAGCTGCATGGTATGACTATGAGATATGGCAGATGGATGTCAAGACAGTCTTTCTTAATGGGGATATTAAGGAAGAGATTTACATGTCTCAACCTGAAGGGTTTACATCTGTCGGAAGTGAGCATATGGTATGCAAACTTCATAGATCTATTTATGGTCTAAAGCAGGCATCTAGGAGTTGGAACCTTAGATTCGACAGTACAATCAAAGAGTTTGGTTTTACTAAGAATCCTGAGGAACCCTGTGTGTATGAAAAGGTCAGTGGGAGAGTTGTGACATTCCTGGTGCTGTATGTTGATGACATTCTACTCATTGGAAATGATGTAGAAATGTTGCAATAAAATAAGTTATGGTTAGCGAGTAAGTTCTCGATGCAGGACTTGGGTAAAGCATCTTTTGTATTGAGAATACAGATCTATAGAGATAGATCAAGAAGATTGCCTGGTATCACCCAGTCCACATACATTGATACCATCGTGAAGAGGTTCTCGATGGATGAGTCCAAGAGACGACATCTACCAATGTGTCATGGCGTGTCCCTATCCAATTCTATGTCTCCCAAGACTGATGCAGAGATAGTGGCGATGACAAGCATTCCTTATGCATCTGCGATTGGTAGCATCATGTATGGGATGATATCTACACGTCCTGACGTGGTTTTTGCACTAAGTGTAGTGAGTAGATATCAATCGAACCCAGGTCTTCCACACTGGAAAGCTGTGAAAGACATCCTCAAGTATTTGAGAAGGACCAATAAGTTGTTCTTGGTCTATGGGGTGGAGAACTGAAATTGGAAGGCTATACCGACTCTAGCTTCCAAAGCGATATCGATGACTCGAAGTCAACCTCTGGGTTCGTATTCATGCTCAATGGTGCTGCTGTCTCTTGGAAGAGTTCCAAGCAAGACAGTATTGCGGATTCCACCACTGTGGCCGAATACATTGCTGCATCAGATGCAGAAAAATGAGGCTGTTTGGATAAGGAATTTCGTACAAGTGTTGGGCATCATTCCTAATGGAGTTGCTCCTGACCCGGTGTTGTGTGACAACACGAGAGCTATAGCTCAAGCAAAGGAGCCAAGGTCTCATCAGAAGTCCAAACATGTATTGAGAAAGTACCACATCCTCCGAGAGATTGTGGAAAGAGGAGAAGTGTCGATCGACAAAGTCGGCTCCGCAGATAATGTTGCTGATCCACTAGCTAAGCCTTTACCTGGACCATTATTCGAGATGCATCGCGAATCAATGGGTTTGAAGCATATGGGTAGTTGGATCTAGTGCAAGTGGGAGATTGTTAGAGTAGGTGCCCGTCGAGCCAAGTGTTGGCCGAGTGTTCACAATGAAACTCTATGTATAAACGATCTTTATTTTAATAATATTTGAAATTATTATTTTGGCACATCTTTATCTGAATACCCATGCTAGTTGCATAGATAAGCCCTTGAATATACACATAGTAGAAAGAATATGAGATGCTCATATGATGAGTATCATGAAACTCATATTTTGAATACTGTATATTCTAAACAGTTCCTAGCCGATTCAGCCGCCGCTAAGAAGGATATAGGCCGCTCAAGTTCGAGACTAGTATCTGCGATGTGAGTACCATGTTTCATTGGTAGGGGACATTGTGATGTCCAAGCATGCAGATAGATGCTCCTGGTAGAGTGCACTGAACAACCCTCCATAAAGGACTTTTCAAGTGGTTCTCACTTATCGAGTAGAAACGTCTTAGTTTATGGTTGTACACCATTACTCCTTATGACCCGGGACAACATTATGACTCTATGTGCTAGAATTACACTTTGACTTATTTACCGACTCTCATGGGGTCATCAGGTGGCAAGGTTGGGTGTTCTGTCGAAACATATAGGAGTCGATGCATTGTAGTCGGGGATTCACCGCTTACCTTCGGGTATGGATATCCTATGTGTTCTCATGTGTATGTAGGTTGAAATCTCTGATCAGAGTATGGTGGTAATTATGAAAGGGGTTTCATAGATTACACCATCGATGCAACTACGACATGACACATAATATCGATTCATTGACAACTCTCGATAAACCAATAGTTGTCGAATCGGTCAAAATATATGAGTTGAAGGGACCGTACTGTACGCTAACCATAATTGAATGGTTCTTGCAGGCAATATCATTTGATACCTAGGGAATCATGTAAGCGATGCTGCTAGGCGTTTAACATGATTCGTTGGTACTATCAGACTTGAGTTCTGACGTTCTTATTATCAAAGAGTTGATAATTAAGAATGGAGCAATTGGGGTATGCTCATATAAGGACATGTTTAGTCCGAATCACATGGAGATGTGAACCCACGGCTAGTTGTATCAATGAACCATTGAGGGCCACACAAGTACTAGCTTTCTAGATCCCGTTGAGAAGTAAAAACAAGTGTTGAATTAATTAAACACTAGTGGACCTAGTAGAGTCCAAATAATTAAATTAATTTAAGTGTTGGATTAGGTAAACAATATTGGGCCTTGTAGAGCCCAATTAGAAATAATTATTCAACTAGTGACTTGAGTGAATTCAAGTAATGTTTAATTAGTCTCAAATATGTTTGAGATAATTAAAATAAGTCCATGGATTTTTAATTGTTAAAAATCAAATAAGACTTGCATGCATGGGAGGTGAAAAGTTGGGAGACAACTTTTACAACATCCAAAGCATGGCATCCCTTTGGAATTCACACATTTTCCCACAACCAAGACTAGTCTTCTCTCCTCCTAATTTTGAAGGGCATGGCCGAAATTTTGGAGGTCTCTCTCCCTCATTTTTCTCTCCATTTTGTTCTTCAATTGTTGAAGAAAGAAAATACTCCTCAAAGAAAAATCCTCATATTTTTCTAGTGCAAAATATGAGGGGTTCTAGCTAGTTGGTGGTGGGCTTAATATTTGAGCAAGGTGGGCTCAAAGGGAAGCTTGAAGATTGTCTTGCCATTCAAGAGCTAAGGTGTTTACACCTTAGTTGGAGCCATCATCAATCTTTTAAGATTGATAGGTAACTATTTCTAAACACCCTATGTATGACATTTTGGTGTTTTATTGTATTTGCTACACACAATGCAAGGTGGCCGAAATTTTCTTGTAAAATTTAAAATTTTTAACTTCCGTTGCACATAAGGTCACCGTAACCGATCCCCTTTCAATTTTATGTATATAAATATATATATTTTCGCACTTTTAAAAACGAGTAGATGTTTTATCACCGCCAAAGTAACGTCGAGGCTGAAGAGGGAGTTTATGAGTCTCCTACAAGGAGACTTTCCTGTGGTTGAATTCGTCCAGAAGTTTGATAGAGGGAGTCATTTTGGGCCTTTAATCGCCTATGATGCGGGTGAGAAATTGAGACATTTCTTAGATGGTCTCAGGCCTACCATCCGCCGTGACGTACTTTTAGCATACCCGCCTAATTATAATTATGCTGTCACTAGAGCCTACAGAGCTGAATAATCTTTGAACGACATTGAGTGGAAGATGCATAGGAAGAAGCCCCCTTCACAGAAGGAACAACAGCAATAACAGAATAAGAAGCCTTATGCAGGGCCACAAAGATGACAGGGACAACAAAAGTCTCAGGGGCAACCACAACAGCAACCTCATAGAGCAACTGTCCCAAGGAATGACGAGAAACTAATATGCAAGGAATGTTTGCTAGCACTATTGCAAGTTCATGTGGGGCAGCGGCAAATGCTTTGAATGTGGAGGAGATGGGCACAAAGCTGGTGATTGCCCAAAGCTGAAGCAACCTACAAGTGGTCGAGCATACGTGATGCATGCTGAGCAGGCAGAGCCAGACACTACGCTTATCATAAGTATTCCCACTAATTCAGCATTTTATGTCACTTTATTGCTTGAATTTCAAAGTATTGATGCTAGGAACAATTTGATGTGTATTGAACTTGATGGTTTGGTATTGCATGTCTCGAATTTTGCAAAACTTAGGAAGAAATTTTTGAAGAATGGGCATGAATATAGGAAATCAAGAGCTTAGGGCCTTAATTAATTAAAACACTTTAAGAATTCAATTGCATAATTCGGAAACTTTAAGAGCTTAAGAGCACTAAATCTGAGATTTTTGGGCTTAATATGAATAATCAGGGAACTATAGGGCTTAAATTGCGAAGAGAATTTAAGGGCAGTACTGCAGTTTTCAATAATTACGGGGATTTTTTTAAAATTTTCGAAAATGAAGGGAGATTTTTTTGCTATAATTCAAAAGTCGGAGGGCTTAAATGATAAGAAATTTTCGAAATTTTCTGCCTTAGTGGGATATGATGATATTGTTCACACAGGCAGGATATTTATATCGGGTGTAGCCACCTTCGCCTTTCTAGATTCTAGAACTACACACTCGTTTATATCTGAATCCTTTGTGAAATGATTGGATGTTTTACCGGAGAACATGGATTTGGGATTTAGACTTACAGTGCCTTCGGGCGAGCAAATGGTGTCTCACAGCATGGTGAAGGACTTGGAGCTTAGATTGTAGAAGAATACTGTTCGGGCAGATCTTATTGTGTTGTCGATGCCTGAGTTCGATATTATTTTGGGAATTGATTAGTTAACACTTAATGGAGCTTCGATTGATTTTTGGCAGAGATCGGTGTCCATTAGACCACCCAACGGGAAATCTTTTATCTTCGAAGGAATAAAGAGAAGAAAAATTTTGCACGTCATTTTTTGTATTTGTGCAAGGAAGCTTATGCGAAATGGCTGCCAGGGTTTTCTTTCCAGTGTCATCTCCGTGCCTGATACTGTCAGTCATTCGATTGAAGATGTAGAGGTTGTCAGTGACTTTCTCGACGCATTCCAAGATGATGTTGTTGGCATCCTACATGAGAGAGAGGTGGAATTCTCCATCGAGTTGTTGCCAGATACAGTGCCAATCTCTAAGGAATCGTATCGTTTCGCACCTGCAGAAATGAAGGAGCTTAAGGATCATATTTAGGAGCAACTAGATAAGGGATTCATTCACCCTAGTTTCTCCCCATGAGACGCACCTGTATGGTTTGTAAAGAAAAAAGATAGGAGTATGAGACTCTGCATCGATTATCGATAGTTAAATATGGAGACAGTGAAGAACAAATATCCCTTGCCAAGAATTGAAGATCTATTTGATCAGTTGCAAGGAGATTCAATATTCTCAAAGATAGATTTTCGATTAGGACACCATCATTTTAGGGTAAAAGAAGCAGAGGTTCATAAGACGACTTTCAGGTCTCGTTACAAACATTATGAATTCCTTGTGATGCCCTTCGGATTGACGAATGCCCCAGCGATCTTAATGGATCTCATGCATGCTTTTTACTTGGGCTTGTAACAATTACAAGGCCCATGTACTTTTATTTAAATGTTTCAAACACATTTGACATCATTTAAACTTTACTTGATTTTACTAAAGCCCACTAGTTTAATAATTATTTCTAATTGGGCTCTACAAGGCCCAATGTTGTTTAATTAATCCAACACTTGAATTAATTTAATTATTTGGACTCTACTAGGTCCACTAGTGTTTAATTAATTCAACATGAGAATTAATTTAATTTAGTCCATAATAATGTTTATGAAAATCACAATTTTCAAAAACATTATTTTTTTGGCCAACTTTTAATTTAGGAACACTTCCTCAAATTAAAAGTCACATTCCCCTTATAGAAGTCATACTTCTAATTTTCCTTGCGTTTATAAACTCCTTTATAAGCCGTTTAACACATTGAACTACTTTTACTTCTCAACAGGGTATAGAAAGTTAGCAATTGTGTGGCCCTCAATGGTTCATTGATACAACTAGCCGTGGGTTCACATCTTAATGTGATTCGTGACTAAACATTTCCTTACATGAGCATAACCCAATTGCTCCATTCTTAATTTTCAACTCCTTGATAATAAGAACGCCAGAAGTCAAGTCTGAAAGTACCCAACCAATTATGTTAAACGGCTAGCAGCATCGCTTACATGATTCCCTAGGTATCAAATGATAGTGCCTGCAAGAACCATTCAATTATGGTTAGCGTAAAGTACGGTCCCTTCATCTAATATATCCCGACCGATTCGACAACTATTGGTATATCGAGAGCAGTTCAAAGAATCGATACTATGTGTCATGTCGTAGTTGCGTCAATGGTGTAATCTATGAAACCCCTTTCATAATTACCATCATACTCTGATCAGGGATTTCATACTACATATACATGAGATCACATAGGATATCCATACCCGAAGGTAAGCGGTTAATCCCTAACTACAATACATCGACTCCTATATGTTTCGACAAAACATCCAACCTTACCACCTGATGACCCCATGAGAGTCGGTAAACAGGTCAAATTTCAATGCTAGCATATAGAGTCACAATGTTATCCCGGGTCATAAGGACTAATTGTGTACAACCTATAAACTAGGACGTTTCCACTCGATAAGTGAGAACCACTTGGAAAGTCTTTTATGGAGGGTTGTTCAGTACACTCTACAAGGAGAACTTATCTGCATGTTCGGACATCAAAATGTCCCTACCAATGAAACATGGTACTCACATCGCAGATACTAGTCTCAAACTCGAGCGGCCTAAATCCTTCTGAATCGACTAGGAACTATTTAGAATATAAAGTATTGCAAATATAAGTTTCATGATACTCATCATATGGGCATATCATATTCTTTCTGCTATTTGTATATTCAAAGACTTTATCTATGCAACTACCATGAGTATACAGATAAAGATGTGCCAAAACAATAATTTCAAATATTATTAAAATAAAGATTGTTTATACATAGAGTTTAAACATTATCCCTCGTCCAACACTTAGCTCGACGGGCACCTACTCTAACAATCTCCCACTTGCACTAGAGCCAACTACCCATATGTTTCAAACACGTCGATTCGCGATGATTCTCGAATAATGGAAGGAGTGGACTGCAACTAGTGGTCGTCTACCAGTCTGAGCTACTGATCCAGATGACTCGGCACCCTGTGACCTCTGAGTATCTCTCTGGGGACAAACTCGAGCAAAATGTCCCTGCTGTCTACAAATACAACAAGTGCCAAACACTCCTCGGCACTGCTCTGTGGAATGCTTCCCTCCACAAGTGCTGCAATAAGGTCCTTTATAACTCTGGCCCTTACCGGTCTGTCTCGAGCCACTAGAACTGGATGAACCGCTTCCAGATCTCTTGAACTGTTTCCTTTTAGCTTTCAGGAAATCTTTCTTTCCACCACTGCTGCTGCCACTTTCAAATCAGGTAGGTGGTTGCTGTGGTCTCGGTGCTGAAAGCACAAACGAAGCTCCCTTCTGTATCATCAGACCAGCTTCGGCTCCCTTGGCTCTATTCAAGGCATCAGTAAAATTATTCGGTCGCCCCGTATTCACTAGTGTAAATATTTCAGGATTCAGGCCATTAATAAACTGATCCGCAATGGCTTTTTCGTTTTCAGCCACATGTGGAGCAAATCTCAACAAGGTAGAGAACTTGGACACATACTCTTCAATGTTCAGCTGACCCTGTCTCAAATTTGCAAACTCTGCTCCTTTGTCCTTTCTATACGAGACTGGAAAGCATCTTTGATAAAACTCAGCTTTAAATACATTCCAAGTAATAGTTGTACTTCGATGCTCCAACGCTCTCTTTGTTGTTCTAATGACCCAGTAGCTCAATTGGTACCAGGACTCTTGATATCAATGTACTTATCCTATAGGTCATGGGATTGAGTCCTGGGGAGGCGAAAGAAACCCCTTGGTAGGGAGGGGGAGATCCTATGAGTAACCCGTACGACGCCTATGGAAAGCCCGTGAGAGAAAAGGCCCCTTTGAGAGAGCCCAAGATCGGGATAGCCTTGGGTCGATCGGGGCAGTTGGCCGTATGGGCGGTCCACTGGACCTGTAATGGGTCGTTACAATAAAAAGCGCCTTTTATTGTAACGACCATGGGCTATCCCGATCTTGGGCTCCCTCGAGGGCCTTGTCCCGTCTTGGGTTCCCTCTGGGTCTTTTCCTTCATGGGCTTTCCCATGCATCATTACTCATAGGATTCTCCACACCAGGATGGTGGAGTGATACCTCCCCATGTCTCGAACCCATGACCTCCTGGCATAAGTACATAGTTCAAAGAGACTTGGTACCAGTTGAGCTAGCTCAATTGGTACCAGAACTCTTGATATCAATGTACTTATCCTATAGGTCATGGGATCGAGTCCTGGGGAGGCGAAAGAAACCCCTTGGTAGGGAGGTGGATATCCTATGAGTAACCCGCCTATGGAAAGCCCGTGAGGGAAAAGGCCCCTTTGAGGGAGCCCAAGATCGGAATAGCCTTGGGTCGATCGGGGCAGTGGGTCGTATGGGCGGTCCACTGGGCCTGTAATGGGTCGTTACAGTTGTAATCCACTAGTTCTTTGCAACGTCATGCAATTGGTGCCCAATCGGTTTCACTCTTTGCTCATCGGTGTAATCCAAGGACTCAAACAGCATCTCAATGTCATCTAGACAACTCTCATAATCCATTGAAGTCTCAGTACCATTCAGAGTCGGTGGATGGAACGATTGAAATCTCTTCAGCAATGTTTCCATCGGTGTTGTTGTCACATCCATTGGAGGATTCGAAGTACTACACTGTTCTGGTATTCTTCGAGGAGGCATATCTGATTACCAAAAGCGTTAGTAACCAAATACAACAAGCCTGTTTCGGTCCTCCTCTGATCATCTTACTGCTGATCAAGAATCGGTTCTGATTCATTCTCAATAACACTTGTTTCCAAATCAAGTCTGATAAACAGATAAACATGCATTACAAAGCAGTAGAAGATAATAGATTGCTAGCATGTAAAAGCAAGGAAGAAAACTCAATCTACCCCGCTCACTAGCTCCTATCTCAATCTAAAGGATCTATCGCTCTGATACCACCTGTTGTGGGGACCCGGACGCTAATCGTGTTCTTAATCATCATTGGGACAATTTAATCGATTATAATAAACAGGGTATAATTTTTTTTATACAGTATTAAATGCGGAACGTAATGGAATACATTCTAATATACATGTCAGTATTAAAGTACAAGTCTTGTACTATATACAATCATTCAAACTAAGGTTTAACAACTAAATATCAAGTGTCCAAACCCTATCTCTAATCGTGGTCCGTAGTCTCCACTCTAATCACGATCTCTCTTCATCTCCTCGACCCCGATCCTGTCCCACATGTTGCCATGCACACATACAAACATGACAACAGCCGGATAACTCCGGTGAGAAATATATCCCAATATAAATCAACGAAACATGCAATCATATAACCAATGTAAAAGCATGTAACAGATATCAGTAACATGTATCAAAATCTGAAACATAACCAATATAAAATCGTCAATCAGACTCGTGACTCCACGTCTCAGACTAGACTCAATCCTAGTCTAGGGATCTCGGTTTTCCAGACGTTGGTATTCCATATCGAATATCAATAATAGAAGAAACTCTAATTCTATTCAACATCGATATAACAAAACATCCGGTGTCTTGACCTATCCGTCACAGACTTTGGCACTTTCGCCAAATCACTATCCTGTGACAACGTGCAATGTGCCAGTGACGATTCCATCACTATCTGACACCTATGTCACAAGATCACTCGTCTAATACTCGTCTAATACATGCTTTCTATCAATCAATAGAACAAGCATATCAATTCAAATCAATGCACACAATAACAATAAGTATGTGATTTAAGGAAACTCAAGTATATCATACTAGAGTCGTTCTCCCGGTACCACATTGAGTTATACCTTTCTTTCGTTGGGGTTCGGTTCTGCTCTGTCTTCATATGTGATTTAAGGAAACTCAAGTATATCATACTAGAGTCGTTCTCCCGGTACCACATTGACTTATACCTTTCTTTCGTTGGGGTTCGGTTCTGCTCTGTCTTCGAATCTTTCGATATATCAATCTATAAGGACATCCCAATAGGCATAATATCAATATACAATCTCAAATCAATACTAGATATAATCAGAACTCAATCAAATTCTGTTTCAACGGCATAACGGCATAAACTCAATATACCCAGCAATACAATATCAATCAGATATCAATCCCCAACATCTCATAATCAATAACAGTACAAATCTGATATCGAATCTCAATCAAATCAACTCTGAAATTCATAACAATCTCATACGGTATCCGTTCTTCAATCTGGTTTCAATTATACGATGTCTAACATATCAGAAACACCATATATAAATCATATCCGATTCTGGTAATACCATAATTTCAAATCATATCAAAACTTAAGAAAACTTACGTCCAGTTGTAACCTGCATCGATAGGAATACAGTAGTGAAGTCGGATTGAAAATCTAACAGGCGGATTTCACAAAATCCCAAATCTAAAATATGAAAAGGCGTAAGGATTTTCAGAGCTTCTTCGATGCTTCTTTCTTATGATTTTCGTATATGGAAACTGAAAGGAAAGAGAATATATATATCTTGCATGTTAAGGGGCAAATGGCTTCACCTTTGCCCAACACGTCTCGCGCATATGCGCGACCTCAACCGGCGCATATACGCGAGACCTACTGGTCTCGGCAATGATCTTCTCGGCAGCTCACGCATATGCGCGCCCTCATTCGGCGCATATGCACGAGGTCCTCCACCATTCTTCACAACTCTCGGGTACCCTCGCGCACATGCGCGGATCCATGTCTCGCATATGCGCGAGGTCCTCTGCCTACCTCGCGCATATGCGCCCGGCAGGGTCCCGCATATGCGTGAGGTCTTTTCCTCGCACATAATTCCAACTTCTTTCCGGCTTCCCCGGTCTGATCCGTTCGGTCTATAATCACATCATATAATCAATGAATCATTTCAAATTAACAACACCATAAATCTCGGGCATTACAACTATATGACATTCATATGGTGTTTTATAAAATTACCTATCAATCTCTTGAGATTGATGATGGATCCAACCAAGTTGTTAACAACTTGGCTCTTGATAGGTAGACAAATCTACAAGCCTCCAAAAGCACATATTGCTCAAAAATAAGGCCCACCACCAACAAGCTAGTTTCCATCTAATTTTGCACTAGAAAAATTAGAGGATTTTTCTTTGAGAAATGTTTTCTTTCCTCAACAATTGAAGAAAAAAATTTTGGAGAATTTTTGTGTAAATTTCGGCCAAGGGGTTGTGGGAGGGAAGGGAAGAAGACTTTTCTTGGTTGTGGAAAAAGTTAAAGCAAAAAGTTGCATGTGCATGCCATGCCATTAACTCAAAAGTTATCTCTAACCCTTCACCTTCCAAGCATGCATTTTACTTGGGCTTGTAACAATTACAAGGCCCATGAACTTTTATTTAAATGTCTCAAACACATTTGAGATCATTTAACCTTTACTTGATTTTACTCAAGTCCACTAGTTTAATAATTATTTCTAATTGGGCTCTACAAGGCCCATTGTTATTTAATTAATTCAAAACTTGAATTAATTTAATTATTTTGACTCTACTAGGTCCACTAGTGTTTAATTAATTCAACACTTGAATTAATTCAATTTAATCCATAATAATGTTTATGAAAATCACAATTTTCAAATACATTACTCGTTTGGTCAACTTTTAATTTAGGAACACTTTCTCAAATTAAAAGTTACATTCTCCTTATAGAAGTCATATTTCTATTTTTATTTACGCTTATAAACTTCTTTATAAGTCGTTCAACACATCGAACTATTTCAACTTCTCAACGGGATCAAGAAAGTTAGCACTTGTTTGGCTCTCAATGGTTCATTGATACAACTAGCCGTGGGTTCACATCTCCATGTGATTCGCAACTAAACATTTCTTTATATGAGCATACTCCAATTGCTCCATTCTTACTTATCAACTCCTTGATAATAAGAACGTCAGAACTCAAGTCTGATAGTACCCAACCAATCATGTTAAACGCCTAGCAGCATCGCTTACATGATTCACTAGGTATCAAATGATAGTGCCTGTAAGAACCATTCAATTATGGTTAGCATATAGTACGGTCCTTTCATCTCATATATCCCGATCGATTCGACAACTATTGATATATCGAGAGCTGTCAAAGAATCGATACTATGTGTCATGTCATAGTTGCATCGATTGTTTAATCTATGAAACCCCATTCATAATTACCACCATACTCTGATCAGAGATTTCATACTACTTATACATATGATCCCATAGGATATCCATACCCGAAGGTAAGCGGTGAATCCCCGACTACAATGCATCGACTCCTATATGTTTCGACAAAACACTCAACCTTACCACCTGATGACCCCATGAGAGTCGGTAAACAAGTCAAAGTACAATGCTAGCATATAGAGTCAATGTTTTCCCGGGTTATAAGGACTAATGGTGTACAACCATAAACTAGGACATTTTCACTCGATAAGTGAGAACCACTTGGAAAGTCCTTTATGAAAGGTTGTTCAGTGCACTCTACAAGGAGCACCTATCTGCATGTTCAGACATCACAATGTCCCCTACCACTGAAACATGGTACTCATATCGCAGATACTAGTCTCGAACTCGAGCGGCCTATATCCTTCTTAGTGGCGGCTGAATCGACTAGGAACTGTTTAGAATATACAGTATTGCAAATATGAGTTTCATGATACTCATCGTATGAGCATCTCATATTCTTTCTACTATTTGTATATTAAAGTACTTTATCTATGTAACTAGCATTGGTATATAGATAAAGGTATGCCAAAACAATAATTTCAAATATTATTAAAATAAAGATTGTTTATACATAGATTTTAAACCTGAATCATCGGCCAACACTTGGCTCAATGGGCACTTACTCTAACAGGTCAATACCTTCCCATCCGCCCCAAGTTTCCTCTTGTAAATCCATTTACACCTTATGGGAACAGTTCCCTCAGGTGGATCCACGTGATTCCACACTTGGTTCTAATGCATGGAATTCATCTCAGATTCCATAGCTTCAAGCCACTTTGATAAATCGGCATCAGATAACGATTCCTTGAAGGTTAATGGATCACATCCACGATTAGGCTCATCATGGCCCTTTTCAAGAAGTAGACCATACCTCATAGGTGGTATCGAGACTCTCTCGGTTCTTCTAGGAGCTTGCATCTGCTCTCTTGGCTCTTCGGGTGTGGGTTCTTCAATTGTGGGTGTCTCTCGAACCTCTTCGAGCTCTATCATCTCCCTTTTTCAATCCAATAGAAATTTCTTTTCCAAAAAGGTTGCATTCCTAGAAACAAACACCTTTGTTTCTTGGGGATGAAAGAAATAATATCCAACTGAATTCCTTGGATATTCCACAAAGTAACATAAAATGGATCGACTATCCAATTTATCTCCCACTGTCTGCTTAACATAAGCAGGGCATCCCCATATTCTAAGATAAGAATATTTGGGAGGCTTACATATCCATATCTCATATGGTGTCTTATCAACTGCCTTTAAATTTATCTGTTTTAGTTTTCAGTACAATTTTGACAATATCTTCGATTCGCAATCTGCTATCTGCAATACTCGACAAACACGTATTAATCGGACCTAATTATCTCAATTGGCTAAGAAACCTAAAAATCTTATTGAATTCAGAAAGGATAGCATATAAACTTACTGAGTTGCCTCCTATTGAGGCTTCGACTAGCTGCACTCCTGAGGAATCGCAGACTTACAAGGATTGGTGTGACCATGACTTGCGAGCTAAGTGTTATATGCAGGCTTCTATGAATGATGAGCTGCAGAGGCATTTTGAGGATGCAAAGAGTGCTGCTGACATTCATTTGCATCTCAAGGAGTTCTTTGGTGAGGAGACTCGACCTCTTAGGCATGCGACCGTCAAGGAGCTGATCACTTTACGCATACGATATATGGCCTCGGTCCATGAGCATGGCCTAATGTTGATTGGGCTTGTGGACAAACTCGTTGGCATGGATCTTACGTTGCCTTCGAAGTTGACCACCGACGTGTTGCTCTTGTCACTGCCTAGCTCATTTTATCCTTTTGTGGTGAATTTCAACATGAACAAGCTAGAGCCTACCCTTGAGGAGTTGGTGAATATGCTGGTTACGTTTGAAGCCACCATCAAGAAAATGAAGTCGGTTCTTTATGTGGACTCTTCATCTGGCACGAAGACTGGTCCACATTGGAAGGGAAAGAAGCGTTCTTTCAAACGTGTCTAGGGCTGCCCCAATAATATGTGCCGAGCCCCGAGCACGGGTAGCGTTCATCATGCACCCATTGTCGATGGAAGACATGAAAATTATAAACATCTTTATATTTCTCCTTTTCGGGCTTGATATTAATTTTGAATCTTATTCAAAATGTGGGTTTTTTAATTTTGAAAGGTCTTATCAATAATTTTATTTAAAAGCTCTCCATGTTTGATCGTATGTTTTCCGGATTCATGCAACTTTGTTATTATCATAATAATAACGCACATACTCATTATTTATAACATATCATGCATATATTATAAACAGTAAACAAAACAAGGATGATAAATCGCTTTAAAAAACTAATGGCCCGTGTGAGCTAAGCACGGGCCTAGGTCCAATCCTAGGGAAATGCATGGGATGCAAATGCATTTTTACATAAGCCTCCAATATTTATATTTCTTCGATCTTCATAATCATCAAGGCCACCATCTTCCAATCTTGATCTCCACTATACTACTATTTACAAATAATTATATATGGCAAATAAGGATACATCTCATGGGGTGGTAACGGGATATAAACCAAGCCCACTTATAAATTGATAATTATTACAATCATTCAACACAAAATATCCTAGCATACACCTAGCGAATTGGGCTTGGGCTTTTGATCATCCTTCATGCATAATATCACATATCATACACCATCAATTAATTATCACAATAATCAATTGATCTAATATTATATATCTTGATTCAATCACTAACCTCCACGATTATAAACTAAATAAACAAAGTAAACAAATGAGTTTGTTTACTTTCTAATTAATTTATTTATAACCGAACTTCTTGTAAATCAAATTTACTATAAATAATTAATGTCCAACTTCAATTATTTATTTTATGAGAAAATATATACAAATTTTGTGGATTTAAACTTAAGGGCACATAAAGTCAATTTTCACCAAAAATATTTTGGTTTGTTTAAATTCACAAATTGTGTTAGCTATCTAATGGCCCAACAACTCAAGGCCCATGATACTTTGACATTCCAAAACACTTTTGGAAACCCTAATCGTCATCGCCGTTTCCGGAGCTCCGTCGTCGGATTCCGGCCAACATGCACAAGTTCCTCCTTTCGGGCAGCAACTTGCAGCCCAAAATACCCCCAAAAACCGGCCTTTGATTGGTTGTTTAGATTGTCTCATGCGGTTAGAAATTGACCTCAATATCATATCATGTATTTTCTACACTAAAATTGTAACCATAGCTCATGATCCAACTTGAAAGGGATCGGGCACAGTGCCCAGTTGCGCAATAGAAGATTTAAAAATTTTTTTCAACAAGAAAACAAAACCTAGCATCTCACAATATGTGTAGCAAATAACAAAAACAAACATGTCATACATAGAGAGTTTGAGAATTATACCTATCAATCTCTTAAGATTGATGATGGCTCCAACTAAGATGTAAACACCTTAGCTCTTGAATGGTAGACTAATCTACAAGCCTCCTTTGAGTACTCCTTGCTCATGAAGCCCAACACCAACAAACTAAATCCACCTTACACTTGTACTAGAAAATTTAAGGTATTTTTTTTGAGAAGGGCGTGCTATCCTCAACAATTGAAGAAGCAAAATAGAAAGGAAAAGTGCCTGAAAATTCCGGCCAAGAGGTTCTATGAGAGAAGGGGGGAAATACTTTGTGGTCCTTGAAAAAGTGATAAAGTGCATGAGCATGCCATGCATTGTTTTAAGAAAAAGTTGCTTCCAACCCTTTACCTCCCTTGCATGCATGCTTTTTACTTGGACTTGTAACAATTACAAGGCCCATGAAATTTTATTTAAATGTTTCAAACACATTTCATACCATTTAAAATTTACTTGATTTTACTCAAGCCCACTAGTTTAATAATTATTTTTAATTGGGCTCTACAAGACCCAATGTTGTTTAATTAATTCAACACTTGAATTACTTTAATTATTTGGACTCTACTAGGTCCACCAGAGTTTAATTAATTCAACACTTAAATTAATTTAATTAAGTCCATAATAATGTTTATGAAAATTCCAATATTCAAATACATTATTTGTTTGGATAACTTTTAATTTAGGAACAGTTCCTCAAATTAAAAGTCACATTCTCCTTATAAAAGTCATACTTCTAATTTTCATCGCACTTATAAACTCCTTTATAAGCCGTTCAACACATTGAACTATTTCTACTTCTCAATGGGATATAGAATGTTAGCACTTGTGTGGCCTTCAATTTTTCATTGATACAACTAGCCGTGGGTTCACATCTTAATGAGATTCGGGACTAAACATGTCCTTATATGAGCATACCCCAATTGCTACATTCTTAATTATCAATTCTTTGATAATAAGAACGTCAGAACTCAATTTTGATAGTACCCAACCAATCATGTTAAACGCCTAGCAGCATCGCTTACATGATTCCCTAGGTATCAAATGGTAGTGCCTGCAAGAACCATTCAATTATGGTTAGCGTACAGTACGGTTCCTTCATCTCCTATAACCCGACCGATTCGACAACTATTGGTATATCGAGAGCTGTCAAAGAATCGATACTATGTGTCATGTCGTAGTTGCGTCAATGGTGTAATCTATGAAACCCCTTTCATAATTACCACCATACTATGATCAGAGATTTCGTACTACATATACATAAGATCACATAGGATATCCATACCCGAAGGTAAGCGGTGAATCCCCGACTACAATGCATCGACTCCTATATGTTTCGACAAAACACCCAAGCTTGCCATCTGATGACCCCATGAGAGTCGGTAAACAAATCAAAGTGCAATGCAGGCATATAGAGTCTCAATGTTGTCCCGGATCATAAGGACTAATGGTGTACAACCATAAACTAAGACGTTTTAACTCGATAAGTGAGAACCCCTTGGAAAGTCAATTATGGAAGGTTGTTCAGTGCACTCCTCAAGGAGCACCTATCTGCATGTTCGAAAATCACAATGTCCCCTACCAATGAAACATGGTACTCACATCGTAGATACTAGTCTCAAACTCGAGCGGCCTATATCCTTCTTTGCAGCGGCTGAATCGACTAAGAACTGTTTAGAATATGCAGTATTCCAAATATGAGTTTCATGATACTCATCATATGAGCATCTCATATTCTTTCTACTATTTGTATATTCAATGACTTTATCTATGCAACTAGCATTGGTATACAGATAAAGATATGTCAAAACAATAATTTCAAATATTATTAAAATAAATATTGTTTATACATAGTGTTACAACATGAACTCTCGGCCAACACTTGGCTCGACGGACACTTACTCTAACACTAATCTTGCTGGGGTTCACAATGTTTTCCATGTATCTATGCTCCCAAGTACATGTCATATCCTTCACATGTGCTGAATTTTGAGTCACTGTAGCTTACACAGAACCTGTTTTATGAGGAAAGGCCTACTCAAATTTTTATTAGACATGAGAGAAGACTGCGGAATAAGGTGATAAAGTTGGTCAAAGTCAAGTGGCTGAATTACTCGGAAAAAGAAGCTACTTGGGAGACCGAGACAGGTATGAGCAGTCGCTATCCGGTGTTGTTTGGTGAGTCATAATTTCGAGTATGGAATTTTATTTAAGGGAAGGAGGAGTTGTAACGTCAAAATTATGGTCTCATAAACCACATGCATGAAAATTATTAAATTGCTAAATTATTTTAATTAAAAAATTTTGGATGCATGAATGATATATTTTGAATGACTAAATGATTAATTGTGTAGTTTTGCTTAATTTCATAATTAAAGATTTTCAGGAGAATATAGATGGTTGGCTGCGAACAGAGAATCGGAGACGATTAAAGTGTTTTAGATTTAAAAGTTAATTTTTTTATTTTGAGGCCTGATGATTTATTAATTTTATGGGCCTAATTAATTATTTAAAAAATATGGTTAATTTAGCCTATTAATTAAGTATTTAGAAAATCCTTTTTATTTTTTTTTAAACCATAAACTACACGCACACACGCATAAAACACCTAGCGCACACACACAAACTCTATATGATCAAAGAGGCGGCTTGTTCTTGCCAAGGGGACCCTTCCATTTTTTCTTCCTTGTTCTTCCTTCCAGCAATGAACACTTGACTCCCTTGCACCCTAAGGTAGGTTCTCCAGTTGGTTTTGTCGATAAAAATGGGCAGAAATCGTCCTCCGTTCGTCACCGACGCTCCACCGCACCGATATTCTCAAGCGTTTTAAATGCAAAGGCACTTTATAAATCCTTATTTTTGCACAATTAAAACTATATTATGTATGTTAATTTTTTGTTGCATGAATAATGTATATGGTTTCGGTTTTATAAAGTTATAACACATTATACATTATATTGACGTTTTAACGAATGTTTTGGACGGTTATTGATGCAAAGGAACATTGCTTTCATAGGGGACACTTGGGAGGAATGTTTAGATGTTATATGAATGGTTTTACAAGGTCATAGTTGTCTGGAAGTGAAGACAAAGGGCTTGGAGGAGGATCACAGCAGCTGCACGCATGCGTGGTCGCCTAGGGGCTGCGCGACTTCGATTCCTTCGAGCTTCTCCTTCGGGTCACTGTTGTCCAACGTCTTGTGGCTGGAGAAGGGCTGCATGGGGGTTTTGGTCTATGGTTGAGGAGTGCCTAAGGTTGTGTTTAAGGACTGGATTCGGGAGGGGTTATGTAGAGTTCAAGGGTTGGTGCATAAAGCTTGGGGCGCGCAGGTTGCGAGTAGCGGCAGCGGCTTGGGACTAGAGTTTAAGGACATCTAGCAGATAATTAGAGGTCAAGGGGCTCGTTCTAGGGGCTGGTATGTGTCTTAGGAAGGTGCTTAGGGTCTGGTTGTGTCCGAGTTCGAGTCGGGAGGAATTAGAGAGAAGGATATACGCGTACAGGTTGAAACGAGGCTAGGGTTAAGTCATTATTCGTCGAGTCGTGGGCTGTTGCAGCAAGCTTCGTAGCGTTATAGGCTGTAAATTAATTTATGGATCGCTTAGAGAGGATTCAGGTAGGGGTCAAAAGTATAAAATCGAAAATGTAAAGTTTAAAGGTTTTGAGCTACGTTCCGAGCAAATTCGATAACCTGAAATATATATTTTTGAGTCGTATGTATTTTATAACGTATTTTCGACGTAGCAAAGATTTATGGTGGGAAAATATTTTAATTATGTGTTAAAATCTTGAGGCACGCTTATTTTAGGATTTTCGAGGAAACAATATTTGTTATATAAACGGAAGGAAAAAAAAATATTTTGAAAGGTGTGATTTACTGTGAAACAGAGGGTATGTTAGGGATGTGTCGGAAAAGGGACGGTGAGCTTACTTTATTCTAGGCCAATGACTAGTGACGAGAGTTGCTGACGCCCCGTCGCCATGTACCATGGTTTATAGATTGATCAGTCGAACAGTAGATAAAAGATAAAGGATAGTTACTTTCAATTATCAAACATCACCATAAATGATTTATGATAAATGATGAGAAAATGCTATATAATGTTAAGTATTTTAAATGTGTTACGAAATTGTGTATGCTATCGATTTTTTAAGTCAAGTGTATTCTATTAAAAGTATTCTTTTTAAATACATGTGCTTGTAGTTATTATTTGCTATCATAGTTGTGATGTGTTGAGTCATTAGACTCACTAAGTTTGAATGGTTGCAAGTGACGATAATGATGAGGTTGGAGGCTTCAACTTTTAAACGGACTGAGCTGGACAGTAAACACCTGAAGATCTCTCGTTTCCGCGTTGTTAGAAAAGGATTGAATGGAAGTTGATTTTTATTTTGAGGAGTTTTTAATAGTTGTTTTATGGTTGTTTATGTAATTTTTGGAGACTTTGAAATTTATGTGGATATGATATCAAACTAATTATTTATTAGCAGTTTACCAATTTGATGTTTTAACTAATTATTTTCGATAAATAGTAATTTTCATGATTTGTAATAAAAAAATTCTAGTATTATTTAGTAAGGTAAGAATTAGAGACGTTTCAATCTGTTATAAGAATCTCTATTTATTATTATCTCTCCCTCCATATCCCAATTGCATAGTTCGACGAAGTGAAAGAATAATGCCACAAAGAAGAAGAAATGTTTCGACTCAGACGCACGAAAAAGGAAAAAAAAAGTGGATAGATCGGCAGAAGCTACAATGGAAAAGAAACGTCAGAAAATTATAAATAAGAAGATATCCAAGAAAGGTATGAAGGAAAACCTCATTTTCCTCAATTTATAGGTTTTGTTCTTTGTTGAATTTTTTTTTGTGTTTTGAAACTATTATTGTTTGTCTTAATTTATTGGCAACCCACTTCACCCAATTTATATGGTTTTTCCTTGATATTGTTATTCAGCAGATTGTTTTATTATTTTTTGAAATTTTGTTGAAATTCAGAAATTAGATATAGTGTTTGACTTTGTGGCAGTTATTCAAAAACTATTGTGTTATGCACAATTCAATTTTTATGTGAGTATTTTTATTTTAATTTTTTGCTTCTACTACCGTGGTACAAGAAAATTTGAACGGATGCTTTTTATGCTAGATTTTGTAATGATGAAAAGCAAACACAATGAGTTCAAAATCAAGAAGATTTATTATTATTATTATTTTGGAATTTTTTTATAAATTCTTCATAAAGTGGAAAGAAACATACAAATACAATCACCCCCAAAAAACTTGATTATTAGTAGCACAATCAATATTTGGAATGTAGAATCCAAATATTTTCTGGTATATATGATGTGCTTAAATAATCCATTGAAAAATATTTATTAGAAATAAATTACAACGTTTAAAATTTAGGGATTATTATGTTAAAAAATAGGGATTATTTTCCTTAATTTAAAAAAATGTAGTCTACTATCATTAATTAGTAATATCATTATTTCATGAATTACTAGATTGTGTTTAATTATGCTTTTTGCAGTATCTGATGCTCGAAAGAGGAACGGAGACCGGTGACAGTTTGAGGCAAATATTTTTATTAAATAATTATATCTTATTATTTAATATATGGTGTATTTGTTATGAAAATTTCAAAAATGGCCCCTTGCAATATTTTTACACGTTGAACCGTATTTTTAACTGGTAGACTATTTTTAGCAAAGTGGTGGACTTTTTGAGGGTTTGAGTAATATTTTTTAAAACTTACCAAAACAAAATATTTTACATGTGTTTTATTGGACATAATGAGTTTGTTTTATTAGGCTATTGAGCCAAGCCCATTGCATCTCATTAATTTTAAATTTAGGCCCAATAGTACAATCACTTCTTTATCAAATTTCACTCTCCAACCCTAATCCCACCCCTCACCCCTCTCGTCCGCACACCACCCCTAGAGCAGCAGAAAATTTTGTGCTTTTTTGCAAGAGAAAATTCAGTATAAGCATGTCCCGTTTCCCCCTGCGCTCGTCTCTCGCTTCATGGTTCTATTTTCCTTGAGCGTTTGTATAGAAGGCATGCCCTATACCCCTTTTTCTCATTGACCGCATCACGATATGTATATTTAATTTTATGCATGATATTTTATCGATCTACAATTAGACACCGAATTTACATGGATTTTTCATGAAAAATATGAGGTTTCTTCTGCACACACCAAACAAGCTAACAAGGATCATTTCTGGAAATTCTGTCGCTGCGCTTTGCCCACTAGTCCAGGCACTGTCCGAACCTCTCCTAACTTTCATTGGTCCCTAAACCTTCCCTCAAGACCGTGGCTGTAGCGTACCGTACTTTTACCGTTCAAAATTTACGGAAAAATTTAAAATTTTCTTAAACATAACATAACCTTCAAAGATTGCCATAAAATATCTCAACCAAGTCCCCCATAAGACATGGTTGTTCAAAATAACTTCAATAAAATTTGCTCACAAAAGGTTTGCTCAAAGTGTTTCCCTCAAAACATAAAATCAGAGTAAATTAACATTTTAATAAAAACATAAACATTGCGGTCCTCGAGTTAGCCTCCCGCTCAATCCAAGCCTGCCCCTTAGTCGCCACCTAATGTCTCCTCATCAACATACTCACCTGCATCGATCAAGTCTAGTGAGTCTAAATACTCAACACGTATAAACTGGGAAATAGCGAGTACTACGTAATAAAACCGCATGCAACTTTAAAAATAGAACATACATACTTGAACTTGAATTTAACATGCTTGAAACTTGAACATCGTGAGCTTAACTTAGACGTGCCATCAACATGAGCTTTTCTTAAACATTCTCGTAACATAAACTTGAGCGTATAAAGCATAATTTTGCGTAGAGGCATGTTTCAAATTAAGTGACCCATAACATAATAAAGCCTGATCAGACACACCACAGTACTGGGCTGACAGGGACGTATCCACTGCCGCATACATAAGATCCCCGTTCATAAGTTTAACGGGTGGATTGGTCCCTGTTCATAAGTTTAACGCTTTCCAATCCCGATCTGAACCCATTCATAAGTTTAACGGGGCAGAGAGGTCCTCGGCCACGTTCACCGACTTCCAAACCCATTCATACATTTTGTCACAAAGCAATTAGCATACCTCAAAACTTTAAAATGTTTTCTTTTGCACGTCATCATACTTACTTGGCGTTGAGGGATTCGTTGGATCTCGTTTGGGGCCGTTGCTGCAACATGCTAACATGAGCTCAAAAGTTTAACTTGCGTGACTTAGACGTAATCATCATGCCTATACCTAAGCTCAATTGCTTACTTAGGGCATGCTAAAATTCCCATGACTCGACCATGTCAATCAGTGCACTAAACCAAGACATCAAACCTCAAAGCATACATCAATATTTTTCCCAAAATAAGCAGTACAAGGACCCCGTGCCTGGGTCCGTGTACGGGTCCGGGTAGGTTCGGTAAGATGTGTGCAAAGGAAAAATGGAAGGCACGGACCACGTGCTTGGGTCCGTGTACAGGTCCGTATACATACTGTAAAATGTGTCGTGAAGAAAAGGAAGGGCACGGACCCCGGGTCCGGGTCCGTGTCAAGGTCCGTGTACTCTCGGTTTCTTGGTACTAAGGAGGAAACAAAGGCACGGACCCCGTGTCATGGTCCGTGTGCAGGTCCGTGTGTCCTCGATTTTTCTGCACCTGCGAGAAAACTTATGCAATATCTATTCACCCAATTTGACACTTAAAGGATGTGATTCAACACCTTAAGACTCTTCTTATGACACCATAACAATGCACCAAAACTCGTACAACGCCTCAAAACACGACGTCCACTCTACTACCCAATGCAACACAAAATATGGCAATTGACATCAAATCGATTTCCTACGACTTCCCACTAGTTCAAGTGCCTAACGACATGAAATGTAACCTCAAAAATACTCCAAACATCATTACCAATATATCTATACGCAGCAACAATCACCCGTTGATCTCCAACGAAGCCTGCAACACAAAAACTTCACGAACACATCAATATCATAAAATTTCTGAAAACGCAGTTTGAGCAATCCCACGAAAAATGCCATAACTCACTCAATTTTTTTCCAAAAATTTCAAATCATATATCAAATCGAAGGTATCAAAAAGCTCTAAGTTTTTTGGATTGAAAGTTTTCTCAAAATCTCGACCGAAAATTCGCAGTTTTAAGAAGAACAGTAAAAATATGATTTAGATCTAAAAATTTTCCTTCAAAGTGGATCCAATCAATTAATCGCTCAAACTACGAACATCATACACATGATTTTACGCATAAAAACAACGCAACACATAATATGACATGATCGACGCAGCAAAGGAGAGATTATACGTGCCTTTTGATGATAAACTTTACCGAAACAGCGATACCGACACGGGAATGGAGCGAGGCTTGATCCGGGACGAACGGGGCACTAAAATCCTAAAAGAAAACACACGAAAAGTTGCTGGATTTCGAAGAGGGAAGGGGCGGCTGCTCTAGCTTGAGGGACCCTAGGTTTTCTCTCACAAAAATAATAAAAATCTCAATGTGAAGTGAGTGTGTGTGGTTAGTCGTGTACAGGTGTGTGTAAAAGTGTGTGTGTGTGCGTGTTTTAGTAATTAGAGAGTAAATTATGCTTAGTTAAATAATTAGTCATCAATTAAAACGCTAACTCTCCCCTAATTAAAGTAAAATGCACATTAATTTTTTTATAACGTTCTCATTTAATTGAAATAACACACACAACATGCTAATTTTAAAAGTTTTAAATTCTTTAATCACTAAATACATAAATTAGGCTTTAAAGATACTAACAACTTAATAAATTATTTAAAACACCCCATCCTTAACTTAAAATAAAATACCGCATTTGAAATTTGCCAAACTCGTCACCAGTCTCTTTTTCTCGGTCCCGCATCGAATAATCGCCTGAAACATGAAACTTGAAAAACATTTTAACGTGCATCACCATAAACATGAATAATTTAAAATAATGCATTTTCATAAATTATGCATGGCTAAAACTCGTTTAAAATTAATTAAATAGATGCATGGGTTTTACGTGTATTGATTCTTGGGCACTACAGTTCCTCCCCCACTTATAAAAATTTCGTCCTCGAAATTAAATCTTACCGAACAACTCCGGGTAGCGACTCCTCATATCTGATTCTGTCTCCCAAGTGGCCTCCTCCACTGATTGGTTTAGCCACTGGATTTTGACTAGCTTAGTCACCTTGTTCCAGAGTCTGCGCTCCTGCCTCTCTATAATTTGAATCGGTCGCTCCTCATACGACAGGTCTGGAGCAAGCTGCAACGGCTCATAACTCAGAATATGCGAAGGATTGGCTAGATACTTCCTCAGCATAGAGACATGGAACACATTGTGTACCCTGGCCAGATTTGGCGGAAGGGCAACACGATATGCTTGATAAACATCAAAATTATACATTAATTAAATGTTTTATAATATAAATATATAGTTTTTGTTTTATTAAATGTTTAAATATTATATGTTTTATAATAAATTGTATAAAATATAAGTTGTTGTGTAATTACAAGTTTTTACTATTTTTACAGGTTCGATAAAACAAGAATAAACTAGGCGTTGCGAATGGGATTAAGATGATTCTTGGACCTGTAGAAAGTTGATGTTAATATCTACAATATTGGTGGCAAGCATGAGATAAAAATCCTCTCACAATTGGGATCAAATTAAGCAACAAATAAAGTTACCAAGGGAGTGGCAATTTTACCATGCTATAGTATTTTGACCATATCTCTCAAATTACTTTGTCAAATGGTTTGAAAAAAATACCACAGCTAGACAACTCAATTATCCACATGTTTCTTTTTATGTAAAGAAGCAAATTCGGAGAAGAAGATTTTCAAAAGTGATGTGTAATATAATATAATATCTTGGAACACCAATGAAGACTTTTGTGTAAAAAAATAATATTTTATTTGTGGTTGTCTCCCCAAATTTGGCTATAAATAGGGGTGCATTGTAATGTATTGAGATATCCCTCATTCTATGAACAAACCTTTGAGTTCATAATATTTCTCTCTATATTTTTCCTTTATTTCTTCATTTAAATATAATTAGCATGTTAATTTCATATTCAAAGTTTTACATTTTGAATAATGAATAGCTAACTTCCTAAAGTTGAGATGAAAATGTGAAACTCTTGGCATGATAATAAGGTTACTAAAAGGTAAGAATCTATGTTTTATATTATTTAATCATTATTTATTGTTTATGTTATATTTAGTTTTTTAAGCATTTTTATACCCTACTTATAAGTGGGAGTTTTGATTTATTGTTGCTATATGTTACACTAAATTCTTGGAACCATTTAAATGTTAGTTTGGTATTACCAGTCATTTAAAGCGGATGCCTTGATTTATTATATATAAATATATTATAATATTAAATTCTTGGAACCATTTAAATGTTAGTTTGGTTTTACCAACCATTTAAATTGGATTCCTTGATTTATTATATATGAATATATCATACTATTAATTTATTGGTAACATTTAAATGTTTGTTTGGTTTTACCAACCATTTAAAGTAGGAACCTTGATTTAGTGTTTACAAATATTTATAGCACAATAAATACTTGACCACATTTATAAGTTTTGGTATATATATTATATACTTATAAGATAATAATATATAACATAATATAAATATGATTATTTAATATATTGGAACCATTTTATTAAGTGGATTTCAATATTGTTCGTTAATGTTAACTTTATTAAAATACCAATAGTGGATCCTTTAATCTCAACTACTTAAATTAAAATTTGAACAATTAAAAATTACCAATTAAAGATTCAAACAACTAAAAGAAAAAATAAATAAAAAAGACATTGTAGTGGACTTGTAATTACCTTAGCTTCCTCGTGGATACGATATTCGAACTCATCGAATTATACTACTTGTGGACAACCTGCTCTTGGGAGTGCAACAATCAAAGTCGCAACAAGTTTTTGGCGCCGTTGCCGGGGAAGTATAATATAATTTCAAGTCTATTTAATTTTTTTATAGTTTATTTTTTTATTTAAATTTTTATTGCATTTGTGTGTTTTTATTCTTTTGCATTTGCATTTGCATTTGCATTTGCATGAGCATTTGGTCACGTACACTTAGTGGTCGACTCATTCGAAATAACCCTTTATTTTTACAAAACATGGCGGAAGAACCCATCCAAGAAAATGAAGATGAAATTCAATCTCAACATGATCATGATAGACGAAGAACACTTAGAGATCACATGAATCCTACACGTACTAGTGCACCTTCATGTTTAGTTTTTCCCCCTGATGCATCTCATTTCAATTTTAAGCCTGGTATTATCCAACTTTTACCCAATTTTCATGGCTTAGATTCTGAAAATTCATACATGCATTTACGAGAGTTTGAAGAAGTGTGCAACACATATAATGATCTAAATTGTAGCATGAACACCATTCGACTTAAGCTTTTTCCTTTTTCTTTAAAAGATAAAGCTAAAACTTGGTTACAAAATCTTAGATCGGGATCCATTCGAACTTGGGATAAATTGCAACAACAATTTTTGAAAAAAAATTTTCCATCTCATAGAACAAATTCTTTCAAAAGGCAAATCATCACTTTCACTCAAAAACAAGGAGAAACTTTTTATCAGTGTTGGGATAGATACAAAGAATTGCTTAATTTTTGTCTACATCATGGTTTTGAAATTTGGAGAGTTGTTTCTCAATTTTATGAAGGCTTAACACCTAAAGATAGGCAAATGGTTGAATTTATGTGTAATGGAACATTTGAAGATAAAGATCCAAATGAGGCAATTGAGTATCTCGATTCATTAGCTGAAAATGCTCAAAATTGGGACACTATAGGTACAATCGAACCATCAAACAAGATTCAATCTCCTACATCTGGTGGAGGTATGTACACTCTCAAAGATGAACATGATCTTCAAGCTAAATTTACCTCTTTGGCAAGAAAAGTTGAGGCACGTGAATTGAAAAAGAATGGTCAATTAAAATCTGTTCAAGAAATTGTGTGTCACATCTGTGATACAAGTGATCATTTTACAAAAGATTCTCCCACTTTGCCCTCTTTTAAAGAATGTCTCCATGAACAAGCCAATGTTTTGAACAATTTTAAAAGGCCAAATTTTGAACCATTTTCTAAAAATTACAATCCAAGTTGGCGAAATCATCCAAATTTTAGTTGGAGGAATGATAATGCTGCACAATTTTCACAACCACATTTCCAAAATCAACAAAATTTTCAAAATTATGCACCTTATGTTCCTCCACCTAAAAGAAATTTGGAAGATACATTGAATTCTTTCATTGCAAAGCAAGAGTCTATCAATACTCAAACTACTCAAACCATGACAGATTTGAAAGATACTCTTGCTAAATTTGCATCTGCACTTAATGTTCATGAAAAAGGTAAATTTCCTTCACAACCTCTGCCTAATCCCAAGGATCGTCATTCACAAACTGGAACTTCTGGAACTCAATCGATGGATCAGGTAAAATCTGTTATTACCCTTCGAAGTGGTAAGGTTGTGGAAAAATCCATTCTTGAACCTTGTGAAGATGATGATAAATCAACTCCAAAGGGTAAGGAAATGGAACCCATAACTTGCGAAGAGGAGGTTCAACAGGCAGTGTCACCACCATTCCCTCATGCATTGAAAAATACAAAAAAATCAAATTTGAATTCTGATATATATGATATTTTTAAACAAGTAAAAGTTAATATTCCTTTATTAGATGCAATAAAACAGGTACCATCATATGCCAAATTTTTGAAAGACTTGTGCACTGTGAAAAAAAAATTGAATGTGAAAAAGAAAGCATTTTTAGCCGAACAAGTAAGTGCAATCATTCAAAATAATAATACTTTGAAATACAAAGACCCTGGTTGTCCTACTATTTCATGAATTATTGGAGAACGAAAGATTAAAAAAGCCTTGCTTGATCTTAGAGCTAGTGTGAATTTACTTCCATATTCAGTTTATCAAGAACTCAATCTAGGCGAGTTAAAATCTACTTCGGTAACACTTTTACTTGCCGATAGATCTGTTAAAGTGCCAAGAGGTATGGTAGAAGACGTATTGGTCCAAGTTGATAACTTTGTATATCCTGTCGATTTCATAGTTTTAGATACACAACCTATCGAAGCTTGTATTGCAATTCCTGTAATTCTGGGTCGTCCATTTTTAGCAACTTCTAATGCCCTTATAAATTGCAGGAATGGAATAATGAAGTTGTCATTTGGTAACATGACCTTGGAGCTCAATGTTTTTAATCTTTGTAAGCAACCACATGACAAAGGAGATGAAAGTGAAGATGAAAATCTTATTGAAACTCTTGTGGAAGAAAACATTCAAGAAGGGAGTACTCGTAATCAATTAGATATTTGTTCAATTGAAACTGTTAAAGAACATATTGAAATTGATCTTGATGATTTTATCAGGTATCACTCGTTACCAGGATCAGAGAAAGAATTTGATGCAAAATATGAGAACAAAGACGAACCACCCATATTGGAGTTAAAACCCTTGCCAGAAGAATTGAAGTATGCATTTCTTGGAGAAGATGAAACATATCCGGTGGTAATTTCTTCCAAACTAGAAAGTGATCAAGAAGGTAAATTAGTTGTTATGCTTAAAAGACATAAAAATGCAATTGGTTGGACACTAAAAGATCTCAAGGGCGTTAATCCACTAATTTGCACACACAAAATTCATTTAGAAGAAAATGCTAAAACATCTCAACAACCACAAAGGAGATTAAATCCACACATGAAAGATGTTGTGAAAACTGAAGTTCTCAAACTACTTGATGTTGGGATTATCTACCCTATTTCTGATAGTAAGTGGGTAAGCCCAACACAAGTAGTTCCAAAAAAATCTGACATCATAGTGATAAAAAATTAAAAAGGTAAATTGTTAACAAGTCGAGTCTCATCTAGTTGGCGGATGTGTATTGATTATAGAAAATTAAATGACGCCACTAGAAAAGATCATTTTCCATTACCATTTTTGGATCAAATTTTAGAAAGAGTAGCAGGTCATCCATACTACTGTTTTCTTGATGGATATTCAGGTTATTATCAAATTCACATTGCACTCGAAGATCAATAAAAAACTACATTCACATGTCCTTTTGGAACATTTGCATTCAGAAGGATGTCATTTGGTTTATGCAATGCCCCAGCAACATTTCAAAGATGTATGCTAAGTATTTTTTGCGACATGGTTGAAAATTGTTTGGAAATTTTCATGGATGATTTAACTGTCTTTGGGAATACATTTGATAATTGTCTTGAAAATTTGGAAAAAGTTTTTAAAAGATGCGAGGAAAAAGGTCTTATTTTAAATTGGAAAAAATGTCATTACATGATTACTTCTGGAATTGTTTTGGGACATGTCGTGTCATCTCATGGAATTGAAGTTGATAAAGCAAAAGTTGATGTCATTGCCAATTTACCCCCTCCAAAAACCATTAAAGAAATTCGCTCATTTTTGGGACATGCTGGATTTTATAGGAGGTTTATAAAGGACTTTAGTTTAATCTCTAAACCTATTTGTAACCTCTTAACAAAAGACACTGCATTTGAGTGGACTCAAGAATGTCAAAATGCTTTTGATAAAATTATTCGACATTTAACATCAGCTCCTATCATGCAACCTCCTGATTGGTCTTTACCATTTGAAATCATGTGCGATTCGAGTGATTATGTAGTCGGTGCATACTGGGTCAAAGAAGAAACGGTAAGCCTTATGTGATATATTATGCAAGTAGAACTTTAAACAATGCTCAAATGAATTACTTCACAACTGAAAAAGAACTACTTGCTGAAATATTTGCATTAGATAAATTTCGTTCTTATTTGATTGGATCAACGACTATTGTGTTTACTGATCATTCTGCTATTAGATATTTGTTGACCAAACAGGATGCAAAGCCACGACTGATACGATGGATTTTGTTACTCCAAGAATTTTACATTGTGATAAAGATAAAAAAGGAACCGAGAATGTCGTAGCCGATCATTTATCGAGACTAGTAATAGGATCATCTTGTGAAATGACACCAATTAACGATAATTTTCCTGATGAACATCTATTTTCAGTTACTACTACACCTTGGTTTGCTAACATAGTAAATTTTCTTGTGACAGGAAAAATGCCACCGCAATGGAGTTCCCAAGATAAAAAAAATTTTTTGAATGAGGTAAAAAACTTTTATTGGGATGATCCGTATCTGTTCAAGTATTGTCCAGATCAAATTTTTCGACGTTGCATACCCGACAATGAGGTAAGTAGTGTCATTAAATTTTGTCATTCAGAAGCATGCGGAGGACATTTTTCTTCAAAGAAAACAGCTGCAAAAATCTTGCAGAGTGGATTTTATTGGTCCACTTTGTTTAAAGACACCCACGAAATCAACAAGATCAGTGAAAATTTTCAAAAATTTGGTGCGATTTCAAAAAGAAACATGATGCCTTTGAATCCTATCATTGAAATTGAAATCTTTGACTGTTGGGGAATTGATTTTATGGGACCTTTTCCATCGTCGTTTGTATACTTGTATATTTTAGTTGCAGTTGATTATGTTTCCAAATGGATAGAGGCAATTCCATGTCGAAAAAATGATCATAAAATCGTCATCAAATTTTTAAAAGAAAATATTTTTAGTAAATTTGGAATTCCTCAAGCCATGATAAGTGATGGGGGAACTCACTTTATTAATAAACCATTTGCTTCATTAATGAAAAAATATGGTATTACTCATAAAGTAACTACTCCTTATCATCCTCAAACAAACGGACAAGTTGAATTAGCTAATAGGGAGATAAAGCAAATTTTGAAAAAACTGTTAGCATATCGAACAGCTTTTAAAACATCATTGAATATGTCTCCCTATAGGTTGGTTTATGGAAAACATTGTCATTTGCCGGTGGAATTGGAACATAAAGCTTATTGGGCGATCAAAACTTTAAATTCAAGCATGGATGATGCCAACAAATTGCGTAAATTGCAACTTAATGAACTTGATGAACTCAGAAATGACGTGTATGAGATTTCAAGGATTTATAAAGCAAAAATCAAATCATTTCATGATAAAACAATTCTTAGAAAATCTTTTGAGATTGGTAAAAAAGTTTTGCTTTATAATTCTCGACTTCAAATATTCCCAGGAAAATTACGATCAAGATGGACAGGCCCATATGTTGTAAAGCATGTGTATACTTATGGAGCTGTGGATATTGAAAATCCTAAAAATGGTGATATTTTTAAAGTAAATGGACAAAGGCTTAAACCATTTTTAGAAAATGAAATCTTTCAAGAAGAGTTTATTTCCCTTTCTGATCCTTGATTTTTTTTTTGTGTTGCATTTAAGTTTGTTTGTTTTTATTTCAGGTTTTCTTAATATTTTTATTTTTCCGGTTAAATGGCGGATAACGGTACTCCGTGACTGTCATAGTCAGTTAAATCAGTTTCCCACAATTGCTGATACAAAATAAAAAAAAAATCATTTCTTTTCTTTTCAAAATGGATGAAATTCTCTCAAAAATTTGTAAATATTTTCCCTCTGTTTATGAAAATGTTCTAATAAAAATTTATGCAGGAAGGTGTGAAAGATTGAGATTGCTAATGCAAAAAGGAATTCCAAAAGATATTCGTCTGGTAATAGAAGCTAAGGTCCGATTAGGAGAAGAAGTTCCACAATCATTGCTCATTCGGTATTTTCCTGGATTAGGAAAAAGCACTTATGCGAAAAAACGAAGGGCCAAAAGTTTAGGGGTTTGTCATAAGTGTGCAAGATGGACTTGTGACAAACGATGCAGATCTTTGCGATGTGTTTCCAATAACAGAGAAGATAAAATTGGTTTCATTAAGAATGGGCTGAGTAAGGAGTCTTTAGATAACATCTTATTGACTCTTGAGACGCATTCTAGTGGACATGTGCATATTGAACTTCTCCGTTTATGGAAACAATTCCAAGATGAGCGTCATAGTCTTGGGAATCCGACTAAAAAAGACCCTGTTTGCCAATTTATAAGAAAATTGGATGGGAAGCATATCCTCGACTCATAGAAGGTGTTGAAGCCGTTTCTGGACGTAAAACCAGAGGAAAATTGTGAGCCACAATCACACTACTGTTTATATGCATGTGTGTCATTATTGTTTTTACTATTTATTCTGTTTACAGCTGTGACCCATAGTTTTGTCATGATAACATATTACTCCTATAAAATCTCTCATCTTTCTCTCTATTTTCGCAGACAAAAAAAAAGAAAGTAAAAACATGGCTGGATCCTCTGCACAAACAATGAAAAATATTTGTGTATTTTGTGGGTCGAGTCCTGGAAAAAATGAAGTGTTTGTAGAAGCAGCGAATAATTTTGGAAAGATATTGGCTGAGAGAAAAATTCATTTGGTATATGGAGGAGGTAATATTGGGTTAATGGGATCTGTTTCAACAACTGCTCATCTTGGAGGTAGTCAGGTTTTGGGTATTATTCCTACAGCTTTAGCTGAAGGAAATATTACAGGTGTTACGATTGGGGAGGAATTAAAAGTTTCTTCTATATATGAAAGAATCACTCAAATGATTGAAAATTCTGATGCTTTTATCGCACTACCAGGTGGTTTTGGTACATTAGAAGAAATTTTTCACACTGTTTCTTGGGCACAACTTAATATCCATAATAAACCTGTGGGCTTGTTGAATATCAATAATTATTTTGACAGTTTGTTGACATTTCTTGATAAAGCTGTGGAACAGAATTTCATTTCAGAAAATTCACGACGGATGCTCATCTGTGCTTCGACTGCCGACCAATTAATTGATGATTTGGAAGCTTTTGTTCATAAGCCTGATCCGATGATAACAAAGATCAATTGGTCGCAATCAAGCAGTAAGAAAAGGAAGTTGGATCATTGATTCAAAAGTCGTGGATTGGTTTGCGTTTGTTTCAGTTTGTTATCTTCAATAAAATTCCAGGTGATATCTCTTTCATTATGTACTCTTTATTAATAGTTATTTTGACATTAGGGACAATGTCATATTCTGATTGGGGGGAGAACAAACTTAAAAAAAAATTAAAAAATAATATATATTATTTTAAAATAAAATCATGTTTATTGTTTGTATCTTAGTAATTTTTGCAAAAATGTCATACATTACATGTTTGAAAGATTTAAATTAGAACATGCATTAATCTATTTAAGAATTTTTAAATTTTTATTTGAAAAAAAAGTCAATTTTAATATTCTGATCAATATAAAAATATGATTTATGAAATCTTTTTGAGTGATTAACCATTGTGATAAAATCAGGTATTAAAGTATATGGCCCAAGATATACCCTATAAGAGTGCCTATAATTTTAAACTCACACATATTTTGTGAGTGAGTGGAGAGGAATGAGAAAACAGCTTTCGAGCCTTTATTGATCATGAGAGAGACGATCTATTGTTTAGATCTTGAGTTCTTATTTTGAAGAAAAAAAAATGATATTTCCTGAAAAAGAAAAAAGGGAGAAAAATACAAAAAGAAAGATATTGAAGATCTATGTAATTTTTAAGTTATATGCTACGACCCATATATCTTTCATAAAAAACAAAAAACAAAAAACAAAAAAGAGAGAGAAATTTATTGTACAAATTAAATAAATATGTGGTCAAGAAGCATAAACTTAGTCTGATTCCATGATGTTATGCAAAAAAAAAAATCAGGAAAAAATATATAATAAGAAAAACTAGATTTTGAATCAATGGATTTTCTATCTTTTGATTAGTTTGGCTCGTTTGTCTGTCTGCATTCTGTAAACCATTTTTCTGAGCATTTATCTGTATTCCAACTCCATAAGAGAAATCGTTGCCATAAATTGAAACATTTATTAACCTGTGAGGATATGGAGTTGAGACTCTTACTAGGAATTTCTTAAGGCCGTGTACATTTAACTACCTGAAATAAGCTTTGAATTGATCATCTCAAATTATTTCATAAATTATAATTATGATGATCTTGATATAACTTTGACAGTTTTCAAATTTAATTTAAACACTTAGATAGTTTTGATTACATTTCTATTTAAATTAATCAATATGTTTTGTATTGCTATTAACGCTTAAATTGCTAGGGACTAGCAATAAGCTGGTTGGGAGGTGTGATAAACATCAAAATTATACATTAATTAAATGTTTTATAATATAAATATATAGTTTTTGTTTTATTAAATGTTTAAATATTATATGTTTTATAATAAATTGTATAAAATATAAGTTGTTGTGTAATTACAAGGTTTTACTATTTTTTACAGGTTCGATAAAACAAGAATAAACTTGGCGTTGCGAATAGGATTAAGATGATTCTTGGACCTGTAGAATGTTGATGTTAATATCTACAATATTGGTGGCAAGCATGAGATAAAAATCCTCTAACAATTGGGATCAAATTAAGCAACAAATAAAGTTACCAAAGGAGTGACAGTTTTACCATGCTCTAGTATTTTGACCATATCTCTCAAATTACTTGGTCAAATGGTTTAAAAAAAATACCACAACTAGACAACTCAATTATTCACATGTTTTTTTTTATGTGAAGAAGCAAATTCGGAGAAGGAGATTTTCAAAAGTGATGTGTAATATAATATAATATCTTGGAACACCAATGAAGACTTTTGTGTAAAAAATAATATTTTATTTGTGGTTGTCTCCCCAAATTTGGCTATAAATAGGGGTGCATTGTAATGTATTGAGATATCCCTCATTCTATGAACAAACCTTTGAGTTCATAATATTTCTCTCTATATTTTTCCTTTATTTCTTCATTTAAATATAATTAGCATGTTAATTTCATATTCAAAGTTTTACACTTTGAATAATGAATAGCTAACTTCCTAAAGTTGAGATGAAAATGTGAAACTCTTGGCATGAAAATAAGGTTACTAAAAGGTAAGAATCTATGTTTTATATTATTTAATCATTATTTATTGTTTATGTTATATTTATTTCTTTAAGCATTTTTATACCCTACTTATAAGTGAGAGTTTTGATTTATTGTTGCTATATGTTACACTAAATTCTTGGAACCATTTAAATGTTAGTTTGGTATTACCAACTATTTAAAGTGGATGTCTTGATTTATTATATATAAATATATTATAATATTAAATTCTTGGAACCATTTAAATGTTAGTTTGGTTTTACCAACCATTTAAATTGGATTCCTTGATTTATTATATATGACTATATCATAGTATTAATTTATTGATACCATTTAAATGTTTGTTTGGTTTTACCAACCATTTAAAGTAGGAACCTTGATTTAGTGTTTACAAATATTTATAGCACAATAAATACTTGACCACATTTATAAGTTTTGGTATATATATTATATACTTATAAGATAATAATATATAACATAATATAAATATGATTATTTAATATATTGTAACCATTTTATTAAGTGGATTTCAATATTGTTCGTTAATGTTAACTTTATTAAAATACCAATAGTGGATCCTTTAATCTCAACTACTTAAATTAAAATTTGAACAATTAAAAATTACCAATTAAAGATTCAAACAACTACAAGAAAAAATAAATAAAAAAGACATTGTAGTGGACTTGTAATTACCTTAGCTTCCTCGTGGATACGATATTCGAACTCATCGAATTATACTACTTGTGGACAACCTGCTCTTGGGAGTGCAACAATCAAAGTCGCAACAAGGCTAGTGTCCCAACTCTGTCCAAAATTTCAAACGGTCCAATGAACCTCGGACTCAACTTGCCTCTTTTCCCGAATCTCATGCTATCTTGACGAAAACGTGATCACCAACGGCAAATTCGAGATCTCTCCTCCTCTTATCAGCATAACTCTTCTGACGACTCTGGGCGGTCTTCATTCTATCACGAATCTTGACCACCACGTCTGCAGTCTGCTGAACTATTTCTGGTCCAAGTTCAGCTCTTTTTCCGACCTCGTCCCAATGAACTGGTGATCTGCACTTTCTTCCATATAAGGCCTCGTAAGGAGCCATACCTCTTGATGATTGAAAGCTGTTGTTGTAAGTAAATTCCACTAGAGGTATCTTAGACTCCCAAGTTCCCTGAAAATCAATCATACACGCTCGCAACAAGTCCTCTAAAATCTGAATCACTCGCTCAGACTGGCCATCTGTCTGCGGGTGAAAAGCTGTACTGAACAGCAACTTTATCCCCATGGCTGCATGTAAGCTCTTCCAGAAGGACGATGTGAATCTCGGGTCCCTGTCGGACACAATTGAAACTGGGAATCCATGCAGACGGACTATCTCCCTGATATAAAGCTCCGCATACTGCGTCATTGAGAAAGTCGTCTTCACTGGCAAGAAATGCGCTGACTTGGTGAGTCGGTCCACTATAACCCAAATAGCATTAAAACCTCTGACTGATCTAGGCAACCCAACCACAAAATCCATAGTAATATTCTCCCATTTCCACTCTGGGATCGGGAGTGGCTTAAGCATCCCGGCTGGCCTATGATGCTCTGCCTTCACCTGCTGACAAGTGAGGCATTCTGACAAAAATCGGCGGATGTCTCTCTTCATCCCTGGCCACCAATACAAAATCTGGAGATCCTTATACATCTAGGTACCTCCTGGATGGATAGAATACGGAGATGCGTGTGCCTCTATCAAAATATCCTGTCTGATCGATTCACCACTAGGCACCCACATTCTACCTCTGTATCTCACAATCCCATCTGACACTGTATAAAGAACGCTGCCCTTGGCCTCATCTTTCAGTCTCCATTTCTGTAGTTGCTCATCTGAAGACTGTCCTGCCCGGATACGGTCTAGCAAATCAGATTTGACTTTCAGATTAGACAGCCTAGGAGCTCTGCCCTCACGATAAATCTCTAGACCAAACTTCTGAATCTCAGACTGAAGAGGTCTCTGCACTGACAACTGCGCTACAACTGCCACCTTCCTGCTCAATGCGTCTGCGACAAAATTAGCCTTTCCCGGATGGTAGCTAATTTCGCAGTCGTAATCCTTCACCAGCTTTAACCACCGTCTATGTCTCATATTCAGCTCTTTCTGCGTGAAGAAATATTTGAGACTCTTATGATCGGTGAAAATCTGACATTTCTCGCCGTATAGGTAGTGTCTCCAAATTTTCAGTGCGAAGACAACGGCGGCTAACTCAAGATCATGCGTCGGGTAGTTCTTCTCGTGCACTTTCAACTGCCTGGAAGCATAAGCTATGACCCGACCCTGCTGCATCAATACTGTGCCTAACCCGAGCTTAGATGCATCGATATATAATACGAAATCTCCTTGCCCTGATGGTATGGCTAGCACCGGCGCAGAAATAAGAGCTTGCTTCAACGTATCAAAGCTTTTCTAACATTCATCACTCCACACAAATTTGGCATTTTTCTGGGTTAGTGAAGTGAGTGGCACTGCTCTGGACAAAAATCCCCGAATGAACTTATGGTAGTAACCGGCTAAACCCAAAAAGCTGCGGATTTTGATGCATTCTTCGGTATCCTTAATGGCTGCTACTTTTGCTGGATCCACCTCGATTCCACTGCTAGACACTATATGCCCCAAAAATGCTACTTTCTGCAACCAAAAATTGCACTTACTGAACTTCGCAAACAACTCGCGACTCTGCAAAATCTGTAAAACTGTCCGCAAGTGCTGGCTGTGATCCTCATGGCTCTTCGAGTATATAAGGATGTCATCAATGAATACTATGATGAATTGATCGAGAAACGGCTGAAATACTCGGTTCATGAGATCCATGAAAATTGCTGGAGCATTTGTCAATCCAAATGGCATCACCAAGAACTCGTAATGCCCATATCTGGTGCTGAAAGCTGTCTTGTGGACATCTGCATCCTTCACTTTCAGCTGATGATACCCTGATCGAAGATCTATCTTGGAGAACATGGTAGCTCCCTGCAACTGATCAAACAAGTCTTTGATTCTAGGCAACGGGTACTTATTCTTGATCGTTACCTTGTTCAGCTCACGGTAATCGATGCACAGTCTCATGCTTCCGTCTTTCTTTTTCACAAAGAGCACTAGTGCGCCCCACGGTGAGAAACTAGGGCGAATAAACTCCTTGTCTAAGAGCTCCTGAATCTGCTGATTAAGTTCTAACATCTCTGCCGGAGCTAATCTGTATGGTGCCTTAGAGATTGGCACTGTGCCTGGCATGAGATCGATTGCAAACTCCACCTCTCTATTTGGTGGAAGGCCTGCGACATCGTCTGGAAAGACGTCTGGGAAATCTCTGAATACTGGCACCCCTGATACAGAAGGAGTGGGCACGTCCGGTGCTGAGATAATGCTGGCCAAGAAGGCCTGACACCCCTTCGAAATGAGTCTCCGTGCCTGCATGCAAGAGATCACGCGCGGGAAACTCCTCCATCTGGCTGGCTCAAAAAGAAACTGCTCCATGCCCAATGGTCTGACTAACACTGATCTCTTCTGAAAGTCGATAAGAACTCTGTTCTTAGTCAGCCAGTCCATTCCCAATATGATGTCGAATTCTGGCATCAGCAATAGGATTAAATCTGCATATACTAGGTGGCCATGCAGTTCTAGATCGATATCTCTGACCACACTGGTAGCTAACAGCTCTTCCCCTGATGGGACTGTCACTGAAAAGTTCACGTCTAGGTCAATGGACTTGAGGTCCAAATGATTAGCAAAAGTCTTCGATATGAAGGAGTGAGTGGCTCTTGAGTCTATCAGTGCAGTTGTGGATAATCTCTTAATAAAAATGTTTCCTGAGATGCGTTAGCACATCACAAACTTATATCCCCCAACATACAAACAGTAACCTAAAGCATAATAGAACTCAATATCCCAAGTCACACAAAATATTACTAGCACACTAATAATCCCAAGAAAAATTCCCACATGCATGGCAAAATAATACTGAGTTTAGGTAGAAAAGTTTACCAGTCAGTAAAGTGGTGTCTGGATCCGCCTCCTGTGCGTGCATGGCGAATACCCTGCCCTGGGTTGGCTGCTTCCACAGCGGGCACTCCTTCACAATGTGGTCACTGGATCCGCATTTGAAGCATTTGCATGATCCGTACAAACACTGTCCCCTATGCTGACGATTGCACTTTGGGCACACGAGGTATTCTGGCTTCTGAGGAACTCCCTGCTGCTGGATTGGACCCTTGCCCTGCGGCGGTCCATGATACTTCTTCTTCCCTGGCGACCCCTGGGGAGGCCTCCTATGCTGGGGTCGCTGATGCTGCTGCTGCTGGTACTGCGGAGCCTGATAGGGCCTCTTGCCCTGCCTGTCAGCCTCAATATCTCGCAGGTCTTGCTCTGCCGTCAGCGCTCTAGATACGGCGACTGCATAAGTAGTAGGGCCAGCTACCCTCACATCACGGCACAAGATCGGCAGCAGTCCATCCATGAAATGCCTCAGCTTTGCTTGGGCATCATTCGCAATGAGGGGTACGAAGTAACACCCCCTCTCAAACTTTCTGACAAAATCTGCCACACTACTGTCTCCCTGTCACTGTGTCATAAATTCCCTGGTCAGACGAGAGCGTACTTCTTCAGTGAAGTACTTGGCGTAGAACACCTCTTTGAATCCGTTCCACGACAGAGTCTGCAAGTTTACTGCCACTGATGCACTCTCCCACCATAATATAGCATCCCCTGACAGCAAGAATATAGCACATCTGACCCTGTCGGCGTCAGTCAGCTCCATAAAGTCAAATATTACCTCGATGGACTTGATCCATCCCTCAGCTACCATCGGGTCAGTAGTACCCGAAAACTCCTTCGGACTCATCCTCCTGAACCTCTCATATACTGCCTCTGGTCTAGGCCTCTCCTTGGGGCCTACAGCAGTCTGGTTCCTCGCAAACTGTGCGAAGAATTGAGTCATTCCTGCCAGCATCTGCGCTTGCATATCTGGCGGTGGAGGTGGAGAATTGGCTCTCTCCTCATTTCGGGTCTCTCGATCCTCTTCCCTTGCTTCTCGGTCAACCACACGTCTAGGAGGCATTCTGTCCCATCAATTACCCAACACGTAAACCCACTATGCATGAACATGATATCAATGACATAGGACGCACGAAATCTAAACTCAAAACATGGATATGCTGCATTCATGATTCAATGCTTACTACATACATAATGCAAAAATTAAAACTTACAGACTTGAGGTGTGACTTCGAGAGCTTCTTGCGACTGGCAGTAGGCATAACCCATTACAGGAACACCGCTCTGATACCAACTGTAGCGTACCGTACTTTTACCGTTCAAAATTTGCGGAAAAATTTAAAATTTTCTTAAACATAACATAACCTTCAAAGTTTGCCATAAAATATCTCAACCAAGTCCCCCATAAGACATGGTTGTTCAAAATAACTTCAATAAAATTTGCTCACAAAAGGTTTGCTCAAAGTGTTTCCCTCAAAACATAAAATCATAGTAAATTAACATTTGCATAAAAACATAAACATTGCGGTCCTCGGGTTAGCCTCCCGCTCAGTCCAAGCCTGCCCCTTGGTCGCCACCTCCTGTCTCCTCATCAACATACTCACCTGGATCGATCAAGTCTAGTAAGTCTAAAGACTCAACACGTATAAACTGGGAAATAGCGAGTACTACATAATAAAACCGCATGCAACTTTAAAAATAGAACATACATACTTGAACTTGAATTTAACATGCTTGAAACTTGAACATCGTGAGCTTAACTTAGACGTGCCATCAACATGAGCTTTTCTTAAACATTCTCGTAACATAAACTTGAGCGTATAAAGCATAATTTTGCGTAGAGACATGTTTCAAAGTAAGTGACCCATAACATAATAAGACCTGATAAGACACACCACAGTACTGGGCTGACAGGGACGTATCCACTGCCGCATACATAAGATCCCCGTTCATAAGTTTAACGGGTGGATTGGTCCCTGTTCATAAATTTAACGCTTTCCAATCCCGATCTGAACCCGTTCATAAGTTTAACGGGGCGGAGAGGTCATCGGCCACGTTCACCGACTTCCAAACCCATTCATACATTTGGTCACAAAGCAATTAGCATACCTCAAAACTTTAAAATGTTTTCTTTTGCACGTCATCATACTTACTTGGCGTTGAGGGATTCGTTAGATCTCGTTTGGGGCCGTTGCTGCAACATGCTAACATGAGCTCAAAAGTTTAACTTGGGTGACTTAGACGTAATCATCATGCCTATACCTAAGCTCAATCGCTTACTTAGGGCATGCTAAAATTCCCATGACTCGACCATGTCAATCAGTGCACTAAACCAAGACATCAAACCTCAAAGCATACATCAATATTTTTCCCAAAATAAGCAGTACACGGACCCCATGCATGGGTCCGTGTACGGGTCCGGGTAGGTTCGATAAGATGTGTGCGAAGGAAAAGGGAAGGCACAGACCACGTGCCTGGGTCCGTGTACAGGTCCGTATACATACTGTAAAATGTGTCGTGAAGAAAAGGAATAGGCACGGACCCCGGGTCCGGGTCGTGTCAAGGTCCGTGTACTCTCGGTTTCTAGGCACTAAGGAGGAAACAAAGGCACGGACCCCGTGTCATGGCCCGTGTGCAAGTCCGTGTGTCCTCGATTTTTCTGCACCTGCGAGAAAACTTATGCAATGTCTATTCACCCAATTTGACACTTAAAGGATGTGATTCAACACCTTAAGACTCTTCTTATGACACCAAAACAATGCACCAAAACTCGTACAAACGCCTCAAAACACGACGTCCACTCTACTACCCAATGCAACACAAAATATGGCAATTGACATCAAATCGATTTCCTACGACTTCCCACTAGTTCAAGTGCCTAACGACATGAAACATAACCTCAAAAATACTCCAAACATCATTACCGATATATCTATACGCAGCAACAATCACCCGTCGATCTCCAACGAAGCCTGCAACACAAAAACTTCACGAACACATCAATATCATAAAATTTCTGAAAACGCAGTTTGAGCAGTCCCACGAAAAACGCCATAACTCACTGAATTTTTTTCCAAAAATTTCAAATCATATATCAAATCGAAGGTATCGAAAAGCTCTACGTTTTTTGCGTTGAAAGTTTTCTCAAAATCTCGACCAAAAATTCGCAGTTTTAAGAAGAACAGTAAAAATGTGATTTAGATCTAAAAATTTTCCTTCAAAGTCGATCCAATCAATTAATCGCTCAAACTACGAACATCATACACATGATTTTACGCAAAAAACAACGCAACACATAATATGACATGATCGACGCAGCAAAGGAGAGATTATACGTGTCTTTTGATGATAAACTTTATCGAAACAGCGATACCGACGCGGGAATGGAGCGAGGCTTGATCCGGGACGAACGGGGCACTAAAATCCTCAAAGAAAACACACGAAAAGTTGCTGGATTTCGAAGAGGGAAGGGGCGGCTGCTCTAGCTTGAGGGACCCTAGGTTTTCTCTCACAAAAATAATAAAAATCTCAATGTGAAGTGAGTGTGTGTTTAGTCGTGTACAGGTGTGTGTAAAAGTGTGTGTGTGTGTGTGTGTTTTAGTAATTAGGGAGTAAATTAAGCTTAATTAAATAATTAGTCATCAATTAAAACACTAACTCTCCTTTAATTAAAGTAAAATACGCATTAATTTTTTTATAACGTTCTCCTTTAATTGAAATAACACACAACATGCTAATTTTAAAAGTTTTAAATTCTTAAATCACTAAATACATAAATTAGGCTTTAAAGATACTAACAACTTAATAAATTATTTAAAACACCTCATCCTCAACTTAAAATAAAATACCGCATTTAAAATTTGCCAAACTCGTCGCCGGTCTCTTTTCCTCGGTCCCGCATCGAATAATCGCCTGAAACATGAAACTTGAAAAACATTTTAACGTGCATCACCATAAACATGAATAATTTAAAATAATGCATTTTCATAAATTATGCATGGCTAAAACTCATTTAAAATTTATTAAATAGATGCATGGGTTTTACGTGTATTGATTCTTGGGCACCACAGTGGCTATGGCCCCATGCTGCCACCATGGCCGATGGAACCTAGCCGCCCCTTAAACCTCACGACCTGCATTTGTTTGACCTGCAGGGCCGAGCAGCCCCCTCGTGACTTTCAGTTGTGACTTTTATCCCTTCAAATCTCCTCTTAAACATATAGACCAGCCCTTGGAACCCTCGGTTTGCATCCTTCCCTCAACAATCTTCAAGACGCTAGGATAATATTAATGGAAACAAGAGATACACATGCATGACATTGAAAACTATCATCTTTACAAACTTTTCACTCAAAATCAATTGAATACATTACAATGGATTCAATGGTGCATGAAAAATGGTTTGAAAACATGCCTTGATTGTTTACACTTACGGAATACGAGCGACGGCGCGACGAGAGATTAACGATACGCAAAACTCCTTTCCTTCCTCTCCTCTATGTGCGGCCCCAAGAGTCCTAGTTTATGTGTGTGTCTCCTGAATGTGTGTGAGTGGCGTGTAGTTTAGGGTGTAGGGTGGGTAGGTTTCTTGAAACGTCCACTACTGTTTTTTATTAAAAAGTATTATAAATTTTTTTTCCCTCTTTTGCTTCGGCCAAATATATATACACATCTATAGACATGTATTTTTAAATTAGCTTTGCACCATTTTTAAAAATAAAACAACCAACTATATTTGAAAATTCAAAGGAAATAATTCAAAACATAAAATCCTCAATCGTTTACCAAACATAAACTTAGCAATATTTCAAAATAAAACTAACTCCACATTCTCTCAAAAACCTCTCAAAATCATCACAAAAATATTTAACGTAAACTTAAATCATAAATTTATTTTAAATTACGGAAAACTAGTGCTGGTCCTCGGGTATGTGCATCTTCAATCCAGCAAGATCAACCATCAAGTCCCTCAACAACATCAATATCGTGCTCATCTGCATCGATCACACCTAGTAAGTCTATTGACTCAGCAAACCTTAACCATGATAACAAGTAATACATATACAATCACATGCAACAGTGAAAATACTTTCACATAAAATACTTTTCATGAACATGCATAAACTTAAACATTTTTTCCTTTCACCATATACATTTCTTTTCTCATCATATACATATAAATTTTTTTCTTTTTGTTGAATTCGTATCGTTAATTGTGACTTTCGTTTCAGTTGAAGATCGATGAATCCATCTACGTGTAACCACAGTACTGGGCGACGGGGACATCAGCGACACTCTCACCCGTCAATTGAGCCTTGGCCTTACATATCATCATAATCATCGTATCATTGTATTAGTCACAATCACTTGACCTCCTTCAACTTTTCGTATTTTCATCATTATAAAAATTTAAGCATATATAAATCATTTTTCCTTTAAACCAAGGATGTAACATGTCTTTTGCCAATAATGTTTCATCATATCATTTCAACAACATTTAAAATAAGCATATTGACATATTTTACATCATTCATGGCACTGTCAGGATATCTACTATTTTTAGGTGTAAAATGATCGTTTTACCTCGAAACTTAAAATTTCTCAATATTGACTTTTTCTTACTGTAGTTAACTCTAGACCATCTTAAATAATTATTTAAGCTTAAATTAAATTTCTCATATTTTTATTTAGCTTAAATTCGAGGCTTTTGATATAATTTCATATTATTAATTCGCAGAGCGTTTAAAACCCGAATTAACTCAAAATTTAATGTTTTAATCCCAAACTTTAAACATAGTCTTTTTATACCTATATTACCCCCGTGAAACATGATTCGACCCCTGTGGACCATGGTTTGAACCCTTAACCATACAATTCAAAAAAACCGAACCCTAGCGAGCCTACCCTCGAACAATCTCCCGTTTTCTTCGAGCCATGCCCGAGCCATCTCGAGCCAAACTTTGCCCAAACCACCTATGGACCCTACTAACCAGACTTGACCCCTTGACTAGCCCCTAGCCCACACTGCAGCCTCCTTCCCGAACAAGAGTATGAGCGAGTTCTACCCTAGTGCGCCTAGGACTCCTATCCGAACTAGGACTCTTTGTCCGAGCTACCACATGAGCCCTCACACTTGTGACCCTCTCCGGACAACCCAAATACCTAGCCTGAACCCCTTGGTCAAGCCGTGACCCCCCTACGCGATGCACAGCTCTCGGTTGCATGGGAAGAGTTCCATCGTGCTTCTCCCCAGCTGTCGTGCTTGAGTTCCTAGTGTGGCTATGACTCTTCCTCACACCTGAACAAGTCCATCTTGAGCCCTGGTCAAGCCCTGGTCGAGCCGCACGCCCCCAAGATTCTTAGCGAAACCTAGTGTTCAAAACATGCAAGTTTTCGATCAAGCTTTCTCCTAGGCATGTGCAACCCTTATCTTTTCATCTATGGTCCCTTAACATGATGGAAAAACGTCCCCCCAAGATATTCTAACATGGCAGCCCCTTCATGCAATAATATCATAGGTTTTGGATCATGAAATCATAAGTTATTCACATGTCAAGGCATAAAAACGAAATTTATCATAAGGTAAACATGTTTTTCATGAAAACATAATTTAAACATATAATATGGTGTGATAGATGGGAAAGAGGAGGTTTATTCCGTGCATTTTTGTATTTTAAGCACGAAAAACAAGTTGAAATGTGAAGAACATCGACGAACAGAGGACCTTGCTGAATTTTCTTCAAGAAAATGTCAACTTCCCTTGACCACTTTGTGCGTGTCTATGTTTGAATGATGCTAGGAGAATCCTAGTAGGTTTCAAGAGGTGTGGGGCGTGGGGTTTAAGGGTTTTGGGGTAGATTTTAGGTCTTTTTATTTTGTTTAAAACAAGTGATGAAAGCTTTGGCCCATTAACATGATATATTAGGCCCATTAAGGCCAATAGTAATTATTTAAAATATTTTTTTTATGAAAGTTGGTGAAATTATTAGCCGACTTCTCAAAAAGTTCATATTTTTGTCGAAAATCGAATATTGTTAAAAATTACGATTCGACAAATAAAATCACCTCAAAACACCTTATCTTCAAAAATATCATATAGTATAAACCATATTTTAAATAATAAAAAACAATTTTTTAATAAAAATATTTTCTCTTTTTCAGCCATCGGTCTCCGTTCCTCGATCGCACCTCGAATAACCTTTTAAAAAATACAGTTTTCTGAATTCTAATAGTAAACCCTATTATTTAAACGTTTAATCATGCATATCATAATTAATGCATGCAATTAAAATCATTTAATTAGTCATTTTCTATTTTGTCTATATTTGCATGCAATTGGATTACGTCATCTTATTTTTGGACATTACAATTCAACCCCCCCCCCCCCCCCCCCCCAAATGAAATTTTGTCCTATAAATTAAAACTTACCGAATATATCAGGGTAGCGACTCCTCATGTCCCTCTCGGTTTCCCAAGTAGCTTATTCTTCCGAGTGATTTAGTCACTTGACTTTGAGCATTGGAATGACTTTGTTTCGGAGTCTTCTTTCTTATCTTCCTAGGATTTGTACAGGTTTTTCCTCATAGAAAATATTTGGAGTTAATTGTAGGGGCTCATAATTTAGTACATGTGAAGGGTTTGACATGTACTTTATCAGCATCGAGATGTAGAACACATTATGCACTCCGACTAGCATTGGTGGCAATGCCACTCTATAGGCTAGTGTTTCAATCCTCCCCAAAATCTCAAACGGTCTTATGAACCTCGGACTGAGCTTGCTCTTTTTACCTAATCTCATAAAACCCTTCAAGGGTGCTACTTGCACAAATATTTGGTCACCCACTGCAAACTCTAACTCTCTTCGACTCTTGTCAGCAAACACTTTTCTCGGCTTTGTGCAGTCTTCATCCTAACTCAAATTTTGACTACTAGTTCTGCTGTTTACTTGATCAAGTCCGGACCAAATTCTCCTCTTTCACCAACCTCATCCCAATGTATGGGTGATCTACACTTCCTCCCATATAGTGCATCGTCAGGAGCCATCCCTATTGATGATTGATAGCTATTATGATAGGTAAACTCCACTAGAGGCAACTTCGGTTCCCAACTTCTTTGAAAATCAATCACACAAGCTTGAAGTAGGTCTTTCAAAATTTGAATCACTCTTTCAGACTGACCATCGGTTTGAGGGTGGAATGTTGTATTGAATAATAATTTATTCTCCATCAATGCATGCAATCTTTTCCAAAAGATGATGTGAACCTCGGATCTCTGTCAGAAACGATAGACACGGGAATTCCATGCAGTCGAACTATCTCTCGAATATACAACTCAGTATATTGTGTCATGGTAAAGGTCGTCTTGATAGGTATAAAATCCGCTGATTTCGAAAGACGATCCACTAACACCCATATAACATTAAACCCCTTGATAATCATCGGTAATCCCACAACAAAATCTATGGTAATATTTTCCCATTTTTATTTGGGAATAGGAAGTGGCTTAAGTTTTCCCGCTGGCCTCTTATGATCGGCTTTAACTTGCTGACATGTCAAAAATTTGGATACAAATCGAAGGATATCTTGCTTCATTATTGTTGTCTTCCTACTCAATGTGTCTGCCACTACGTTAGCTTTTCCTGGATGGTAGCTAATGTCACAGTCTTAGTCTTTTACCAATTCTAGCCATCTTTGTTGCCTCATATTCAACTCTTTTTGTGTGAAGAAGTATTTCAAAATTTTATGGTCTGTGAAAATCTTGCACTTCTCCCCATACAAGTAATGTCTCAAAATCTTCAGTGCAATTATCACTGTGTCGAGCTCAAGGTCATGTGTGGTGTAATTTTTCTCATGAACCTTCAATTGTGTAGATGCATAGGCTATGACTCGATTATTTTGCATCTAAACTGCGCCCAAACAAAGTTTTGAAGCGTCCGTATAAAGAACATACTCTCGCTGAGATCAAAGCTTGCCCCGATGGCATCGATAATACTCGAGCTGAGATCAAAGCTTTATTCAACTTGTCAAAACTTTCTTGACATTCAAATCCCCATATAAATTTTGCATTATTCTTTGTCAAGGCGATCATGGGTACCGCAATATATGATAATCATTGAATAAACTTTCGATAATAGCCAGCTAGACCCAAGAAACTACGGATCTCGATTACGCTATTAGGTACAGGCCATTCTTTCATTGCCTCCACTTTACTCGGATCAACCTCAACTTCATCTCTAAAAATGACATGGCCTAAGAATGCTACTTTCTCAAGCCAAAACTCGCACTTACTGAACTTTGCATATAATTTCCTATCTTGCAGTACTTGCAGTGTTGTCCTCAAGTGCCGACTATGCTCCTACTTACTCTTTGAATAGATCAAAATATCATCGATGAAGACTATAATGAATTGATCAAGATAGGGCTAAAATACACGATTCATGAGATCCATTAAGATCGTTGGCACATTGGTCAACCCAAATGGCATGACCATAAACTCGTAATGTCCATATCGAGTTCTAAATGTTGTCTTTTGAACATCAGACTCTTTCACTTTCAATCATATGTTATCCAGAAAGAAGATCTATTTTCTAGAATATCTATTCTCCTTGTAATTGATCAAATAAGTCTCCAATTCTTTGTAGAGGATATTTATTCTTGATGGTGACTCTATTCAGCTCTCGATAATAAATGCAAAGTCACATACTCTCATCCTTTTTCTTCACAAACTAAACCGGTGTGGCCCACAGAGAACAACTTGGGCGAATAAAACCCTTGTCCACCAACTCTTGAATTTGATCTTTTAGCTTTTTCCTTCCGGCAGGTTCTAGGTGAAACGTCTGCTTATTCGTTTTGCTTAAAAAGTACTAGAGAATTTTTTTTCAAACCTCACATAGCATTCGGCAGAATCATAAAATATTTTGGAACAATTTTAAAAGTAATACAACCAACTATTTTATCAACTCAAAAACATTATTTGAAAAGTATAGCTCATACTATAACCTCTCAAAAACCACTCATAAATAAATCGTCGTAAAAATATCTTTAACATCACTTAAAATCAAAAATCATAACTAGTGCGGAAAAATAGCGTCGGTCCTCGAGTTATGTGCACCTTCAGTCCAGCAAAGTCAACCATCAAGATCTCCATTCACATTATTATCATAATAACCTGCATCAATCACACCTAGTGAGTCTAAAGACTCAACACGTCATATCATTGATAACAAGTAATACGTAATACAACTAACATATAACAGTGAAAAATACTTGTACTTAAAATATCGTTTTCATGATGATGCATAAACTTAAAACATAACATTTTCAGAAACATTTTCATATAAACATAAACATATTCATATTCATATCCATATCGACATATTCGTATCATCATATTCATATCATCATATTCATATTCATATTCGTGTTCATGTTTGTTGAATTCAGATCGTTGATTGTGACTCTCGTGTTCATATATGTGTTGGGCGATGGATCCATCTACATGTAACCACAGTACTGGGCGGCGGGGGACACCAGCAACACTCTCACCAGTCAAATGGGCCATGGCCTTACATATTGACATATCATCGTATACATATACATATCTGTATCCAAGGAAACACGATCGTCGGGCTCCTACTAGGACCATAACCCTCACGAAATTTTCAACATATCATCTTAATAGTCACAATCACTTCCCGTCCTTCAACATGTTATCATTACTCAATAAAAATCATGCATATATGTATCGTTTTTATTTTGAAACCAAGCATGCAACATATATTTTAAATGTCCAATTTAACTTAATAATTTATGAACATCTAAAAATCATGATTTCAACATATAAAAATTCGTAAACACGTGAAATAATCATATTAGCATATAAAACAGCAAATAGGGCACTGCCATGACGTTTACTAATTTTCCGGTGTAAAAAGACCGTTTTACCCCTGGACGTGACATTTTACGTTTTTGACTTTTTCTCGATTTCTTTGACTCTAACATGTCCCAAATAATTATTTAAGCCTAAATTAAAATTCCCATAATTTTATTTAGGTTAAAACTAGGCTTTTTAATTAATTCATAATTTGACGTTTTGAAGGCGTTTTAATTCCGATAAATCCCAAACTCTAATATAAAACTCCTAAATTCTAAATTTAGTTTTTTTATATTATTTTAGCCCCCATGAACCACGACTCGACCTCCGTGAGATGTTTTTCAATTATTTAAGTTTAGGAAACCCTAATATGACACATAAACTTCGACCCCGAGCCATTTCTTGATTTTATCGAGTCACCCCAGAGCCATGTTGATCCAAACCCTGACCAACACGTTAGAGCATCCTACTGGACCCAAGGATCCCACGGAAACCACCCCAAACAAAAAATGAAGCCCCCCAACCCCTATCATAAGCTGGCCGAGAGTTTCTTATGGACAAGGACTCTTGTTCTAGCTTCCAGGACCCTACCAACGAACCCAAACACTGAACCAACCTATGGTGCACTTACTTAGGACCCTAATGGCTCAATAAGACCCAGCCCTCGTACCCCAGGCCAAGCCCCCTCGACCCAAGAAAGCGCTGCACCATGCACATCACCATGACAGTTTCTCGGGTAGGAGTCCTTGCTGTCAAGGACTCCTCCCAAGCCCCTTAACTCGAGTCCTAGCATGGCTAGGACTCTACCTTGGACTCCCCCACGACCCTGGCTAGCCCTTGGACAGGAGCCAACACCAAGCCCAGCCGTGAAGACAAGAACCGATCCCCTTGATTTCCCATGACAGCAACATGCTTCAAGTTTTGTGTGTGTTCGGTTTTGTGCATGTTCGTGGCTTATTTTAGGACCCTAACCTCATGCAAAACAATGCCTAGACATGTCCTGATCATGGCAGCCCCTTTAACACATATAAAACATTATTTTGGGAATTGAAAACACAAATTTGGAACACATAAGCATATAGTTACGAAAATTTAACTTGGTGCTATGTTTTTCTAAAAAAAATCATGCATACACAAATACTATGGTGTAATGATGTTTTGAAGGAAAGAATAGGCGTGCCTTTGCGTTTGTAACGCACGATTAATCGTTGACGATGAGAAAGAACGGAGCAATACCTTGGCTTTGAATTTCCCTTGAGCTTCTCGATTATTTCTTCCTCCCAAAGTGTGTGTTGTGTGCCGTGTGATGATGAGGAATTTCAGACTTGGAGGCGTGAAGAATTGTGGGGTTTGGGGAGGGTTTTAAGTATATTATATACTAATTAAACACTAACAAGGCTTTAGACCTATTAAGCCAACAATTAGGTTAAAATATTAAAATAGTTTTGGTAAAAATAAGTTTTTGAATTTAATATCCGGGTTGCCAAAAAGTTCTTATTTTTGTTGAAAAACCAACACCGATAAAATTTACGTCCCGGCGTATAAAATCACCTCAAAACCCCTTATTTTCAAAAATAAGAAAAACACACAATCATATTTTAAATAATTAAAAACAATTATTTAATAAAAGCATTTTACGTTTTTTCAGTCATCGGTATCCGTTCCTTCATCGCAACTCGAATAACCTTTAAAAATACATTTTAATGCAACCATGTAGAAAAATATATTTTAAACATGCAAATATGCACATCATAACTAATTTATGCAATTAAAACAATAAATTAAAATACAAGAGAATTTAATAATTGCATGCATGTTGTTCATGTGGACTTTAGAATTTTCGGGACGTTACAATCTTCCCCCCTTAAATTGAATTTCGTCCTCGAAATTCGCTTATCTTTAATAACCCAAAGTTTAGATTCAGTTCTAGTATCCCAAAAATCTTTGCTTCCGCTGCGCTACTCTGATAAAACTTAAATTCTAGAATGTCCTTAAGTCGCCTTGATCCCAATTAAATTTTTCCTTCTAAATCCTTATTTGCGATTTGCAAATTAAGAAAACCCATAATAACTTAGTATTATACTATTATAACCTCGAATTTCAACTTTTCTTAAAATTCCCAATATAAAAATATAGATGAACATACTTATCGTATATTACTTTCCTTATTTTATACCCAAAATATTCATCAACCTATCAAATTTCAATCTTAAAATCCCAAACACATCCGCTAACGCTTAGATTTTCAAGCCTAATATCGATTCATCCTACAATATCTTGATTAAAATTTCTTATAACTTTATAGCCCAAGATATCCCAAGGTTCCAAATATTTTTAAAAGTCTAAATCATCGAAAATTCTTATCATTTAACCCATTCAATTCTCGCTTATTGCTAAACTTGTCCCCAAATTCCTTAAAAATTGCAAAATTAATTCTCAAGTTCCTCGAAAATTATCTTAATTAGTCCTTAATTTCGAAAATACTACGATTAACCCATAAGTTCTTGGCATTCTTAATTTCCTTCTAAAGGTTTCTCATAACATAAATTTCGATAATTTAAACTTATTTACCCAAAATCAATTGCTATAACCAATTTTACCTTTCATCAAAACTTAAAATCCCAATTTATTCATTTTCTTAGTCCCAAGTCATTGCAAATCCTCAAATCATTATTACTTATGAGTAATTCCCAAAAAATAATTCAACTAGTAACCACGAATCATAAATATTTTCTTAGAAAATCTACATGTCCCAAAAAAAATTCATAATAATAACGATTAACTTATAGCCCAAAAAGTAGAACGTCAATACTAAAACCCAAAAATCAACATTGTCCAATTCCACCACAAAGCCAACATGCGATCAAATCAAATAATTTCTTATTTCATATCATATCACGTATAAAAATTCTAAAGCATATAAATCTTATATTATCATAAAATTGTTAAACATGGGACGTGAACATATAATTCACATAATTATGCAGGTAACATCATATTAAATCATATAAAGCATTTAAAATTACAAGTTGATGCTTGACGACTGAGCTTTTCGGCGCTGATGGTGGCACAACCCTTTACAGAACCATTGCTCTGATACAAACTGAAACGTCTGCTTATTCGTTTTGCTTAAAAAGTACTAGAGAATTTTTTTTCAAACCTCACATATCATTCGGCAGAATCATAAAATATTTTGGAACCATTTTAAAAGTACAACAACCAACTATTTTATCAACCCAAAAACATTATTTGAAAAGTATTGCCCATACTATAACCTCTCAAAAACCACTCATAAATAAATCGTCGTAAAAATATCTTTAACATCAATTAAAATCATAAATCATAACTAGTGCGAAAAACTAGCGTTGGTCCTCGGGTTATGTGCACATTCAGTCCAGCAAAGTCAACCATCAAGATCTCCATTCACATTATTATCATAATAACCTGCATCAATCACACCTAGTGAGTCTAAAGACTCAACACGTCATATCCTCGACAACAAGTAATACGTAATACAGTTAACATATAACAGTGAAAAATACTTGTACTTAAAATATCGTTTTTATGAAGATGCATAAACTTAAAACATAACATTTTCATATAAACATAAACATATTCATATTCGTATCCATATCGACATATTCGTATCATCATATTCATATTCGTGCTCATGTTTGTTGAATTCAGATCGTTGATTGTGACTTTCGTGTTCATATACGTGTTGGGCGATGGATCCATTTACATGTAACCACAGTACTGGACGGCGGGGGACACCAGAAATACTCTCACCGGTCAACTGGGCCCTGGCCTTATGTATTAACATATCATCGTATACATATACATATACATATCCGTATCAAAGGAAACACGATCGTCGGGCTCCCACTGGGACCATAACCCTCACGAAATTTCCAACATATCATCGTAATTGTCACAATCACTTCCCGTCCTTCAACATGTTATCATTACTCAATAAAAATCATGCATATATCTATCGTTTTTATTTTGAAACCAAGCATGCAACATATCTTTTAAATGTCCAATTTAACTCAATAATTTATGAACATTTAAAAATCATGATTTCAACATATAAAATTTCATAAACATGTTAAATAATCATATTAGCATATAAAACAGCAAATAGGGCACTGCCTTGATGTTTACTAATTTTTCAAGGTAAAAAGACCGTTTTACCCCTGGACGTGACATTTTACTTTTTTGTCTTTTTCTCGATTTATTTGACTATAACATGTCCCAAATAATTATTTAAACCTAAATTAAAATTCTCATAATTTTATTTAGCTTAAACTAGGGTTTTGAATTAATGCGTAATTTGATGTTTTGAAGGCGTTTTAATTCCGATAAATCCCAAACTCTAATATAAAATTCCTAAATTTTAAATTTAGTCTTTTTATATTATTTTAGCCCCCATGAACAACGACTCGACCCCAGTGAGCCGTTTTTCAATTATTTAAGTTTAGGAAACCCTAATATGACACATAAACTTCGACCCCGAGCCATTTCTTGATTTTATCGAGTCACCCTTGAGCCATGTTGATACAAACCCTGACCAACATGTTAGAGCATCCTACTATACCCAAGGTTCCCATGGAAACCAGCCCAAAGGAAAAAACGAAGCCCCCAACCCCTATCATAAGCTAGCCGAGAGTTTCTTGTGGACAAGGACTCTTAATCTAGCTTCCAGGACCCTACCAACGAACCCAACCACTGAACCAACCTATGGTGCACTTACTTAGGACCCTAATGGATCACTCAGACCGAGCCCTTGTACCCCAAGCCAAGCCCCCTCGGCTCAAGCAAGCGCTGCACCATGCGCATGACCATGAAAGTTTCTCGGGTAGGAGTCCTTGCTGTCAAGGACTCCTCCCAAGCCCCTTAACTCGAGTCCTAGCATGGCTAGGACTCTACTCTGGACTCCCCCACGACCCTGGCTAGCCCCTGGTAAAAATAAATTTGTGAATTTAATAGCCGGGTTGCCAAAAAGTTCGTATTTTTGTTGAAAATCCAACACCGATAAAATTTAAGTCTCGGCGTATAAAATCACTTCAAAACCCCTTATTTTCAAAAATTATAAAAACCCACAATCATATTTTAAATAATTAAAAACAATTATTTAATAAAAACATTTTACTTTTTTTCAGCCATCGGTCTCCATTCCTCGATCGCAACTGGAATAACCATTAAAAATACATTTTAATGCAACCATGTAGAAAAATATATTTTAAACATGCAAATATGAACAACATAATTAATTTATGCAATTAAAACAAGCAATTAAAATACAAGAGAAATTAATAATAGCATGCATGTGGTTCGCGTGGACCTTAGAATTTTCGGGGTGTTACACTAGGCGATAGGGCGCTTTAGAAATACTTTTCATGAACATGTATAAACTTAAACATTTTTCCTTTCATCAAATACATTTTCTTTTTCATCATATACGTATACATTTTTCCTTTTTAATGAATTCGGATTGTTAATTATGACTTTCGTTTCAGCTGAAGGTCGATGGATCCATCTACGTGTAACCACAGTATTGGATGGCGGGGACATCAGCGATACTCTCACTCGTCAACCGAGCCTTGGCCTTGCATATCATCATATGTAAAGCCCGAGAATTGGATTATCATAATCAGACTTGTTTTGTTGATAATTAGGGGATTGTAGACGCATTGTATCGGACCGGAAGAGACGGAAAAGTAGATGCAATTTTGGTGTGAGATGAGCTCGGCGCATATGCGCCACCAGTCCGGCGCATATGCGCGACATTTCCAGAAACATTGGCGCACATGCGCGAGTAGATACGCGCATATGCGCGACACGTCCAGAATCTTTGGCGCATACGCGCGAGATGAAGCGCGCATATGCGCGAGGAGTTAAGATTGACATTGCCGAGACCAGTAGGTCTTGCGCATATGCGCGGGTGATGTCGCGCATAAGCGCGAGACGTGTACTCCAAAGAATAAGCCATTTGTCCTAGGCCATGCATATATGTTGAGTTGGCTTCTTCCCTTCCTTGCAGCAGCTGAGAACCGAGAGAGAGCAAATTCCATAGAAGCTCAAGATTCCTTCATAGCTTAGAAATTGATTTGTGCAAGAATTATTCACCTAAACTTTGATCCAAGTAGAGATTCTTGTTCCTTGCATCAAGGGCTTCAAAAGGGTATATGTTTTATTAAATTCCAGCATGTTTTGATATATATGTGTTGGGAGAATAATAAATTGAGCTCCATAATATGTTCTTGAGATTATAAGCAACGTATATTCGCAACCGGATCGAAGAAATGGTACCGTATGCATTTGTTATGAATTTCACCATATATTGATTGAGAATATGCAGATTTTGAGAGTATGATGTATATATGATGTTGATTATTCATTGTTGAGAGTTGATATGGATTCTTGTTGAGATTTGAATTGACCGGTATCGAGAAATTATGTCGTTATGCCGTCGAAATGTACCGAGATTGAATATTGATCCGTATGTGTATCCTTTTGAGTTAGAAGTTGATATGGTGCATTGTATATATGTCATTTCAGATTTGGTTTGACAGATTCGATATCAAGAATACGAGACTTCGACTTCTACGAACGACAAGAAGGTATAATTCATGTTTGTTTGGGGAAGACACAACTCAAATGAGATTCAATTTGAGTTTCCCAACAAAATCACATACTTGTTCTAATTGTACTTTATATTGATTTATATATATGTACTGAGATAGGAGTGTCATTGGTAGATACGCCAATTTTCTAAACGTTCGGTGATATCGATGCTTCGGATCAGATTCACTCCGATTGTAGATTTCGATACAGACCAGACCGAAGTTTAGGAATAAGATGTAACGCCACCACGATTGGGAGAGTAGGTGGGAGACCTGTTACATCTTATTCACACTGGGATCCCTAAACTTAGATACGAGTCGAGTTAAAGAGTAAGAGTCAGATTGTTTTATCTGTAATCACTAATGTGTCATAATGACTGATTATGTGTTATGATTTGTATTAAACTGCATGACATGCATGTATACATGTTTTATACTGAGATTTATTCTCACCGGAGTTTCCGACTGTTGTTGTGTCTGTATGTGTTCATAACAACAGGTAGGACAGGATCTGGGTCGCAGCAGAGATGAGAGATGGATATAGCGTGGTGATCACGGGCATAGCAGATGTACTAGTAGTTGTACTTTTGTCATGTACTGTATTTGAATACTAGTTTGTTGAATATGTACTGGACAAGACATGTATATTATGTTTGTAGAGATAAAATAAATAAAGACCTTGAGCCTGTTTATATACATTTGAATTAATGTTAAAAGCAAAAATTTGACCCACATTTTCTAGCAAAGATCCAACTAATCCCAAAAAGAATCGAGTTAGAGCCCGGGTCCCCACAACAGGTGGTATCAGAGCAGTAGGTTCTGTAGACTGAGATAGAATAGAATGAGCGGGGTAGATCGAGTCTTCTTCCTTGCTTTTGATGTGCTAGCACGATTTATTGCTTTCCGTATTAATGTTGTATTGTTATCTGAATTGATTTTCAGCATGTACTGGTAAAGACTAAATCAGAACCGATTCTGGATCAGAGGTATATGATCAGAGGAGGGCTGAGACAGATTGTATAGATTGTGTACTAATCTTTTGATAATCAGATATGCCGTCTAGAAGAATACCACAACCAGCTGCAGGTCAAGTGCCAGAACAGGGTAGTACGTCAGGTACTCAGATGGATGTGACAGCTACACCTATGGAGACGTTATTAAAGATGTTTCAGTCATTCCATCCACCTATCTTGAAGGGCACGGAGACTGCAGTGGATTGTGAGAGCTGTCTAGACGATATAGAGATGTTGTTTGAATCTCTTGCCTATACAGATTAACGGAGAGTGAATTTGATTGGACATCAGTTGCAGGAAGTGGCAAAGAGTTGGTGGCTTACAACGAAACGAGCCTTGGAGTATAGAGGTATCGATATTATTTGGAAGGTATTCAAGGATGAATTTTATCAACATTTCTTTCCAGTCTCCTATCGAAAAGACAAAGGAGCCGAATTTGCCAACTTGAGACAGGGGCAGTGGAACATAGAAGAGTATATTGCCAAGTTTTCTTCCTTGCTTCGATTTGCGCCACACGTGGCAGGAAATGATGAAGCGGTCGCCGATCAATTCATCAATGGTTTAAACCCTGATATTTTTACTTTGGTGAACACGGGACGACTCAATACCTTTTCTGATGCACTGAACAGAGCAAAAGGAGCAGAGGCTGGCTTAATCAGGCAGCGAGGAGCTTCCTATAATGCTCAGAGTCAGAGACCGTCACAGCCCGCCGCACATTTTCCACCACCTCCTCCTCGATTTGATAGTGGAAGCAGTAGTAGTGGCAAGAAAGATTCGTTGAAAGCTAAAGGCAAGAAGTTCAAGAGAGCAGGGAGCAGTTCGTCGAGCTCCAGCGGGTCACGACAGAGAGGTCCTGGACAGAGTACGGATTTTTCAGCTGTGTATTGTAGTTCTTGCGGAGGCCAACTTGCCACAGAGCAGTGTCAGGGAGTGATGGGCAGATGCAACATATGTAGGCAACATGGACATTTCGCCAAAGTCTGTCCACAGAGAGGTGCACAGAAATTCCAAGGTGCGGGGTCATCTGCATCAGTGACTCAGCCTGAGAGGCAAGCTTCGTCTGTCCATTCCTTCCAGCCCACTCATACACAGTCCCAGCCTAGAGCCAGAGGTGGCCAGACAGTGAGCCAACCTCCCAGACAACAGGCTCAGGTGTTTGCATTGACGGAGGAGCAAGCCCAAGATGCACCAGACGATGTGATTGCAGGTAACTGTTTTCTTTGCGGTTATCCTGCATATATGTTGATAGATATAGGTGCATCACATACATTCATTTCAGAACATTTTGCATTGACACATGCATTGCCTGTCGAGTCATTGTCTGCTGTAGTGTCTATTTCTTCTTCGTTGGGAAGTGGTTTGATATCTGTGACATCAGTTAGACATTGTATACTACAGTTTGAGGGACATGAGATTGATTTAGACTGTGTTGTACTTGGCTTATCTGATTTTGATTGTATTGTCGCCATTGACATGTTAACCAAGTACAGAGCCACCGTAGACTGTTTTCATAAGATGGTCAGATTCAAACCTGAAATGACAGAAGAATGGAAACTCTACGGTAAGGGTTCCAGATCTCGGATTCCCTTAGTGTCTGCTCTGACTATGAGTAGATTGCTGCAGAAAGGAGCAGAGGGGTTCCTTATTTATTCTGTAGACCAACAGAAATCGAGCCCGGCATTGGCAGATTTGCCAATAGTACGGGAGTTTGCAGATGTATTTCCAGATGAGATCTCAGGGTTACCCCCAGCCCGAGAGGTAGATTTCAGTATTGATCTTATTCCAGGTACCGTTCCTATATCTCGAGCTCCGTATAGGATGGCGCCGATAGAGTTGAAAGAATTGAAAGCACAGTTAGAAGATCTTCTAGCCAAGGGATATATCATACCCAGTGTATCTCCTTGGGGTGCTCCAGTGCTATTCGTGCGCAAGAAAGATGGTTCCATGAGATTATGCATCGATTACCGGCAACTGAATAAAGCAACGGTGAAGAATAAATATCCATTGCCGCGTATTGATGACTTATTTGATCAGTTGCAGGGATCATCTGTCTATTCCAAGATTGATTTGCAATCGGGATATCACCAATTGAGAGTTAGAGATGTTGACATACCGAAGACAGCATTCCGAAAAAGGTATGGACATTATGAGTTTGTTGTCATGCCTTTTGGTTTAACGAATGATCCAGCGGTGTTTATGGGATTGATGAACCGTGTCTTTCAGAGGTATTTGGATGAGTTTGTGATTGTTTTTTTTTATGATATCTTGGTTTATTCTAAGAATCTGAATGAACATGCCAATCATTTGAGAATTGTGTTGAAAACGTTGAGAAATGAAAGATTATTTGCTAAACTGTCAAAGTGTGAGTTTTGGCTGAGACATGTTGTCTTCTTGGGTCATATCATATCTGAAGACGGTATTTCTGTGGATCCGAGTAAAGTTGAAGCTGTGATCAGTTGGCCGAGATCGACTTTTGTGCCTGAGATACGCAGTTTCATGGGTCTGGCAGGGTACTATCGACGATTCATCAAAGATTTCTCCAGCATTGCAAAGCCGATTACCAAGTTGACACAGAAGAATGCTCCGTTTGTATGGTCTGAGGAGTGTGAGTCTAGCTTTCTAGAGTTGAAGAAGAGGCTGACCAGTGCACCTGTCTTGATGATTCCTTCAGATACTGGCGATTTCGTTGTATATTGTGATGCATCTCACAGAGGGCTAGGATGTGTTCTTATGCAGCGAGGTCATGTGATTGCGTATGCCTCAAGACAACTGAAGCCACACGAGATTCGATACCCAATTCATGATCTTGAATTGGCGGCTATTGTTTTTGCATTGAAAATTTGGCGTCATTATCTTTATGGCGAGAAATTTGAGATCTACTCTGATCACAAGAGCCTAAAATATTTGTTTTCTCAGTCAGAGTTGAACATGAGACAGCGTAGATGGCTCGATTTGTTGAAAGATTTTGATTGCGAGATCAAATACTATCCAGGGAAGTCAAATGCAGCAGCGGATGCCTTGAGTCGAAAGGTATGTACTCTATCCTTATCGACGATAGGTGTTTCGAATTTAGTTGAAGATTGTTGTTTGTCTAGTTTAGCATTTGACACAGATAATAGACCATTGAGACTTGCTACGATTCAAGTTGAGCCAGATTTGATTATAAGGATTAAGGAAGCTCAAAGAACTGATCAGAATGTGCAGAAATCGATTGATATGGTCAGATCAGGACATCAGTCTGAGTATCAGGTACATGATTATGTTCTATATGTGAATAACCGTCTTGTAGTGCCAGATGTTCCAAAATTGAAACAACAGATTTTGTCAGAAGCGCACTGTAGTCGGTTTAGTATTCATCCTGGTGGCAGCAAGATGTACAATGATTTGAAGACACAGTTCTGGTGGAAACAGATGAAGTCAGATATTGCCGAATTTGTGTCTAAGTGCTTGAATTGCCAACAGGTGAAGGCCGAGAGAAAGAAGCCCGGAGGTCTACTTCAGAGTCTGTCTATTCCTGAGTGGAAATGGGATCACATTTCCATGGATTTCGTGACAAAGTTACCTCGATCATCCCGGGGCTGCGATGCGATTTGGGTCATTATTGACAGATTGACAAAATCAGCTTGTTTTATTCCAAACAGAATGACATATCGACACGATCAGATGGCCGAGTTGTATGTCAGAGAAGTAGTCAGATTACATGGTGTGCCGAAGTCTATTGTATCGGATCGTGATCCACGATTCACTTCACACTTTTGGCACAATTTGCAGCAGGCTTTAGGTACGACATTGCACCTGAGTACTGCCTATCATCCCCAAACAGATGGACAGTCAGAGCGGACTATCCAGACTTTAGAGGACATGTTGAGAGCTGTAGTGCTAAATTTCGGCACTAGTTGGCAAGATTCACTGCCACTTTGTGAATTCTCGTACAACAACAGCTATCAGACGAGCATTGAGATGGCTCCGTTTGAAGCCTTGTATGGCAAGAAGTGCAGATCTCCGTTGTACTAGGATGATATATCTAAGGTACCAGAACTTGGGCCTGATATGATTCGTGAAATGACTGAGAAGGTAAAGATAATCCAGAAGAGAATGAAGACGGCACAAGATAGACAAGCCAAGTATGCCAATATCAAACGTAGACCGTTAGTATTTGAACAAGGAGACAGAGTGTTTTTGAAGATTTCTCCTTTCAGAAGCATTGTCAGATTTGGCAAGCGTGGAAAGTTGTCTCCTAGATACATCGGTCCTTACGAGATTCTTGAGAAGATTGGCGATCGAGCATATCGACTAGCTCTTCCTCCTTCTTTATCTGGGATACATGAAGTTTTTCATGTATCGATGTTGCGTAGATATATGCCAGATATTTCTCATATCATTCAGCCTAACGAAGCCGAGCTTGATCAGACTTTGAGTTATGTTGAGCAACCGATACAGATTCTTGATCGGAAAGAGAAGCAGCTCAGGACAAAGACTATTCCACTTGTGAAAGTCCAGTGGAGTCGTCATGGCATCGAGGAAGCGACTTGGGAGACAGAATCAGATATGAGACAGAGATATCCCGAGCTATTTCTATGACGTGAGTATTTATTCAGTTTTGATTATATTGCATCTTGTATATACTTTGATTGATTGAAGTCGATTTCGAGGACGAAATCTTGTATATACTTTGTAGACGCATTGTATCGGATCGGAAGAGACGGAAAAGTAGATGCAATTTTTGGTGTTAGACGAGCTCGGCGCATATGCGCCACCAGTCCGGCGCATATGCGCGATATTTCCAGAAACATTGGCGCACATGCACGAGTAGATACGCGCATATGCGCGACACGTCCAGAATCTTTGGCGCATATGGCAGTGGAAGGAAATATCAGTTGAAAGCTAAAGGGAAACAGTTCAAGAGATCTGGAAGCAGTTCATCCAGTTCTAGTGGCTCGAGACAAACCGGTCAGGGCCAGATTTATACAGGAGCTTATTGCAGCACCTGTGGAGGGAGACATTCCACAGAGCAGTGCCGAGGAGTGTTTGGCAGTTGCCGTATATGCAGACAGCAGGGACATTTTGCTAGAGTTTGTCCCCAGAGAGGTTCCCAGGGATTCCAAGGAGCAGAGTCATCGGGATCAGTGGCTCAGACAGGGAGACGACCATCAGCTGTTCACTCTTTTCAGCCAGCACCATCGACCCAGTCACAGCAAGGGCCAGGAGGAAGCAAGACTGTTAGCCAGCCTCCTAGACAGCAGGCCAGAGTATTTGCCTTGACAGAGGAGCAGGCTCAGGACGCACTTGATGATGTTGTTGCAGGTAACTGTTTTATTTCTGGTTATCCTGCTTATGTATTGATTGATACTGGTGCATCACATACATTTATATCTGAGAGATTTGCATTGATGCATGCATTGCCTGTTGAGCCCCTAGCTGTTGTAGTATCTGTCTCTTCTCCTTTAGGGACAGGTTTGATATCAGTGACATCTGTTAGATCTTGTATACTGCGGTATGATGAGCATGATATTGAGTTAGATTGCATTGTACTTGGTTTGTTTGATTTTGATTGTATTATCGGTATCGATATGTTGACCAAGTACAGAGCTACCGTTGATTGTTTCCATAAGATTGTTAGATTCAGACCTGAGATGGCTGAGGAGTGGAAATTTTATGGTAAGTATTCTAGATCTAGGATTCCTTTGATATCTGCTATGTCTATGACTCGATTATTGCAGAAAGGAGCGGAGGGATTCCTTGTCTATTCAGTTGATTTACTGAAATCGAGCCCATCATTGGCTGATTTGCCAGTGATAAGCGAGTTTGCAGATGTTTTCCCCGACGAGATTCCGAGATTGCCTCCGATTCGAGAAATAGATTTCAGCATTGAATTGATGCCAGGTACAGATCCGATTTCTAGAGCTCCGTACAGAATGACACCAATTGAATTGAAAGAATTGAAAGAGCAGTTAGAAGACTTACTGGCCAAGGGTTACATCAGATCGAGTGTTTCTCCTTGGGGTGCTCCAGTGTTGTTTGTGAAGAAGAAATACGATTCAATGAGACTTTGCATTGACTACCGGCAACTGAACAAGGCTACGGTAAAGAATAAATATCCATTGCCTCGTATAAATGATTTGTTTGATCAGTTGCAGGGATCGTCTATTTATTCCAAGATCGATCTGAGATCTGGATATCATCAGCTGAGAGTCAGAGATTCTGATATCTCGAAGACAGCGTTTAGAACTAGGTATGGACATTATGAGTTTATTGTCATACCTTTCGGTTTAACAAATGCTCCAGCTGTGTTTATGGGATTAATGAACCGTGTGTTTCAGAAATATCTTGATGATTTTGTGATTATATTCATCGATGATATTTTGATTTATTCGAAAAATATGATAGAACATGCTGAACATCTGAGAACTGTGTTGAAAATTTTGAGGGCTGAGAAATTGTATGCCAAACTGTCGAAATGTTAGTTTTGGCTGAGACAGGTTGTATTTCTGGGTCACATCATAGCTGGTGATGGAATTTCAGTTGATCCTAGTAAGGTTGAGGCTGTGATCAGTTGTCCGAGACCGACATCTGTACCAGAGATACGCAGCTTTATGGGTTTGGCAGGATATTATCGTCGATTCATTAAAGATTTCTCGAGTATTGCTAAACTTATTACGCAGTTAACTTAGAAAAATGCTCCATTTTTCTAGTCTGAGGAGTGTGAGTCCAGTTTTGTTGAGTTAAAGAAGAGATTGACCAGTGCTCAGGTGTTGACTATTCCGTCAGGTACTGGTGATTCGTTGTATATTGTGACGCTTCTCACAGAGGGTTGGATTGTATGTTGATGCAGCGAGGGCATGTCATTGCCTATGCTTCGAGACTAGTTGAAGCCACATGAGACTCGCTATCCAATTCATGATCTTGAATTGGCGGCCATTGTCTTTGCATTGAAGATTTGGCAACATTACCTGTACGGTGAAAAATTCGAAATCTATTCTGATCATAAAAGCTTGAAATATCTGTTTTCACAGTCTAAATTGAATATGAGACAAAGAATGGCTTGATTTGCTGAAGGATTTTGATTGTGAAATCAAGTACTATCCGGGAAAGTCCAATGCAGCAGCTGATGCACTGAGTCGTAAGGTATGTTCTTTGTCCTTATCGACAATAGGTGTTTCAAATTTGATAGAAGATTGCTGTTTGTCAAGATTAGCATTTGAAACAGATTGTCAGCCTCTGAGATTGTATGCTATTCAAGTCGAACAAGAGCTGATTTTGAAAATTAAAGCGGCTCAGAAAGTTGATCAGAATGTACAGAACTCAATTGAGATGGTCAGATCAGGTCATCGATCAGAGTATCAGGTACGTGATGATGTACTGTATATGAACAATCGTATTGTTGTGCCGAATGTTTCAGAATTGAGACAGCGGATATTGGCAGAAGCGCACAGCAGTCGTTTTAGCATTCATCCTAGTGACAGAAAGATGTACAATGATTTGAAAGGACAGTTTTGGTGGAAACAGATGAAGACTGATGTGTGTGAATTGCCAACAGTGAAAGCGGAAAAAAAGAAACCAGGAGGTCTACTGCACAGTTTATTGATTCCTGAATGGAAATGGGATCACATTTCCATGGACTTCGTGACGCAGTTACCACGTTCCTTCAGAGGTTGTGATGCGATTTGGGTCGTGATTGACAGATTGACCAAATCAGCATGCTTCATTCCGTATCAGATGACGTACAGATATGACCAAATGGCAGAAATCTATGTCAGAGAAGTGTTCAGATTGCACGGAGTGCCGAAGTCGATTGTATCAGACCGTGATCCTCCGTTTACTTCGCACTTTTGGCGGAGTTTGCAACAGGCTCTAGGTACGAAGTTACATCTGAGTACCGCATATCATCCACAGACCGACGGACAGTCAGAGCGGACTATCCAGACACTGGAAAATATTCTGAGAGCTGTAGTGCTTGATTTTAGCACTAGTTGGCAAGATGCATTGCCACTTTGTGAGTTTTCGTACAATAACAGCTATCAGACGAGTATTGAGATGGCTCCGTTTGAAGCATTGTACGGTAAGAAGTGCAGATCCCCTCTGTATTGGGATGATATCTCTGAGGTACCTGAGTTTGGACCTGATATGATTAGAGATATGACAGAAAAAGTGAAGCTGATTCAGAAGAGAATGAAGACAGCTCAAGACAGACAAGCCAAATATGCCAATGTTCGACGTAGACCGTTGGTATTTGAGGAAGGAGACCGAGTATTTTTAAAGATTTCACCTTTCAGAGGAGTTGTTAGATTTGGCAAGAAAGGGAAGTTGTCTCCACGATATATTGGGTCGTACGAGATTCTCGAGAAGATAGGAGATCGTGCCTATCGACTCGCATTACCGCCTTCTCTATCTGGAATACATGATGTCTTTCATGTATCTATGCTGCGGAAGTATCTCCCTGATGATTCTCACATTATTCAGCCAGACGAGGCAGAACTTGATGAATCTCTGAGTTACATCGAAAAAAAACAACTCAGAACGAAGATTATTCCTCTTGTGAAAGTCCAGTGGACTCATCATGGCATTGAGGAAGCTACTTGGGAGACTGAATCAGATATGAGACAGGAATTCTCAGAGTTATTTCACTTATGTGAGTCTTATATTTTAGCTTCTGTTATATCTTCTTATCTGATATGATTTGACTGCCTACGATTTCGAGGACGAAATCATGTCTCAGAGGGGGAGAATTGTAAGGCCCGAGATTTTATCATTTGAATTCGAGATTATTTAATTTATGAATTATGGAATGTTGAGTTATATTCCATGGTTTTACAATTCCATAGAACTGAAATTGAATTAAAAAGAGTTGTGAGGACTAAATTGCAAATAGTGAAGATTTCAGGGGCTGAAGTGCAATTAATGATATTTAGTGGGACACTTGGCTTGCTATGGATTGAAGTATATATATTTGCAATTTCCTTCACAATTGAGAAGCAAGAAACCAAGAGTTCTCCAGAGCAAATTCTCTCAAGCTTCAATTTTGCTTAGAATTTGATTTCGTACGATCCGTCTATCAGAATTTTAATCCGAGCACGGTTCTGTACTCCTCTTGTCAACAGCTACAACTGTACGTAAGTTTTATTGAGTTTTATTATCATTTGAAATTATGATATTGGAGGAATTATTATTTGATCATTATATGGTGTTCTGGATATGTTAGACATCGTAGAATCGAAGTCAGATCGAAGAACAGATTGATTATGGAATTGTTATGATTTTCTGATTATATTAATTGGAAATTGAACAGATTTGGATTATTGACTGATTCTGGATTGTATCGGATATTGGTTATGATTTATAATTGATATCTAGTTGATATTGCATTGACGGAGATATCGGGATTGTGCCGTTATGCTGTTAATTTTGAATTAGATTCAGATTGACCGGATTTAGTATAAAATTGGGAATGGAATGTTGATATTACTATTCTCGATATGTCATTTCAGATTGACAGAGACAGTCTTGAATTCAGAATTTCCAATTCTTCAGACCGAGACTACGAACGAAAGGTATAAGTCGATGTTAACCGGGAGATTAACTTGAGTCAGATTGGACTCTAGTTTCCCTAAAACCAGATACTTTATTTTATTGCAATTGTTTGACCTTGATATGATTAATCTATTGATTTATAGAAAGTAGAGAATAGCCGATAGCTATTGAGCGAGAGTCATTGACAGAAGGGCCAGACAGTGATAGAGTGGTCATTGGCCCATTGCACATTGTCATAGGATAGCTTTGGCGGATATGCCAAGTCTGTGACGGATATGCCAAGACACTGGATTATTGACTTATATCGATATTGGTTAGGGGCGGATCGACTCCTATCGCTGAGATTCGATATATGTGTTATTGTCCAGGAACCGGGATCCCTAGATTAGAGATGAGTCGAGTCGGAGATGACGAGTTAGAGAGTTTTATCTATATTCACTAATGTGTCATAAATTATGATTCGTGTTCTTAGTACATGGTTTATGCTTTTGTATATGATTTTATGCATCGCATGTACATTGCTTATACTGGGATTTTATTCTCACCGGAGTTATCCGGCTGTTGTCGTGTTTGTATGTGTGCATGGCAACAGGTAGGACAGGATCAGGGTCGAGGAGATGATGAGAGATCGTGATTAGAGTGGAGACTACGGACTTTGACGTTGCTGTAGATAGGATTCAGCACTTGACATTTAGTTGTTGAACCTTAGTTTAAGTTCGATTTTGTTGTACAAGACTTGTTCTTTTATACTGATATGTATATTAGATTGAATTACATTACGTTCCGCAAATTTTTAAAAAAAAAATTAGACCCAGATTAATTAATTGATCCATTTATCCCAATGACGATTAAGAAGATGATTAGCGTCCGGGTCCCCACAGAGAGTGACTAGCTTTTATCCTCTGATCGACTGATTAGTCTTAGCCCACCATTGCGCATGGGGACGGGCATTAGGCATCGATGTAAAATGGAAATACGATCGTTGGGCTCCATCTGGGGGCTTTTTCTGTAAACGGGCTCCCTCTGAGGCCTTCTCCCTCACGAAATTCCCAAAAATCTTATATCATATATTTTATGACAGAGTCAATTCATATCCTTCAAAATATTTTTCCTTCTCTTTTTTATCATAAAATATCATGTCATTTCCACATTTGAAAAATAACATTTTTAACAGTAAAAATTGCACAGCTTTATTATAAATCATAAAATCTCATATTTTCATCATAAATTTTGCACAGCTTTAGCATTATTAATTGCACAGCTTTAGCATTATTAATATTTATATTTCTAATTGGACATCTTTAGCATTATTAAATCATATTATCATAAAATATTTTAAAAATTACACAGCTTTAGCATTATTAATATTTCTATTTTACCGTAAACTCAAAGATTTCGATTTAATTTCTTAATTACCAATTCGTGAAGTGTTTTAATCTTGAATTAATTCCAAAATTAATATTTTCTTCCCAAACTTTGAATGGAACCATGACTAGAGCCAAAACAGAATCTCGAGGTTTCTACTTCGATTTATTCAAGAATTGCATCATCTCTTGAGCTTGGGCATCTTCAAACCGCAACCATCATATGCTAAAGACCGATAGACCTTGAAATCGACCCAAAAAATCCTAAAACCAACCTTAGGAGTCGGTTATGTTTAGCACAAATACATGACCCGCAACTAAAATTTTTGGAACGGCACTATAAAGAAGAGATTACATAAAGAAAAGCTTACACTTTCTTCGTCGATGTGTTGTTACCGCTGCGTCGGTTTTCCCCAAGAATGGGTTCTTTCTCGACAAAGACTGATGTCCATTGGTTGAGTGACGGAAAATATTGTCTTCGAGCGAAGCATATCGGTACTTTTTGAACTTGTTGATATAGTAGAAATGTCACTGTTACGGAGTTGAAAAAACAATGGGTTTATCTTTTACTGAAATTTTTTTGAGGACTGGGACATAACAATTCAGGCGGCAAGGTACTGTAGCTCATATAACCCAGCATACAAACTACAATTTTTTTAAAAATAGTCAGTTTATTTCACAACAATTCCCTATAAATATTTATAAACAACAGAGCGAGAAAATAAGAATTCTCAACATAAAGAGAAATGATGTCTCAATGGTCATTCCTAAACTCAAATATACAGATACAAGTTCTACAATCTCAACATGATATTACAACAAAAATTAAGCATAATTTTTTTCTGCAAATTTATAACAAAAACCACCCTTCCTCTGCAAGATGTTGAGCTCTCATAAAACCCGATCTGTGTTAAAGCAAAACAACACTTCTCTTTGCTGATTCGAAGTCTGGACAAGCTATCACGATCCGAGTACCTGATTTATGTTTTCCAAACAGAAAAGAGCTTCTTCCAATGATGAGAATGGTACTACAAAACATAAAGAATAGACTCGTTTTTCGCCTATAGCCCAACCCATTTTACCCATCTGAAAATTTTACCAACTCTGAATGGCAATTCATAGTCTTTGGCCACAGCAGGTTCCCTTCTAGCAGCCTCGCGTTCAGACCAGACGTATACTCCTCGTTCCTGTGGACTACCTGGTACCGTGTTGTCCAGGATAACAGCCACTAAGAATGCAATCACCATGTGGAGTGAAAACAAGGTATTCAGAACGTAATTCATCTGCCATGCAACATAGAAAGAAATCGTGATACAAACAGACAAAGAACAAAATTGGTAAATATTATAGTTTTAGTCCATATTTTTACAACTAAAAAGGTTTTGATCCCTCATTACTACCATGTAGAACTCTGGCACCTCAGCTTCTTAAAACAGAATGCAATTGGTTCCTGATGATACTTGGAGTCAAATTCTATGTTCAACTATTGCCACAGCTTTACCCAAGAACCATATATAACCACAATTCGATTGCCCGAGTGATAGAATATGATCTACTATCTCGCAGACAAATTTCTACATGGATTTGCGAGCTTATAGGTGGGTATTGGTATTGATTCAAGGAAGAAATACAGGTGGACATTTGTGCACAATTTGTAAGAATGTCTAATCTTCCCTAGGCAATCGAAGTGTGGGATTATTGGTTTTAAACTAAAGTTAAGAGCAAAAATGAACTTAAATGGCCAATTGTAAGGAAAAATAAATGGGTAAGTTTCATGTGGCATTTCTGCTACCATTTGGACGAATAATAACAACATATGAGAGGACAAATCACTTATGTACTACACATGGAAGACAAAAAAGTTTTAGTGGTAAACAGCAACTAAATATGCAATTATCCAGGTAAGTACAGTGTACGCACCCCTTGAGACTTGGTTCTGATGGGACCATGAGAAGCTACAACATATGGTTGAAAATAACTAGGGACGGACAAGTTTGTGTTTGGAGAGAGGCCATATTGCTGAAAATATGCTGGAATTGATAAGGAAAAGAACAAAGAGAGGCCAACGATGATAATGTTTCTGGAACTCCCAGCCTCGCTGTAACGTAAATTTGATAAACCGAGTGCAGTGAGCATAGCCCACATAAAGCACAAAAGAGCTGCAACCATGACTTCGGGTATTGATGCAATAAAACCCCCAACTTTACCTGGCAACAAGACAGCAACAACATAACATCACTACAGATATAACCAATTTGATACTGTACTCAGGGACTAGTAGGCCTTTGAGTAATATACACCTTGAGTCTTGAGATGAAAAGAACTCGGGCAGAACATGATTTGTCATTTAATATTTTCATTTATACTATTGTTGCATTAGCAATCTCTACGTGAAAATGCATTTTCCTAAAAAAACTCGTGATTATTCTCTAATTTCCTTCATCAAGAACAAAATTTCATGCATAGCCACCAAATTGCTAAGAATTGTCTACATGATAAATTAAATGGAAAATTTTTGCTAATATATACTGAATAATCCAGGCCCCAGCAAGGTTATAGACGAGCTAATTATGAAATACATACCTATAAGGGATAGGACGATCACTACACATGCACCCAATTCAACTGCTCTGCGACTCCCCATTTTCGTCACAGCAATGGTGTGTACATTCTCAGTCAGAGTAGTCGAGCCTGTTCCCATACCCCAAAGACCAGCCAATACGCTAGAGAGACCTTCAAGACCAATTCCTCGACTTAAAACGCCAGCTGTTGGAGGTCTTGATGCCACTAACAACGACGAGGCATGATATGAACCAACCTAGAAATTTTAGGAAAGAAAAAAATACTATGAACTAAATAAATAAAAATCGGACACACAAGACCACAGAATGAGCACTTAAGTACAAATTCTATGGTTAAAGAAATTCTGCCACGAGCACAATGCTAGTCACAAATGGAATCAAGAATGTTTCATCATCTCTAAACAAAAAAAAAAAAAAACATGTAAAGTTTCATGCAATATAGTTTGGTAAGGAGACTTAAAAATGGAATTGGCAAGCTCCTTGGCCAATGTGTGCTCTATATGTTAAGAGTAGATATCTAACAATCCAACTTGTGGGTGTCGGTTTTGTAACACTATTTTGTAAAACATTTTTAATTCTAATCATGTATATTCATGCTTTTGCACAAACATCTTGAGATTATTATATCATGTGAAATGGGATACCACAATAATTGACAATAATGAAATACATTTCATAGTATTTGTAATCATTAAATTTTGTTGTTGGTAGATAAACAATCAGATAAGAAGGATAATGAATCTCTCTTCGAAACTAAAATTCGTGAACTTGTTACTGCATTATATAGTATGGACGAATAGATTCTCATAGGATGAATTCACTTAACAACCCTCATCCTAAATTTTCTAAACGATTATCACTAGTCTAGTAGAGAATTTCTAGTTACATGTATATATATCATTAATCCTAATGACCCAAAACACCTCGCTATATCCGATGACCGTTGCACTGTGACTTGTTTTCCTACTCGACAAGGGTCACATAGTTGTAAAAGGCGAGATGCGCCACCGGGTGTGACCGTTGCGTCTGGGTATGTACCATGGAGCAGCGCTTATCTCAGCTTAGTCCAGGCCCGAGTTTCTGAGTCATGTATTTTCCTTATTTCTAAAAAAAAATTAATTGACGTTTTATTTCCTAAAATATTCGAAAATTACATACATAGATACATAACAGCTATAAACTAGAATCTAAATTGTCAATCAGTCAGCCTTAAATTAAAATGTAAATTGATTGACTAGACAATTAGTGGATAAAACTACTAGGCATAGTTTGGTACACATGATAGGATAAACATGTCATATATAATATAAGGATAAGTTAAGGATAAATAAGATATAGGATATTATATTTAATGTTTGGTAAGATTTTAATAAGAGTGATTAAATTTATATATTAGATTGTAGTGACAAAATTAACCTTATCATAATAAATTTTATAATTTCAAAGTTGTTGTTTGAGTTCCTATTTTTTATATTTTCATACACCGATGGTACTTGCATGATTTATTTATTTTTACCTAATTTTATATAATATGATAATTGAGTCATTGATTTTGTGGGTAAAGTCAAATATCAATTTTTAAGGTTAATCGAGTGATACTAATAATTTTATTTATATTTATTAAAATTATTTATATAATTATCTCGAATTCATTTATATAATTATCATATTATATAATATATAAAAATAAATAAAAATATTTATATGATTTTAATTTCTACCTATTAGCATAGATTTATAAAAATCATTTATAAATTGATGACAATTAAGTTATTTGTAGTGTATTTTATCAATAAATTAAAATTATCACACCTAATAGATGGGACATTTTATCCTTCTAAAAAATTATTTATCAAGGGCCCATAATATTATCATGGGCTTTTTAAAAATATACCAAACATGGAATAAGGAGGATTATTTATCAATCCCTCCCTTATCCCATTTCCGAACTATACCTAAAGAAAATATAAGAAAAAAAGGTGAGTAATAACAGATTCCTTGACTACCCAACATACTTAAAATAAAAGCAACGCAGATATCTGCCAAAAATGAAAGATTTCCTTACTGGATGCTTTAAATATATAGTTTGCTATAAAATAGCAGTATGTTAATATATTTTTTAAAAAACATGAATAATAGCATTTTTTACAGGTAAATATATTTTTGTGATATAATATATTTTTGTTTAGCTTATTTATTTCAATAACTGTGTTTTACATATTATAGTAGTAAATAAATATATTTTTCTAAAAAAATCTCCAGGACTCATTTACGTCTCAAGCTCCAGGACTCAAACTCTAAATACGAAAATATATCCAAAAAATTCCTACCATATCAAGTAAAAATTGAAATATATATTCCCACCAAAGATTTCAACAGTCAAGATGCAAAAAACTGAGGATAATATCTATAGTACAACATCTTCTTCAGATTCTCTTCAATTTTGATTAGGTCTTGAACGAGAGTTTTAAAATAGAGGAAGGAAGAGGTTTTCTAAGATTTTGAAAAAGTTTCAAAAATTCCCAAAAGCAGTAATTCTCGTTCTCCTTTCCATATGCAATTTTCATATTGTTTCAACCAATTCTCGTAAAGAGCACATGTATCATGTTTGTAGATCAAGAATAATCATCTAGGATTGATTATTCGTGGTAAATACATTTGTTTGGCGGGACCAGATGTTTGACAGTTCGTCCATTGCAGCAAAGACTATCTATGCAGTCAAATGTGGCAAGACTGGTGGACCATCCACGAGTTCAGGCATTAGGTAAAATCCTTATCCAGCAAATATTGTATATGAATATTTTGGTATAAATCGCAGGCAACTGATAATCCCCGAGATTTAAAAATAGCAAAGAAATTAATTTTTGTTGCATTATGTTTCCAGTTTCCAATGAACATAAACGTGATACATGGATATGAATCACATTGTAAGCATAAAAATAATCTATGTGTCTCATATATTCTAAGTCCACCAGTGTTCCTCGGGATAGGGGTGAGCAAGTGTTCAGTTAAGCTGAAATAAGTTCGGTTAATTCGGACATTTGGTTCTAATTTTTAGAAAATGGGTTCGGTGTTTTTGCTATGGAAATATTTTAAATTAAATTTAAATTTATATATAGGGTGGTCATGATTTTATGTCAGAGAGGACTTTAGCTTGTTGGCTCGTGAAAATCTTTAAATTTTTTATTTTTTAAACTGATTTTAATCCGGTTCAGTTATTTCTGTTTTTGATAATTTAAAAAAAAAATGGTTAGGTTCAGTTTTATAAAAACAAAATTCCGTTCAATCAGTTTTGGCCTAGTTTAACCAAATACTCGCTACTAGGCTCAGGTTATCATATATTATAAAATTTTGGGTGATAGTTTGACCTGAAGATAGAACCAAGAGCACTAAAGAACAATAAAAAGAAAACATCACTAAATAATCACCGTCAACACTCCATCAAAATGGGAAACAACATAAAAAAAAGGCAAAACTTTACCGCCAAAACCTTCGAATTTAGTATTCACGATTATGGAAGAAAATGGCAGATAAATTTCTTAAACACAATACCCAACAATCAGACTGTAACATCAGACAAATGAACCAATATGATACCCTTGTCTTCCACAACAACCATAATGTAATACATAAGATGTTGCCATTGGAAACAGTGATCATATTTTTTTTGGGGTGGGCATGTCGATCAATTTTAATCAACATTTCCCATAAAAATTCTTTAGTTCACAAATCGCAGATAAGCAACAGCGTTTTACGCGTGAAAATAGAAACTGATGCCAACAGTATGCACAAATAATATTCACACTTGGAGTATTAGAAGAGGATAGCCTAGAAGTCACTACTTTTATGGCCCACCTTTTCCTTTTCCTTCAGTCATTCGTCAACATAAAACCAAGTCATAGTCATGTCTCTTAAAGTAGCAAATACAAGATTTTAAGATTCATATGGACAAAAAGAACGAATATCCTATAATAAACAATACTCCTTCAAAAGAAAAACACATGTCCAAGAATTCATATATTAACATGTCAAGCAAGACAGAATAAGTGAAAACTCACCGAATCAACAGATGCGATTATGGAAACCACACACATTACGAGAGCCATCTTCCAGTGGAAAACAGGCATCCCCCATTGTAATGGATATGGAAATCTAAACCATGGTGAAGATCTTAATGCATGAGAAGTATCAACGCGACACTGCTTCATCCTCAAGACATGCTTCCGACAATGATCAGATATTATATTTGCAGCTGGAATGTTTGCATCACAACCTTTATAGTTGTACAGTCCAGCTTCGGTCAGAAGGAAGGCAATAGCCCATGTAATAACCAAACTGAGTGGAACCTATGTACGTAAGAGAAAAAAATTAACTTTCAAAATGTAGATGATAATGTTCATAAAATAATGATGCGTAGAGTAGAAAACATAACCTACTGTGTAAATCAGGAACACACGGTGACCCAAAACTGATATCTTCCGAAGGTACTACAAAGTAAGGAATTAAAAAACAAATCAGAATAATATACTTCCAAGCATATAGAATAAAACCATTTTCTGTCCCATTTAAATTGGTCAATCGAACTTACAAGTGAAAATACAATAACTAACAGAATCTGCACCACGCCAATTTCAATACAAGTACCAACTCGAGGGAAACCAAAACTGAAGAAAGAAAGTCCAACAGCAGCAATAGTAGGGGACACCACTACCGGGTTGATTGACCTGTAAGGGTGCCGAAAAGTTAAGAGGAGATAAGTTACTTAAAAATTTAATCAATATTTGTGAGAGAGAACAATAGGCTTCAATATCAGGTAAGAAGGGCTCTTAGCTAATCTGGGTTCATTAAATTATGACATGTTAGCAAAAATATGAGATATTTTATCAAGAGAAGTTGCTGGACAGAAATCATCATTTCATCCAGGATGACAAGAGAAATGCAGGAATTCACTCATCAAACAAAAATCCTAGTACTATAACAATATAATACAATCCAAATTCATAGCCTGACATACTTTTATCTCCAAGTCAGTCAACACAAATAATGCAGAGTTTAAAAGAAAATGAAAGCAGTAGAGTATACCTTAGAATTAATGACATAAGGCCACTGTATCCGAGGAATGCTTGGAAAGCTGAACCTATAATTATAGCCCCCTGTAGCTCTTTCATAATATGCTTGAAACTCTGCAGTTTTCCAAGAAAAATTTTACTACCAGAAACTACGTCATGGAAACTCTATTAGTGGAAATTATAAAATTAACGGGATGGAAAAAGTCACCCCAAAATACATACGTTTCCAGTCAACCCCAAAAATTCGGGAGAGTTAATTATTGCAAGGGCCGGGGCAAGATAAACAAATGAAGGACCCTGTATTAGGGGAAGTCTCGATCCTAATGATGTATGCAAAAGAGTCGTCACTCCAGACATGAAAAGCACGGTGGAGACCACATTGGCAGTATCTTCCTACAAGATGACTCAATTAGTATAACTCATTCCACACACAGGAAAAGAAAAAAAAACTTTTGTGATTATTAAAAAATGAATTACAAGTGCTCACATAGGTGCCACCCATTGCCGGAACTAATACTAGTGGGACTAGTATCAGTGATCCCAACATTGAAAGATAATGTTGAAATCCATAGAAACCAATTGGAACTGCAACAAAATCATCAAACGAGAATCGATTTTCATCAAAAACCATCCCAACTTCTTTATGAAAGTGGAATCATTGATATCACATAAACATTAAATCAGCTAACAACATAAACAAAATTCCATTCCAACATCAAAGAGACTAAACAAGCATGCAGACATGTAAGAATTCAACTCTTTTGCAGTTGATGTAAAGTAAATAAATTACTTGTGATTCCTTATTATGAAAGCATAGTTTTGAACCTATAGGCAACCATTGACCGTAGATGGATAGACCATACAATCTCATCAGTTCACGGGTGTAATTTTTTAACAGCAAAAAGCTTGATAAGTTGATTCACTTAATGTTTCTCGTCCTAGTTGCGAATTCCAAGTCATTGCTGGAGATAAAAGTACATTTGTAATTATCGTGATAACAGTAGGTTATTGATGTACATTTGCCATCCCTCTAAATTAAACTTTAGATTGACTAAAATTTCTTGATCAGACACATCCGTTTCAGCAATAAAACTGGAACATTAAAGTACTACATTGGAAAATATTTGATTATACAAAAGGTTTTCCAAATACCCGAAACTGTCACAATCAAAATCCAAAGCAATTAACCTCACCAAGGCCAGGGGCATCTCGAAGCTCGTACTTCATATGTGAATGCCGAGACACAAATCCATCATCATCCAACATCGACTGCGGCAGCACATCAACCGTAGCAGCGGCCGCGGCCTCCTCATTCCTCTCAGCCCTTCGATTCCCGTCTCCAACCTCATTCCTCCCCCCATCCGAATCCCTCCGCTTCCTCACCGGCGGTATCTTGTCCTTGTCCTTATTCTTACCCTCATGCTGCTTCGGCACAACAGCAGATTGGCCATTAGAAGTGAGTCCGGGCCTCGGACGGCCAGATTCAAGATCAGTGTTAGCATCGGGCTGTCTAATATTATTATCCTTCACCTGCGCCGGAGTGGGCAAAGCGGTGATTTGCCCTGAATCGGTAGAATTGGTCTCCCCCGAGAATTTCGGACGGAACCCAGTTCGTTTAGCCCAAGAAGAAGGAGGCATTGCCGCAGATTCCGGCGTAGGCGGCCATTTACCGGACCTTGGATTCTTACTCGGGTCAGAGCTCGCCATTATCAACAGCTGAAAACAACCGAAGATTGCATAGATGCAGCTGAAAATACGAATGTTGAGTGGAATGTAACAACAGATCTGAGCTGATTGTTAGGGTTTTTGGAGCATAGAAGAGAAAGCGAGAGTGGAAAAAGATCTAAGCTTCAGTGTCTGAGGACATAAGAAAGAAGATGTGGATACGGTGAACCGCAACTGTACTTGTAATTATGACATCATGTATGTAATAATCCCAACAAATTTCATTTCCTTTTTCATCTTTGTTTCGTTCAAATTATTTATACTCAATTATCTATTTATTTATTCAAAAATAAGAATACTTTTATTTATGAAATAGTGTACATAATACTAACCGTTCATTCTACTTGGGGGATGTTTGCAATCTTTAACAAAAATTATTATTATATTTTTCTTCAACAAGTACATATAATTTAACATTTATTGTAATGCCTCAGATTCGACAACTTTCCTCATTGTACCAAAACGAATCTTTCCGACGTACTTATATCCTCACTCACACGCACCCTAGGAAATTTCACAAGGGGTCGCCCTTCTCAAAATTGCCCAAAATCAGGACGTTTAACTTTGGAGTTCTTATGTGATGAGCTACCGAAAAAAAATTGTACCTTCTTGATATGATTATTATCTACCAAATCTTTTAAGTCCTCATCAACTTCACAGTCTCATACCTTAACAGTTTTGGAATCTCTCTCCTCCAGGTATAAGATCGGTTCATTCATGTTCCCTTCACCTAGAAGTCTGTCAGGAGACGTTCATTGTCCGTGCAACCTCATGGCACCGGCGATCACCCCCCCACCCTCTTCAGACTCGAGCCTCACATTTATAACCAGTTTAATCTCTTGATATAATCATTTTAAATGATTATACCATTCATGTTCACAATCCCGAAAAAATTAACTTTCAAATACCCATGTTGTTGCTATCGAACAAAATAATTTATTCATATATTTAATAAATTACTCAGTTATTTATAGAAAATCAACACATATCTACTATGTGTAAATTTTTTTTAAATCCACACACTTAAAGTTAATTTTGCATTCAGTTTTATGCATTTGACTTTTTGGATGAAAATAGGTACAAAACATCGAAAATATTATATAAATATATGATAATTGAATACTAACTGTATCAGATCCGGTATATGATTTTTGAGTACCCAAATATGTGAAGCAAATTTTGATATTAATAAATTTCTCCAATTTTATACTCAAAATCTTATCTTTTGTATCATATCTAAAACAGTTGGTACTCAAATATCATTTATTAGTACCAAATTTTCAATGTTTAGTGTTTATTTTCATCAGAAAAACAAAATGTGTTATTAATATCAATATTTGTTATAGATGATTGGTACTCAAAAATCATGTATTAATATTATATCTGAAACAATTGGTACTCAAATATTATATATTAATATCATATTTTAATGTTTTGTCTAAAAAAAATACATATTAGCCCAATGATTTTAAACACATTTTTTCTGATACGGGGGACTTAAAGCAAATTTTTGTTTAATTTTGAGGGTTTTTTTAGTAATTTACAAACTACCATAATTGTATATGTGGAGTAGAGACCTCGTCAATTTGGGTCCTCCACCCGTCAGGTCGACCCAACCTGCAATTTAAAAATGACGAGTTGGATAGAAAAATTAATTATGCCGTACATTTTGTGTTCTAAAATTAGCGGTAATGTGGAGTATACTTACCGTCAATTTTGGGTTCGGTTCGATCCAACCCATCATTTATAAATGACGTGTTGATTTGCGGAGCGACACATTTAAAGGAAAGTCAATCTAATTGGGTAGAAGGTTGGAGCTAGTCTGCCTGCCATTATTTAAAAATTAATTTTTTATTAATTATTAAATTAAACAATTAAAATTTCTATTAAGTATTTTATATTTGCGTCAAATTTGCGAAGTTGTATTATGCACATATAGTGGGATTTATATATGTAATAAAGTTAAGTGTCTTTAGTTCACTTGTATTCTCAAAATTAAAGTAAGAGTGTTAAAAAGACAAAATAAAATTAAAAGAGAAGATTATTTGAGAAGTAAAGGATGTCGGCAAACAGGAAATGCATTTAATGCATTTCATGTGATCATTTAAGTCAAAGAATGTTGGCTTCAAAATGGGTTGGCAGGGACAACGTGTTGAATAAGAATACGCGTATTCACACGGACAATGGACTCTATAAATAGAGCTCCCCCTTTCATTCTGAAATCATCCCTTCTTCGAGTTTTCTCTCATCCTATTAGTTCTATAATATTTGTGAGGTGTTTGTTCTCCTGTATTAAAAGAGTATGTGTTCTCTTTGAAAACACAGTGAGTGAGTTGTACACCACAAAATATTATAGCCGAATTCTTTTCATCTTACCCGTGGTTTTTACCCTAATAATTTTTAGGGGTTTTCCATGTAAATCTCAGTGTCCAGTTTATTCTTTATTTTTGGGTTTTATTATCTCAAATTCCGCACGTGAGACCAACAAGTGGTATCAGAGCCTTGATTTAAAATTTCTTAAAACTCTGAGTATACTCTTTGGTTGCAGCCTAGACTGATCTTCCACATCAGAAAAGATTTTTTTGAGATTTTTTTATTTAAGGCGGGATTATTTTGTCCGGTCTACTAAAATTGTTGTAGACATAATGGCGGGAATGTACGAGATAGCAAAGTTCAATGGAAGCAATTTTATGTTGTGGAAAATAAAGATACAAACAGTTTTAAGAAAAGAGAATTGCTTGGCGGCTATTGGAGATAGACTGGTGGAGATTACGGATGATGGAAAGTGGAATGAGATGAATGATAATGCTGTTGTCAATTTACACTTGGTTATAGCTGACGAAGTATTGTCAAGTATCTCTGAGATAAAAACAACAAAAGTTATCTGGGATACTCTGACAAAGATGTACGAGGTCAAGTCGCTACACAACATTATTTTCCTAAAGAGAAGGCTTTATACTCTTCGGATGGCGAAATCCTCATCGATGACCGACCATATCAATACATTAAATACTCTATTTTCCCAACTCACTTCCATGTGGCATAAAATAGGGGAAAATGAACGTGCGGAGCTTCTACTTCAAAGTCTACCAGATTCATATGATCAACTTATCATCAACATTACCAACAATATTCTTATGGGCTTTCTAAGATTCGACGATGTCTTAACCGCGGTTCTCGGAGAAGAAAGTCGGCGCAAGAATAAGGAAGATAGGTTGATAACTTCGAAGCAGGCAAAGGCTTTGCCGATGATAAGAGGAAGATTTATGGACCGTGATTCCAGTGGGAGTCAAATGCGAGGTAGATCAAAGTCAAGAAGTAAGAAGAAAAATATTTACTGCTTTAAATATGGTGGTAAAGGGCACTTCAAGAAAGAGTGTACGAGTATCGATAAAAGTTCTCAAGGAAATGTGGCTAGTACTTCAGGCAGTGGTGAAATATTATTCAGCGAAGCGACAACAGTTGCAGAAGGCAGGCACAAATTCCGTGACATATAGATTATGGATTCAGGAGCGACGTGGCACATGAAGTCTCGGAGAGAATGGTTTGATCATTATGAACTAGTCTTGGGAGGATCTGTATTCATGGGAAATGATCATGCCTTGGAAATCGCTGGGGTCGGTACTGTCAAAATTAAAATGTTTGATGGCACAATTCGGACCATACAGGAGGTACGACATGTGAAAGGACTGACGAAAAATCTTTTGTCCTTGGGACAATTGGATGACATCGGGTGCAAAGCACATTTCGAGAAAGGGATCATGAAAATTGTGAAGGGTGAGCTTGTGGTTATGAAGGCGAAAAAGGTTGCTGCAAATATGTATGTACTTTTGGGAGAAACACACAAAGAGGCAGAACTAGCTGTTGCATCAATTGGTTCAGGAGCAGAATTAACATTTTATGGCATAGAAAGCTCGGACATATGTCAGAACGAGGGTTGAAAATTCTCTCAGAACAGAAGCTGCTGTCGGGGCTTACAAATGTAATGCCCCAAAAATTTGAAGGTCCACACGAACCACATGCCTACGAGTTATTAAATTCTGTATGTATTTTAATTAAATGTTTTAATTGCATAAATTAATTATGTAGTTCATATTTGCATTAAAATATATTTTTTTCCACATGGTTGCATTAAAATGTATTTTAAAAGGTTATTCGAGCTGCGATCGAGGAACGGAGACCGATGGCTGAAAAATAGAAAATGTTTTTAATAAATAATTGTTTTTAATTATCTAAAGTATGGGTGATGCTTTTTCTTTTATTTTGAAAATAAGGGGTTTTGAGGTGAATTTATACGCCGGGACGTAAATTTTATCGGTGTTGGATTTTCAACAAAAATACGAACGTTTTAGCAACCCGACTAATAAATTCACAAACTTATTTAAGCAAAATTATTTTTAAATCTTTTAAATATTTTAATTAAGCATTAATGGGCCTAATTAATCTCTTAATGGGCCAAAGCTTAATTAGTGTTTAATTAACTATATATTATCTAATTAACCTACCCCAAACCCTTTAACTACACGCCCCACTTTCCCCCAACCAATAAAACTCTTCTTTGTTTCAAGTTTACACGGCACACACAAGCAAAAGGCATGGGAAAAGTTTTGTTAGTTCAAGGGAAAAGCATCAAAGTTTGCTAGAGTTTTCAAGCGTCGTCCCTCGTCGTCGTTCTTCAATCGTCAACGTTTTATAGTGCGTTAAATACGCAAAGGCACGCCATATTCTCCTTTTACTCATCATCACACCATATTATGTATTTAACTATGAATTGCATGAAGATCTAAGTGATACTTTTAAATTATTTTCGTTTTTGTTCAAACATGAGTTTTTAGAGCATGGGTTTTGATCCAAAAATCATGTTTTGTATGTGGTAAAGGGGCTGCCATGTTAGGAGTATAATCAAGGATGTTTACACGAAGCTTTAGGTTCATAAAACAAAACCTAAACGTTGCACAAACATGAATTTAACAAGCAGGAACCGAAACTTGTGGTTGTGAGTTTTGAGTGCTCGGTTTTAGAAGTTGCAGGACTGGGCTTTGGTTCGGTTCGGACCAGGGCATGGCTAGGGTCTGTTATGGGTCAGGGGTAGAGTCCTAGCCACGCTAGGACTCGAAAACCAGGGGCTGGGAGGAGTCCTTGCCAAGAAGGACTCCACTCGAGAGGGATCAAGGTAGCAGTGCTTGTGTGCAGCAACGTGCAGATGATTAAGGGGCTCGGTCTGGGGCTTTGGCTGGGCTAAGCTAGGTCAGTTAGGGTCTAGAGAAGGTGGTCCACGGTTGGGATAGGGGCTGGAGTGGTGGGCTGGCTGCTGGCTCGAGAGAACACAAGAGAACGTGAGGGAAGCAGGTACTGCGCGAGAAGTTGCTGTCATGGGCAGTGATTCGGGCGTGAGTTCAAGGGCTTGGGATGGCCTGGGCTGGGTCTGGGCGTGGTACAGGGAGGGTTAGGCTCATGATGGGTCGGTGGTTAGGTGGCTGGAAGAGTCCTAGGCAACTAGGAAACCCACTTCAACTAGAACACCTCACACACACATGTACAGATTTTTGGGTCAAGTTTCAAGAAGGTTTTGAGCGGGCTAGGGCTTGTCTTACGGGCTGGGCTTGCACAGTAGGGTCCCTAGATGGGTTGGCTAGGTTTTGGTTCAAGGTGGCTCGGGCGTGGCTCGAGTAAATTAGGAGATGGCTCGGTGTGTTCGTCGAAGGGTAAAAAACGAGATTTAAGAACTAAAAATTAAATCCATGGGTCCACGGGTGTGTCTCATGACTTGGAAGGTTAGAATAAATCTTAAAAATGCTATGTTTAAAATTTGGGATCAAAATAACGAGTTATGGATTTATTCGGAATTTAATTGCCGCACGAAACGTCAATTAACGAGTTAATTGAAAAGCCTAGTTTTAAGCTTTATATAATTATGAAAAATTAGGGTTAAGCTTAAATAATTATTAGAAGCCTAAGTTTTTAATTTGGGAATTTTATATTAAGGGTTGGTTTAATTCGAGATTAAAATGCATTAATACGTCACATTTAAAGATTTATTTAAAAGTCATCGTTTTAAGCTAAATAAAAATATGAGAAAATTCATGTATGCTTAAATAAGTATTTGGGACATGTTAGAGTTAATGAAATTAAGAAAATGTCAAAAACGTGAAATTTTACGTCCAGGGGTAAAACGGTCATCTTACACCTAGAAATTAGTAAACGTCATGGCAGTTACCTATTTGCTGTTTTATATGCTAATATGATTATTTTTTTATGTTTATGAATGTTTACATGTTAAAATGATTATTTTATATGTTTATGGATTTTTATGTCAAAACGTTTATTTTAAATGTTTACGATTTAATATGTTAAAATGTTCATTTTAAATGTCTATGAATTTTTATGATGAAACGATAACGTTAAAAGATATGTTGCATGCTTGGTTTCAAAATAAAAATGATATTATATGCATATTTTTATAAGTGATGGAAATACGACATGTTGAAGGATGTCAAGAGATTGTGACTACTGAATATGTTGGAAATATCGTGAGGGTTATGGTCCCAGTGGGAGCCCGACGATCGTGTTTCCTTGGATACGGATACAAATACGTGATACGAATACGAATATGTGATACGAATACGAATATGTTAATACGTAGGCCAATGCCCAGTTGACGGGTGAGAGTGTCGCTGGTGTCCCCGCCGCCCAGTACTGTGGTTACATGTAGATGGATCCATCGCCCAATACGTTTAAGAATACGAGTCACAATCACGATCTGAATTCAACAAACACGAATATGAACATGAACATGAATATGATGATATGAATATGTTGATATGAATATGGATACGAATATGAATATGTTTATGTTTATATGAAAATGTTTATGCATAAGATTATGAAAATGTTTTTATTTAAAGGTTTTATGCATCATGAAAATGTTTACGAAAATATTTATGTTTATGCATCTTCATGAAAACGATATTTTAAGTACAAATATTTTTCACTGTTATATGTTAACTGTATTACGTATTACTCGTTATCAAGAATATGACGTGTTGAGTCTTTAGACTCACTAGGTGTGTATGATGCAGGTTATCATGATAATGCTAATGGAGGTCTTGATGGTTGATCCGACTGGACTGAAGGTGCACATGACCCGAGGACCGACGCTAGTTTCCGCATATATGTTATGATTTATGTTAAAAGATTTTATGACTTTTATCATGAGTATGAGTGGTTTTTGAGAGGTTATAGTATGGGCTATACTTTTCAAATGTTATTTTTAGATTTAGAAAAAATGTTAGTTGGTTGTTTATTTTAAAATGATGTCAAAAGTATTTTATGAAATTTTATGGTTCGGCCGATGCTATGTGAGGTTTAAAAAAAAAAATTTCTAGTACTTTTAAAGCAATAAAAAGGGCATGACGTTTCAACAAAAGTGTCACTACCCTTTTGTGAGCACTATGTTACTAGTAAACAACATAGATTAAAGTTTGGCACTTCTACTGTCAGGAGCAAAAGTATATTGGAGCTGATTCATTCGGATGTTTGGCAAGCACCAGTTGTATCCCTAGGAGGCGCGAGATACTTTGTCTCGTTCATTGATGATTTCTCTAGGAGATGTTGAGTGTATCCAATCAAGAAGAAATCAGATGTTTTTCAAGTCTTCAAAGATTTCAAAGCGCGTGTTGAACTTGATTCAGAAAAGAAAATAAAGTGTCTGAGGACTGACAATGGAAGATAATATACCAGTGATGAGTGATGGATTTTGTCAACATGAGGGCATCAAGAGACAGTTCACGACAGCTTACACACCTCAACAGAATGGAGTGGCGGAGCGGATGAACAGGACCTTGTTGAACAGAACAAGAGCTATGTTAAGGACTGCAGGTCTAGAAAAGTCATTTTGGGCAGAAGCAGTCAAAACCGCTTGTTATATTATCAATCGTTCTCATTCTGTGGCGATTGATCTGAAGACTCTGATGGAGATGTGGACTAGAAAGCCAACAGATTATTCTCATTTGCATACATTTGGAAGTCCTGTGTACGTTCTGCACAATGAGCAAGAAAGATCGAAGTTGGATTCAAAATCCCGAAAATGTATCTTCTTGGGCTATGCTGATGGAATTAAGGGGTTTCGCTTGTGGGATCCTACTGTTCACAAGCTTGTCATCAGCAGGGATGTTATCTTCGAGGAAGGTAAAGTAAAAGGAGACAAAGGCACACCGAATTCAGAAACTACTATTTTTCAGGTGGAAAATAAGACGGACGAAGGTCAAGTTTCTTGTAAAGCAGTACCAGAGCACGAAGAACAAGAGCATGTTGAGGCTTAAGTTTCCAATGTGAGGCAGTCAACTCGAGACAGAAGACCACCAGGTTGGCTTTCAGATTATGTCACTGAAAGCAATATTGCGTATTGTCTATTATCAGAGGATGGTGAGTCATCGAGTTTCCACGAGGCTACTCAAAGCTCGGATGTATCCTTGTGGATGATAGCAATGCAAGAAGAGTTAGAGGCATTATACAGAAATAAACCTTGGGATCTTGTTACACTACCACGAGGGAGGAAAGCCATTGGAAACAGATGGGTCTATAAGATCAAGCGTGATGACAATAACCAAGTGAAGCGGTATCGTGCTAGATTGGTGGTAAAAGGATATGCTCAGAAAGAAGGAATTGACTTCAATGAGATATTTTTCTCCTGTGGTTTGGCTTACAACAGTCAGAGTAGTGTTGACATTATGTGCAGTGTTTGACCTACATCTAGAACAGCTAGATGTGAAAACAACATTTCTTCATGGAGATCTTGAAGAAGAAATCTATAAGCCCAGCCAGAAGGTTTTTCGGAAAAAGGCAAAGAGAACTTGGTTTGCAGGTTTAACAAATCTCTGTACGGTCTCAAACAGGCGCCGAGGTGTTGGTACAAGAGATTTGATTCCTATATCATGAGCATTGGATACAACAGACTGAGTGCATATCCTTGTACGTATTTCAAGAGGTCTGGTGATGATTATATCATTTTGCTGTTGTATGTGAACGACATGTTGGTAGCAGGCCCCAACAAAGATCAGGTTCAAGGATTGAAGGCACAGTTGGCTAGGGAATTTGATATGAAGGACTTGGGACCAGCAAAAAAGATTCTAGGGATGCAAGTTCACCGAGACAGAAGTAACAGAAAGATTTGGCTTTTCCAGAAAAATTATTTGAAGAAAGTCTTGCAACGCTTCAATATGAAAGATAGCAAGCCAATATCGACCCATCTTCCTGTTAACTTCAAGTTATCCTCTGAGATGTGTCCTAGCAGTGAAGCAGAGATGATGGAGATGTTTCGAGTACTATATGCATCAGCAGTGGGAAGTTTGATTTTCGCCATGATCTGTACAAGACCGGAGATTGCTCAAGCAGTGGGAGCAGTTAGTCGGTATATGGCGAATCCTAGACGAGAGCATTGGAGCACTGTTAAGAGGATCTTTAGATACATTAAGGATACCTCAAATGCTGCATTATGTTATGGAGAATCAGATTTTACACTCAGGGGCTATGTCGATTCAGATTATGCAGGTGATCCTGATAAGAAGAAATCTACTATTCGTTATGTGTTTACACTTGCAGGGGGAGCAGTAAGCTGGGTTTCAAAACTGCAGACAGTTATGGCATTATCTACAACATAGGCAGAATACATGGTAGCTACTCAAGCTTGCAAGGAGGCAATATGGATTAAAAGGTTATTGGAGGAGATTGGGCAAAAACAAGAGAATGTTTCTTTGTTTTGTGACAGTCAGAGTGCCTTGCACATCGCAAAAAATCCAGACTTTCATTCCAGGATGAAACACATTGGAGTTCAATTTCACTTTGTGCGAGAAGTAGTAGAAGAAAGAAGTGTGGATATGCAGAAGTTCCATACAAAAGATAACATATCCGATTTTCTGACTAAGCCAGTGAACACTGATAAGTTTGAGTGGTGTAGATTCTCAAGTGGTCTAGCGGAAACGTAAGCAGCATGGAATGGCAAGATTAAAAGGATGTGTGGAGATGTGTTTGATTCTCAATCAAATCTCCAAGTGAGAGAAATGTCGACAAACAGGAAATGCATTTAATGCATTTCCTGTGATCATTTAAGTCAAAGAATGTTGGCTTCAAAATGGGTTGGCAGGGACAACGTGTTGAATAAACGCGTATTCACATGGACAATGGGCTCTATAAATAGAGCTCTCCCTTCATTCTGAAATCATCTCTTCTTCGATTTTTCTCTCATCCTAATGAGTTCTATAATATTTGTGAGGTGTTTGTTCTCCTGTATTAAGAGAGTGTGTGTTCTCTTTGGAAACGCAGTGAGTGAGTTGTACACCACAAAATATTATAGTGGAATTCTTTTCATCTTGCCCGTGGTTTTTACCCTAATAATTTTTAGAGGTTTTTCACGTAAATCTCAGTGTCCAGTTTATTCTTTATTTTCGGATTTTATTATCTCAAATTTCGCACGTGGGACCAACAAAAGACATTATAAATATTATACCCCATTATTGGTGGGAAACTATTAAAAAGATACAATATTTTAACAATTTTAATTTTAATAATTATCATCACTGATATTTAATAATATATATATATATATATAATTTTCATGTATTGTCCTACTATCGTGTTTGCTGACATCTCGTTAATGTGCACGGTGGGTAGACAACATATCAAAACTATATATGTGTGTGTGCGAATGCGAGTATTGTCTAATAATATTTTTAAGTATATCTCAATTTTGTTAGTCATGTAAATAATCAATTTTATCAAATATTTGAGAATTTTATTAAGAATGTGATGATAGAATTTTAATAATAGATGTTTAATATTTTTTAAAAAAATTCAAAAGATTAACCCATCTCAGGTTTACGAGTTGAAGTTTTTCCAACCCGCTAAATTAGCGAGTGAGCCGTTCGATTGCAAGATGAGACGACATAGTCCATTTTGACAATTCCAATGTGGAGTTTAGTGTTAATATTTTTTATGTGAAATTCATGAAAGAACGGTTTATAATATAAAATTATAGTTGTTCACTAACAAAAGGGCAAATTGGAGATAAATACTCAAACCCAAACTTAAATTTATCCTAACTCTTATACAAAAAAAAAAAAAAATTGTTTAAACTCCCTAAAATGACAAAAATATCAGTATATGTGTTAATTTTAATGATTGATTTTACTGGACCTCAAAATTGTATCATAACCTAGGTAAAATTATTTTAAATATACAAATATATTATTAATGTGTAATTAAATGTCTGAGGGAGAGAATTTCTCAAATCACACGAATCCGAACCTAGGTTCGAGATTAATTATTTGTATAATTTATTCTAAAACTTTGAAATACTTGAAAGAGAAAGATCTAACCAAGTTTAGATATCAAGAACAAAGGAGAACTTATCAGAATCCTAAGGTAAACTTATGATTCAAAATAATATGCTCCTAAAAATAGTACCGGATTCCTCTAAACTTTTCGGAGATATTAGAGAAATTCAAAAGACAGTACAAAATTATGGCAATGTGATATATTATGTACCACAAAATAGGAAGAAAATCCTTGAAAACCATGAATAAATTCTTGGAATATTAAAAGAAATTAAAATAAAAATTCAAAACCTAGAACAACAATCAAGTTCTAGTAAAAAAAATTTCAGAAAGAAGATGTAACGCGCCAAAAATTTGAAATTCCACACGAACCACATGCGCAAGTTATTAAAGTCATTGTGTATTTTAGTTAAATATGTTAATTGCATGGATTAATTATGTTATGCATATTGATGTGTTTAAATTTATTTTTCTACAGGGTTGCATTAAAATATATTTTAACAGGTTATTCGAGTTGCGATCGAGGAGCGGAGACCGAGGGCTGAAAAACGTAAAATGTTTTTATTAAATAATTAATTTTAATTATTTAAAATATGAGTGATTCTTTTTCATATTTTTGAAAATAAGGAGTTTTGAGATGATTTTATATACTGGAACGTATATTTTATAGGTGTTTGTTTTTTCAACAAAAATGCAAACGTTTTGGCAAACCGGCTAATAAATTCACAAACATATTTAAACAAAATTGTTTCTAATAAGTTAATTAAGCACTAATGGGCTTAAATTACCTACTTGATGGGCTTAAGCCTAATTAGTGAATAATTAACTATTTAATACTCAAAAACCCTACCATAAACCCATCATACCCACGCCCACTTTCTGAAAAATCTCTCCAAAGAAAACCCCTCATCACACGACAACACTCACAACATATTTGGAAGAAAATTTCGAAGGGAAGCATCAAAGCCATAGTCCCGTCGCCCCCTTCTTCGTCGTCAACGTATATTCGTGCATTTAAAACGCAAAGGCACGCCATACATCTCCTTTTCTCATCTATCACATCGTATTATCATTTTAAATATCGTGTGCATAAAAAACATAAAGTTCTTTGTGTTGGAACTTTTCAAGTTCGCTGTCGAGGCCTAAAAATCCTTACTTGGAAAATTGCGGAAAATTTAAAATTTTTCTTTTCAAATAATTAAAATTGCCTCAATCATAAATGAACTGATACATAAAGTTTGATGTTTAAAATGGCAGCGGAAGAATTAACATTTTTCGAAATAAAAATAAAAAGTTTTTCCAACGATAATTAAAATGTTTGAGCCATCAAATAATAATAAATGCTGAACTGAGGTCCTCGGGTCCTACTACTGCCGACTCGAGCTGGCTCACTGGTCCTCGCCCTCGGTCCAAACATCATCAGTACCTACAACAATCAAGTCTAGTGAGTCTAAAGACTCAACATGCATATATCGTAAATAACAAGTAAATAAATAGTAAGCTTGCATGCAAGTGAAAAATATCATGTCATGAGGCATATCGTAAAAATGTCGTGTCATGATTAATTATAATACGTGCATAACTGAACTGAAAATCATAGTGAAAATGTTTGCTCCTTGGAGCCCTGTACTGAAATAGCCTGTAGTAATTTTTCTGGTGAGATTATGGTCTACGCATGTGGTCCCTGAACTAAACTGACCGGTAACTGGCGACCGGGCCGGTAACTGGCGACCGGACTTAATAATGTACGTCTGATCAGACTACTGCCACAGTACTGGGTGAAACAACTGAACTGACTGGTAACTGGCGACCGGGCCGGTAACTGGCGACCGGACTTAGTAATGCTCTCATAACCGGTAACTGACGACCGGGCCGGTAACTGGCGACCGGATTTAATCATGATAGTAAAGTTACCACAAGCCATATCGCATAAATCTCAAAATTTGTATTTTTGCACGTAATATAATTAAATAACTGAATTAAATATCCTGTAACAATTTTACTGAATGGATTGGATCGCTCCCAGGCTCGCTGCAACCTAAATATGCCATGAAAAATATGCAATAGTTTTTACTTGACCAAACCATGCAATTAAAAACCAAAAACTGAGACAAATGCGCCTAATGACTTCGTATTTAATCATGACTCCGAACCAACCCGAACCAACACTGAAACATCATATAGTCATGATTAAAATACGCTTAAAATGATGAATTAATGCTCCTCAAATGATGCATGTCGAATCTTTGGTGAATGGAGGCCAAAACATGAAACGCTCTCTCGAGAGTCAATTTGGCACATCGCACCGTAAATTCTCGTACGACCTCAAAAATGATCCGAATGACAAACGGCCAAAAACATGACCTTCCTAACTTGATAAGACACTGTCCAGTCCAAGGCCATGGGCTAAAAGCCAACCAAGAACTCAAACGACGCCTGAGAACAACAGAATACTTGCTGTCAAAATTACAGCAGCTGCGCACTTGCTTTCCTTGTGTCGTTTTCGAGACTACCGGCCATTGGGGCTTGTACCACCGACCAGAGACTCTTACCAACATCCCAAGGAATGATTTGAACCATGGCTATGGGCCCTAGACCAGCCACAATTCGCACCATTCAGCAAACACCCGAAAACTCCAACCGAGAACACCTTGCATGCGTGTGTGGTGTTGTGTTTCATTTGCTGTCTCGTGTCGTTCCAGTGGCCATTTGATTGACCATAGCACAATCTAGACATCTTGGGGTATGGTATGAACCGTGGCTATGGGCCATAGGCCAACCAAGATCCACACCAATCCACCAAAATTCGAAACACATTTGCTGTACAAAGGAAGAGCCGAAATGGGGAAGGGGCTGTTCTTGTTGTTTTATTTGAAAACCGATTCACCATGGACCAAGCCACCAAAAGGGCGACTTAGTCACGTCCTAGACCTGCTAGGGAAGTGATCTAACCATGGCTATAGGCCTTGTGGCAGCCATGATCAGATTCATTTCCTATATGACAGCAAAACAGAATTTCGAAAGGTTCAAATGGACAACATGTGGAGTTGCTGATATTTTCGTGTCTTACAGCGTGCATGGGGTTGAATGAGTGGACCAACATGGTCCTAATGCATCCTATTACATGTCTAGATGTCGCCTTGGGAGCCTGGAATCGAACCAATACCTGCAACTCACAAAACAAATGAAACCGTGAAGCTTGAATTGGAAGGGCCGAAAATCTGCATGTTGTTTTCTGAAAAATCTTGCTATGTTTCGGTTTTTGCCATAGAAATAATGATCATTCATTGAAAATAAATGATAATAGGACTTGATTGAAGAGTCAAGGAAGAATATATGCATGCCTGATTTCGTTTTGAAAGAAAAACGAATGAATAAGACGATCCGGCGCGGAGGAGGTGGAGCGCTTTCTTTTCTACCTTTCTTGCTCTCGATTTTTCCTCTCTTTCTAGCTATGATGCTCACGGTTTTTCCCACTCTAAACTCTCTGAATTTCGGTCATGGGGGAGGAGAATGATGGTTGGAAAGGTGAGGGGGAAGATCCACTAATAAAGGGATTAAAATGCAAGACCAAGTCTACCTCTCATTTAAATTTTAAATTTGTTTGAACAAGTCTTCTTGGGAGGGAGCATGGCCGATATTTGTTTCATCTAGACTAGGTGAGGATAAGGTTGATCATTAATTAAATGGTGTTAGAAAAATGAAGGGATTATCCTACTAATTAAATACAAAGAAAGGGTCAAAGGTGGTGGGGTGGCAAGGCATGCAAAGTCATCCAAGGGGCCGAAAATCATCAATACAAATGAAGGAAAATGTTGTTTAGTTACTAAATTTATAACCCTTAAAAGCCTCACCTATCCTTTAAATAATTTAGTAAACTAACCCCTTAATTAAGGAACTTAAATGAATTTATTTTTCTACTCACCTCAAGTAACTAAAATAATTCCTTAAACTTTCTTATTAACTTAAATGGACTTACTTGCTAGCTAAAATAAATTCTGGAAATGTTTTCCTAAATCTTAAATTTTATCTCTAAACTCCAACTCCAGTCCGGCCTCACTGAATTAACTGAAATGATAAAAATCAAAATACTGCATAAAATAATTAACTTAAGGAGAAGCATTTAAATACTCATGCAATAAAATCATTTTAAAATTTAAATACTAGAATTATGCATGGCTTATACGTAGTCTAAGTTACGGGTTCTACAACTTGAAAAATTGCGGAAAATTTAAAATTTTTCTTTTCAAATAATTAAAATTGCCTCAATCATAAATGAACTGATACATAAAGTTTAATTTTTAAAATGGCAGCGGAAGAATTAACATTTTTCGAAATAAAAATAAAAAGTTTTTCCAACGATAATTAAAATGTTTGAGCCATCAAATAATAATAAATGCTGAACTGAGGTCCTCGGGTCCTACTACTGCCGACTCGAGCTGGCTCACTGGTCCCCGCCCTCGGTCCCGACATCATCAGTACCTACAACAATCAAGTCTAGTGAGTCTAAAGACTCAACATGCATATAGCGTAAATAACAAGTAAATAAATAGTAAGCTTGCATGCAAGTGAAAAATATCATGTCATGAGGCATATCGTAAAAATGTCGTGTCATGATTAATTATAATACGTGCATAACTGAACTGAAAATCATAGTGAAAATGTTTGCTCCTTGGAGCCCTGTACTGAAATAGCCTGTAGTAATTTTTCTGATGAGATTATGATCTACGCATGTGGTCCCTGAATTGAACTGACCGGTAACTGGCGACCGGGTCGGTAACTGGCGATTGGACTTAATAATGTACGTCTGATCAGACTACTGCCACAGTACTGGGTGAAAAAACTGAACTGATCGGTAACTGGCGACCGGGCCGATAACTGGCGACCAAACTTATTAATGCTCTCATAACCGGTAACTGACGACTTGACCGGTAACTGGCGACCGGATTTAATCATGATAGTAAAGTGACCACTAGCCATATCGCATAAATCTCAAAATTTGTATTTTTGCACGTAATATAATTAAATAACTGAATTAAATATCCTGTAACAATTTTACTGAATGGATTGGATCGCTCCCAGGCTCGCTGCAACCTAAATATGCCTTGAAAAATATGCAATAGTTTTTACTTGACCAAACCATGCAATTAAAAACCAAAAACTGAGACAAATGCGCCTAATGACTTTGTATTTAATCATGACTCCGAACCAACCCGAAGCAACACTGAAACATCATATAATCATGATTAAAATACGCTTAAAATGATGAATTAATGCTCCTCAAATGATGCATGTCGAATCTTAGGTGAATGGAGGCCAAAACATGAAACGATCTCTCGAGAGTCAATTTGGCACATCGCACCGTAAATTCTCGTACGACCTGAAAAATGATCCGAATGACGAACGGCCAAAAACATGACCTTCATAACTCGATAAGGCACTGTCCAGTCCAAGGCCATGGGCTAAAAGCCAACCAAGAACTCATACGAGGCCTGAGAACAACAGCACACTTGCTGTCAAAATTACAGCAGCTGCGCACTTGCTTTCCTTGTGTAGTTTTCGAGACTACCGGCCATTGGGGCTTGTACCACCGACTAGAGACTCTTACCAACATCCTAAGGAATGATTTGAACCATGGCTATTGGCCTTACACCAGCCACAATTCGCACCATTCAGCAAACACCTGAAAACTCCAACCGAGAACACCTTGCATGCGTGTGTGGTGTTGTGTTTCATTTGCTGTCTCGTGTCGTTCCAGTGGCCATTTGATTGACCATGGCACCATCTAGACATCTTGGGTATGGTATGAACCGTGGCTATGGGCCATAGGCCAACCAAGATCCACACCAATCCACCAAAATTCGAAACACACATGTTGTACAAAGGAAGAGCCGAAATGGGGAAGGGGCTGTTCTTGTTGTTTTATTTGAAAACCGATTCACCATGGACCAAGCCACCAAAAGGGCGACTTAGTCACGTCTTAGACCTGCTAGGGAAGTGATCTAACCATGGTTATAGGCCTTGTGGCAGACATGATCAGATTCATTTCCTATGTGATAGCAACACAGAATTTCGAAAGGTTCAAATGGACAACATGTGGAGTTGCTGTCATTTTCGTGTCTTCCAGCGTGCATGGGGTTGAATGAGTGGACCAACATGGTCCTAATGCATCCTATTACATGTCTAGATGTCGCCTTGGGAGCCTGTAATCGAACCAATACCTGCAACTCACAAAACAAATGAAACCGTGAAGCTTGAATTGGAAGGGCCGAAAATCTGCATGTTGTTTTCTGAAAAATCTTGCTATGTTTCGGTTTTTGCCATAGAAATAATGATCATGCATTGAAAATAAATGATAATAGGACTTGATTGAAGAGTCAAGGAAGAATATATGCATGCCTGATTTCGTTTTCAAAGAAAAACGAATGAATAAGACGATCCGGCGCGGAGGAGGTGGAGCGCTTTCTTTTCTACCTTTCTTGCTCTCATTTTTTCCTCTCTTTCTAGCTATGATGCTCACGGTTTTTCCCACTCTAAACTCTCTGAATTTCGGTCTTGGGGGAGGAGAATGATGGTTGGAAAGGTGAGGGGGAAGATCCACTAATAAAGGGATTAAAATGCAAGACCAAGTCTACCTGTCATTTAAATTTTAAATTTGTTTGAACAAGTCTTCTTGGGAGGGAGCATGGCTGATATTTGTTTCATCTAGACTAGGTGAGGATAATGTTGATCATTAATTAAATGGTGCTAGAAAAATGAAGTGATTATCCTACTAATTAAATACAAAGAAAGGGTCAAAGGTGGTGGGGTGGCAAGGCATGCTAAGTCATCCAAGGGGCCGAAAATCATCGATACAAATAAAGGGAAATATTGTTTAGTTACTAAATTTATAACCCTTAAAAGCCTCACCTATCCTTTAAATAATTTAGTGAACTAACCCCTTAATTAAGGAACTTAAATGAATTTATTTTTCTACTCACCTCAAGTAACTAAAATAATTCCTTAAACTTCCTTATTAACTTAAATGGACTTACTTGCTAGCTAAAATAAATTCTAGAAATGTTTTCCTAAATCTTAAATTTTATCTCTAAACTCCAACTCCAGTCCGGCCTCACTGAATTAACTGAAATGATAAAAATCAAAATACTGCATAAAATAATTAACTTAAGGAGAAGCATTTAAATATTCATGCAATAAAATCATTTTAAAATTTAAATACTAGAATTATGCATGGCTTATACATAGTCTAAGTTACGGGTTCTACAATCCTTCCCCCCCCTTAAAAGAAATTTCGTCCTCGAAATTAAGACTCACCGAATAACTCGAGGTACCGATTCCTCATCTCTGTCTCGGATTCCCACGTAGCTTCCTGCTCTTAGTGGTTGAGCCATTTGACTTTGACTCGCCTAACCAGCTTGTTCCGAAGCTTCTTCTCCTGCCTATCTAGGATCTGCACTGGTCTCTCCTCATAAGATAGGTTCGGAGTAAGCTGCAACGGCTCGAAGTTCAAGACATGCGAAGGATTCGCCATATACTTCCTCAGCATAGAGACGTGAAAGACATTGTGTACTACGGCCAGATATGGCGGAAGAGCCACACGATAAGCTAGCGTTCCAACTCTGTCGAGAATCTCAAAAGATCCAATGAATCTTGGACTGAGCTTCCCTTTCTTCCAAAATCGCATGACTCCCTTCATAGGTGCCACCTTCACATAGACATTATCGCCGACAGCAAACTCTAAATCTCTCCTCCTCTGATCTGCATAGCTCTTCTGTCGACTCTGAGCGGTCCTCATCCTATCACGGATCTGGGCTACTACATCGACAGTCTGCTGAATAATCTCTGGACCCAACTCTGCTCTCTCTCCTACTTCATCCCAATGAACAGGAGATCTACACTTGCGGCCATATAGTGCTTCATACGGAGCCATACCAATAGAAGACTGGAAGCTGTTGTTATAGGTGAACTCAACCAATGGTAAGTTCGACTCCCAACTCCCAGAGAAATCAATGACGCAAGCACGGAGAAGATCCTCCAAAATCTGAATGACTCGCTCTGACTGCCCATCTGTCTGCGGATGGAAAGCTGTGCTAAACAGCAACTTCGTACCCATAGTCGAATGCAAACTCTTCCAAAACGAGGAAGTGAATCTGGGATCTCTGTCAGATACGATAGAAGCTGGAATGCCATGGAGTCGGACTATCTCTCAGATATACAGCTCTGCATACTGAATCATGGTGAATGTCGTCTTAATAGGCAAGAAGTGCGCTGATTTGGTAAGACAATCTACAATCACCCAGATAGCATTTGATCCTCTGGCTGACTTCGGCAATCCGGTCAGAAAATCCATGGTAACGTTCTCCCACTTCCACTCGGGAATAGGAAGAGGCTTGAGCAAACCTGCTGGTCTCTGATGCTCGGCCTTCACTAACTGATAGGTCAAACACTCGGATACAAACCGTCTGATGTCCTTCTTCATACCAGGCCACCAATACAATAGCTGCAGATCTTTGTACATCTTCGTACTCCCTGAATGAATGGAGTACGGTGACATGTGGGCTTCTGATAGAATATCTGCTCGAATAGAATCAATGCTAGGAACCCATATCCTGTCTCGGTATCTCACAATACCATCGCTGACTGAATACAAGGCACTGCCCTTGGCCTTGTCTCTCTGCTTCCACTTTGCTAACTGCTCATCTGATGACTGACCACTGCTAATACGGTCCATAAGGGAAGACTGAATGGTCAAGGTAGATAGACAAGGAAATCTACCTCGAGGATAAGTCTCAAGATCAAACCTCTGCATCTCAAACTGAAGAGGTCTCGAAACTGTCAAATGGGCCATCACTGCAACTTTCCTGCTCAATGCATCTGCAACTACATTAGCTTTACCCGGGTGATAGATAATGTCACAATCATAGTCCTTCACAAGCTCCACCCAATGCCTCTGACACATGTTCAGTTCCTTCTGCGTAAAGAAATATTTGAGGCTCTTGTGGTCGGTAAAGATCTGGCACTTCTCTCCATACAGATAGTGCCTCCAAATCTTCAAGGCAAAAACTACTGCGGCCAACTCTAGATCATGGGTAGGGTAGTTCTTCTCATGGATTTTCAACTGTCTAGAAGCATAAGCTATCACCCTGCCATGCTGCATCAATACGGCGCCAAGACCGAGCTTTGAAGCATCGGTATACAGAACAAACTCACCGGACCCTGACGGCACAGCCAAAACTGGTGCTGAGATAAGAGCTAGCTTCAAAGTATCGAAGCTCTTCTGACACTCCTCGCTCCAAACAAATTTCACATTCTTCTTTGTCAGTGCTGTGAGTGGAACTGAAATCGAGGAGAATCCCTTGATGAACTTCCGATAATATCCTGCTAGTCCAAGAAAACTGCGGATCTCTGATGCATTCTGCGGCACAACCCAATCTCTGACTGCTGCAACTTTCGCTGGGTCTACCTCGATGCCACTGCTGGAAACAATGTGGCCTAAGAACGCCACCTTCTCTAACCAGAATTCGCATTTACTGAACTTTGCGAATAATTTGTGCTTCTGCAATGTCTGCAACAATGTGGTCAGATGCCTGCTGTGATCCTCCCGATTCTTGGAGTAGACGAGAATGTCGTCTATGAACACTATCACAAACTGGTCGAGGTACGGCTGAAACACGCGATTCATAAGATCCATGAAGATCGCTGGCGCATTCGTCAAACCGAACGACATCACAAGGAACTCGTAGTGGCCATAACGAGTCCTGAAAGCTGTCTTCGAAACATCAGCATCTCTCACCCTCAACTGGTGATAACTGGAACGCATATCTATCTTGGAGAAAATCGAAGCTCCCTGCAACTGGTCAAACAGATCCTCAATCCTCGGAAGTGGGTATTTATTCTTCACTGTAACCCTGTTCAACTCCCGATAGTCAATACAAAGTCTCATAGAGCCATCATTCTTCTTAACAAACAAGACTGGCGCGCCCCAAGGTGAGAAACTAGGGCGAATGAACTCCTTGTCAAGAAGTTCCTGAATCTCCTTCTTAAGCTCTGCCATTTCTGTCGGTGCAAGTCGGTACGGTGCTTTGGAGATCGGAACCGTACCTGGCATAAGCTCGATAGAAAACTCCACCTCTCTCTCAGGTGGCATACCAGAGACGTCCTCCGGAAAAACGTCTAAGAAGTATCTAACAATCGGAACATCTGAAGCTGACTGACTGGGTGCCTCAGGGATAGATACAAAGGTTGCTAGAAACGCCCGACACCCTCTATGCATGAGCTTCCTAGCCTGTACATATGGAATAATGCGCGGTAAAGGAAAGTACTTGTCTGGCTCAAATAAGAACTGCGTCATTCCAGGCGGTCGGACTAGAACAGATCTCCGCTGGAAGTCAATCAAAACTCTGTTCCGCAATAGCCAGTCCATCCCTAGGATGATGTCAAACTCTGGCATCGGCAACACGATCAGATCCGCATAAACGAGGTTGCCATGGAGCTCAAGATCTATGTCTCGGATCACATTGGTGGCTGCCATCTCCTCGCCTGAAGGCAACACTACTGAATAGGCTATATCTAGCCCGATGGTCTTGACTTTGAGGAAATTGACAAAGACCTCTGAAATAAATGAGTGTGTAGCCCCTGAATCTATCAAGGCCTTGGTAGCTGAGCCAGCGATGAAAATTCTCCCTGAAAGTTCGGAACACTAAGCGGAACCCAATAATCACAAGAGTTAAGCTTATAGACATGCAAAGGTCACAGTTCTTCTAACTAAATCCCGGAAATAAATACTGAGTAGAGCATGCAATCCTATCGCAAATCTAAGTTCAAAATCTTAATCCCGATTCCCAAAACATTGGAATGCAAATGTAAACTTAAAGCTGTAAGGTACCTGTCATCAACATTGTATCGGGGTTTGTCTCCGCAGCATGAAGAGCAAAAACCCTGCCTTGGGTAGGCAGATTCTTCCGGGGGCACTGCTGCAGTACATGGTTTGTGCTGCCACACTTGTAACACTTCCCTGAGCCAAACATACATACTCCGGGATGATGGCGTGAGCATTTAGGGCAAGCCGGATGCTCAAAGGTCCTCGGGACGGCACGTCCCTGCTGCTGCTGAGGTCCTCCTCTGTTTCTGGGCGGCCCGTGAAAAGGCCTCTTGTGCTGATGCTGATGCTGCTGAGGAGGAGGGCGGTGTGGTACCTGGATTGGGCGCTTGCCCTGACGGTCTCTCTCGATGTCCCCCTGATCCTGCTCTGCGGCTAAGGCTTTGGAGACAGCGACCTCATAAGAAGTAGGGTCAGACCCCCTAACATCACGGCGCAAGATCGGCCGTAGACCCACCAAGAAATGCATCAACTTGGCTCTAGCATTATTCGCGATCAGGGACACAAAATGACAACCCCTCTCAAACTTACGGATGAACTCCGTAACAGTCGAATCTCCCTGTCTCAGGCTCATGAACTCAGTGGTCAACCTGGTGCGCACCTCCTCTGTAAAATATTTGGAGTAGAATACCTCCGTGAAGCGCACCCAAGACAGCGTAGCCAAGTTAAGGGCTACTGAAGCTCCTTCCCACCATAAGCGGGCATCTCCTCCGAACAGATAAGAGGCACAACGAACTCGATCTGCATCCCCAAGCTCCATGAAATCGAAGATAACCTCGAGGGACTTGATCCAGCCCTCGGCAATCATGGGGTCCGACGTCCCTGAAAACTCCTTTGGACGCATCTTCATGAATCTCTCATATACCGCCTCGGGCCCTGTAGGCCTGGTCACCACAGCATTGTTCCCCGCAAACTGTGCGAAGAACTGAGTCATCCCAGCCAGCATCTGGGCATTCATGTCCGGTGGAGGCGGTGGTGGAGGTGGTAGGTCTCTCTCCTGTCTCTGCTCCTCCCTGTCCTCTCGGCGAGGCTCCTCATCTCTATTGCGCTCGAGGATGCGCCTAGGGGGCATACTGTTCCATACATATCCCATACGTAACTAACATGCATAATTCCATCATTAATTTAAATTTAAATACTGAGAAATAAAAATCTGGGCATAAAATATCTCATGAAATCATGCTGTTGAAAATAATTCATGCTTTAAATGAAATGCGTAAATGTAAAACTTACAGACCGAAGACGTGACTTTCGCAATCTAGATTTTGGTGATAACAAAACCTGTTAATTATGTTACTAATGATCTACCTTAGTGTGCAGCATCTATGATCACTCACGAGATGTTTACTTCGCAAAAATAAAGACTCAACTGATCGCACGAAATGAATCAATCTAACTGATTACGTCAATTGAGCAGTTCAGCTGATTGCCCAGTTGATAGGTGATTCAGCAGGAAAACCTCAGAAGCCTGGCCAGCCGAAGGAGTGTTCCACTGATGAAGAAACCCAACTGATCAGTCCAACTGAACAAGTGTTAAATCAGTTCCACTGACGAGTCAACTGATTTCACCGGCTCAACTGAAAGATCAGTTCAACTGACCAGTTCGAAGCATCAGTTAGAATCTTTCAGTTATGGATGAAGACTAACTCTTTCAAGTGGAATCCAGCTGTACGTAAAGGTACAAAGTCATTATCTAGTCAAAGGACAATAATGGACGTTGCATCAATGCTTTAAAGACAAAACGTTTATGTAACGTCCGAAAAATCAGTCTACGTAAACCACATGCATGCAAAAATATTTTAATTGCTTAATTGTTTTATTTAATTTTTTTTAAATGCTTGCATGATATTTATTATATGATTAAATGTATAATTGCATGATTAAATGATAATATGACATGATTGCATTAAATTAAGGATTTTTCCGAATATTCGATAATAGGCAGGGAAAAGGAGACCGGGGACGACCAAGACAAGGATATGTATTCTTATTTAAATAATGGCAAGACATCGTAATATGATTTAAAAATGATTTAATTTTTCCTAAAAATATTGGAGTTCGAATTATTTTACGAATCAAGCTCGATTTTTCCCGGGAAGCCGGTTTTGGGCAAACATGGAGTTTTAAAAGATCAAAAATATTATTTTTGGGAAACTTATTTTATAAACTTTTATTATTTAATTAATTAAGTGTTATTGGGCCCAATTTTATTAATTTAAGTAGGTCCAATTACCCTTAATCATGCAAGCCCAAACCAAAGCCCATTAACATGTTAAATTAATTATAAATAAGTGATTTAGGTTTTGAAAACACCACAATTCCTTGCACCATCAGCCGTGGATCACATTGCGCACACAATTCAGATTTTTAAAATTTAGGAAGAAAGAAAAGCTTGTGTTCTTCGTCGTCCGGTCGTCCAACGTCGCACCCTCCCCGAAGATCGAATAATCGAGCGTTATAAACGCAAAGGCACGTTTTCTAAACTCTTTTAACATCGTACAAATCATAATATGCTTGATTTAATTGTTTATGCATGAAAAAAATGTGGGTTCGATTATTTTACGGTAAGTTGCGTATTTTTAAAGTTTTAATGATTTTACAATTATTTGAAAAACGATTTTGATTCCAACGAGTACGCTGCCAAAACATGTTAAAATATGATTAAAATATTAGCAAAACATGTCAATTTTAACAAGAAAATCATGCTGGAACCTTAGGAAAATTTAGAAATAGGAACCGTGAGTTTGTTGGAGTCTTGTGTGCATGTTATTGATCCAAGGGGCTTGTTTCTTTGCATGGGGGCTTGGGGCTCGACCAGGGCTGGGGATTGGGTCCTAAGGGTCATGGTCTAGGTCTGGGTTGGGTCCTAGGGTGGCTAGGGTTCGAGTTTGTGGCTGGGGAAGGAGTTTACGCAGGGTGGGGCTCTTCTCGATGTAGTTTTCTGGTGGCCGAGAGATTCCAGGGGCTGGGGCTCGGTTGGGGCTGGGCTAGGTGGTTCATCAGGGCCCTAGGATGATGGGCAAGGGTCGGGCTAGGTGCTGGAGTAGTAGGCTCGATGCTGGTTGAACGAAACGTGAGGAAGCGCAGGCAGCAAGGAACGCGCGCAGCAGGTGTCTTCTGATTTTTGTGCTTCGGCTCTTGGGTTCAGGGCTTGGGTTGGTCCAGGCTAGGTCTTGGCATGGTCTAGGGTCCTTAGGGGTCGTGGGTGATCAGGGGTTTGAGGGCTGGAGGAGTCCTAAGCAAACTAGGAGTCCTTGGGCGAGGAGGCAGCATGCGCGCAGCTTGGGTCTGTTGGATTCAGGTGGCTCGCTGGTGGGTTCTAGGCATTGGGCTGGTATGGGTATGGTATGGGCGTGGTCCAGGGATGGTGAGGGTCGTGTGGGCTCGGTGGTGGCTCGGTTGGGAGAGTCCTATACTAGTTAGGAGTCCTATTGCACCAAGGACCTCACACACACACATGTGCAGATTATGGGGTCAAGTTGCAGCATGGTTGGCGAGCTAGGGCCTGGTTCTATGGGTTGGGCTTGGTCAGGAGGGTGCCTAGATGGGTTGGCTAGGTTTTGGCTCGAGATGGCTCGGGCGTGGCTCGAGTAAATTGGGAGATGGCTCGGGTGGTTCGGTAAGGGGTCAATATTTCGAATTTAAGAACTAAAATTGAATCCATGGGTCCACGGGTGTGGCTCATGACTTGGAAGGGTAGGATAAATCATAAAAATGCTATGTTAAAAATTTGGGATCAAAATAACGAGTGTTGGATTTATTCGGAATTTAATCGCCGCGCGAAACGCTAATTAACGAGTTAATTGAAAAGCCTAGTTTTAAGCTTTATAAAATTATGAAAAATTATATTTAAGCTTAAATAATTATTAAAAGACTAAGTTTTTAATTTGGAAATTTTATATTAAGGTTTGGTTTAATTCGGGATTAAAACGCGTTAATGTGTCTTATTTAAATATTAATTTAAAAGTCATCGATTTAAGCCAAATAAAAATACGAGAAAATTCATTTAAGCTTAAATAATTATTTAAAATATTCTAATGTAATTAAATGCGAGAAAAAGATAAATTCGAGATTTTTTACGTCCAGGGGCAAAACGGTCTTTTTACGCTTAGGAAAATACGAAAACGCTTGGCAGCGTCCAGAAGGATCATAACGCATGTTAAATGATATTTTATGATTTATTATGATGATTTTGATGATAACATGTATTTTTACGATTTATGGTAAAGCTGGGCAAATTATACTGTCAAAATTGCTATTTTTGGATAGGTGTCTTATTTTATGATTTTTAAAGAAAAGGAAAATATTTTGAGGGATGTGAATTAACTGTGACAAAAGATATGATATATGATATATGATTTGTGGGGGATCCTGTTTATGTTGAGGACGGTGAACTTACAATTTTGTGGGGATGTCGTGAGGGGAAAAGGCCCCAGAGGGAGCCCATCTACGGGAAAAGGCCCCAGAGGGAGCCCATTTATGGGACAAGGCCCCAGAGGGAGCCCTTCTATGGGAGAAGGCCCCCGAGGGAGCCCCGACGATCGTATTTCCATGGTGGAGCCTAGTGCACACCCCCATGGGCCATGTGGAGCTAAGACTGCAGTCGATCAAAGGATAAAAGCTAGTCACTTTCAAGGATCAAACTTCACCCAAAACGATATATAATTAAAAGCTTATGATAAAAATGATTTTTATGATATATGATTTATGATGATGATTAAAGCTATTTTTAAAAGATTTATTTATGCTCAAAGTTATTTTTAAAATGATTTTACTATTTATGATTTATTTTTAATGGTTTATTTATGTTCAAAAGATTATTTTAAATAAAAATATGATTTTTAAATGCATGTGGATGTATATGTATTATTTGTTAACCATGTTTAGAACGTGTTGAGTCTTTAGACTCACTAGGTTTGTATGATGCAGGATTTGATGATTTTGGAGGCGGTGACGATTGAGTCGATCGAGTGCAGCAGTACACACCCGAGGGCCTTTATGTTTCCGCACTAGCTAGATAGAATTATGATTTAAAGATTTTGCTAATGATTTTTATTAGAGATATTTTTATGCTTTATTTTATTGTTAGCCGATCTTTTCAAAGATCGATTTAGGATTTTAATTCATGCTCTTGAGATTTAAATTGATAAATTATTATGATTCATGATTATGTTAAATTATTTTATTCAGTAATTTAGAATTTATGATTTAAGATTATAAAAAAAAAATCGAGGTCATTTCAGTTTCAGAAGGGCAGTCGAAAAGTCGAGACACAAAGTCCAAGAAACGAATTCAAGATGCAATGGAAACAATGAATGAGTCTCACTATACGATCAATTTTACCGCCTATATAAAGAGAAGATCAATGAAGACTCAAACGAGAGACACAACACGAGAGAAAAAAAGAGCACGCTTCAAAGTCATATCAGCTTAATGAGAGAAACATTTAGCCCAGTCGAGGGAACTCTTCACAGATATATCATCTTAGATTAGAAGCGTATTCCCTCAGTGTTGGAGAACATCCTTGTTCAGTTCTCACACACAAACGCTCTCATCCATTCAAATACAGTCTTGCACAAAGACGTTAAACTTGTGTATGTAGTCTTTCTTGAATAGATATTAAAGAAGTGTTGACTGGAAGGTGCTGCCTTTAGTCTAAGTCTAGGAGTTCAGTTTAGGCAGTGGGTAAGTCCTAGCTGAGTGAGTTTGTACAAAGAGTTGTATAAATCAGAGTCTTCAATTGGATCCTACCCGAGGCGGTAGAAGGGGTGACGTAGGAGCAGTTGAAGTTTCTAAACATCCATAAACATGTTTTGTGTATTTAACTGTTTAACTTTTGTTTTCAAACTGTTTAGATCATTTAGAGTATCCATTAGTTCAGCTGTCACCATAACTGAACTGATGAATGCAAAAACAAATCTATCCCTTTTCGGTTATTCAGTCTACAAAAGATAAAATGCTTTCTAATATAACAGTCCTCTTCACGAAGGATTATTTCGAGTTTCTTCCGCTTGGTTTTTAACCAAACTCGATTTAATTCATCGGTGTTAATATTCTTAGAACACGAGCTATTGCAGCTCATTAGAGAATATTTTTTTTGAAGCATCTGAAAGATTGCTCAGCAAAAGATCCTTCAATTGGTATCAGAGCGGGTTGTTCTAAGAAGAACATTTGAAGAAAACATTGTTTTAAACTATTACTTTAAAATAGTGTTAAAAGCTATTTAAAAGTATCTCATACGATTTTCAAAACTATTTGAAAATATTCATATGTCGCTCTTTGGTAAAGAGTTGAGAGGATTGGTTATGCGACTAATATTGCAGCCATTTCTTTAGACTCTTTACTTAGGGTTTTAATTAGTCTGCAGGGGACTGAGAATCATCTGCAAAGATGCACAGTTAAATTGCTCCTTGAACAAGTCTTCAGTTGCAAGCCTACCATGTCAGCTGTTCTTCAGACGAAACTCATCCATGCTGAGACGTTGGATGATTAAAATCACCAGCTGCATTTCAGTTGAGCTTAGTCAGAGTCTGCTCGACCAGTTAGTCTGCTAAGAAGTTGTGGGGACCCGAACCTAATTCGTCTTCTTAATCATTATTAAGAATCAATATAAAAATTAAGAAATGTGGGACATAAATTTTTTTCTTAAAATGCAAATGCGGAAACGTAATATAAACACTCTGATATACATATCAATATAAAAGTACAAGTCTTGTACAACATTATTTATCTTACACTCAAGTTCAGTTACTACATCAAGTACTGAAAATCAATCTATTCTAAGTCCGGATCTCCACGCTAATCGTAATCTCTCATCCTCTTCCTGATCCTGATCCTGCCCCACCTGTTGTCATGCACACATACAAACAAGACAACAGGCGGATAACTCCGGTGAGAAATACAATCCCAGTATAAAAAATGTAAACATGCAGTCATATAAAACATATATATAAAAGCATGAAACACATATCAATAGCATGCATCAAATTTGAAAGACATGTATCGATACAAATCTGATATCAATCTCAATCAATTCAACTCTGAAAGTCATAACAATTCCATACGGTATCTGTTCTTCAATCCGGTTTCGATTATACGATGTCTAACATATCAGAAACATTATATATGAATCATATCCGATTCTGGCAGTATCATAATTTCAAATCATAACAAAACGTAACAAAACTTACGTCCAGTTGAAGTTCTCGTCGATAGGAACTCTGTACTGAATTCGGATTGAAAATCAGACGGTCAGATCAAAATGTAAAGGCGTAAGGATTTTTTGAAGGTTTGCTCGTTCCTCTTTATTTTTCATTTGCAGGAATTTGAAGGAAGGAAGTATATATATATATCCTCTTGCATTTTAAAGCAACGTGTCACATTTTTCATTCATATCGATTGGCGCTCGGGCGGTCATAAAATTCCGCCCGGGCGCTTGCTCGGCGCTCGGGCGGTTAAAACTAACCGCCCGGGCACGGGAGATTCTGCCCTCACGATTAATCATTGGCGCTCGGGCGGTCAATTTCTACCGCTCGGGCGCCATACCGCTCGGGCGCCAATAGTTCTGTCCAAAACTTGTACAATTCATATGCTTTGCCCAATCTGGTCTCGGAATGGCCCGGCTATAATCACATCAGTTCATAATCAATAATCTCAGATTAATAGAATAAAAATCTCGAGCATTACATTTCTCCCTCCATAAGATCCGATTTTGTCCCCGAAATCACAGGCAATCAAATCAGATATTAGAAAGAAATGTATAACAGAAGCTGAATCAAAATACTCACATCAGTGAAATAACTCGGGAAATCTCTGTCTCATGTCTGACTTTGTATCCCAAGTATCTTCTTCGATGCCATGACGACTTCACTGAGCTTTCACAAGCGGAATAGTCTTCGTTCTGAGTTGCTTTTCCTTTCAATCGAAAATCTGAATCAGCTTCTCGAAATAAATCTGTGTCTCGTCCAGTTCGGCCTCATCTGGCTGAATAACATGTGAAGCATCAGAAAGATATTTCCTCAATAACGATACATGAAAGACATCATGTATCCCGGATAAGGAAGGCGGTAAGGCGAGTCGATAGGCACGATCTCCTATCTTCTCGAGAATCTCATACGGCCCAATATATCGCGGAGACAGCTTCCCTTTCTTGCCAAATCTGATAACTCCTCTGAAAGGTGAAATCTTCAAGAATACACGGTCTCCTGCCTCAAATACCAACGGTCTTCGTAGCACATTGGCATATTTGGCCTGTCTGTCTTGAGCTGCCTTCATCCTTTTCTGAATCAGCTTCACTTTTTCAGTCATATCTCTGATCATATCAGGTCCAATCTCGGGTACCTCAGAGATATCGTCCCAATACAAAGGGGATCTGCATTTCTTCCCGTACAACACCTCGAAAGGAGCCATCTCAATACTCGTCTGATAGCTGTTGTTGTACGAGAACTCACAAAGTGGCAATGCATCTTGCCAATTAGTGCTAAAATCAAGCACTATGGCTCTCAGCATATCTTCCAGTGTCTGGATAGTCCGCTCTGACTGTCCGTCGGTTTGTGGATGATATGAGGTACTCAGATGTAACTTCGTACCTAGAGCCTGCTGCAAACTCTGCCAGAAGTGCGAAGTAAACCGAGGATCACGGTCTGAAACAATCGACTTCGGCACTCCGTGCAATCTGACCACCTCTCTGACATATATCTCTGCCATCTGGTCATGTCTGTATGTCATCTTGTACGGAATAAAACATGCGGATTTTGTCAATCTGTCAATCACGACCCAAATCGCATCACAACCTCGGGAGGATCTCGGTAGCTTTGTCACAAAATCCATTGAAATTTGTTCCCATTTCCATTCAGGAATAGATAAACTCTGTAACAGTCCTCCTGATTTCTTTCTTTCTGCTTTCACCTGTTGGCAATTCAGACATTTTGATACAAATTCAGCAATATCAGCTTTCATCTGTTTCCACCAAAACTGTCTTTTCAAATCATTATACATTTTTCTGCCACCAGGATGAATACTGAATCGACTGCTATGCGCTTCGGACAATATCTGTCGTTTCAACTCTGAAATATTCGGAACAACAATACGATTATTCACATAAAGTATACTATCCCATACCTGATATTCTGATCGATGCCCTGCTCTGACCATCGAAATCGAATTCTGAACATTCTAATCAACTCTCTGAGCCGCTTTAATTCTCAAAATCAGCTCTGGTTCGACTTGAACAGCATAAAGTCTCAGCGGTCTACTATCTGTCTCAAATACCAATCCAGACAAACAGTAATCTTCTATCAAATTTGAAACACCAATCATCGATAAGGATAAAGAACATACCTTTCGACTCAGTGCATTAGCTGCTGCATTCGATTTCCCCGGATAGTACTTGATTTCACAATCAAAGTCTTTCAATAAATCAAGCCATCTTCGCTGTCTCATATTCAACTCTGACTGTGAAAAGAGATATTTCAAGCTTTTATGATCAGAATAAATCTCGAACTTCTCACCATAAAGATAGTGTCGCCATATCTTCAATGCAAAGACGATGGCTGCCAATTCAAGATCATGAATTGGATAGCGAGTTTCGTGTAGCTTCAGTTTTCTTGAAGCATAAGCGATGACATGGCCTCGCTGCATCAGAACACAACCCAATCCTCGGTGAGATGCATCACAATAAACCACAAAATCACCAGTACCTGATGGAATAGTCAATATCGATGCACTGGTCAGTCTTTTCTTCAATTCAAGAAAGCTGGTCTCACATTCTTCAGACCAAATAAATGGAGCTTCTGAGTCAACTGAGTAATAGGTTTAGCAATACTCGAGAAATCTTTAATAAATTGACGATAATAACCGGCTAAACCCATAAAACTGTGTATCTGTAGCACAGAGGTCGGTCTCGGCCAACTGATCACAGCCTCAACCTTACTAGGATCAACAGAAATCCCATCTTCAGATATACTATGCCCCAGAAATACCACCTGTCTCAACCAGAATTCACATTTTGACAATTTCGCACACAGTTTCTCAGCCCTCAGAGTTCTCAACACAATTCTCAAGTGTTCAGCATGCTCAATCATATTCTTCGAATAAATCAATATATCATCAATAAAGATAATCACAAAATCATCCAGATATCTCTGAAATACACGTTTCATCAGACCCATAAACACTGCTGGAGCATTAGTCAAACCGAACGGCATGACAATAAATTCATAATATCCATACCTGGTTCTGAATGCTGTCTTCGAGATATCACAATCCCTGACTCTCAGCTGATGATATCCAGATCTCAGATTGATCTTGGAATATACTGAAAAACCCTGCAACTGATCAAATAAATCATCAATACGAGGCAAAGGGTATTTGTTCTTTACCGTAGCTTTGTTCAGTTGCCGGTAATCAATACAAAGTCTCATAGAACCGTCTTTCTTCCTCACAAATAATACTGGAGCACCCCAAGGCGACACACTCGGTCTAATGTATCCCTTGGCCAGTAAATCTTCCAATTGCTCTTTCAATTCTTTCAACTTAATCGGTGCCATTCTATACGGAGCTCTCGAAATCGAAACTGTACCTGGCATCAACTCAATACTGAAGTCTATCTCTCTAATCGGAGGCAAACCTGGAATCGAAATTAGCAAACTCGCATACCACTGGCAAATCAGCCAATGATGGACTCGATTTCAATAAATCAACTGAATAGACAAGGAATCCCTCTGCTCCTTTCTGTAATAGTTGAGTCATAGACAGTAAGGATATCAAAGGAATTCTGGATCTAGAACCCTTACCGTAAAATTTCCACTCATCAGTCATATCTGGTCTGAATCTCACAATCTTGTGGAAACAATCAACAGTCGCTCTGTACTTGGTCAGCATATCAATACCAATAATACAGTCAAAATCAGACAACCCAAGTACGATGCAATCTAGCTCAATCTCATGCCCGTCATACTGTAGTAAACAATGTTTCACAGAATTCACTGAAATCAAACCTGTCCCCAACGGAGAAAAGACAGACACTACAGATGATAACGACTCAATAGGCAATGCATGACTCAATGCAAATCTTTTAGAAATAAATGTATGAGAAGCGCCGGTATCTATCAATACATAAGCAGGATAACCACATAAAGAACAGTTACCTGCAACAACATCATCTGGTGCTTCCTGGGCCTGCTCCTTTGTCAAAGCAAATACTCTGGCCTGCTGTCTAGGAGGCTGGCTCACGGTCTGGCTACCTCCTGGCCTCTGCTGTGACAGAGTAGTCGGTGGTGGCTGAAAGGAATGAACCGTTGACGATCGTCCACCTGTCTGAGCCACTGATCCAGATGACTCCGCTCCCTGAGATCTATGGGAACCTCTCTGTGGACACACCCTAGCAAAGTGTCCCTGCTGTCTGCAGATGTTGCAACTACCAGTCACTCCCTGACATTGCTCAGTCGGGTGTCTCCCTCCGCAAGTCCTGCAATACACTCCCGTATAGCTCTGGCTCTATCGAGAACAACCGGAGCTAGAAGAACTGCTCCCTGACTTTTTGAATTTCTTTCCTCTAGCTTTCAAGAAGTCCTTCTTTCCACCACTGCTGCTGCCACCCTCAAATCTGGGAGGTGGTTGCTGTGGTCTCGGTGCTGGAGGAACAAACGAAGCTCCTTTCTGTCTCATTAGACCGGCTTCTGCTCTTTTGGCTCTGTTTAGGGCGTCAATAAAGTTATTCGGTCGCCCTGTGTTCACCAATGTAAAAATCTCGGGGTTCAAGCCATTGATGAACTGATCAGCAGTAGCTTCCTCACTTTCAGCAACATGTGGAGCAAATCTCAACAAGGTAGAGAACTTGGACACATACTCCTCAATGTTCAACTGACCCTGCCTCAGATTGGCAAACTCTGCCCCCTTGTCTTTCCTGTACGACACAAGGAAAAATCTCTGATAAAACTCAGCTTTAAAAACATTCCAGGTAATAGTCGTACCTCGATGCTCCAATGCTCTCTTTATCGTAATCCACCAGTTCTTTGCAACATCATGCAACTGGTGTCCAATCAATCGGACTCGTCGCTCATCTGTGTAATCCAGAGAATCAAACAACATCTCTATGTCATCTAACCAGCTCTCACAGTCAACAGAAGTCTCTGTTCCTTTCAGGGTTGGCTGTTTAAATGACTGAAACCTTTTCAACAGTGTTTCCATCGGATTTGCTGTCACATCCATTGGATTTGCAGATGTACTACCCTGTTCAGGTACTCTTCGAGGAGGCATATCTGATTACCAAAAGGATTAGTGACCAAATACAACAAACCTGTTTCAGTCCTCCTCTGATCATCTTACTGCTGATCAAGAATTGGTTCTGATTCATTCTCAATAATACACGTTACCAAATCAAATCAGATAAACAGGTAACCAGGCATTTCAAAGCAGTAAATCATAATAGATTGCTAGCATGTAAAAGCAAGGAAGAAAACTCATTCTACCCCGCTCACCAGCTCCTATCTCAGTCTAAGGTACCTACTGCTCTGATACCACCTGTTGTGGGGACCCGAACCTAATTCGTCTTCTTAATCATTATTAAGAATAAATATAACAATTAAGAAATGTGGGACATAAATTTTTTTCTTAAAATGCAAATGCGGAAACGTAATATAAAAACTCTGATATACATATCAATATAAAAGTACAAGTCTTGTACAACATTATTTATCTCACACTCAAGTTCAGTTACTACATCAAGTACTGAAAATCAATCTATTCTAAGTTCGGATCTCCACGCTAATCGTAATCTCTCATCCTCTTTCTGATCCTGATCCTGCCCCACCTGTTGTCATGCACACATATAAACAAGACAACAGCCGGGTAACTCCGATGAGAAATACAATCCCAGTATAAACAATGTAAACATGCAGTCATATAAAACATATATATAAAAGCATGAAACACATATCAATAGCATGCATCAAATCTGAAAGACATGTATCGATATAAAACTGTAAATCAACTCTAGACACGTCATCTCAGACTCGACTCATCTCTAATCTAGGGATCCCGATCTGAATAAGAACGCAACGTTCTCCCATCTACTTTACCCCAGCTAGATGGTGGTACGTTCTTAGTCCCAAACTTTGGCAGTCTATATCGAAGATCTGCAATAAGAGTCGGTCTTCTCCTCAGTATATCCATATATATCCAAAAGTCCAGTGACTTGGCGGTTCTGCCATGGCGATTCTGCCAAAGACTAGGCGGATCTGCCCAACTCTAACTCATGCTTTGCTATAGATCAATAGACTAAGCATATCAATATCGAGAATTGCAAATATCAATGCAATAATCATTCAGTATGTGATTTTGGGAAACTCAAGTCAAATCTTACTCGAGTTGTGCAATCCCGCATCAACATTGATTTATACCTTTCTTTCTTTCAATCTGACTCTGTCGAAGTCTCGGACTCAAATCTGTCGATACTCAATCTGGCAATGACAATATCGAAAGTATCGTATCAATATACAACTCAGATCAATACTGGATATAATCAGAACTGAATCAAATTCTGTTTCAACAGCATAACTGTACAATCTCAATATACCCAGCAATACAATTCAACAGACATCAATTCCCACAACTCATAATCGATACAATACAAATCTGATATCAATCTCAATCAATTCAACTCTGAAAATCATAACAATTCCATACGGTATATGTTCTTCAATCCGGTTTTGATTATACGATGTCTAACATATCAGGAACACCATATATGAATCATATCCGATTCTGGCATTATCATAATTTCAAATCATAACAAAACGTAACAAAACTTACGTCCAGTTGAAGTTCTCATCGATAGGAACTCAGTACTGAATTCGGATTGAAAAGCAGACGGTCGGATCAAAATGTAAAGGCGTAAGGATTTTCTGAAGGTTTGCTCGTTCCTCTTTCTTTTTCATTTGCAGGAATTTGAAGGAAGGAAGTATATATATCCTCTTGCATGTTAAAGCAACGTGTCACATTTTTCATTCATATCGATTGGCGCTCGGGCGGTCATAAATTTCCGCCTGGGCGCTTGCTTGGCGCTCGGGCGGTTAAAACTTACCGCCCAGGCACGGGAGATTCTGCCCTCACGATTAATCATTGGCGCTCGGGCGGTCAAAAACTACCGCCCGGGTGCCACATCTTCTGTCCGAAGCATATTTTGTTGAACATTGGCGCTCGGGCGATCACTTTCTACTGCTCGGGCGCCAATAGTTCTGTCCAAAACTTGTACAATTCATATGCTTTGCCCAATCTGGTCTCGGAATGGCCCGGATATAATCACATCAGTTCATAATCAATAATCTCAGATTAATAGAATCAAAATCTCGGGCATTACAGAAGTCAAGTTCAAGCAGTTTAACTCGTTTCTCTAGCATGATAAACTGACAACCGATGCAGCAGTTCAAGCAGTCAAGCAACCAGTTGACGGTATATCCAGTTCTGTCACACAAACCAACTGATATCTGATGTTGTTTAAAATACTCTACCGTTGTAGTAATGTTTCTTGTTCAACTGATGTATGTACTCAAATGTAAATACAAGAAAATTTATTTAAATAAAACATCGTATTTATTCGGATGTGTTTTATTGTAACTGAATGAATATTTCCAAAGCTCTTGTCTACATTGCTTGAATGATTATAATCCCTGCATGAATGACTATATAAATATCTTTCAGATACGAGTTTTTATTCAGTTTCTGAGGGGGAGCTTCTTGTTTTTCTCTCAATCTAAAAAATATTATCAATCAATTCTAAAACTCAGTTGTTACGAAAAATTCTTTACTTTTCATCAACTGAAAAGTAGTTTCTTAATTCTTTCCATCTTTTTTAAAAAGGTTTTAACTCAGTTTTGAAGATGGAATTTTTGACTATTTTAATTTCATTAAATTCAGTTATAAAGGGGGAGCCTTTAATGATATTTGAACTTGCTAATCCTTGAACTGAATATATTGTGCTTAACTGCTCAGGTTTTGTAATCATCAAAAAGGGGGAGATTGTTGGAACTTTTCAAGTTCGCAATCTTGATTTTGGTGATAACAAAACCTGTTAATTATGTTACTAATGATCTATCTTAGTGTGCAGCATCTATGATCACTCACAAGATGTTTACTTCGCAAAACTAAAGACTCAACTGATCGCACGAAATGAATCAATCTAACTGATTACGTCAATTGAGTAGTTCAGCTGATTGTCCAGTTGATAGGTGATTCAGCAGGAAAAGCTCAGAAGCCTGGCCAGCCAAAGGAGTGTTCAACTGATGAAGAAACCCAACTGATCAGTCCAACTGATCAAGTGTGAAATCAGTTCAACTGACGAGTCAACTGATTTCACCAGCCCAACTGAAAGATCAGTTTAACTTACCAGTTCGAAGCATCAGTTAGAATCTTTCAGTTATGGATGAAGATTAACTCTTTCAAGTGGAATCCAGCTGTACGTAAAGGTACAAAGCCATTATCTAGTCAAAGGACAATAATGGACGTTGCATCAGTGCTTTAAAGAAAAAATGTTTCAGAAGGGCAGTCGAAAAGTCGAGACACAAAATCCAAGAAACGAATTCAAGATGCAGTTTAACCGCCTATATAAAGAGAAGATCAGTGAAGACTCAAAAGAGAGACACAACACAAGAGAGAAAAGAAAGGGCATGCTTCAAAGTCATATCAGCTTAACGAGAGAAGCATTCAGCCCATTCGAGGGAACTCTTCACAGATACATCAGCTTAGATTAAAAGCCTATTTCCCTTAGTGTTTGAGAACATCATTGTTCAGTTCTCACACACAAACGCTCTCATCCATTCAAATACAGTCTTGCACAAAGACGTTAAACTTGTGTATGTAGTCTTTCTCACATAGACATTAAAGAAGTGTTGAATGGAAGGTGTTGCCTTCAGTCTAAGTCTAGGAGTTCAGTTTAGACAGTGGGTAAGTCCTAGCTGAGTGAGTTTGTACAAAGAGTTGTATAAGTCAAAGTCTTCTAGTGGATCCTACCCGAGGCGGTAGAAGGGGTGACGTAGGAGTAGTTGAAATCTCTGAACATCCATAAACATATCTTGTGTATTTAACTGTTTAACTTTTGTTTTCAAACTGTTTATATCAGTTAGAGTATCCATTAGTTCAGCTGTCACCATAACTGAACTGATGAATGCAAAAACTAATCAATCCCTTTTCGGTTATTCAATCTACATAAGATAAAATGCTTTCTAATATAACAGTCCTCTTCACGAAGGATTGCTTCGAGTTTCTTCCGCTTGATTTTTAACCAAACTCGATTTAATTCATCGGTGTTAATATTCTTAGAACACGAGCTATTGCAGCTCATTGGAGAATATTTTATTTGAAGCATCCGAAAGATTGCTCAGCAAACGATCCTTCACTTTGATTTATTTTCGGAATATTGCACATACATGTATTGAATTCATGAATTGAATTTTGATCCAAAAAACTTGTTCTATACATATAAAGGGGCTGCCACGATGTTAACTTATGATCAAGCAAAGGTTATACATGAATTAGAGTCATAGAAACACTACAAACTCACGGCAATCACACAGGAATCAAACTGAAATCGTTGTTGCTGTCTTGGAGTCATGGGGTTCGGTTTTTTTGTATAGTGGCTGGCTGGGTCTTGGCTTGGGGTCAAGGCTAGCCAGGGACTTGGTTGAGTCTAGGGAAGAGTCATAGCCATGCTAGGACTCGAACCAAGGGCTGGGGAAGGAGTCGAAGCTTGCTAGGACTCCCACCCGAGAATCGCGCAGCAGATGCGCAGGATGGTGCAGGCTTCCAGGGGCTTGGGGGCTCGGTCTGTGCTTCAAGGGCCGGGCTAGGGTGAGGCTTAAGGGTCCTAGGAAGCTGTGTGATGGGTTGGTTCAAGGTATGGGCTCGCTGGTAGAGACCTGGACACGTAAACATAGAGTCCTTGTAAGTGGGGAGTTCTCAGCTGCAGCACTTTAGGGTTGGCATGCTTCGGTTTTTGGGTTGTGGTCTGATCCTAAGGGTTCCAAGGGTCCAGTAGGGTGGCCTAAGGGTTTGGTCAGGGTCTGGACCAACATGGTTCGAGGGTGGCTCGAGGGTTGGTCAAGTTAGGGTTTTTAAAGTTAAAAATAATCGAAACACGGCTCACAGGGGTCGAGTCATGGTTCATAAGGGCTAAAATAATACAAAAAGTCTAAGTTTTGAATTTAGGAATTTTATTTTAAAGTTTGGAATTTTTCGGGATGAAAACGCCTTTCAAACGACAAATCACGAATTAATTGAAAAGCCTAGTTTTTGGCTAAATAAAATTATGAGAATTTTAAGGTAAGCTTAAATAATTATTTGGGACATGTTAGAGTCATTGAAATCATGGAAAAGTCAAAAACAGGAAATGTTACGTCCAGGGGTAAAACGGTCATTTTGCACCTAGAAATTAGTAAACGTAATGGCAGTGTCATGAATGTTGTTTTACATGCTAATATGATTATGTCAAATGTTTACGCATTTTTATGACATGGAGTTTAAATTTTATGATTTATTATGTCCAAATGTTATTTTAAAAGGTTATGATTTAATATATTAAAAGGTTTATTTTAAATATTTATGATGTTGAAATGTTTATTTAAAAGATTTATGGATTTATATGTTAAAAGGTTTCTTTTAAAATTTTTATGAGGAAACGGTAACATTAAAAGAAATGTTGCATGCTTGTTTTTAAAAGGAAAATGATATTAAATGAGTGATTTTTATAAAGTGATGAAAATATGAAACATTGGAGGAAGCGAAGTAATTGCGACTATTGAGGATATGAGGATAAGAATGGGGATGTCGTGAGGGAAAAGGCCCAAGAGGGAACCCATTTATGGGAGAAGGCCCAGAGGGATCCCGACGATCGTATTTCCATTCAATGAGGATAGGCCAATGCTTAGTTGACAAGAGATTGTCGCTGATGTCCCCGCCGTCCAGTACTCTGGTTACATGAAGATGGATCCATCGACTTTTTGAGGATTGAGGAAAGTTACAATTAACTATCTGAATTCAATAAAGGAAAATCTTTATGATCATGATAAAAGGATACATGTTATGAATGAGGAAAAAGGAAATGTTGAGGTTTAAAGTGTGCATGTTCATATGAATATGTTGAGGGTGATATGAAAATGTCTACGAAAAAGTTTACGAAAAAGTTTATGAAAAGCTTATGAAAATGTTTATGTTTAAAGTTGATGCATCATTAAGAAAATGTTTTTATTTAAAGTTCATGCATCATGAAAATGTTTACAAAAATGGTTATGTTTAAAGTTTATGCATCTTCATGAAAACGATATTTTAAGTACAAGTATTTTTCACTGTTGTATGTGATCTGTATATGTATTATGTTGTTATCAAGATTATGGTGTGTTGAGACTTTAGACTCACTAGGTGTGATTGATGCATGTGATATTGATTATCTATATGATAATGGAGGTCTTGATGGTTGACTTTGCTGGACTGAAGGTGCACATAACCCGAGGACCGACATTAGTTTTCCGCACTAGTTATGATTTATGATTTATGATTTTAAGTTATATTAAATATATTCTATGATTTTTATTTATGTTATGAGAGATTTTTGAGAGGTTATAGTATGAGCTATACTTTTCAAATAATGTTTTTAGGTTGAGTAAAACGTTTGATGATTTTACGATTTAAACTATTTTCCTTGGATTTTTAAAGGTTACTTGGATGTTTATTTTTAAATGATGTCAAAAATATTTTATACAAATATGTATGGTTCGGCCGATGCTATGTAAGGTTTTAAAAAAAATTCTAGCACGTTTTAAGAAAACGATTAGCAGACGTTTCAGAAGATTAAAACCATCCTTTGGTATTTAACCCTTATTACACCAAGAGGGAAGGCAAAAGTAATGTCCAAACCTTTAACTGAAGAAGAAAGATTGATCAATCTGAGTAAAACTGTAATGCCCGAGATTTTATTCTGTTAATATGAGATTATTGATTATGAATTGATGAGATTATAGAAGGACTACTCCGAGACTAGATTTGGAAAGGCATGTGATATTGTGTTGTGCGAGGACAGAACGTCTCACGCATATGCGCGAAATGAGCCGCGCATATGCGCGAGCAAGGCGGAAGACCTCACGCATATGCGCGAGAAGAGGCGCGCATATGCGCGAGCATGTGAAGAGAATAAGTGTCGAGACAGTAGGTCTCGCGCATATGCGCGAGCAGTTGAAGTGTTATGCGACGAGACAGTAGGTCTCGCGCATATGTGACGAGGATGGTCGCGCATATGCACGAGACGTGCTGCACAAAGAATAAGCCACACGTCCTTACCATGCAAATATAAAATGTAAATTTTTCATTTCTTCAGTTGTGGCAAGAAGAAAGAAACCGAGGCTCCCAGGGAGAATCTTCAAGCTTTTATATTCTAGGAATTTGATTGTACAACATCTGACCGTCAGAATTTCAATATGAGTTTAGTACTGTGTTTCTCTCGTCAAAGGCTTCCAAAGGACATTGAGTGTTGACAACTTCGAATTCAAGACTTCGACTTCGTCAGATCGACAAAAGAAAGGTATGAATCAATGTTTAACCGGGAAGATACGACTCGATTCAGAGATAACTTGAGTTTCCCAAAACCACATACTTTATTGTAATTGCTTTGATGTTTGCAATTTTTGAGATTGATATGCTTAGTCTATTGATTTATAGCAAAACATGTATTGAGTCTTTGGCAGATGTGCCATGTCTTTGGCAGAGGTGCCAAGTCACTGGACATTTGGTTTATATCGATGTTGCTTAGGAGTATATCGACTCCTATTGTAGAGATTCGATATGATGTACCGAGGTCCGGGAACCGGGATACCTAGATAAGTGTCGAGTCTCAGATTAAGATTCAAAGAGTTTGATTTACAGTTTTATATCGATTCATGTTTTTCATATTATGATACATGCTATTGATAACTGTTCTATGCTTTTATATATGTTTATATGAATTGCATGTATACGTTGTTTATACTGGGAATATATTTCTCACCGAAGTTATCCGGCTGTTGTTATGTTTGAATGTGTGCATGACAACAGGTGGGACAGGATCATGGTCGAGAAGAGGATGAGAGATTGAGTTTATAGTGGAGATTCGGACCCAGAAGTGGAGTTGTTTTCATCATTTTATATGTAGTTGATGAACCCTAGTTTGTTACGATTTGCATTTTGTACAAGACTTGTACTTTGGATCATGTTGTAGATATTTAACTTGATCTTGTGATGTGAATGAGATGGGACCTATTTTGTTATAGAAATTGTACACTTGTTTATAAGGCGTTCAATATAAAAAAAAATTTATGACCCAGTGTATTTAATTGTTCCCAATTAATCCTAATGATGATAAAGAAGATGAGTTACCGTCCGGGTCCCCACAACAAGTGGTATCAGAGCAGAGCTGTACTTTCCTTAGACTGAGATAGAAGCGAGTGAGTGGGGTAGATTGAGTTTTATTGCTTTGAAAATACATGTTTACCTGATTATCTGATATGATTGGAAACGTGTATCATTGAGAAATGACTCAGAACCGATTCTGGATCAGCAGTAAGATGATCAGAGGAAGACTGAAATAGATTTGTTATATTTGGTTGCTAATCTTTTTGATAATCATATATGCCTCCTCGAAGAATCCCAGAACAGGATAGTACCTCTATTAATCCGATGGATGTTACAGCGACACCCATAGAGACATTGCTGGAGAGATTTCAGTCGTTCAAACCGCCGACTTTGAAAGGCACAGAGAATTCTGTTGACTGTGAGAGTTGGCTAGATGATATTGAGATGTTGTTTGATTCCCTTTACCACACAGATGAACGAAGAGTTATACTGATTGGGCATCAATTGCATGACGTTGCAAAGAATTGGTGGCTCACGACCAAGAGAAAGTTGGAGCATCGAAGTACGGTTATTACTTGGAAGATCTCTAAGACTGAATTTTATCAACGATTCTTCCCAGTATCATACAGAAAAGACAAGGGTGCAGAGTTTTCTAATCTGAGATAGGGTCAACTGAACATAGAAGAATATGTGGACAAGTTCTCTACCTTGTTACGATTTGCTCCGCATGTTGCTGAAAATGATGAAGCAGTGGCTGATCAGTTCATCAATGGATTGAATCCTGAGATTTTTACACTGGTAAATTCCGGGTGACCAAATAACTTTGCTGATGCCCTGAACCGAGCCAAAGGAGCGGAAGCGGGTTTGATTAGACAGAAGAGAGCTTCGTATGTTGCTCCAGCACCGAAATAGCCACAACCCTCAGTTCCATTCCACCAACCCCCTCCCAGATTTGATAGTGGCGGTAGCAGCAGTGGGAAGAAAGATCATTTGAAAGCCCAATGAAACAGTTCAAGAAGTCTGGTAGTAGTTCATCTGGCTCCAGTGGTTCAGGACAAAGCCAGAGTTATTCATGGATCTATTGTAGAACATGTGGAGGAAGACATCCAACAGAGCAATGCCAAAGAGTGTTTGGTAGTCGCAATATCTATCGACAGCAAGGAAATTTTGCCAAAGTCTGTCCACAGCGAGGTTCTCAACGATCCCAGGGAGCAGAATCATCTAGATCAGTGGCTCAGACTGATAGACGATCATCTGCTGTTCACTCCTTCCAGCCACCTACTACTCAGTCACAGCCGAGGCCAGAAGGAAGCCAGACTGTTAGCCAGCCTCCGAGACAGCAGGCCGGAGTGTTTGCATTGACTGAAAAACAAGCCCAAGAAGCACCTGATAATGTTGTTGCAGGTAACTGTTCTCTTTGTGGTTACTCTGCTTATGTATTGATTGATACCGGTGCATCCCATACTTTTATATCTGAACGATTTTTATTGATTCATGATTTGCCTGTTGAGTCATTATCTACTGTTGTATCTGTCTCTTTACCTTTGGGGAGAGGTCTTATATCAGTGAAGTATGTTAAACGTTGTATACTGCAGTATGATGGGAATGAGATTGAGTTAGACTGTATTGTACTCGGTCTGTCTGATTTTGACTGCATTATCGGTATTGATATGCTGACCAAGTACAGAGCTACCGCAGATTGTGAGATTCAGACCTGAAATGGCTGATGAATGGAAATTTTACGGTAAGGGTTCTAGAGCTAGAATTCCTTTGATATCTGTGTTGTCTATGACTCGATTATTAAATAAAGGAGCAGAGGGATTCATTGTGTATCCAGTAGATGTACTGAAATCGAGCTCGTCATTGGCAGATCTGCCAGTGGTATGTGAGTTTGCTGATGTCTTTCCAGATGAGATTCCGGGTTTGCCTCCAATTCGAGAAATACACTTTAATATTGAATTGATACCAGGAACAGTTCCTATTTCGAAAACTCCATACAGAATAGCATAGATTGAGTTGAAAGAATTGAAAGAGCAGTTAGAAGACTTACTGGCCAAGGGTTACATCAGATCGAGTGTTTCTCCTTGGGGTGCTCCAGTGTTGTTTGTGAAGAAGAAATACGATTCAATGAGACTTTGCATTGACTACCGGCAACTGAACAAGGCTACGGTAAAGAATAAATATCCATTGCCTCGTATAAATGATTTGTTTGATCAGTTGCAGGGATCGTCTATTTATTCCAAGATCGATCTGAGATCTAGATATCATCAGCTGAGAGTCAGAGATCTGGATATATCGAAGACAGCTTTGAGAACCAGGTATGGCCACTATGAGTTTATAGTCATGCCGTTTGGTTTAACAAATGCTCCAGCTGTATTTATGGGATTGATGAACCGTATATTTCAGAAGTATCTTGATGATTTTGTGATTATCTTTATTGATGATATTCTGATTTATTCAAAGAATATGATTGATCATGCTGAGCATCTTAGAACTGTATTGAAGATTCTGAGAAATGAAAAATTGTATGCTAAGCTGTCTAAATGTGAGTTTTGGCTGAAGCAAGTTGTATTTTTGGGACACATTATATCTGGAGATGATATTTCTGTTGATCTTAGCAAAGTTGAGGCTGTGATCAGTTGGCCTAGACCGACATCAGTGCCAGAGATACGCAGTTTTATGGGTTTAGCAAGATACTATCGTCGATTCATTAAAGATTTTTCTAGTATTGCGAAGCCGATTAATCAGCTGACTTAGGAGAATACACCTTTCGTTTGGTCAGAAGCGTGTGAGTCCTGCTTTCTTGAGTTGAAAAAGAAATTGACCAGTGCTCCGGTGTTGACTATTCCGTTAGGTACTGGTGATTTTGTTGTTTATTGTGATGCTTCTCACAGAAGAATAGGTTGTGTTTTGATGCAGCGAGGACATGTTATTGCTTATGCCTCGAGACAATTGAAACGACATGAGACTCGCTACCCGATTCATGATCTTGAATTGGCTACCATCGTATTTGCATTGAAGATCTGGCGTCACTACCTATATGGTGAAAAATTCGAAATTTATTCTGATCATAAGAGTTTGAAATATCTATTTTCACAGTCTGAATTGAATATGAGACAACGTAGATGGCTTGATTTATTGAAAGATTTTGATTGTGAAATCAAATACTATCCGGGGAAATCCAATGCAGCAGCTGATGGACTAAGTCGAAAAGTATGTTCTTTGTCCTTATCGACGATTGGTTTTTCGAATTTGATTGAAGATTGCCCTCTTTCTAGATTAGTATTTGACACAGATTATCAACCTCTGAGACTTTATGCTATTCAAGTTGAACCAGAGTTGATTTTTCGAATTAAAGAAGTACAGAAAGTTGATAAGAATGTTCAGAACTCGATATTGATGGTCAGATCAGGGCATCGATAAGAATATAAGGTTTGTGATGATGTATTATATGTGAATAATCGTCTTATGATGCTAGATGTTTCAGATTTGAGACACCAGATTTTGGCAGAGGCACAGTGCAGTCGTTTCAGTGTTTATCCTGGTGGCAGAAAAATGTACAATGATCTGAAGAAACAGTTTTGGTGGAAACAGATGAAAGCAGACATTGCAGAGTTTGTATCCAAATGTTTGAATTGCCAACAGGTAAAAGCAGAAAGAAAGAAACCAGGAGGTCTGTTTCATAGCTTATCTATTCCTGAATAGAAATAGGATCACATTTCTATGGATTTTGTGACGAAGCTACCACGACCCCCCCGAGGTTGCGATGCGATTTGGGTTGTTATTGACAGATTGACCAAATCAGCATGTTTTATTCCGTACAGGATGAAATACAGAGATGACCAGATGGCAGAGATTTATGTCAGATAAGTTGCCAGATTGCATGGTGTGCCGAAGTCTATCGTATCAGATCGTGATCCTCGATTTACTTCACACTTTTGGCACAGTCTGCAACAAGCTCTAGGTACGAAATTACATTTGAGTACTGCATATCATCCTCAGACAGACGGACAGTCAGAGCGGACTATCCAGACATTGGAGGATATGCTTAGAGCTGTAGTTCAAGATTTGGCACTAGTTGGCAAGATTCTTTGCCACTTTGTGAGTTTTCGTACAACAACATCTATCAGACGAGTATAGAGATGGCTCCGTTTGAAGCATTGTATGGCAAGAAGTGCAAATCCCCTCTCTATTGGGATGAGATATCCGAGGTACCTGATCTTGGGCCTGATATGATTCGAGATATGACTGAGAAAGTGAAGCTGATTCAGCAGAGAATGAAGACAGCTCAGGATAGTTCGGCCAAATATGCAGCTATTAGACGTCGAACTTTAGAGTTTGAGCAAGGAGACAGAGTATTTTTGAAGATTTCTCCTTTCAGAAGCATTGTCAGATTTGGCAAGAAAGGAAAGTTATCTCCACGCTATATTGGGCCGTATGAGATTCTGGAGAAGATAGGTACTCGTGCCTATCGACTTGCTAAGCCGCCTTCTCTATCTGTTATACATGATGTCTTTCATGTGTCTATGCTGCGGAAGTATCTTCCTGATGCTTCTCATGTTCTTCAGCCAGACGAGGCAGAACTTGATGAAACTCTGAGTTATTTTTAGAAACCGATCCAGATTCTCGATCGTAAAGAAAAGCAGCTCGGAACGAAGACTATTACGCTTGTGAAAGTTTAGTGGAGTCGTCATGGCATTGAAGAAGCTACTTGGGAAACTGAATCAGATATGAGACATAAATTTCCAGAGTTATTTCATTGATGTGAGTTTTCTTATTTAGCTTCTGTACATCTCCTTCTTGTAAGTGATTTGATTGCCTGTGATTTCGGGGACAAAATAAGATCTTAGAGGGGGAGAATTGTAATGCCCGAGATTTTATTATGTTAATATGAGATTATTGATTATAAATTGATGTGATTATAGAAGGACCACTCCGAGACCAGATTTGGGAAGGCATGTGATATAGTGTTGTGCGAGGACAGAAGGTCCCGTGCATATGCGTGAAACGAGCGCGAGAAGAGGCGCGCATATGCGCAAGCATGTGAAGAGAATGAGTGTCGAGACAGTAGGTCTCGCGCATATGCGCGAAGACAGGGCGAGCATATGCGCGAGCAGTTGAAGTGTTATGCGACGAGACAGTAGGTCTCGCGCATATGCGCCAAAGATGGTCGCGCATATGCGCGAGACGTGCTGCACAAAGAATAAGCCACACGTCCTTACCATGCAAATATAATATATAAATTTTTCATTTCTTCAGTTGTGGCAAGAAGAAAAAAACCGAGGCTCCCAGGGAGAATCTTCAAGCTTTTATATTCTAGGAATTTGATTGTACAACATCCGACCGTCAGAATTTCAATCTGAGTTTAGTACTGTGTTTCTCTCGTCAAAGGCTTCGAAAGGACATTGAGTGCTGACAGCTTCAAATTCAAGACTTCGACTTCGTCAGATCGACAAAAGAAATGTATAAATCAATGTTTAACCGGGAAGATACGACTCGAGTCAGAGATAGCTTGAGTTTCCCAAAAACACATACTTTATTGTAATTTCTTTGATGTTTGCAATTTTTGAGATTGATATGCTTAGTCTATTGATTTATAGCAAATCATGTATTGAGTCTTTGCCAGATGTGCCATGTCTTTGGCAGAGGTGCCAAGTCACTGGACATTTGGTTTATATCGATGTTTCTTAGGCGTAGATCGACTCCTATTGTAGAGATTCGATATGATGTACCAAAGTTCGGGAACCGGGATCCCTAGTTAAGAGTCGAGTCTGAGATTAAGAGTCAAAGAGTTTGATTTACAGTTTTATATCGATTCGTGTTTTTTAGATTATGATACATGCTATTGATAACTGTTCAATGCTTTTATATATATTTATATGAAATGCATGTATACGTTGTTTATATTGGGAATATATTTTTCAACATAGTTATCCGGCTGTTGTTGTGTTTGTATGTGTGCATAACAACAGGTGGGAAGAGATCATGGTCGAGAAGAGGATGAGAGATTGAGTTTAGAGTGGAGATTCGGACCAAGAAGTAGAGTTTTTTTCATCATTTGATATGTAGTTGATGAACCCTAGTTTGTTACGATTTGCATTTTGTACAAGACTTGTACTTTGGATCATGTTGTAGATATTTAACTTGATCTTGTGATGTGAATGAGATGTGACCTATTTTGTTATAGAAAATTGTACACTTGTTTATAAGGTGTTCAACATTTAAAAAAAAAAAAATTTATGACCCAGTGTATTTAATTGTTCCCAATCAATCCTAATGATGATTAAGAAGATGAGTTAGCAATCGGGTCCCCACAAAAACAGTCTCAGAAAAGAAATTAATCTGATGGCAAATTTAGAAAGGATTGATCTCGAGGATCTCCAAAACCTTGCAAAATCTTTTGCAAATCTCAAAGTTATAAATCTAAAGATGAACACAACTGGGAGTAAACAACCCACCATAACCTAGTCATCTTCTCAAGAACCACTAAGAGAAAGTGTGGGATCTTAGAATATAAATATGAGAGAATCTCAACCAGACTTTCATACTGGTGGAAAGTCACATTCAGCGGGAACAAGGTCAATGAGAAGTCAAATTCCCTTGCACCAAACATCTTATGGGAAATCTGCTTTAAAACATATACATCTTTATGGGGTTATGCTTAACCTAGATGTACCGAACTTCAAAAATAGAGAATATCTCATAAATGACTGGATATCTGCTATGAGAATTACTGCAGGCACGCTTGATCTCAACAGAGAATGATTCATTAAAATTTTTGTTAAAGAAATTATTACCCGAAAGTTTTGGTGATCGACAAAATCAAAATAACACTTCACTATTCAAGAGACATCTGCTTATCTTTTGTAACAGATTTTACCTCAACCGCCCAGCTCTCAACCGGCTTAAGCCAAAAGAGTTCTAATCGCTCTATCAAATGATATACTAGAGAAACTTGACCGCCTAACTTCCTGACCGTCAGTAATTCAAATGGCTCATAATAAAAGAAGATGAAACCCTCAACCGATTGATTGAAAGACATCATCAAAGAAGGTTATTTATTGCCTACTTAATGAAAGACATTCTCTTACTGGTTCAGGACATTCAAGAGCTTGCACCGGTTTCATAATCAACGTATTCCTACATCAGTCCCAAGAATGATCTGCATTTATATCACTATCCTAGAAAGGAAAGATCATTTATCTTTGAAAGGTCTGAGGATAAAAGCAATCACCATAAAAGGAAACTCTGTAGCAAACTCTTCAGAACGGGACTCAAGGAAATGACATCAAAGAGAACATTTAATGCATATCTTAAGAACATTAAATGCGGTTGCAGCTGATGGTGACATCATTTCTCTATTACAAAGTTAACGTTACTCGATCTTTTTGACCATTGGAACTATCGCATATATTAACAGAGAATGATGTTTGCAAGAGCAGCGTGACATATGTAAGGTCCATGAATTTAATTCACATAAACTGAATGCATGCAATCTATGATTTTTACTTAAAATTACGTGTTTATTTATTTTGTGTATTTTATGCATAATTCATGCATGATAGGATTAATTCATGAAATTTTAAAAGTTCATGTATTAGGGTTTCTTGATGTATTTCGCGTCCGAATGTGGAACAGATACCAGAGAATTATCAGGAAAATTATTTTTATTACATGATTAGTTTTTATTAATTATCATAAGGTTTTTTAAAGGTATCTTTCAAGAAATGTGCTTTGTTGGGTATTTTTACCCACAAGAGGATATATTTTGGCGGTACGTAAATTTTATCGAATCAGGGGACTTTTTTAGGACTCGGCTAATGTTTTCAAAAACTTTTCAACACGAAATATTTTTTCGGGAGTGTGTTTGGACTTAATGGACCTACTTTTAAGTTTATTGAGCCTAAAACTCCTTTTAGACCTTTAATTGATAATTTAAGGCCCATTACATATTATTTTCACTATTTAATTACTAACTAAACATCCATTTAACCTAACCTAATCTCCCCACCAGCCGAAACCCCTTCATTCTCAGAGTGTTCTCTCGGTTTTCCCAATAGCAACCTCAAGAAAATCTCGGCCACTTAAATTCTTGCAAAGAATAATTCTCCCGGCGCTCGTTCATCGATCTCCTCGCGTATAAAAATCATCAAGGCATGATTTGTAACCTTGTTCTGCATCATTCACGTTCAATATTATCGTTGTTTATGTATTTGTGCAGGGAATCTTTTGATCCATTACTTAGTGTGGGTAGGCTTCATTATTTGTTCAAGTTCTTGCATGTTTTTCTTATCCCACTCACGTTTTTTATGAAATGTTGCAAGGGGGCTGCTGTACTATGCATTGAGGGACTGTCATCACCGAAAAAGAAAGAGCTTAAAAGCTGGAAGTGAGGCTTTATAGCGTTGAGTAAGGTGCGACCGAGTTCTTGAGGATATGGGGCTCGTAGTGGGTAGATCGGTGGAGTGGTGGGGACCAGCGTTGCAGGGGCCAAACCAAGCCATGTCCCATACCTTGAGGGGTCTGAAACATGGCCTAGGAAGGCTCGGCCATTGCTGGGACGAGCCACGAAGTCGATTGAGCTCGGGGTAGGGGGTTGGTCGCGTGGTGCATTTGAGGTGATAAGCGATCGGATGAGCTGTGCTTCTCCTTTGAGTCCAGAGGAGTCCTAGTGTAGTGCCCAAATTCAGTACGCGTATAACCCATGCATTCGTTTAATTATTAAATCGTTTAATTAATTTTAAATGAGTTTTAGCTATGCATAATTTATGAAAATACATTATTTTTAATTATTCATGTTTATGTGATGCACGTTAAAATGTTTTACGACTTTCATGTTTCAGGCGATTATCCGAGGCAGGATTGAGGAAAAGACCCGGTGACGATTTTTGGCAATTTCAAAGGATGGTATTTTATTTTAAGTCAAGGATGAGGCGTTTTAAATAATTTATTTAGTTTTAGCAATTTAAAGCCTTATTTATGTATTTAGTAATTTAAGAGTTTGGAACTTTTAAAATTAGTGTGTAAGCATTTTAAATGGGGAGTTTGATTAAATTAGTGTGTGTTAACTTTTGATTAATATTTAATTTAGTTAATTTAGCACTAATTCCTCCTAATTAAAAACATACACACACGTTACACACACTCACACACACTTACACGTTTTTACACACACTAAAACACACAACACATCTACACATTCATGTTTTAAGTTTTTAAAGATAGGAAACCTAGGGTTCTCCATCTAAGAAGCAGCCGCCCCCATCCCCTTTATTTTCCAGCAAGTTTTTGGCAATTTTATTTCAAGATAATCGAGCCACCATCATTTCGGATCAACCTCGCTTCTTTCTCCGCTTCGGTATCGCCGTTTCGGTAAAGTTTATCATCAAAAGGCACGTATAATCTCTCTTTTGCTGCGTCGATCATGTCATATTATGTGTTGCGTTGTTTTATGCGTGAAAATTCATGTATGTTGTTCATAGTTTGAGCGGTTATTTGTTTGGATCGATTTTGAAGGAAAAGTTTTAGATCTAAATCACGTTTTACTGTTCTTATTAAAACTGCGAATTTTCGGTCAAGATTTTGGGAAACTTTCAACGCAAAAAACGTAGAACTTTTCGATACCTTCAATTTGATATAAAATTCGAAATTTTTGGACGAAAATTGAGTGAGTTATGGCGTTTTTCGTGGTACTGCTCAAACTGCGAATTTTAAGTAAATTGTGTTCTTGAAGTTATTTGTTGTAGGCTTCGTTGGGGATCGACGGGTGATCATTGCTGCGTATAGGAAACTCTGGTAATGATGTTTGGAGTAATTTTGAGGTTTCGTTTCATGTCTTTAGGCTCTTTAATTCATTAGGAGTCGTAAGAAAAGTTTTTGTGTCAATTGCCGTGTTTTCGGGTTGTATGTGTCGTAGGGTGAACGTCGTCATTTTTGGGGCATTCGTACGAGTTTAGTTCAATGCTATGGTGTCTTAGGATGGTCTCCAGGTGTTTAATTTCATTTCATTAGTTGTTCGTTTGGGAAAATAGACATTTCGTAAGCTTTCCTCGCAGGTTCAGAAAAGTCGAGGCCACACAGATCCATACACGGACCCTGACACGGGGTCCGTGCCTTTGTCTTCCTTTGAAGTGTCAACCAACCGAGTCTACACGGACCCTCTGACGGACCCAGACACGGGGTCCGTGTCCTCACTTCTTCCCAAGTTTCACTTTTGCGCACCTACACGGACCCTCACCCGGACCTCAGCACGGGGTCCGTGCCTTCCCTTTTCTTCACGAGTCATTCCACCGCACCTACACGGACCCGGAGCTGGACCTGGGCACGGGGTCCGTGTACTTGAGTTTTTGGGAAATATTATGGTATGCTTTGAGGTTGATGTCTTGGTTTAGTGTAATGTTTAATAATGTCGAGTCACGGGAATTTTAGAATGCCCTAGGGAAATGTATGAACTCGTGAATAAGCTTGTTTGTTACGTCTAAGTTACACCCGTTAAGTTTATGAATTCACGTTAGTATGTTGCAGCAACGACCCCGGTCGAAGTCCAACGAATCCCTCAACGCCAAGTAAGTATGTTGACGTGCAAGAAAATATTTTAAGTTTTTGAGGTATGCTAAATGTCTTGTGACCAAATTGAATGGGTTTGGAAGTCGGTGAACGTGGCCGAGGACCTCTCCACCCCGTTAAATTATGAACGGGTTAGATCGTGGTTGGAAAGCGTTAAATTATGAACGGGGACCAACCAGCCCGTTAAATTATGAATGGGGATCTCATGTATATGGCAGTAGATACGTCCCTGTCACCCCAGTACTGTGGTTTGTTTGATAAGGCGTTTATTATGTATGGGTCACTTGCTTTGAAACATCCTCCACGCAAAATGAAGTCTTGTATGTTTAAGTATGAACAAGTACGCAAGCATGTTTATGTAAGCTTTTAAGTTATCGCACGTCTATGTATGTATGCAAGTTCAAGCTCATTTCAAATCCAAGCTTCAAGTATGTATGTTCTATTTTAAAGTTGCATGCGATTTTATTATGTATTACTTGCTATTCTCAGTTTATACGTGTTGAGTCTTTAGAATCATTAGACTTGATCGATGCAGGTGAGGATTTCTATGAGAAGACAGGAGGTGGGGACCAAGGAGCAGGCTTGGACTGAGCGAGAGGCTAGACCCGAGGACCGCCCACGTTATTTTAAGATTCTAAGCATGAAAATATTGATACTCTGATTTTACGTTTTGATACGAGATGTTTTGAGCAAGCTTTTCTTTTAGCAAAATTTTTATTGGTGAATGGATGATGTAGTGACGACCGTATTGATTTTATTTTCGTATTCAAGAAAATTTTTAATTTTTTCGCAAATTTTAAGTATTAATAAGTACGGTACGTTACAGTTGGTATCAGAGCGGTGTTCTTGTAAAGGGTTATGCTTACTGCCAGTTGCATTAAGTTCTGATTTCAGCATGTGCATATTTTCAAGTTGTAGTACGTGCATCTGATGTCATTTATATCATGTCCATGCATATTGGGATTACGTGTTGGGTAAATTATTGGAACAGTATGCCTCCTAGACGTGTGGTTGATCGTGAAGCAAGGGACGAGGATAGAGAAGCTCGGGAGGAGAGGAGAGACGCTCGTCCACCTCCACCCCCACCTCCAGACATGCAGGCACAGATGCTTGCAGGTATGACACAGTTCTTCGCGCAGTTTGCGGGGAACCAGGCTACAGCGAATGCAGGGGCAAGGCCCAGACCAGAGGCGGTGTATGAGAGGTTCCAGAGGATGAATCCTAAGGAGTTTTCGGGATCTACTGACCCGATGGTGGCAGAGGAATGGATTAAGTCCCCGAAGTGATTTTTGACTACATGGAGCTGCAGGATGCAGACCGAGTCCGTTGTGCCATATTTCTTTTAGCAGATGATGCCAGACGTTGGTGGGATAGTGCGATGGTGGCAATTAATTTGCCGACTTTGTCTTGGACTGGATTCAAGGAAGTGTTCTTCGCCAAGTACTTCACTGAAGAAGTACGATCCCGTCTTATCAGAGATTTCATGTCGCTACGACAGGGAGACGGCAGCGTAGCAGACTTCGTTAGAAAGTTTGAGAGGGGTTGTTACTTTGTGCCCCTCATAGCCAATGATGCACAGAGTAAGCTGAGGCACTTCATGGATGGGTTGCGGCCGATCTTGCGCCGTGACGTTCGAGTTGCTGGTCCTACTACTTACGCAATTGCCGTGTCAAGAGCATTGGCAGAAGAGCAAGATCTGAGGGATATAGAGGCTGACAGGCAGGGCAAGAGGCCCTATCAGGCACCACCACAACACCCGCAGCAGCAGCATCAGAGGCTCCAGTTTAAGAGGCCGTTTCAGGGGCCGCCAGGGAAGAAACCATATCAGGGACCGCCAAAGGGCAAGGGTCCAATTCAGCAGCAAGGGGCGCCTCAGAAGCCCGGTAACTTCCCAGTGTGTCAGAAGTGCAATCGCCAGCATCCCGGACAGTGCCTATGGGGATCCGGGAAATGTTTTAAATGTGGAGCTACTGACCATATGCTGAAAGAGTGCCCACAGTGGAAGCAGCCAACTCAGGCAGGGTGTTCGCTATGCATGCACAGGAGGCGAAACCAGACACTACACTACTGACCGGTAACCTTTTTCCTACCTAAGCTCAGTATCATTTTGCTTTGCATGTGGAATTTTATTTGGAGTTATTAGTGTGCTAGTAATACTTTTGGGTCACTTGGAGTATTGATTCCTTCTATGCCTAAGGTTAATGTTAGAAATTTGGGATATAAGTTTTGTGTTGTGCTAACGTCTCTCAGGGAATATTTTCATTAAGAGATTAGCCACAACGGCACTGATAGATTCAGGAGCCACTCACTCCTTTATCTCAGAGACTTTCGCTAATCATTTGGACATCAAGTCCATTGGCCTAGATATGAATTTTTCGGTGACAGTCCCATCCGGGGAAGAACTGTTAGCGACTAGCATGATCAGAGACATTGATCTAGAATTGCAGGGTCATCTAGTATATGCGGATTTGATTCTACTGCCGATGCCAGAGTTCGACATTATTTTGGGAATGGACTGGCTGACAAAGAACAGGGTCCTAATTGACTTCCAGAAAATATCAGTATTGGTTAGACCGTTGGGCATGGAACAGTTTCTATTTGAGCCAGACAGATGGAGAAGCTTCCCTCGCATGATTTCGTGCATGCAGGCGAGGAGGGTGATTTCCAAGGGGTGTCAGGCCTTCTTGGCCAGTATTATTTCAGCGCCTGATGTGCCCACTCCATCTTTATCCAAAGTGCCAGTAGTAAGTGAATTCCCAGATGTCTTCCCAGACGATGTTTCAGGTCTTCCACCAGAGAGAGAGGTGGAGTTTGCTATTGATCTCCTGCCAGGCACAGTGCCAATCTCTAAGGCACCGTACCGATTAGCTCCAGCTGAGATGTTAGAGCTCAAGTAGCAGATTCAGGAGCTTCTCGACAAGGAATTCATTCGCACTAGTTTCTCACCGTGGGGCGCGCCAGTACTCTTTGTGAAAAAGAAGGATGGAAGCATGAGACTCTGCATCGATTACCGTAAGTTGAACAAGGTAACGATCAAGAATAAGTACCCACTTCCTAGAATCGAGGACTTGTTTGATCAGTTGCAGGAGCTACAGTGTTCTCTAAGATAGATCTTCGATCAGGGTATCACTAGTTGAAGGTTAAGAATGCAGACGTTCACAAGACGGCCTTCAGAACCAGGTATGGGCATTACGAGTTCTTAGTAATGCCATTTGGATTGACGAATGCTCCAGCAATTTTCATGGACCTCATGAACCGAGTATTTTAGCCTTATCTTGATCAGTTCGTCATAGTATTCATTGACGATATTCTCATATACTCGAAGAGCCATGAGGAGCATAGCCAGCATTTGAGGACAATATTGCAGGTTTTGCAGAATCGCAAGTTATTTGCAAAGTTCAATAAGTGCGAGTTTTGGTTGCAGAAAGTAGAGTTTTTGGGCATATAGTGTCTAGCAGTGGTATTGAAGTTGATCCAGCAAAGGTAGCAGCCGTTAAGGAATGGGTTGAGCCAAAGAATGCATCAGAGATCCTGCAGTTTTCTGGGTTTAGCCGGTTACTACCGTAAATTCATTCGGGGATTTTCATCCATAGCAGTGCCACTCACTTCACTGACCAAGAAGAATGCTAAATTCGTGTGGAGTGAAGAATGCCAGAAGAGCTTCGATACTCTGAAGCAAGCTCTTGTTTCAGCGCCAGTGCTGGCCATGCCGACAGGGCAAGGTGAATTTGTGCTTTATACCGATGCATCTAAGCTCGGATTAGGCGCAGTGATGATGCAGCAGGGTCGGGTGATAGCTTATGCTTCCAGACAGTTAAAGGTGCATGAGAAGAATTACCCGACGCATGATTTAGAATTAGCCGCCGTTGTCTTTGCATTGAAGATTTGGAGACATTACTTGTACGGCGAGAAATGTCAGATATTCACCGATCATAAGAGTCTCAAGTATTTCTTCACGCAAAAAGAGTTGAATATGAGACATAGACGGTGGTTAGAGCTAGTGAAAGACTATGATTGCGAAATTAGCTACCACCCGGGCAAAGCTAATGTTGTCGCAGATGCCCTGAGCAGAAAAGTGGCAGTTGTAGCACAATTGTCAACGCAGAAACCTCTTCATTCCGAGATTCAGAGGTTTGATTTAGAGGTTATCGTAAGGACAGAGCTCCTAGACTGTCTAATCTGACAGTCAAGTCGGATTTACTAGACCGTATCCAGACAAGTCAGTCCTCAGATGAGCAATTACTGAAATAGAGACTGAAAGATGAAGCCAAGGGCATTGTTCTTTACACAGTGGCAGATGGAATTGTGAGATACAGAGGCAGAATGTGGGTGCCTAGTGTTGATTCGATCAGACAGGATATTCTGACAGAGGCACATGCATCTCCGTATTCAATTCACCCCAGAGGTACCAAAATGTACAAGGACCTGCATATTTTATATTGATGGCCAGGGATGAAGAGAGACATCCGCAGATTCGTATCAGAATGTCTTACTTGTCAGCAAGTGAAAGCTGAACATCAGAGGCCAGCAGGGATGCTTAAGCCACTCCCAATCCCGAAGTGGAAATGGGAGAACATCACGATGGACTTCGTTGTTGGATTGCCTAGATCAGTCAGAGGCTTTAATGCCATTTGGGTTATTGTGGATCGACTCACGAAGTTAGCGCACTTTTTGCCAGTGAAGACGACTTTCTCCATGACGCAGTACGCGGAGCTTTATATCAGGGAGATAGTCCGTTTACATGGGTTCCCAGTTTCGATTGTGTCCGACAGGGACCCGAGGTTTACGTCGTCCTTCTGGAAGAGCTTACATGCAGCCATGGGGACAAAGTTGCTGTTCTGTACAGCTTTTCACCCGCAAACAGATGGCCAGTCTGAGCGAGTGACTCAGATTTTAGAGGATTTGCTGAGGGCCTGTATGATTGATTTTCAGGGGACTTGGGAGTCTAAGATACCTCTACTGGAGTTTACCTAAAACAACAGTTTTCAATCATCTATAGGTATGGCTCCCTACGAGGCTTTGTATGGAAGAAAGTGCAGGTCACCAGTTCATTGGGATGAAGTTGGTGAGAGAGCAGATCTTGGTCCAGAGATAGTTCAGCAAACTGCAGATGTGGTGGTCAAGATTCGTGACAGAATGAAGACTGCCCAAAGCCGTCAGAAGAGCTATACTGATAAGAGGAGGAGAGATCTCGAGTTTGCGTTGGTGATCACGTATTCGTTAAGATAGCACCTATGAAGGGTGTAATGAGATTTGGGAAGAGAGGTAAGCTGAGTTCGAGATTTATTGGACCGTTCGAGATTCTGGACAGAGTTGGGACAGTAGCTTACCGTGTAGCCCTTCCGCCGAATTTGGCCGGGGTACACAATGTGTTCCACGTCTCTATGCTGAGGAAATATCTAGCCAATCCTTCGCATATTCAGTATGCGTATAACCCATGCATTCGTTTAATTATTAAATCGTTTAATTAATTTTAAATGAGTTTTAGCCATGAATAATTTATGAAAATACATTATTTTAAATTATTCATGTTTATGTGATGCACGTTAAAATGTTTTACGACTTTCATGTTTCAGGCGATTATCCGAGGCAGGATTGAGGAAAAGACCCGGTGACGATTTTTGGCAATTTCAAAAGATGGTATTTTATTTTAAGTCAAGGATGAGGCGTTTTAAATAATTTATCTAGTTTTAGCAATTTAAAGCCTTATTTATGTATTTAGTAATTTAAGAGTTTGGAACTTTTAAAATTAGTGTGTAAGCATTTTAAATGGGGAGTTTGATTAAATTAGTGTGTGTTAACTTTTGATTAGTATTTAATTTAGTTAATTTAGCACTAATTCCTCCTAATTAAAAACACACACACACGTTACACATACTCACACACACTTACACGTTTTTACACACACTAAAACACACAACACATCTACACATTCATGTTTTCAGATTTTTAAAGATAGGAAACCTAGGGTTCTCCATCTAAGAAGCAGCCGCCCCCTTCCCCTTTATTTTCCAGCAAGTTTTAGGCAATTTTATTTCAAGATAATCGAGCCACCATCATTCCGGATCAACCTCGATTCTTTCTCCGCTTCGGTATCGTCGTTTCGATAAAGTTTATCATCAAAAGGCACGTATAATCTCTCTTTTGCTGCGTCGATCATGTCAAATTATGTCTTGCGTTGTTTTACGCGTGAAAATTCATGTATGTTGTTCATAGTTTGAGCGGTTATTTGTTTGGATCGATTTTGAAGGAAAAGTTCTAGATCTAAATCACATTTTACTGTTCTTATTAAAATTGAGAATTTTTGGTCAAGAATTTGGGAAAACTTTCAACGCAAAAAACGTAGAACTTTTTGATACCTTCGATTTGATATAAAATTCAAAATTTTTGGACGAAAATTGAGTGCGTTATGGCGTTTTTCGTGGGACTGCTCAAACTGCGAATTTTAAGTAAATTGTGTTCTTGAAGTTATTTGTTGCAGGATTCGTTGGGGATCGACAGGTGATCATTGATGCGTATAGGTAACTCTAGTAATGATGTTTGGAGTATTTTTGAGGTTTCGTTTCATGTCTTTAGGCTCTTTAATTCATTAGGAGTCGTAAGAAAAGATTTTGTGTCAATTGCCTTGTTTTCGGGTTGTATGTGTCGTAGGGTGGACGTCGTCATTTTTCGGGTGTTCGTACGAGTTTAGTTCAATGCTATGGTGTCTTAGGATGGTCTCCAGGTGTTTAATTTCGTTTCATTAGTTCTTCGTTTGGGAAAATAGACATTTTGTAAGCTTTCCTCGCAGGTTCAGAAAAGTCGAGGCCACACGGATCCATACACGGACCCTGACACGGGGTCCGTGCCTTTGTCTTCCTTTGAAGTGTCAACCAACCGAGTCTACATGGACACTATGACGGACCCAGACACGGGGTCCGTGTCCTCACTTCTTCCCAAGTTTCACTTTTGCGCACCTACACGGACCCTCACCCGGACCTCAGCACGGGGTCCGTGCCTTCCCTTTTCTTCACGAGACATTCCATCGCACCTACACGGACCCGGAGCCGGACCTGTGCACGGGGTCCGTGTACTTGAGTTTTTGGGAAATATTATGGTATGCTTTGAGGTTGATGTCTTGATCTAGTGTAATGTTTAATAATGTCGAGTCACGGAAATTTTAGAACGCCCTACGGAAGTGTATGAACTCGTGAGTAAGCTTGTTTGTTACGTCTAAGTTACACCCGTTAAGTTTATGAATTCACGTTAGTATGTTGCAGCAACGACCCCGGTCGAAGTCCAACGAATCCCTCAACGCCAAGTAAGTATGTTGACGTGCAAGAAAATATTTTAAGTTTTTGAGGTATGCTAAATGTCTTGTGACCAAATTGAATGGGTTTGGAAGTCGGTGAACATGGCCGAGGACCTCTCCACCCCGTTAAATTATGAACGGGTTAGATCGTGGTTGGAAAGCGTTAAATAATGAACGGGGACCAACCAGCCCATTAAATTATGAACGGGGATCTCATGTATGTGGCATTGGATACGTCCCTGTCAGCCTAGTACTGTAATTTGTCTGATTAGACGTTTATTATGTATGGGTCACTTGCTTTGAAACATCCTCTACCCAAAATGAAGTCATGTATGTTTAAGTATGAACAAGTACGCAAGCATGTTTATGTAAGCTTTTAAGTTATCGCACGTCTATGTATGTATGCAAGTTCAAGCTCATTTCAAATCCAAGCTTCAAGTATGTATGTTCTATTTTAAAGTTGCATGCGATTTTATTATGTATTACTTGCTATTCTCAGTTTATACGTGTTGAGTCTTTAGACTCACTAGACTTGATCGATGCAGGTGAGGATGTCTATGATGAGACAGGAGGTGGGGACCAAGGAGCATGCTTGGACTGAGCGGGAGGCTAGACCCGAGGAACGCCCATGTTATTTTAAGATTTTAAGCATGAAAATATTGATACTCTGATTTTACGTTTTGATACGAGATGTTTTGAGCAAGCTTTTCTTTTAGCAAAATTTTTATTGGTGAATTGATGATGTAGTGACGACCGTATTGATTTTATTTTTCGTATTCAAGAAAATTTTAATTTTTCCGCAAATTTTAAGTAGTAAAAAGTACGGTACGTTACACCTAGGGTGGTCTAGGGAAGGTTGAGTCATTGCTGGTCCTTTTGGTTTTGGGTTAGGGACGTAAACATGGAAAGGAAGCGCATAGGGTTCGAGTGAATCTTTTTGAGATGTTTTTCCAGCCACCTATAGGTTATGACCGACTGGTTAGAGGCATAGTCTTAATGGTTTTAGGGCATTTTAAGTGTTTATAAGGTGTGGTAAAGAAGTTGGGAAATTTCGGTTAAGCTTCGAGTCGATTCGGATTAAAACCGGGACCCCGGTCCAAGTTTAAAACGAATCGAGTAACTTTGGTATTGGGCTCGAGTTTACATCTAAGAATGCTTTTAATTATGTTTTTTTAAGGATTATGGTAAGCTTCAGGTCAATTTTAGAGGTCCAGGGGTAAGACGGTAAATTTTGGCTTTCTAGGGGCAAAATGGTCATTTTGCACCCGGGGTGAGATTTTGGTCCTCGCAGCGCCCTGATCACAATTTACTATATTTTAAATATTTATGCAACATGATCATGATTTTTAAGATTTTAGGAAAAAACATGTTGCCTGCTTGGATTTAAAGAAAATTGCATTTGTGCATGATTTTTAAAAGTGATGTAAATTATGATGTTTTGAATGATGAGAATTAGTTTTGGCTATCGAAATATATGTAAATTCATAAGACGTACATGTAAATGATGATGATGAGGCCTAGGCACTGTGGATGGGTAATCTGGTCACTGATGTCCGACAGCCGCCGGGTACCGCAGTTCTATATATGATGGATCCATCGTAAATGATGATGTACGATAGTCACCTCTAATGAACTGAATTCACTAATGGAAATGATTAATGATGAATGATGGTTAACGATGAAATGTTTTGACACATCATGATTTTATATGACACGTTTACATTAAGCATTTAAAGTTAATGAAATATATGTTGAGTATGATATTTTTCACTGTTGTGTGCTATGTATAGGTATTTTTTATTTATGGTACAGGTGTGTTGAGTCTTTAGACTCACTATGCATGTGTGATGCAGGTGAGTTCGATGTCGAGGGGACTGGAGGTGCTCAACTCTGAGTCAGCAGACCTGGGGGGCGACACGACCCGAGGACCTCATGATTTTTCCGCACATTTACGATTTTATGTTATTGAGAGAACATGAACATTTTTACGCTGTTTTATTTTAGTGGTTGATGTTAGGATTTTTATTCGTTTTTACTCCGCTATATTTTTATTGGTAGTTACTTATAATTATTTTTAAATGATATTTTTAAGTAGGACTGCATGCATGCAATTTATTTAAATGATTTAATTTGAAACGTGAGCTTTTTTTTTTAAAAAAAATAATAATCTTTCCGAACTTTTAAAACGTTAGACGCCACAACATACATTATCGAATCCACGAAAGTAAAATTTTCATAAGATTGCATACTTCGAAAGTTTTAGAGTGCACTGAAAATCTTACTTACTTCATCGCTCATAAGCACGCACCGAGCAAACAGATAACTGATCATTTTAGGATCATCTTCGTACTACCAAAATCAATTTACTTGTACCAGTAACCTTTCGGTTATTTAGATTAAGTTGTGGTGTCTGGTGAACAAAGTGTTTTTAAGATCCAGAATTGTAAAGTGATCACTAAAAGTTGCAAAACAGGCAGTGTGATAAGTCCTGATAAGAGTGGACTGTTGCAAAGAGTTTTGTAATGCCAAAGTCTTTTAGTGGAATCCTTACTAAAGAGGAAGAAGGGGTGACGTAGGAGTTTTCGATCTCCGAACATCCATAAAAAATCTTGTGTTTTTATTTCTTGCAAGCACTTACTTTTCTAACTATATTTTGTTGATAAGTCTGCCAATGTTTTTAAGCTATCATTGTAAATTGTGAACCATTTTCGGCACTCAACAGTGGTTCACATTTCTAATAGTTTGAGAAGAATTTCCAACCGCCTCAAAACGGTTGAAAACAGAATCTTAAAAAGCAAATATTTTCAAAGAGTTTATTTACCCCCCTCTAAAATCTTTCTCGATCCCAACAAGTGGTATCAGAGCAGGGTTAACTCAAACATTGATATCTAATAATTACTCATGACATCTTTCAACAAAATTCCTATGTTCTCTAAAGAAGATTATGATGAATGGAAAATTCGTATGCAGGTACATCTAGCAGCCCAAGATGACGACATGTGGTATGTCATCACTGACAGGCCAATGAAAATTCTGAAAGTAAATACAGCTGCAACAAAAACTGAAGGTGCTTCCTAGATGGTTGAAAAACATCGATCTGAATGGACAGCTGAGGAAAAAGAAAGCAAATCTTGATAATGTCGCAAAGGATATTTTATAAACATAAAAATTGAACATTAATTAAATTTTTTATAATATAAATTTATGGTTTTCGTTTTATTAAATGTTTAAATATTATAAGTTTTATAATAAAGTGTATAAAAAATAAGTTGTTGTGTAATTATAAGTTTTTACCTTTTTTACAGGTTCGATAAAACAAGAATAACCTTGGCGTTGCAAATGGGATTAAGATAATTCTTGGACCTGTTGAAAGTTGATGATATTATCTACAATATTGGTGACAAGCATGAGATAAAAATCTTCTCACAATTGGGATAAAATTAAGCAACAAATAAAGTTATCAAAGGAGTGACAGTTTTACCATGCTCTAGCATTTTGCCCATATCTCTCAAGTTATTTGGTCAAATGGTGAAAAAAAATACCACAATTCAACTATCTACATGTTTTGTTTTATGTGGAAAAGAAAATTCGGATGGAAAGATTTTCAAAATTGATGTGTATGTTGACATAATTTCTTGGAACATCAATGAAAACTTATGTGTAAAAAAATAATATTTTATTTGTGGTTGTCTCCCCAAAATTGGCTATAAATAGGGGTGCATTGTAATGTATTGAGATAGCCATCATTTATGAACAAACCTTTGAGTTCATAATATTTCTCTCTTTGCTTTTCCTTTATTCTTTCATTTAAATATAATTAGCATGTTAATTTTATATTCAAAGTTGTACACTTTGAATAATGAGTTGCTAACTTCCCAAAGTTGAGATGAAAGATGAAACTCTTGCCATGATTAATAAGATTATTAAAAGGTAAGAATCTATATTTATATTATTTAATCATTATTTATTGTTTATGTTATATTTATTTATTTAAGCATTATTATACCCTGATTATAAGTGGAAGTTTTGATTTATTGTTGCTATATGTTACACTAAATTCTTGGAACCATTTAAATGTTAGTTTGGTATTACCAATAATTTAAAATGGATGCCTTGATTTATTATATATCAATATATCATAATATTAATTTCTTGGTACCATTTAAATGTTAGTTTGGTTTTACCAACCATTTAAAGTGGGAACCTTGCTTTAGTATATATCAATATATCATAATATTAATTTCTTGGTACCATTTAAATGTTAGTTTGGTTTTACCAACCATTGAAAGTGGAAACCTTGATTTAGTGTTTACAAATATATATATAGGACAATATGTAAAGGCCCGTATTTCGTATTCATATTTAGCGGAATTATTAAAAATTTTCTAAATAAATAATTATCTTGCCTCATTTATAAAATAAACATGTAAATAATTTTAACTTTAAAATAACAGCGGAAGCAAATATTGTTTTCAAACAACAATTTAAAAATAATCCAACGTATTAAAACTGAGTTTGAATAATAAAAGGTGCATAAACTAAAACATGAGGTCCTCGGGTTTACAACTGTCGCCCCAAAATAGCTCACTGGTCTCCGCCCTCGGTCTCGACCTCATCAATACCTACAACAATCAAGTCTAGTGAGTCTAAAGACTCAACATGTATATATCGTGAATAACAAGTAAATATATCATAAAATCGCATGCAACGTAAAAATATGGTATCATAAAGCGCATGGTGAAAATCGTATCATGAATAATTATAAGTACATGCATATCTGAAAATCATACGAAAAAGCTTTGCTCAATAGAGCTCTGTCATGTCATATCATAATTTTCTGGTAGAGATAATGTTTCTAAGCAAGTGGCCCATAACATAACGTGAGCGCCTGATCAGACTAAACCACAGTATACTGGACGGTAGAGATCACCACAGCCCTTGGACTGGATATCCGTACCCATACATAATCGTAAACCGGTCGTAAGTCACCGGGTGGAGAGGTCCTCGGTTGCGCCTACCGACTTCCAAACCCATAAACATAAGGTGGCCACAAGACATATAGCATATATCTCAAAAATAAACATTTTATATTTTTATGCACGTAATATAATTATAACCTTATTTTTACCGGATGAGTTGGATCGCTCCCAGGCTTGCTGCGACTTAATTCTAATATGTAACACATGCAATAAATTTTAACTTGACAAAAACTTAACAATCGAACTAAAACGAGACGAATAGAACCAATAACTTGATTTTTAATCATGGCTTCGTATCAACCCGAATCACCATTAAACCGACGTTTAACCATGATTAAAAATACCCCAAACATACTGAAAAATATGCATAATAACTGTAAAACACGAAAATGGGTGAAAGAAGTCCAAAAACATAAAACACTCTTTCGAGAGTCATTTTGGCACCTTTTACCGTAAATTCTCGTACGACCTCTAAACTCGATCAAATCACAAACGGCCAAAAACATGACTTTCCTCACTCATTGAGGTACTGTCCAGTACAAGGCCATGGGCTAAAAGCCAACCAAGAACTCAAACCAACCTCATGAACCAAACTCATAGTGGTTGTCAAAATGCAGCAGTGGCAGTTTGTGTATATGTGAAGTAAACACTGAAAATAATGGATCTTGGCTTGAACCATCGACCCAATACTCTTACCAACATCCTAAGGCATGGCTTGGACCATGGCTACGAGCTAAAAGCCAACCACAACCCAAGCAACCGCCTAGAATAACCACAACATACCAACCGAAAGCATCACTTGCTGTGTAGTGAGTTGTATTGAACTATTTTACTGTCTTGTCTCTTTCCAAGGGTCATTTGATCGACCATGGCTTGATCTAGACATGATGGAGAGTTGTATTAACCATGGATATGGGCTAGAAACCAATCACAATCCTTTCAAACCCCCAAAACCGAAACCCACTCACACAGAAAATGAATAACCGAAATGCACTTGTTTTGTTATTGTGAAATTCTGATGGATCCGTGAACCAAGCTTGCAAAGGACACCTTGGTCACATCTTAGACATGATAAGGAAGGGTTATAACCATGGCTACAGTCCCTAGGACAGCCATGATTCGAACTCTCACTTTAAACCACCAAATGATAAAACCTTGGACTCAAATTCTGCACTTAAGAAAAAGTTGCTGTCATTACTTTGTTTGTGCGTGTATGGATGTAAACCAATGAACCAATAACACTCTAACACACTCTAATTCATGCCTAGTAGCAGCCATTTGTGCCTGGAACCGAGCAACTCCCTGTAAGCAACCAAAAACACACCAAACCGTGAAGTGGAAAACAAGAGAGCCAAGGAATTCTGTGCAGATTTTTGCTTGAATGTTGCTGTCATTTTCGTGATGTTGCTTGATTCATGAACATATACTGCTTAAAAATATTTAATATGACTTGATTGAAGAGAGAAGAAATAATATATACATGCCTGAAATTTGTTTTGACAAAAACAAATCAATACGACGAATACGAGCGGCGGAGTCGGAGTTGATTTTCCTCTTGTTTTTCGGCTACTGTTTTCAAGATTTTTGAAACGTCCTGCCCTTTTTATTGCTTTAAAAGTACTAAAAAATTATTTTTTTTAAACCTCACATAGCATCGGCCGAACCATAAAATATTTTTGACATCATTTTAAAAATAACCATCTAACTGCTATTTAAAAATCCATAGGATAATATTTTAAAGCATAAAATCGTCAGACATTTTACCAAACCTAAAAAGCAATAATTTGAAAAGAATAGCCCATACTAAACCTCTCAAAAATCTCTCAAATGCATAAATAAATAAAATTAAAAATCTTTAACTTAAATCATAAAGCATAATGCGGAAAATGTAGCGCTGGTCCTCGGGTTGTGTGCGCCTTCAGTCCAGTCAAATCACTCATCAAGTCCTCCCTCAATACCACCTGCATCCATCACACCTAGTGAGTCTAAAGATTCAACACACCATAATCTTTATAACAAGTACTACGTAATACAGCTAACATATAACAGTGAAAAATACTTGTACTTAAAATATCGTTTTCATTAAGATGCATAAACATAAACATTTTCGCAAACATTTTCATGATGCATAAAACTTTAAACATAAACATTTTCATAAAATACTTTTTAATGACATGCAATCATAAACCTTAACTTTTTCCTTTTTCCTCAACGTGACATGACATAAAAACTTTAATATGATCATGAACATTTTCCTTTTCTTTTTCTCTTTTCTTTTTGTTGAATTCAGATCGTTAATTGTGACTTTCCTGATCATGCTCATGAGGGTCGATGGGTCCATCTATATAAAATCACAGTACTGGGCGGCAGGAGACACCAGCAACACTCTCACCGGTCAACTGGGCCCTGGCCTATCATGATTCGAATAGAAATACGATCTTCGGGGCTCCCTCTGGGGTCTTTTCCCATAAATGGGCTCCCTCTGGGGCCTTTTTCCCTCACGATATTCCCATTCTTCCGTTACCACAAAACCGTTACCACATATCCGTTACCACATATTCGCAATGATGGAAACACGATCGTCGGGCTCCCACTGGGACCATAACCCTCACGACGTCGCCAACATTAACGAATTAGTCACAATTATTTCACATCCTTCAACATTTTTCATTCACATCACTTAAGAAAAATCATAAATATCATTACGTTTTTCATTTTTGAAACCAAGCATGCAACATGTATTTTAAATGTCTTCTTAAATCATAAAAATCCCTTAGACATTTAAAAATAATCATTTAATCATGAACAATTCATAAACATTTAAAAATAATCATATTTTCATAAAAATATCATTTAGGACACTGCCATGACGTTTACTAATTTCTAGGTGTAAAAAAACCGTTTTACCCCTAGACTCGACATTTTACGTTTTCGACTTTTATCTTGATTTCATGACTCTAATATGTCCCAAATAATTATTTAAGCCTACATGAATTTTTTCATAATTTTATTTGGCTTAAAACTTAGACTTTTTCAATTAATCTTTAAATGTGACGTATTAATGCGTTTTAATCCCGAATTAAACCAAAACTTAATATAAAATTCCCAAATTAAAAACTTAGACTTATAATAATTATTTAAGCTTAAATCTAATTTTTCATAATTTTATTAAGCTTAAAACTAGGCGTTTCAATTAACCCGTTAATTAGCGTTTCGTGCGGCGATTAAATCCCGAATAAATCCAAAACTCATTATTTTGATCCCAAATTTTAAACATAGCATTTTTAAGATTTATTCTACCCTTCCAAGTCCTGAACCACCCCCATGGACCCATGGATTCAATTTTTGTCTTTAAAATCTCGTTTTGGACCCTTCGACGAACACACCGAGCCATCTCCTAATTTACCCGAGCCACGCCCAAGCCAGCTTGAACCAAAACCTAGACAACCCATCTAGGGACCCTACTGTGTAAGCCCAGGCCGAAAAACCAGCCTTGGCCCTGCTCAAAAACCTTCCTGAAACTGAACCCAAAATCTGCATGTTTTGTGCGTGACACTTACCATCTTACCAAGACTCCTAGCCAACTAGGACTCCTCTATCCACCTAACCAACGATCACCTAGGACCCTCACCAACCCTGGACCACGCCCAGACTCGACCCAGACCAACCCAGCCCCTAGAACCCGAGCTGCGAACCACTGGACTACATGACAGCAACTTACGTGTGTTTATGGTGCTCCCTTGCTTCTCACGTTCCTCTCGAGCCAGCAGCAACCCGAGCCGCCCCAGCCCCTGCCCAGACCCTAGAGCACTCTCGTGGGACCCTAAGGACCCAGCCTAGCCCAGCCCAAACCCCCTGGCCGAGCCATCTCTCCCTGCACCACTTCTGCAACCTGCGCTACTCTCCCTAACGCTCTCGGGTGGAGTCCTAGCTTGCTAGGACTCCTCCCAGCCCTCATAAATCGGGTCCTAGCATGGCTAGGACCCTGCCCCCGACCCTTCAAGGACCCTAGCCAAGCCCTGGTCCCAACCAAAGCCAAGCCAAGCATCCAAGTCCATAACCCTCAAACCCCATGCTACCCGATGGCATCCAGCTTGTCCTTATTCACGTTTGCAGCCTATTGGGGTAAATTGGGACTCTCTAAAACATGTAAAATCAACCCTCAACCCTATCATAATCATGGCAGCCCCTTTATATCATATTAAACATGATTTTGGATGAAAATACAAGCTTTAAAATTGACATATGCCACAAAAACGAAAATTGTTTCATGATGCACTTGTTTTTCATGCAAATTCAATTAAATAAAATACTATGGTGTGATAGATGTTTGAAAGAAAGAATATGGCGTGCCTTTGCGTATTTAACGCACGATTATTCGTTGACGATTGAAGAACGATGACCCGAAGATCCTTGGCTTGAATTTTTCTTTGCAACCTTCGAAAATTCCTTTTCAAAATTGTGTGTGTGCCGTCAAGAATTTTGTAAGGGGAGAGTTTGATTTGTTTGTGGGTGTGTGGCCGTGACAATGATGGGTTGGGGTAGGTTTTAGCTTTTAAATAACGCTTAGAATCCTAATTAAATTCTAATTGCTAGTTTAGGCCCATTAACAACTTAATTAAGCCTACTTAGCCCATTAGTAATTAATTAAAATATTTAAAATAATTTTGCTTAAATAAGTTTGTGAATTTATTAGCCGGGTTGCCAAAACGTTTGCATTTTTGTTGAAAATCTAACACCGATAAAAATTACGTCCCGGCGTATAAATTCACCTCAAAACCCCTTATTTTCAAAAATAATAAAAAACATCACCCATATTTTAGATAATTAAAAATAATTATTTAATAAAAATATTTTCTATTCTTCAGCTCTCGATCCCCGTTCCTCGATCGTCACTTGAATATTCCTAAAAAAAATACAACTTTTATGCAATCATGTAGAAAAATATATTTTAAATATGCAAGTATGCAAAACATAATTAATTCATGCAATTAAAACATTTAATTAAAATACAAAAGAATTTAATAATTGCATGTACGTGGTTTGTGTGGACTTTAAAATTTTCGGTGCATTACAATTTTACCCACTGATTCCTGCTGATATTTTCGAGCATATGGGTGTAGATGATGTTAGGGATGAAGGTGCATGATATAGGAGGTGTTAAAGGTGTCTTGAAGTGCATTTAGTGGAGAGTTACAAGTGCAAGAATTGAATGAGTTTGAAATGATTCTACTCCCCCTTGCTGCCGTTGCTTTTCCCTCATTTCCTACTGCATTTGCACGGTTTTGTTGTTTAATAGGTTGAGTAGGAATGAGGTATGTTATTACATTTAAATTTTCTACCCATTAGAGAATTAAAAATGAGAAATGAATACCCCATGAATTGTAATTAGGAATGGTTTGAATGGAGAGTTATCAACTTTTGAATTATTTTAAATGTTGGACCCAAAATTATGATTACTAATTTGGATGGTATTTTATTGTTTAAATCTTGTATTTTAATTGCTTAAAGTTTAGCACCCTCATTATATATTTTTGTGAATTTACACATTAAATTTAGGATAGATTATTGCATGACATTCATGACCTCAAATTTAAATATTCAAATGCTATGATTAATTTCTTGAATATATTATACTAATTCATCCCCATATGTTTACTTATTTTTATTTAAGCTTTAATTAAATATTAACCTAAATAACTTTATTTAATAACTTAGCTTTAATTAATTTAAATAAATCCTAAAACCTTCTATTTCTTTAAATTAAATTATTCTTTGCCTTAAATTAAATTTAGGAATATTTTCTTATTATTATTCTTATCTCTAATCTCCAAACTCCGGTCCGACCTCGCGTATTTATCTTAAAATGATAAAACTACACATCTACTTTTAAAACAATTAAAACACCTCATATATTCATAAAAGTTTATTTTTAATTTAAATAGTAGCAATTATGCATAACTTATACGTAATCTGATTTTCGGGTTCTACAACTCTCCCCCCTTAAAAGAATTTCGTCCCCTAAATTAAAACTTACCGAATAACTCGGGATAACGACTCCTCATCTCCGGCTCAGATTCCCACGTAGCTTCCTCCTCCGAATGATTGAGCCACTTGACTTTCACTAGCTTGACCATTTTGTTCCGAAGCTTTTTCTCTTGGCTGTCTAGGATTTGCACTGGTCTTTCCTCATAAGACAAGTTCGGAGTGAGCTGCAACGGTTCAAAGTTCAGGACATGCGATGGATTCGCCATATACTTCCTCAGCATAGAGACATGAAACACATTGTGTACTCCGGCCATATTCGGCGGAAGAGCAACACGATAAGCTAATGTCCCAACCCTGTCGAGGATCTCAAATGGTCCAATGAATCTCGGACTGAGCTTTCCTTTCTTCCCGAACCGCATGACACCTTTCATCGGTGCAATCTTCACGAAAACATGGTCACCAACAGCAAACTCTAAATCTCTCCTTCTCTGATCCGCATAACTCTTCTGTCAACTCTGAGAAGTCCTCATCCTATCACGGATCTTGACTACTACATCAGCAGCCTGCTGCACAATCTCCGGACCCAATTCTGCTCTCTCCCCTACTTCATCCCAATGGATAGGCGATCTACACTTACGACCATACAGTGCTTCATATGGAGCCATACCTATAGACGACTGAAAACTGTTATTATAGGTAAACTCCACCAACGGTAGCTTTGATTCCCAACTCCCGGAGAAATCAAGAACACATGCACGAAGAAGATCCTCCAAAATCTGGATAATTCTCTCGGACTGATCATCCGTCTGTGGGTGAAAAGCCATGCTAAACAACAATTTCTTACCCATAGCTGAATGTAGACTTTTCCAAAATGATGAAGTGAATCTAGGATCTCGGTCAGACACTATAGAAACGGGAATACCATGAAGTCTGACGATCTCTCGGATATATAACTCTGCATACTGGATCATGGAGAAAGTCGTCTTAATAGGCAAGAAATGAGCTGATTTCGTAAGACAATCTACGATCACCCATATAGCATTCGACCCTCTGATTAACTTCGGCAGACCAACAACGAAGTCCATAGTAACATTCTCCCACATCCACTCGGGAATAGGTAGAGGCTTGAGCATGCCTGCCAGTCTCTGATGCTCTGCTTTCACTAGTTGACATGTCAGACACTCGGACACAAAACGTCTGATATCCTTCTTCATTCCGGGCCACCAATATAATAACTGCAGATCTTTGTACATCTTCGTACTCTCTGGATGAATAGAGTACGATGACATATGGGCCTCAGATAAGATATCCTCTCGAATAGAATCGCCGTTAGGAACCCACATTCTGTCTCGATATCTCACAATTCCGTCTCTAACTGTATACAAGATTCTGCCCTTGGCTTCATCTCTCTGCTTCCACTTAGCCAACTACTCGTCTGCTAACTGTCCACTGCGAATCCGGTCTAGAAGAGAAGACTGAATCGTCAAAGTAGATAGATGAGGAACTCTACCTCGAGGATATGTCTCTAGATCAAACCTCTGCATTTCAAACTGAAGAGATCTCGAAATCACCAAATGAGCCATCACTGCGACTTTCCTGCTCAACGCATCCGCGACTAAATTAGCTCTGCCAGGATGATAGCTAATGTCATAGTCATGATCCTTTACTAGCTCCAACCAACGCCTCTGCCGCATATTCAACTCTTTCTGTGTAAAGAAGTATTTGAGACTTTTGTGGTCGGTAAATATCTGGCACTTCTCTCCGTACAAATAATGCCTCCAAATCTTCAATGCAAATACTACGGCTGCCAACTCTAGATCATGGGTAGGATAATTCTTCTCATGAATCTTCAACTGACGAGAAGCATATGCTATCACCTTCCCATGCTGCATCAATACTGTGCCTAACCCGAGTTTCGAAGCATCGGTATACAGAACAAAATCTCCGGGTCCTGAAGGCATGGCCAATACTGGCGCTGAAATCAAAGCTTGCTTCAATGTATCGAAGCTCTTCTGACATTCCTCGCTCCACACATACTTAACATTCTTCTTCGTCAATGATGTGAGTGGAACTGCGATGGAGGAGAATCCCCGAATAAACTTCCGATAGTATTCTGCTAACCCAAGGAAACTACGGATCTCTGACGCATTTTGCGGCACAACCCAATCTCTGACGGCTGCAACTTTCGCCGGGTCTACCTCAATACCGCTGCTAGAAACAACGTGGCCTAAGAACGCCACCTTCTCTAACCAGAACTCGCACTTACTGAACTTCGCGAATAACTTGTGCTTTTGCAAGGTCTGCAGTACTGTGGTTAGATGTCTGCTATGATCCTCTTGATTCTTTGAGTAGATGAGGATATCATCTATGAATACTATCACGAACTGATCAAGATATGGCTGAAATACGCGATTCATGAGATCCATGAAGATCGCTGGCGCATTCGTCAAACCGAACGACATCACAAGGAACTCGAAGTGTCCATAACGAGTCCTGAAAGCAGTCTTGAGAACATCGGCATCTTTCACGCTCAGCTGATGATAACCAGAACGCATATCAATCTTGGAGAATACTGAAGCTCCCTGCAACTGATCATATAAATCTTCAATCCTCGGGAGTGGGTATTTGTTCTTCACTGTAACTCTGTTCAACTCCCGGTAATCAATGCAGAGCCTCATAGAACCATCCTTTTTCTTCACAAACAAGATCGGTGCGCCCCATGGCGAAAAGCTCGGGCGAATGAACTCCTTGTCAAGAAGTTCCCGAATCTGTTTCTTGAGTTCTGCCATCTCTGTCGGTGCTAATCGGTATGGTGCTTTTGATATCGGTGTGGTACCCGGCATAAGCTCAATAGAAAATTCCACCTCTCGCACAGGTGGTAAACCAGAGACGTCATCAGGAAAAACGTCTAGAAAGTCTCGGACAATAGGAACATCGGATGCTGACTGTTTGGGCGTCTCGGGAACAGATATAATTATAGCTAAAAATGCTCGGCACCCTGGATGCATGAGTTTCCTAGCCTGGACATAGGGTATTATACGCGGTAAATTAAAATACCTGTCTGGTTCAAATAAGAATTGTTCCATCCCAGGCGGTCGGACGAGAACAGATCTCCGCTGGAAATCAATCAAAACTCTGTTCCTCAATAGCCAGTCCATCCCTAGAATTATATCAAATTCTGGCATCGGCAGAACGATACGATCCGTATACACGAGATTACCTTGAAGTTCAAGGTCTATATCTCGGATCACATTAGTAGCTGTCATCTCTTCTCCAGAAGGCAATGCTACTGAATACGCTATGTCTAGCCCAATTGTCTCGATCTTGAGAGAATTTGCAAAGGTTTTTGAAATGAATGAATGAGTAGCCCCTGAATCTATCAAGGCTTTCGTAGCTGAACCGGCTATAAAGATTCTCCCTGAAAGATTGGAATATTATGATAAACCCAATAGTTTTACAAGAACTATGCTTATAGACATGCAAAGGTCAAAGTTCTTTTAACCCAAATTTCCGTAGCTAACCCTGATTAGAACATGCAATCCTATCATAAATTCTAAGTTCAAAATCTTAACCCAAAACATTAAACTTCAAATACAATTTAAGGATTTAGGATACCTGTCATGAGCATCGTCTCCGGGTTAGTCTCCGCAGCATGGAGAGCAAAAACTCTGCCTTGGATAGGCAGATTCTTCTGAGGGCAATTCTTTAATATGTGGTCAGTACTACCACATTTGTAACACTTTTCCGAACCATACATACAAGTCCCAGCATGACGATGTGAGCACTTGGCACAGACTGGATACTCCACTGTCCTCGGGACTGCTCGTCCCTGCTGTTGCTGCTGCTGCCCTCTGATCCCGGGTGGACCGTGGAAAGGTCTCTTATTCTGATGCTGCTGCTGAGGAGGACGGTGTGGTGCCTGAAATGGTCGTTTACCCTGATGATCACGCTCAATATCATTCTGGTCTTGCTCTGCCGCTAGCGCTCTGGAAACAACAACATCGTCGGTAGTAGGGCCAGCCACCCTAACATCACGGCGTAAGATCGGCCGCAGGCCATTCAGAAAATGCCTCAATTTAGCTCCAGTATCATTAGCAATTAGGGGTACAAAATGACATCCCCTCTTGAACTTACGGATGAACTCCGTAACAGTCAAGTCTCCCTGCCTCAGGGTCAAGAACTCCGTGGTCAACCTCGAACGCACCTCTTCAGTAAAATATTTAGAGTAGAATACCTCTGTAAAGCGCGTCCAGCTCAAAGTAGCCAAATCCAAAGCTACAGATGCTCCTTCCCACCACAGGCGAGCGTCTCCTCCAAACAGATAAGTCGTACAACGAACCCTATCTCCATCTTCGAGCCCCATGAACTCGAAAATAACCTTAAGGGACTTAATCCAGCTCTCGTCAGCCATAGGATCTGACGTCCCTAATAACTCCTTCGGTCATATCTTCATGACCGCTCATAGATAGCCTCCGGCCCCGTCTGTCTGGCTCCCACTGCATTGTTCCCCGCAAACTATGCGAAGAACTGAGTCATCCCAGCTAGCATCTGGGCATTCATGTCTGGTGGAGGGGGTGGTGGTAAATCTCTCTCCTCGTTCTCCTGACGATGCTCATCACCTCCCGTGCGATCAATAATGCGTCTAGGAGGCATGCTGTTCCATAATTATAACCCATATGTAACCAACATGCATAATTCCACTATTTCTTTAAATTTTAATAAATAAAGCATAATCGTAATCTTGACATAAGATCTTTCATGCAACCATGATGTAAAAATATTTCAAGCTTTAAAATAATTGCGTAATCGTAAAACTTACAGACCGAAGACGTGACTTCATGAGCTTCTCGAGAGCAGTTGTAGTACAATCCTTTACAAGATCATAGGCTCTGATACCAACTGTAAAGTCCCGAATTTCGTATTCATATTTTAGGAGAATTATTAAAAATTTTCTAAATAAATAATTATCTTGCCTCATTTATAAAATAAAAATGTAAATAATTTTAACTTTAAAATAACAGCGGAATCAAATATTGTTTTCAAATAACAATTTAAAATAATCCAACGTAAACAACAATTTAAAAATAATCCAACGTATTAAAACTGAGTTTGAATATTAAAAGGTGCATAAACTAAAACATGAGGTCCTCGGGTTTACTACTGCCGCCCCAAAATAGCTCACTGGTCTCCGCCCACGGACTCGACCTCATCAATACCTACAACAATCAAGTCTAGTGAGTCTAAAGACTCAACATGTATATATCGTGAATAACAAGTAAATATATCATAAAATCGCATGCAACGTAAAAATATGGTATCGTAAAGCGCATGGTGAAAATCGTATCATGAATAATTATAACTACGTGCATATCTGAAAATCATACGTAAAAGCTTTTTTCAACAGAGCTCTGTCATGTCATATAATAATTTTCTGGTAGAGATAATGTTTCTAAGCAAGTGGCCCATAACATAACGTGAGCGCCTGATCAAACTAAACCACAGTATACTGGGCGGTAGAGATCACCACAGCCCTTGGACTGGATATCCGTACCCATACATAACCGTAAACCGTTCGTAAGTCACCGGGTGAAGAGGTCCTCGGTTGCGCCTACCGACTTCCAAACTCATAAACTTAAGGTGGCCACAAGACATATAGCATATATCTCAAAAATAAACTTTTTATATTTTTATGCACGTAATATAATTATAACTTTAATTTTACCGGATGAGTTGGATCGCTCCCAGGCTTGCTCCGACTTAATTCTAATATGTGACACACGCTATAAATCATAACTTGACAAAAACTTAACAATCGAACTAAAACGAGACGAATAGAACCAATAACTTGATTTTTAATCATGGCTTCATACCAACCTGAATCACCATTAAACCAACGTTTAACCATGATTAAAAATACCCCAAACATACTAAAAAATATGCATAATAACTGTAAAACACGAAAATGGGTGAAAGGAATCCAAAAACATAAAACACTCTTTCGAGAGTCATTTTGGCACCTTTCACCGTAAATTCTCGTACGACCTCTAAACTCGACCAAATCACAAATGGCCAAAAACTTTACTTTCCTAACTCATTGAGGTACTGTCCAGTCCAAAGCCATGAGCTAAAAGCCAAACAAGAACTAAAACCAACCTCATGAACCGAACTCATAGTTGCTGTCAAAATGCACCAGTGGCAGTTTGTGTATACGTGAAGTAAACACTGAAAATAATGGATCTTGGCTTGAACCATCGACCCAATACTCTTACCAACATCCTAAAGCATGGCTTGGACCATGGCTACGGGCTAAAAGCCAACCACAACCCAAGCAACCGCCTAGAACAACCACAGCATACCAACCGAAAGCATCACTTGCTGTGTTGTGAGTTGTATTGAACCATTTTACTGTCTTGTCTCGTTCCAAGGGTCATTTGATCGACCATGGCTCGATCTAGACATGATGGAGAGTTGTATGAACCATGGCTATGGACTAGAAGCCAATCACAATCCATTCAAACCCCCAAAACCGAAATCCACTCACACATAAAATGAATAACCGAAATGCACTTGTTTTGTTATTGTGAAATTCTGATGGATCCGTGAACCAAGCTTGAAAAGGACACCTTGGTCACGTCCTAGACATGATAAGGAAGGGTTCTAACCATGGCTACAGTCCCTAGGACAGCCATGATTCGAACTCTCACCTTAAACCACCAAATGATAAAACCTTGGACTCAAATTCTGCACTTAAGGAAAAGTTGCTGTCATTACTTTGTTTGTGCGTGTATGGATGTAAACCAATGAACCAATAACACTCTAACACACTCTAATTCATGCCTAGTAGCATCCATGTGTGCCTGGAACCGAGCAACTCCCTGTAAGCAACCAAAAACACACCAAACCGTGAAGTGGAAAACAAGAGAGCCAAGAAATTCTGTGCAGATTTTTGCTTGGATGTTGCTGTCATTTTCGTGATGTTGCATGATTCATGAACATATTGTTAGAGTAGGCGCACGTCGAGCCAAGTGTTGGCCGAGTGTTCACAATGAAACTCTATGTATAAACAATCTTTATTTTAATAATTTTTAAAATTATTATTTTGGCACATCTTTATCTGTATACTCATGCTAGTTGCATAGATAAAGCCCTTGAATATACACATAGTAGAAAGAATATGAGATGCTCATATGATGAGTATCATGAAACTCATATTTGGAATACTGTATATTCTAACCAGTTCCTAGTCGATTCAGCCGCCGCTAAGAAGGATATAGGCCGCTCGAGTTTGAGACTAGTATCTGCGATGTGAGTAACATGTTTTATTGGTAAGGGACATTGTGATGTCCGAGCATGCAGATAGGTGCTCCTTGTAGAGTGCACTGAACAACCCTCCATAAAGGATTTTCCAAGTGGTTCTCACTTATCGAGTGGAAACGTCCTAGTTTATGGTTGTACACCATTAGTCCTTATGACCCGGGACAACATTGAGACTCTATGTACTAGAATTACACTTTGACTTGTTTACCGACTCTCATGGGGTCATCAGGTGGCAAGGTTGGGTGTTCTGTCGAAACATATAGGAGTCGATGCATTGTAGTCGGGGATTCACCGCGTACCTTCGGGTATGGATATCCTATGTGTTCTCTTGTATGTGTAGTATGAAATCTCTGATCAGAATATGGTGGACCGTACTGTACGCTAACCATAATTGATTGGTTCTTGCAGGCACTATCATTTGATACCTAGGGAATCATGTAAGCGATGCGACTAGGCGTTTAACATGATTGGTTGGGTACTATCAGACTTGAGTTCTGACATTCTTGTTATCAAGGAGTTGATAATTAAGAATGGAGCAATTGGGGTATGCTCGTATAAAGACATAATTAGTCCGAATCACATGGAGATGTGAACCCACGGTTAGTTGTATCAATGAACCATTGAGGGCCACACAAGTACTAGCTTTCTAGATCCCGTTGAGAAGTAAAATAGTTCAGTGTGTTGAACGACTTATAAATGAGTTTATAAGCGTAAGGAAAAACAGAAGTATGACTTCAATGAGGGAAATGTAACTTTTAATTTGTGGAAGTGTTCCTAAATTAAAAGTTGGCTAAATAAGTAATGTATTTGAAAATTGTGATTTTCATAAACATTATTATGGACTAAATTAAATTAATTCAAGTGTTGAATTAATTAAACACTAGTGGACCTAGTAGAGTCCAAATAATTAAATTAATTCAAGTGTTGAATTAATTAAATAACATTGGGCCTTGTAGAGCCTAATTAGAAATAATTATTAAACTAGTGGGCTTGAGTAAAATCAAGTAATTTTTAAATGGACTCAAATATGTTTGAGATATTTAAAATAAAAGTCCATGGGCCTTGTAATAGTTACAAGCCCAAGTCAAATTGCATGCATGGGAGTTGAAGGGTTGGAGATCACTTTTTCAATCTCCAAGGCTTGGCATGCTAAAAGTTGTTTTAGCTTTTCCCACAACCAAGACAAGTCATCCATCTCCCATTCAAGAACACTATGGCCGAATTTTTGGAAAAAAATCTCCTTCAATTTTTCTCTCTTTTCTTCTTCAATAGTTGAGGAAAGAAAACTCTTCTCAAAGAAAAATGCCATACATTTTCTAGTGCAATTGTAAGGTGGATCTTTTAAGTTTGGTGGTGGGCTTGATTTTGAAGTAAAGAAGCTTGTAGATTTGCCTTGCCTTGAAGAGCTTAGTTGTATATCAACTAAGTTGGAGCCGTCATCAATCTCAAGAGATTGATAGGTAACGATTTCTCAACACCCTATGAATGTCATAGTTGTGTTTTTGTATATGTTACATGCTAGTACATGAGGTGTTCAAATTTTTTTCTTTAACATTTTCGGTTATCATACCTTGAAAACAATTTTGAACTTTTTTTGCGCATTTGAACACCTAAAATCGATCCTCTTTCAAGTAGTATAAAGCTAAGGATACTATTTTGTGTAGCTTATACAAGATATTATATTGAGGTCGATTTCAAACCGCATGAGATGAATTTTTGCAACAAAATCAAGGCCGTTTTTGGGGGATTTTGGGGCAGCAAGTTGCTGCCCATTTTGGGCAGCTTGGGCTGCCCGAACAGACCCCCTTCGAAAATAAAAAAAAATTTTTGCTTGTTGGCCGGAATCCGGCAACGGAGCTCCGGCGACGGCGATGACGACTAGGATTTTCAAAAGGTGTTTTGAAATATCAAAGTGTCATGAGCTTTGAGTTGTTGGGCCGTTGGATGGCTAACATATTTGTGAAATTTAAATGGGCCAAAATGTTTTTGGTGAAAAATGATTTTTTGGGCCCTTAAGTTTAAATTTATAAAAGTTGCAAATATTTTCTCTTGAAATAAATAATTTAAGTTGGACTTTAATTATTTATAGTAAATGGTGATTTACAAGAAATTCGGTTATAAATAAATTAATTAGAAAGTAGACAAAGGTGTTTGTATACTTTTTTAATTTAGTTTATAATCGTGGCGGTTAGTGATTGGATCAAGATATATAATATTGGATCAATTAATTATTGTGATAATTAATTGATGGTGTATGATATGTGATATTATGCATGAAGGATGATCAAAAGCCCAAGCCCAATTTGCTAGGTGTATGCTAGGATATTTTGTGTTGAATGATTATAATAATTATCAAATTTAAAGTGGGCTTGGTTTATGGCCCGTTCCCACCCCCATGAGATGTATCCCTATTTGCCATGGATATTTATTTGTAAATATTAGTATAGTGGATGATCAAGATTGGAAGATGGTGGCCATGATGATTATGAAGATCGAAGACATGTAAATATTGGAAGCTAATGTAATAGTTGCATTTGCATCCCATGCATTTCCCTAGGATTGGACCTAGGCCCGTGTTTAGCTCACACGGGCCATTAGTATTGGGGCGATTGATCATCCTTGTTTTGTCTACTGTTTATAATATATGCATGATATGTTATAAATAATGAGTATGTGCGTTATTATTATGGTAATAACAAAGTTGCATAAATCCGGCAAACATACGATCAAACATGGCAAGCTTTTAAATAAAATTAATGATGAGACATTTCAAAATTAAAAACCCTCATTTTGAATAAGATTCAAAATTAATATCATGCCCGAAAAGGGGAATTATAAATTTGTTTATAATTTCCATGTCTTCCATCGACAATGGGTGCATGATGAACGCTACCCGTCCTCGGGGCTCGGCTCATATTATTGGGGGGCCCTGCGTGCCGGAAAGCTGTGGCATCCATTGACATGGCGATGTGAACTACGTGGAACTCCCATGATTTCGGCTCATATTATTGGGAGAACTCATGGCGACCGTCCATTAAGGTTCAACATCGATGGGTAAGTCTTGACACGTGAAGATGAACGACGTCATATTATTGGGTCCTAATCCAACGTGAGACAAAAGTTTACGTAAAGGGTTGCATGGTGATGCAATTGGAAACTAACTTTTAGGAATTATGATTGGCTGATATTATTCGGGATCATAATTCGCTAATTGGACCTTACGTACCTACTGAGGAAAGGAGTTTCCCGTCTTCACTAGAGGGTAGTGAAAATGTCAAAACAGTGGGAGCGAAAATTTATAAAGTAAAAGTCCATACTTTATATTTTACTAAATATTTTAAAATAGTCATTAACATTTATCTGTTTTACTTTTCAGTACAATTTTTTGACAATGTCTTCGATCGCAATCCGCTATCTACAATACTCGACAAACACGTATTAACCGGACTTAATTACCTCACTTGGCTAAGAAACCTAAAGATCGTCTTGAACTCGGAAAAGATTGCATATACACTGACTGAGTCGCCCCCTGTTGAGGCTCCGACTAGGTGCACTCCTGAGGAATTGCAGACTTACAAGGAATGGTGTGACCATGACTTGAAAGCCAGGTGTTATATGCAGGCTTCTATGAATGATGAGCTGCAGAGGCGTTTTGAGGATGCAAAGAGTGCTGCTGACATTCATTTGCATCTCAAGGAGCTCTTTGGTGAGCAAACACGGCCTCTAAGGCATGCTACCGTCAAGGAGCTAATCACTTTGCGCATGCGAGATGGGGCTTCGGTCCATGAGCATGGCCTAAAGATGATTGGGCTCGTGGACAAGCTCGTTGACATGGAACTTACGTTGCCTTCGGAGTTGACCACCGACGTGTTGCTCTTGTCACTGCCTAGCTCATTTGATCCTTTTGTGGTGAACTTCAATATGAACAAGATGGAGCCGACCCTTGAGGAGTTGGTGAACATGCTTGTGACCTTTGAGTCCACCATCAAGAAAGAGAAGCCGGTTCTTTATGTGGGTTTTCATCTGGTACGAAGATTGATCCACATGGGAAGGAAAAGAAGCGTTCTTTCCAACGTCCCAAGAAGAACGTGCCCTTGATGAGGCAATCTCTGAATCCCGTCGTGGCAGCCACACCAGTTAAGGCTGACAAGACTAGTGACGTTTGTCATCACTACAAGAAGCCTGGACATTGGAGGCGTAATTGCAAAGAATATCTTGCTCAGAAAAGTTCTGAAAATGGTATGTTCTACATTGAAGTAAACATTTTAATTAACTCTACTTCTTGGGTATTGGATACTGGCTGTGGCTCACATCTCTATAATGATTTGCAGGTGATGGGAAGAAGTAAGAGACTAAGGGGAGGTGAGACCTTCTTGAGGATGGGCAATGGGGCAAGAGTTGCTGCCAAGGCTGTTAAAGATGTTTACTTATTGTTGAACAATAATTTTAAGTTAATTTTTAAGAGATGTTTTGTTTGTACCTGATTTGATGAAAAACATTGTTTCCATTTCTATGTTTATAAAGATGGATATTCTTGTTTCTTTAGCAAAGGTGTTTGCAATATTTACAAGAATGAATGTTTGATTGGTACTGGTGAACTTGAAAACGATCTCTATGACTTAAAATTGAAAGATATTCTACTAAATGTCCATTCAAAGGCAGACACCGTATGATATATGGATGGGTAAGCCTCCCAAATATTCTTATCTTAGAATATGGGGGTACCCTGCTTATGTGAAGCAGGTAGTGGGAGATAAATTGGATAGTCGATCCATTTTATGTTACTTTGTGGGATATCCAAGGAATTCAGTTGGATACTATTTCTATCATACCCAAGAAACAAAAGTGTTTGTTTCTAGGAATGCAACCTTTTTGGAAAAGGAATTTCTATTGGATAGAAAAGGGGAGATGATAAAACTCGAAGAGGTTCGAGAGACACCCACAATTATAGAACCCACACCCGAAGAGCCAAGAGAGGAGATACAAGCTCCTACAGGATCCGAGAGAGTCTCGAGACCATCTATGAGGTATGGTCTGCTTCTTGAAGAGGGCCATGATGAGCCTAACCATGGATGTGATCCAAGGACCTTCAAGGAAGCGTTATCTGATGCCGATTCATCCAAGTGGCTTGAAGCGATGGAATCTGAGATGAATTCTATGCATTCAAACCAAGTGTGGAATCTCGTGGATCCATCTGAGGGAATTGTTCCCATAGGGTGTAAATGGATTTACAAGAGGAAACTTGGGGCGGATGGGAACGTATTGACCTTCAAGGCGCGATTGGTGGCAAAAGGATATACTCAAAGACAAGGAGTTGACTTTGAGAAAACCTTTTCTCCAGTTGCAATGTTCAATTCCATTAGGATATTGCCATCCATAGCTGCATGGTATGACTATGAGATATGGCAGATGGATGTCAAGACAGCATTTCTTAATGGGGATATTAAGGAAGAGATTTACATGTCTCAACCTGAAGGGTTTACATTTGTCGGAAGTGAGCATATGGTATGCAAACTTCAGAGATCTTTTTATGGTCTAAAGCAGGGATCTAGGAGTTGGAACCTCAGATACGACAGTACAATCAAAGAGTTTGGTTTTAGTAAGAATCCTGAGGAACCCTGTGTATAAGAAGGTCAGTGGGAGTGCTGTGTCATTCCTGGTGTTGTATGTTGATGAAATTCTACTCATTGGGAATGATGTAGGAATGCTGCAATCAACTAAGATATGGTTAGCGAGTAAGTTCTCGATGCTTGACTTGGGTGAAGCATCTTTTGTATTGGGAATACAGATCTATAGAGATAGATCAAAAAGATTGCTTGGTCTCACCCAGTCCACATACATTGATACCATCGTGAAGCGGTTCTCGATGGATGAGTCCAAGAGAGGACATCTACCAATGTGTCATGGCGTGACCCTATCCAAGTCTATGTCTCCCAAGACTGATGCAGAGATAGCGGCGATGACAAGCATTCCTTATGCATCTGCTATTGGTAGCATCATGTATGAGATGATATCTACACGTCCTGACGTGCCTTTCGCACTAAGTGTAGTGAGTAGATATCAATCGAACCCTGGTCTTCAACATTGGAAAGCTGTGAAAGACATCCTAAAATATTTGAGAAGGACCAATGAATTGTTCTTGGTCTATGGGGGTGGGGAACTGAAATTGGAAAGCTATACCGACTCTAGCTTCCAAAGCGATGTCAATGACTCGAAATCAACCTCTAGGTTCGTATTCATGCTCAATGGTGTTGCTGTCTCTTGGAAGAGTTCCATGCAAGACAGTACTGCGGATTCCACCACTGAGGCCGAATACATTGCTGCATCAGATGCAGCAAAGGAGGTTGTTTGGATAAGAAATTTCGTCCAAGAGTTGGACGTCGTTCCTATGGAGTTGCTCATGTCCCGATGTTGTGTGACAACACGGGAGCTATAGCTCAAGCAAAGGAGCCAAGGTCTCATCAGAAGTCCAAACATGTATTGAGAAAGTACCACATCCTCCGAGAGATTGTGGAAAGAGGAGATGTCTTGATTGACAAAGTCGGCTCCGCAGATAATGTTGCTGATCCACTAACTAAGCCTTTACCTGGACCATTATTCGAGAAGCATCGCGAATCGATGGGTTTGAAGCATTTGAGTAGTTGGCTCTAGTGCAGAGTGGGAGATTGTTAGAGTAGGTGCACGTCGAGCCAAGTGTTGGCCGAGTGTTCACAATTAAACTCTATGTATAAACAATCTTTATTTTAATAATATTTGAAATTATTATTTTGGCACATCTTTACCTGTATACCCATGCTAGTTGCATAGATAAAGCCCTTGAATATACACATAGTAGAAGAATATGAGATGATCATATGATGAGTATCATGAAACTCATATTTGGAATACTGTATATTCTAACCAGTTCCTAGTCGATTCATCCGCCGCTAAGAAGGATATAGGCCGCTCGAGTTCGAGACTAGTATCTGCGATGTGAGTACCATGTTTCATTGGTAGGGGACATTGTGATGTCCGAGCATGCAGATAGGTGCTCCTTGTAGAGTGCACTGAACAACCCTCCATAAAGGACTTTCCAAGTGGTTCTCACTTATCGAGTGGAAACGTCCTAGTTTATGGTTGTACACCATTAGTCCTTATGACCCGGGACAACATTGAGACTCTATGTGCTAGAATTACACTTTGACTTGTTTATCGACTCTCATGGGGTCATCAGGTGGCAAGGTTGGGTGTTCTGTCGAAACATATAGGAGTCGATGCATTGTAGTCGGGGATTCACCGCGTACCTTCGGGTATGGATATCCTATGTGTTCTCTTGTATGTGTAGTATGAAATCTCTGATCAGAATATGGTGGTAATTATGAAAGGGGTTTCATATATTACAGCATCGATGCAACTACGACATGACACATAGTATCGATTCATTGACAACTCTCGATATACCAATGGTTGTCGAATCGGTCGGGATATATGAGTTGAAAGGACCGTACTGTACGCTAACCATAATTGAATGGTTCTTGCAGGCACTATCATTTGATACCTAGGGAATCATGTAAGCGATGTTGCTAGGCGTTTAACATGATTGGTTGGGTACTATCAGACTTGAGTTCTGACGTTCTTGTTATCAAGGAGTTGATAATTAAGAATGGAACAATTGGGGTATGCTCGAATAAGGACATGTTTAGTCCGAATCACATGGAGATGTGAACCCACGGCTAGTTGTATCAATGAACCATTGAGGGCCACACAATTACTAGCTTTCTAGATCCTGTTGAGAAGTAAAATAGTTCAATGTGTTGAACGGCTTATAAATGAGTTTATAAGCGTAAGGAAAAACAGAAGTATGACTTCAATGAGGGAAATATAACTTTTAATTTGTGGAAGTGTTCCTAAATTAAAAGTTGGCTAAATAAATAATGTATTTGAAAATTGTGATTTTCATAAACATTATTATGGACTAAATTAAATTAATTCAAGTGTTGAATTAATTAAACACTAGTGGACCTAGTAGAGTCCAAATAATTAAATTAATTCAAGTGTTGAATTAATTAAATAACATTGGACCTTGTGGAGCCCAATTAGAAATAATTATTAAACTAGTGGGCTTGAGTAAAATAAAGTAATTTTTAAATGGACTCAAATGTGTTTGAGATATTTAAAATAAAAGTCCATGGGCCTTGTAATAGTTACAAGCCCAAGTCAAATTGCATGCATGGGAGTTGAAGGGTTGGAGATCACTTTTTCAATCTCCAAGGCTTGGCATGCTAAAAGTTGTTTTAGCTTTTCCCACAACAAAGACAAGTCATCCCTCTCCCATTCAAGAACACTATGGCCGAATTTTTGGAAAAAATTCTCCTTCAATTTTTCTCTCTTTTCTTCTGCAATAGTTGAGGAAAGAAAACTCTTTTCAAAGTAAAATGCCATACATTTTCTAGTGCAAGTGTAAGGTGGATCTTTTAAGTTTGGTGGTGAGCTTGATTTTGAAGTAAAGAAGCTTGTAGATTTGTCTTGCCTTGAAGAGCTTAGTTGTATATAAACTAAGTTGGAGCCATCATCAATCTCAAGAGATTGATAGGTAACGATTTCTCAACACCCTATGAATGTCATAGTTGTGTTTTTGTATATGTTACATGCTAGTACATGAGGTGTTCAAATTTTTTTCTTTAATATTTTCGGTTTTCATACCTTGAAAACAATTTTGAACTTCCGTTGCAGCATTTGCAACACCTAAAATCGATACTCTTTCCCATATACTGCTTAAAAATATCTAATATGACTTGATTAAAGAGCAAAGAAATAATATATACATGCCTGAAATTTGTTTTGACAAAAACAAATCAATACGACGAATACGAGCGGCGGAGTCGGAGTTGGTTTTCCTCTTGTTTTTCTGCTACTGTTTTCAAGATTTTACCAGCTGATTCCTGCTGATATTTTCGAACATATGGGTGTAGATGATGTTAGGGATGAAGGTGAATGATATAGGAGGTGTTAAAGGTGTCTTGAAGTGCATTTAGTGGAGAGTTACAAGTGCAAGAATTGAATGGGTTTAAAATGATTCTCCTCTCCCTTGCTGCCGTTGCTTTTCCCTCATTTCCTACAGCATTTACACGGTTTTGTTGTTTAATAGGTTGAGTAGGAATGAGGTATGTTATTACATTTAAATTTTCTAATCATTAGAGAATTTAAAATGAGAAATGAATACCCCATGAATTGTAATTAGGAATGGTTTGAATGGAGAGTTATCAACTTTTGAATTATTTTAAATGTTGGACCCAAAATTATGATTACTAATTTGCATGGTATTTTGTTGTTTAAATCTTGTATTTTAATTGCTTAAAGTTTAGCACCCTCATTATATATTTTTGTGAATTTACACATTAAATTTAGGATAGATTATTGCATGGCATTCATGACCTCAAATTTAAATATTCAAATGCTATGATTAATTTCTTGAATATATTATATTAATTCATCCTCATATGTTTACATATTTTTATTTAAGCTTTAATTAAATATTAACCTAAAGAACTTTATTTAATAACTTAGCTCTAATTAATTTAAATAAATCCTAAAACCTTCTATTTCTTTAAATTAAATTATTCTTTGCCTTAAATTAAATTTAGGAATATTTTCTTATTATTATTCTTATCTCTAATCTCCAAACTCCGGTCCGACCTCGCATATTTATCTTAAAAAGATAAAACTACACATCTACTTTTAAAACAATTAAAACACCTCATATATTCATAAAAATTCATTTTTAATTTAAATAGTAGCAATTATGCATGACTTATACGCAATCTGATTTTCGGGTTCTACACAATAAATACTTGAAAACATTTATAATTTTGGTATATATACTTATAAGATAATAATATATAACATAATATAAATATGATTATTTAATATATTGAAACCATTTTATTAAGTGGATTTTAATAATATTCATTAATGTTAACTTTACTAAAATACCAAGAGTGAATCCTTTAATCTCAACTACTTAAATTAAAATTTGAACAAATAAAAATTACCAATTAAATATTCAAACAATTAAAGGAAAAAAAAAACATTGTAGTAGACTTTTACTTACCTTAGCTTCCCTTTGGATACGATATTCGGACTCATCGAATTATACTACTTGTGGACAACCTACTTTTGGGAGTGCAATAATCAAAGTCGCATCAATATTCTTTACAAAACTCTAGACAAAAACATGTTCATCAAAATCAAGACGTGCACCACGGTTTAAGAAATATGGGAAAAACTCACACAACTATGTGAGGGAAATGATTAAACTAAAGAAAACAAGCTGACTGTGGCTATCCAGAAATTTGATAATGCAAAAATGAAGCTGGGAGAAACTCTTACAGAATTCGACGAACGGTTCAGTAGTATTATCATCGAACTTATTTCTTTAGGAAAAGAATATTCTAACTGAGAAATTGGTTTGAAGGTTATGCGAGCACTTCCAAGAGAATGGGATGTGAAAACTATAGTGATACAAGCTGGAACTCCATGATCTCTTTGCAGATCTTAAAGCATATGAGTTGGAGCTTGGAATACGAACTGAATAAGAGCCATCAACCTCCCAACAAACAAAATCTTGGCAGCTACCACAGTGACTCTTCCGGTTGAAGAGTCCCCAAGTAATAAAAAGGCTGAGCTACTAAGCAATGAAGCCATGTCCCTTTTCCTTAAAAATTTTGGTAAATTCATGCGTAAGAATCAATCACTGATGAATAAACCTTATTTCAAAAATGACCATACTGATGATGGTCAAGCCTGCTTTAACTGTGGACAGAAGGGACATTTTATTGCAGAATGCAATAGGCCAAGAAAGGAGGAAAAGAAACCGGTTGATAGAAGACAGTCTAAAGATGACCAAAAATTCACCAAAAGGAAGAATAACGAGTCTTGGTCGCAGAAGAAGATAAAGGTTAATGGGCTGACTCAGAGTCAGAAAAATCAACTTCTGAAGAATCAGCTAGTGAAAGCGAAGATGAGACGACAAAGTGTCTCAGGCAAATGAAGACCCAGAATCTACAGGAGAAATGGTATTTAACTTTGACTCTATTGAATTCACAAGAGAAGACCTGGTCACGGTACTACATGATATGGTAAATTAGTTCAAAGGACTATAACAGCAATTCAATGAAGCCAATGCAGAAAAACAAGACTTGAAAAATAAGTTGACTCTCTCTAGCTATTCGCAGAAAGTGGAGGTTGATGGTTTAAAAGTAAAGTTAAGCGTGCCAGCGGCTGAGAATGATGACCTGCGCAGACTGTTCCATTCCATGTTGAAAGAAAACAAACGATTGATAAACAAAGCCAACACATGAAACAAGTCATCTGCCTCTCTTAACAGGATGCATGAGATGCAGAAACCGGTCGGAGACAGAACCAGACTAGGTTATAACATCAATGAATGCAGCACCTCAGGAGCAACAACTCAACCGTTATTAGAAAAAGACAGTTTAAAACCAATTAAATTTGTCAGATCTAGTACGATATATGAACATGTAAGCCTGAAGTTCAAGGCACTCAGAATGTAAATCTTGAAAATAACAGAAGGCGATGTGGTTTGGGATATGTCAAAATTGAGATTGCTAAATCCAACCGATCATGGCTAAGACGCAGGCCAAATACAACCGTTCAAAACGGTTTAGTACTGGCCCGCAGAAAGTCAGGTTCAACTGGATATCACTCGAAAACTAGACCTAACCATTACTACAACAACCGACCTGTTCAAAAGAGGTACAGATTGAGTGACAATGACAGACGGTCAAAACAACATGCTGAAAAAGAAAAGACACTGCGTACACCACCTGATTATGCACATAACCGCACTCACCTTAAGACACACCATGGAAAATCCTTCAGGATAATTCAAGTGTGGATTCCTAAGTACTGATAATCTCAGGAACCAAATAGGAAAGGGTACCAATGTCTTATTTAAATAATTTCAGGTATCGAAGAAAAATAACTTGGACGAATCCATCTGGTTCCTGGATAGTGGTTGTTACAGACACATGACTGGAAGCAAAAGTCTTTTATTAGAAGTAATCAACTACAGAGGTCCAACGATCACCTTTTGTGATAATTCTAAAGGAAGAGCTGTGAGTAAAGGTAAGATTATCCACGAAAAAATTATCATTAAAGATGTACTTTTTGTAGAAAATCTGTGTTATAACCTGATAAGCATAAGCCAACTATGTGACAACGGTTACACAGTTGAGTTTCATAAACTCATATCCACTGCTAAAACTGCCGCGGGTAACATTGTGGTAACTGGTCATAGAGAACAAAATACATATAAAGTAAAATAGAATGATGATTGTCTTAATGCACCTACTTGCTTCATTGACTTAAATGGTAATAAAAATTGGCTTTGTCATAAACGACTTAATCATCTTAATTTCAAATCCATTGCTACTATTAGCAAACTTAAAATGGTATATGTCTTGCCTAACATTAACTTTGTCAAAGATAGAGTTTGCAATGCTTGTCAACTAGGTAAACAAGTCCGCTCAATCTTCAAGAACAAATGAAAAAACTCATCAGCAAGATGCCTGGAACTTCTTCACATGGATTTGTTTGGACCGATACTGGTGATGAGCTTAAGGGGAAAGAAATACAATCTTGTGGTAATTGATGACTTCTCTATATTTACATGGGTAATTTTCTTAAGCTTCAAAGATCAAACCGCAGCTCAACTAATCAAGCTTCTCAAAAGACCTCAAAATGAGAAAACTGAAGCAGTTGACAGAAACAGGAGTGACAGAGGAATTGAATTTCTAAACCAATTCCAGTCATCTTATCTTGAAGACAATGGCATAAAACTGTTACAGTAGGTTCCCGACAAGCCAACTTGTGGCTCGAGCTTTATTGACTCTAATGTAAACCAATCTTTATTTTAATAATATTTTACGATTTATTCGATTATGACATTATACTTTATCTGTATACTAATGCAAGCTACATAGATAAAGTTCTTGAATATACAAGATGTACCATGAGGTCTGCGTCGCAACGTAAGATCATGAAACTCATTAGGAAGTGTACCGTATATTCTATACAGCTTCCTAGTCGAATCAGCCGCCTAAAACAAGGATAAAAGTCGCTCGAGCTTGAGACTAGTATCTGTGGTGTAAAGGCCATGTTTCATTAGCAAGGGCATGGAGCTGTCCATTCACACATATGGGTGATGATATGATGATGCACTGAACAACCCTCCCTCGGACTGTCCAAGTGAGAATCACTTATCGAGTGGAATAGTCCGAAGTTATGGTTGTGCACCATTAATCCTTTTACCCGGGACAATGTAGGGGCTATACGTACTAGCATACCCTTTGATCCGTTTACCGACTCCATCGAGGGTCATCAGGTGGCGAGGTTGGGTGTAGTTTTGAAATACGTAGGAGCAAATGCATTGTAGTCGGTGATTCACCGTTTGCCTACGGGTGAAGATATCCTATGAGATCTGATGAGTTAATAGTCCAAGGAGTCTCTGGCCAGAGCAAGAAATGTGCTTTAGGAAAATGTGTTTTCTTAGTTGCACATATCATGCCACTATTAGTACTCAAAGATAAATCGCATCGCTCTCGAATTCATATGCAACTCTAGATATACCAATGATTGCAGATTCAATCGGGATATATGTGTTGAAGGGACCGTACTGTACGCTAACCATGACTAAAGGTTCTTGCAGGCACTATCAGTGATACCTAGGGCATCATGGGGCGATGCTACTAGACGCTCTTACCATGGTCCGATGGGTACAATCAGAAATGAGTTCTGACATTCTTGATCAAGGAGTTGATGAAAAGAATGGGTTAACTAGGGTAAACCCGAATAAGAATAAATGTTATTCTGAATCACATGGAGATGTGAACACACGGCTAGCTGTATCCCTGAACCATTAAGGGGTTACACAAGTATCGGATTTTGTCTTCTCGTTGAGATAGTCAAATTTCAAAGAGTTGGAATTTGGCGACTATAGTTTGATGGAGATCAAACATAAAGCTTATAAATGAGTTTATAAGCTTATTCCATACGATGGAAGAAATGAAAGTTAGCATGATTGCTAAATAAGAAAGGAGAGTGGAACTGCCTGTTTTGTGAAGTAATTCACTAAAACTGGAAGCTGCCAAATATGGTAACTGCCATATATGATAAGTTCTAAATTTGGTAAATGAAAATATTGATCTTAGAAATTTTCGATTTTCATTATATCAACAAGATTTGTATCCTTGGTACATCGACGCTCTTGGATCGTCGATCGGGGTTATAATGAGTTCGGAATCAATTTTTTAGTGAATTTAGAATTTACTAATTAAATGATTGTGCTAGTAGTGGTGACTACTAACATGCACAAATTCCCATAAATATTGTAGACGAGTCTAGAATTGAATTAACCAAAGATTTAGTTAATAAATTAAATAATTGTTATTTAATTTAATATACATATACATGTATATATTTTATATGGTCTCCCTCGAATGTCACGGCCAACACATAGAAAATTGTGGGAAGGAATTTTGACAAATTGATTTATTTAATTGTGGATTAAAACCAATAATTAATTGTTAATTATTGGTTAATAATCAATAAGCACAAAATCATGATTAAGAATCATGAGACCCACGGCCATCTCAGAAATTTTGGTGAAGAAATTTCGGCCCTTTGGTAACCTTCCACCGCCGCACTGCCGTCGCTGCACCGTCTTCGGATTTTGGAAATTTGGAGGCTACAGTCTCAACGCACAAATCGTTTGTGATTTTTAGTGAAATCCAAACGAGGAACAAAGTTTCTGATCATGGACCTAATTAGGCGATCAAATTTGAAGACCCGTTCGTAGGAATTTATAAGAAAGGCTATCTCCGCTTAAACACCGGAATAGTTTGGAGTCCAAGTGTTAAAAACGTAAAGGTATAATTCTAAACGCCCTATGAATGATTTTAAACACACGACGCCCAAGAAAAAAATTTTTAAACTTCCGCTGCATCTTGGATGCGAGAAAACGATGTCCAAACAGTGGTATCAGAGCCGGTTATTTTATAATTAAATTGTGTTGAGTTTATTATTTCTAAATGCGTAAGAATTTTTATGAAAAACGCCCCAAAAAATTATTCTTGAAAATAAGTTTTTGAAAAAAAAAATTTGGTCTGCCCGAAACTGTTCCGGGCAGACGCGCGCGCATGTCGCGCGGCCACCGCATAGCGCGCCAGCCAGTGCTCGATTGGATCGGGCAGCGGGCAGGCGACGCGGGCGGGTACCCGGGAATGTCTCGAGCACCGCGCTGGGTCGTGGGCTTGAATTGTTCGGGCCTAGGGCGATTTTCTGATTTTTTAAAATTTTGGGCTAAATTGATATTTTACGAAAATACGGACGATTTTACCGCTACAATAATTTTGATAAAATCAATCTCTTACAAAATTAATAACTAAAATATGATTTTAATTATTTATGGTAAAATGTGTACAAGAAATTTAATTATTTGAAATTAAATTAAAGTGTTTATTTAATTTGATAATTTTGGCAGTTAGTGATAATTTACGAGATACACGATTTATTCATAATATGTGATATTATGGAATTTGTATAATATATGATATTATATATTTTAAAAGGATGATCGAGAGCCATGACCAATGTGCTAGGTGTATGTTAGTATACTTTACGTGTTGTATTTTGGATTATTTGATAATTAAAAGTGGACCTGATTTATGGTCCGTACCCACCCCTTAAATTTTTATCCCAATGTGCCTTGGATATTTAATGTAAATATCAAAATTAGTGGGAGATCAAGATTTGAAGACTGTGTGCCCGATCATCGGAAAGAGTTTTAAAGATCGAAGACATGTAAAATATTGGAAGCTTATGTAATATTGCATTTTCATCCTTGCATTTGCCTAGGTAATGGACATGGATCCGTATGTGGCTCGTACAGATCAATTATCTCTTGATTATCGATCATCCTTTATTATTTATGATGTATGTGATATATTATAAATAATCAGTATGTACGTTATTATTAATATAATGACAAGAGTTGCATGAATCCGGCAATCATACAAACAATCATGACACGAGTTTTAAAATTAATGATGAGACAAATTTTTAAAATTAAAATATCTCATTTTGGATGAGATCCAAAATTTAAATCAAGCACATTAAAAGGATAATTAAAATAAAGTATAATAATTCCTTGCCTTCTATCAACGGTGATTGCATGATGAACGCTACCCGCGGTCAGTGTCTGGCTCATATTATTGGGGAGGCCTGGACTGCCGGAAAGCTTTGACTTCCATGACATATTTGATGTGAACTACGTTGAACTCCCATGGACTTCGGCTCATATTATTGGGGGATCTCATGGCGACCGTTCATTAAGGTTCAACATTGATGGGTCGGCCTTGACACGTGAAGAGAAAGGGGATCATATTATTGGACCCTCCTCAAACGTGAGGCAAAATTACGTAAGGGTTGCAAGGAGTTGCAATTGGGCTCTACATTTTGGAAGTTATGATTGGCTGATATTATTAGGGATCATAATTTTGCAATTGGGCCTTGCGTACTCACTAAAGAAATTGGATTTCTCATTTGTCATAAGAGGGTGGTGAAAATGTCAAAATAGTGGAAGGCAATTTCGTAAAAACAAAAGTCCATATTTTAAGTCTTACAAAGTATTTTAAAATAGTCAGTAACGTTTATTCTGTTTTGATATAGTATATTTACGATTTCGTCACGTAATCTATTTTTATCATTAAAACAAGCTAACCGAACATTAATTTTCAAGATTGGCTGAGAAAATTGTTCTAAATTCGAAAAAAATAGCATACATACTGATGTCAGTCCTGCTGAACTGACAAAGCATGCAAGATGGTAGGACCATAGGATGCTAGCTAAAGTGTAATATGCTTGCTTCTATGTCAAAAGAACTGTAGAGACAGTTTGAAAAAATTTTGAATGTTGTTGACATTCAAATACACATGCAAGAGTTTCATAGTGCATGAAACTCGCATAATGATGCACGTCACTTTCAAGGAACACATGGCTGCACGCATGCAAGATGGGGCTCTTGCCCATGAGCATGGTGTAAGTATGATTGAGCCTAATGAGAAGGTGGTGAGCTTGGAATTTGACAAAGCCTGATAAGTCAGAACATGTTTGCTTCACTGCAAGAAGTCTGAACATAAGAAATTATCTGAGTCAAAAATGTTTTGGCAATGATAAGTGAATGTCCAAGTAAAAACAATTTCAACAAGTAAAAGAAAACAAGATAGTCTAAACCAAGCACATTTGAGACACGTTAGGCTAGGACATATTTCCCAAAAAATGATCCACAAGCTAGTGGGAGAGGTCATGTTTGACTCGTCAGACATAAACTCTCTAAGAGACGTGTGAGTCCTGTTTGAAAGGAAAAATGACCAAGGCCCCATTCCTAGGGAAAGTGGAATGTGCACATGATCAGTTGGATTTGATCCATACAGATGTGTGTAGCCCGCTAAGTGTTAGCACAAGATTTGACCATTTCACCTTCATTACCTTTACCGGTGACTATTCAAGGTTTGTGTATGTGTATTTAATGAAATACAAGTCTGAAGCCTTTGAAAAGTTCAAAGAATTCAGAGCAAAAGTAGAGAAACAGTTAGGAAAGAGTATTAAAACACTACGATCAGATCAAGGTGGAGAATACATGAGTACTGAGTTTAAAGACTACCTTAAAGAGAAAGAGATTCTCTCACAGTAGACTCCACCTGCCACACCCTAGTTGTATGGTGTGTCAGAACATTGTAATCGGACATTGAGGGACATGGTCTGATCTATGATGGGATTCACTGAGTTGCCGCAATCCCTTTGGGGATATGCGCCTGAAACATCGGCAAGGTTGTTGAATCAAGTCCATACAAAGGCAGTGAATAAAACTCCATATGAGATATGGATGAGAAAGCCAACCAAATATTCTTACTTAAGAATATGGGGATGCCCTGCTTACGTGAAGCAGACAGTGAGAGACAAATTGGATAGTAGAGCCAATTTGTGCTACTTTGTGGAATATCCAAAGAACTCTGTTGGATATTACTTTTATTATCCTAGTGAAACAAATGTGTTTGTTTCAAGGAATGTCACTTTCTTAGAGAAGGAGTTTCAATTGGCTAGAAAAGGCAGGATGATAGAATTCGATGAGATTCGAGAACCTCCTACTACACAACTAGTAGAACCCACACCCCAACATCCAATCAAAGAAACACAAGCTCTTAGAAGATCCGAAAGGATCTCAAGGGCGCCTAATAGGTTAAGCCTGCTTCTTGAAGAGGGCCAAAATGAGCCCATTCTTGGCTGTGATCCAAGAAATTTCAAGGAAGCATTGTCTGATGCCGATTCATCTAGATGGCCTGAAGCCATGCAATCCGAGATAGACTCCATGTATTCGAACAAAGTATGGTCCTTAGTGGATCCACCTAAGGGAATTGTTCCAATAGGATGCAAATGGATTTACAAAAGAGAACTTGGAGCGGATCAGAAGGTGGTGACCTTCAAAGCTAGATTGGTAGCAAAATGATATACTCAAAGACAAGGCGTTGACTATGAGGAAATCTTTTCTCTTGTGGGGACCCGGACGCTAATCATCTTCTTAATCATTTTTGGGATTTAATTATCAATTAAGATAAACAGGGTCTAAATTTTTTCTTTTACAATACAAGGGCGGAACGTAATGGAATTTAATTAATATACATATCAGTATAAAAATACAATTATGTACAATAAACATTCAGACTAGTCTAAGGTTCAACTACTAGATTTCAAGTGTTAGAACCATATCTACAACAAGTCCGGAATCACCACGCTAAACTTGTCCTCTCTCATCATCTTTTTGACCCCGATCATGTCCCACCTGTTGTCATGCACACATTCAAACAAGACAACAGCCGGATAACTCCGGTGAGAATAAATCCCAGTATAAACAATGTATACATGCCATGGTATAATAAAGCATGAAACAGATATCACTACATGTATTATAATCTGACAATGCGAATCGATATCAAACTTTAAATAAAACATGAATTGAAATCTACGAAACATAAATTATACAATCTGTAATTCAACTCATGACTCGGCATCTCAGACTCGACTCATCTCTCATCTAATCTAGGGATCCCGGTGAATAAGAACGTAACAGGTCTCCCACCTACTACTACCGGTCGCGGTGGCGGTACGTTCTTATTTCTGGACTTTGGTCTAGTCTATATCGAATAATCTGTAATAAGGATGCTATCTGTATCTGAAGCATCTCGATATACCAAACGTCCAGTGTCTTGGCATGTCTGTCCAAGACTAACCCTATTCTGACAATGTGCAATGGGCCAGTGACTCCTCTTTAGTCTAGCCCCTCTGTCAGTGACTCTTACTCAATAGCTCCTGCTTTCTACTTTCTAATTCAATAGAATAAACATAATCATTAAAACACAAAGGTATAAAAACAATACCATACAAGTATGTGGTTTAGGGAAACTCGAGTTAAATCTAACTCAAGTCGTTCTCCCAGTTAACATCGATTTTTACCTTACTCTTCTCGATCTGACGAAGTCGAAGTTTCGGATTCAAATCTGTCCATTCCCAATCTAACAATGACAATCGAATAGGTATAATATCAGTAAACAACTCAATTCAATACCTGTTCTGATCAATACTCAAATCAACACATAATCTGATCAATGTCAATAACATAACAGTACAATCTCAATCAATACTGAATCTGATCAATATCAATATACTGATTTGACGGCATAACGGCGTACTCTCGCGATACCGACTAATTCAACAACAATACTCCATTACACAATTCATAACACAATCATATACATCGCATAACCCTCAAAATTCTGCATGATCTCCATCAATCTAGGCTGGAATTTCATAACAATAGCATAGGATATTATTTCACTGATCCGGTTGCATTTCTTCAATGGTTAGGATTTCAAGCACATATCATAGAGCTCACATCATAATTCTTCCAACACATAAATATCAAAACATGCTGGAAAGATATAAAAAGTATACCCTTTTTAAACCCTTGTCAAGAGGAACAAGAATCTTGTCTTGGATCGAAATTCGGATATGTAATTCTTGCACAACTCAAAGTCTACTATGAAGAAAGCTTGAGGGAATTCCTAAACTTGCTCTCGGTTCTTAGCTGCTGGAAGTGAAGAATTGAAGGAGAAGGATGAACATATACCTCATATGCCATGTGTCGATGTAATAGAGTTGCTGGATTTCTCGCACCGAGGCACCGCGGGTGCGCTCTCTCTGGACCGTAGGCGCGGTCAACTCACGGCATCCCCTTCCAATTTTCCATAATAAACGACCGCGGGGGCGCTCAGTTATGGACCGCGGGTGCGCTCACTCTACCGTAGCAACATCATACCTTACTGCCCACCTACCGCGGGTGCGGTCGATAATGTGGCGCGGGTGCGGTAGTACTTGTACTCAAAACCCGAATTTCTGCCCTTATACCGCAGGGGCGGTATGAACACAGGCGCAGGTGCGGTCTCCTTTTCATGCAACCCTTCATAATTTCATGTAACCAACCTACAATCTCGGGCATTACATTTTTCCCCCTCTTAGATATGAGTTTGTCCTCGAACTCGCAGGCAATCAAATTAGATATATATAAAATGTATAATAGAGGTTAATCAGAAACTCGTCTCAATGAAATCATTCTAAAATCTCAATCTTATATCAGATTCTGTCTTTTAGAGAGTCTCTTTGATATTCTGACAATCTTATTGTGTTTTCAACAACGTAATAATCTTCATTTTGAAACATCTGCCTTTTACGGATCTTTGATTCCAAACTGGAATAATAATTCAAGAAGTAGAATATCATAATATGCTTCGAATTAACTCTGACAAAATCAATCTTACAATACTGGCTATACAACATCCGTATATACCAATTAACAGCTCATAACAAATCAACACCATCAGCTGTTATCGAATCTGTTTAACCTAGTCAAAGATATATTCAATTTTCGGACTCAAATACAAGCACTCATCGTCTGACGTTGGCATATTTAGTCTGTTTATTCTGAGCCGTTTTCATTCTTTTCTGAATCAGCTACATTTTCTTTGATATATCTTCGACCGTATCAGATCTTATCTCAGGTATCTTCGAGATATTATCCTTATACAAAGGGAAGCTGGACTCATTACGGTACAATGCCTCGTTTGCAAGTATCTCATTACTCATCTGATAGCTATTGTTGTACAATAATACATAAATTGACAATACATCGTGTCAACTAGTGCTAACATCCAGCATTATAGTTCCATAAATATCCTCCCATATCTGGATAGTCCACTCTGGCTATCTGTCAGTCTATGGTTACTATGTGAAAGAGCTCAGGGTATATTCTGCCATAAGTACAAAATCAATCAAAATCACAATCTGATATAATCTACTTCGGCATTCTGTTCAATTTGACCATTTTTCTGATCTCGATCTTTGTCATCTGATCATGTTTGTACGTCATCTTGTACAAACTAACATATGCTGATTGAACAATCTGTCAATCACAATCATATCACATCACAATCTTGTCAAGATTTCAGTAGTATCGTCACACAATCCATAGAAATGTACTCCCATTTCTATTCAAGAACCGATAATCTAGATAACCAATCTCCTGGTTTCTATCTTTCTGTCTTCATCTGTCGACGATTCAGACATTTCCGTACAAATTCTGCTACAACTGATCTCCTCTGTTTATATCAAAATTGTCTTTTCGAAGTATCATATCTTTTCTGTTACCAGCAAGAATACTGAATTGACTACTGTGCGCTTCTGACAAACATCTATCATTTCAGATTCGAAATATTCGGCACAAACAAGTCGGTTACTCACATATAATACAGTAGTACCTACATGATATTCTGATTGACACCCTACTCTGCTTATCGAAATCAAGTTCTGTACATTCTGATCAAACTTATGAACTGCTGTAACTTTCAAAATCAGCTCTGATTCGGCTTGAACTGTATATAATCTCAACAATATACAACAATCTGTATCAAATACGGATTCAGAATAACAGCAATATCGGCTCAGATTCTAAATATCAATCATCTATACTGATCTAATAAACTCATAGAACGTGATTTCTGACAATATTGTCGATCTGACTAACCGATTACATCTTCAACGTTGTTTAGATCAACTGCTATATCATCTTCGAATGTAATGTCCCCCAAACAATATACTCTGTCTCAAGTACTATTTTAGAACAATAACAATTCGTAAGCAATTTCAAAACAACAGTTACATATCATAGTCTTCTAAACTCATGAAAAAATAAATTTCTGACATTTCTGACTCGGTGTCATTCTCAGCCATTGATCACTGCCTCAGCTGTGCTAATATCAATCGGTATACTATATTTGGATATCACATACTCCGAATACAATCTGTTTCAATCAAGATTCATATCTGAACAATTTCTGTATACAACAATTTCAGTTCTCAGATCCTTCAATAAAAGATATTCGATTTAGTCAGTCATATGCCACGAGTATATCACAAAATATCATAGATAAACGTCATAAAATCATCAGAATACCTCTGAATACAGGATTCATCAACCCATAATCAGAACTGAAGTATTTAACAAAGAAACACACAATCAGATGTAACTTTCGGTCAGTAAATCTTCTAACTGATATTTCAATTCTTTCAAATCAATCAGTATCATTCTGTACGGACTTCTAAAATAAAACCAATACCTGGTATTAAATCAAGGCGGAAATCAATCTCCCTGATATAAGACAAATCCGGAATTTCATCTAGAAAGACTTTAGCAATTCTCCTGCTACTGACAAATCAGCTCATGGTATATTCATTTTCAGTAATCAACTGAATGCATAAGGAATAACTCCATTCCTTTCGATAATCATCGAATCATAATTAATACGGAAATCAAAGAAATTCAAAATCGAAAATCCTTATCGTACATTATTCATTCTTCGGCCATTTCAGGTCCGAATCTTACCATCTCCTGGTAAGAATCTACAATAGCTATGTACTTGTTCAATATATCCATATCAATAATGCTGCCAGAATCAGACAATACAAGTACAACATAATCTAACTCAATCTCTTTCTCACCTTACTGCAGTATACGATATTTTACAGAATTCACTAACATCAACCTTTCCCCCAAGAGGTAAGGAAATCAATACTACAATACCACCAGACCCAACAGATAAAGCATATATCAATATAATTCATATAAAATCATGTATAGGATGTTTTAGTATCTCTCAATACATACGTAACATAATCGTAAAAGAACAGTTACTTGTCACTATATCATCAAGTGCATCCTGGGTCTGTTCCTTGATCACTTCAACCAGATGATTTTGCTCCCTGAAATCTTCGGGAACCTTTCTGTGGACAAACTCTAGTGAAGTGTCCCCGCTGTCTACAGATATTGCAGCTACCAGTCACTCCCTGGCATTGCACTGTGGGATGTCTCCCTCCGCAAGTTCTGCAATAAACTCCGACATAACTCGGGCTAGAACCATTGGAGCTAGATGACCCGCTCCCTAACTTCTTGAACTGTTTCTCTCGAACTTTCAACAAATATGGCTTCCCACTCGTACTGCCACTATCAAATCTGAGAGGGGATTGCTGTGTCTGGGGTCGGATCACATCCAACCTCCCTCGTTGTCGACTCAAACTTGCCTCAGCTCTCTTTGCTTTATTCAAAGCATCACCAAAATGCTGGGGTCGCTCTATCTTTACCAAGGAAGATATCTCAGCATTCAATCCGTTGATGAACTGATCCGCTACAGCTTCATCATTCCCAGCTATAAGAGGAGCAAAACGTAATAAAGTAGAGAATTTAGCAACATATTCTTCAATATTCAGTTGGCCCTGTTTCAAATTCTCAAACTCTGCTTTCTTGTCCTCTCGGTACGAAACTGAGAAAAATTTTCGATAGAATTTATCTCTAAAGATTTCCCACGTAATTACCGTACCACGCTGTTCTAATACTCTTTTGGTTGTAATCCACCAACTCCTTGCGAAGTCGTGTAACTGGTTGGGCACTAGTTTAATTCTCCGTTCGTCTGGATACTCAAGTGAATCAAACAATATCTCTATATCATCTAACCAATTTTCACAATCATCAGATGTCTCAGTACCCTTCAAAATCGGCGGTTGAAATGACTGAAACTGTTTCCACTGTATTTCCATCGAAATTTCCAACTCATCTATCTGATCCACCGCAGTACTACCTCTTTCTGGAATTCTTCGAGGAGGTATATCTGATTACCAAAAGCATTAGTAACCAAATACAACAAACCTGTTTCAGTCCACCTCTGATCATCTTACTGCTGATCAAGAATCAGGTCTAATTCATACTCAATAATACACGTTATCAAATCAAATTAGTTAAATCAAGTAACATGTATTATAAGGCAGTAAAACATAGTATCATGCTAGCATATACAATGTAATTCAACATTACAACCAGTCAATATTACAACAAGTCACATGCTAGTATCACAAAAGCAAGAAAGAAAACTCAATCTACCCCGCTCATTCTCCTCTATCTCAGTCTAAGAAACCTACTGTTCTAGGACCTAAGGCTCTGATACTACCTGTTGTGGGGACCCGGACGCTAATCATCTTCTTAATCATTTTTGAGATTTAATTATCATTTAAGATAAACAGGGTCTAAATTTTTTCTTTTACAATACAAGGGCGGAACGTAATGGAATTTAATTAATATACATATCAGTATAAAAATAGAATTCTGTACAATAAACATTCAGACTAGTATAAGGTTCAACTACTAGATTTCAAGTGTTAGAACCATATCTACAACAAGTCCGGAATCACCACGCTAAACTTGTGCTCTATCATCATCTTCTTGACCCCGATCATGTCCCACCTGTTGTCAGGCACACATACAAACAAGACAACAGCCGGATAACTCCGGTGAGAATAAATCCCAGTATAAACAATGTATACAAGCCATGGTATAATAAAGCATGAAACAGATATCACTACATGTATTATAATCTGACAATGCGAATCGATATAACTTTAAATAAAACATGAATTGAAATCTACGAAACATAAATTATACAATCTGTAATTCAACTCATGACTCGGCATCTCAGACTCGACTCATCTCTCATCTAATCTAGGGATCCCGGTGAATAAGAACGTAACAGGTCTCCCACCTACTACTACCGGTCGCGGTGGCGGTACGTTCTTATTTCTGGACTTTGGTCTAGTCTATATCGAATAATCTGTAATAAGGATACTATCTGTATCTGAAGCATCTCGATATACCAAACGTCCAGTGTCTTGGCATGTCTGTCCAAGACTAACCCTATTCTGACAATGTGCAATGGGCCAGTGACTTCTCTGTCATATTCTAACCCCTCTATCAGTGACTCTCACTCAATAGCTCACTGCTTTCTACTTTCTAATTCAATAGAATAAACATAATCATTAAAACACAAAGGTATATAAACAATACCCTACAAGTATGTGGTTTAGGGAAACTCGAGTTAAATCTAACTCAACTCGATCTCCCAGTTAACATCGATTTATACCTTTCTCTTCTCGATCTGACGAAGTCGAAGTTTCGGATTCAAATCTGTCCATTCCCAATCTGGCAATGACAATTGAATAGGTATAATATAAGTAAACAACTCAATTTAATACCTGTTCTGATCAATACTCAAATCAACACATAATCTGATCAATGTCAATAACATAACAGTACAATATCAATCAATACTGAATCTGATCAATATCAATCTACTTGATTTGACGGCATAACGGCGTACTCTCGCGATACCAACTAATTCAACAACAATACTCCATAACACAATTCATAACACAATCATATACATCGCATAACCCTCAAAATTCTGTATGATCTCCATCAATCTAGGCTGGAATTTCATAACAATAGCATAGGATATTATTTCATCGATCCGGTTGCATTTCTTCAATGGTTAGGATCTCAAGCACATATCATAGAGTTCACATCATATTTCTTCCAACACATAAATATCAAAACATGCTGGAAAGATATAAAAAGTATACCTTTTTAAACCCTTGTCAAGAGGAACAAGAATCTTGTCTCGGATCGAAATTCGGATATGTAATTCTTGCACAACTCAAAGTCTACTATGAAGAAAGCTTGAGGGAATTCCTAAACTTGCTCTCGGTTCTTAGCTGCTGGAAGTGAAGAATTGAAGGAGAAGGATACACATATACCTCATATGCCATGTGTCGATGTAATAGTGTTGTTGGATTTCTCGCGCCGAGGCACCGCGGGTGCGCTCTCTCTGGACCGCAGGCGCGATCAACTCACGGCATCCCCTTCCAATTTTCCATAATAAACGACCGCGGGGGCGCTCAATTATGGACCGCGGGTGCGCTCACTCTACCGTAGCAACATCATACCTTACTGCCCACCTACCGCGGGTGCGGTCGATAATGTGGCGCGGGTGCGGTAGTACTTGTACTCAAAACCCAACTTTCTGCCCTTATACCGCAGGGGCAGTATAAATACATGGCGCAGGTGCGGTCTCCTTTCCATGCAGCCCTTCATAATTTCATGTGACCAACCTACAATCTCGGGCATTACATCTCTAGTCGTAATATTCAAGTCCATTAGGATACTGCTAGCCATGCAGCATAGTATAACTATGAAATATGGCAGATGGATGTGAAAATAGCGTTCCTTAATGGGGTTATTAAAGAAGAGATTTATATGTCTCAACCTGAATGATTCACATCAGTAGGAAGTGAGCATAAAGTATGCAAACTTGATATATCCATTTATGGACTCAAACGGGCATCGAGGAGCTGAAACCTCAGATTTGACAACACTATCAAAGAGTTTGACTTTACCAAAAATCCTGAGGAACCTTGTGTATACAAAAAAAGGTTAGTGGGAGTGCAGTGACATTCCTAGTACTTTATGTTGATGACATACTACTATTTGGGAATGATGTAGGGATGTTGCAATCAACTAAATTATGGTCAGCTGGTAAGTTCTCCATGAAGGATATGGGTGAAGCATCATATGTATTAGGAATACAGATCTATAGGGATAGATCAAAGAGGATGCTAGAGCTCACCCAATCTACATATATGTGTTGAAGGAACTGTACTGTACGCTAACCATGACTAAAAGTTCTTACATGCATTATCAGTGATACCTAGGGGATCATGGGGCGATGCTACTAGACGCTCTTACCATGGTCCGATGGGTGAAATCAGAAATGAGTTCTGATATTTTTTATCAAGGAGTTGATGAAAAGAATGGGGTTAACTAGGGTTAACCCGAACAAGAATAAATGTTATTCTGAATCACATGGAGATGTGAACCCACGGTTAGCTGTATCCCTGAACCATTGAGGGTCATACAAGTATTGGATTCTGTGTTCCCGTTGAGATAGTCAAATTTCAAGGAGTTGTAATTTGGCGACTATAGTTTGATGGAGATTAATCAGGAAGCTTATAAAGGAGTTTATAAGCTGATTCCATACGATGGAAGAAATGGAAGTTAGCATGATTGCTAAATAAGGAAGGAGAGTGAAACTGCCTGTTTTGTGAAGAAGTTCGCTAAAACTGGCAGTTGCCAAATATGGTAATTTCCATATATGGTAAGTTCTAAATTTGGTAAATGAAAATTTTGATCTGCGAAATTTTCGATTTTCATTATATGAACAAGATTTATATCCTTGGTACATCGGCACTCTTGGATCGTCGATCGAGGTTATAATGAGTTCGGAATCAATTTTTTAGTGAATCTATAATTTACTAATTAAATTATTGTGCTAGTACTGGTGACTACTAACATGCACAAATTCCCATAAATATTCTAGAATTAAATTAACCAAGGAGTTAATTAATAAATTAAATAATTGTTATTTAATTTAATATACATATACATTTATATATTTTATATGGTATATAAAATATGTGTATATGATATTATTATATCATGTATTATTAAAGGTTAATAAATAAATTATATATTAATTATATGTGATTTTAAAAATAATGAAATTATTAGAGTCCTTGTGGGAGAGGGACTCCTAATTAGATTAGGAGTCTGACTCTATAAATACATCATTAGGGCTCATTGTTGGTGATGAAAAATTATTCTTCACACAAAACACAAGAAAATTCCTTCCTTTTCTCCCTTGAAAGTCACGGCCAACACATAGAAAATTGTGGGAAGGAATTTTGGCAAATTGATTTGTTTAATTGTTGATTAAAACTAATAATTAATTGTTAATTATTGGTTAATAATAAATTAGCACAAAATCATGATTAAGAATAATGAGACCTACGGCTATCTCACAAATTTTGGGGAAGAAATTTCGGCCCTTTGGTATCCTTCCACCGCCGCACTGCCATCGCTGCACCGTCTCCGGATTTTTGAAATTCGGAGGCTATAGTCTCAACGCACAAATCGTTAGTGATTTCTAGTGCAATCCAAACGAGGAACAAATTTTCTTATCGTGGACCTAATTAGGCGATCAAATTTGAAGACCAGTTCGTAGGAATTTACAAGAAGGGCTATCTCCGCTTAAACATCGGAATAGTTTGGAGTCCAAACGTTAAGAACACAAAGGTATAATTCTAAATATTCTATGAATGGTTTTAAACATACGACGCCCAAGAACAAAATTTTTAAACTTCCGCTGTGTCTTGGGTGCGATAAAATGATTTCCCAACAAAAACATGAACTGTCATCTTCAAGATCACCTCAACAGAATGGAGTAGCTGAAAGAATGAACAGGACATTGAAGGAAGCAGCTAGGACCATGCTGGCAGAATCCGGTATCTCATAACAGTTTTGGGCGGAGGTCATCAATACAGCCTGTTATACTCAAAACAGGTCTATGATCAATAAAAATCATGAAAAGACTCCATATGAAATCTGGACCGGCAAGAAACCAGAAGTTGGATATTTTCACATTTTCGGTTGTAAGTGTTTTATTCATAATAATGGAAAGACACAACTAACCGCATTCGATGTAAAAGCAGATAATGGTGTCTTCCTAGGATACTCAGCAGTGAGCAAAGCATATCGAGTTTATAATAAAAAAAACTCTCACTGTTGAAGAATCCATATATATTGTATTTGATTAATCATCCATATGATGACAATAATAGTAGCAGCATTCATGATTTGATTAATAAACTTGATGCTATTAATTAATGTGGGACTTTGGTACCAATGAATTTATGCATGCAATCTTTGTTTCTCAAATTAATGTGGGACTTTGGTACCCAAAAGATTCCAGCCTTCATCTTATAGGATATTCAGACACAGACTATTCCGGTTGTAAGATCGACAGGAAAAGTACAAGCGGTTCATGTCAGTTTTTGGATGATAGAATTATTTCATGGTTTAGCAAGAAACAAACGTCCATCGCAACATCAACCGCTGAAGCGGAATACCTTGTGGCTGGAAGTTGCTGTGCTCAAATGCTATGGATACAACATCAATTAAAAGATTATGGCATTCAAGCTAATGAATCTCCTATCTTATGCGACAACACGGACAAAATACATTGACATCAGACACCATTTCATTCTAGAACATGTCATGAAAAAAGAGATTCGGCTTGAATATGTTCATACGGATCAAAAAGCAGCTGATATATTCACGAAACCGTTACCAGAGGCTAAGTTTCATACTTTCGAATTACGCTTGAATTGATCGATTTATCTTTATATGATTTGTTTTTGTTGTTTGAAATGCAGGAAATAAAAAGAGAGAGACAACAGTAAAATATTAAAGTACTTTTATTAATGAAGACGGGAGCGTACAATAGCTATTTACTTCTTAACCACCCTCCTCCAGAAGGCCAACCAGGTGGTCAGCCCTTCGATGGAGGTGCATATAAAGTCTTCTGAGACAGCAATCTCAGGGTCCTCTGCTCTTTTAAGAGAATGAGGAGGCAGACACCTTGCTCAGAGAAGTTGTCTAAAGCATCAGCAACATGGAGGCACCGCTGATACTTCTTCAGTTTTTCCACCCCTTTAAGGGTAGCAACAAGTCCTCCCCCAAGGGAGGACTGGAGGTCCTGGACTTTCGTCCAAGTTGACAACGTCTTCTTCAAGATGCTGTCCTCCATAGCAGCTTTCCAGGCCTCAACTATGGACTTCATGAACTTCTCAGCTAGATCCGGCTGGCTTGAATTGTCTCACTGTAGCAGAACCGCGGGTGCGGTCTGTCTAGCACCGCGGGTGCGGTGTCACTTCCGTAATTAATCTCCAAGTCTCTGTCCATCAACCGGGGGTGCGGTCTTGTTCATAGCGCGGGTGCGCTCATGCTACTGTAAGTCTTCCACAATTCATGAGCTCAACCGCGGGTGCGGTCCTTTCCTTACCGCGGGTGCGGTCTATATTTCATGCACCACTTCATAATCTCATTTAGTGCTTCTCATTACATGTCATGCATACTCATATCTTCCGAATATCACATCAATGAAGACTAATAAATCTCGAGCCTTATATTTCTCCCCCTCTAAGAAATGATTTCGTCCTCGAAATCACAAGTAATCAATTCAGATATATCAGAAGAAATGTATACAGAGTTTAAATCAAAACTCATCTCAATGACTCCATTCTGAAATCTTAATCTCATGCCAAGTTCTGTCTTTCAGATAGTCTCTTTGAGGCCCTGTCACTTACTGTATTTTCAATAATAGAATAATCTTCATTCTGAAATATCTTTCTTGTACGGATCTGTGATTCTAGATTGGAATAATAATTCAAGAGCATAATATCATAATACCCTTCGAAATAACTCTGACCGAATCAATCTCACAATACTGGCTATACAACATCCGTATATATCAATCAACAGCTCATACCAAATCAATATCATTAGCTGATATCAAATCTGTTTATCCCAGTCAAGGATATATTAAATCTTCGGCCCCAAATACCAATCGTCATCATCCAACGTTGGCGTATTAAGTCTATCTGGTCTGAGCTATCTTTATTTTCTTCTGAATTAGCTACATTTTCTTTGTCACATATCTGACTGTATCAAATCTTATCTCAGGTATCTCCAAGATATTATTCTTATACCAAAGAAATCTGTAGTACTCACTGTACACTATATCATCTGTAACTATCTCATTACTTTTCTGATGGCTATTATCATACTATAATTCATAGGATGACAATGTGTCATATTAACTAGTGCTATCATCCAGCACTACAACTCCATAATTATCCTTCAATATCTAGATAGTACACTCTGGCTATCTGTCAGTCTGTGGATAATATATGAATGAGTTCATGGTGTATTCTGCCACAATTAGAAACTCAATCAAAATCACAATCTGATATAGTCTAGTTCTACATTCTGATCAATCTTACCATTTCTTTGACATCAATCTGTGTCATTTGGTCATGTTTGTACATCATCTTGTACAAACTAATAGCTATAGATTGAACAATATGTCAATCACAATTATATTATGTCACAATCTGGAAAGTATTGCAGTAATTTCATTACGAATTTCATCGAAATATACTCCCCATGTCTAGTCAAGAATATACAAATTCTGTAATAAATCTTCTGATCTCTATCTTTCTATCTTCATTTATTGGCGGTTCAGACATTTCAGTACAAATTCTGCCAACATTTCAGCATAAATTCTGCCATAACTGATTTAATCGGTCTATATCAAAACTATCTGTTCGAATTATCATGTACTTTCTGTTACCGGAATGACTACTGAATCTCTTTCTGTGCGCTTCTGACTCTATCTGTCATTTCCAATTCGAACTATTTGTTATAAACAATCAGTTAATAATATAAATTAAAGAAAAATACCTACCTGGTATTCGGTTCTGATTGTCGATAACAAATTCTGTTATACAATTCTGAAACATTTGACATCACAAGATAATCATTCTCATACAATAAAATCACATATCTGTCACTCTGATCGATGTTCGGTTCTGATTATCGAAATTAAGCTCTGAACATTCTGATTATATTTCTGAACTGCCGAAATTCTTGAGTTCAGCTCTGACTCCGTTTGAATAATCTATATCAAACACTGACTCAGAATAACAGTACTATCAAATCAGATTCATAATATCAATAATCTATACTGATCTAGTGAGTTTAGTAAACTCATAAAACGGCAATTTCTGGCAATATTGTCAATTCTGACTAATCAATTATGTCTTCACGTCGTTCTGATCAACTGCCATATATCATCTGCAAATATAATACGTCCTCAAACAATATAAGTTGTCTCAAATATTGTGTTAGAACAATAACAATACTCAGGCAGACACAAAACAACAATCGTATACGAAAATCTGTCAATTCAGACCAAAATAAATTTCTGACATTCTGAATTTTCTGATATTTTTGACATCGGTATCGTTCTCAGTCACTGATCACAATCTCAACTATGTCAAAATCAATCGGTATACTAACTTCAGATATCACATACTTTGAATACAATCTGTTTCAAACAGGATTCATATCTGAATAATTTCTGTATACAATAATCACAGTTCTCAGAGTATTCAATACACTCTTCAGATATTCGATTCAATCAATTAGATGATGCATTCATATCAAAATATCATAGATACAACGAGCATAAAATCATCAGAATATCTCTGAACATACTGAAATATGCCACCGAGCAACACTAAATCAAATGTAACTCCTGGTCGGTACTCTTCTACTGATCTTTTAATTCTTTCACTTCATTCAGTGACATTCTGCACATTCAATATCATTCTGTACTGAATTCTAAAACACAACCAGTACCTGGTATCAATTCAATTCTGAAATCTATCTTTCTGATATAAAGCAAATATGAAATCTTATCTGGCAATTATCAGCCAACTCATACATCACTGGCAATCTGCCAATGCTAGGCTCGATTTCAGTATGTCTAATGAATACATAAGGATGCCATCTGCTCCTTTCTGTAATAATCGAGTCATAGACAATACAGATATTCAAGGAATTCTAGATCTAGAATCCTTACCGAGGAATCTTTACTCATCAGCCCTATCTGGTCTGAATCTTATATTCTCCTGACAAGAATCTATAATAGTTCTGTACTTGTTCAGCATATTAATATCAATAATGCAATCAATTCAGAAAACACAAGTACCTCATAATTTAACTCGATCTCATTCTCTTCTTACTGTAGTATACTATATTTCACAGAAATCTCTGATATCAATCTTTCTTTCCCAACAAGTAAGGGAATCAATACTACAGTACAATCAGACTCAACAGATACAGCGTATCTCAATGCAACTCAGTCACAGATAATCGTAAGGAATGCATTAGTATATATCAATACCTATGAAATATAATCATAAAAGAACAGTACCTGTCACTATATCATCAAGTGTGTCCGATGTCTGTTCCTCGGTCTTCTGCTCCCTAAAATCTTCGGGAACTTCTCTGAGGACAAACTCTAGCAAAGTGTCCCGGCTGTCTACAAATATGGCAACTACCAGTCACTCCCTGGCATTGCTCTGTGGGATGTCTCCCTCCGCAAGTTCTGCAATATACTCCAGTATGACTCGGGCTGGAACCACTGGAGCTAGACGAACCAATCAGTCTGCTCCCTAACTTCTTGAATGGCTTCTTTCGAGCTTTCAGCAAATCTTGCTTTCCACTCGTGCTGCCGCGATCAAATCGGAGAGGGGATTGCTGTGTCTGGGGTTACATCGCACCCACCCTTTTTAGTTGTCTAATCAGACTCGCCTCCGCTCTCTTTGCTTTACTAAAGGCATCAGCAAAATGATAAGGTCGCTGCATATTCATCAATGCAACTATCTCCGAGTTCAATCCTCTGATGAACTGCTCCGCTACAGCTTCATCATTCCCAATTACATGAGGAGCAAAACGCAGTAGAGTAGAGAATTTAGCAACATATTCTTCAATATTCAGTTGACCTTGTCTCAAATTCTCAAACTCTGCTTTCTTGTCCTCTCGGTACGAAACTGAGAAAAATCTTCGAAAAAATTCAGTTCTGAATATTTCCCACGAAATCACTGTACCTCTCTGTTCTAGCATTCTTTTACTTGTAATCCACCAACTTCTGGCAGTCTCTCGTAACTGGTGGATTATCAGTTTAATTCTCTGCTCATCTGAATAATCAAGTAAATCAAACAGTATTTCTATGTCATTAAACCAGTTCTCACAATCTTCAGACGTCTCGACACCACTCAGAATCGGCAGCTGAAATAACTGAAATTCTTCCAACTGTATTTCCATATGAGTTTCTGATACATCTATCTGTTCAGTCGATGTACTACCCCTTTCTGGAATTCTCCGTGGAGGTATATCTGCTTATCAAACCATTAGTACTCAAATACTACAAATCTGTTCCAATCTTTCTCTGATCATCTTACTGCTGATCATGAATCAGATCTGATTCATACTCAATAATACATATTACCAATTCAAATCAGATAATCAGGTAAACATGTATTTCAAAGCAGTAAAGCATAATGTCATGCTAGCACCCACAATGTAAGTCAACATTAAAATAAATCTCATGCTAGCAATCACATGCAAGGAAAGAAAACTCAATCTACCCCGCTCATTCTCTTCTATCTCAGTCTAAAGGATCTATCGCTCTGATACCACCTGTTGTGGGGACCCGGACGCTAATCATCTTCTTAATCATCTTTGGGATTTAATTATCAATTAAGATAAACAGGGTCTAAAAATTTTTCTTTAAAATGCGGAAGGTAATGAAATCAATCTATTATACATCTCAGTATAAAAGTACAATAATGTACAACAATTATTCAAACTAGTCTAAGGTTCAACTACTAAATTTCAAGTATTAAACCAAGTCGACAATAAGTCCGGAATCACAACTCTAACTCATCTTCTCTCATCATCTTCTTCACCCCGATCCTGTCCCACCTGTTGTCATGCACACATACAAAACAAGACAACAGCCGGATACTCCGGTGAGAATAAATCCCAGTATAAAACATGTATACATGCATATACACAATATAAATCATAAAGCATATTATCATGCATAAAATTCATAACAATAGGTTTCATAGTCTAGGAAACCCCATCAAAATAAGCATGCAGTAACAATGGGTTCCATAATCTCTGGAATCAAAATAAAATAAGCATGCAACTCAATTCAATTCATATCTTAACTCGACTCGACTCTAACTCTAGGGATCCCGGTGTGAATAAGACGTCACTGTCTGACACCTACCCTCCCAATCGGGGTAACTGTACGTCTTATTCCTAGAATTCGGTCATGTCTGCATCGAATGTCTACAATCGGATTGAATCTTATCCAAAGCGTCGATACTACCGAACATCTAGTTTGGCAAGTCTGCCAATGATTCCTATCTCAATGCTGGAATATAAATCTATAAACCAGGCAAATCATATCAAATGATAAACAACAATTCTAGTATGTGATTTTGTTGGGGAAACTCAAATTGAATCTCATTTGAGTTGTGTCTTCCCAAAGCAAAACATGAATTATACATTTGTCTTCCCGGTCTGACGAAGACGAAGTCTTGTATTCCAATCTTTCCATAACCAGTCTGGCAATGACAATCGTATAAATACAATATCAGTATATAATTCGATTCAAAACCTGTTCTGATCAAAACTCAAATCAGTATATAATCTGATCCATATCTGAACAAGGTACAATCTAATTCATATCAACGATATCATCGAAATCATTACGGAATCTGATCACTCTAAATTAACTGATGTTTCGACGGCATAACAATACAGTCTCGATATCCCCATCAATCTCAACATCACAGATATAATATCAGAATTCATAATCAGTATCAGTACAATTCATAATCTCAATATCTGTACACTTAAGATCAGTAACAACATGACTCTGATATCAAATCCCAATCAATATCTTTCGAAAATCATAACAATTGTATAAACAGTCTATTCTTAAATCTGACCTCAATTATACAATGTCTACTGTAGCAGAAACATCATATCTGATTCATATTCAATTCTGACAATATCATAAATTCAAATCATGTCTAAACGTAACGAAACTTACGTCCAGTTGTAGCCTGCGTCGATAGGAACACAGTACTGAAGTCGGATTCAAAAACAGACAGACGGATTTCTCACAAAAGGCGTAAGAATATTTCAATTCTTTCTTGCATTTCTCTCGGATCTTTCCTTCCTTCCTTATCATGAATTTGCATGTAGGAATATATATATATATATATATATATATATATATATATATATAGATCACATTGCATGTAAGGCACTTGGCTAAATCTGCTTACTGCACGTTTCACCGCGGGTGCGGTATTTCTCACACCGCGGGTGCGCTAGGCATATTGATCATCATCCAAAATTTCAGAAACAGCGACCGCGGGTGCGCTCTGTCTTGCACCGCGGGTGCGCTGACCTCACTGTAGCAGAACCGCGGGTGCGGTCTGTCTAGCACCGCGGGTGCGGTGTCACTTCCGTAATTAATCTCAAACTCTCTGTCCATCAACCGCGGGTGCGGTCTTGTTCATAGCGCGGGTGCGCTCATGCTACTGTAAGTCTTCCACAATTCATGAGCTCAACCGCGGGTGCGGTCCTTTCCTTACCGCGGGTGCGGTCTATATTTCATGCACCACTTCATAATCTCATTTAGTGCTTCTCATTACATGTCATGCATACTCATATCTTCCGAATATCACATCAATGAAGACTAATAAATCTCGAGCCTTACACAGAAGATGTTTGTTGATTTGTTCAAACTTCCTGCTGTTGGAATTACTGATTTCTCCATACTTCCAGAGGGAAATATTGAACTTTGGAGAAGTAATTTTTCCATCACCTTGTCTCCGATTTCTTCTCCAACATGTCAGAAACGCGATCTGAAGATCGAATTCAGGTTGTTGACTAATATTGTGGCAAAAGGAGTTCTTGCCAAAGCTGGTGCATATGACAAAATAACTTTGGAAAAATTTCTTTTCATGGCCACCATTTCATCAAATATGCATATCAATTGTTCAGATGTTCTGTTCAAGACACTGGTAGCTATGATAAAGAAAGAAAACCAATCTCAATGGTTTGCGATTCAAATCTGTCATATGCTGATTAATGCAGGAGTTCAACCAGTAGATATGGCTGAAGTTGGAAAGACCAAGTTGTTCAATTGGCCCACGGTTGAAAACTTTATCAAGAAGAATCGACCAACTGATGAGGAGATAGTCTCCATAAAAACAGAGACCAAGGTAGAATTTGAACAAAAGAAGCAAAAGAAGACGATTTCAAATCAAGAGGAAGCTGATCCTAAAATCCAGTTCCGATGATGAATCCAAGGACGGAATTCTAGTCTCTCAAGTTTTCAAGAAGAAACGGTCTGAAAAACCAAAAAAACGAAGATCAAGCTGATTAAACATCTTTCTGTACCACTGGTTCCTCCCCAGATCCCCGCAATCTCTGTCACAATGCTCAATGGAATTCAAATTACTGAAACAGAAATTGAGTCCTCTTACTTAGGACTTCCTATCATTCTCTCAACAGACAAGGGCAAAAAAGTCATGATAAAAAATCCACCAAAAACCAATTCAGTCCATACAGCCATTATCCTTACCAGTGAACGTGTCAATGAGGTCGTTCAGAAGAAGATGTAAAAGTTTGATCAATGGGTCCAATTTCGAACCGTTGTAACCTTTGACTCATTGATTCAAATCGGTAAGATCAAAGCAGCTGCCAAGCTTGAATGGTTCCATCTTGGAATGGACAGAAACATCTGATATTCCAACTACTCTACGTTGTTGAGACTTTCTGGAACTTTAGATGAAAGAAAGTACTCTCCGAGCCCTCATTCAATTGATATGGAACGACTTTAATCCCACTTGCCCTACTGCAAAAGATGACTTAGCTATTATCTCCCAACTTGAGATGGATGCCACATCGCTTGCTATGAATGTTGCTCTAATACGACAGGACCTTCACCTTCCAGCAGTTGCAGAACAGAGTAAGCTTGACTCTACATTGAATTTACATGAAGACCCGAGCCCTGAAAATCTCAAAGACAAATCCACAATTCAGGATCATTCATCTACATCATCCGGTACGTTTTCTAAACCTTCTTCACCAGAAGTGCCTGTCAAAACTGCTCTACAGAATAAAGAATAAAATACTCTTGCCCCAACTGAGGTACTCATGCCAGAGAATGATCCCATTACTGAACAACCTTGTCCCCAGGATGTCTCAGACTCTCTGCTTGCTTCTCACGCGATCTAAGAGATCGAAATACCAAATCAGCCAATCCATGTTAGCATCTCTGAAGATCAGCATCTGTCTGTTGAGGAGGCCGTGCTGTTTTTATCTGATTTTGATAACTACACAACCTACAAGGAAAAATCCCAGTATCCAAGAACCTTCCCTATTACAGACCTTCCTCTAGCTACTCTCCAAGAACCGTAATTTTTAATCTTCCAAAGATATTCAGAATGATGAGGTCACTATAACATGCATACATACAGATTTTCCTACATCTGTAGCTCTAGATGCAAAGGTTGACACTAGCAAGTCACCCTCTACCACAACTGCTGATATTGAAAAAATGATTGAAGACATAACTGCGGAACTCAACGAGCCTCAACCATAAAAAATTGTTGGAAAAAAATCATCTTCTCAACTGCCCTCTTTCAAAGCCAGATTACGTTCTGATCAGGCTGCCTCTGAAGAGGAAGATCAATCAGAAAAAGATGGCCAAAAAGAGATTCTATCAAAACTTGTCAACTTAGACCATTCAATCCTTGCTCTAAACCACAAGCATTTTGATCTCAAAGATGCTTTTCAAATGATGAATTCAAATATTTGTAAAGACTTCTCCGCCATGAATGCCAGCATCTCCCTATGTCAAGACAAGCACAATTCCGCACATCTAAAAATGTGTCTTGTGCTCTCAGGCCAAATAAATCGTCTGCAAGATCATGTTGACCAACGTATGAATGCCCAAGGAGCTCAACTCACAAAAATTATGGACTTTCTGGTTCATGGTGATGTCAAAAAAGGGGAAAGAGAAAGACAAAGAGTCATCCAACAAGCTGAAATTTCAGTTATGAAAGAACTAAAAGAAAGGGGAGAAGTTGATCAAGCACGTCAAAAGTAAAGCATTTTTTAATATATGTTTTTCTGTTTAAACTGTTTAGGTTCGTGATAGATATTGTAATTTCATCTACTCAATGAAATACAATTTTTGATTATGTCTTAATACAATCCTACCATTAGTATATGTAAAAATTATATAGCATTGGCGCTGGGTATTGTCATCACCGAAAAGGGAGAAATTGTTAAAGAAATTATTACCCAAAAAGTTTTGGTGATTGACAAAATCAAAATGTCACTTCACTATTTCAAGAGACAGTTGTTTATCTTTTGTAACAGATTTTAGCTCAACCACCCAGCTCTCAACCGGCTTAAGTCAAAAGAGTTCTAATCGCTCTATCAAAGGATATACTAGAGAAACTTGACCGCCTAACTTCCAGACCGTCAGTAATTCAAACGGCTCAGAATAAAAGAAGATGGAACTCTCAACCGATTGATTGAAAGACATCATTAAAGAAGGTTATTTATTGCCTACTTAATGAAAGACATTCTCTGACCATTTCAGGACATTCAAGAGCTTGCACTGGTTTCATAATCAAGGTATTCCTACATCAGTCCCGAGAACGATCTGAATTTATATCACTATCCCAGAATGAAAATATAATTTATCTTTGAAAGGTTTGAGGATAAAAGCAGTCACCATAAAAGGAAACTCTGTAGCAAACTCTTCAGAATGGGTCTCAAGGAAATGCCAGCAAAGAGAACATTTAATGCATATCTGAAGAACATTAAATGTGGTTGCACCTGATGGTGACACAACATTTCTCTATTACAAAGTTAACGTTACTCGATCTTTTTGACTGTTTGAACTATCGCCTAATTAACAGAGAAGGATGTTTGCAAGAGCAGTGTGACATACATTATCAAAATCACAAAAGTAAAATTATCATAAGCTTGCATACTTCGAAAGTTTCAGAGCGCACTCAAAAGCTTACTTACTTCATCGCTCATAAGCACGCACTAAACAAACAGATATCTAAGTATTTTAGGATCATCTTTGTGCTACCAAAATCAATTTACTTGTATCAGTAACCTTTCAGTTATTTAGATTAAGTTGTGTTGTCTGGTGAACAGAGTGTTCTTAAAATCCAGAATTGTAAAGTGATCACTAAAAGTTCCAAAACATGCAGTGTGATAAGTCCTGATTGGATTGGGCTGTTGCAAAGAGTTTTGTAAAACCAAAGTCTTTTAATGGAATCCTTCCTAAAGAGGAAGAAGGGGTGACGTAAGAGTTTTCAATCTCCGAACATCCATAAAAAACCTTGTGTTTTTATTTTTGCAAGCACTTACTTTTCTAGCTATATTTTGTTGATAAGCCTGCCAACGTTTTTAAGCTATCATTGGAAATTGTGAACCATTTTCCGCACTCAACAGTGATTCACATTTCTAACAGTTTGAGAAGAATTTCCAACCGACTCAAAACGGTTGAAAATAGAATTTTAAAAAATAAATATTTTCAAAAATTTTATTCACCCCCTCTAAACTCTTTCTCAATCCCAACACTTTTAGAAACTAGTCTTATGGGATCAGTTAAAATTGCTTGGGACATGACTTCAGTGGAAACCAAAAAGTCAGTCCTAGCCGAGAATCTCTAAGAGAGATAGCCGAAAAAATGACTACTCTATTTAAAGCACAATTTATAGGGGTAAAATATTTTAACAGTTAAGATATAGAGAAGAAAAAAGTACGCTCAAGTCTGTATAGTTTTGAATTACGTGACATATGTTTAGTGGATGAATATATTATATTATTCACTATATATAGATGGGATTCAGGGTCAAAGAAAATATAATAATGCAATTTTTCTTTGCCAAAATGCCAAGTCCCTGGAGAGAAATGCTAATAAGAGAATATGTCCCTGGCAATCCAGATACATTGACACGAAGAGCCTTTTTTCTCAAAAGAAATTTGATAGAATGGTGTCATATGGCAGCATTCTAAAAGAATTACAAACGATTAAGGGTATTAAAAAACGTAATCCTTTGTATTGTAAAGAAATTATCTTCCAACAATTATTAGAAGTATACTACAAAGGCAAAAGAGGAAAATTTTAGAACTCATCCCTATGCCAGAAGTGGAAGAAGTTCTTGGAAACCAAACAGTATGGTCTAGAAATAGGCCAGATCTTACAAATCTGGGAAAAGGAGCAGACCATCAGGAAGTAGGACATCATCCCAAGCATCGAGTACATCTAGAAGTACGGGGACAATACCTCTGAAGAAAAATTTCAGAAGAGCTCACACCCGAGCTAATGAAAGTTTTAATGACTGTAATTTCTAGACATGTGGAGCAAGAGGATATATTTCAACTAACTGTCCAGAAAATGAAAAGAATAGGAATTAAACGCTTTGATTCGATCCCGGATATTGAAGAAGCAATTTATTATCAAGATCTTATTTAGGTATACCAGTTTGAGGATATTGCCTCAGACGGCTCAGAAGAAAGTATATATGAAGAAGAAGAAGTCTTGAATCAGGAAGAATCTGATAGAACAGAATCAGAATCTGACTGAAAATGAGGTGTTTTGGCACGAAACATATGAAGATTTGTCTGGTTTCTTTAGTCAAACAATAACCCATAATATGGTCTAAAAGATAATGAGAGAAAATCCTTGTCTTCAGAGATATCAAGGATTCTCTGTAGGACAAGTAGAAAATTTCTTGGGAAATCTTGGTCCAAGAAACAGAAAGTATCATCTAATCTATAAAGTTTTTAGAAAAGAAATGACAATTCCAATGGAACTTACGGGAAATCGAATGTAGATGCAATTAAATCATTCTAAAGAAATTAAGGAGGAATTAAAAAACTCAAGATAAAAGTAGTACAAACCATGTTTTGGATTCATATCGGAGCAATGCAGATTATGATAAAGCTACTTTTAAAGAAAAAAAATTGACCTATTGATATTGCTATATACGATAAACGAATTGGTAACCTTCAAGATTCAGTACTAAGAACTATCTCAAGAAGTCTCTGTGCAAAACAGGGAAAATTGTAGGAATAGTTTATCCAAGAATTGAATACAACCTGACAGATAGAGATTGCAGCCGAGCTTTGACGTTGCATCAGAACTTCAAACAAAAAAGGCTGATGAAAGAGGGTAATAGATCGTATTCTATTAACTATCAAATTTAACTAGCTCTATATAATATACATCATTCAGAATTTTTATTAGAAATGAGTTCATTGAAATACCTGAGATATTTGGAAAAATTGCTCAAACAATTTATCCAAAAAGAGTTGAGTTTCCATTAATACAGGAAACAGTTATCTAAATTCAAGACAAATCGATTTTACAAAGAAATCAAAGTCTTAAATCGGAATCAAGAAAAATTATCTTTTCAAGGAGAAAAAATTACAAGCTACAGGTGGGGAAAAACACATGTCCAAGAAACTCAACAGATACTAAAAAGATTTTCAACAATAGGAAAGCTTATATGTCCACAAGGTTGGAAGGAAGTTGAAATAATATTCGATATTATAAAACAAAAGAATCAATTTTCTTGTAATACTATATACTATTTAGAACAACCTATGATGGAAACTTACCAAGGAATGATCATTATTGGAGAATTTAAACTTCATATCAAAGGAATCCCTGTAAAATAACTAGATCAATTCACTCTTGGACTAGAGTTTCTCGAGGAACATAAACCTTGGAAACGTCTAGAAAATGGAATGGAGTTCATGGCTGAGGATAGAATGTGGAAAATCAAATGACAACTAGCCCGTTCTTAATATACATCCTAGTAGGGATATTATACGAACAATATAAAGCAGAATATTTTGCTGCTTATATTGATTCAAGAGCTGGAATCTGTATAGCAAAAAGAGGAGTTTTTCCAAAAGAATTGAAAGAAGAATTACCTCAGATTGCTGGAAGTAATTTCTCTAAAAGGATCTTAATCTTATGTAAATAGAATAAGATGACATAAATATTAATCGGAGGTGCTGGAAAAATACCATGGTATAAGGTAAAAACACCACCGATTTATTTTCATGATACATGAGCTGATATTCTGTTCGGAAACAATTTCTTAAAAATGTTTAAGTCTTATACACAAGAAAATGAGACTATACGATTAGTGTTCACTACACCATGTGATCACAAAGTCATAGTCCAGATACTAAGAGAGGCATTTTACGGAAAATTGTCAATCTAGTTTCGCAACAAGCGTGGTGATGATGTAAAACTTTTAAACCCAAAAATGAAGGATTACAGACAGTTTGGAGAAACAATGCTCCAATTAAGATCAGATAAGGATCTCCATCATGAAGAAATAGAATTCCTTAAGATAGCTCTACATCAAAATAAGGTAGAGTATGAATCAAAAATATCCTTGGAAGATGTCAAGATAAGGATCAAAGAGAATTACAATGAAGATCCTTTGGTATGGTGGGATAAGAACAATTTCCAAGCCAGCCTTACAATTAAAGAAGGCAAGGAATATAAGTTTTTCAGATGTAAACCACTCTCGGTGAACATAGTTGATCAAATGGATATGCAGATTATAATCAATGAACATATGAACCTTGGTTTAAACAAAGCAAGAATTTTACCGTACAGTAATCCAGGATTTCTTGTAAGAAATCATGGTGAGATAAAAAGGAACAAACCCAGAGTAGTTATTAATTATCAAGAAATTAATAAGATTCTGGAGTTTGATGGGTATTTCATACCCAATAGAGAACATTTAATTAGTTGCATACGCAACGCTAAAATATTCTCTAAATTTGATTGTAAATCTGGATTTTATCAGATTCAGATGCAGAAGAAAGCAAGAAATTCACAACTTTCTCCACACCACAAGGAAATTATATTTGAGCAGTCTTACCAATGGGATTGGCTTTTATCACCCCGGATATTTAAAAAAAATGGATAATCTATTTAAAAATTATTTAAAATATATGTTCGTCTATATAGACGATGTTTTAATAACATCTAAAAACATGGAATAACATATCAAGTATTTAGAGATTTTCTCTAAATTTTGCAAAAAAAAAAAAAGGACTGGTTCTAACTGAAATTAAAGACGTAATTGTCTCAAGAAAGATTGAATTCTTCGGAATAGAAATCGATGAGTCTGAAATAATTTTGCAGGAACACATAATAGAAAAGGTCCAAAATTTTCTAAACAAACTAAAAGAAAATAAAAAACTTCAAAGTTTTTTAGGAGTTGTTAATTTTGTCGGGATGTTTATTAATAACCTAGCAAAATACAGGAAAGCATTTTGTAGAGCCCAAAATCAATACACGTAAAACCTATGTATTTATTTAATAGTTAAATTATTTATTTAAGTATAAAATGATTTATAGCGATGCATGATCTATTTAAATTGCATTATTTTAAATCATTTATCTTTATGTGATGCACGTTAAATGTTTTCTTGAGTTTCATGTTTCAGGCCATTATTTGATGCGAGATCGAGGAAAAGGGACCGGAGATGATTTTTGGCAATTTTAAAACGTGGTAATTTATTTTAAGTTAGGTTTGGGATATTTTTAAAAGATTTATTTAATTTTAAGGATTTTAAAGCCTAAATTATGTATTAAGTGATTTTATGAGTTTTAGACTTATAAAGATGTGTCACTTGTGCATTTTATTTTAAAGTAGAAGTGTTAGAAAAGTTAATAGTATTATTTAATTTTTAATTATTTACCCATGCATGATTATCCCCTAATTAGGCAATTAATTATTTTAATTAAGCTATATTTCCCCACGCAAAATGCACACACACACACTTTTACACACACTAAAATCGTTCCACACACACACACAATTCTTTACACTCTTATTTCAAAATTTTATTGGAGAAGTAGGGTTCTTAGAAGCAAAATAGCCGCCCCTCTCCTCTGTAACTTTTCAGCAAATTTTCGTTCCTTTTTCTTCGAGAAGTCGAGCCGCAATTTGTCTCGGATCAACCCTCGCACCACTCCCGCTTCGCTATCATCGGTTCGATAAATTTTAAACATCAAAAGGCATGTATATTCTGTTTTTTCTGCGTCGATCTAGTCATATTATGTATTGTGATGTTTTTATGCATAAAAATCCATGTGTGATATTTATAGTTTGAGCAGAAAATTGTTCGTTCGATTTATGCAACGTTTTTAGATCTCAGAAATTCGTTTATACCGTATTTTCGAGTACCGCGATTTTTCGGTCGATTTTGTAGAAAAAAGGTTCAACATAGGAAACGTAGAACTTTTTGATACCTTCGATTTGAGATAAAATTCGAAATATTTGGATAAGAATTGAGTCAGTTATGGCCGTTTTCGTGGGACTGCTCAAACTGCGTTTTTCCGAAAATTATGTTCCTAACGTGTTCTCGAAGTTTTATTGTTGCAGGCTTTGTTGGGGATCGACGGGTGAACGCTGGTGCGTTTAGGTATGTCGAGATTGATGTTGGGATGGTTGTTGGTGTTTCGTTTCGTGACATTAGGCACCGGGTGGAATTAGAAGTCGTAGGAATGCTTTCGGTGTCAATTGTCATGTTCATGGAATTTTGCGTTGTTTGTGATGCGTAGTTGGTTTGGGGCATTTGTATAGGCTTGATTCAGTGCTATAGTATCCAAGGATGGGTCTCGAGGTGTTGTTTCCAGGTCGATATGATCAAATTAGGGGGAATAAGCCACGAGTATAAGAATTTCCGTTCGTTTACGTTCACAGTAGGTACACGGACCCTGGCACGGGGTCCGTGCCTTTGTTTCTTCGAGGTGTCAAAATTCAGTAGGTACACGGAGCTGTAGACGGACCCTTACACGGGGTCCGTGCCTTAGTTATTTCCGTAGAGTGAAGATACAGTACCTATACGAACCCGGACCCGGACCCGGAGTGGTGCACGGGGCCCGTGTCTTACATATTTGAGGATTAATATATTGTTTACTTTGGGGTTCGAGGTCTTTGATTTAGTAAAATGATTAAACGAGGTCAAGTCCCGAGAGATTTATAATGTTTTGTCATTTTTGGGTGTGAGCATGACTATACGTCTAAGTTATGCAAGATAAGGATTCGAATTCATGTTAGTATGTGCAGCAGTGACCCCAAACGAGATCCAAAGAATCCCTCAACGCCAATTAAGTATGTTCGACGTGCAAAAGAAAATATTTCAAAATTTTTGAGGTATGCTAAATGTCTTGTGACCAAATTATGTATGGGATTGGAAAGTGGTAAAGCATGACTAGGGACCAATCCACCCCGGTATAGCATGACCGGGTTAAGATCAGGATTGGAAAGCGGTAAAGCATGACCAGGGACGAATCCACCCGTTAAAGAATGAACGAGGATCTCATGTATGTGGCAGTGGATCTTCCATGTTAGCCCAGTACTGTGGTTTAGCCTGATCAGGTGTTTTATGTATGGGTCACTTGCTTTGAAACATATCTCTACGCAAAATGATGAAGTTCATGTATGTTCAAGTATGTATGTTGCAAGCATGTTTCAGAAAAGTTTCACATTTATGGCACGTCTATGTTATGTATGTATGTTCAAGCTTTTGTATGCATGTTAAGGTTTCAAGTATATACGCACTATTTTAAAGATGCATGTGGTTTTATTACGTATTACTTGTTATTTCCAGTTTATACATGTTGAGTCTTTAGACTCACTAGACTTGATCGGTGCAGGTGAGGATGACTTTGAGGAGACGAGAGGTGAGGACCAGTGAGTCGGCTTGGACTGAGCGGGAGGCTAAACCCGAGGACCGCACATGTTATAAGTTTTATGCAATGTTTCAACTACTCTGATTTCACGTTTTGTTTACAATGTTTAAACTGGTATTTTTCTTTAGAAAATTTTATTGGTGATCTCTTTTAACGCAAATATTTTTGGATGAACGATTGATTTATGAACGAATATTGAAAGTTCATTTGGTATTTCAGAAAATTTTTATTTTTTCGCAAATTTCTAGTAGTTTAAAAGTACGGTACGTTACAGTCTGTATCAGAGTCGTGTTCTTGTAAAGGGTTATGCCTACCGCTAGTTGCGAGAAACTCACGAAGCCACACCTCAAGTCTGTAAGTTTTAAGGTTTTGAATTATTCCATGTATTAAACATTAAGTCATGATTTCAGCATGTCCATGTTTTAAGTTAAAGTTACGTGCGTCTTATGTTATTGATATTACATGCATGCACATTGGATTTAAGTGTTGGGTAAATTGTTGAAACAGTATGCCTCCTAGACGCATGATTAACTGAGAAGCAAGGGATGAGGACAGAGAGGCTCGTGAGGAGGGAAGAGACGCTCCTCCTCCTCCACTGCCAGATATGCAGGCACAGATGCTTGCAGGTATGACTCAGTTCTTCGCACGGTTTGCAGGGAACCATGCTGCAGTGGACACGGGGGGATGCCCAGACCAGAGCCTGTGTACGAAAGGTTTAGGAGGATGAATCCTAAGGAGTTCTAGGGGACTACTGACCCGATGATAGTTGAAGGATGGATTAAGTCCATCAAGGTGATTTTTGCATTTGTGGAGCTGCAAGATGCAGATAGGGTCAGATGTGCCACATTCCTTCTGACAGGGGACGCCAAACTGTGGTGGAATAGTGCTTCGGTGTTAGTGAACTTGCAGACACTGACGTGGAATGGGTTTAAGGAGGTATTCTACTCCAAGTACTTCACTGAGGAAGTACGATCCAGATTGATTAGGGAGTTCATGACGCTGCGACAGGGAGACAGCAGCGTGGCAGACTTTGTCAGGATGTTTGACAGGGGGTGTCACTTCGTTTCCCTGATAGCTAATGATGCCCAAGGGAAGCTGAGGCATTTCATGGATGGGCTGCGGCCGATCTTGCACCGTGATGTTCGAGTTGCTGGTCCTACGACTAATGCAGTTGCCGTGTCGAGAGCTTTGGCGACAGAACAAGACCAGAGGGACATTGAGGTCGATAGGCAGGGCAAGAGGCCCTATCAGGCACCTCAGCAGCAGCAACAGTAGCGACCCCAGTTTAAGAGTCCTTTCCTAGGATAGCAAGGAAGAGAAAATTTCAGGGACCACCGAAGGGCAGGGGTCCTGTTCCACAGTAGAAGGCTCCCCAGAGGCCGCGTGAGCACCCGGTGTGCCCGAAGTGCCACAGCCAGCATCTGGGACAGTGTCTATACGGAGCGGACAAGTGCTTTAAGTGCGGGACCAGCGATCACATGTTGAAAGAGTGCCCACAATGGAAGCAGCCAACCCAGGGAAGGGTATTCGCCATGCATGCTCAGGAGGCGAACCCAGACACGACATTACTGACCGGTAAACTTATTTATTTGAGCATCGTGTTATTTTGCCATGCATGCTTTGAATTTGATTTTTGGGATTATTAGTGTGCTAGTAGTATTGTGGTGACTTGGGTAGAGATTTTTCTACTGTGCTTGAGGTTAGGATTATAATTTTTGGGGTATAAGTTTTTGTGTTGTACCAACGTCTCTCAGAAAATATTTTTATAAAAAGAGTCACCACGAAGGCCTTGATAGATTCAGGGGCCACCCACTCTTATATTTCGTAGACGTTCGCTAATCATCTGAACGTCAATTCTATTGGACTCGACGTGAGCTATTCAGTGACAGTCCCATCAAGGGAAGAACTATCAGCTACTAGCGTGGTCAAAGACATCAATCTTGAACTGCAGCGCCACCTAGTGTATGCCGATCTGATCGTGTTGTCGATGCCAGAATTTTATATAATTTTGGGAATGGACTGGCTGACGAAGAATAAAGTTCTTATTGATTTCCAGAAAAAGGTCAGTGTTAGTAAGACCTTTGGGCATGGGGCAGTTTCTATTTGAGCCAGCTAGATGGAGGAGTTTCCCTCGCATGATCTCTTGCATGCAGGCGTGGAGACTTATGCACAAGGGCTGCTAGGCTTTCTTGGCAAGTGTTGTTTCTGCACCAGACGTACCTACTCCGTCATTTTCTGATGTACCAGTAGTCAGAGAATTTCCTGACGTCTTTCCAGATGACGTCACTGGCCTTCCACCAGAGAGAGAGGTGGAGTTTTCAATTAATCTTTAGACAGGCACCGTGCCAATCTCTAAGGCACCGTACTGGTTAGCTCCAGCTGAGATGTTAGAGCTCAAGCAGCAGATTCAGTAGCTCCTAGATAAAGAATTCATCCGCCCTAGTTTCTTACCATGGGACGCAGCAGTGCTCTTTGTGAAGAAGAAAGACGGGAGCATGAGGCTGTGTATCGATTACCGAGAACTGAACAAGGTAACGATCAAGAATAAATACTCACTTCCAAGGATCGAGGGTTTGTTTGATCAGTTGCAGGGAGCTACAGTGTTCTCTAAGATAGATCTTCGATTGGGGTATCACCAGCTGAAGGTGAAAGATGAAGATGTTCATAAGTCAGCCTTCAGAACCAGATATGAGCATTACGAGTTTTTAGTGATGCCGTTTGGACTGACGAATGCTCCATCGATTTTCATGGACCTCATGAATCGTGTATTTCGGCCCTACCTAGACCATTTTGTCATAGTGTTCATTGACTATATTCTCATTTACTCGAAGAGCCATGAGGATCATGTTCAGCATTTGAGTACAGTTTTGCAGGACTTACAGAGTCACAAGTTGTTTGCAAAATTCATTAAGTGTGAGTTTTTGTTGGAGAAGGTATCCTTTTTCGGACATATAATATCTAGCAGTGGTATCAAGGTGGATCCAGCTAAGGTAGCAGCAGTTAAGGAATGGGTTGAGCAAAAGAATGCGTCAGAGATTCGTAGTTTCCTAGGCCTAGCAGACTACTATAGGAAATTCATTCAGGGATTTTCTTCGATAGCAGTGCCACTCAATTCATTGACTAAGAAGAATGCTAAATTCGTATGGAGTGATGAATGTCAGAAGAGCTTTGATACTTTGAAGCAAGCTCTTATTATAGCCCCAGTGTTAGCCATGCCAGTAGGGCAATGCAATTTTGTGTTGTACACCGATGCTTCTAAGCTCGGGTTAGACGCAGTGTTGATGCAGAAGGGTCGGGTTACAACTTATGCTTCCAGGTAGTTGAAAGTACATGAGAAGAACTACCCGACTCATAATATTGAGTTAACTGCAGTTGTCTTTGCGTTGAAGATATGGAGACACTATCTGTATGGCGAGAAATTCCAAATATTTATCGATCACAAGAGTCTCAAATATTTCTTCACGCATAAAGAGCTGAATATGAGACAGAGACGGTGGTTGGAGTTGGTAAAAAACTACGACTGTGAAATTAGCTACCATCCGGGGAAAGCTATTGTTGTGGCAGATGCCTTGAGCAGAAAAGTTGCAGTCGTAGCACAACTGTCAGTACAGAGATCTCTTAAGTCAGAGATTCAAAGATTTGGTCTAGAGGTTTATCCCAAGGGCAGAGCTCCTGAGCTGTCTAATCTGACAGTCCAGTCTTCGTTGTTTGACCGAATCTGGGCAGGTCAGTCTTCAGATGAGCAGTTACAGAAATGGAGACTGAAGGATGAGGCCAAGGGCAGTGTTCTTTACACAGTGTCTGATGGTATTGAGAGATACAGAGGTAGAATGTGGGTGCCTAGTGTTGATTCGATCTGAGAGGATATTCTGACAGAGGCACATGCATCTCCGTATTTCATTCATCCAGGAGGTACCAAGATGTACAAGGATTTACATATTTTGTATTGGTGGCCAGGAATGAAGAAAGACATCCGTCGATTTGTGTCTGAATGTCTCACTTGCCAGCAGGTGAAGGCAGAGCATTAGAGACCAGCAGGAATGCTTAAGCCACTCCCTATCGCCGAGTGGAAGTGGGAGAATATCACCATGGACTTCGTTGTTGGTTTGCCGAGATCAGTCAGAGGGTTTAATGCTATTTGAGTTATAGTGGATCGACTTACTAAGTCGGCACACTTCTTACCAGTGAAGACGACTTTCTCCATGACGTAGTATGCGGAGCTCTATATCAGGGAGATAGTTCGATTGCATGGGATCCCAGTTTCTATTGTGTCCGACAGGGACCCAAGGTTTACAACGTTCTTTTGCAAAAGTTTGCACACAGCCATGGGGACGAAGTTGCTATTCAGTACAGCTTTCCACCCTCAGACAGATTGCCAGTCTGAGCGAGTGATTCAAATTTTGGAGGATTTATTGCAAGCCTGTATATTTGATTTCCATGGGAATTGGGATCGAAGCTACCTCTTGTGGAGTTTACCTATAACAACAGTTTCCAATTATATATTAGTATGACTCCCTACGAGGCATTGTATGGGAGGAAGTGAAGATCGCCGATTCATTGGGATTAAGTCGGTGAGAGATCAGAACTTGGACCAGAGATTGTTCAGCAGACTGCAGATGTGGTGGTCAAGATCTGAGACAGGATGAAGACCGTCCAAAGTCGTCAAAAGTGTTATGCTGACAAGAGAAAAAGGGATTTAGAGTTGAAGGGTGTTATGAGATTTGGGAAGAGAGGCAAGCTTAGTCCGAGGTTTATTGGACCATTTGAGATTCTTGACAGAGTTGGGACACTAGCTTATCGTGTAGCCTTACCGCCGAATCTAGCCGGTGTATACAATGTGTTCCACGTCTCAATGTTAAGGAAGTACCTAGCAAATCCTTCAAATGTTTTGAGCTATGAGCCGTTGCAGCTTGAACCAGATCTGTCGTATGAGGAAAGACCTGTCCAAATCCTAGACAGAAAGGAGCGGAGACTTCGGAACAAGGTGACCAAGTTGGTCAAAGTCAGGTGGCTAAATCAATCAGTGGAGGAGGCCACTTGGGAGACCGAAGCAAATATGAGAAATCGCTACCCGGAGTTGTTTGGTAAGACTTAATTTGGAGGAAGAAATTTATATAAGTGGGGGAGGAACTGTAGAGCCCAAAATCAGTACACGTAAAACCCATCCATTTATTTAATTGTTAAATTATTTATTTACGTATAAAATGATTTATAGCGATGCATGATCAATTTAAATTGCATTATTTTAAATCATTTACGTTTATGTGATGCACGTTAAATGTTTTCTTGAGTTTTATGTTTCAGACGATTATTCGATGCGGGATCGAAAAAAAGAGACCGGCGACAATTTTTGGCAATTTTAAAACGTGGTAATTTATTTTAAGTTAGGTTTGGGGCATTTTTAAAAGATATATTTAATTTTAAGCATTTTAAAGCCTAAATTATGTATTAAGTGATTTTATGAGTTTTAAACTTATAAAGATGTGTCACTTATGCATTTTATTTTAAAGTAGAAGTGTTAAAAAAGTTAGCATTAGATTAGTATTATTTAATTTTTAATTATTTACCCATGCATGATTATCCCCTAATTAGGCAATTAATTATTTTAATTAAGCTATTTTTCCCCACACAAAACGCACGCACGCACACATTTTTACACACACTAAAACCGTTCCACACACACACACACAATTCTTTACACTCTTATTTCAAAATTTTATTGGAGAAATAGGGTTCTTAGAAGCAAAACAGCCGCCCCTCTCCTCTGTAACTTTTCAGCAAATTTTCGTTCCTTTTTCTTCGAGAATTCGAGCCGCAATTTGTCTCGGATCAACCCTCGCACCGCTCCCGCTTTGGTATCGTCGGTTCGGTAAATTTTAAACATCAAAAGGACTGTATATTCTGTTTTTCCTGCATTGATCTAGTCATATTATGTTTTGTGATGTTTTTATACTTAAAAATCCATTTGTAATTGAAGGATCATTTGCTGAGCATCTTTAAGATGCTTCAAACAAAATATTCTCCAATGAGCTCTAATAGCTCGTGTTCTAAGAATATTAACACCGATGAATTAAATCGAGTTTGATTAAAAACCAAGGGGAAGAAACTCGAAGTAATCCTTCGTGAAGAAGACTGTTATATTAGAAACCATTTTATCTTATGTAAACTGAATAACCGAAAAGGTACAGATTAGTTTTTGCATTCATGAGTTCAGTTATGGTGACAACTGAACTGCAGATATTCTAACTGGTCCAAATAGTTTGAAAGCAATAGTTAAACAGATAAATACACAATATATGTTTATGGATGTTCGGAGACTTCAACTGCTCCTACGTCACGTCACCCCTTCTACCGCCTCGGGTAGGATCCACTAGAAGACTTTAATTTATACAACTCTTTGTACAAACCCACTCAGCTAGGACTTACCCACTGCCTAAACTGAACTCCTAGACTAGACTGAAGGCAGCACCTTCCAGGCAACACTTCTTTAATGTCTTTGTGAGAAAACTACATACACAAGTTTAACGTCTTTGTGCAAGACTGTATTTGAGTGATTGAGAGTGTTTGTGTGTGTGAGAACTGAGCAAGGATGTTCTCACACACTGAGAGAAATATGCTTCTTATCTAAGCTGATATACCTGTGAAGAGTTCCCTCTGGGCTGATTGCTTCTGAAAGCTGATGTGCAATGAGTGTGCCCTTTCTGTTCTCTCGTATATGCTTAAAAGCTTCTTTTTGCTCACTCTTCTTCTTGTTGTTCTTCTTATTGAGTCTTCACTGATCTTTTCTTTACATAGGCGGGAAAACTAATCGTAAAGTGAAACTCATGTGTTGTATCCATTGCATCTTGAATTCGTTTCTTGGACTTTGTGTCTCGACTTTTCGACTGCCCTTTTGAAATGTTTTGTCTTTAATGCTCTGATGCAACGTCTATTATTGTCCTTTGACTGGATAATGGCTTTGTACCTTTACGTACAGCTGGATTCCACTTGAAAGAGTTTGTCTTCATCCATAACTAAAAGATTCTGACTGATGCTTCGAACTGGTCAGTTGAACTGATCTTTCAGTTGGGCTGGTGAAATCAATTGACTCGTCAGTTGAACTGATTTCACACTTCTTCAATTGGACTGATCAGCTGGGTTTCTTCATCAGTTGAACACTCCAGGCTTCTGAGTTTCTCATGCTGAATCACCTATTAACTGGACAACCAGCTGGACTGCTCAATTGACGTAACCAGTTAGACTGATTCATTTTGTTCGATCAGTTGGGTCTTTAGTTTTGCGATGTAAACATCTCGTGAGTGATCCTAGATACTGCACACTAAGGAAGATCATTAGTAACACAATTAACAAGTTTTGTTATCATCAAAATCAAGATTGCTAACTTGAAAAAGTTCCAACAATCTCCTCCTTTTTTATGATTACAAAACCTGAGCAGTTAAGCGCAATATATTCAGTTTAAGGGTTAGTAAATTCAAACATCATTAAAGGCTCCCCCTTTATAACTGAATTTAATGAAATTCAAAAAAATAACCAAAAGCTCCATATCCAAAACTGAGTTAAAAACCTTTTAAGAGAGATGGACAGAATTAAGAAAATCCTTTTAAGTTGATAAAAAAAAATTTCTCAACAACTGAATTTTAAAACTGACTGACAATACTTTTTGATTGAGAGAAAAACGAAAAGCTCCCCCTCAGAAACTGAATAAAACCCGTATCTGAAAGATATTTATGTAGTCATTCATTCAGAGATTATAATTATTCAAGCAATGTAGACAAGAAATTTGTATATATCCATTCAGTCATAATGAAACACAGCTGAACAAATATGATATTTATATAAATAAATTTCCTTGTATTTACATCTGAGTACATACATAAGTTGAACAAGAAATATTAATACAACGGTAGCATATGTTAAACAACATCAGATATCAGTTGGCTTGTGAGACAGAACTGGATATACCATCAAATAGTTGCTTGACTGCTTGAACTGCTGCATCGGTTGTGACTTCATTTTGCTAGAGAAAAGAGTTAAACTGCTTGAACTTGACTTCTTCGCAGACAAACTGGTGGAGCAGACTCTGACTAGGCTCAACTGGAATGCAGCTGGTGTATTAATCAACCAACGTCCCAGTATGGATGAGTTTCGTTTGAAGAACAGCTGACCTGGTAGGCTTGCAACTGAAGACTTGTTCAAGGAGAAATTTAGCTGTGCATCTTTGCAGATGATTCTCAGTCCCCTGCAGGCTGATTAAAACCCCTAAGTGAAGAGTCTAAAGAAGTGGCTGCAATATTAGTCGCAGAGCCAATCCTCTCAACTCTTTACCAAAGAGCGACATATAAATATTTACAAATAGTTTTGAAAATTGTATAATATACTTTTAAATAGTTTTTAACACTATTTTTAAAGTAAGATTTTAAAACACAGTTTTCTTCAAATGTTCTTCTTAGAACAACCCGCTCTGATACCAATTGAAGGATCGTTTGCTGAGCATCTTTGGGATGCTTCAAACAAAATATTCTCCAATGAGCTGCAATAGCTCGTATTCTAATAATATTAACACCGATGAATTACATCTAGTTTGGTTAAAACCAAGCGGAAGAAACTCGAAGTAATCCTTCGTGAAGAAGACTGTTATATTAGAAACCATTTTATCTTATGTAAACCGAATAACCGAAAAGGTACAGATTAGTTTTTGCATTCATGAGTTCAGTTATGGTGACAACTGAACTGGCAGATACTCTAACTAATAAAAATAGTTTGAAAGCAATAGTTAAATAGTTAAATACACAAGATATGTTTATGGATGTTCGGAGACTTCAACTGCTCCTACGTCACCCCTTCTACCGCCTCTGGTAGGATCCACTAGAATACTTTGATTTATACAACTCTTTGTACAAACCCACTCAGCTAGGACTTACCCACTGCCTAAACTGAACTCCTAGACTAGACTGAAGGCAGCATCTTCCAGTCAACACTTCTTTAATTTCTATGTGAGAAAGGCTACATACACAATTTAACGTCTTTGTGCAAGACTGTATTTGAGTGATTGAGAGTGTTTGTGTGTGTGAGAACTGAAGAAGGATGTTCTCACACATTGAGAGAAATATGCTTCTAATCTAATATGATATATCTGTGAAGAGTTCCCTCTGGGCTGATTGCTTCTGAAAGCTGATGTGGGATGAGCGTGCCCTTTCTGTTCTCTCGTATATGCTTAAAAGCTTCTTTTTGCTCACTCTTCTTCTTGTTGTTCTTCTTATTAAGTCTTCACTGATCTTCTCTATACATAGGCGGGAAAACTGATCGTACAGTGAGAATCATGTGTTGTATCCATTGCATCTTGAATTCGTTTCTTGGACTTTGTGTCTCGACTTTTCGACTGCCCTTTTGAAACGTTTTCTTTAATGCTCTGATGCAACGTCCACTCCTTTCCTTTGACAGGATAATGGCTTTGTACCTTTACGTACAGTTGGATTCCACTTGAAATAGTTTGTCTTCATCCATAACTAAAAGATTCTGACTGATGCTTCGAACTGGTCAGTTGAACTGATCTTTCAGTTGGGCTGGTGAAATCAATTGACTCGTCAGTTGAACTGATTTCACACTTCTTCAATTGGACTGATCAGCTGGGTTTCTTCATCAGTTGAACACTCCAGGCTTCTGAGTTTCTCCTGCTGAATCACCTATTAACTGGACAACCTGCTAGACTACTCAATTGACGTAACCAGTTAGACTGATTCATTTTGTTCGATCAGTTGGGTCTTTAGTTTTGCGATGTAAACATCTCGTGAGTGATCCTAGATACTGCACACTAAGGAAGATCATTAGTAACACAATTAACAAGTTTTGTTATCATCAAAATCAAGATTGCTAACTTGAAAAAGTTCCAACAATCTCCTTCTTTTTTATGCTTACAAAACCTGAGCAGTTAAGCGCAATATATTCAGTTTAAGGGTTAGTAAATTCAAACATCATTAAAGGCTCCCCCTTTATAACTGAATTTAATGAAATTCTAAAAAATAACCAAAAGCTCCATCTCCAAAACTGAGTTAAAAACCTTTTAAGAGAGATGGACAGAATTAAGAAAATCCTTTTAAGTTGATAAAAAAAAATTTCTCAACAACTGAATTTTAAAACTGACTGACAATACTTTTTGATTGAGAGAAAAACGAAAAGCTCCCCCTCAGAAACTGAATAAAACCCGTATCTGAAAGATATTTATGTAGTCATTCATTCAGAGATTATAATCATTCAAGCAATGTAGACAAGAAATTTGTATATATCCATTCAGTCATAATGAAACACAGCTGAACAAATATGATATTTATTTAAATAAATTTCCTTGTATTTACATCTGAGTACATACATCAGTTGAACAAGAAATATTAATACAACGGTAGCATATGTTAAACAACAACAGATATCAGTTGGTTTGTGCGACAGAACTGGATATACCATCAAATAGTTGCTTGACTGCTTGAACTGCTGCATCGGTTGTGACTTCATTTTGCTAGAGAAAAGAGTTAAACTGCTTGAACTTGACTTCTTCGCAGACAAACTGGTGGAGCAGACTCTGACTAGGCTCAACTGGAATGCAGCTGGTGCATTAATCAACCAACGTCCCAGTATGGATGAGTTTCGTTTGAAGAACAGGTGACCTGGTAGGCTTGCAACTGAAGACTTGTTCAAGGAGAAATTTAGCTGTGCATCTTTGCAGATGATTCTCAGTCCCCTGCAGGCTGATTAAAATCCCTATGTGAAGAGTCTAAAGAAGTGGCTGCAATATTTGTCGCAGAGCCAATCCTCTCAACTCTTTACCAAAGAGCGACATGTAAATATTTTCAAATAGTTTGGAAAATTGTATGAGATACTTTTAAATAGCTTTTAACACTATTTTTAAAGTAAGATTTTAAAACACAGTTTTCTTCAAATGTTCTTCTTAGAACAACCCGCTCTGATTGTTAGAGTAGGTGCACGTCGAGCCATGTGTTGGCCGAGTGTTCACAATGAAACTCTATGTATAAACAATCTTTATTTTAATAATATTTGAAATTATTGTTTTGGCACTTCTTTATCTATATACCCATGTTAGTTGCATAGATAAAGTCCTTGAATATACAAATAGTTGAAAGAATATGAGATGCTCATATGATGAGTATCATGAAACTCATATTTGGAATATTGTATATTCCAAACAGTTCCTAGTCGATTCAGCCGCCGCTAAGAAGGATATAGGCCGCTCGAGTTCGAGACTAGTATCTGCGATATGAGTGCCATGTTTCATTGGTAGGGGACATTGTGATGTCCGAGCATGCAGATAGGTGCTCCTTGTAGAGTGCACTGAACAACCCTCCATAAAGGACTTTCCAAGTGGTTCTCACTTATCGAGTGGAAAAGTCCTAGTTTATGGTTGTACACCATTAGTCCTTATGACCCGGGACAACATTGAGACTCTATGTGCTAGAATTACACTTTGACTTGTTTACCAACTCTCATGGGGTCATCAGGTGGCAAAGTTGGGTGTTTTGTCGAAACATATAGGAGTCGATGCATTGTAGTCGGGGATTCACCGCTTACCTTCGGGTATGGATATCCTATGTGATCTCATGTGTATGTAGTTTGAAATTTCTGATCAGAGTATGGTGGTAATTAAGAAAGGGGTTTCTTAGATTACACCATCGATGCAACTACGACATGACACATAGTATCGATTCATTGACAACTCTCGATATACCAATGGTTGTCGAATCGGTCGGGATATATGAGTTGAAGGGACCGTACTGTACGCTAACCATAATTGAATGGTTCTTGCAGGCACTATCATTTGATACCTAGGGAATCATGTAAGCGATGCTGCTAGGCGTTTAACATGATTGGTTGGGTACTATCATACTTGAGTTCTGACGTTCTTGTTATCAAGGAGTTGATAATTAAGAATGGAGCAATTGGGGTATGCTCGAATAAGGACATGTTTAGTCCGAATCACATGGAGATGTGAACCCACGGCTAGTTGTATCAATGAACCAATGATGGTCACACAAGTGCTAGCTTTCTAGATCTCGTTGAGAAGTGAAAATAGTTCAATGTGTTGAACGGCTTATAAAGAAGTTTATAAGCTTGAGGAAAAATAGAAGTGTGACTTCTATGAGGGAAATGTAATTTTAATTTTTGAATGTGTTCTTAAATTAAAAGTTGGCCAAATAAATAATGTACTTGAGAATTGTGATATTCATAAGCATTATTATGGACTAAATTAAATTAATTCAAGTGTTGAATTAATTAAACACCATTGGGCCTTGTAGAGCCCAATTAGAAATAATTATTAAACTAGTGGGGTTGAGTAAAATCAAGTTAAATGGGCTCAAATGTGTTTGAGACATTTAAATAAAAGTCCATGGGCCTTGTAATTGTTACAAGCCCAAGTCAAATTGCATGCATGGGAGGTGAAGGGTTGGAGACAACTTTTTCAATGTTCAAGGCTTGGCATGCTAAAGGTGTTTTAGCTTTTTACAATACCAACACTAGTCTCCCTCCCCTTCATTCTAGCACATCTTGGCCGAAATATTGCTCTCCCATTCTCCATAATTTTGTTCTTCAATTGTTGAGGAAACAATACACTTCTCTTTGAAAAATTCTCTTATTTTTCTAGTGTAAAATAAGAGGAGATCCAGTTGGTGGTGGGCTTAATTTTTGAGCAAGGAGTGCTCAAAGGAGGAGAGCTTGTAGATTTGTCTATCCTTGAAGAGCTTAGTTGTTTATCAACTAAGTTGGAGCCGAGAATCAATCCTTTGTGATTGATAGGTATATCTTCTAAACACACTATGAATGTCATATTTTGTGTTTTGTATTTGCTACACATCCTAGTACATGAGGTGTTCGGTTTTCTTGCTAGAAAATAAATTTTGAACTTCCGTTGCGCTTTAGAACACCTAAAACCGATCCCCTTTCACTGATACCAATTGAAGGATCGTTTGCTGAGCATCTTTGGTATGCTTCAAATAAAATATTCTCCAACGAGCTGCAATAGCTCGTATTCTAATAATATTAACACCGATGAATTAAATCGAGTTTGGTTAAAAACGAAGCGGAAGAAACTCGAAGTAATCCTTCGTGAAGAAGACTGTTATATTAGAAAGCATTTTATCTTATGTAAACCAAAAAACCGAAAAGGTACAGATTAGTTTTTGCATTCATGAGTTTAGTTATGGTGACAACTGAACTGGCAGATACTCTAACTGATCCAAATAGTTTGAAAGCAATAGTTAAACAGTTAAATATACAAGATATGTTTATGGATGTTCGGAGACTTCAACTGCTCCTACGTCACCCCTTCTACCGCCTCGGGTAGGATCCACTAGAAAACTTTGATTTATACAACTCTTTGTACAAACCCACTCAGCTAGGACTTACCCACTGCCTAAACTGAACTCCTAGACTAGACTGAAGGCAGCACCTTCCAGTCAACACTTCTTTAATTTCTAGGTGAGAAAGGCTACATACACAAGTTTAACGTCTTTGTGCAAGACTGTATTTGAGTGATTGAGAGTGTTTGTGTGTGTGAGAACTGAGCAAGGATGTTCTCACACACTGAGAGAAATATGCTTCTAATCTAAGCTGATATATCTGTGAAGAGTTCCATCTGAGCTGATTGCTTCTGAAAGCTGATGTGCAATGAGCGTGCCCTTTCTGTTCTCTCATATATGCTTAAAATCTTCTTTTTGCTCACTCTTCTTCTTGTTGTTCTTCTTATTGAGTCTTCACTGATCTTCTCTTAATATAGGCGGGAAAACTAATCGTAAAGTGAAACTCATGTGTTGTATCCATTGCATCTTGAATTCGTTTCTTGGACTTTGTGTCTCGACTTTTCGACTGCCCTTTTGAAACGTTTTGTCTTTAATGCTCTGATGCAACGTCCATTATTTTCCTTTGACAGGATAATGGCTTTGTACCTTTACGTACAGCTGGATTCCACTTGAAAGAGTTTGTCTTCATCCATAACTAAAAGATTCTTACTGATGCTTCGAACTGGTCAGTTGAACTGATCTTTCAGTTGGGCTGGTGAAATCAATTGACTTGTCAGTTGAACTGATTTCACACTTCTTCAATTGGACTGATCAGCTGGGTTTCTTCATCAGTTGAACACTCCAGGCTTTTGAGTTTCCCTGCTGTATCACCTATTAACTGGACAACCAGCTGGACTGCTCAATTGACGTAACCAATTAGACTGATTCATTTTGTTCGATCAGTTGGGTCTTTAGTTTTGCGATGTAAACATCTCGTGAATGATCCTAGATACTGCACACTAAGGAAGATCATTAGTAGCACAATTAACAGGTTTTGTTATCATCAAAATCAAGATTGCTAACTTGAAAAAGTTCCAACAATCTCCTCCTTTTTATGATTACAAAACCTGAGCAGTTAAGCGCAATGTATTCAGTTTAAGGGTTAGTAAATTCAAACATCATTAAAGGCTCCCCCTTTATAACTGAATTTAATGAAATTCTAAAAAATAACCAAAAGCTCCATCTCCAAAACTAAGTTGAAAACCTTTTAGATTGAGAGAAAAACGAAAAGCTCCCCCTCAGAAACTTAATAAAACCCGTATCTAAAAGATATTTATGTAGTCATTCATTCAGAGATTATAATCATTCAAGCAATGTGGACAAGAAATTTGTAGATATCCATTCAGTCATAATGAAACATAGCTGAACAAATATGATGTTTATTTAAATAAATTTCCTTGTATTACATCAGAGTACATACATCAGTTGAACAAGAAATATTAATACAACGGTAGCATATGTTAAACAACAACAGATATCAGTTGGTTTGTGCGACAGAACTGGATATACCATCAAATAGTTGTTTGACTGCTTGAAATGCTGCATCGGTTATGAGTTCATTTTGCTAGAGAAAAGAGTTAAACTGCTTGAACTTGACTTCTTCGCAGACAAACTGGTCGAGCAGACTCTGACTAGGCTCAACTGAAATGCAGCTGGTGTATTAATCAACCAACGTCCCAGCATGGATGAGTTTTGTTTGAAGAACAGCTGACCTGGTAGGCTTGCAACTGAAGACTTGTTCAAGAATAAATTTTGTTGTGCATCTTTGCAGATGATTCTCAGTCCCCTGCAGGCTGATTAAAACCCCTAAGTGAAGAGTCTAAAGAAGTGGCTGCAATATTAGTCGCAGATCCAATCCTCTCAAATCTTTACCATAGAGCGACATATAAATATTTTTAAATAGTTTTGAAAATTGTATGAGATACTTTTAAATAGCTTTTAACACTATTTTTAAAGTAAGATTTTAAAACACAGTTTTCTTCAAATGTTCTTCTTAGAACAACCCGCTCTCATACCAATTGAAGGATCGTTTGCTGAGCATCTTTGGATGCTTCAAACAAAATATTCTCCAATGAGCTGCAATAGCTCGTATTCTAATAATATTAACTCGATGAATTAAATCGAGTTTGGTTAAAAACTAAGCGGAAGAAACTCGAAGTAATCCTTCGTGAAGAAAACTGTTATATTAGAAAGAATTTTATCTTATGTAAACCGAAAAACAAAAAAGGTACAGATTATTCTTAGCATTCATCAGTTAAGTTATAGGGACAACTGAACTGACGGATACTCTAATAGATCCAAACAGTTTGAAAGAAATAGTTAAACATTTAAATACACAAGATATGTTTATGGATGTTCGGAGACTTCAACTGCTCCTACGTCACCCCTTCTACCGTCTCGGGTAGGATCCACTAGAAGGCTTTGATTTATACAACTCTTTGTACAAACCCACTCAGCTAGGACTTACCCATTGCCTAAACTGAAATCCTAGACTAGACTGAAGGCAGCACCTTCCAGTCAACACTTCTTTAATGTCTATGTGAGAAAGAATACATACACAAGTTTAACGTCATTGTGCAAGAATGTTTTTGAATGATTGAGAGAGTTTGTGTGTAGGATAACTGAACAAGGATGTTCTCACATACTGAGAGAAATACACTTCTAATCTAAGCTGATATATCTGTGAAGAGTTCCTTCTGAGCTGATTGCTTCTGAAAGCTGATGTGCAATGAGCGTGCCCTTTCTTTTCTCTCGTATATGCTTAAAAGATTCTTTTTTCTCACTCTTCTTCTTGTTGTTCTTCTTATTGAGTCTTCACTGATCTTCTCTTTATATAGGCTGGAAAACTGATCGTACAGTGAGACTCATGTGTTGTATCCATTGCATCTTGAATTCATTTCTTGGACTTTGTGTCTCGACTTTTCGACAGCCCTTCTGAAACATTTTGTATTTAATGCTCTGATGCAACGTCCATTATTGTCCTTTGACTGGATAATGGCTCTGTACCTTTACGTACAGCTGGATTCCACTTGAAAGAGTTTGTCTTCATCCATAACTGAAAGATTCTGACTGATGCTTCGAACTGGTCAGTTGAACTGATCTTTCGGTTGGGCTGGTGAAATCACTTGACTCGTTAGTTGAACTGATTTCACACTTCTTCAATTGGACTGATCAGCTGGGTTTCTTCATTAGTTGAACACTCCTTCGGCTGGCCAGGCTTCTGAGGTTCTCCTTCTGAATCACCTATTAACTTGAAAATCAGTTGGACTGCTCAATTGACGTAACCAGTTAGACTGATTCATTTTGTGCGATCAGTTGGGTTTTCAGTTTTGCGATGTAAACATCTCATGAGTGATCCTCGATGCTGCACACTAAAGTAGATCATTAGTAACACAATTAACAAGTTTTGTAATCATCAAAATCAAGATTGCGAACTTGAAAAGTTCCAACAGTGATGTATATAGTTTGAGCAGAAAATTGTTCGATCGATTTATGAAACAATTTTAGATCTCAGAAATTTGTTTTTACGTTATTTTCGAGTACTGCGATTTTTCGGTCGATTTTCTGGAAAAAACTTTCAACATAGGAAACATAGAACTTTTCGATACCTTTGATTTGAGATAAAATTCGAAATATTTGGATAAGAATTGAGTGAGTTATGGCCGTTTTCGTAGGATTGCTCAAACTGCATTTTTCCGAAAATTATATTCTTGAGTTGTTCTTAAAGTTTTATTGTTGCAGGCTTCATTGGGGATCGACGGGTGAACGGTGCTACTTTTAGGTATGTCGAGATTTTGGGATGGTTGTTGGTGTTTCATTTCTTGTCATTAGGCACTGTGGAATTAAAAGTCGTAGGAATGCTTTCGGTGTCAATTGTCAGTGTTCACGGAACTTTCCATTGTTTGTGTTGCGTAGTTGTTTCAGGGCATTTGTATAGGCTTGATTCAGTGGTATAGTATCCTAGGATGGGTCTTGAGGTGTTGTGTCGAGATCGATATGATCAAGCTAGGGGATATAATACATGAGTATAAGAATTTCCGTTCGTTTACGTTCACAGTAGTACACGGACCCTGGCACGGGGTCCGTGCCTTTGTTTCTTCGAGGTGTCAAAATCCAGTAGGTACACGGACCTGTAGACGGACCCCTGCCTTATTTATTTTCGTAGAGTGAAGATACAGTACCTACACGGACCCGGACCCGGAGGGGTGCACGGTGTCCGTGTCATACATATTTGAGGATTAATATATTGTTTACTTTGGGGTTCGAGGTCTTTGATTTAGTACAATGATTAAACGAGGTCAAGTCCCGAGAGATTTAGAATGTTTTGTCATTTTTGGGTGTGAGCATGACTATACATCTAAGTTATGCAATAAAAGGATTCGAATTCATGTTATTATGTGCAGCAGTGGCCCCAAGCGAGATCCAACGAATCCCTCAACGCCAAGTAAGTAAGTATGTTCGACGTGCAAAAGAAAATATTTCAAGTTTTTGAGGTATGCTAAATGTCTTGTGACCAAATTATGTATGAGATTGGAAAGCGGTAAAGCATGACCAGGGACCAATCCACCCCGATAAAGCATGACCGGGTTTAGATCAGGATTGAAAAGCAGTAAAGCATGACCGGGGACCAATCCACCCGTTAAAGCATGAACGGAGATCTCATGTATGTGGCAGTGGATCTTCCCTGTCAGCCCAGTACTGTTGTTTAGTCTGATCAGGCGTTTTATGTATGTGTCACTTGCTTTGAAACATATCTCTACGTAAAATGACGAAGTTCATGTATGTTCAAGTATGTATGTTGCAAGTATGTTTCAGAAAAGTTAACGTTTATGGCACGTCTATGTTATGTATGTACATTCAAGCTTTTGTATGCATGTTAAGGTTTCAAGTATGTACGCTCTATTTTAAAGATGCATTTGATTTTATTACGTATTACTTGTTATTTCCAGTTTAATATACATGTTGAGTCTTTAGACTCACTAGAATTGATTGATGCAGGTGAGGATGACTTTGAGGAGACAAGAGGTGGGGACCAGTGAACCGGCTTGGACTGAGCGGGTGGCTAAACCCGAGGACCGCACATGTTTTAAGTTTTATACAATGTTTCAACTACTCTGATTTCACGTTTTGTTTACAATGTTTAAGCTAGTATTTTTCTTTCGCAAATTTTATTGGTGATCTCCTTTAACGAAAATATTTTTGGATGAACGATTGATTTATGAACAAATATTGAAAGTTCATTTGGTATTTCAGAAAATTTTTATTTTTCCGCAAATTTCTATAGTTTAAAAGTACGGTACCTTACACGTTTAGTCCATTACTTAAAAAAGATGCAAATTTTATATGGACGGAAGAACACACAGAAGGACTTAGCCAAAATAAGGAGATTTGCAAAAATCTTTCAAAAATGGCTATTCCTCAGGATGAAGATGATCTAGTATTATATACAGATGTTAGTGATCATTGGTGGGTGGCACTTTTAACCAAGCTCATACCAGAAAGAGAACAACCATGCAAATATTGTAGTGGTGTCTTCTCATAAGCAGAAGCCACAGGTTGGCATATCAACGAAAATGAATTTTATGCAGTAAAACGGGCTTTTGAAAAATGGCCATTATTTTTACTAGCAAAGAAATTTACTTTTAATCCTCCATCAAGGTGTCGATGCAAAAATATCATAGCTTTTGGCTTTTTTATGATGATGAAATACAATTTTCTTTAATGGTCTCAAATAGATCCAATGTCTCAATAAACGTTTCTACATCGAGAGTCAATGACATATAATTTTTTCCCGTAATGTCGAGCTTAACGATTTCGAGCTTTGCCAAATTTAACATGATGGTACTAGAAAAATAACAATGCATTTTATTATTTAAGTTATAAATCTATTAATATGGCAATACAAAGTAACGAATAAATTATAAGTACAAGTATTCTTAAAAATAAAGAAAAAACGCGATGTGGATATTCTCCGATAAATACAAGACTAGTGAGTATAATAACGAAAATAATTATATAAAATAACTTGAAAAAACAATCTTCTTCTTCTTCGAAAAATTGATGACGAAAAATTTTTATAGAGGAAGAGTAATTTTGGAGTAATTGAATGTGTTTGTGAAATCATATTTATAGGGAAAAAAATAGTCGTTTATGACGGTTTATACAAATAAAAAATCTTAAAAAAAAATATATATGCATAATTTTATGGTAATAATATGATTTATATAATTTTAATCATGTTTAAATAATTATGTATATCACATCACATTATTATAATGAGATGTCAGAGACTCCTTTTATATAATATTGTGACAATATAACACAATAAAAAAATATAAAACAGTGAAATAATAACATCACGTTATTATAATGAGGTGTCATAGACTATTTTTATATAATAACATGATATTATTCAAATATATAAATACAATAAATAAACAGTAACACAATAAAAATATATAAACAATGTAATAATATAATCACACATGTTATTATAATGAGGTGTCATACACTGCTTTTATATAATAATATGATATTATATATTAGATGTATACACAATAAAAATAAATAAACAGTAAAATAAATATATTTTTTCAATATTGTTACCTTTTTATTGTGTTTTGGAGCTTGGAAAAATATGAAGAACCTTCGAGTAACGTGTTGATAACGTGTTAAAAATAACAATTTATGGTAAAAAATAAAAATCTCAATCTCACAAAATATACTCCATTTAATTGTGTTTTTGTTAGAGTAGATGTCCTGCAAGCCAATTGTTGGTTAGGAATTTTATTGACTCAGTTTTAATTAACAATCTTTATTTTAATATAATTCATTATTTCATGGTTTGTTATTTCTTTATCTGTATACCCATGTTATCAAATATAGATAAAGACCTTAATTATACTTTAATACAAATGCATCGTAATTCGATGTTGAAACTCGTTTGTAAATACTGTATGATCTAAATTCGTTCCTAGTCGATTCAGCCGCATAAAACATGGATAAATGTCGCTTGAGCTCGAGACTAGCATCTGTGATGTTGTGTACTGCGTTTCTTGGGAAGGGCATAGAGATGTCCAAACATGCAGATGGGTAGTCATATGATGATTATACCGAACAACCCTCCCTCGGACTTTCCAAGTGGTTATCATTCATCGAGAGGATAAGTCCGTGGTTATGATTGTACACCATTAGTCCTTACGATCCGGGACAACACTGAGGCTCTATATGCTAGGGCTGTGCTTTGACTCGTTTACCGGCTCCAGGAGATTCATCAGGTGGCGAGGTTGGGCACAGTTATGAAACATATAGGAGCCAATGCATTGTAGTCGGGGATTCACCGCTCACCTACGGGTGTGGATATCCTATGTGATCTGATGTAATAATAGTGCATGAAATCTCTGACCAGAGTATGAGATGTACGTTAGAGAAGAAGTTCTCCAATAGTACACGCGATGCCACTATTATATGTGTCACATAGTTATCGAATTATTATGCAACCCTCGATGAACCAATGGTTGCAGATTCGATCGGGATATAAGAGATGAAGGGACCGTACTGTATGCTAATCATAATCGACTGGTTCTTGCAGGCACTATGAGTGATACCTAGAAAATCATGGGGCGATACTACTAGATGCTCTTACCATGATTCGATGGGTTTAATCAGAAATATGATTTCTGACATTCTCATGATCAATTGTTGATGCATAGAATGTGGCAAATTAGGGTAAGCCCGAATAAAGGATTATGTCCTGAGTCACAAAGAGTTGTAAACCCACGACTAGCTGTATCCTTGAACCATTGAGGGTCACACAAGCACTGGATCATTTGTTCCTGTTGAGAGTATAACTTCAAGGAGTTGAATTTATATTATGATATAGTAAATTCAAGGAGTTGAATTTATGATAATTAAATTTTGAGAAAATAAATTCAAGGAGTTGATTTTATGAAATTTAGAGAGAATAAATTCAAGGAGTTGAATTTATAAAAAAAAATTTGAGGATTTAATTTATTAAGCTCAAAAGTTGAGTTTATTAAATATTAAATTTTGAAGATGATAAATTCAAGGAGTTGAATTTATAATTTAAATATTAAATTCAAATGTTGAATTTATAAGGGGATTAAATTAAATGTAATGTGTATATGTATAATGGGCTTGTAGGAGTATAAGACCAACATACATATTATTAAGGTTCTTAATTGGACTTTAAAAATTAATTAATTAATTAAATTAGTTGGACTAGAATAATTAATTGATTAAGCCCATTAAGTATTTAATTTAATTAATGAGCCCTAAGCTTATATATATGTGTATTAGGCTTAGAGTTTAAAATAATTCATTCACAATTTTTGAAAACCCTAGCCTCCACCCCATAGTGAGTTTTCGAAAATCACAACACTTTTCTCTTCAAAAATTTCGGCCACTTCTCTTTGGAGAAAAGATTGAGCCGTCTCTCAAACTTTGATCAACGTAAAAAAAATCTCTTCTAACTTTTCTAGTGCAAATTAGAAGAGGAAGAAATCTTCTAGTCGTTGACCTAATTAGAAGGATTGAAGGAAAGAGTTTTTTGAAGATCGTTCGTAGGAATTCATCAAGAGCTAGATCCACCTATACCGGATTAGTTGGAGTCAAGTGATTTAATTCACTGAAGGTATAATTCTAACACCCTATGAATGTTTGATTTTAAAACCATACGAGTGTCCAAATACATCTTGAATGTCAAGATCTAATAAAAAATTTAAAACTTCCGCTGCGTTTGGGCACGAGAAAACCGGGATCCAACAGTTTTTTCTTCACAAATTTAGATATCTATTTATAGAATTTCTTTGAAAATAATCTAAAAATAATTATATCATTATATATATTATCAAACACTAATTTTCAATATTTCTAAGTCTTAATTTCAACATGCTCATTATTATTATTATTGTGAGGCTGTTTTTTGTTCAACTATTTATTATTATTATTTATTAGAAATCGAGTGGCATTTGAATAAGCAGAGCGGTGCCAGCTGGATATGCAAGTGCAGAATAAAAAGGAGGCCGGTTTCCGAAAGAACCGACTATATATATATATATATATATATATAATATATAAATAAACATATGTTATTTGTTATTAAAGAATAAATTTTTTACGCAACATTTCATTATATATGATTAATTGTTTACCACCAAATTTACCAGCTCCTATTTTTTGTTTTAATGACTCATATATAGCTTTCAAAAATATATCGACCAACTACATATCAATCAAATAAAATTGCATCGACTCATCCTAAAAAATCTCTGTTACTATTAATAATTATAGTTAAAAGTGTTAGAGTAGATGCCCTGCAAGCCAACGGTTGGCTAGGGATTTTATTGACTCAGTTGTAATAAACAATCTTTATTTTAATATAATTTAACTTTTAATGGCTTCGTTATACTTTATCTGTATACACATGCAATCATCATAGATAAAGTCCTTGATTATGCTTTAACACAAATGAATCGTAATTCGATGTTGAAATTCATTTGTAAACACTGCATATTCTAAATTCGTTCCTAGTTGATCCAGCCGCCTAAAACATGGATAAAGGTCGCTTGAGCTCAAGATTAGCATCTGTGATGTTGTGTACTGCGTTTCTTGGTAAGGGCATGGAGATGTCCAAACATGCAGATGGGTAGTCATATGATGATTATACCGAACAACGCTCCCTCGGACTTTCCAAGTGGTTATCATTCATCGAGAGGATAAGTCCGTGATTATGATTGTACACCATTAGTCCTTACGACCCGGGACAACACTGAGGCTCTATATGCTAGGGCTGTGCTTTGACTCGTTTACCGGCTCCAGGAGAGTCATCAGGTGGCGAGGTTGGGTACAGTTGCGACACATATAGGAGCCAGTGCATTGTAGTCGGGGATTCACCGCTCACCTACGGGTGTGAATATCCTATGTGATCAAATGAAATAATAGTGCATGGAATCTCTGGCCAGAGTACGAGATGTACGTTGGAGAAGGAGTTCTTCAAATAGTACACGCGATGCCACTATTATAGTTATCACATAGTTATCGAATTAATATGCAACCCTCGATGAACCAATGGTTGTAGATTCGATCGGGATATATGAGATGAAGAGACCGTACTGTATGTTAATCATAATCGAGTGGTTCTTGCAGGCACTATCAGTGATACCTAGGGGATCATGGGGCGATGCTACTAGACGCTCTTACCATGATCCGATGGGTGCAATCAGAAATGAGTTCTAACATTCTTGATCAAGGTGTTGATGAAAAGAACGGGGCTAACTAGGGTAAGCCCGAATAAATGATTATGTCCTGAATCACAAAGAGTTGTGAACCCACGGCTAGCTGTATCCCTAAACCATTGAGGGTCACACAAGCACTGGATCGTTTGTTCCCGTAGAGAGAATAAATTCAAGTAGTTGAATTTAAACATTATTATAGTAAATTCAAGGAGTTGAATTTATGATAATTAAATTTTGAGAAAATAAATTCAAGGGGATGAATTTATAGATAGTAAATTCAAGAAGTTGAATTTATAAAATATTGAGATAATAAATTCAAGGAGTTGAATTTATAACATTTGAGAATTTAATTTATTAAACTCAAAAGTTGAGTTTATTAAATATGAAATTTTGGAGGTGATAAAATTCAAGGAGTTGAATTCACAATTTAAATTCAAATGTTGAATTTATAATTAATTTAATTTATTAAACTCAAAAGTTGGGTTTATTAAATATTAAATTAAATATAGTGGGAATTATGTTTAACGGACTTGTAGGAGTACAAGTCCAACATACTAAATAATTAAAGTTGTTAATGGATTTTGATTAATTAATTAAATTAGTCAGACTAGCCCAATTAATTAATCAAGCCCATTAATGTTAATTATGGTAATTAGGATATTGAGTTTTCTTTGACCTAAAATGAGAGCCTCCACTAATTTGGATTGTGAGATTTTGGGAATCACTATCATAATCCTCCAAATATTTAGTTTATTTAATTAATTAAATTAATTAAGTAAATGATAATTAAAAAGAAAGATTTAGAATTCTTTATTCTCTATTTTGCACAAGATTCGGTGGTCATCTTTTGAGGAATTAAAAAGGGAGATTTCGGCTCTTCCTAATTCAAGAGAAAGGGGGCTCTCGAAAATGACTTCTCAAAAATAAGAAAAATTCGACTTGCGTCGTTTTTGTGTTCTATCTCTACGCAAAACATCTTCTAATTTTCTAGTGAATATTAGAAGAGGAACAAATCTTCTGGTCGTGGACCTGATTAGAAGAATTGAAGAGTATTCGTAGGGATTTTCATCAAGAGCTATCTTCGCTAAACCCGGAATAGTTGGAGCCGTGTGATTAATTCACAAAAGGTATAAATTCAACATCCTATGAATGTTTATTGTTAAAACCATACGAGCGTCCAAAGCAAAACATATTTTGATTGTCAAAATAAAATAAAAATTTTTAAAACTTCCGCTGCGTTTGGGCGTATAGAAAATCGAGATCCAACAGTGGTATCAGAGCCAGGGTTTTTCTAAATCGTATGGTTTTGATATTGAATAATTTGTTTCTAACCACACAAGAAAATTTTCAGAAAATTGTAACACCATTAAAATTATTTTTCCAAAAAAAAAAAAAAATATTTTTCGGATCTGCCCGGAACTGTTCCGGGCAGACCGCGCGCAGGGCTGCGAGCGCAGCGACCTGCGCGCACAGACGCGCAGCAAGCGCGCGCAGCGGGCGGACCGTTCGCACGCCGCGCGCGCACAACCGCTCCGCACAGCGTGCGGCGGCTGTGCGCGCGCGGCGTGCGGAACGTCCGCACGCTGCGCGCACGACGGGTCGCCGCGCTGCGCGCGCCCTGCTGCTGCCCGAACGTTCGGGCAGCAGGGCGGGCAGCGCGGGCGGCTGCCCGGGAGTGTCTCGGGAACCGTTCTGAATGGTGGGCTTGAATTGTTTGGGCTCAGGGTACAATTTTCTAATTTTTCAAATTTTTGGGCAAAATTGATATTTTTGAAAATTGGTTCAAATTTTATTTTGGAAAATTAATTTTTGGAAAATTAATAATTTTCTTGTAAAATAAATAATTAGAATATGATTTTAATTATTTATGGTAAAAATGAGTTTTTACAAGAAATCAATTATTATTGATTTAATTAGAAATTAAATAAAGAAGTTTATTTAATTTATTAAATTTTATAATAATTGTGGTGGTTAGTGATAAAATTATTAGATATATAATTTATCAATTAATTAAATTATTTAATTAAATTGATGTTAATATTCGATATTAAATGCATGAAGGATGATCGAGAGCCTTGACCAATGTGTTAGGTGTATGTTATGATATTTTACTGTTTTATTCGTTTTTAATATTTGATATTATTAAAGTGGGCCCAGTTTATGGCCCGTTCCCACCCCATGAGATGTATCCCTTATGTGCCATGGCTATTTAAATGTAATTATTAGAAATAGTGGGAGATCAAGACTGGAAGATGGTGGGCCCGATGAACGAGATGAAAACATGTAAAATATTGAAGCTCTTGTAATAGTTGCATTTGCATCCCTGCATTCACCTAGGTTTGGACCTGGATCCATGTATGGCTCACATGGATCTAATAGTGTTGACGATCGATCATCCTTATTTATTGTTGAATGTCATATTATGATATATGCGATATATAGTAGTATGCATGTATGTATATTATTATATAATATAGTTGCATGAATTCGGCAAACATACAAACTCGTGGCACGTGATTTTTAAATTAAAATGATGAGACAACTTTAAAATTAAAATCCCTCATTTTGAATAAGATTCAAAATTTATATCAAACCGAAAAAGTAAAAATTAAAGGAGTTTAATTTTTCCTTGTCTTCCATCAACCGTGGTTGCATGTTGATCGCTACCCGCGGACAGTGTCTGGCTCATATTATTGGGGAGGCCTGTACGCCGGAAAGCTGTGACTTCCACCGGACATATGATGTGAATTGAGTGGAACTCCCATGACTTCGGCTCATATTATTGGGGGAACTCATGGCGACCGTCTACTACAATTTAATATTGATGGGTTGGTTTGACACGCGAAAATAAACGACGCCATATTATTGGGTCCTTATTAAACGTGAGGCAAAACACGCGGAGGTTGCATAGGGATGCAATTGGACTCTACCTTTTAGAAATTATAATTGGCTGATATTATTCGGGATTATAATTGGCTAATTGGACTCTACGTGCCCACTAAGGAAATACGATTTCCCTTTTTCATCAGAGGGTGGTGGAAATGTCAAAATAGTGGGAGGGAGAATTATAAAATAAAATCCATATTTTATATCTTAAAATTATTTTAAAATAATCAGCAACTATTATTCTGTTTCCATATCAGTATATTTTTCGATTTCGTCACATAATCTAATTTTGTTATTAACAAGCTAACCGAATCTAATTTTCAAGACTGGTTGGGAAATTGTTCTGAATTCGAAGAAAATGGCATACACACTAATGTCAGTCCTGCTGAACTGACAAAGCATGCAAGATGGTAGGACCATAGTATACAAGCTAAAGTGTAACATGCTCGCTTCTTTGTCAAATGAACTGTAGGGACAGTTTTGAGAAAATGTTGAATGCTGCTGACATTCGAATACACATGCAAGAGTTGCATGATACATGAAACTCGTACAGTGATGCACACCACCTTTAAAAGCTCATGACTACACGCACGCAAGATGGGGGCTTTGGTCCATGAGCGCAGTGTACATATGACTGGGCTTACTAAGAATGTGGTGGGCCTGGAATATGTGATTCCTAACGAGTTACTAGATAACATCAATTTGTTGTCTTTCTCTTCCTCATTTGACAGGGTTATGGTGAATTGAATAAGATAGATGATAGCCTTGAAGAGTTATTCAATACGCTTATAACTTATGATATCACCATAAAACATGAAATTTTTGTTTTTCTTATGGGCCTCTCGTCAGACGAAAAATGGCCCACAAGGTAAGGGAAAGAAATGTTCTGCCCCTCACAAGAAAAAACAAACCCAATAAGAGGCAAACTCTGAAGGACACTTAAAAGGCCTACAAAGCCCGATAAGTCGGAACATATTTATTTCACTGCAAGAAGTCCGGATATAAGAAATTATATGTGCCAGAAATGTTCTGAAAATGATAATTGAATGTCCAAGTAAACATGATTTCAACAAAAACCAAAAGAAAGTTAGATGATCCAAATCCCACAAAAATATGGCACGCTAGACTATGTCATATTTCCCAAAGAAGGATGCACAAGCTAGTGGGAGAAAGCATGTTTGACTTGTCAGATATAAATTCTCTACCTACTTGTAAGTCATGTCTAAAAGGAAAATTGACCAAGACTCCATTCAATGGAAACGTGGAACGTGCACATGGTCTACTGGATTTGATCCACACAGACGTTTGTGGCCCGCTAAGTGTTAGCACAAAATATGGGCAATCCTACTTCATTACCTTTACTGATGACCATTCGAGGTATTGGTATGTTTATATGATGAAACACAAATCTGAAGCATTTGAAAGGTTCAAAGAATTCAGATCTGAAGTAGAAAACCATCTAGAATGAAGTATTAAGGCATTTCGATCTGATCGAAGTGGAGAATACTTGAGTGCTGAATTTTTGGGTTATCTAAAAGAGAATGTGATTCTAACAGTGGACTCCACCAGCAACACCACAATTGAATGGTGTTTCTGAACGTCATAAGCGAACCTTGTTGGACATGGTTCGACCTATGATGGGATTCAATGAATTGCCTACATCGTTTTGGGGCTTTGCGCTTGAAACTGCGGCAATGTTGTTGAATAATGTCCATACAAAAGCAGTGGATAAAACACCATATGAGATACAGATGGGAAAAACTCCCAAATATTCTTACATGAGAATATGAGGATGTCCTGCTTACGTGAAGCAGATAGTGGGAGACAAATTGGATAGTATATCCACTTTGTCCTACTTTGTAGGATATCCAAAGAATTCTGTTGGATATTATTTCTATCATCCCAATGAAGCAAAGTGTTTGTTTCAAGAAATGCCACCTTTTTGATAAGGGAATTTCTATTAGATAGAAAAAGGCAAGATGATAGAACTTGAAGAAATTCAAGATACTCCCTCAACTATAGAAGTTGAACCCATTTCCCAAGAACCAGTAGTTGAAGTTCAAGCTCTTAGAAGGTCTGATAGGGTTATTAGACCACCTGCAAGATATACGCTTCTTCATGAACAAGGCCATGATGAGTCTTGTGTTGGATGTAATGCAATGAATTTCAAAGAAGCAATATCTGATACTGATTCAACCAAATGGCTTGAAGCCATGCAGTCAGAAATGGACTCTGTGTATTCAAACCAAGTCTGGACACTAGTGGATCCACCTGAGGGAATCGTTCCCATAGGATGCAAATGGATCTACAAAAGAAAGATTGGGGCGGATGGGAAGGTATTTTCAGTAGGAAGTGAGCATAAGGTATGCAAAATTCAGAGATCAATATATTGTCTCAAGCAGGCGTCAAGGAGTTGGAACCTCAGATTTGATAGCACTATCAAAGAGTTTGGTTTTGCTAAGAATCCTGAGGAACCATGCATGTACAAGAAAGTTAGTGGGAATGCAGTGACATTCCTGGTACTTTATGTTGATGATATCCTGCTCATTGGGAATGATGTAGGATTATTGCAATCAACTAAAGTATGGTTAGCAAGAAAATTCTCCATGAATGACATGGGTGAAGCATCCTATGTATTGAGAATACAAATCTATAAAGATAGATCAAAAGGATGCTGGGGCTCACCCAAGCGATCTATATCGATATCATTCTAAATAGATTCTCTATGGAAGAGTCCAAGAGATGATACTTACCAATGTGTCATCGTGTTACTCTATCTAATGCAAAGTGCCCCAAGACTGATGGAAAGATAGAGATGATGACACGTATTCCATATGCGTCAGCTATTGGTAGTATCATGTATGGCATGATATCGACACATCCTGATGTTGCTTACGCTCTGAGTGTTACAAGCAGATATCAGGCGAACCCTGGTCCAATGCATTGGAAGGCCATGAAAGATATTCTTAAGTACTTGAGAAGGACTAAGAACTTGTTCATAGTCTGTGGAGTGGAGAATTGAAATTGAAAGGCTACACTGATTCTAGCTTCCAATGTGACGTAGATGATTTGAAATCGACCTCTGGTTCTATATTCAGGCTATATTGTGCGGTTGTCTCTTGGAAAGGTTCCAAGCAAGACACCGTTGCGGATTCCACCACTGAAGCTGAATACATTATTGCATTTGATGCAGCCAAAGAGGCAGTTTGGATGAGGAATTTTGTCCAAGAGTTGGGCGTTATTCCTAATAGAGTTGATCCAGTCCCGTCGTACTGCGACAACACTGGTGCCATTGCGCAAGCAAAGGAACCAAGGTCTCATCAGCGATCCAAACATGTACCGAGGAACTTCCACATCATACGGGAGATTGTGGGAAGAGGAGATATATAAGTCGAAAGACTCCCCTCTGCAGATATTGTTGCTGATCCACTTACATAGCCCTAGCCAATACCATTGTTTGAGAAGCATCGCGAAGCAATGGGATTATGGGTAGTTGGCTCTAGGGCAAGTGGGAGATTGTTAGAGTAGATGCCCTGCAAGCCAACGGTTGGCTAGGGATTTTATTGACTCAGTTGTAATAAACAATCTTTATTTTAATATAATTTAACTTTTAATGGTTTCTTTATAATTTATCTGTATACACATGCAATCAGCATAGATAAAGTCCTTGATTATGCTTTAATACAAATGAATCGTAATTCGATGTTGAAACTCATTTGTAAACACTGCATATTCTAAATTTGTTCCTAGTTGATTCAGCCGCCTAAAACATGGATAAAGGTCGCTTGAGCTCGAGATTAGCATCTGTGATGTTGTGTACTGCGTTTCTTGGTAAGGGCATGGAGATGTCCAAACATGCAGATGGGTAGTCATATGATGATTATACCGAACAACCCTCCCTCGGACTTTCCAAGTGGTTATCATTCATCGAGAGGATAAGTCCGTGGTTATGATTGTACACCATTAGTCCTTACGACCCGAGACAACACTGAGGCTCTATATGCTAGGACTGTGCTTTGACTCGTTTACCGGCTCCAGGAGAGTCATCAGGTGGCGAGGTTGGGTACAGTTGCGACACATATAGGAGCCAGTGCATTGTAGTCGGGATTCACCGCTCACCTATGGGTGTGGATATCCTATGTGATCTAATGAAATAATAGTGCATGGAATCTCAGGCCAGAGTACGAGATGTACGTTGGAGAAGGAGTTCTCCAAATAGTACACGCGATGCCACTATTATAGTTATCACATAGTTATCGAATTAATATGCAACCCTCGATGAACCAATGGTTGTAGATTCGATCGGGATATATGAGATGAAGGGACCGTACTGTACGTTAATCATAATCGACTGGTTCTTGCAGGCACTATCAGTGATACCTAGGGGATCATGGGGCGATGCTACTAGACGCTCTTACCATGATCCGATGGGTGCAATCAGAAATGAGTTCTGACATTCTTGATCAAGGTGTTGATGAAAAGAACGGGGCTAACTAGGGTAAGCTCGAATAAAGGATTATGTCCTGAATCACAAAGAGTTGTGAACCCACGGCTAGCTGTATCCCTGAACCATTGAGGGTCACACAAGCACTGGATCGTTTGTTCCCGTAGAGAGAATAAATTCAAGTAGTTGAATTTATACATTATTATAGTAAATTCAAGGAGTTGAATTTATGATAATTAAATTTTGAGAAAATAAATTCAAGGGGATGAATTTATGAGATAGTAAATTCAAGAAGTTGAATTTATAAAATATTGAGAGAATAAATTCAAGGAGTTGAATTTATAACATTTGAGAATTTAATTTATTAAACTCAAAAGTTGAGTTTATTAAATATGAAATTTTGGAGGTGATAAAATTCAAGGAGTTGAATTCACAATTTAAATTCAAATGTTAAATTTATAATTAATTTAATTTATTAAACTCAAAAATTTGGTTTATTAAATATTAAATTAAATATAGTGGGAATTATGTTTAATGGGCTTGTAGGAGTACAAGTCCAACATACTAAATAATTAAAGTTATTAATGGATTTTGATTAATTAATTAAATTAGTTAGACTAGCCCAATTAATTAATCAAGCCCATTAATGTTAATTATGGTAATTAGGATATTGAGTTTTCTTTGACCTAAAATGAGAGCCTCCACTAATTTGGATTGTGAGATTTTTGGAATCACTATCATAATCCTCCAAATATTTAGTTTATTTAATTAATTAAATTAATTAAGTAAATGATAATTAAAAAGAAAGATTTAGAATTCTTTATTCTCAATTTTGCACAAGATTCGGTGGTCATCTTTTGAGGAATTAAAAAGGGAGATTTCGGCTCTTCCTAATTCAAGAGAAAGCGGGCTCTCGAAAATGACTTCTCAAAAATAAGAAAAATTCGGCTTGCGTCGTTTTTGTGTTCTATCTCTACGCAAAACATCTTCAAATTTTCTAGTGCATATTAGAAGAGGAACAAATCTTCTGGTCGTGGACCTGATTAGAAGAATTGAAGAGTGTTCGTAGGGATTTTCATCAAGAGCTATCTCCGCTAAACCCGGAATAGTTGGAGCCGTGTGATTAATTCACCAAAGGTATGAAATTCAACATCCTATGAATGTTTATTGTTAAAACCATACGAGCGTCCAAAGCAAAACATATTTTGATTGTCAAAATAAAATAAAAATTTTTAAAACTTCCGCTGCATTTGGGCGTATAGAAAACCGAGATCCAACAAAAAGGACATAGACACTCTAATTTATTGACAAATTAAATAAAAATCTTGTTTTGTATGGCCCATTCCATATCAAAACCTAAATAGGCTCAAGATATCTGCTCCGATCCAAATATTATTTTTATATCAAATGTTTTTATTTTATTTTTATGACATTAAAAAAAACAGGTATTATATTTGACCATAAATTTAGAATTCCATTTTAATTTCAATCAATCAAATTAAATCAACTTATGATGGAAAGTTAAGGAGATTGGAACCGTGAGTGTGTATATATATATATATACATATATATACAACGCAAAGTATAAAGAATGATATCTGTTAACTTCCTAGCAATAATTCTAATAAATAATCCTTTGACTTCATTAATTGTTGATAATTATGTTTATAGGTAGATGTAGACAAACCCCACCATGTTGTATAAAAAAAGATTAAATACAATCACAAAAACTCATAAATTAAACTGTCTCACTAAGTGATACGGATCTCCAAGTCGATCCGACTAATTAAAATATGTTATTTTTTATGTCAAGTATATGACTTTTAATTGCATATATAGATCATGTCGATCTGTCTTACAGATATAAATATATAAAACCATCTCACAATAAACCCATTAAAAAAAATTAAGGTCAGAAGGCTTTTAGATTTTAAGTGTTATTGTTTGGGCTAAAAATAATTAATTATGGAAACCCAATTTAATTACAAGTCCAATTAAATTATGTGCCCATCAAATGAGCGGACTAATTTCTATCAAGACCAACCAACCACAAAGCGCTGAAGATGGAAAAGATCATGGGAAGACAGGAACAAATCGTGAGAAAGTAGTGGGAAAGATCATGGGGGAGTGGGAGAAAACTGCACAGCAGTCGGAAGAAAGAGACAGCAGCGAACAAACACGACGACACAACTCAACACGCACAAAATCTGCAAAAGCTCTCTGCTAAAAATTTAATCTTCAAGGACTAGTTTTTCAAGCTTTCCAGTATATTTCTCGCATTCTATCGTTTTAGATTTCAACAACTTTATATTTTATATTTTTATGTATTGTAAATTCCTACGGTTTATTGAAATTATAAACAATGTCAGGATTTATTCCTCAAATTCCAATAGTTTTCTTCATTTTGGCGTTATAGTTGTTTTAGGAGATTAGAACCGACGATCAAATTTAGGATTCGCTTTCGCTTGTTTTTAGAAGTTAGATTTTATCATTTTCACACAAATCGGTGCAACTTCGCACCTGACACGCCCGTAAATCTCATATATTGTGCAAACATATTTTTCGCATGCCCGGTGGGACCATCACTATGCCGCCTAGAAGAAAAGAAAACGTCAATCAAGGGGATGGGGAGTCTCAACTAAGCCAGCAAGAGGTTCACGTTCCACTAACAGAGCAGCTGGCCGCTGAAGAGCTGACCAGGGAGTTGGATTTGCATCCAAGTAATGTTCCAGAGATGTATGCTCATATTTCAAATCGTTTGGTTGAAGAATTGACTGCGATGAAAATTGAAGAAATATCACAAGCACTGTCCAAGGCTGTGTCTGATTGCTTGAAGACAATATTGGGTAAACCAAACCAGTCAACCAACAAAGAGCAGAACATAAGTGAAAAATAAGGGAACCAAGGAAGCAACCAAGTCCAGGGAAATAACAACGTCCATGAATTTGACCAGGGAGTTGGAAACTCAAGGGCTGGTGATCCTCGTCGCCCGGAGTTCACTATCCCGAATCTGCCAGGAAGAAGGTATACACCACCTCACAGAAGAGAAGAAACCTTAGGAGGGAGAGCTCAGCCATATTCGCGTGTTCATGGAGTGGAGAGCTCGAAGCAACCTTTTACTCAGGTGTACAGCATGACAAATCCTCTGTATCAACCGGGAGCGTACGAAGACATGTCACACATGGATTATCAAGGAGTAGATGGGGGCTTCCCAGGAGGTAATATTGGTTTAAATGAAGGGTTCCAAGCTCGGGGGGCAAATCATTACCATCAGCCACTCCCAGCTCGGAATATTCATGTGGTTGATCCAGAAATGGTGAGAGAGACTGTTCAAGATCTATATGGGTCGGCTTTGAGGCAGATAGGCTGCCCAGAATTCGACAAACCCTATCCAGAATACATAGACGTGAATAACCCATATCCAAGGGGTTATAGAGTTCATGATTTCAGCTTGTTCTCTGGGGAGGATGGCCATTCCAGCATGGAACACATAGCCAAATTTACCATCCAATGTGGAGAAATAGCCAACTTAGAGAACTTCAACAATTTAAAGTTGCGCCTATTCCCAAATTCTCTCACAGGGACTGCGTTCGTTTGGTATGCCTCACTCCCCAGAAATTCAGTGATGAATTGGCAAGAGATGGAAAGACAATTTCACATTCAATTCTATAGAACAGAGCTAGAAGTGTGCATTGCCGACTTATCCAGAGTCACTCAAAAGAAAAGAGAGTCTGTGGAATATTTCATAGACAGATTCAAAAAGATAAAGAATAGGTGCAAGGTATTCCTACCTGAGACCGAGTTCGTAAAGATGGCACAAAAGGGGCTGGATTTTGAATTAAGGAAGAAATTCCAAGGTATGGAGTTCAGTGATTTCTTTGAGCTAGCCGCCAAAGTGGCTGAATACGAAGAACTCTTGCGGGAAGAGTCATACAAGAAGAAAACTGCTATGGGGTCTTATTATCAGAAGGTGGAAGACGTGGCATTGGCAGAAATTCGATCATCTGGTTCTTGCACAGTTCCCCTGCTAAAAAAGAAGCCAGCGGAACTTGAAAAGAAGAACAACTCCCAACTCCTCAAAGACATGCAGTATACATTTGATGTAACAAAGACCGAAGAAGTTTTTGATTTCTTGGTAAAAGAAAAATTCATCACTTTTCCAGTTGATAACAGGATGCCACCCACAGAAGAGCTGAAAGGACGAGAGTATTGTAAGTACCACAACTCCTACAATCATGATAATAAATCTTGTTGGGAGTTCAAGAACATTTTGCAGGACAGAATTAACAAGGGAGTCCTGAAGTTCCCTAATAAACAGGAGTCTATGGCGGTGGATGATGATCCTTTTCCCCCAATAGCTTTGGTTAATGTAAATGTGACAGATTTGAGGGATCTTCTCAATGAGAAAAGAAGTTGATCCTTTGCAGTAAAAGACCGAGTAATCAAGAAATACTGGACCCCGAAGGGTCAATTGTTTGAAGCTCAAGGAAGGAATAGTGCCGATCGAATACGAACAGTTCAGCAGCGTTTCCCTAGAAATGTTGGTGAATCCGCGGCCTATCGGCCGAGGAACCAACATTTCCTTGAAAGACCAGTACCTGAGAATCAAAGGTTCAGAGGGGAATCATCTCGTGAGCAAGTTCAGAGATACTCGGACAGAAGAAACATATGTAGAGTTGAGTCACGAAAGGTGGAAACTAGGAAAATATCAGTTGATCAAGACAGAGAGCGACATGCATATGACATCTCAAAAGGAAAAATGATTGAGAGCAGGAGAGTAAAGCGCAGATACGTCCTTCCAGCTAGAGGGGAGTTCAGTGAGTCTTGGAGAGTGGTCCAACACAAAAAGTTCCCTAGGCCACCAACTAGAACTTATAAGAGACGGCTGTTGAGGGAAAGAGCGATTGCAAGAAGAGAGGAAGCCGCTAAGTTAAGAAATGAACCCACAATTGACGTTCCAGTCTCCAGGGAGCCAGTGGGGAGTAAATCCAAGTTTGGAAGATCGGCTACTGAGGAGGATGATGATGATTTGTTAAGCAAAGAGGATGATCAAGTGAGAAAAATGATTAATTTTTGCGTTGGAGAGTTCCACATCACTGTGGATTGTGCCACAGGAGTGGTGATACTACCAGAGAGGTTTAAAATTATAGAAGAAGAGAATGGGGAGTTGATGCCCAAGGAATCAGTGCAAAAAGAAGAACACGCAAATAAACTCCCTGAAGGGAGTTCAAGAGTGATTATCAAGAAGGGCCACCCAAATAAGCCTCAACAGGTGATACTCGAGAAGCCTACAGCGGCCATGACCAAGCACATAAGACCATTGTACATCAAGGCCAATGTGAATGGAAAACCAGTGTCTAGGGTCTTAATTGACAATGGCTCAGCCGTGAATGTTCTTCCAGTAAGGATGTTAAAGACTCTGGGCAAAACTGAAGAAGATTTGATCCCTACTAAAGTTTCTGTTGCTGCGTTTACCGGGGAAACCACCAAGACCATTGGAGTACTCCCCGCTGATGTTACTGTAGGGAGCATGTCGTCTTTATGTGCATTTTTTGTGGTGAACTCCTCCGCCAACTTCCAAGCGTTGTTAGGCAGAGATTGGATCCATGCAAACCAGTGCATCCCATCCTCAATGCACCAATTGTTGTTATTTTGGAAAGGGGATGATGTGGAGGTTGTAGAAGCGGATGGACAGCCGTTCCAAACAAGTGCAAGTGCAGTAAAGGCCAGATATTACAATGGGGATTTTGGGCCTATCAAAATTCGTAGCAAAAGCAAGAAAGAAAATCCATTGCACATGCAAACACCAACTCCAAGCTCGGTGTTGGAAAGAATCCTCAAGCCTACTGTTATCATGCCGCCTAGGCCCGATAATTCAACCGCTGATTGAGGAGGTTGATGATTAATTTGAACCAAAAAAGAAAAGAGGTAGTTGCAACCTCTATATGGAAGGCACATGTGCAGCATGTACTGAACAAATTAGAAGAGGAGGAACCATGGGACACCTATGGAACTGAGGTTGTCCAAGAAGAAGAATACGAAGATGATGAACTCCAAGTTGATTAATTATTGATGGCGCCATCTCAAATGGAGGATGGCCAACACAAAGTACAAGACCCGTTGGAAGAGATTAACTTGGGGGAGTTTGAGAATCCAAAAGTAGTGTATGTGAGTAAGCTACTGGAAGAGCAGTTGAAGCAAGATTTGATCAGTACTTTGAAGGAGTACAAAGATTGTTTTGCATGGAATTATGATGACATGCCAGGGTTGGACCGGAAATTGGCCTAACACCGACTTCCACTCAAAAAAGGTTTCAAACCATTTCAACAGCCATCTCATCGCATGTCAAAAGAAGTCGAGTTGAAAGTGAAAGAAGAAGTTGAGAAATTGTTAAAAGCCAAGTTTATAAAACCAATCAGATATATCAAATGGCTTTCGAATATTGTGCCAGTCATGAAAAAGAATGGCAAGGTCAGAATATGCATCGACTTCCGAGACTTGAACTGTGCAACTCCCAAAAATGTATATGTGATGCCAATACATGATATGTTGATTGATTCCGTGGCTAGGCATGAGTTGTTATCCTTCATGGATGGATTCTCAGGCTACAATCAGATCAAAATAGCAGAAACTGACATTCACAAAACAGCATTCAGATGTCCAGGAGCTGTTGGTACGTTTGAATGGCTTGTTATGCCATTCGGACTAAAAAACTCAGGAGCCACGTATCAAAGGGCTATGAACTCGATCTTTCATGATATGATAGGACATCATATTGTAGTGTATATAGACGATATTGTTGTGAAATCCAAACAAGCTGTTGATCACATTGAACACTTGAGGAAAAGCTTCCAACGAATGAGGCAACATGAGTTAAAGTTAAATACATTGAAATGTGCCATTGGTGTGAAAGCGGGAAACTTTTTGGGATTTCTTGTACATCAAAGGGGAGTTGAAGTGGATAAAAACAAGGCCAAAGCTATTATAGAAGCAAATTCTCCTAGAAACAAGAAAGAGTTGCAACGCTTCCTTGGACAAGTGAATTACTTGAGGCGTTTTATTTCTAACCTCGCAGGGAAGACGAAGGAGTTTTCACAGCTGTTGAAGCTCAAATACAGTGGGGAGTTCAAATGGGAAGAGTCGCATCAGAAAGCTTTTGATGTGATCAAGAGATATTTATCTAACCCACCTATTCTTTTGCCTCCCAGGTATGGAATGCCCCTTAAATTATACATATCTGCTGCTCATGAATCAATTAGATGTCTACTAGTACAAAATAATCATGAAGGAAATGAAGAAGCCATCTATTATTTGAGTAGATTCCTTACTCCAGTAGAGGTGAAATACTCTGTAATTGAGAAGCTGTGCTTAACACTGTATTATGCTTGTACTAAGTTAAGACATTATTTGATTCAATCAAGAGTGTTTGTGGTAGCTAAAACCGACTTGATTAAATATATGGTCAATAAAACCATTCTCTCCGGGCGGATTGGTAAATGGTCTTTAGCATTGGCCGAGTTTACATTAACCTACTACCCCGAAAAATCAGTAAAAGGCCAAGCTATAGTCGATTTTTTAGCCGACCATCCTTCATTTGATGAGTTTATTGGAGAACAGGTTTGTGGAGTGGGAGTTCGACCATGGGAGTTGAAGTTCGATGGATCAAATACAGAAACAACAGCTGGAGCTGGTATTGTGATCACCTCACCAAGAGGTGTGAAAACCGCTCTATCTTTTAATTTGGATTTTCCATGCACCAACAATCAGGCGGAATACGAAGCATTGGTTATTGGATTGGAAATTCTGAAATATTTAGGGGCGAAAGAATTGTTAATATCAGGGGATTCTCAGCTGGTACTCAAACAGCTGTTAGCGGAGTTCAAATGCACAAGTTTGTCCTTGGTCCATACTATACTGCGACATCCCAACTTCTAGATGATTTTGAAGAAGTATCATTAGTACACGTCCCAAGACAAGAAAACTGGGAGGCAGACGAGTTGGCACAGGTTGCTTCGGGATTGAAGATGTCTCAAGAACTTACACACAGACTAGTGTTGATTCAGAAGAAAAACCACCATTCAATTCAGAAAAGAGGGATTCAGGTAGGCACGCTCAACTTGGATATAAACTTAGCTGGTGACTGGAGGGATGACATGAAACAGGTGCTAGAATCAACAAGGAGAGATATTCCACATGGTTTAAAAATGAGAGCTCTTAATTACGTTTTATTGGAGGGAGATTTGTACAGGAAAGATTTAGATGGTATGCTCCTCAGATGCATAGGTTTCCCAGAGGCATTGGAGATCATGAAGCAAGTTCATGAGGGAGTGTGCGGAGCCCATCAATCTGGAATAAAGATGAGATGGTTGGTAAGGAGGTATGGCTACTATTGGCCATCCATCGTCAAACCATGGCCGTTCAAAGGCTGGGCCATGGACTTAATAGGGAAAATCTACCCCGCATCATCTAAAGGCCACTCGTTCATTCTTGTGGCCACATATTTTTTCACCAAATGGGTAGAAGCAGTGCCGTTGAAGAAAGCAGAACAAGGGGATGTCATTAACTTTGTGAAAGAGAATATTATTCATAGGTTTGGAATCCCAGAGTCGCTAACCACGGATCAAGGAACTATGTACACGGGCTTAGATATGAGGGACTTTGCAAAATACTATGGAATCAAATTTATAAACTCGTCCCCTCATTACCCACAGTCCAATGGGCAAGCCGAAGCGTCAAATAAAGTGTTGATAAAGATTCTACAAAAGATGATGGAGGAGAATCCCAGAGATTGGCCAAGGCTATTATCAGAAACTTTGTGTGCGTACAGAACATCCAAGAGGACTGCCAGTGGAGTAAGCTCTTTTTCCTTTACCTTTGGCCATGATGCAGTGCTCCCAATGGAGATTATGGTGCCATCAATGTGAGTGGCAAGGAAAAATGAACTCTCCCTTGAACATTATAATGAAGCAATGATCATGGAGTTAGAAGAACTGGATGAGCCGAGAATCCAAGCGTACAATGCTCTGCTATTACAGAAACAGAAAGTTGCGAGAATTTACAACAAAAGAGTTAACAAGAAAAGCTTCCATGAAGGGGAGGTAGTGTGGAAGGCTATAATGCCTTTAGGAACAAAGGACAGGGAGCTTGGCAAATGGTCTCCCAATTGGGAGGGACCATTCAAAGTACATAAGGTGTTAGACGGAAATACATATTGGCTATCGAGTCTAGATGGCCATCCACACAAAAGATGCATAAATGGCAAGTATGTCAAGCCTTATTTTCCAAGTATGAGGGAGGAAATGGAAAAAGCTAGCGAGTGAAGCAAACACAAAGGCTGATATTCAGTGGGGAGTTGGCCTTTGGGGCCACTTTTGTATATATTTAGTTCCTTATTTCAAGATGTCATGTGAGGTAGGCCTTAGGGCCACTAAAATAAATATATGTTGTTTATGATTCAACAATAAAATTGATCGGAGAAAGTGGAACAGTAAGCCACTTTCATTATTTTGAAGGCCCTTTGTTTCACTAGGGAGTCGGCCTTATGGCCACTTATTATTCGATATTTCCATGTTTTTATGGTACGACAAATCATGGTAAAGTAGACCGTACCGCCATTATATAAATTGGTTGTTTGTATGTGCAGTGACAGACCCATTAAGTAGGTCTTGAGGCCACTTAGAATACGACAGGAAAGAAACACACTGAGCGGGGAGTTGAGCTCACGAGCGGATAACGAGTAATAAAGGAAGAACAGAAGAGAACAAGAGCGTTATGCGAACCCCAAGAGGACCCAGAAGTTGACTTTGGAAGAAAAATAGGCTAACCAGCCATTTTTATATGTTTTAGCTTCATGTTGTAAGAGTTTATTTGAAGTAGGCCTTAGGACCACTAATGTAAATATTTGTTGGTTATGGTTCTAAAAATAAAAACGATCAATTCAAGTTGGCCAGGAGGCCACTTTTATCATATTGAATTCATTTTGTTTCAATAAGAGATCACGGGAGTAAATAATCGCGAGCGGGGAGTTTTAAGCCAACCTATGGTTTTGATTGAAGCTATTGAAATGAGTTAGGTTAAGTGGATTAAGAATGAATAGAAACTCCTTCCCAACATCCAATCCACAACATCACACGTCCTTTTCATCCAACAATCACAACATCAAACCAATAGTCAACAAATATGAAGCGGAGCCACCGCATGCAAGAACATCAAGTAAACGTGTATGCGGGAAAGGGGTCCAACTGAAGTGCAAATGCCACTACTACAAAAACGCCAAACGACAACGGATTATCCGTTGTCGTAGGCCATTTAAAACTGTTGTAACTGAGGGTGTTGTTGAAAGTGTCTTCAACGACAACAGTTTTAAACCGTTGTCTTTTTTACCGACGACAACGGTTTTGCAACGGTGTTAAACCGTTGTATTTTCTACCGACGACAACGGTTTTACAAGGGTTTTAAACCGTTGTCTTTTATACCAACTAAACCGGTTTTGCAACGGATTTAAACCGTTGTATTATATACCAACGACAACAGTTTTGCAACAGTTTTAAACCATTGTTATCTAGCACTATTGAAAATAGTTTTGCAACGTTTTAATCTGTTGTCATAATATATAAACGACCACAGTTTCGCCACTTTTGAGACCGTTGTTTTTTGTAACAATGACAACAGTTTTGCAACGCCTAAAAACCGTAGTGTTTTGTTGAATTTACAACAATTTAAAACCGTTGTCTTTATATTTTCTTCAATGGAATTCAAAACTGTTGTCGTTAATAATTTTTTTCATTAGGTAAAAATTTTGTATTAAATTTCTTTTAATTTACAATATATATATAATAATAATTAAACCAAAAATAACAATCGAAAACAAAATATTTACCACGTTAAATCCGTGACTATGTTATGTTCAAAATCCATCATCCAAAATATGCCAACGATAAACAAAAATTTTACAAATTTGAATTTAGTATTGCAATTGACCTTGATACATGTTCGTCATCAACGTGGCAATGTGGCAGTACTGTCCCACAATATCAAAATTTTCCAAACAGAAAATACGGATATAATGCAATCTTTTGTCATCATCGGCCTCGATCTCCTCAAACCTCATCAACATTTATGCATCAAAACCTTTCCCTGCCATTTCATCCCTGCCATATAATCCACACATAGAAAGCCCATTAAAAACCCATGTAAGAGATGAGATTGCAAGCAAGACATGCACTGGAAACGCAACTAACACAAATGGTGCATAGAGACGAAAATAAAGTCATAACTAATATATACTGAGGAAAATAGAAATTTCGGCATGACCTTCCCATAAGTAGGACATCCCAAAAATTTCCATCCAACACAAACAACATTTATACACTCGAAAGAAAGTCATAACATCAATTCACAAACGAATAACATTTAAGTTCTAATGAATCTATATATTGAAGTAAATCATATTTTTCAGGGACTTGATTGAAAGAAATAAAATTCCTAAAACTCTGAGGCATTTGCTCAGTCTTCAGTTCCATTCTTATGATGAGAAAGTAGGCTGGCAAAAATCAAAACACAAATAATATCGCTACGAATCAAATTTCATTCTCTAAATTTCAGGTCCACTGTCAATCAAGATTAATTTGCCAATGTTTCATATATAGGTCCATGTGCAGTTGGAAATACTATACAATGCATTGGAATATTTGGAACAAATCAACATGAATAGACACAGAAATGGAACACAAAGCACTTCACAAAGCACTTCACAAAGCACTTATTCAGTTGGAAATACTATACCATACATTATTGAAGAAAATAAAAAATGATTGATTTGGTTCATTGTAACACAAAGCACTTCATCAATACTTTGCATACCTATTCGTAAATATAGTCGTGTATGCAATTTATTTACCAACAGCAAAAGCAAGAAAAGAAAAAGAACAGAATTAGCTAACTTACTTTGGCAAGGGAACATGAGAAGGACTCAAGCAGTGTTTATTTTTTAGCTCAACCACACAAATGTCTCTGTATTGGAAACATGTAGCAACCTCAAAGGAAGAGAATTGGGGTGAAAGTTGGAAGCAAGACAGCTAAAATATTAGCATCCAAACATAAACCAAGCTGAGTCAATACTTGTATCTCAATCCATTTTGAATGCAAAATTCTAGCGCTCCTGTCCAATTTATTCAAAACAAGTAAAAAAACTAATGGAGTTCACATCTAATCTCTTGGGCATATTCACAAACAGCTTGTGAAATAAAAGAACAACAATAGAGAATGACCAAGAATAGCAAATTAGAAGAATAAAAGAAATCCAGACACGAACCTCACAAGATCAATTTGGTTGCTTGGCAAAAGAGAGAGAGAATCTTTGCACTCAATTAAAGTAAATGGAAGGATTTTGAATTTTTCCCCACTGAATTATATTTCGATAAATTTGGTAGAAATAATTATTATTAGTATTAACTAAAAATATAGGTTTCTTAGTGATATCTCAAACTAAAACACTTTGAAAATTTAAAAGTGTAAGCAGTTAACATATAGCCTAAAGACGTTCAAGAATTATCATGTTAGAAATCAAACAAAAATGTATGAACTCTAAAGTGAATCCAAATATTGCTTTAATCAGTAAATAAATGATGGATTATAAGCTAAACTTACTTTCTCGTACTACTGCAAATTCCAGATTTGCATTAAATTTGGGGGAAAAAGGAAATGAAAAGATAAAAGAAAAGCATACCTTGGCTTGAAGAGCTTCGGATTCTTTGAGAAAGAAATCGAGCAAAGAATCCGATGATAAGCGAAGTTGATGGCTATATCGCACGGTGGTCGGCCGGTCTTCCTTCAAGTTGAGAAGCGGCGGCGTCGGGTTGAGATTTTGGGGGGAAGAGGGCGACGTAGCGCGGGAATGGGTTTGGTTTTTCTTTCTTTTTCTTCTCTCTTTTATCTCTTTTATTACAAGTGTGTATTATAACACTACAAATTGTTTAAAAAAAAAATTCTACGACAACGGTTTTTTTAAAACCGTTGTCGTTAACCATTTAAATCACTAATAAAAGACAACGTTTAAAAAAACTGTTGTCATAGTTATAATAAAACCAGTTGAATGACAACGGTTTAAAAAAACCGTTGTCTTTGACCCTTGACAAAACCACATATAGACAACGGTTTTTATAAACCGTTGTTGTATCCCAGAAAAACACGATCATAGACAACAGTTTTTAAAAGCCGTTGTGGTATCCCAAAAAAAAAACGCTCATAGACAACGGTTTTTAAAAACCGTTGTTGTAGCCAAGAAAAAACACACACATAGACAACGGTTTTTAAAAACCGTTGTCTATGAGCGTGTTTTTTTTGGGCTATGACAACGGTTTTTAAAAACCGTGGTTTTTAAAAACCGTTGTGGTAGACCATAAAAAACACGGTCATAGACAACGGTTTTTAAAAACCGTTGTCGTAGCCCAAAAAAAATAAGCTCATAGACAACGGTTTTTAAAAACCGTTGTCGTAGACATATCAACGACAACGGTTTTTAAGAAACTCTTGTCTTTTAGCGGGTTTTTTGAGCCTACGACAATGGTTTTTCTTGAAACCGTTGTTAAAAGACAAAGCACAACGGTTTTCATAAAAAACCGTTGTCTTTGATGTGTTGTTGAATTAAGATTTTCTTGTAGTGTGCATATACGTGTATCCGGGAAAGGGGTCCGAATAAAGTGCAAATGCATATACATGTATGCGGGAAAAGGGCCTGACCGAAGTGCAATGCATAATGTTAGGGACGCTGGAATAGTCTTGAGTGGATGCAGCACATAAGATCACATAAGAATTAAAAGGTACATGTGGTTCGGGAAGCTCCAAAAATAAACATCAAGGCATGAATATCAAATGTACCGAAGAACCGACGCCAACTCATGGACAATCTTTGACCCATGATCACCTGCTAGAAATAGACATATTAATGTGTACAAGAAAAACCACTGCATGCACGCAAGAAATATTCAGAATACCAATTGCTACTGATGTATACTACAGGGCCAAACAATGGCCACTCTACCGTACCTACAAAGCAAAGGCTAATGAATGGCCGAATAATACCAAATCCATAATTCCCCACAAGTAGCTGGCGTCAAAAGAGTTAGCCCAACTATAAAGATAAACCAATCGCCAATTCCTTGGTTTCTCAGATACAAAGTCATGCAAAGCGAAAAAGGAAATTTCAATTCAATCAAGGCGAATCAGCAACTTTTGAGGAGCCAAGAAACACTGAGTAACAATTCAAGAAAATGGAAGAGGAAAATACCCATGGCCGTGGAGAGTGAAATCGATCGCCCCGAGAAATCCACGGAAGACGACGCAGCAACTGGGGAAGTCGGCATGGCCATGGGTTGCGTGGGACGAGCAGAGGTGCCTAGAGGATTGCCTAAAGTTGATATAGCAGCCGCCAAGTGATGACCCGAGCCAAGAGGGGCGTTCGCCTTTGCTGAGGGAAACTGACCACCACCCATTGGAGAACCCATTGACGAACCATAGACAGCAAGGAACGGATTGGGGCCGGTAGCAGAGGCGGGAAACGCCACGGGCGGTGGAGTAGTAACAGCAACGGGAGTAGAGGTGGTGCCCGCAACGCTAGAATCAGAAAGGTGCGTTGACGTTTGGGCCATACAGCTTCTTCAGGCAGCAATGGCGACCGCAACACTCGATTCCAATGAAGGCGCGACGATTTAAGGACAAAGGGGGAGTAGGGCTGGTGAAGCGACGTCTTCCACACCAGCAAAGGAGAGCAATCGGATGAAGCGACGACAGAGAAAGATTGAAGAGCTTGAAGGCGCGACGATTGAAGGACGAAGGAGGAAGGGCAACGATCTTCCACTAGCAGCGAAGAATAATCAGACGAAAAGGCGAGAGGAAGAAGACGGGGAGCAGGCACGATTCGGATGGGAACGGAAATTCAAAAGGCGATTAGAAAATTCAAAGTCCAGAGAAAATAAGTTTGAGTGCTCGGCCCATTAATGTAAGCCCAATTCATAAAACATTTGTGGGATACTACCTATGGAGGAGTTGAAAATTGGCTTACATAAAAGCATTTTCGCCCAATGGGCCAATGCTTGCGGGGGGCAATTGTTTGGGCTAAAAATAGTTAATTATGGAAGCCCAATTAAATTATGGGCCCGTCAAATGAGCGGACTAATTTCTATCAAGGCCAACCAACCACAAAGCGCCGAAGATGGAAAAGATCGTGGGAAGACAGGAACAAATCGTGAGAAAGTAGTGGGAAAGATCATGGGGGAGTGGGAGAAAACTGCACAGCAGTCGGAATAAAAAGACAGCAGCAAACAAATACGACGACACAATTCAACACGCACAAAATCTGCAAAAGCTCTCTGCTAAAAATTTAATCTTCAAGCACTAGTTTTTCAAGCTTTTCAGTATATTTCTAGCATTCTATCGTTTTAGATTTCAACAACTTTATATTTTATATTTCTATGTATTGTAAATTCCTACTGTTTATTGAAATTATAAACAATGTCAGGATTTATTCCTCAAATTCCAATAGTTTTCTTCATTTTGGCGTTATAGTTGTTTTAGGAGATTAGAACCGACGATCAAATTTAGGATTCGCTTTCGCTTGTTTTTAGAAGTTAGATTTTATCATTTTCACACAAATCGGTGCAACTTCGCACCTGACACGCCCGCAAATCTCAAATATTGTGCAAACAGTTATATTAAGAAAAATGATGATGATGAGTAAAAGTAAACTGATTGTGTAAATAAACGTATATAAATAATTTTTTTGTTTTCTAATGTGTACAACTTTGGTTTTAGTGAGATAATTTACTATTTTTAAATATAGTTTGATTTTCAACAGAGTTCTCAATTTCAGTTAAATTTGTAATTAATATTCGATGTCATGTGGGTAATATTAAATACAATTACATCAATATATGATGATGCACACTATAGAATAGCAAAAATCGGCTAAACGCATCTAAAAAGTGATGTACATGTGTCAACTTCTCAAGGGAGTGATATAGATGTGTCAACTTCTCAAGCGATTGTCTCTGTCTTACGTACGCTCAACAAATATGTGAATGGGAGCAGGAAAAGTTTTCAAGTGTAACCACTTAGATGCTCAACTCACGACTTGGCTCACGAAAATAGAGAAAAGTCTAGAGCATTAAAAATGTAGTATATTTAATGAATAAAAGTACAAGACAAACCTCTTACTTATAGACAAACCTTGGTGATATTTAATGAAAGAGTTATTTTCTTATTGAAAGTGACTTTATATATATCTGAGATCTTTCCTTATTCCAATAGGATTCTATATAAGGAAATATCTGGATAACAAATATTGTATTTGATTATCTCAAATCTTCTTAGATTTTTCTAATAGTCTATTTTCCTGCCTCATCAAACTTACTCCACTTTGTACATCGGGAACTCAGGTCCTCGAGCTTCCCTTGTACCCTCTCTAGAAATATCTTGCCTTTTTTCTAAACTAGATAACCTTTTTGGACCTCGGATCCTCGGAACTGGTCCCACTTCCTTCCGAGCTCTCCTCGCCATCACCTTACTCCTAGTTACCATGCTACCGAGGACCTAAGGTCACCCCGACCACGGCCTCAACCACCTCTTTCATACTTCTTAGTCTTTTACATCGGTCTATCTTAGTTTAGGACATGACTCCGAGATTTACTGGGGTGTCACCACACATAAAATAAAACTAAAATATTACATCAACTCTAAATTCAGACTAACTAAAAAAAATCATATATTCCACCATCTTTCCCCAAACAACAACTATATTAAAGATATGATGATTGTTGCAATAAAGAAAAAATATTACCTTATTTGATAGGTATGGGTACGCCAAACGAGGGATGGGTGTTCATGGTGTGGTTTTGCGGTTTTTTTTAAAAAAATTCAAACCAAATTTTCATATGCGGTCGGTTAGTATTTTTAATAAATAATCGTGATTTCACTTGTAGAATTAATCTTACGGTTTTGAGCGGTTTCAGGCGGTTGCGGTCGGTTTACAATTTTTTTAGTGAAAAATATTAGAACATATATTCTAATTTATTTGAAAACAACAACAATATAATGTATTTAAATATAAAATATAGTTCAAATCATACAAAAATAAAACTAGATTAAACAATAATCAAGATTCAAAACTAAGTTAATAATTTAACAACCCAATACAACACACTCATAACAAAAATGACATTTACATTATTTTATCTTTTTTTACTCTCAAATTTCAAACAAAACATTGTAGTAAAAGAAATAAATACTCTAATAAAAGACTAATATGAAGAATAACTAAGAAGAAGATGAGTTTTCTTTATAGGAGTAATAATTTTGAAGAGAGTTGATATATATTTAATGACGACTTTTTTAATTGAATATGTTGTTTACAAATTATTACAATTCTAGGTAAAATATTATGACAAACGGCTTAGGGGATGCAATTTGGTGCGGTTCTTGGTAAAAAAACTAACCGAACCGCGTCTGCGGTGCGATTTATGATTATTATTTTTAATCGTTAGTTTTTATAAAATAGTAGGAAAAACGGTGCGGTGCAATTTGGTTCTAGCGGTTCGAACGAATAATAAAAAAATTTGATCACCTCTATTCATGCGAATCAAAATAGTTTTTAAGAGAGCTTAAAATGAAAAGTGAGAACTTATCTTGAATAATCAAAATGCTCAATTTATTTGACTTCGTAAAAAGACTTGTTGGCATTTAGAGTTAATGGGTCCTTTCCGGCTTAAACACCCTGGTTAATGATCCTAAATCATTAGTTAGATAGATTATAAGTCCAATTTAAATTTTTGAGTAGAATAAATAATTTCAAAAAGAGTCATTACCGATTGTAGACCCCCATTTTCGAACGGTTGCAACTAACTGGAAATGATCGAGAGTATAAGCTTCTATAGTAACAAGCGTTATAAAATTCGGGCAAAATAAATGTTATGTATGTAATATGATTGATGTAGGACATAAAATTCAGTTTTTAAGCCCGAGCTCCTCTTTATATTTTTTATTCACTTTTATTATCTTTTAAGCTGTCATTAATTCAATAAAATTTTTTATCTTTAAATTCCAAAATTTTCAAATAAAGAAGTGGAAACAAAAGAAAGAATGTATTAATAGACAAGGTAGCAACTAAAATTTTCCATTAACATCACTGATACCCTCGGGATAGCCCGGATTGTGCCCGAGTCATGGACGATTCTTGTGCCCGGGGCATGGACGACCCAGGATACTGGATGAATGGCCAGAATCTGGACAAGTTGACAGGAAGGGTTCATCAGAAGCCGGGCGGGTGAATTCCCGGGACGTCTCCACCCCGGGCCACCGAACGCCCGGGCTCTCGTTCAAGTTCCCTGGGAACTTTCTACCCGGGCCACCTCGATATGAGCACCACACTCGAGTATACTAGCAGAATAGGATGTGGGCGACTATCCCATCTCTGACACCAGGCCGATGGGTTGACAAAATCAGATTGGCTGGATGTGACCAGTATGAAATTTGACATGTCAGAATATTGGGTCTGCTCAGCCGTCCTACTATAATTAGTAGGTAGCACGGAGAACGAGGTCATCATTACTTCTCCTACTATAAATACCAGGTTCTCTCTTTACATTTACATTCATTCATTCACACCAATATCACAACCATTACTTGGTTACGTTGGTTCTTGGCTTGAATCATTCACTGACTTAAGCATCGGAGTGACCACGCCGGACACCCCTCCGGCGCCCATTCACATGGTTACCTTCTTGAGTGCAAGAAATTCTCTCCGCCCGGGAAAGAAGCTTGTGGTTCAGATATCTACATTGCTCTTATTTCCTTCATCATTTTGATAGCAGATCCGGTGGAGCACCAGACCCTGCTCACTCATTTCATATAATGGCCAGAAAATTTATGTTTGAAAATTTGCGGAAAAATTAAAAATTTTCTTTTTAAAATAATCAAAATTGCCTCATTCACAAAATTAACTGATAAATCAAGTTTAGATATTCAAAATAGCAGCGGAAGAAAATATTACTCGCCAAAATAACAAGTTAAAGTATCCAACAACTGATAAAATGTTTGAGCATAAAAAAAATGGCAAGTTTTGTAAATGAGGTCCTCGGGCTCCACTACTGCCGACCCCAAGCTGGCTCACTGGTCCCCGCCCTCGGTCCCGACCTCATCAGTACCTACAACAATCAAGTCTAGTGAGCCTAAAGACTCATCATGCATATATCGTAAATAACGAGTAAATAATGTAATAAAGTTGCATGAGAGTAAAAATATCATGTCATGAGGCATAATGTGAAAATAACTTGTCATGAGCAATTATAATATGTGCATAACTGAACTGAAAATCACAGTGAAAATGTTTGCTCCTTGGAGCCCTGAATAAAATAGCATGTCATAAATTTTCTGTTGAGATTATGGTCTGCGCAAGTGTCCCCTGCACTGAACTGAACTGAACTGACCGATAACTGGCGACCGGATAATACAATGCTCCCATGACCGGTAACTGGCGACCGGGTGAAGTAATGAACGTCTGATCAGACTAATGCCAGAGTATACTGGGTGGTACATAACTGAACTGACCGGTAACTAACGACCGGATAATACAATGCTCCCATGATAGTGAAATGGCCACAAGCAATATCGCATAAATCTCAAAAATGAATATTTTATCTTTTTATGCACGTAATATAATTAAATGGCGTAATTAAATATCCTGTATTATTTTACCACATGGATTGGATCGTTCCCAGGCTTGCTGCGACCTAAATTTAACATGAAAAATATGCAACTGAATTTTCTTGACCAAACTTAGTAATTGAATCCAAAAACGAGACAATTACGCCCAACGACTTCGTATTTAATCATGACTCCGTGCCAACCCGAACCAACAAGGAACCATCATTTATTCATGATTAAAATACACTTAAAATGATGAAATAATGATCCTAAAATGACAAGGGCCGAAATTTTGATGAATGGATGCCAAAACATAAGACGCTCTTTCGAGAGTCAATTTGGCACATCGCACCGTAATTTCTCGTACGACCTCAAAAATGATCTGAATCACAAACGGCCAAAAACATGACCTTTCCAACTCAATGAGGCACTGTTCAGTCCAAGGCAATAGGCTAAAATCCAATCAAGAACTCGAACGAGCCACTGAACCGAAGCAGCAAGTTGCTGTCCACAAAAATACAGCAGCTGTGCTTTGGTTTCCTTGCGTCGTTTGCGAGGCTAATGTCCATTGGGGATTGAATCACTTACCAAAACCTCTTACCAACATCCTACGGTATGGTTTGAACCATGGCTAAGGGCTAAAGAGCCAACCAAGATCCACACCAACACCCACAACCGAGAGGACACATGCAGAATTTAAAAGGGTCGAAGGGGCTGTTCTTGTGCTTTGATTTAAAAACCGATGCAACCATGGACCAAGCCTCAAAAGGGCAACTTGGTCACGTCTCAGACATACTAGGGAAGTGTTCTAACCATGGCTATAGGCCCCTAGGGCAGCCATGATCAGAAACTTCTGCTATGGACAGCAACTCAAGAAAAATCGAGCACACAATGACACTTAATGGGGGGTTGCTCTCATCTCTTGATTTCGGCTAGCATGGGACTCGAACCAATGGAAAAATGTGTTCCTAACATGTCCTTGTACATGCATAGGAGCAGCATTGGGAGCCTGGAATCGAACCAATACCTGAAACCATCAAAACAATGCAACCCGTGAAGCACAAGAGGAACCGAAAAATTCTGCATCTTTTATTTTCGAAATGTTCTTGATATATTTCGGTTTTGGCTATCAAACCATGATCATGTAATGTTTAAAAATCTTAATACGACTTGATTGAAGAGCAAAGAAGAACATATGCATGCCTGGTTTTGTTTTGAAAAGAAAACGAACGAAACGCAACGACGCGGCGCAGAGGAGATGGAGCGCTTTGCTACCTTGTTTTCTTTCTCGGTTTTCTCTCCTAATTCTTGCTATGATGTTCACGTTTTTTCCACTCTGAAATGCTCTCAATTTCGGTCATGGGGGAGGGGAATTGATGGTTAGGAGAGTGAGGGGGATCCAATAATAAAGGGATACAAATGGTATGACCAAGTCTTCCTCTTTTTGAATTTTGAATTTGCTTGATATCAAATGATTTGTTGGAGGGATCAATGACCGATTTTTGCATGCCATAACAAGGCTAGGATAAGGTTGATTATTAAATAAATGGTGATAAAAAAAAAATGAAGGGATTATCCTACTAATAAATAACAAGGAAAGGGTCAAAGGTGAGTTGGCAAAGAAATGTTGATCAACTAGGGGTGGACGAAATTTAGCTTATAAATGGAGGGGAAAATATTGTTTAGCTAGTAAATTTTTAAACCTTAAGAGCCTTACCTATCCTTTAAATAATTTAGTGAATTAACACCTTAATTAAGGAACCTAAATGAACTATTTCCTACTCACCTCAAGTTACTAAAATAATTTCTTAAACCTCCTTTTAACTTAAATCAACTTATTAGCTAGCTAAAATAAACTCTGCGAATGATTTCTTAATCTTAAATTCTATCTCAAAACTCCAACTCCAGTCCGCCATTACTGAATTAACTGAAAAGATAAAAATTAAACTATTGCATAAAATAATTAGCTTTAAAGAAAAGCATTTAAATACTCATGCAATAAATCATTTTAATTTAAAATACTAGAATTATGCATGGCTTATACGTAGTCTAATTTACGGGTTCTACAACTCTCCCCACTTTAAAGAAATTTCGTCCTCGAAATTAAAACTCACCGAATAACTCGGGGTACCGACTCCTCATCTCTGGCTCAGACTCCCACGTAGCTTCCTCCTCTGAATGGTTGAGCCATTTGACTTTGACTCGCTTAACCAACTTGTTCCGAAGCTTCTTCTCCTGCCTGTCTAAGATCTGCACTGTTCTCTCCTCATAAGATAGGTTCGGAGTAAGCTGCAACGGCTCAAAGTTCAAGACATGCGAAGGATTCGCCATATACTTCCTCAGCATAGAGACGTGGAACACATTGTGTACTCCGCCAGATTCGACGGAAGAGCCACACGATAAGCTAGCGTCCTGTGGGGACCCGGACGCTAATTCATTCCTTAATCGTCTTTAGGAATAATTCAAACAATTATAATAAACATGGTCTAAATTTTTTTTTTTTTAAACACAAAGCGGAAACGTAATGTAATTCAATTCAAATAACATATTAAACATAAACATACAAATCTTGTAATATCTACAAGAATTCAACTAGGTTCAACTATATATCAGTGCTGAATCCTAAGTTGCTTCGAAGCCCGAATCTCCACGCTATCTAGTCCAGCCTCGTTCTCTTCTTGACTCTGATCCTATCCCACCTGTTGCCATGCACACATACAAACAAGACAACAGCCGGATAACTCCGGTGAGAATTACATTCTCAGTATAAATCATGTATACATGCAATCATAAAAACAATCTAAAAGCATATAACAGATATGTCTAACATGTATTCAAATCAGAATATAAATCCATATCAAGAATAAATCCTATTCTAAACATGTACCATCATCAGGAACATAATTCATCATGTACCATATTCAGGAACATAATCAACATAACTCAATATAAACTGTCAATTAGACTCATGACTCCACATTTAAGACTAAACTCAATCCTAGTCTAGGGATCCCAGTTTCCAGATGTGGGTATTCCCATATCGACCAACAATAATAGAAAAGACTCCAGTTCTATCCACGTCGAGATGGTATAGATCACCAGTAATAGAAGAAATACCGATTCTATCCACATCGATATGGTATCAATCATCAGTAATAGAAGAAGCTCGGATTCTATCCACATCGGTATAGTATCGATCACCAGTAATAGAAGGAACTCCGATTCTATCCACATCGATATGATATCGACCATCAGTAATAGAAGAAGTTATGATTCTATCCACATCGATACGGTACCGAACACCAGTAATAGAAGAAGCTCCGATTCTATCCACATCGATATAATATCGATCATCAGTAATAGAAAAAGTTATAATTCTATCAACATCGATAGCCAAGCATCCGGTGACAGACTTTGGCACAATCGTCAATACACTATCTTGTGACATCGTGCAATGTGCCCGTGGCGATCCCACCACTATCAGGCACTTCTGTCACAAGATTACTCATCTAATACCTGCTGTCTATAAATCAAGAGAACAAGTACGTCAATCAAATCAATACAATAAGGTAAAGTATGTGATTTAGGGAAAGTCGAGCCAAACCTCACTCGAGTTGTGCAATCCCAACTCAACATTAATTTATACCTTTATCTTCTCGGTCCGACGAAGACGAAGTCCCGAATTCAACTCTGTCCATACCCAATCTGATAATAACAATCGAATAGATACAATATCAGTATATAACTCAGTTCAAAACCTGTTCTGATTAATACTCAAATCAAAACATAATCTGATCAATGTCAATCAACATATGATACCACAATACCATCACAACCAATACCAAGTCTGATCAATATCAATTTACGGATGTTTCAACGGTATAACAATACAATCTCGATAACCCCGTCAATTCCAACACCACAGATATAATACAATAACTCATAATCAATATCGGTGCAACTCATAATCTCAATAACAATACAAATCTGCTATCGAATCTCAATCAAATCGACTCCAAAATTCATAACAATTACATAAACAGTATGTTCTTCATTCTGACTTCAGATATACGATGTCTACTATATCAGAAACACCATATATGATTCATACTCAATTCTAACAACATCATAATTTCAAACGACATCAAAACGTAACAAAACTTACGTCCCGTTATAGCTGTCGTTGCTAAGAACTCGGTACTGTACTCAGATTCAAAATCAGACGATGGAATCTTCGCAAAATCACAATTCCTAATTTTGAAGAAACTTTCCTCGGCAATTCCGATTTCTCCTCCTTTCTATTTTCAAAGACTGATATGTATATATATTTATATATATACACGGTGCATGAGAGGCAAGTGGCTTGTTGCATGTTCTGCACGTCGCGCGCATATGCGCGCACAAGGTCGCGCATATGCGCCGGTAGTTCGAACCAGCCTCTTTTGTCTGCTCGCGCATATGCGCCAATCAACTCCGCGCATATGCGCCGAACATTCTGCCCATCACGCGCATGTGCGCTATCTACGTCGCGCATATGCGCCGAACTCTCTGGAATTCTCCCTTGGCTACTCACATGGCTCGCGCAGATGCGCGCCTTCCGCCGCGCATGTGCGCCGAACTCTCTGGACGTTCCACGCATGTGCGCGCATTCAAGCCGCGCATGTGCGCGCATTCAAGCCGCGCATGTGCGCGCATGGTTCTGTCTTCCTCGCGCATGTGCGCCCATACATGTCGCGCATGTGCGCGGGGAATCTTCTTGCACCTCATGTAAAATCTTATTTCGGCTCTCCCGGTCTGATCTTTTCTATCTATAATCATATCAATTAATCAATAAATCATTTCAGATTAATCTCGGATTACAGTAATTAAAATCTCGGGCCTTACATTTCTCCCCCTCTAAGATATGATTTTGTCCTCGAAATCACAGGCAATCAATTCAGATAAGGAAGAAATGTATACTATAGGTTATTTCAAAAAATTTATTCTATAAAATCATTCTGAAATCTCAATCTCATATCAGATTCTGTCTCTTTTAATGCCCTGCTAACTTTACTGTATTTCCAACAGCAGAATAGTCTTCATTCTGAATTTTCATTCTTTCAAGCATCCTTGATTTCAATCTGAAGAAGAATTCAACAAGTATAATATCATCATACTACTTAAGATCATTCTGATAAAATCAATTGCGAATACTGGCTATACAACATCCGTATATACCAATCAATAGCTCTTAAGAACTCAATCTCGGCTTCAAATACCAACAGTCATCACCTGAAGTTGGCATATTTCATATCAATTTCCGAACTATCTTCCTTTGCTTCTGAATCAGTTTCATTTTCTTTATCAGATCTTTGATCCCATCAAATCAAATTTCAGGCATCACCGCAGTATTATCCCCATACAAAGGAAATCCGCAGTTCTCACTGTACAATACCTCGACTATATCTATCTCGATACTCATCTAATAGCTATTATTGTACAATAATTCAGAAAATGACAAGACATCAGGTAACTAGTGCTAAAATCCAGCACTACAGTTCCTGGATATCCTCCAGTATCTAGATAGTTCGCTCCGACTATTCGTCAATCTATAAACCATAGATGAAAAATCATGCTATACATTCTGCCAAAAGTATAAAATCAACCAAAATCACGGTATGATATAATTAACTCTGGCATTCAATACAATCTGACCCCTTTTTTTGACATACCTCTCAGTCGTCTTGTCATATCTGTACGTCATCCTGTACAATATACATATGCCGATTTGAACAATCGTTCAATCATAACCATCTCCTGGTACGTTCTTGGCAGGATTTCGGTAAATCTATCACCAGATCCATAGACTTATACTCCTATTTCTATTCAGAATCGATAATCTGTATAACCAATTTCCTGGTTTCTATCTTCCTGTCTTCATCTGTCAGCGATTTAGACATTTCAATACAAATTCTGACATAACTGATTTCGTTTATTTACATCAAAACTGTCCGTTCGAATTATCAAACATTTGTTGTTACCAGAATAATATTGAATCTACTAATGTGTGAATCTGACAATACCTGTCATTTCAAATTAGAAATATCCGGAACAAACAATCAGCTAATTACATAAAATAAAGCATTACCTACCTGGTATTTTGATTGACACACTGTTCTGACTATCTAAATCAAGTTCTGAACAATCTGATCACTGTCTCAACTGTGCTACAATCAATCAGTATACTATCTTCAGATATCACAGACTCTGAATACAATCTGTTGCAATCTGGATTCACAGCCGAACAATTCTGTATTCAACAATCTCACTTCCCAGAATATTCAATACAAATTTCAACTGTTCGATTCAATCAATCATACGCTGTGAATATATCAAAATATCATAGATAAAACGAGCATAAGGTCATCAGAACACTTCGGAACACAGGATTTATCAACCCATACACAGAACTGAAGTATTTCCCAGATAAACACATAATCAGATGTAACTCTAATTCTCAGGCAGTAAATCTTCTCACTGACCTTTCAATTCTTTTAATTCAATCAATATCATTCTGTACAGAAGTCTAAAATGAAATCCATACCTGATATCAAATCAAGGCTGAAGTCGCTCTCCCTGATATAAGACAAACCCGAAATTTCATCTGGAACGACTATAGCAACTCTCCTGCTACTGACAAATCATTTCCAGATAGGCTCAACTTTAGTAATCAACTGAATACATAAGGAATTACTCCATTCTATTCGATAATCATCGAATCATACATAATACGGATATCAAGGAATTCAGAATCGAGAATCCTTACCGTATATCATTCGTTCATCGGCCATTTCAGGTCCGAATCTTACCATCTCCTGGCAAGAATCTATAATAGTTCTGTACTTGTTAGCATATTAATATCAATAATGTAGTCAGAATCAGATAACACAAGTACAATACAATCTAATTCAATCTCATTCATATCTTACTGCAGTACACAATATATCACAGAATTCACTGATATCAATTTCTCTCCCCAAAAGGTACAAAGATCAATACTACAGTAATACAGACCCAGCAGGTACAACATATACCAATTCAACTCAGTCAAAGATAATCGTAGGGAATGCATTAGTATATATCAATACATATGCAACATAATCATAAAAGATTATTACCTGCCACTATATCATCACGTGTATCCTGGGTCTGTTCCTCGATCACTACCACCAGATGATTCTGCTCCCTGAAATCTTCGGGAACCTCCCTGTGGACAGACTCTAGCAAAGTGTCCCTGCTGTTTACAGATATTGCACCTACCAGTCACTCCCTGGCACTGTTTCATGGGATGTCTCCCTCCGCAAGTCCTGCAATAAACTCCAGTATAACTCGGGCTAGAACCACTGGAGCTAGATGAACCGCTCCCTAACTTCTTGAACTGTTTCTTTCGAGCTTTCAGCAAATCTTGCTTCCCACTCGTACTGCCACTATCCAATCGGAGAGGGGATTGTTGTGTCTGGGGTTGCTTTGCACACAACCTTTCTTGTTGTCTAATCAGACTCGCCTCAGCCCTTTTTGCTTTATTCAAAGTATCAGCAAAATGGTAAGGTCGCGGCATATTTATCAATGAAACTATCTCTGAATTCAATCCTTTGATGAACTGCTCAGCTACAGCTTCATCATTCCCTGCTATCTGAGGAAAAAAACGCAGTAAAGTAGAGAATTTAGCAACATATTCTTCAATATTCAATTGGCCTTGTTTCAAATTCTCAAACTCTGCTCTCTTGTCCTCTCGGTACGATCCTGAGAAGAATCTTCGATAAAATTCAGCTTTAAAGACTTCCCACGTAATCACCGTACCCCGCTGTTCTAATACTCTTTTGGTTGTAATCCACCAACTCCTAGCGACCTCGTGTAACTGATTGGGCACCAATTTAATTCTCTGTTCCTTTGGATAATCAAGTGAATCAAACAGTATCTCTATATCATCTAACCAATTCTCACACTCCACTGACGTCTCATTACCCTTCAGAATCTGCGGTTTAAACGACTGAAACCTCTTCATCTGTGTTTCCATCAAAGTTTCTGTCTCATCCATCTGATCAAGCGAAGTACTACCCCTTTCAGGAATTCTTCGAGGAGGTATATCTGCTTACCACAAGAGTTAGCCATCACATGAGACAAATCAATCTCAGTCCCTTTCTGATCAGCTTACCTCTGATCGAGAATTGGTTCTGATTCATTTTCAAATCAGACATATTACCAAATCAACTCAGGTATTCAAGTAACATGTATTTAAAAGCAGTAAACATAATAGCATGCTAGCATACACAATGTAATTCCACATTATAAGTAAATCACATGCTAGCAATCACATGCAGGAAATAAAACTCAATCTACCCCGCTCACTCTCTTCTATCTCAATCTCAAGAACCTACAGTTCTAGAACCTACTGTTCTGAAACCTAATGCTCTGATACCACCTGTTGTGGGGACCCAGACGCTAATTCATTTCTTAATCGTCTTTAGAAATAATTCAAACAATTATAATAAACAGGGTCTAATTTTTTTTTTTAAATACAAAGCGGAAACGTAATGTAATTCAATTCAAATTACATATTAAACATAAACATACAAATCTTGTATTATCTACAAGAATTCAACTAGGTTCAACTATATATAAGTGCTGAATCCTAAGTTGCTTCGAAGCCCGGATCTCCACGCTATCTAGTCCAGCCTCGTTCTCTTCTTGACCCTGATCCTATCCCACCTGTTGCCATGCACACATACAAACAAGACAACAGCCGGATAACTCCGGTGAGAATTAGATTCTCAGTATAAATCTTGTATACATGCAATCATAAAAACAATCTAAAAGCATATAACAGATATGTCTAACATGTATTCAAATCAGAATATAAATCCATATCAAGAATAAATCCTATTCTAAACATGTACCATCATCAGTAACATAATTCATCATGTACCATATTCAGACACATAATCAACACAACTCAATATAAACTGTCAATTAGACTCATGACTCCACATTTAAGACTAGACTCAATCCTAGTCTAGGGATCCCGGTTTCCATATGTGGGTATTCCCATATCGACCAACAGTAATAGAAAAGACTCCAGTTCTATCCACGTCGATATGGTATAGATCACCAGTAATAGAAGAAATACTGATTCTATCGACATCGATATGGTATCGATCATCAGTAATAGAAGAAGCTCGGATTCTATCCACATCGGTATAGTATCGATCACCAGTAATAAAAGGAACTCCGATTCTATCCACATCGCTATGATATCGACCATCAGTAATAGAAGAAGTTATGATTCTATCAACAATGATACGGTACCGATCACCAGTAATAGAAGAAGCTCCGATTCTATCCACATCAATATAATATCGATCATCAGTAATAGAAAAAATTATAATTCTATCCACATCGATAGCCAAGCATCCAGTGACAGACTTTGGCACAATCGCCAATACACTATCTTCTGACATCGTGCAATGTGCCCGTGGCGATCCCACCACTATAAGGCACTTCTGTCACAAGATTACTCGTCTAATACCTGCTGTCTATAAATCAAGAGAACAAATACGTCAATCAAATCAATACAATAAGGTAAAGTATGTGATTTAGGGAAACTCGAGCCAAACCTCACTCGAGTTGTGCAATCCCAACTCAACATTAATTTATACATTTATCTTCTCGGTCCGACAAAGACGAAGTCTTGAATTCAACTCTGTCCATACCCAATCTGATAATAACAATCGAATAGATACAATATCAATATATAACCCAGTTCAAAACCTGTTCTGATTAATACTCAAATCAAAACATAATCTGATCAATGTCAATCGACATATGATACCACAATACCATCTCAACCAATACCGAGTCTGATCAATATCAATTTACGAATGTTTCGACGGTATAACAATACAATCTCGATAACCCCGTCAATTCCAACACCACAGATATAATACAAGAACTCATAATCAATATCGGTGCAACTCATAATCTCAATAACAATACAAATCTGCTATCGAATCTCAATCAAATCGACTCCAAAATTCATAACAATTACATAAACAGTATGTTCTTCATTTTGACTTCAGATATACGATGTCTACTATATCAGAAACACCATATATGATTCATACTCAATTCTAACAACATCATAATTTCAAACGACATCCAAATTTAACAAAACTTACGTCATGTTATAGCTGTCGTCGCTAAGAACTCGGTACTGTAATCAGATTCAAAATCAGACGATGGAATCTTCAGCAAAATCACAATTCCTAGTTTTGAAGAAACTTTCCTCGGCACTTCCGATTTCTCCTCCTTTCTATTTTCAAAGACTGATATGTATATATATTTATATATATACACGGTTCATGAGAGGCAAGTGGCTTGTTGCATGTTCTGCACGTCGCGCGCTTATGCGTGCACAAGGTCGCGCATATGCGCCGGTAGTTCGAACCAGCATCTTTTGTCTGCTCGCGCATATGCGCCGATCAACTCCGCGCATATGCGCCTGAACATTCTGCCCATCACGCGCATGTGCGCCATCTACGTCGCGCATATGCGCCGAACTCTCTGGAATTCTCCCTTGGCTTCTCGCATGGCTCGCGCATATGCGCGCCTTCCGCCGCGCATGTGCGCCGAACTCTCTGGACGTTCCGCACATGTGCGCGCATTCAAGCCGCGCATGTGCGCGCATGGTTCTGTCTTCCTCGCGCATGTGCGCCCATACATGTCGCGCATGTGCGCGGGGACTCTTCTTGCACCTCATGTCAAATCTTCTTTCGGCTCTCCCGATCTGATCTTTTCTATCTATAATCATATCAATTAATCAATAAATTATTTCAGATTAATCTCGGATTACAGTAATTAAAATCTCGGGCCTTACACGTCCCAACTCTGTCGAGGATCTCAAATGGTCCAATGAATCTCGGACTGAGCTTCCCTTTCTTTCCAAATCGCATGACACCCTTCATAGCTGCTACCTTCACAAAGACATGGTCGCCAACGGCGAACTCTAGATCTCTCCTCCTCTGATCTTCATAGCTCTTCTGTCGGCTCTGAGCAGTCCTCATCCTATCACGGATCTTGACTACTACATCGGCAGCCTGCTGAATGATCTCCGGACCCAACTCTGCTCTCTCTCCTACTTCGTCCCAATGAACAGGAGATCTACACTTACGGCCACATAGTGCTTCATACGGAGCCATACCAATAGACGACTGGAAGCTGTTGTTGTAGGTGAACTCTACTAATGGCAAGTTCGACTCCCAACTCCCAGAGAAATCCATCACACAAGCACGGAGAAGATCCTCTAAGATCTGAATAACTCGCTCTGACTGCCCATCTGTCTGAGGATGGAAAGCTGTGCTAAACAGCAACTTCGTACCCATGGTCGAATGCAAACTCTTCCAAAATGAGGAAGTGAATCCGGGATCTCTGTCAGATACGATAGAAACTGGAATACCATGAAGTCTGACCATCTCCCGGATATACAACTCTGCATACTGAATCATGGTGAAAGTCGTCTTAATAGGCAAGAAATGCGCTGATTTGGTAAGACGATCTACAATCACCCAGATAGCATTTGATCCTCTGGCTGACTTCGGCAATCCGGTCACGAAGTCCATGGTAACATTCTCCCACTTCCACTCGGGAATGGGAAGAGGCTTGAGCAAACCTGCTGGTCTCTGATGCTCCGCCTTCACTAACTGACAAGTCAGACACTCGGGTACAAATCGTCTGATGTCTTTCTTCATCCCAGGCCACCAATACAATGAGTGCAGATCTTTGTACATCTTCGTACTCCCTGGATGAATAGAGTACGGCGACATGTGGGCCTCTGATAAAATATCTGCTCGGATAGAACCATTGCTGGGAACCCACATCCTGTCTCGGTATCTCACAATACCTTCGCTAACCGAATACAAGACACTGCCCTTGGCCTCATATCTCTGCTTCCACTTTGCTAACTGCTCATCTGCTGACTGACCACTGCGAATACGGTCAAGAAGAGAGGACTGAATAGTCATGGTAGATAGACGGGAAACTCTAACTTGATGATATGACTCTAGATCAAACTTCTGCATCTCAAGCTGAAGAAGTCTCTGAATCGTCAAATGAGCCATCACTGCGACTTTTCTGCTCAATGCATCCGAAACTACATTAGCTTTACCCGGGTGGTAGCTAATGTCACAGTCATAATCCTTCACAAGCTCCAACCAACGCCTTTGACGCATGTTCAGCTCTTTCTGCGTAAAGAAATACTTGAGCTCTTGTGGTCGGTAGTAGTACAACCCTTTACAGAACCATTGCTCTGATACCAGCTATAATGGCCCGAAAATTCATGTTTGAAAATTTGCGGGAAAATTAAAAATTTTCTTTTTAAAATAATCAAAATTGCCTCATTCACAAAATCAACTGATAAATCAAGTTTAGATGTTCAAAATAGCAGCGGAAGAAATTATTACTCGCCAAAATAACAAGTTAAAGTATCCAACAACTGATAAAATGTTTGAGCATAAAAAAAAATGGCAAGTGCTGTAAATGAGGTCCTCGGGCTCCACTACTGACGACCCCAAGCTGGCTCACTGGTCTCCGCCCTCGGTCCCGACCTCATCAGTACCTACTGCTACTACTTAAATAATAATTGACCCAAGTGTAGGTTGTCTGCAAGTAATATATTTCGTGAGTACGAGATCGATCCTCAGAGAGGTTATTTTGAGTTTAAATTTATTAATTTATAGATTACCAAATGCAAGAATGAAGTTTACAAATTATAAATTTTGTCAAGACTTGAGGATTTATTCTTGGTTTATGTAATATTGTTTAACTAAAAGTAAAACAAAAGAAACCACCATAAATAATGGTTCCAAGAAAATTAAACACACACATAATATAATATAGTTCCCACTATAGAAAATACCGAATTAACCGATATTTTATATATGGTACCTATGATTATAATTATAACTATATAAATAAATAATTGCATAAAGTAAATGTTAAATTAAATCATTATATTTCATTTAGAACAACCGGCAGAGCCATGCTATTGCCTAAATGAAATATATTGATTTAATAAATTAGTTGCGGTAAAGTAAAAGTTAGTTGCGATAAAGTAAATGTTAGTTGCGATAAAGTAAATGTTAGATTGTTAGACGTTAGTATTAAATCATAATATTTCATTTAGAACAATCGGCAGAGCCACGCTATCGTCTAAATGAAATATTATGATATTATTATATATATATATATATATATATATATTTATATATATAATAATAAGTGATGAAATATTTATTGTATCAAAATTAAACAACAAATCAAGATAACCAGTTTAATGGTATCAAGCATTTGTTGTAAATTGATAACAACAAATAATTCATTTTTATACCTACAATAAAAATAAATTAGCTAAATAAAAAGAAATAAAGAAAGAATATACAAAATATAAACAATCTTACTTCACCTAAGAATGCATCATCTTCAACTTGACATAATAGATTTAGCTTACCATAAGCTTACTTTTGATCAACACTAAAATATCACTCATAGTTGAGAACATGAAAGAAAATATATTGGAACTTAGAACTTTGATACACACTCACACTATATTTTACAATGAGATAGAATGCTTCTCAAGCTAGCACAAGGCCTCTATTTATAGGCCAAATGAAAGAAAGGGTCAAAATTTTTATTAATGCCATGTAGTTGCAATAGTATTCTTTGTCTCCTCCAAGTTCAATTCCATGTCCCTTCTTTCAATGCTTTGTTTCACGACTTTAATCACCGAATTTGACTCTGCTCAAAACGGCAAACATGTGGGGAATTTTCTGTAGATGAATTTGGCCACTTGGTTCACCTCATTTGGTTAAATATTGAAATAGTTATGATTTTTTTACTATATGCTGGTCATAGTAAAAGTAAATTTGTCCTCCTTTTGATATTTCCACAATTTGATCATCTTAATGAACTTTTTAGGCAATCATGTCTTCTGCAAAGTTGTAGATAATTTCTCAAGGATTCCAAACATATTTGAGTCACCTCCATTTAAATTTTCTAGCTTGAGTTATCATTATTTTACCAACACGTAGAAAACCTGAAAATAAAACATATTTAGTAAGACAATTAAATATAAACAAACAATACTAAAATAACATAATTTTATAATTTTAATGAAATTTAAATTTTAAAATACAGGTTTTAACATATAATAAATTATTAATTTTAAGTTTCATCACACCCCCACACTATCTTATTACTAGTCCCTTAGTAATAAAATTTATCGGAAAATCACAACCTAGATTCTTTATTCCTTTTATATATTCAAATACAAACATATTCATTAAAAACAAAATCATATACCGATTTATATATATATATTTTTGTTTAATATAATAATATATAATTAGATGTGTTTTTATTATTATTCTTATTTTCACATAATATATAAAGTAACAATATATATATAATTTTTTTTAAATTTCTAAATTTTTTATAATAATATAGTCAAAAAGATAATTCACACCACCCACCATAAGATGTATAACATCAAGAATATTATTGTAAAAGCCTTAACTCCATATATTCTTTCAGGTCAAAATGTTTAAAGAATAGCTAGTTTTCAATCATGGAGTTGGAATGAATATTAACTTTCATTGAAAAAGGCTAAGTATTAAAGCAGACAATTAATTAAACTAATATTGAAAACAAAATAGGAAAATTTACAAAGAATAAAATCCCCCTTTTTTCTTTTTTTTTTCTTTTTTTTTATTGTTTTTTTTAAATAACATGACAGCAAAATTTTACAATAACATAAAATTTTTTTATCCAAACATTCTACCATAAATATATATATATATATATGTATATATATAAACATTTATATAACGGATACATCCGACTACCTTTGAAACTTATCTAGCACAAACAAATCTTTTTGTTTGTTTGTTTGTTTGTTTTTTGTTTTTTTGTTTTTTTTTTGTTTTTTTTTAACACAATATTGATGTTTTTAGAACACGTTGATAGTACATCAATCAAATCTAAAAAATAATTACAATGAATAAGTATTTTGCAGTCCGTTATATATTTACTTCTTTTTTTTTCTTTTTTCAATAAATATTTTTTTTAGGGGACTTATATTCTTGTAATTAACCATTTTTTAATAATCAATAAAAGTTTATTAATTGTTTTATCATTTCTCACCACTCACTCACAAAAGATGTGTGAGTATATATTATACTTTTACAAAAGAATTCTTTCAATTATACATGTTAACAACCATACAAACCATATCTTTTAACTATATTCTCATAAAAATTTTAGAAATTATTTTATTTGAAAACACATACAATTATATATATATATATATATATATATATATGAACACATCTATTATATATTTTATATTAATTGATCAAAAAATATATATAAATTGGTACATATGAAAAACTAATTTTTCTTTTAGTCTGTATTTTGAATATAATGAATATTAAAATCTAGTGTATTGTGATTTTCCAATAATTATTAACTAATGCGTCTCAGGTGCAATTTACTGACACCTTACTCGACATTGAACTAAAAATTATTATTATTATTACTATATATAAGTATATATTTTAATTTTTATATAAAAAAAACTAAGAGGAGAAGATGAAGAAATTATTCATACCTTAAAGAAAAATATTAAAACATACCGTTGAATCACAAGTTTAGCATCACATGAATTTTCTTTTCTTACTTTTGGATGTTGGCCAATTAAGTTGAGATAAGGATGGATCTGGTTCATGACTAAATCCTTGCAGTAAATCAATAAGTTCACCTTCACTTGTAGCAGAAACTAACATCCTTCGCGAAGCTAATGAAATAAATCCCTGTTCCACAACATCATCAAGAAACAATAACAGTTTATCATAATAATTGTTAACATTTAACAATCCAATTGGCTTATTGTGGATATTTAATTGTGCCCAACAAACAGTATGAAATATTTCTTCCAAAGTACCGAAACCTCCTGGCAAAGCAATGAAAGCATCTGAATGTTCATCATTTGAGTAATTCATTCATACATGTTGTCCACTTTCATTTCTTCTCCTATTGTTGGTCCTGTAAGATTGGATAAGGTAATCGGAATAATTCCTAAAACTTCACTTCCACCTGCATGCGCAGCTTTTGCAACTTTTCCCATGAGGCCAACTTCACCACCACCATATACCAAATGAATCTTTTTTTAGCAAGTGTTATTCCAAGATTTTCTGCTACTTCTTCATAAATTGAATCTTTTCCTGCACTAGATCCACAAAATACACAAATATTTTTGATTTTACTTACCGTGGACGTTGACATGTTGAGAAATATGTTTTTTATAATTGTTAGATCACAGCATATGAATTTATAAGCGTAACATGCCAAAAGTCAATATTTTAACAGGAAATTATTATTATTAAAAGAAAATAAAAATGACAAAATTAAAACAAATATATACATCGTAGTTGTGATTGTGGCTCACATCTTCCTCTGATTTTACGTTCAGTAACGGCTTCAACGCCTTCTATGAGTCGAGGATATGCTTCCCATCCAATTTTCTTATAAATTGGCAAACATGGTCTTTTAACGTCAGATTCCCAAGACGAAATTGTGTATATATATTTAATTATCTAAATAGATATGCGTTACTACAGTAGGATCTTTGTAAGGCTGATTCCACCGTCCATATTGACATTCCTCCTGTTGAAATTGCCACCATAGTTTAAGAAGTTCATTTTGCACGTACCCACTAGAATGCGTATCAAGAAAATCTAGAAAATTATCCAAATGCTCTTTACTCAGACCATTCTTAATAAAAAAAAATTTTATCTTCTCTATTCATTGATGTCATTCCAACATTTTTGCATTTTCCCTTACAAGTCCACCTTGCACATTTATGACATCCACCTATACGTTTAGCTCTTCGCTTTTTGGCATATGTGCTTTTACCAAATCCTGGCATATGTCTTATTATTAATTCACTTGCTTACCCAACCAATCGGATTTTGCTTCAATTATCAAACGGACATCATTCGGTATGCCATATGACATCATCAACCTTAGCCGCTCACATCTAGCTTTATAAATTTTTTGTATGCCATATGACATCATCAACCTTAGCCGCTCACATCTAGCTTCATAAATTTTTTTCAACGCATTATCAGGTAAACAAGCAAAATATTTACGAAGATTCATAATACACGCATCTATATTATTATTATTATATATATTTCAATTATTTTGGGAAAACTGAAGAAACCGACTTAAACAGTCACGGAGTACCGTTATCCGCCACTTAACCGGGAAATGAACTAGAATCTGCAAAACAAAATGAAAATATCAAACAACTATTGTGGATCATATAAAGGCATAAACTCATTATTAAGAATTTCATTTTCTATAAAAGTCTTAAGTCTTTGCCCATTAACTTTAAACACGTCATTATTTTTAGGATTTTCAATATCAACAGCACCATGAGGATAAACAAATTTGACTATAAATGGTCCTGACCACCTCGATCTTAGTTTACCTGGAAATAAATGCAAACGAGAATTATAAAGCAAAACTTTTTGTCCAATTTCAAATGATTTTCTCATAATATTTTTATCATGAAAGGCTTTAGTTTTATCTTTATAAATCTTTGAATTTTCATATGCATCATTTCTTAATTCTTCAAGTTCATTTATTTGCAATTTTCTTAATTTAGATGCATCATCTAAATTAATATTAAATGCTTTAATTGTCCAATAAGCTTTATGTTCAAGTTCAACCGGTAAATGACAATGCTTACCAAAAATTAACCTATATGGTGACATCCCTAATGATGTTTTAAATGCTGTTCTATATGCCCATAATGCATCAGTTAATCTTAAAGACCAATCTTTTCGATTTGGATTAACTATTTTTCTAAAATTTGTTTTATTTCTCTATTTGCAAGTTCAACTTGACCATTACTTTGAGGATGATATGGGGTAGAAACTTTATGTGTAATGCCATATTTTCTTAACAAAGAAGAAAATGATTTATTTATAAAATGACTTCCCTCATCACTAATTATTGCTCTAGGTATTCCAAATCGGCTAAAAATATTTTCTTTTAAAAATTTTATAACAACTTTATGATCATTAATTATACATGCAATTGCTTCAATCCATTTTGAAACATAATCAACAGCGACTAAAAGGTACGTATATCCAAAAGATAATGGAAATGGACCCATAAAATCTATCCCCCAACTATCAAATATTTCAATAATTATGATTTGATTTAAAGGCATCATGTTTCGTTTTGAAATTGATCCCATCAGAAGACAGTTTTCACAAGATTTGCAAAATAAATGCGTATCTTTGAATAAAGACGGCCAATAAAATCCACATTGTAAGATTTTTGTAGCTGTTTTATTGGATGAAAAATGACCTCCACATGCTTCAGAATGACAAAATTTAATAACATTACTTACTTCATTGCCGGGTATGCATCATCGAAAAATTTGGTCAGGAAAATACTTAAATAAGTAAGGATCATCCCAATAAAATTTTTTAACTTCTATCAAGAATTTATTCTTATCCTGTGAATTCCAATGAGAAGGCATTTTATTTGTCACAAGAAAATTTACAATGTTAGCAAACCAGGGCATAATAGTAGCATAAAACAACTGATCATCTGGAAAATTTTCATTTATTGGTATTTCATTATGAGATGATTCAGTCATTATTCTAGATAAATGATCGGCAACATTTTTTTTTCCTTTTTTATCTTTAATTATAATATCAAATTCTTGTAACAATAAAATCCACCGTATTAATCTTGGATTAGCATCTTCTTTATTTGATAAATATTTTATGGAAGAATGATCGGTGTAAACAATAGTAGTAGAACCAATTAAATAAGATCGAAACTTATCTAATGCAAATACTACTGAAAGTAATTCTTTTTCAGTAGTTGAATAATTTATTTGGGCACTATTTAAGGTTCTACTAGAATAATAGATTGCATAAGGTTTTCCTTCTTTTCTTTGTCCTAACACAGCTCCTATAGCATAATCACTTGCATCACACATTAATTCAAATGGTAAAGACCAATCTGGAGGTTGTACACTAATACAAAAACGCCAAACGACAATGGATAAAATCCGTTGTCGTAGGCCATTTAAAACTGTTATAACTGAGGGTGTTGTTGAAAGTGTCTTCAACGACAACGGTTTTAAACCGTTGTCTTTTCTACCGACGACAACGGTTTTGCAACGGTGTTAAACCGTTGTATTTTCTACCGACGACAACGGTTTTGCAAGAGTTTTAAACCGTTGTCTTTTATACCAACTACAACGGTTTTGCAACGGATTTAAACCGTTGTATTATATACCAACGACAACAGTTTCGCAACAGTTTTAAACCGTTGTTATCTAGCACTATAGAAAATATTTTTGCAACGGTTTTAATCTGTTGTCATAATATATGAACGACCACAGTTTCGCCACTTTTGAGACCGTTGTTTTTTGTAACAATGACAACAGTTTTGCAACGCCTAAAAACCGTAGTGTTTTGTTGAATTTACAACAATTTAAAACCGTTGTCTTTATATTTTCTTCAATAGAATTCAAAATTGTTGTAGTTAATAATTTTTTTCATTAGGTAAAAATTTTGTATTAAATTTCTTTTAATTTACAATATATATATAATAATAATTAAACCAAAAAGAACAATCGAAAACAAAATATTTACCACGTTAAATCCGTGACTATGTTATGTTCAAAATCCATCATCCACAATATGCCAACGATGAACAAAAATTTTACAAATTTGAATTTAGTATTGCAATTGACCTTGATACATGTTCTTCATCAACGTGGCAATGTGGCAGTAGAGTCCCACAATATCAAAATTTTCCAAACAGAAAATACGGATATAATGCAATCTTTTGTCATCATCGGCCTCGATCTCCTCAAACCTCATCAACATTTATGCATCAAAACCTTCCCCTGCCATTTCATCCCTGCCATATAATCCACACATAGAAAGCCCATTAAAAACCCATGTAAGAGATGATATTGCAAGCAAGACATGCATTGGAAACGCAACTAACACAAATGGTGCATAGAGACGAAAATAAAGTCATAACTAATATATACTGAGGAAAATAGAAATTTCGGCATGAGCTTCCCATAAGTAGGACATCCCAAAAATTTCCATCCAACAAAAACAACATTTATATACTCGAAAGAAAGTCATAACATCAATTCACAAACGAATAACATTTAAGTTCTAAGGAATCTATATATTGAAAGTAAATCATATTTTTAAGGGACTTGATTGAAAGAAATAAAATTCCTAAAACTCTGAGGCATTTGCTCAGTCTTCAGTTCCATTCTTATGATGAGAAAATAGGCTGGCAAAAATCAAAACACAAATAATATCGCTACGAATCAAATTTCATTCTCTAAATTTCAGGTCCACTGTCAATCAAGATTAATTTGCCAATGTTTTATATATAGGTCCATGTGCAGTTGGAAATACTATACAATGCATTGGAATATTTGGAACAAATCAACATGAATAGACACAGAAATGGAACACAAAGCACTTATTCATTGTAACACAAAGCACTTCACAAAGCACTTATTCAGTTGGAAATACTATACCATACATTATTGAAGAAAATAGAAAAATGATTGATTTGGTTCATTGTAACACAAAGCACTTCATCAATACTTTGCATACATATTCGTAAATATAGTCGTGTATGCAATTTATTTACCAACAGCAAAAGCAAGAAAAGAAAAAGAACAGAATTAGCTAACTTACTTTGGCAAGGGAACATGAGAAGGACTCAAGCAGTGTTTATTTTTTAGCTCAACCACACAAATGTCTCTGTATTGGAAACATGTAGCAACCTCAAAGGAAGAGAATTGGGGTGAAAAATGGAAGCAAGACAGCTAAAATATTAGCATCCAAACATAAACCAAGCTGAGTCAATACTTGTATCTCATTCCATTTTGAATGCAAAATTCTGGCGCTCCTGTCCAATTTATTCAAAACAAGTAAAGAAATTAATGGAGTTCACATCTAATCTCTTGGGCATATTCACAAACAGCTTGTGAAATAAAAGAACAGCAATAGAGAATGACCAAGAATAGCAAATTAGAAGAATAAAAGAAATCCAGACACGAACCTCACAAGATCAATATGGTTGCTTGGCAAAAGAGAGAGAGAATCTTTGCACTTAATTATATTTCGATAAATTTGGTAGAAATAATTATTATTAGTATTAACTCAAAAATATAGGTTTCTTAGTGATATCTCAAACTAAAACACTTTGAAAATTTAAAAGTGTAAGCAGTTAACATATAGCCTAAAGATGTTCAAGAATTATCATGTTAGAAATCAAACAACAATGTATGAACTCTAAAGTGAATCCAAATATTGCTTTAATCAGTAAATAAATGATGGATTATAAGCTAAACTTACTTTCTCGTACTACTGCAAATTCCAGATTTGCATTAAATTTGGGGGAAAAAGGAAATGAAAAGATAAAAGAAAAGCATACCTTGGCTTGAAGAGCTTCGGATTCTTTGAGAAAGAAATCGAGCGAAGAATCCGATGATAAGCGAAGTTGATGGCTATATCGCATGGTGGTCGGCCGGTCTTCCTTCAAGTTGAGAAGCGGCGGCGTCGGGTTGAGATTTTGGGGGGAAGAGGGCGACGTAGCGCGGGAATGGGTTTGGTTTTTCTTTCTTTTTCTTCTCTCTTTTATCTCTTTTATTACAAGTGTGTATTATAACACTACAAATTGTTTAAAAAAAAATTCTACGACAACCGTTTTTTTAAAACCGTTGTCGTTAACCATTTAAATCACTAATAAAAGACAACGTTTAAAAAAACTGTTGTCGTAGTTATAATAAAACCAATTGAAAGACAACGGTTTAAAAAAACCGTTGTCTTTGACCCTTGACAAAACCACATATAGACAACGGTTTTTATAAACCGTTGTTGTATCTCAAAAAAGGAAACTGTTGTCTTTTAGCGGGTTTTTTGAGCCTACGACAACGGTTTTTCTTGAAACCCTTGTTAAAAGACAAAGCACAACGATTTTCATAAAAAACCGTTGTTTTTGATGTGTTGTTGAATTAAGATTTTTTTGTAGTGGTAAAATAGGTGATGTAACTAAAAGATTAATAATTTTTTTAAAAGCATTTTCACATTTCTGAGTCCATTCAAATTGTGTATCTTTTGTTAAAAGATTCGAAATTGGTTTAGATATTATGTTGAAATTTTTTATAAACCTTCTATAAAATCCTGCATGACCCAAGAATGATCGAACTTCTTTGACCGTTTTTGGTGATGTTAAATTAGCAATAACATCAACTTTGGCTTTATCAACTTCAGTTCCTTTTTTAGATATCACATGTCCTAAAACAATCCCAGATTTAACCATATAAATACATTTTTCCCAATTTAAAACAAGATTTTTTTCTTCACATCTTTTTAATACTTCTTCTAGATTTTTAAGACAATTTTCAAATGAGTTTCCAAAAATAGTTATATCATCCATAAAAACTTCTACATATTCTTCAATCATATCACTGAAAATACTTAACATGCATCTTTGAAAAGTAGCCGGAGCATTACATAAACCAAATGACATTCTTTTAAATGCAAAAGTTTCGAAAGGACAAGTAAAAGTAGTTTTTTCTTGATCTTCTAATGATATAGGTATTTGATAATACCCCGAATACCCATCAAGAAAACAGTAATAAGAATTTCCCGCTACTTTTTCTAGAATTTGATCTAAAAATGGTAGTGGAAAATGATCTTTTCTAGTTGCATCATTTAATTTTCTATAATCAATACACATACGCCAACTAGATGGAATCCTAGCTTGTAATAACTCTCCCTTTTCATTTTTCATAACAGTGATGTCTGACTTTTTAGGTACTACTTGTGTTGGACTTACCCATTTACTATCTGAAATTGGATAGATAATTCCAGCGTCTAATAGTTTTAATACTTCATTCTTAACAACTTCCTTCATATGTGGATTTAACCTTCTTTGTGGTTGTTGATATGTTTTAGTATTTTATTTCAAGTGAATTTTATGTGTACAAATTAAAGGATTCATACCTTTTATATCTTTCAAAGTCCATCCAATTGCATTTTTATATTTTTTAAGTAATTTAATCAAATTTTCTTCTTGATTTGGCAAAAGAGTGGAAGGAATTACAACAGAAAATGTTTTATTTTCACCAAGAAATACATATTTCAATTCTAATGGTAAAACTTTTAATTCAAGTTTTGTATTATCATCTTCTTTAAAATTATTTTTAGACTCAAAACTTTCTATTGAAAAAACTTCAGATTGTTGATTTAAGTTTTCTTCTTGTATATTTTCTTCCACAATTGTTTCAATTTCATTAATACTTGGTTGTTTACATAAATTGAACACATTAAGTTCTAGAGTCATATTTCCAAAAGACAATTTCATTATTCCATTTCGACAATTAATTAAAGAATTTGAAGTTGCTAGAAATGGTCGTCCCAATATTACTGGAATTTCATTATGTACTTCTATTGGTTGTGTATCCAAAACAATAAAATCTACAGGATATATGAATTTATCAACTTGAACCAACACATCTTCTACAATACCTCTAGGTATTTTGATTGACCTATCCACCAGTAAGACAGTAACAGAAGTGGGTTTTAATTATCTTAAATTAAGTTTTTCATAAACTGAATAAGGAAGTAAATTCACACTTGCTCCCAAATCCAACAAAGTTTTTTTAATTTTATTTTCTCCAATAATACATGAAATTGTTGGACAACCAGGATCTTTATATTTTAAACTAGAATTATTTTGATGAATAGAACTTACTTGTTCAGCCAAGAATGCTTTTTTCTTCACATGCAATTTTCTCTTTACAGTACATAAGTCTTTTAAAAATTTTGCATAAGAAGGTACTTGTTTAATAGCATCTAATAATGGAATATTTATCTTCACTTGTTTAAAAACTTCATAGATATCAGAATCACTTTTTTGTTTTTTATGATTTGATAATGCATAAGGAAATGGTGGTGGTTTATTTGACTTATTTACTATTTCAGATGATTTATCATTCACCATATTATTCTTAAAATTTAAGGTATCATCATTCTCAAAAGTATTAGGATTATCATCCTTACTCTTTTATTTTAAATGATCCTTGTTTTCATTACTATATGGATCATTAACTATTTTACCACTTCTAAGGGTAATAACAGATTTTATTTGATCAATTTTTTCATTTTTTAATTCTTGATTTTGATTTTTAGGATTAGGTTGAGGTTGAGATGGAAATTTTCCTTTTTCATGAATATTAAGTACAGATGCAAATTTTGCAAGAGTTTCTTTCAAATCACTCATAGATTGACTGTTTTGAATATTGATAGAATCTTGCTTTTGGATAAATGCATGAATTACATCTTCAAAGTTTTTTCTTGGAGGTGTAACATAAGGAATATAACCTTGATGATTTTGGTTATTTTGAAAATATTGTTGTGACGGTTGTGCATTATTATCATTCCTCCAACTAAAATTAGGATGATTTTTCCATCCAAGATTAAATGATGGTGAAAAAGGATCTAGTATTGGTTTTTTATAATTGTTAACATAATTTGCTTGTTCATGGAGACATTCTTTAAATGAAGGTAATGTTGGACAATCTTTTGTAGCATGATCATGTGTATCACATATATGACAAACAATTTCTTGAATACTTTTTAATTGCCCACTCTTTTTCATTTCTAATGACTCAATTTTTCTTGCTAAAGATGCAAGTTTAGCTTGAATATCTATATCATCTTTAAGATTATAGATACCACCCCCATTTGTTGAATTATTGTTTTTAGTTGTTGGTGGTTCTATTGTGCCTATATTATCCCAATTTTGAGCATTTTCTGCTAATGAATCAAATATTCCATTGCTTCATTTGGGTTTTTATCTTCAAAAGTTCCATTACACATGAATTCTATCATTTGCCTATCTTTAGGTATTAGACCTTCATAAAAGTGAGAAACTATTCTCCATGTTTCAAAACCATGATGTGGGCATATATTAAGTAATTCTTTATATCTATCCCAACATTGATAAAACGTTTCTCATTGTTTTTGAGAAAAAGTTGTAATTTATCTTTTAAAAGAGTTTGTTCTATGGGAAGGGAAAAACTTTTTGAGAAATTGTTGTTGCATTTCTTCCCATGATCTTATTGAACTTGATCTTAAATTTTGTAGCCATGTTTTAGCTTTATCTTTTAAAGAAAAAGGGAAAAGCTTTAATCGAACTATATCCATGCTACAATTTTGATCATTATAAGTGTTACAAACTTCCTCAAATTCTTTTAGATGCAAATATGGATTTTCAGAATCTAAGCCATGAAAATTTGGTAAAAGTTGAATAATTTGGGGTTTGAAGTTGAAATTAGATGCATCAGGAGGAAAAACTAAACAAGATGGGGCACTAGTTCTAATAGGGTTCATATGGTGCCTAAGTGTTCTTAATTGATCATTATCTTGATTATTTGAATTATCATCCATGTTTAAATTATTTTCAGATACTCGAATAAGTCTACCACTTCTTTTCGACTCCAAATACTCATACAAAAAAAAAAAAAAAAAACAACACAATACTTATAAATAAAACATAATTAACAAATATAAACTTAATTTATACCTCCCCGGCAACGGCGCCAAAAACTTGCTACTACTTAAATAATAATTCACCCAAGTGTAGGTTGTCTGCAAGTGATATATTTGGTAAGTACGAGATCGATCCTCAGAGAGGTTATTTTGAGTTTAAATTTATTAATTTATAGATTACCAAATGCAAGAATGAAGTTTACAAATTATAAATTTTGTCAAGGCTTGAGGATTTATTTTTGGTTTATGTAATATTGTTTAACTAAAAGTAAAATAAAAGAAACCACCATAAATAATGGTTCCAAGAAAATTAAACACACACATAATATAATATAGTTCCCACTATAGAAAATTCCGAATTAACCAATATTTTATAAATGGTACCTATGATTATAATTATAACTATATAAATAAATAATTGCATAAAGTAAATGTTGAATTAAATCATTATATTTCATTTAGAAGAACCGGCAGAACCACGCTATTGCCTAAATGAAATATATTGATTTAATAAGTTAGTTGCGGTAAAGTAAAAGTTAGTTGCAATAAAGTAAATGTTAGTTGCGATAAATTAAATGTTAGATTGTTAGATGTTAGTATTAAATCATAATATTTCATTTAGAACAACCGGCAGACTCCTTATAGTTGGTTTTTCTGGTCAAATTAAGGGTTGGTGGGACTATTATCTTACAAATCAACAACAAGAAGAAATTCAAGTCCTCCAAGCCTTTCAATTATGAATATTAAAAAGTGGATTAAAGACTGTAATATCAAGACTCCAGTAACATTCCAAACACCACAGCAGACAGACGGTTGAAAAATGCCCCTTCTGAATTCCAAAGAATTATGAATGAAATTTTCAATGATTATTCAAAATATTGAATAGTTTATATCGATGATGTCTTAGTCTTTTCGAACAACATAGATGAGCATATAAAACACCTAAAAACATACCAAAGACTACCCATTGATACTTAGGGGGATAATTGGACACCAATAGAAATATTCATAAACAATAATAATAATGAGCAATTAATAAAAAGAAAATGCAACAACAATAAATAAATTAGGTGGTAGAACCAGCCATATAATATGTATAATAATATATATATAAATGCGGAATTTAAAGACAGGAATTTAAATGCAGGAATTTAAAGATCTTTAAAGATTTGAGGTTCTCCAGTTTCTGATTGCATACAATCTTTAAAGGATTGTATGTAGAGCATACTTTTGCAAAGAACACCACAAAATCTTCAATGATATATATATATATATAGGTATTTATATATATTTAGGCGGTTTAACCGGCTATATAATATGTAATATATAAATATATACAAGTATTTAACACATAAATAAAACACACCTTGGAATCAAAATAAGAACTTCAATATAAATCTTCAAAGGATTTACAAATTCTTCAAGAACATAAAGCTTGAAGGGTAAGAACACCTTGAATGTGAGTGGAGAAAGTAGGAAAAGTAAGAAAGAGAAGAGAGAAGAAAGAAAGAGAAAGTGGGAATCAAAACTTGGTATCAAAAAACTTGAATTTCCTTTGAAGCCTTGTCTTCTTTTTATAGACATCTTCAAGGGTATTTTCGGAATCTTGAATAGTATTTGTCCTTGTCATGCTTGCATCATTTTGATGTCATTTTTCATATATATATATATATATATATGTGTGTGTATATATATATATATATATATTTATTACAAATTTTACAATTAAAATACAAAAATTACAATTCAATAAAAATCATGTGTCTAAATTGTGCATTCCTTCTTCATCGAGTAAATCTTCAAGGATAATATCTTCTTCTGAGGAGTAAAAGATTTCTTCTATTTTCTGGTCTTCTAATTCTTCCAAGAATCTGTTGTACATTCTAGTATAAAAGTAAAAAGTTTTGGGGGCATCTGTATAAAAATCTGGAAAATGATCAACGCATGGTGATGAGCTCAATATGTAGATTTTGTAAATCTGGTTCATAAAATATAATCTGTAGTCTTCGTTTCTTTTTTCGATTAATTTATGCTTGAAGGCTAATGTCTGTAATCTCTGATGTTTTATTTGTTTTTGGATTGTAGCACTGCAAATGGCTGGATGATGGACTTTGGGTTCCGCTTCTTGTCTTTGCCATTTAAAAAAGGGCTTGACCCAAATTCTGTGAACTGCTGGTTCTAAATTTGTTCTAATCCATTCTGGACATGTTGATCTTATTTCTAATTTTACTTCATTATTGCCGGTATCAAAGATATATTGGATTGCACTTTTAAGGGCAACACTGTTGAGACTGTCTATGTTATCTTTATCTGTAATGATGATTTCGGAAACTAATCCTAAATCTAATAAGGAATTTATACTTATTCTTTCTTCCTTATTATTAAATTGAAAGAAAAAATCTCTAAATGATGAAAAGTGTATTTGGGTAGAAAGGATGTAGAATTGAAGTTCCTAAGAAGGTCTGGGTAGTAAGTCCTAACGTTAAGGCTGTAAAACCATAGAATTGCTTAGGGTTGTAGAGAGAAATTAAAAATCGAAACACAAATTTTATTAAAATGAATTCAATTTTCTGTAGATCTATTTCTCTTAACTCTGTTACTTCAACTTCTTATGAGAATAGAAGGATAATAAATAATGAAGAAATAGTCATAGAAGATTTTGATAAATCAATTGATAACTGGGAAATTCCTAAAGTAAATAAAGATCAAATCTATAAAACTTCAAGGTATCAATTTTTCAAAACTGATTTTACAATCAAAACAGAAGAAAGAGATATTCAACTTAGAAAACCATTTGAAACAATAAGTTTATTTTCCCAAAATTCTTTACAAAAACATAGAGAAAAGAATTATAAATACCTTCATATTGGATTAGTCCAAGTTGGGATAAAACCTTTAACAAAAGAAGGATTAAATACTTCTATTCTTGCTATTTAAGAGATGCTAGATTCACAAACTTTGAAGACTCCTTGTTAAGTTCTGTTGAATCCAGTCTGTGTACGGGACCAATTTCTTTTGATTGCTATCCAAATTTTTCAGTCTCCTTAAATGATTAAAATATTTTAAAATCTTTAGTTCTACAAGTTAAAACTCATAATTATAATATGCTTCAAGGTTCAATTCCCGTAGCCTTAATTTTTAAAGTACATTATAAAGCCATGATTTCTGCTTTTGCGACAAATGTAAAATTTCATAGTAAAAAAGGAGAAACTCTTTTATTACAAACAGATTTAAGAAAATCTAATACAGTAATTCCTAAACCGATTCAATGGAAAGATATAACACTTCCAGAAGAATGGATTTTAGAAGGTATTGTCAAAACAGAATTTATAGAACAAGAAGAACCCAACACCCAATTAAAATAAATAACTCAATATTTAGATGGAAGAGTTAAACTTTCTTTTGATAGAACAAGTAGTCATAACAGTAGATCTGATGATTCTTCAACTTCAGATACTATAGATTTAGGAAGAATATCACAAATAAACTCTCCTTATAAAACCCAACCTAGATATTCTACTTCAGATATACCCAATTCTGTAATAAGAAATGTAGATTATACCCCAGAAATACCTAGACCTATATATACCAAAAATAGGATAGGAAGACAATTGAATATTTCAGAACAACAATTTGAATCAGAACAAGATCCAACTAGTCCAACTTTTTCCTCTATAACAGAAAATATAAATAATGAACTAAATGTTATAGAAAAAGAATTCCAAATAGATAAAAACTTTCTACATAAAGATTTTTATGATATACATAATAAAGCAAAAAGATTATGGTTTTTTGAAAATTTTATGAATACCAGAAAAGATATTCAAGAAAAATTCTATGAATTTATAAATAAATATAAAATTCACATTTTATTCTTCGATTGGTTTGAAATATACTCATCTCAAAATTTTTAGAATACCCATTTTCAAACTATGTAGATCCTATTACAATGAGAAATAAATCACCGGAATGGGAAACCATTACTGATTCTAGAAAAATACAATCTAATCATCCTCCTTTACAAGGAATTAAAATGCTGGTACAAAATCAACAAATTGAAGCAATTCCTATAAAAAATCCAGGAGATAATGATAAAATTAATATAAAAAACATTATAATACAAAATAATTTCACAAATACAAATTTAAATACCATAGGAAAACAACTAGATCGGATAGAAAAACAAATACAAAAACAACCAACAACTAAAATAGAAACCTTGAATACAGATAGGAAAATCAAAATCCCAAATTTGAAACCATATCAAATAACCGATAATAGTGCTAAAAATATTAAAGAAAATAATTCTGAATTCATAAAAATAATACAAGATAAATTAAGTAAAATGGTAACAACAAACAGTAGTTTAAATCAACCCATAGATCAAATTGTTCCTGAAAAACCAACCTCTAATCTTAGAATAAATACCTTAAATCATGATTCAGATATTAGTGAAGCTTTAGAACAATTCCAAAATCCTATAAATAAAATCAATAAAATGGATTGGAATAAATCTTCACAAAAGTTACAAATTATTCTGCTCCAGATTTAGGAATAATAAAACCATAACACAATCTCGTTTTAATGCTTTTTCCGTTTATGATTGGAACATAGATGGAATGACTGAATATAATATTCTTAGTATTTTACAACAAATGACTATGGCAGCAAATGCTTATAAAACTCAAACAAATACACAAGATAGAACCATAGCCGAACTCCTTATAGCTGGTTTTTCTGGTCAAATTAAGGGTTGGTGGGACTATTATCTTACAAATCAACAACAAGAAGAAATTCTAAATTCTATAAAAACTGATGAAGATGAGATACCAATTTTAGATCAAGATGAAAATCCCCAACAAGATGCTGTAGCTACTTTAATCCTAACAATCTTTTTACATTTTATAGGTGATCCTTCACATTTAAAAGATAAAAATGCTGAATTATTATCAAATCTTAAATGTAAAAAATTAAGTGATTTTCAATGGTATAAAAATACTTTTCTAACCAGAGTCATGCTTAGGGAAGACTCTAATCAACCATTTTGGAAAGAAAAATTCCTAGCATGATTACCAACTCTTTTAGGAGAAAAGGTTAGAAATAAAATTAGGGAATCATGTGGAAAAAAAATAATTCCTTATAATGAATTTACTTATGGTCAATTAATTAGTCTAACTCAACAAGAAGGTTTAAAAATATGTCAAGATCTAAAATTACAAAAACATTTAAAATGGGAAATGAAAAGAACGAAACAAGAATTAGGAACTTTCTGTCAACAATTCGATATAAATCCTAATAAACCTTCTCCTTCTAAATGCCTAGGAAACTGTAGTGAATCTAATGAAAAACCATATAGAAAAAATATTAAATACAATAAGAAAAATTTTAAATCAAAAGAAGAATTTTATAAGAAACCTTAAAAGAAATTTAAAAATTTCAAACAATATCCTAAAAAATCATTTAAAGATATTGAATGTTATAAATGTCATAAAAAAGGACATACTGCTAATTATTGTAGAATGAATAAACAGTTAAATGAATTAGAATTAAATGAAGAAATATTAAATAAAATTTCTAATCTTTTAATTAATTCTTCTGAGTCAGAATTAGAAAATTTTTCTTCTAAAGATGAAAATGAATCTTTACAAATAAATGAATTAATTACATCTAGTAATGAATCTGAAAAACAAATTAACATGCTTTCTAAAGATCAACAATTCCTTCTTGATATTCTAAAAGACATAAATGATCTCAATATTCAAAAAGAATATCTTGATAAAATTTTAAAATCTCTCAAAGAAAATAAAGAAGAAAAAACAGAAATAAAATATACTACTTTACCAAATACTTCTAAAAATACTTACGACCTAACCAATATTTTAGAAAAAAGAAAGAAAACAAAAAATAAAGAGATAACAATCCAAGATTTACAAAAAGATATAAAAGAAATAAAATTAGAACTAAAAGAATTAAAAGAAAAACAAAAACAAGATTCTGAAATAATCAAAGTAATATTAGATAATATTAATATTGAAAATTCCGAGGAATCTGAAGATAATGAAATTAAAAACATTCAAAACCTTGAGAAAATTCCAGAAGACTTTCTTTTTGTATTAAGAGAAATAACCTCTAGAAAATACATACTAAAAATAAATCTGGTATTTTCAGAAAATTTTAAAATTATTACGATAGCGCTTTTTGATACTGGTGCTGATTTAAATTGTATAAAATCAGGGATAGTACCTAAAAATTTTCAAGAAAAAACTAATGAAAAACTTTCGGCTGCTAACAATTTTAAATTAGATGTTAATTCAAAAACAGAAGCATCAATTTTAAACAATGGAGTTTTTATTAAAACTACATTTATTTTAGTTAATGACATACATCATACTGTAATTCTAGGAACACCCTTTATAGAATTAATTACTCCATATAAAGTAAATAATAATTCTATCTCTTTTAAATTTAATTATAAAAAATTAGATTTTGAATTCTTAGAAAAACCTCGTACAAAAAATCTCAATTTAATAAAAACATATTCTATATATGAAAATAGTATTAATGCACTAATTCAAGGAAAAAATTTTCAAAATAATATTTCTTTAAAAAGAATAAAAACTTATGGGGATTATGAAAGAATCTTAACAAATTTATTTGATCCATGCAGGAAAATGGCGTCATCAAGCAAAGTTAATTATTTCCAATAGAAATCCCCCACAGAATTAATTTCTTTTGGAGATATCAATCTCCCTGTTTATCCTCAAAACTCACAAAAATGTTTCAGGACTTCAAAACCTTTTCATCTAGAAAAATCCCAAAAAAAATTATTAAATTCAATATGGAACGTCCAACCAAACGATTCCAATCAAAAAGTCATAGTCTTAAACGCCTTGGCCTATTATTTCAATCAAATAAATCTTTCTTCCCAATCAGCACATGAAGCTGATTCAGAAACCATATTATATTACGTTGTTTACCAAGTGAAGGTGACAGGAATCTACAACCATTGGACGCGAGTGGTTGAAGTTATTAAAAATGAACAAATTTTTTTTTATAAAAGTTTTAAAACACTTCCTGAAGCTCTTGAATCAGCCAACCGTTTTATTGGTCCAAATTACTTTATTGATTATCCAGTCCGAAAAGATATAAATACCCAAAAGAGTTATGGTAAACAAATAGCCAATGAAAAAAATTTTCCAAAAAAGAGTTTTTATGAAATTCCTAAAAAAGATTTAAAAACTGATTTTCAATTTTGTAATCATTGCGAATCGATGGTAAAAAATTTTAAAAGACTAAATGATTCGAAATCATTAATGTCTGATAAAATAAAGGAATTGACGGAAAAATTACAAAAAACAGTAGCAGCCCTTAAGGCAAACCGTATAAACTTGGACCTTCTTAAAAAGATTCAAGATTTTGAAATAGACAAACCCAGTCTATTAGACAGACCTAGTCTATTTAATTCTAGCCAAAAACTGAGCCCAACAAGATTTTTCTTTAGACCACTTACAGAATTAAGCATATTACCTACCCAAATAAATGACATTATTTTCTCAAAAGCCAAAGAAAATTTCTACAAAAAATTCCAAATGATCCAAGAAATTCTTTTCTTAAAACCTGATGGCATAAAAATTATTCTTTTAAAAGGAATAAATTAATATGCCAAACATAAAATTGATTGTGAAAAAAAACTTTAGACATAAATAATTGTTCTTGTCAACTTCAATTCTACATCCTTTCTACCCAAATACACTTTTCATCATTTAGAGATTTTTTCTTTCAATTTAATAATAAGGAAGAAAGAATAAGTATAAATTCCTTATTAGATTTAGGATTAGTTTCCGAAATCATCATTACAGATAAAGATAACATAGACAGTCTCAACAATGTTGCCCTTAAAAGTGCAATCCAATATATCTTTGATACCGCAATAATGAAGTAAAATTAGAAATAAGATCAACATGTCCAGAATGGATTAGAACAGATTTAGAACCAGCAGTTCACAGAATTTGGGTCAAGCCCTTTTTTAAATGGCAAAGACAAGAAGCGGAACCCAAAGTCCATCATCCAGCCATTTGCAGTGCTACAATCCAAAAACAAATAAAACATCAGAGATTACAGACATTAGCCTTCAAGCATAAATTAATCGAAAAAAGAAACAAAGACTACAGATTATATTTTATGAACCAGATTTACAAAATCTACATATTGAGCTCATCACCATGCGTTGATCATTTTCCAAATTTTTATATAGATGCCCCCAAAACTTTTTACTTTTATACTAGAATGTACAACAGATTCTTGGAAGAATTAGAAGACCAGAAAATAGAAGAAATCTTCTACTCCTCAGAAGAAGATATTATCCTTGAAGATTTACTCGATGAAGAAGAAATGCACAATTTAGACACATGATTTTTATTGAATTGTAATTTTTGTATTTTAATTGTAAAATTTGTAATAAAAATATATATATATATATATACATATATATATATATATGAAAAATGACATCAAAATGATGCAAGCATGACAAGGACAAATACTATTCAAGATTCCGAAAATACCCTTGAAGATGTCTATAAAAAGAAGACAAGGCCTCAAAGGAAATGCAAGTTTTTTGTTACCAAGTTTTGATTCCCACTTTCTCTTTCTTTCTTCTCACTTCTCTTTCTTACTTTTCCTACTTTCTCCACTCACATTCAAGGTGTTCTTACCCTTCAAGCTTTATGTTCTTGAAGAATTTGTAAATCCTTTGAAGATTTATATTGAAGTTCTTATTTTGATTCCAAGGTGTGTTTTATTTATGTGTTAAATACTTGTATATATATATATATATTACATATTATATAGCCGGTTAAACCGCCTAAATATATATAAATACCTATATATATATATATCATTGAAGATTTTGTGGTGTTCTTTGCAAAAGTATGCTCTACATACAATCCTTTAAAGATTGTATGCAATCAGAAACTGGAGGAACCTCAAATCTTTAAAGATCTTTAAATTCCTGCATTTAAATTCCTGTCTTTAAATTCCGCATTTATATATATATTATTATACATATTATATGGCTGGTTCTACCGCCTAATTTATTTATTGTTGTTGCATTTTCTTTTTATTAATTGCTCATTATTATTATTGTTTATGAATATTTCTATTGGTGTCCAATTATCCCCCTAAGTATCACTGGGTAGTCTTTGGTATGTTTTTAGGTGTTTTATATGCTCATCTATGTTGTTCGAAAAGACTAAGACATCATCGATATAAACTATTCAATATTTTGAATAATAATTGAAAATTTCATTCATAATTCTTTGGAATTCAGAAGGGGCATTTTTCAACCGTCTGTCTGCTGTGGTGTTTGGAATGTTACTGGAGTCTTGATATTACAGTCTTTAATCCACTTTTTAATATTCATAATTGAAAGGCTTGGAGGACTTGAATTTCTTCTTGTTGTTGATTTGTAAGATAATAGTCCCACCAACCCTTAATTTGACCAGAAAAACCAGCTATAAGGAGTCTGCCGGTTGTTCTAAATGAAATATTATGATTTAATACTAACATCTAACAATCTAACATTTACTTTATCGCAACTAACATTTACTTTATTGCAACTAACTTTTACTTTGCCGCAACTAACTTATTAAATCAATATATTTCATTTAGGCAATAGCGTGGTTCTGCCGGTTCTTCTAAATGAAATATAATGATTTAATTCAACATTTACTTTATGCAATTATTTATTTATATAGTTATAATTATAATCATAGGTACCATATATAAAATATTGGTTAATTCGGAATTTTCTATAGTGGGAAATATATTATATTATGTGTGTGTTTAATTTTCTTGGAACCATTATTTATGGTGGTTTCTTTTATTTTACTTTTAGTTAAACAATATTACATAAACCAAGAATAAATCCTCAAGCCTTGACAAAATTTATAATTTGTAAACTTCATTCTTGCATTTGGTAATCTATAAATTAATAAATTTAAACTCAAAATAACCTCTCTGAGGATCGATCTCGTACTTACCAAATATATCACTTGCAGACAACTTACACTTGGGTGAATTATTATTTAAGTAGTAGCAAGTTTTTGGCGCCGTTGCCGGGGAGGTATAAATTAAGTTTATATTTGTTAATTATGTTTTATTTATAAGTATTTTGTTGTTTTTTTTTTGTATGAGTATTTCGAGTCGAAAAAAAGTGGTAGACTTATTCGAGTATCTGAAAATAATTTAAACATGGATGATAATTCAAATAATCAAGATAATGATCAATTAAGAACACCTAGGCACCATATGAACCCTATTAGAACTAGTGCCCCATCTTGTTTAGTTTTTCCTCCTGATGCATCTAATTTCAACTTCAAACCTCAAATTATTCAACTTTTACCAAATTTTCATGGCTTAGATTATGAAAATCGATATTTGCATCTAAGAGAATTTGAGGAAGTTTGTAACACTTATAATGATCAAAATTGTAGCATGGATATAGTTCGATTAAAGCTTTTCCCTTTTTCTTTAAAAGATAAAGCTAAAACATGGCTACAAAATTTAAGATCAAGTTCAATAAGATCATGGGAAGAAATGCAACAACAATTTCTCAAAAAGTTTTTCCCTTCCCATAGAACAAACTCTTTTAAAAGATAAATTACAACTTTTTCTCAAAAACAATGAGAAACGTTTTATCAATGTTGGGATAGATATAAAGAATTACTTAATATATGCCCACATCATGGTTTTAAAACATGGAGAATAGTTTCTCACTTTTATGAAGGTCTAATACCTAAAGATAGGCAAATGATAGAATTCATGTGTAATGGAACTTTTGAAGATAAAAACCCAAATGAAGCTATGGAATATTTGATTCATTAGCAGAAAAAGCTCAAAATTGGGATAATATAGGCACAATAGAACCACCAACAACTAAAAACAATAATTCAACAAATGGGGGTGGTATCTATAATCTTAAAGATGATATAGATATTCAAGCTAAACTTGCATCTTTAGCAAGAAAAATTGAGTCATTAGAAATGAAAAAGAGTGGTCAATTAAAAAGTATTCAAGAAATTGTTTGTCATATATGTGATACACATGATCATGCTACAAAAGATTGTCCAACATTACCTTCATTTAAAGAATGTCTCCATGAACAAGCAAATTATGTTAACAATTATAAAAAACCAATACTAGATCCTTTTTCACCATCATATAATCTTGGATGGAAAAATCATCCTAATTTTAGTTGGAGGAATGATAATAATGCACAACCGTCACAACAATATTTTCAAAATAACCAAAATCATCAAGGTTATATTCCTTATGTTACACCTCCAAGAAAAAACTTTGAAGATGTAATTCATGCATTTATCCAAAAGCAAGAGTCTATCAATATTCAAAACAGTCAATCTATGAGTGATTTGAAAGAAACTCTTGCAAAATTTGCATCTGTACTTAATATTCATGAAAAAGGAAAATTTCCATCTCAACCTCAACCTAATCCTAAAAATCAAAATCAAGAATTAAAAAATGAAAAAATTGATCAAATAAAATCTGTTATTACCCTTAGAAGTGGTAAAATAGTTAATGATCCATATAGTAATGAAAACAAGGATCATTTAAAATCAAAGAGTAAGGATGATAATCCTGATACTTTTGAGAATAATGATACCTTAAATTTTAAGAATAATATGGTGAATGATAAATCATCTGAAATAGTAAATAAGTCAAATAAACCACCACCATTTCCTTATGCATTATCAAATCATAAAAAACAAAAAAGTGATTTTGATATCTATGAAGTTTTTAAACAAGTGAAGATAAATATTCCATTATTAGATGCTATTAAACAAGTACCTTCTTATGCAAAATTTTTAAAAGACTTATGTACTGTAAAGAGAAAATTGCATATGAAGAAAAAAGCATTCTTGGCTGAACAAGTAAGTTCTATTCTTCAAAATAATTCTAGTTTAAAATATAAAGATCCTGGTTGTCCAATAATTTCATGTATTATTGGAGAAAATAAAATTAAAAAAACTTTGTTGGATTTGGGAGCAAGTGTGAATTTACTTCCTTATTCAGTTTATGAAAAACTTAATTTAAGAGAATTAAAACCCACTTCTGTTACTGTCTTACTGGTGGATAGGTCAATCAAAATACCTAGAGGTATTGTAGAAGATGTATTGGTTCAAGTTGATAAATTCATATATCCTGTAGATTTTATTGTTTTGGATACACAACCAATAGAAGTACATAACGAAATTTCAGTAATATTGGGACGACCATTTCTAGCAACTTCAAATGCTTTAATTAATTGTCGAAATGGAATAATGAAATTGTCTTTTGTAAATATGACTCTAGAACTTAATGTGTTCAATTTATGTAAACAACCAAATATTAATGAAATTGAAACAATTGTGGAAGAAAATATACAAGAAGAAAACTTAAATCAACAATCTGAAGTTTTTTCAATAGAAAGTTTTGAGTCTAAAAATAATTTTAAAGAAGATGATAATACAAAACTTGAAGATTTTGTGGTGTTCTTTGCAAAAGTAGAAGAAATCTTCTACTCCTCAGAAGAAGATATTATCTTTGAAGATTTTGTGGTGTTCTTTGCAAAAGTATGCTCTACATACAATCTTTTAAAGATTGTATGCAATCAGAAACTGGAGGAACCTCAAATATTTAAAGATCTTTAAATTCCTGCAATTAAATTCTTGTATTTAAATTCCTGTCTTTAAATTCCGCATTTATATATATATTATTATACATATTATATGGCTGGTTCTACCGCCTAATTTATTTATTGTTGTTGCATTTTCTTTTTATTAATTGCTCATTATTATTATTGTTTATGAATATTTCTATTGGTGTCCAATTATCCCCCTAAGTATCACTGGGTAGTCTTTGGTATCAGAGCCCGGGGGGGTAGAGTTATAAGAATTGTTTTTACCATATTTTAATTTGAGTTTTAGAAATTTAATTTCTCTTGAGTGTTTTTGCCTAAGAAGGTCTGGGTAGTAAGTCCTAACGTTAAGGCTGTAAAACCATAGAATTGCTTAGGGTTGTAGAGAGAAATTAAAAATCGGAAACACAAATTTTAATAAAATGAATTCAATTTTCTGTAGATCTACTTCTCTTAACTCTGTTACTTCAACTTCTTATGAGAATAAAAGGATAATAAATACTAAAGAAATAGTCATAGAAGATTTTGATAAATCAATTAATAACTGGGAAATTCCTGAAATAAATAAAGATCAAATCTATAAAAATTCAAAATATCAATCATTCAAAACAGATTGTACAATCAAAACAGAATTCAAAGTATATAAAAACTTTCTGCATAAGGATTTTTATGCTATTCATAATAAACAAAAAAGATTATGGTTTTTTGAAAATTTTATGAATACGAGAAAAGATATTCAACAAAAATTCTATGAATTTATAAATAAATATAAAATTCACATTTTATTCTTTGATTGGTTTGAAATATATTCCTCTCAAAATTCCTTAGATTATCTATTTTCAAACTCTGTTATTCCTATTACAAATAATATAGAAACCTTGAATACAGATAGGAAAATAAAAATCCCAAATTTTAAACCATATCAAATAACCGATAATAGTGTTAAAAATATTAAAGAAAATAATTCTGAATTCATAAAAATAATACAAGATAAATTAAGTAAAATGGTAACAACAAACAGTAGTTTAAATCAACCCATAGATCAAATTGTTCCTGAAAAACCAACCTCTAATCTTAAAATAAATACCTTAAATCATGATTCAGATATTAGTGAAGCTTTAGAACAATTCCAAAATCCTACAAATAAAATCAATAAAATGGATTGGAATCAATCTTCACAAAAGTTACAAATTATTCTGCTCCAGATTTAGGAATAATAAAACCCATAACACAATCTCGTTTTAATGCTTTTTCCGTTTATGATTGGAACATAGATGGAATGACTGAATATAATATTATTAGTATTTTACAACAAATGACTATGGCAGCAAATGCTTATAAAACTCAAACAAATACACAAGATAGAACCATAGCCGAACTCCTTATAGCTGGTTTTTCTGGTCAAATTAAGGGTTGGTGGGACTATTATCTTACAAATCAACAACAAGAAGAAATTCTAAATTCTATAAAAACTGATGAAGATGGGATACCAATTTTAGATCAAGATGAAAATCCCCAACAAGATGCTGTAGCTACTTTAATCCTAACAATCTCTTTACATTTTATAGGTGATCCTTCACATTTAAAACATAAAAATGCTGAATTATTATCAAATCTTAAATGTAAAAAATTAAGTGATTTTCAATGGTATAAAAATAATTTTCTAACCAGAGTCATGCTTAGGGAAGACTCTAATCAACCATTTTGGAAAGAAAAATTCCTAGCAGGATTACCAACTCTTTTAGGAGAAAAGGTTAAAAATAAAATTAGGGAATCATGTGGAAAACAAATAATTCCTTATAATGAATTTACTTATGGTCAATTAATTAGTCTAACTCAACAAGAAGGTTTAAAAATATGTCAAGATCTAAAATTACAAAAACATTTAAAATGGGAAATGAAAAGAACGAAACAAGAATTAGGAACTTTCTGTCAACAATTCGATATAAATCCTAATAAACCTTATCCTTCTAAATGCCTAGGAAACTGTAGTGAATCTAATGAAAAACCATATAGAAAAAATATTAAATACAATAAGAAAAATTTTAAATCAAAAGAAGAATTTTATAAGAAACCTAATAAGAAATTTAAAAATTTCAAACAATATCCTAAAAAATCATTTAAAGATATTGAATGTTATAAATGTCATAAAAAAAGACATACTGATAATTATTGTAGATTGAATAAACAGTTAAATGAATTAGAATTAAATGAAGAAATATTAAATAAAATTTCTAATCTTTTAATTGATTTTTCTGAGTCAGAATTAGAAAATTTTTCTTCTAAAGATGAAAATGAATCTTTACAAATAGATGAATTAATTACATCTAGTAACGAATCTGAAAAAAAAATTAACATGCTTTCAAAAGATCAACAATTCCTTATTGATATTCTAAAATATATAAATGATCCCAATATTCAAAAAGAATATCTTGATAAAATTTTAAAATCTCTAAAAGAAAATAAAGAAGAAAAAAAAGAAATAAAATATACTACTTTACCAAATAATTCTAAAAATACTTACGACCTAACCAATATTTTGTTTTTCTCTTGAGTGTTTTTGCCTAAGAAGGTCTGGGTAGTAAGTCCTAACGTTAAGGCTGTAAAACCATAGAATTGCTTAGGGTTGTAGAGAGAAATTAAAAATCGAAACACAAATTTTAATAAAATGAATTCAATTTTCTGTAGATCTACTTCTCTTAACTCTATTACTTCAACTTCTTATGAGAATAGAAGGATAATAAATACTGAAGAAATAGTCATAGAAGATTTTGATAAATCAATTAATAACTGGGAAATTCCTAAAATAAATAAAGATCAAATCTATAAAAATTCAAAATATCAATCATTCAAAACAGATTGTACAATCAAAACAGAATTCAAAGTATATAAAAACTTTCTGCATAAAGATTTTTATGCTATTCATAATAAACAAAAAAGATTATGGTTTTTTGAAAATTTTATGAATACGAGAAAAGATATTCAACAAAAATTCTATGAATTTATAAATAAATATAAAATTCACATTTTATTCTTTGATTGGTTTGAAATATATTCCTCTCAAAATTCCTTAGATTATCCATTTTCAAACTCTGTTATTCCTATTACAAATAATATAGAAACCTTGAATACATATAGGAAAATAAAAATCCCAAATTTTAAACCATATCAAATAACCGATAATAGTGTTAAAAATATTAAAGAAAATAATTCTGAATTCATAAAAATAATACAAGATAAATTAAGTAAAATGATAACAACAAACAGTAGTTTAAATCAACCCATAGATCAAATTGTTCCTGAAAAACCAACCTCTAATCTTAGAATAAATACCTTAAATCATGATTCCGATATTAGTGAAGCTTTAGAACAATTCCAAAATCCTACAAATAAAATCAATAAAATGGATTGGAATCAATCTTTACAAAAGTTACAAATTATTCTGCTCCAGATTTAGGAATAATAAAACCCATAACACAATCTCGTTTTAATGCTTTTTTCGTTTATGATTGGAACATAGATGGAATGACTGAATATAATATTATTAGTATTTCACAACAAATGACTATGGCAGCAAATGCTTATAAAACTCAAACAAATACACAAGATAGAACCATAGCCGAATTCCTTAGAGCTGGTTTTTCTGGTCAAATTAAGGGTTGGTGGGACTATTATCTTACAAATCAACAACAAGAAGAAATTCTAAATTCTATAAAAACTGATGAAGATGGGATACCAATTTTAGATCAAGATGAAAATCCCCAATAAGATGCTGTAGCTACTTTAATCCTCACAATCTCTTTACATTTTATAGGTGATCCTTCACATTTAAAAGATAAAAATGCTGAATTATTATCAAATCTTAAATGTAAAAAATTAAGTGATTTTCAATGGTATAAAAATACTTTTCTAACCAGAGTCATGCTTAGGGAAGACTCTAATCAACCATTTTGGAAAGAAAAATTCCTAGCAGGATTACCAACTCTTTTAGGAGAAAAGGTTAGAAATAAAATTAGGGAATCATGTGAAAAACAAATAATTCCTTATAATGAATTTACTTATGATCAATTAATTAGTCTAACTCAACAAGAAGGTTTAAAAATATGTCAAGATCTAAAATTACAAAAACATTTAAAATGGGAAATGAAAAGAACGAAACAAGAATTAGGAACTTTCTGTCAACAATTCGATATAAATCCTAATAAACCTTCTCCTTCTAAATGCCTAGGAAACTGTAGTGAATCTAATGAAAAACCATATAGAAAAAATATTAAATACAATAAGAAAAATTTTAAATCAAAAAAAGAATTTTATAAGAAACCTTATAAGAAATTTAAAAATTTCAAACAATATCCTAAAAAATCATTTAAAGATATTGAATGTTATAAATGTCATAAAAAAGGACATACTGCTAATTATTGTAGATTGAATAAACAGTTAAATGAATTAGAATTAAATGAAGAATATTAAATAAAATTTCTAATCTTTTAATTGATTTTTCTGAGTCAGAATTAGAAAATTTTTCTTCTAAAGATGAAAATGAATCTTTACAAATAGATGAATTAATTACATCTAGTAACGAATCTGAAAAAAAAAATTAACATGCTTTCAAAAGATCAACAATTCCTTATTGATATTCTAAAATATATAAATGATCCCAATATTCAAAAAGAATATCTTGATAAAATTTTAAAATCTCTAAAAGAAAATAAAGAAGAAAAAACAGAAATAAAATATACTACTTTACCAAATAATTCTAAAAATACTTACGACCTAACCAATATTTTGTTTTTCTCTTGAGTGTTTTTGCGTAAGAAGGTCTGGGTAATAAGTCCTAACGTTAAGGCTGTAAAACCATAGAATTGGTTAGGGTTGTAGAGAGAAATTAAAAATCGAAACACAAATTTTAATAAAATGAATTCAATTTTCTGTAGATCTACTTCTCTTAACTCTGTTACTTCAACTTCTTATGAGAATAGAAGGATAATAAATACTGAAGAAATAGTCATAGAAGATTTTGATAAATCAATTAATAACTGGGAAATTCCTAAAATAAATAAAGATCAAATCTATAAAAATTCAAAATATCAATCATTCAAAACAGATTGTACAATCAAAACAGAATTCAAAGTATATAAAAACTTTCTGCATAAGGATTTTTATGCTATTCATAATAAACAAAAAAGATTATGGTTTTTTGAAAATTTTATGAATACGAGAAAAGATATTCAACAAAAATTCTATGAATTTATAAATAAATATAAAATTCACATTTTATTCTTTGATTGGTTTGAAATATATTCCTCTCAAAATTCCTTAGATTATCCATTTTCAAACTCTGTTATTCCTATTACAAATAATATAGAAACCTTGAATACAGATAGGAAAATCAAAATCCCAAATTTTAAACCATATCAAATAACCGATAATAGTGTTAAAAATATTAAAGAAAATAATTCTGAATTCATAAAAATAATACAAGATAATTAAGTAAAATGGTAACAACAAACAGTAGTTTAAATCAACCCATAGATCAAATTGTTCCTGAAAAACCAACCTCTAATCTTAGAATAAATACCTTAAATCATGATTCAGATATTAGTGAAGCTTTAGAACAATTCCAAAATCCTACAAATAAAATCAATAAAATGGATTGGAATCAATCTTCACAAAAGTTACAAATTATTCTGCTCCAGATTTAGGAATAATAAAACCCATAACACAATCTCGTTTTAATGCTTTTTCCGTTTATGATTGGAACATAGATGGAATGACTGAATATAATATTATTAGTATTTTACAACAAATGACTATGGCAGCAAATGCTTATAAAACTCAAACAAATACACAAGATAGAACCATAGCCGAACTCCTTATAGCTGGTTTTTCTGGTCAAATTAAGGGTTGGTGGGACTATTATCTTACAAATCAACAACAACAAGAAATTCTAAATTCTATAAAAACTGATGAAGATGGGATACCAATTTTAGATCAAGATGAAAATCCCCAACAAGATGCTGTAGCTACTTTAATCCTAACAATCTCTTTACATTTTATAGGTGATCCTTCACATTTAAAAGATAAAAATGCTGAATTATTATCAAATCTTAAATGTAAAAAATTAAGTGATTTTCAATGGTATAAAAATACTTTTCTAACCAGAGTCATGCTTAGGGAAGACTCTAATCAACCATTTTGGAAAGAAAAATTCCTAGCAGGATTACCAACTCTTTTAGGAGAAAAGGTTAGAAATAAAATTAGGGAATCATGTGGAAAACAAATAATTCCTTATAATGAATTTACTTATGGTCAATTAATTAGTCTAACTCAACAAGAAGGTTTAAAAATATGTCAAGATCTCTAATCAACCATTTTGGAAAGAAAAATTCCTAGCAGGATTACCAACTCTTTTAGGAGAAAAGGTTAGAAATAAAATTAGGGAATCATGTGGAAAACAAATAATTCCTTATAATGAATTTACTTATGGTCAATTAATTAGTCTAACTCAACAAGAAGGTTTAAAAATATGTCAAGATCTAAAATTACAAAAACATTTAAAATGGGAAATGAAAAGAACGAAACAAGAATTAGGAACTTTCTGTCAACAATTCGATATAAATCCTAATAAACCTTCTCCTTCTAAATGCCTAGGAAACTGTAGTGAATCTAATGAAAAACCATAAAGAAAAAATATTAAATACAATAAGAAAAATTTTAAATCAAAAGAAGAATTTTATAAGAATCTTATAAGAAATTTAAAAATTTCAAACAATATCCTAAAAAATCATTTAAAGATATTGAATGTTATAAATGTCATAAAAAAAGACATACTGCTAATTATTGTAGATTGAATAAACAGTTAAATGAATTAGAATTAAATGAAGAAATATTAAATAAAATTTCTAATCTTTTAATTGATTTTTCTGAGTCAGAATTAGAAAATTTTTCTTCTAAATATGAAAATGAATCTTTACAAATAGATGAATTAATTACATCTAGTAACGAATCTGAAAAAAAAATTAACATGCTTTCAAAAGATCAACAATTCCTTATTGATATTCTAAAATATATAAATGATCCCAATATTCAAAAAGAATATCTTGATAAAATTTTAAAATCTCTAAAAGAAAATAAAGAAGAAAAAACAGAAATAAAATATACTACTTTACCAAATAATTCTAAAAATACTTACGACCTAACCAATATTTTAGAAAAAAGAAAGAAAATAAAAAATAAAGAGTTAACAATCCAAGATTTACAAAAAGATATAAAAGAAATAAAATTAGAACTAAAAGAATTAAAAGAAAAACAAAAACAAGATTCTGAAATATTCAAAGGAATATTAGATAATATTAAAAATTCCGAAGAATCTGAAGATAATGAAATTAAAAACATTAAAAACCTTGAGAAAATTCCAGAAGACTTTCTTTTTGTATTAAGAGAAATAACCTCTAGATATACATACTAAAAATAAATCTGTTATTTTCAGAAAATTTTAAAATTAGTACAATAGCGCTTTTTGATACTGGTGCTGATTTAAATTGTATAAAATCAGGGATAGTACCTAAAAATTTTCAAGAAAAAACTAATGAAAAACTTTCGGCTGCTAACAATTCTAAATTAAATGTTAATTCAAAAACAGAAACATCAATATTAAACAATGGAGTTTTTATTAAAACTACATTTATTATAGTTAATGATATACATCATACTGTAATTCTAGAAACACCTTTTATAGTATTAATTACTCCATATAAAGTAAATAATAATTCTATCTCTTTTAAATATAATTACAAAAAATTAGAATTTGAATTCTTAGAAAAACCTCGTACAAGAAATCTCAATTTAATAAAAGCATATTCTATATATGAAAATAGTATTAATGTTCTAATTCAAGGAAAAAATTTTCACGTAGAAAATCTCAAAAAAGATATTTCCCAAAAAAGAATAATAAAACAGTTAGAAACACAAGAATTTCAAAATAAAATTTCAAAACTCCAAAAACTATTAGAAACAGAAATTTGTTCAGAAATTCCAAATGCTTTCTGGAATAGAAAACAACATATTGTAGATCTCCCTTATGAACAAGATTTTAATGATAAACAAATCCCAACCAAAGCTAGACCAATACAAATGAATTCTGATCTAGAAGAACATTGTAAAAAAGAAATACAAGATTTAGAAAAGAAAGGTCTAATTTCCAAATCTAGATCTCCTTGGAGTTGTGCTGCTTTTTATGTTAATAAAAATTCTGAAATCGAAAGAGGGACTCCCAGATTAGTAATAAATTATAAACCATTAAATAAAGAATTAAAATGGATCAGATACCCTATACCAAATAAAAAAGATCTATTACAAAAACTTCATAATGCTTCTATATTTTCAAAATTTGATATGAAATCCGGATTTTGGCAAATACAAATTTCTCAAAAGGACAGATACAAAACTGCTTTTACAGTCCCTTTTGGACAATATGAATGGAATGTAATGCCTTTTGGGTTGAAAAATGCCCCTTCTGAATTCCAAAGAATTATGAATGAAATTTTCAATGATTATTCAAAATATTGCATAGTTTATATCGATGATGTCTTAGTCTTTTCGAACAACATAGATGAGCATATAAAACACCTAAAAACATTCCTTTATATTACAAAACAAAATGGTTTAGTGGTATCCAAATAAAAAATGAGCCTATTTCAGACTAAAATCAGATTTTTAGGACACTACATATCACAAGGAACTATTACACCTATTGAAAGATCTTTGCAATTTGCAAATAAATTCCCTGATAAAATGCTTGATAAAAATCAATTACAAAGATTTTTAGGAAGTTTAAATTATGTTCTAGAATTTTGTCCTAACATTAATAGAATAGCAAAACCTTTACATGATAGGCTTAAGAAAAACCCAGTTCCATGGACAGAAAAACATACAGAATTAGTCCAGATAATCAAAAAACAAGTATTAGAAATCCCATGTTTACATATTGCAGATCCTAGCCTACCGAAAATAGTTGAGACAGATGCCTCAGATATAGGATATGGAGGTATTTTAAAACAAAAACAAGGAGACAGAGAGTGTATAGTTCAGTATACATCAGCCCATTGGAATGACACCCAAAAGAATTATTCTACTATAAGAAAGGAAATTTTGAGCATTGTTTTATGCAATCAAAAATTTCAAAGTGACTTATTAAATCAAAATTTTTTACTAAGAATAGATTGTAAAAGTGCGAAAGAAATTTTACAAAAAGATGTTCAAAATCTTGCATCAAAACAAATTTTTGCACGATGCCAAAAAGTTGGTATGAAATTGTTACAAATGAAGAAGAGCTCAACACTGCCCAGTCCAAACTCCAAATTCCAAAGAAAGAAAACTGTGATATTGAAACCAGACTTCAAATTCTTGAAGCTCTTCTTGAAGCATCAAAGGACAAAAAAGCTCTAGAAAAAGAAAATTCCGAAGAAAAAACCTCAAAAATCCAAGTTTCAAATACTTTCCAGGTATTATCAAATTCAGATGATTCCCCTACAACATCTTCACAAAACAATCTTTAAATCCTCAGCTTTCTTTGACCCAACCTTATTTAAAAACCTCTTCAGAATTTTTTGAAAAACCTATGTGGCAAAATATTATTAATACTGAAAGAGGATTCGATAGTTCTGAACCATTCCAGATTCTTCAAAAATATTTTGGGAAAGGAAGATATTATAAACCATATGATTTTAATAAAACCTCTTATTTCTATCAAGCCATTCTTGAAATTACAGAATCCGTAATATTTAAAAATTTCTTCCTAGAAGAGAAACATGAAGATCCGACATATTCTACTTGTAAGATTCTCAAAGTCATTGCTCCGGCTAATTGGGGATATGACTTAACCAAATCCCTATTCTTTCCAGAAAAACTTAAAGAAACACCTTTCTTTGAAATACCTTTTAATTATTGGGATTATTAACAAGCATGGTACAATTCCTTTTTGATCCAAAACCAAAAACATAAACACACATGGCTTTTCTATTTTGACACAAAAATATGTGATCCCAAACAATTTCCATTTTGGTGGAATTCATGGTGGGAATTTTTCGGATCATCATATGAAATTCTAAAACCCCCAATCCAAAGTTCGTTCAATTTATTCAAAGCCCAGTATAAACCCACAGATGAAGAAAAATCATTACAACCCTTAGCCCTTTTTTGTACAAAATTCTATGTTCCATGGGTTCTTGCATGGACAGTAGAACTTTCTGATCAAAAACACCCAGTGCTCATAAGAAGATTTAAAGTTAAATGGTGGGATAAATTTAAAAGTCCTCCAAGCCTTTCAATTATGAATATTAAAAAGTGGATTAAAGACTGTAATATCAAGACTCCAGTAACATTCCAAACACCACAGCAGACAGACTTTTTGGAACAAAAATCTCAAATGGCAGCTATGCTTGCAACAGCAAAAACTCCTGAAGAAATGCAGGCGATATTGATGAAATTTACACCAGCCTTATCAAACAGATCAGAATCTCCAGAGCCCTCTATCCATTTGGACGATGATGATGATGGACCTATTTTTGGAAACAGTGGAATGTAAATATGAATTGTAATTTATAATTTGATTGTAATATTTATTAAAAAAAAATGAAAAATGACATCAAAATGATGCAAGCATGATAAGGACAAATACTATTCAAGATTCCGAAAATACCCTTGAAGATGTCTATAAAAAGAAGACAAGGCCTCCAAGGAAATGCAATTTTTTTGATACCAAGTTTTGATTCCCACTTTCTCTTTCTTTCTTATCTCTTCTCTTTCTTACTTTTCCTACTTTCTCCACTCACATTCAAGGTGTTCTTACCCTTCAAGCTTTATGTTCTTGAAGAATTTGTAAATCCTTTGAAGATTTATATTGAAGTTCTAATTTTGATTCCAAGGTGTGTTTTATTTATATGTTAAATACTTGTATATATATATATATATTACATATTATATGGCCGGTTAAACCGCCTAAATATATATAAATACCTATATATATATATTATATATATATATATCTTTGAAGATTTTGTGGTGTTCTTTGCAAAAGTATGCTCTACATACAATCCTTTAAAGATTGTATGCAATCAGAAACTGGAGGAACCTCAAATCTTTAAAGATCTTTAAATTCCTGCATTTAAATTCTTGTATTTAAATTCCTGTCTTTAAATTCCGCATTTATTTATATATTATTATACATATTATATGGCTGGTTCTACCGCCTAATTTATTTATTGTTGTTGCATTTTCTTTTTATTAATTGCTCATTATTATTATTGTTTATGTATATTTCTATTGGTGTCCAATTATCCCCCTAAGTATCACTGGGTAGTCTTTGGGATTGATTCCAATCCATTTTATTGATTTTATTTGTAGGATTTTGGAATTGTTCTTAAAATGCTGGTACAAAATAAACAAATTGAAGCAATTCCTATAAAAAATCCAGGAGATAATGATAAAATTAATATAAAAGACATTATATATATATATATATATATATCTTTATATATATAATAATAAGTGATGAAATATTTATTGTATCAAAATTAAACAACAAATCAAGATAACCACTTTAATGGTATCAAGCATTTGATGTAAATTGATAACAACAAATAATTCATTTTTATACCTACAATAAAAATAAGTTAGCTAAATGAAAAGAAATAAAGAAAGAATATACAAAATATAAACAATCTTACTTCACCAAGAATGCATCCTCTTCACCTTGACATAATAGATTTAGCTTGCCATAAGCTTACTTTTGATCAACACTAAAATATCACTCATAGTTGAGAACATGAAAGAAAATATATTGGAACTTAGAACTTTGATACACACTCACACTATATTTTACAATGAGATAGAATGCTTCTCAAGCTAGCACAATTCCTCTATTTATAGGCCAAATGAGAGAAAGGGTCAAAATTTTTATTAATGCCATGTAGTTGCAATAGTATTCTTTGTCTCCTCCAAGTTCAATTCCATGTCTCTTCTTTCAATGCTTTGTTCCACGACTTTAATAACCGAATTTGACTCTTCTCAAAACGGCAAACATGTGGGGAATTTTTTGTACATGAATTTGGCTACTTGGTTCACCTCATTTGGTTAAATATTGAAATAGTTATGATTTTTTTACTATATGCTGGTCATAGTAAAAGTAAATTTGTCCTCCTTTTGATATTTGCACAATTTGATCATCTTAATGAACTTTTTAGGCAATCGTGTCTTCTGCAAAGTTGTAGATAATTTCTCAAGGATTCCAAACATGTTTGATTCACCTCCATTTGAATTTTCTAGCTTGAGTTATCATTATTTTACCAACACGTAGAAAACCTGAAAATAAAATATATTTAGTAAGACAATTAAATATAAACAAACAATACTGAAATAACATAATTTTATAATTTTAATGAAACTTAAATTCTAAAATACAGGTTTTAACATATAATAAATTATTAATTTTAAGTTTCATCACCTACAACAATCAAGTCTAGTGAGTCTAAAGACTCAGCATGCATGTATCGTAAATAACGAGTAAATAATGTAATAAAGTTGCATGTAAGTAAAAATATCATGTCATGAGGCATAATGTGAAAATAACTTGTTATGAGTAATTATAATACGTGCATAACTGAACTGAAAATCACAGTGAGAATGTTTGCTCCTTGGAGCCCTGAATAAAATAGCATGTCATAAATTTTCTGTTGAGATTATGGTCTACGCAATTGGCCCCTGCACTGAACTGAACTGACCGGTAACTGGCGACCGGATAATACAATGCTCTCATGACCGGTAACTGGCGATCGGGTGAAGTAATGAACGTCTGATCAGACTAATGCCACAGTATACTGGGTGGTACATAACTGAACTAACCGGTAACTGACGACCGGATAATGCAATGCTTTCATGATAGTGAAATGGCCACAAGCAATATCGCATAAATCTCAAAAATGAATATTTTATCTTTTTATGCACGTAATATAATTCAATGGCGTAATGAAATATCCTGTATTATTTTACCACATGGATTGGATCGTTCCCAGGCTTGCTGCGACCTAAATTTAACATGAAAAATATGCAACTGAATTTTCTTGACCAAACTTAGTAATTGAATCCAAAAACGAGACAATTACGCCCAACGACTTCGTATTTAATCATGACTCTGTGCCAACCCGAACCAACACCAAACCATCATTTAGTCATGATTAAAATACACTTAAAGTGATGAAATAATGCTCCTAAAATGACAAGGGCCGAAATTTTGATGAATGGAGGCCAAAACATGAGACGCTCTTTCGAGAGTCAATTTGGCACATCGCACCGTAATTTCTCGTACCACCTCAAAAATGATCTGAATCACGAACGTACAGAAACATGACCTTTCCAACTCAATGAGGCACTGTCCAGTCCAAGGCCATAGGCTAAAAGCCAACCAAGAACTCGAACGAGCCACTGAACCGAAGCAGCAAGTTTCTGTCCACAAAAATACAGTAGTTGTGCTTTGGTTTCCTTGCGTCGTTTGCAAGGCTAATATCCATTGGGGCTTGAACCACCAACCAGAATCTCTTACCAACATCCTAGGGTATGGTTTGAACCATGGCTAAGGGCTAAAGAGCCAACCAAGATCCACACCAACACCCACAATCGAGAGGACACATACAGAATTTAAAAGGGTCGAAGGGGCTGTTCTTGTGTTTTGATTTAAAAACCGATGGAACCATGGACCAAGCATCAAAAGGGAAACTTGGTTACGTCTTAGACATGCTAGGGAAGTGTTGTGACCATGGCTATAGGCCCCTAGGGCAGCCATGATCAGAAACTTCCTCTATGGACAGCAACTCAAGAAAAATCGAGCACACAATGAAACTTAATGGGGGGTTGCTGTCATCTCTTGATTTCGGCTAGCATAGGGACTCGAACCAATGGACAAATGTGTTCCTAACATGTCCTAGTACATGCCTAGGAGAAGCCTTGGGAGCCTGGAATCGAACCAATACCTGAAACCATCAAAACAATGCAACCCGTGAAGCACAAGAGGAACCGAAAAATTCTGCATCTTTTATTTTCGAAATGTTCTTGATATATTTCTGTTTTGGCTATCAAACCATGATCATGTAATGTTTAAAAATCATAATACGACTTGATTGAAGAGCAAAGAAGAACATATGCATGCCTGGTTTCGTTTTGAAAAGAAAACTGAACGAAACGTAACGACGCGGCGCGGAGGAGATGGAGCACTTTGCTACCTTGTTTTATTTCTCTGTTTTCTCTCCTAATTCTTGCTATGATGCTCACGTTTTTTCCACTCTGAAATGCTCTCAATTTCGGTCATGGGGGAGGGCAAGTGTTGGTTAGGAGAGTGAGGAGGATCCAATAATAAAGGGATACAAATGGTATGACCAAGTCTTCCTCTTTTTGAATTTTGAATTTGCTTGATATCAAATGATTTGTTGGAGGGATCAATGACCGATTTTTACATGCCATAACAAGGCTAAGATAAGGTTGATTATTAATTAAATGGTGATAAAAAAAAAATGAAGGGATTATCCTACTAATAAATAACAAGGAAAGGGTCAAAGGTGAGTTGGCAAAGAAATGTTGATCAACTAGGGGTGGCCGAAATTTAGCTTATAAATGGAGGGGAAAAAATTTTTTAGCTAGTAAATTTTTAAACCTTAAGAGTCTTACCTATCCTTTAAATAATTTAGTGAATTAACACCTTAATTAAGGAACCTAAATGAACTATTTCCTACTCACCTCAAGTTACTAAAATAATTCCTTAAGCCTCCTTTTAACTTAAATCAACTTATTAGCTATCTAAAATAAACTCTGGGAATGATTTCTTAATCTTAAATTCTATCTCAAAACTCCAACTCCAGTCCGGCCTCACTGAATTAACTGAAAAGATAAAAATTAAACTACTGCATAAAATAATTAACTTTAAAGAAAAGCATTTAAATACTCATGCAATAAAATCATTTTAATTTAAAATACTAGAATTATGCATGGCTTATACGTAGTCTAATTTACGGGTTCTACATTTCACCATGATCGCATCATTGGCGCCGTCTGTGGGAAATTGAGCTTAAGACGTAGATATGGTTTCCATTCAAAAATAAGCCCAACTTTGCTTGGCAAACATGCAAGTCCGACCATATCGACACTCAGATCTTATATGTGGATTTCACATGGGCTCAAAGCTCAGCAGCTATCCCGGATTGGCATGAAGGGCATTTGCTATGCACTCAGTAGCATACAGCTATATTAGTCACCTAATTTAGCTCAACCAGAGAATCTTCACTCTATCGAAAATGAATTCGGATTCAATATTTCCTGGTTAGTGATTTGATTTTTAATAAAACTAATACAGCAGGTAAAGCAAAATCTCTTAAGCCCGGGAGGTATGAGGCCCCGGCACATTAACTAAAGCCTGGGAGGTATGAGGCCCCGGCACATTATCTTAACTCCGGGAGGTAGAGGCCCCGGCACATTATCTAAAGTCCGGGAGGTACGAGGCCCTGACACATTATCTAAGCCTAGGGTTCTCAAACCTGGCTCGTGGCTCCGTACTTCGATCATTTATGAAGGCCAGGGCTCCGAACCCTGGTAATCTATTAAGTCCAGGGACCCGTACCCTAGCCCGGGGACCCGTACCTCGGTCATCTTTTAAGTCCAGGGACCCGTACCCTGGCCCGAGGACCCGTACCCCGGTTATCTATTAAGTCCATGAATCCGTACTCTGACTCGGGGCTCCGTACCTCGACCATTCATGAAGGCCAGGGCTATGCACCCTGGTTATCTATTAAGTCCAGGGATCCGTACCCTGGCTCGGGGCTCCGTACCTCGACCATTCATGAAGGCCAGGGCTCCGCACCCCGGTTATCTATTAAGTCCAGGGATCCGTACCCTGGCTCGGGGCTTCGTACCTCGACCATTCATGAAGGCAAGGGCTCCGCACCCTGGTTATCTATTAAGTCCAGGGACCCGTACCTCGGTCATCTTTTAAGTCCAGGGACCCGTACCTTTGCCCGGGGACCCGTACCCCGGTTATCTATTAAGTTCAGGGACTCGTACCATGGCCCGGGGACCCGTACCTCAGTCATTTTTTAAGTCCAAGGACCCGTTCCCTGGCCCTAGGACCCATACCTCGGTCATCTTTTAAGTCCAGGGACCCGTACCCCGGTTATCTATTAAGTCCAGGGATCCTGTACCCTAGCTCGGGGCTCCGTACCTCGACCATTTATGAAGGCCAAGGCTCCGCACCCTGGTTATCTATTAAGTCCAGGGATCCGTACCCAAGCTCGGGGCTCCGTACCTCGACCATTCATGAAGGTCAGGGCTCCGTACCCTGGTTATCTATTAAGTCTAGAGATCCAAACACGGGCTCGGGGCTCCGTACCTCGACCATTCATGAAGGCCAGGGCTCCGCACCCTGGTTATCTATTAAGTCCAAGGATCCATACCCTGGCTCCGGGCTCCATACCTCGACCATTCATGAAGGCCAGGGCTCCGCACCTCGGTTATCTATTAAGTCCAGGGATCCGTACCCTGGCTAGGGGCTCCGTACCTCGACCATTCATGAAGGCCAAGGCTCCGCACCCTGGTTATCTATTAAGTCCAGGGACCCATACCCTGGCCCAGGGGACCCGTACCTTGGTCATCTTTTAAGTCAAGGAACCCGTACCCTGGCCCAGGGACCCGTTCCCCGGTTATCTATTAAGTCCAGGGACCCGTACCCTGGCCCGGGTACCCGTACCTCGGTCATCTTTTAAGTCTAGGGACCCGTACCCCGGTTATTTATTAAGTCCAGGGATCCGTACCCTGGCTCGGGGCTCCGTACCTCGACCATTCATGAAGGCCAGGGCCACGCACCCCGGTTATCTATTAAGTCCAGGGATCCGTATCCTGGCTCAAGGCTCCGTACCTCGACCATTCATGAAGGCCAGGGCTCCGCACCTTGGTTATCTATTAAGTCCAGGGACCCGTAACCTGGCCCGTGGACCCGTATCTCGGTCATCTTTTAAGTCCAGGGACCCATACCCTGGCCCGGGGACCCGTACCCGGTTATCTATTAAGTCCTGGGACCCGTACCTCGGTCATCTTTTAAGTCAAGGGACCCGTACCCTGGCCTGGGGACCCGTACCCCGGTTATCTATTAAGTCCAGGGATTCGTACCCTGGCTCGGGGCTCCGTACCTCGACCATTCATGAAGGCCAGGGCTCCGCACCCTGGTTATCTATTAAGTCCAGGGATCCATACCTTGGCTTGGGGCTCCGTACCTCGACCATTCATGAAGGCCAGGGCTCCGCACCCTGGTTATCTATTAAGTCCAGGGATCCGTACCCTGGCTCGGGGCTCCGTACCTCGACCATTCATGAAGGCCAGGGCTCCGCAGCCCTATTATCTATTAAGTCCAGGGATCCGTACCCTGGCTCGGGGCTCAGTACCTCGACCATTCATGAAGCCAGGTCTCCGCACCTTGGTTATCTATTAAGTCCAGGGACCCATACCCTGGCCCGGGGACCGGTACCTTGGTCATATTTTAAGTCCACGGACCCGTACCCTGGCCTAAGGACCCGTACCCCGGTTATCTATTAAGTCCAGGGACACATACCTTGGCCCGGGGACCCGTACCTCGGTCATCTTTTAAGTCCAGGACCCTGACCCTGGCCTGGGGACCCGTACCCCGGTTATCTATTAAGTCTAGGGATCCGTACCGTGGCTCGGGGCTCCGTACCACGACCATTCAAGAAGGCCATGGCTCCGCACCCTGGTTATCTATTAAGTCCAGGGATCCGTACCCTGGCTCGGGTCTCTGCACCTCGACCACTCCCAAGTCCCGGGACATGCTCCCCGGCTCAAGGCTCCGAACCTTGATTATTCATAAGCCTAGGGTTCTCAAACCTGGCTTGGGACTCCGCACTTCGACCATTCCTAAGTTCGGGAGATATGAGGCCCCATCAATCTATTTTAAAGCCCGGGAGACATGAGGTCCCGGCATCTTATCTCAAGTCCATAAGACGTAAGACTCCGGCATTTTATCCCATCTCTGGGATACATAAAGTCCCCGATGCTTTTACAGGCAAACTAAATATTTTCCATGATCGAGCACACAAGACTAATCGGGACAGCGAGTATGACTCTAGCCCGACTATTTAAGGAGGGAGTGATGATACTCTCGGGATAGCCCGGGTTGTGCCCGAGTCATGGACGATTCTTGTGCCCGGGGCATGGACGACCCAGGATATTGGATGGATGGCCAGAATCAGGACAAGTCGGCAGGAAGGGTTAATCAGAAGCCGGGCGGGTGAATGCCCGGGACGTATCCTCCCCGAGCCACCGGATGCCCGGGCTCTCGTTCAAGCTCCCGGAAACTTTCTACCCGGGCCACCTCGATATGAGCATCGCACTCGAGTATACTAGCAGAATAGGATGTGGGCGACTGTCCCATCTCTGTCACAAGGCCGATGGGTTGACAAAATCAGATGGGCTGGATGTGACCAGTATGAGATTTGACATGTCAGAATATAGGGTGTGCTCAGCCATCCTACTATAATTAGTAGGTAGCACGGAGAACGAGGTCATCATTAATTCTCCTACTATAAATACCAGGTTCTTTCTTTACATTTACATTCATTCATTCACACCAATATCACAACCATCACTTGGTTACGTTGGTTATTGGCTTGAATCATTCACTGACTAAGGAATCGGAGTGGCCACGCCGGACACCCCTCCGGCGCCCATTCACGTGGTTACCTTCTTGAGTGCAGGAAATCCTCTCCGCCCGGGAAAGAAGCTTCTTGTTCAGATATCTGCATTGCTCTTATTTCCTTCATCATTTTGATAGCAGATCCGGTGGAGCACCCGACCCTGCTCACTCATTTCACCAGGATCGCATCAATCACTAACGAATCAACAATGTTATATATCTAACTTTCCAAAAGAAGAGGATAAGCGAGTGAGTAATATGATCGTCATTCAAAAAATGGAGACGTGAATACTATCAATTTTGAAAATAATATATACATTAGACTTTGGCAAAAATAACATAATTTTGAGACACAAAAATTAAGAATTTAAGTAATCAACAATCAATAATAACAAAAAATCATATTTTAGCCATGGATGGCAATTTCCTCCGAATCCGTTGGAGGATCCGATACCCAACCCGAATAGAAGAGGGTATGGAGGGATTTTTAAACCCGATTAAATAATTGGGTAATCGGGTATGGGGATTTTCGGGTTTGGGTATGGAGGCGGGTTTGATATAATCTGACCCACACCCGACCCGAATACCCGTTTAAATTAATATATATATATATATATGTATATATGTATATATATAAATTATATTTATTAAAGATTCATCTTCTCAAATCCAAGTACTTTTGTTCAACTAATATAAACTATTTTTAATATTTTGTTATTTTTTCTATAAAGTTTATTTTGCAAATTTTTATCATTAATAATTTTTCTTATTGTTCATTTAAATAATTATTTAAATATTCATAACTTAATTGAAACAATTTAAATTTGAAAAAATTCAATTGTATATGATAATAGGGTATTTGGGTAGGGTATGTGTATCCGATAATCCGATGGGTATGGGGATGAAATTCAATACCCGATGGGTATGGGGATGGGTATGGGGATTAATTTAATAAATGGGTATGTGGATGGATGTATGAAATACGACCCATACCCTACCCATTGCCATCCCTAATTTTAGCAAGTGCAGTGAAAAAACTACGTGTATCGTGACTAAACATATATGTGTCCCTATATGTTATTCTAGGGGTGAAACCAATAATAAGTAGTAAATAATAATCTCTAGTGAGTAGTGTTTAGAATACGTACTCCTACAATTTGGTCCATAATCATGTTGGATCTCGGTTTTCTCGTACCCAAAACGCAGCGAAAGTTTAAAATTTTTTATCTTATTATGACAATCAAAATATATTTATTTTGGGCACTCGTATGGTTTTAAGATTAAACATTTATAGGACGTAAGAATTTATACCTTTGGTGAATTAATCACACGGCTACAACTATTCCGGGTTTAGCGGAGATAGCTCTTGATGAAATCCCTACGAACATTCTTCGATGTTCGAATCAGGTTCACGACTGGAATATTCGTTCCTCTTCTAAATTGCACTAGAAATTTAGAAGAACTTTTTCGTTGAGATTAAAATCGAGAGATGGATCAAGCTCCCATTTTTTTTTTCTTTTGCTTGGCCAAAAAAAAAAAAAAAAACTTGGAAGAAAAAGTGTTGTGATTTTCGAAAATCACACATTGAAATTGGTGGAGGCTAGGTTGTTTTTTATTTCCTTAAAAACATGTGCCTTAACATAAATTCCATAATAGTGGATTTAGGTTCCTTAATTAAATTTAATGAGCTTTGTTAATTAAATGGACTAGTCAAACTAGTTTAATTAATTATATTAAAGTCCATTAAAGACTTTAATCATTTAATATGTTGGACTTGTTGTCCTACAAGCCCATTAAACATATCTCCCATCATATTTAATTTAATATTTAATAAACTCAACTTTTGAGCTTAATAAATTAAATAAGTTATAAATTCAACATTTGAATTTAATGTTTAAATTATAAATTCAACTCCTTGAATTTTATTACCTCCAAAATTTAATATTTAATAAAACCAACTTTTGAGTTTAATAAATTAAATTATCAAATTTTATAAATTCAATTCCTTGAATTTATTCTCTCCAAATTTTATAAATTCATAAATTCAACTTCTTGAATTTACTATCTTATAAATTCAACTCCTTGAATTTATTTTCTCAAAATCTAATTATCATAAATTCTTTGAATTTACTATATCATAATATAAATTCAACTACTTGAATTTATTCTCTCAACGGGAACAAATGATCCAAGACTTGTGTGACCCTCAATGGTTCAAGGATACAGCTAGCCGTGGGTTCACAACTCTTTGTGATTCAGAATAACATTTATTCTTACACGGGCTTACCCTAGTTAGCCCTATTCTTTTCATTAACACCTTGATCAAGAATGTCAAAACTCATTTCTGATTGCACCCATCGGATAATGGTAAGAGCGTCTAGTAGAATCGCCCCATGATCCCCTAGATATCACTGATAGTGCCTGCAATAACCAGTAGATTATGATTAACGTACAGTACGGTCCCTTCATCTCGTATATCCCGATCGAATCTGCAACAATTGGTTTATCAAGGGTTGCATAATAATTCGATAACTATGTGATAACTTTAAATAGTGGCATCGCATGTACGGTTAGAGAACTCCTTCTTTAACGTAAATCTCATACTCTGGCCACAGATTCCACGCACTATTATTTCAACAGATTACATAGGATATCCACACCCATAAGTGAGTGGTGAATCCCCGACTACAATGCACTGGCTCCTATATGTGTCGCAACTGTACCCAACCTCGCCACCTGATGACTTTCCTGGAGCCGGTAAACGAGTCAAAGCACAACCCTAGCATATAAAGCCTCAGTGTTGTCCCGGGTCGTAAGGACTAATGGTGTACAATCACAACCACAGACTTATCCTCTCGATGAATGATAACAACTTCGAAAGTCCGAGGGAGGGTTGTTCGGTATAATCATCATATGACTACCCATCTGTATGTTTGGACATCTCTATGCCCTTACCAAGAAACACAGTACACAACATCACAGATGTTAGGCTCGAGCTCAAGCGGCCTTTGTCCTTATTTTAGGCGGCTGAATCGACTAGGAACGGATTTAGAATATGTAGTGTTTATAAATGAGTTTTAACATTGAATTACGATTCATTTGTATTAAAGCATAATCAAGGACTTTATCTATGCTGATTGCATGGGTATACAGATAAAGTAAAACGAAACCATTAAAAAGTAAAATTATATTAAAATAAATATTTTTTATTACACTTGAGTCAATAAATTCCCCAGCCAACAGTTGGCTTACAGGGCATCTACTCTAACAATCTCCCACTTGCCCTAGAGCCAACTACCCATAAACTTTAATCCCATTTCTTTGCGATTCTTTTCAAACAATGGTCCTGGAAAGGGCTTTGTAAGTGGATCAACAAAATTATCTACAGAGGGGACTCTTTTGACTGATATGTCTCTTCTTCCCACTATCTCCGGTATGATGTGGAACTTCCTCAGTGCATGTTTGGATCGCTGATGAGACCCTGGTTCCTTTACTTGCGCAACGGCACCAGTGTTGTCCCAGTACAACGGGACTGGATCAACTCCATTAGGAATAACGCCCAACTCTTGGACAAAATTCCTCATCCAAACTGCCTCTTTTGCTGCAGCAGATGCAACACTGTATTCAGCTTCAGTGGTGGAATCCGAAACGGTGTCTTGCGTGGAACTTTTCCAAGAGACAGCCGCACCATTTAGCATGAATACAAAACCAGAGGTCGATTTCGAATCATCTACGTTACATTGGAAGCTAGAATCAGTGTAGCCTTCCAATTTCAATTCTCCACCCCCATAAACCATGAATAAGTTCTTAGTCCTTCTCAAGTACTTAAGAATATCTTTCACGGTTTTCCAATGAATTGGACCAGAGTTCGCCTGATATCTGCTTGTAACACTCAGAGCGTAAGCAATATCAGGACGTGTGGATATCATACCATACATGATACTACCAATGGCTGACGCATATTGAATACGTGTCATCATCTCTATCTCTTCATCAGTTTTGGGACACATAGCTTTAGATAGAGTAACACCATGACACATTGGTAAGTATCCTCACTTGGACTCTTTCATAGCGAATCGCTTCAGAATGGTATCGATATAAGTGACTTGGGTGAGCCCCAGCATCCTCTTTGATATATCTCTATAGATTTGTATTCCCAATACATTTGATGCTTCACCCATGTCTTTCATGGAGAATTTACTTGCTAACCATACTTTAGTTGATTGTAGTAATCCTACATCATTCCCAATGATCATGATATCATCAACATAAAGTACTAGAAATGTCATTGCACTCCCACTAACTTTCTTGTACACACATGGTTCCTCAGGATTCTTAGCGAAACCAAACTCTTTGATAGTGCTATCAAATCTGAGGTTCCAACTCCTTGACGCCTGCTTGAGACCATATATTGATCTCTGAAGTGTGCATACCTTATGCTCACTTCCTACTGATGTGTATCCCTCAGGTTGAGACATATAAATTTCTTCTTTGATGTCTCCATTGAGGAATGCAGTCTTTACATCCATTTGCCATATCTCATAGTCATACAATGCTGCTATGGCTAGTAGCATTCTAATGGACTTAAACATAGCAACTGATGAAAAAGTTCTCATAGTCAATTCCTTGCCTTTTGCAACCAGTCTTGCTTCGAAGGTCACTACCTTCCCATCCGCCCCAAGCTTTCTTTTGTATATCCATTTTCATCCTATGGGAACGATTCCCTCAAGTGGTTCCACTAATGTGTAGACTTGGTTTGAATATATAGAGTCCATTTCTGATTGCATGGCTTCAAGCCATTTGGTTGAATCAGTATCATATATTGCTTCCTTAAAGTTCCTTGGATCACATCCAACACAAGACTCATTCTGGTCTTGTTCATGAATAAGTGTATATCTTGCAGGTGGTATAATAACCCTATCAGACCTTTTAGGAGCTTGTGCTTCAACTACTGGTTGTTGGAAAATGGGTTCAACTTCTATAGTTAAGGGAGTATCTTGAATTTCTTCAAGTTCTATTATCTTGCCTTTTCTATCTAATAGAAATTCCCTTTCCGAAAATGTGGCATTTCATGAAACAAACACTTTTGTTTCATTAGGGTGATAGAAGTAATATCCAACAGAATTCTTTGGATATCCTACAAAGCAGCACAAAATGGATCTACTATCCAATTTGTCTCCCACTGTCTGCTTCATGGAAGCAGGACATCCCCATATTCTCATGTAAGAGTATTTGGGAGTTTTTCCCATCCATATCTCATATGTTGTTTTATCCACTGCTTTAGTATGGACATTATTCAACAACATTGCCGCAGTTTCAAGCGCAAATCCCAAAACGACATAGGCAATTCAATGAATCCCATCATGAATCAAACCATGTCCATCAAGGTTTGATTTCAACGCTCAGAAACACCATTCAATTATGGTCTTGCTGATGGAGTCCACTGTGAGAGAATCCCATTCTCTTTTAGATAACCCAAAATTTCAGCACTCAAGTATTCTCCACCTCGATCAAATCGAAGTGCCTTAATACTTCTTTCTAGCTGGTTTTCTACTTCAGATCTGAATTTTTGAAATTTTCAAATGCTTCAGATTTGTGTTTTATCAAATAAACGTACCCATACCTCGAATGATCATCAGTAAAGGTAACGAAGTAGGATTGCCCATATTTTGTGCTAACACTTAGCGGGTCACAAACGTCTGTGCGGATCATATCCAGTAGACCATGCGCACGTTCCATGTTTCCATTGAATGGAGTCTTTGTCATTTTTCCTTTTAGACAGGATTTACAATTAGGTAGAGAATTTATGTCTGACAAGTCAAACATGCCTTATCCCACTAGTTTGTGCATCCTTCTTTGGGAAATGTGACATAGTCTAGCGTGCCATATTTTTGTGGGATTTGGGTCATCTAACTTTCTTTTGTTTGTTGTTGAAATCATGTTTACTTGGAAATTCACTTATCATTTCCAGAACATTTCTGGCACATATAATTTCTTATGTCCGGACTTCTTGTAGTGAAATAAATATGTTCTAACTTATCGGGCTTTGTAAGCCTTTTAAGTATCCTTCAGAGTTTGCCTCTTATTGGGTTTGTTTTTCTTGTGAGGGGCAGAACATTTCTTTACCTTACCTTGTGGGCCATTTTACGTTTGACGAGAGACTCATTAGAAAAATAACAATTCCCTGTTTTATGGTAATATCATAAGTTATAAGCGTATTGACTAGCTCTTCAAGGCTATCATCTATCTTATTCAAATTGAATCACCATAAACCCATCAAATGAGGAAGAGAAAGACAACAAATTGATGTTATCAATTAATTCATTAGGAATCACATATTCCAGGCCCACCACATTCTCAATAAGCCCAATCATATGTACACCACGCTCATGGGCCAGAGCCCCATCTTGCATGCATGTAGTTATGAGCTTTTAAAATGGTGTGCATCACTGTACAAGTTTCATGAGATTAAAATACTTTCTTTGATCTCCGAATCAGGTCCACGACTTGAATATTCGTTCCTCTTCTAAATTGCACTAGAAATTAAGAAGAACTTTTTCGTAGAGATTAAAATCGAGAGATGGATCAATCTCTTTTTTTTTCCTTTTGCCTGGCCCAAAAAAAAAAAGCTTGGAAGAAAAATTTTGTGATTCTCTAAAATCACACCATGAAATTGGTGGAGGCTAGGTTGTTTTTTATTTCCTTAAAAACATGTGCCTTAACCTAAATTCCATAATAGTGGATTTAGATTCCTTAATTAAATTTAAGGGACTTTGTTAATTAAATGGAATAGTCAAACTAGTTTAATTAATTATATTAAAGTCCATTAGAGACTTTAATCATTTAATATATTGGACTTGTAGTCCTACAAGCCCATTAAACATATCTCCCATCATATTTAATTTAATATTTAATAAACTCAACTTTTGAGCTTAATAAATTAAATAAGTTATAAATTCAACATTTGATTTTAATGTTTAAAATATAAATTCAACTCCTTGAATTTTATTACCTCCAAAATTTAATATTTAATAAAACTAACTTTTGAGTTTAATAAATTAAATTATCAAATTTTATAAATTCAATTCCTTGAATTTATTCTCTCCAAATTTTATAAATTCATAAATTTAACTTCTTGAATTTACTATCTTATAAATTCAACTCCTTGATTTTATTTTCTCAAAATCTAATTATCATAAATTTTTTGAATTTACTATATCATAATATAAATTCAACTCCTTGAATTTATTCTCTTAACGGGAACAAATGATCCAAGACTTGTGTGACCCTCAATGGTTCAAGGATACAGCTAGCCGTGGGTTCACAACTCTTTGTGATTCAGAATAAAATTTATTCTTATTCGGGCTTACCCTAGTTAGCCCCATTCTTTTCATCAACACATTGATAAAGAATGTCAGAACTCATTTCTGATTGCACCCATCGGATAATGGTAAGAACGTCTAGTAGCATCGCCCCATGATCCCCTAGGTATCACTGATAGTACCTTCAATAACCAGTCGATTCTGATTAACGTACAGTACGGTCCCTTCATCTCATATATCCTGATCGTATCTGCAACCATTGGTTCATCGAGGTTGCGTAATAATTCGATAACTATGTGATAACTATAAATAGTGGCATCGCATGTACGGTTGGAGAACTCTTTCTTTAACGTACATCTCATACTTTGGCCAGAGATTCCACGCAATATTATTTCAATAGATCACATAGGATATCCACACCCATAGGTGAGCGGTGAATCCCCGACTACAATGCACTGGCTCCTATATGTGTCGCAACTGTACCCAACCTCGCCACCTGATGACTTTCCTGGAGCCGGTAAACGAATCAATGCACAGATCTAGCAAATAGAGCCTCAATGTTGTCCCGGGTCGTAAGGACTAATGGTGTACAATCACAACAACAGACTTATCCTCTCGATGAATGATAACAACTTCGAAAGTCCGAGGGAGGGTTGTTCGGTATAATCATCATAAGACTACCCATCTGTATGTTTGGAAATCTCTATGCCCTTACCAAGAAACGCAGTACAAAACATCACAGATGCTAGTATTGAGCTCAAGCGACCTTTATCCTTATTTTAGGAAGCTGAATTGACTAGGATTAAATTTAGAAATGCAGTGTTTACAAATGATTTTCAACATCGAATTACGATTCATTTGTATTAAAGCATAATCAGAGACTTTATCTTTGCTGATTGAATGTGTATACAGATAAAGTAAAACGAAACCATTAAAAAGTAAAATTATATTAAAATAAAGATTGTTTATTACACTTGAGTAAATAAATTTCTCAGCCAAGAGTTGGTTACAGGGCATCTACTCTAACAAATCATTCATTGCAAAAAAAATTAGTTAACATATTTTCTGAAAAATCACGCTTTTAAAATATACATGTAAATACATTTTGATCATTTTGACATAAAAGATGTATTTTAACACAGAAGGCCACATACTATTTTTGCTGGTATATTCTAAAGGGTTTGAAGCTCTCTAGAACATGAAAACTTCTCGAGAGTCTCCTTGTCGGCAACCAGTGAGTTGCTTATATGAAATTTTGTTAAAATTTTGGGTGTTTCTAGCTCTAGTATTTTAGTCTAGTATTTATAGGGTTAGAAATTCGGGAGTTACAACTTTATTATATTATTGATACTCGTAAACGTCCATAATTATTCATAAACCTCCAACATCATCCACTGATGTAATCCGAATAAATCGGGTGAGAAAAGTCGAGGCAATCTACCAGATAATGATATAAATGTTGTGTTTAGGAAAGTGAGCAAGGAAATACAACTTGTGATGAAGTTATTTCTCTGTAATATGGCTTCAACTGTAACCTGCACACAATGAGATGAACTCGTGAATGGGCGCCAGAGTAGTGTCTGCGTAGCCACTCCGATGCTTAAGTCAGCAGGTGAAGAAGAGTAAAATGACTGTATATGTGGTGATATACGTGAGTTCTTGAGAGATCAAAATTCCAGAATCTGTAAATGAGAAGTATATCTGCTATTTATAGGAAGAAATCCCATGATTACCTTGGTTTTAGTGCTCACCTGCTAAGTATGGTAAGGCGGCTGCCCATACTCTATTTCTGATGACTTCTCTGACACGCCAAACCCATGTTGTTCTGAAAGAAATGGTTGATAAGCATAAGATAGCCCATACTAATACACTCGAGTGTGGTGTGCTTCTTGAGGTAGCCCGGGTAAAAAGTTCCCGGGAGCTTGCACGAGAGCTAGAGAAAAAAATATCTCGGGCATCCCCATGCCCGGCTGCTGAAGAAAGTAGTCTGCATATTGACTCTGATTTGGGCTATCCATTTAGTTTCTCGGGTCATCCATGACCCGGGCTCTTATGGGGTATAACCACCCAACCCTTAAATAGTCGGGCTAGAGTTTTACTCCTTGTCCCGATCAGTCACGCTTGAGCTTCAATAGAAAGAAAACTAATTCCAGATTACAAAAGCATCGGGGGCTTAATATCCCAGATATGAGATGAGGTGGCGGGACCTTCAATCTCTTGGGCTTAAAATAAGATGCCGGTAAATTTTGCCTCCTGGACTTTGAATATATTTTTGTCGTTAAGTCTTCTCGGGCAGTGGAGATGATGTCACGATGACGTATGCCTTAGAATTCCAAGGGTCAAAAACGTTTCGTATTCCGAGAATATGATAAGTCTGACACTTCGATATCCGTGCACGTCCTTGCACCTACCTGCACAATTTCCAAGATGCCTCCTGACCGTCTGATTCAACTTTAGATCAACGGTTGAGATTAACTCCATCCTCCGCCTATATATAATAACCCAACCTCTTCATTTGTCACTTTCTGAAATTCAAATTCTCTCCAGATCTCTCCAACGCACGACGATTTCCTCCAATCTCTGACGAATTCCCCATCTTCAGGCCTTTATCTCTTGTTATTCACGTAAGATCTTTTTATTCTTCTTAGAAATGTCGAACTCCACCTCCTCCACCTCAGGGGTGAACTCGCAAAGTTCATCGGAGGATTAATCAGAGGCGGTTTACTCCGATTCCTCCTCTTACCTCCCCCCAAAATTTCTTTGACTATCCCTCCCCAGAAATCGAAGAAACCCACGGTTAAGCTCTCTGCTGCAGGCCCCTATCGAGTTTTTAAGAAGGGGAAGGGCAAAGCCCTAGCCCCCATCCCACCCTCCTTTGAGGCCCCGTGTCATAACCTTACTCTATACTTGATATGATTACCATAATCAAAATAAGATTCAAATGTTATATCTATATTATGAAGTAATTCAAACAAGGGGCATCACCTGATGGTGTATAAAAATTTTGGCATGATGTCCCTATATTTTGTCTTAGCCAAAAACTCAAGAAATACAATATATACATACTTATAAACATATTCTCATATATAAACATACATTGTATCATCATACATATAGTGGAACTTGTTTCAAACCCTGACATAAAATTTACTACAATACATATGCAGAAGCTATACAATAAGATGTCCAGATTCTTGTCGAGGTGAGGCACGTCACAAGTATCCATTGGCGAACCGGCATCCTATGTATCTTCATTACCTGATCCTGTAATACATGAGCTACGTGAGTTTATAAAACTCAATAAGTTGGCACTTATACGTATCAATATGCATAGAAACAACATACATATCAAGTCGTGATCAACAATGAAACTTTAAACAATGTCATATCATATCGCATATTCATGTTCATTTTTGTACTTGAGCCTCATTAATTGACCTGTACTACTGTGCTTGCTTTCTTATATAGCTACTACTGTGTTGGACATCATAGAGTATCTTTGGCAACCCAAGCCCCATGAACATATATTGGCCAATAGGTTTGGTGGACTTAAATTCACCCATGGTGTCAACAAGCTCTATATCATGTAAAAATCAATCTTTTTCCTTTCATGTTCATGTTCACGTTCATGACATAGCACCTATCTTCAATATTTACGAGTTACTTTCATATTTAATACATAACAATGAAATATGGTGCTATTTTTCATCAATAAGCATACTAACAATGTACATATAGTAATAATCAATGGGAAACATTTGAAATTAATAATATTACTCATGTATTACTTCAAGAACATGCCAACTTACAGTCCAAGCGTAAGAACACTGGTTTGAGATGATGTTTCTCGCTCTTATGCTGTCAAATATATCAAAATCCAATCACTATGCATATATGGTCTTATACATATATAACAACGATCAAAAAGATGAAAACTTACAACTCTAGTATGCTATTGTGATGGAGAACTAAATTATAACTTCAAAATGATGAAAGGAATGAAGAAGGGAGCTTTTGGATGAAGATTTCTTTGATATCTTTCTTGTTTAGCTGTGAAATGATGTTGTGGAATGGTAAAGAAGCTAAAGGAAGTTGAAACTTATCTTTTCCTATGAAAGGTGGCACTCGGGCGGTAGTTTTCTACCGCTCGAGCGCGGAAAATTCTGTCCTAGAACAGAATTTTTGGTGCACCGGCGCTCGGGCGGTAAAAGCTTACCGCTCGAGTGCGGGACATTCTGGCTCTGTGCACACTGTCGTCAAAGATCGCTCCAGAAACGTCTCTTCTCCTCATTAACTGAAAAGGTGGTAAACATGAATGTTGTAGCCCTATGTCTTAACTTGCTTCGCCAATTTTCCTCATGTCATTTGAAGAACTGAGTAAAACGTTATGGATAATCTATCAAAATGTGTCAGTGAAGGAAATGACGATACAGACGACACACTTCGGGGCACTTTTGGCTTGTCATCCACAATGATTTGGACGAAACCCAAAACATGAAAGTTGTAGCATTATATTTTAGCTTGCTAATGGTTGTGGCCTCACACAATTTGGATCAATATTAGAATCATTATTCTAAAACCCGTAAGAACTATCATATTTTCATCTCATTTCCTATCAACTTTCATTACACTACTTCTACCTATACATCTTACTATCACTATTTAAACACATATTCATTCTCAATACAACATGTACAATATATAAATCATATTCAATCTCACTATCGATACCTCAATCAAGACGTGAAACGTAATAAGCTAAATAACCACATAATAAATGACATAACCACATTATTAATCATTTGTACGAGTAATCGGGCATTATAATTCTCCCCTACTTCAAAGAATTTTGTCCTCGAAATTTGACGTACCATATAGTTCAGGATATCTCTGTTGAATTTTGTCTTCTCGATCCCAATTTGCTTCTTCGATTGCATGGTTGCGCCATAATAGTTTCACTAAGAGTATTTCCTTGCCTCGTAAAACATTTGGCTTCCTGTCGAGGATTTGGACCGGCCATTCTTCATACGAGAGATTCGATGCAAACTCCAATGGTTCGTAATTAAGAACGTGAGAAGGATTGACCAAATACTTTTGTAGCAAGGAAACATGAAAAATGTTATGAACATTTGAAAACTTCGGTGGTAAAGCAACTCGGTAGGCCCTGTCTCTTTATCTTTCGAAGATTTCAAATGGACCGATATATATTGGACTCAATTTTCGTTTCATACCAAAACGTAAAATGACCTTCAATGGTGATATCTTTACAAATACATGGTCCCCAACCTGAAATTCCAATCGACAACGTCGCACATCAGTATAGCTTTTCTTTTGACTCAAAGCAGTGTGAATTCTTTCTCTAATCTTAGTTATCAATTCATCTGTCTGTTGTACCAATTCAGGGCCTAATAATTTTCTTTCTCTTACTTCATCCCAATGTACCGGAGAGCGACATTTTCTACCATATAATGCAGTATATGGTGCCATTACAATGCTTGACTGATATCTATTATTATATGTAAACTCGGCCAACGGTAGTTTACTGTCCCAACTGCATGGAAAGTCAATAGCACATGCCCTCAACATGTCTTCTAATATCTGATTTACTTGTTCTGATTGTCCGTCATTTTGAGGGTGGAATGCTGTACTGAATGCCAATCGAGTTCCCATAGCATGATGTAAACTCTTCCGAAATGCAGACGTAAATTTGGGATCTCTATCAGGTACAATGGACACTGGGATGCCATGAAGCCTCACTATTTCTTGATGTATTCTTCAGCATATTGATTTATCGTGTATGTGGTCTTCACCGAAGAAAGTGAACTGATTTCGTAAGTTGATCCACAATAACCCATATAGCATTGAATCATCTTTGTGTTCTTGGCAAACTAAGGATGAAATCCATTGTGATATGTTCCCATTTCCACTCAGGAATGGGTAGTGGTTTCAGGAGTCCTGCTGGTCTTTGATGTTCAGTCTTGACCTGTTGACAAGTTAGACATTGTGCAATAAATTGGGCAATGTCCTTTTTTATTCCTGGCCACCAAAATAATGGTTTCAAATCTTTGTAAATTTTCGTGCTTCCTTGATGGATCGAGTAGGGTGTAGAATGTGAATCTATAAGAATGTTGTTTCTGATCGTTCCTTGCTTTTGCACTCACAATCTACCTCGATATGCCCAAATTCCTTTCCCATTCAATTCAAAGTTCCGATTTCCTTTTTCTTCATCTCGTTGTTTCAGTTGTTGTAATTCTTTATCCGCATTTTGTTCGGCCTTAATCCTGTCTGCAAGTGTTGGTCGAACCATGAGGGATGATAATTGTATTACAGTTCTCTTTTTCATAACATCAATCTTCAAGTTCTGTAAATACCATAAAATTGTTCTTGTACTTGCATTGCGGAAATAGAACTGGATTTTCGACTTAACGCACAACAACATTGGCTTTACCATGGATGATAATTATTAACACAATCATAATCTTTCACCAATTCCAACCAACGTCGTTGTCTCATATTCAGTTCTTTTTGCGTTAATAAATATTTCAAACTCTTGTGGTCCGTGTAAATTTCACACCGCTCACCATACAGATAATGACACCATATTTTCCATGCAAATACCATTGCTGTCAGTTCTAAATCATGTGTGGGATAGTTTTTTTTCTTATTCTTTCAATTGTCTTGAGGCATAAGCAATTACCTCCCATGCTGCATTAAAACTGCTCCTAATCCTTGTTTCGAAGCATCACTGTATACGACAAAATCTCCTAGTCCTTCTGGTATCGCAAGGACCAGTGCTGATGTCAATTTTGTTTTTAACTCTTGGAAACTGAGATCATATGCTTCGTTCCATACAAATTTTACATTCTTTCATGTTAAAGCACTCAAATGCAATGCTATCTTAGAAAATCCCGCTATAACCCGACAGTTGTAACCAGCTAACCCAAGAATACTACGTACCTCAGTAACAGTAGTTGGTCGTAGCCAGTTATTAACAGCTTCAATCTTACTTGGATCCACATATATGCCATCTTTTGAGAAGATATGGCCCAAGAATGCTACTTGTTCAAGCCAAAATTCACATTTCTTCCATTTAGCATACAAATGTTGATCTTTCAAAGTCTGCAAAACTAGGTTCAGATGTTCTCGATGCTCCTCTGCAGTTCGTGAGTAGATGAAAGTATCATCTATAAACACAATCACGAACTTGTCTAGAATTGACTTGAAAATTCTGTTAATTAAATCCATAAAACCAGCTGGTGCATTCGTTAGTCCAAATGGCATTACAAGAAATTCATAATGCCCATACCTTATTCGGAAGGCAGTCTTTGAGATATCGTCTGACTTTACATTTAGTTGATGATAGCCTAATCGTAAATCAATCTTCGGAAAAAATAGGAGCTCCTTGTAATTGATCAAACAAATCATCAATTCTGGGGAGTGGATATCTGTTTTTAATTGTCACTTTGTTCAACTCCCTATAATCGATACATAGACGAAGAGTACCGTCTTTCTTTTTCACAAATAAAACAGGTGCATCCCACGGTGAAAAGCTAGGTCTAATAAATCCTTTATCAAGTAACTCCTGTAATCTTCTTTCAATTCTTTCATTTCTGTAGGAGCTAATTCATAAGGAGCTTTTGAGATTGGACGAGTTCCTGTCACAATATCAATCACAAATTCGATCTCCCTATCTGGAGGTAAGCCTGTTACAGGATCAGGAAATACTTCTAGGAATTCACCAACAACATCTGTATCTTTTAATTCACGAACAGGTGGGTCAATAGTTAAAACAGATGCTAAGTATCCTTGACACCCCTTCTGTAGTAATTTACAAGCCTTCATACAAGAGATTATCCGAAGAGGTAAGGATATACTTGCACTTGCTACTGTGAATGGTTCAGCTCCTACTTGTGCAAATTTGATCATCTTTATGCCAAAGTCAATAATAACTCTGTACTTCGAGAGCCAATCCACCCAATACCACATCAAAATCAGTCATCCTCAGAACTATCAAGTCAGCATACATCTGATGGCCTTGAACATATATTGGACACCCTCGCACCATCTGATCTATCTGTAATTCTTGCCCGGAAGGTAAGGCTATGGCGAGTTGTGTCTCTGTTGTACTTGCTGTAATGCCCAGTCTCCTTACAAACGATTCCGAAATAAAGGAATTCGTGGCTCCTGAATCTAGTAAAACAATAGCAGTAATACCAAAAATCAAGAACATACCAGTGATCATCGATGTATCCGCATCCACTTCCTCTTTAGTCATGGAGAAAAGGCGTCCCTGTACTTTCTCAGAACTTCCTGGACAATTCCTGGCGAGGTGCCTTTGCTTTTTACAACGATAACAAAAATTGGAGCCTTGCATACATTCACCTCCATGGAGTTTGTCACATTTAGAACAAGGTGGTCTGTCTTGTTCTTTACGTGGAATGGGACCCTTACCATGGGGTTCCTCTGGTTGAGTAACCCTACTATCAGTCTTTTTGCCTTGTCATGTTCCTTGGCTCCTTTGAAAGTACTGCTGCCTTCGTTGTTGTCTGTCTCTGTCAATATCTTGTTCATCCTGTTCTGCCATAAGTGCTCTTTCCACTATCTCCCCATAGGTAACAACTTTCGACATCCGTACATCTCGTTTAATTTCAGAGCTAAGTTCCTGCATGAAGTGTTCGTCCTTAGTTGTGTCATCCTGTGCAATATATGGTACATATTGGACTCCAGCCTCGAATTGTTGTATGTATTCAGTCATTGACATGGTTCCTTGTTTCAGATTAAGGAAATCACTGGCTTTCTTGGCTCGTAAATCTTTGCTAAAATATTTGTTGTAAAACATGGATTTGAATGTATCCCACGTTAATGGTATCGCAGGTAATACCACCCTTGCACTCTCCCACCATATCCTTGAATGTTTTGTTAACAAAAAGATGACACAAGTTACTTTGTCAGTATCTTCCATATGAATGTAGGAGAAGATGGACTCCAATGACTTAATTCATTCTTCTGCTACTACCGGATCTGTGCTTCACATGAATTCAGGAGGATTCAGACATTGAAAGAGATCATATACATCTGTCTGAACCGTCACATGTCTGGGTAGCATGGCTTGTGCTTGTGCTTGCTCATGAGGAGTCCGTTGCATCTCAAGTAATTGATGTATCTGCTCCCCATGAACTTTCTCTTGTTGTTGGGGCAGCTGAGCAAAATCATCTATAGGTCATGGCGCACTGCCTTCACCTTTGACTGCTGGGGCCTTGCCCTTAGATGACTTTCCTTCATGTACGTAATTTAGGTGGCATCTCTTTTATCTTAACCTACATGTTGGATACGTAAAAGCACATAACTTAGCATAAACTATGGAATACAAAGATACTTACTTGCCGAGTTCCCCATGTATGGATGAAGTGCAGTGTCTTCCCTGTCGAAGAACCGTGGGCTCTGATACCAACTAAAATGTCACACCCTTAATCTATACTTGACATGATTACCATAATCAAAATAGGATTTGAATGTTATATCTATATTATGAAGTAATTCAAACAAGGGGCATCACTTGACGGTGTTTAAAAATTTTGGCATGATGTCCTTACATTTTGTCTAAGCCAAAAACTCAAGCAATACCATATATATACACTTATAAACATATTCTCATATATAAACATACATTGTATCATCATACATATAGTAGAACTTGTTTCAAACCCTGACATAACATTTACTACAATACATATGCGGAAGCTATACAATAAGATGTCCAGGTTCTTGTCGAGGTGAAGCACGTCACAAGCATCCATTGGCGAACCGGCATCCAATGTATCTTCATTACCTGATCCTGTAATACATGAGCTACGTGAGTTTATAAAACTCAATAAGTTGGCACTTATACGTATCAATATGCATAGTAAGAACATACATATCAAGTCGTGATCAACAATAAAACTTTAAACAATGTCATATCATACCGTATATTCATGTTCATTTTTGTATTTGAGCCTCATTAGTTGACTGGTACTGCTGTGCTTGCTTAATTATGTAGCTACTACTGTGTTGGACGTCAGGGAGCACCTTTGGCAACCCTACGCCCCATGAACATATATAGGCCAATAGGTTTGGTAGACTTAAAACCACCCATGGTGTCAACAAGCTCTATATCATGTAAAAATCAATCCTTTTCCTTTCATGTTCATGACATAGCACATATCTTCAATATTCATGAGTTCTTTCATATTTAATACATAACAATGAAATATGGTGCTATGTTTTCATCAATAAGCATACTAACAATGTACATATAGTAATATCAATGGGAAACATTTGAAATTCATAATATTACTCATGTATTACTTCAAGAACATGCCAACTTATAGTCCAAGCATAAAACACTGGTTTGAGAGGATGTTTCTCGTTCTTATGCTGTCAAATATATCAAAATCCAATCACTATGTATATATGGTCTTCTACATATATAACAACCATAAAATAATTGAAAACTTACAACTCTAATATGCTCTTGTGATGGAGAACAAAATTATAACTTCAAAATGATGAAAGAAATGAAGAAGGGAACTTTTGGAGGAAGATTTATTTGATATCTTTCGTGTTTAGCTGTGAAATGAGGTTGTGGAATGGTAAAGAAATTAAAGGAAGTCAAAACTTATCTTTTCCTATGAAAGGCGGTTCTCGGGCGGTAGTTTTAGGGATATCAGACTCCCTAACCTTCAACTGATAATAGCCAGATCGCAAATCAATCTTCGAAAACACTGTAGCCCCCTGCAGTTGGTCAAAAAGATCGTCTATTCGCGGCAACGGATATTTATTCTTGACAGTAACTTTTTTGATCTCTCTATAGTCAATGCAAAGCCGCAAAGACCCATCTTTCTTCTTGACGAAAAGAACCGGAGCTCCCCAAGGCGAAGAACTCGGCCGAATAAAACTTTTATCCAATAGATCCTGCAACTGAGTCTTCAACTCTTTCATCTCTGAAGGGGCCATTCTATACGGAGCCTTAGAAATAGGAACCGTACCCGGAACTAGATCAATCACAAACTCTACATCTCCGTCCGGCGGTAAACCCGGCACATCATCCTAAAATACCTCAGGAAATTCTCTCACAACATCAATATCATCAATATTCAACTTAACCATTCTATCCATATCAACAATCGAAGCCAAAAACCCATCACAACCTCTAAACAACAACTTCTTAGCCTCAAGACACGAAATAAAAAGAAGGACCAGCGAAGTACCTGCACTGGCAAGCATACCTTCCTTATTGCCATCATCTGAAAATTTCATCGTCTTGGCAACGCAATCAATCACTGCACGGTAAGTTGATAGCCAATCATGCCAAGTCTAATATCAAACGCAACCATTGGAATAACAATCAGATCGGCAAAAAACCATTCGCTCATCAATTTGAACAGAGCACGCATACACAATAGATGTAGGACACAACACATCCCCAGAAGGCAATACAACATTAAACTGGAGGGGAAGAACAGAAGGAACTAAACCCAAATATCTCAAAAATAGTTCAGACATAAAAGAATGAGTAGCACCTGTATCAATTAATGTCGTAGCTACACTGCCTGAAATTAAAATAGTGCAAGAGATCACAGAAGAATCATGGTTTATACCTTCCTTCGTCATGGTGAAGATGCGACCCTGCACCTTCTCTTTACTCGAGCCTCTCGGACAGTTCTTGGCAATATGGTCTGTAGTGCCACATCGATAACAAGTATGAGTACCAAATCTGCACTCTCCCCATGATGCCTACTGCACTTGGGACACAACGGCTTCTCTTGATCATATGGAACTGTCGGTGCTTTAGAACTCGGCTCTGTCTTGCCTTTCCCTTTAAAACTGTCCTTTCCTCTTTGGCTCGAACCCTGACCCCTTTGAGCAATAGCCTGCTACCTCGCATGTCTCTCTCTTGCAATATCTTTCTCATCTTGCTCGGCTAACAAGGCTTTAGCCACAATCTCTTTAAATGTCACTGCTTTAGACATATTGATGTCCCTTCTGATCTCTACTCGAAGACCTCTAATGAAATGAGCACACTTGTCTTTGTCATTGGAGGCAATATATGGGGTAAACAGATAGCCCTCCTCGAACTTCAAAATGTACTCGTCAACATTCATACCTCCTTGACGAAGCTCTAAAAATTCAGTCACCTTCCGAGCTCTAAGTGCATTTGGGAAGTACTTGTCAAATAAAAGATCAGTAAAATCTTGCCACTTCAATGCCGGAATATCAACACTTACCTTGGTGGCATTCCACCAAATGCGTGCAGCTTTGACTAACATGAACACTGCACAACCAATTCTATCCTTGTCTTCATATTTGAGATGATCAAAAATCGCCTCAAGTGCTTTGATCCACTCTACGGCCACCAATGGATCAGTGCTTCCTGCAAATTCCGGCGGATCCATCCTCTTGAAAGCAGTAAATATCCCATCGGTTCCAACTGCTTGAGCCACTTTGCCTCTTCCTTGGCCTCTACCTTGACCTGTACCTTGCAAACGGAGCAACTGCTGAATCTGTTCACTGTGGACCTTGGCTTGCTCTTTCAATAACTTGCCGAACTCGCCGACAACTCTCGATGAGGAGCTATCCTCACCCAGTGTAGCTTTTCTCTTAGGAGGCATTAAATCCTACAATGTGCTCACATAGTACATATCAACCAATGACAATAAATAGATGTAGAACAAGACATACTCGGACTGTTTAAAGTAAACGAATTCATATGCATTGGTCCGAAGAACGTTGCTCTGATACCACTAAATGTAACACCTCTGACCGATTTTATAAAATAACACAGCGGAAAACTAAAAATTTACTTAGAGGGAAGAAGGATTTAAAATTTTCTTGACATAAAATATTTACAATCAAAAGTATATACATGATCAATAAAATGATGCAACAAAATACAAAATATCATTTTTGTGATCATGTCCAAAATGCTAGCAAAATAGCCTTCTTCCTTCCCTCTTCTATGCATATGACCTCGGCTCCAATCAACGTCCTGGCCCGTCACTCTTATCTACATCACATGAATAACTGAAATGAGTATAAAACTCAGCAAGTGGAACTCTTACATAACAATGGATACATATCATACTCTGTAAAACATGGCTTTGAAAAAATTAAATACCATCCACTCTGAAACATAAATATCATAGCATGAATAACAATAACGATGATATTTCTCTTTTCTCTGATGAATTGATATCTAAATAGTATCTCTATCTCTGTACCTATATCCCATCGATATAAATCGATACTCTGTTGGGATATAAGCCTCTGGTCGTTGATCAATTAATTGCATGCAATCTCTGACTATGTATCTATCAATCTAATAAATCATTTGAACTCTCTTTTAGGCATTAAACCAAACACTTTGCATACTCTTCTCTTTTTTATTCCCTTTGACATAATTGAGACATAAAATGCCTCTAATATACAACAAGGTGTATTAATACGTAGCATGAATCAAATGGAAGGGAATAACATGTTAAAACCATTGAAACACCATACATATATTATCATGTGAGCACAAGGAAATGAATTCCACTTACTACACTTGGAAACCTTGATTCTAAACTCTTGGTTGAATTCCTACAACAATAAACCATGTATTGCACCATCAATAACCCAATAATCAAACAACCATACCATTAAATACATAAAACCAAGACCATCAACAAACCCATGATTTCCACAACACCAAAATCCAAGAATAAACAAAACCACAAGCTGACCTTAGCTTCTTGAACCCAAAAGAACCTTGTTCTCACTCTAATACTCAAACTAGATGCTAAAATGAAAGTAGCAAAAGATGAAAAATAAGAACCCTAGTCTCCCTTGCTCTGAAGAAACCGAGAGGAGTGGAGGAAATGAGGCATAAAGTGAACCAACTCATGTATTTAATCACTTAAAATCGAAAACACGCTTTCACTGTTCACGCACCGCGGGTGCGCTAAGACTTGGACCGTGGGTGCGCTACATGTCTGTACAACATCCGAAAATCTGAAAGTGACAACCGCATGTGCGCTGAGTTCTTACCGCGGGTGCGGCTGACCTTCTGCCTAAATACCGCGGGTACACTGCAAAATGGACCGCGGGTGCACTCTCCATACTGTCCCATCACCGCGGGTGCGGTGTCTAACTGACCGCGGGTGCGGTCACCTCTGTAGCCAACAACAAACTTTTGCAACTAAAATCAAATCACAACGTTGCTTCTCCTCATAATTCGGCAACACTCTCAACAAGAAAGTTGCACCTCTAAATCTAATCTAACCACCCCAATTGGCCTCATACCAATTGGCTCAACATACAAATTACCATGAATTAAATCGCAACGACGCTACAATAAAACCACATAACAAGTATAACCAACAATAGTATAAACCATAAATCACAACTCTTAACATCAAAACTATACTTAAACCTAACGAAATAGTCAATAATCATACGAAATCTTAAACCGTACCGCTCACCAGGCTTGGCTATTACACAGGGTGTAGAGCCCTGGGCTTATTAATAACAAAGGTATAGAGCTGTGAGCCAGGGATCATGTCCCAGGACTTGGGAATGGTCGAGGTGAGGAGTCCTGAGCTAGGGTGTAGAGCCCTGAGCTTATTAATAACAAAGGTACGTGAGTGCTTGAAAGTTCAAAATTCAAGAATCTGTAAATGAGAAGTATACCTGCTATTTATAGGAGAAAATCCCATGATTATCTTATTTTCAATGTTCACCTACTAAGTATGGTAAGGCGGCTGCCCATACTCTACTTCTGATGACTTATCTGACACGCCAAACCCATGTTGTTATTACAAAAATGATTGCTAAGCATAAGGTAGCCCATACTGATACATTGGAGTGTGGTGCGCTTCTCGAGGTAGCCCGGGTAAAAAGTTCCGAGGAGCTTGCACGAGAGCTCGGGCTCCTGATTGCCCGGGGAAAAAATATCTCGGGCATCCCACTGTCAGAAATGTTTTGTATTCCGAGAATTTGATAAGTCTGATGCTTCGATATTTGTGCAAGTCCTTTCACCTACTTGCACATTTTCCAAGATGCCTCCTGACCATCCGATTCAATTTTAGATCAACGGTGGAGATTAACTCCCTCATCCGCCTATATATAACAACCCACCCTCTTCATTTGTCACTTTCTGAAATTCAAATTCTCTCTAGATCTCTCCGACGCACAGCGCTTACCTTCAAACTCCGACGAATTCCCCACCCTCAGGCCTTTATCTCCAGTTATTCACGTAAGTTCTTTTTATCATTATTAGAAATGTTGAACTCCACCTCAGGGGAGAACTCGCAAGGTTCATCGGAGTATGAATCAGCGGCGGTTCACTCCGATTCCTCTTCTTACCCTGCCCCCAAAATTTCTTTGACTATCGCTCCGCAGAATTCGAAGAAACCAAGGGTTAAGCCCTCTGCTACGGGCCCCTATCAAGTTTCTAAGAAGGCGAAGGGCAAAGCCATATCCCCCAGCCCACCCTCCTTTGAGGCCCCGATTGCCCCGTGATTTTCTACCATGGCAAGCACTCTTCATCCTGAGGCCGAGGAGGAGCTTAGAACCATAGGGTATATCCCTTCTTCCTTCTCCATTCTCATTCCCGGCCCTTCGGATAGGGCAGACAAGCCCCCAAAGGGTTTTTACACCTTTTTCAAGGACCAGCTTTGTAGTGGTCTTAGGTTTCCCCTCCCTTCTTTACTGATGTAGCTCGTTTCCTCAAGGTCCCTATAAACCAACTCCATCAACTCCATTCGTGTCATTGTTTCAATTTTTATTCTTTTAAAATGCACAATCTCCTTATCAACCCCCTCATCCTCTTATACTTTTTCATTTGTCGCTTCAGTGACAATGCTTTTTGACTCTCAGCCCGGCTGACAAGCCGATTCCTTGATGACATCCCTTCTTCTCTGAAGGGTTGGAAAGACAGATTCTTTTTCATAACCCTTCCTTCCCATCCCCCTGTCTAACCGGCTTCTTACCCAATCTCCCTACCCAACCCGAGCTCCCTCACGGCTATAAACTCGAAGAACCCTACACCCGGAGCCACGATCTGGTTGGGGAAAGAAAATTCTCTTCCTATGTCCTACTGGACGAGGAAAATTTTGTTAGATACGGTTTGAGTACCCAGACAGAGGACCATATCGAATGGGTAATTGATGAAGAAGCTGGCTCGGGTGCTCAACCTGGTAATCTTCTTTTACTTTTATTTTATTTTATTTCTTGTTCATCCACAATACTAATTATTACTCTATTTTGTAGGTGAGACCGAGATGCAGGACATTTTTGCACAGAAACGGGCAACTGAGAAGGCAAAAACAGCTGAGAAGAAGAAGGCTGCTAAGGAAGCAGCTTCCAAGATAGCCCTGGCCCGGGGGGCCAATGAGACCGAAGTCCCGGTCACTACTCAAGTGGCCGAGCCAAGCGGAGCAGGGCCACTTCCCCAGACTACTGCCCCATCTCGGTCTTCTAAGATGATGTAGACCACATCCCTCTGTGGCATCGCAAGAGAAGAGCGATGGATGCCCTTGAAGAAGAGGCCCCTCCGGCTAACCAAGGTTCCGGGCTGCGCCCCCCAGTGACCGAGCAGGCTCCCTCCTCTTCCCACACTTCCAGACAACCGCCCCCTCAATATTTTTCTCGAGGGGTCTACTCCTACTGGGGTTGGCCTCCTTAAGAGTATGCTCCTCCCTGACGAGGAGACTTATTTGAAAAGCTCCGGCCTCCACCCGAAGCTTTTCGATGGCTTCAACCGCATTTTCTCTATAAGTTTCCCTTTTTCAACACTATCTTTTCTTTCTCCTCTGTTTTTTTTACTAACTTCTTTTGTATGCTTTTGACGAGGGAGTTCAAATGCTGATCTCGGAATTTGAATAAGTGGACTTAGTAGCCAAGAAAGAAGCTAGTAGGGCCCGGGCCACTCATGATCTCTACGGACAAATACAAGAAGAGTTAGCTCGTGTAAAGAGAGCCCACGAAGAAGAAAATGCCGGCCTCCGGTCTTCCCTGGAAGCGGCCACTCAACAACTGTCATCTGCTCAAAATGCTCGGGAAGACAGCTTGCAGAAGCGGGTTTCCTTCTTGGAGTCGAGAACTCGCTATCTTGAGGATGAAGCCAGCCAACAACAGCACTAAGCCATTGCTGCCGAGGACAAGCTGGGGGCCCTGTAGCTTACTTAGGAGGAGTGGCGGACCTGTTTCCTCAAATCCTTAGAGTTTCAAGCAGCTGTTGAAGATAAATCTTACATCTACTTCAAATTCGGCTTCAAAATATTCCGGGAGCAGTTTGAGGAGGAAGGTCTCCTCCCTGCAGATAAGGAAGGCTTTCCGAATATCGATAAAGCCATCGACTCCCTTCCCAAGGATGATGCAGCAAATGCGGAGGCTGAGAAGGCTACAGAAGGGGAGGCCGGGGAGTAGCATGCTTCAATAAATTTAGAGCAGGATTGTAATTTTTCTTTTGTTTTTTCCTATTTTGTAATCACCGTCTTCGGGCCTTTCCACTAATGAAATCCTTCCTTTTTTAAATCTTGTATTTTTCCACATACCCCTTTCATCATAACTTCATAACCGGGCCTTAGAAAAATTTAATCATGAAATGCTCATGAATGATAAAATAAATTTTCTAAGTTTTGGAGATTACCCTGTCACTTCAAATAAAGAGTCGGGATGTTGAGCCCTGGGATGAATAAAATCCTTGTACTTAGTAAAATGATCGAGGTGTAAAAACCTCTAAGTTAAGGTACAGAGCCCTGGATTTTTTCAATAACCAGAGTACGAAACCCTGGGCCGAGGATCATGTTCCGAGACTTGTAAATGGTCGATGTCCGGAGCCCCGAGCCAAGGTGTAGACCCATGGGCTTATTAATAACAAAGGACCAGAGCCGTGGGCTGGGGATCATGTCCCGGGACTTGGGAACGGTCAAGGTGCGGAGCCCCGAGCCAGGGTGTAGAGCCCTGGGCTTATTAATAACCAAGGTACGGAGCCTTGGGCGGGAGATCATGTCCCGAGACTTGGGAATAGTCGAGGTGTGGATCCCCGAGCAAGGGTGTAGAGCCCTGGGCTTATTAATAACCAAGGTACATACGGAGCCTTGGGCCGGGGATCATGTCCCAGGACTTGGGAATGGTCGATGTGCGGAGCACTGAGCTAGGGTGTTGAGCCCTAGGCTTATTAATAACCAAGGTACGGAGCCTTGGGCCGGGGATTATGTCCCGAGACTTATAGATTATCCGGGGCTTTATACCTCCCGGGTTTAGATATAACATTCATATTCATACGCTTTCTGAGAAGAATATAACTTGCATTATGTTTTCAAATAATTACATCTTTTAAGCCAAATAATTCTTTAAATGAAATAAATCCCATGGTTGCTTGAGAGAGCATCCTTGAGCATCTTCTAAATAAAACGCTCCTGAGCTAACTTTCCGGGTTATTATAAAAGGTCCTTCCCACCGAGCTTCCAATTTTCCAACATCTCTGGTTGGATTGAATTTTTTCATCACCAGATCTCCTATCGGAAAGTCTCGGATTCGGACTCGCTTGTATATGATTTCATAACCTGGCCTCGGTAAGCTTCCATCCAAATCAGAGCTTTCTCTCTCTTCTCTTCTACTAAATCCAACTCCATTTCCCTACTTTGATCATTGTCATCCGGGTAAGATTCTACCAGAGCAGAAGATTGCCCGATTTCAACCGGAAGAGCTGCTTTAGAACCATATACCTGATTAAAAGGAGTTTCTTGAGTGGGTGCTCGAGGAGTAGTTCTGTATGCCTAGAGAACATTAGGAAATTCCTCCACCCAGTTTTTTCCTCTACCCTGTAGCCTAGTTTTCAAGGCTTACACAATAATTATGTTCACCACCTCTGTTTGGCCATTTTTTTGATGATAGGCAACTTAAATGAAAGACTGAGTGATTTTCATTTCTTGGCACCAAGTCGTGATCTCTTTTCCCTGAAACTGCCTCCCATTGTCCGAGATTAGTCTTCTAGGGACTCCAAATCGGCATAAAATATTCTTTTAAAGAAACTTCAAAACTTCCTGCTCAGTAATCCTTGACAGGGGCTTGGCTTCTACCCACTTAGAAAAATAATCAATAGGCACCAATAGAAATTTCTTCTGAGTCCGGGCAACTTGAAAGGGACCAACAATGTCCATGCCAATCTGATCAAAGGGGCAAGATGCCCATATAGGCTTCATGAGAGTGGCCAGGATATGCTGAAAATTAGAGTGATGTTGACAACCTTCACAAGCCCGGACCACTCGGGAAAAGTCTTGGCTAATAGTGGGCCACCAAAATCCGACGAGCAATGCTTTCTGGCCTAATGATATTACTCTGAAATGCTCTCCGCAACACCCTTCATGAATCTCCCGGAGGACATAATCCACCTCTCCCATAGATAATCACCTTAACAGAGGTCCCTAAAATGATCTTCTGTACAAGATATTATTTAAGAGAACAAACCTGAGAGCTTGTCTCTTGATCTTCTGAGCTCGAGCTTTCTTTTCATATAATTCGTTGCTTACAATGGATTTGATCATGGGTATCTTCCAAGAATCCTCTGGTGCTGGCAATGTCTCTTTTTTTGTGGAGAGGATTAGCCGGAAAACATGCAATAATTCTCGGGTACTAACTTCTGACAAATAGGCGGCCATCTTTGCCAAACCGTCTGCTTCCCCATTCTTGTCCTAGGGTATCTGCTCAATACTCCAATCCACAAAAAATTCTTCCTGGGCTTTTATGAAGTTGAGATATTTAAGCATCCTGTCATCCCTAGCTTCATAAATGACCTTCATCTGTCGAGTGATCAGTTGTTAATCAGAATACAAAATGATTCGGGAAGCTCCAATTTCCCCGGCAGCTCGGATACCGGCGAGAACAGCCTTGTACTCTGCCTCATTGTTAGTCACCCGGGATTCCATTATTAGTGCCAGTTTAATCTTCTCTCCCGGGGGAGATATTATCACCACTTCTACCCCACTTCCAGAAAGGCTAGACACCCCATCCACGAATACCCTCCTCCATAGCTCTTCATCATCAGACTGCACCATCTCTGAGAAAAAATCTGACAAGGCCTGCGCTTTGATAGCAACCTGGGGCCTATACTCAATGTCATACTCTCCCAGGTCCACTGTCCATTTGATCATTCCCCTGAAAACTTCTGAATGAGTCATAATCCTCCCAAGAGGACTATTAGTCAGCACAATGATTTGATGCGACATAAAATAAGGTCGCAGTTTCCGGGCCGTCATAACCAAAGACAAAGCTATCTTATCCACTTCACTGTAGCGGAGCTCGGGGCCTCTTAGAGCATGACTGACATAATAGACAAGCTTTTGATCAGAGCCTTCTTCCTTTATCAGTACTTAACTGACAACATACTCAATAGTGGAGAGATAGAAAAATAATTTCTCAGCCGGGATCTGGCTTCACTAGGATAGGAAGCTCTGCTAGATGACTTTTAAGATACCGGAAGGCCTGTTTACATTTTTCAATCCACCCAAATTTCTGTGCCTTTCTAAGAACCTAAAAAAATGGATAACTCCGATGTGCTGACCGGGATATGAACCGGGAAAGAGAAGCAATTCTCCCAGACAACTTCTGCACTTCCCGGACAGATCGAGGGGACGACATGCTTAGCACTGACTTGACTTTCTTTTGATTCACCTCGATCCCCCGGTCAGTGACCATAAAACCCAAAAATTTACCACTCTTTACGCAAAAGATGCACCTGGCCGGATTGAGCATAATTCCATACTGCATCAGAGTGGAAAAAGTCTCTTCTAAGTTAGAGATGAAACCAGAAACCTCCCTGGACTTGCCCAAGATGTCATCCACATATACCTCTACATTTCTGCCCAACTGCTTCTCAAACACTTTGTTCATGAGACACTGATAAGTGGCCTCGGCGTTCTTCAACCCAAAAGGCATGACCACATAGCAGAATGTGCCTCCCGAGGTGATGAAGCTGGCCTTGTTTTGATCGTTCTTGGCCAAGGGAATTTGATGATATCCCTGGTAAGCATCCATGAAACTCAACAGTTCATCGCCAGAGGTGGAATCCACCAAATGATCAATTCTGAGCAGAGGATAATTGTTTTTGGGGCAAGCTTTGTTAAAATCCCTGAAATCAACACACATACTCCACTTCCCAGTAGATTTTGGTACCAGCACCACATTTGAGAGCCAGGTAGGGAATTGTATTTCCTGAATGGGACCGGCCTGTAGCAAATATCTAACCTATACATAAATTACTTTGTCTTTTTAGGACCAAAGTGTCTCTTCTTCTGTTTCATAAGTTGAAATCCCGGGAGCATATTCAAGTGATGCGCAGATATCAGGGGTGCGATCCCTATCAATTCCTGCTGGGACCAGGCTAAAACATTAAGATTAGTTTTCAAACAATTTATTAAACTGACCCGGGTGGACAGGTCAAGGTCTCGAGCCACTCGGATCTCCTTGCCTGGCCCAATCTCCACCATCTCCTGCTCTTCCTCTGCCAAAAATTGAACTTCCCCCTTCCTGACTACCCTATCCACTTCTTCACAACCACTTGGTCTCTTCCCCCCATTCCTCGCTCTCTTCTGGTCCACCCGACCGCTTCTACATAACACTTCCGGGAAGAAGGTTGATACCCCCGGACTTCACCCACTTGGCTTTCCACCGGGAACTTAATCTTTTGGTGGTAGGTGGATGCTACGGACCTTAGCTCATTCATGGCCGGCTGCCCCAAGATGATATTATATGATGACGGGGAATCCACCACAGTGAAAGTGGTCATAACTGTCTTCTTCAACTCCCTGGTGCCAAGGTTAAGGGAATGACAATCTCCCCCTCTGGATAGACAGCATGGCCAGCAATGCCAAGGAGTGCTGTTTCCATTGTCTCCAATTGATATCCCTGCAAATCCATTTGTACGAGGACCTCATTGAAAATAACATTGACAGAGCTGCCTGAATCAACAAAAACCCTCATAATATCATAATTTGATACCCTGACTTGAGTTATCAAGGAATCATTGTGAGGAAGATTAACGCCCTTAAGATCTTTCGGGCCAAAACTAATAACTGCCTCGCTCCTCCTCGCCCCTTCCACTTCCATACAATCTCTTCTACTCCTTGACTTCCGAGCCCGATTAGAATCACCGTCAGTGGAGCCTCCAGATATCATTTTAGTTACCCCCAAGACATGGGGTGAAGACTTCTTCCACTCGGGCTCTGAATCTCTCCGCCCCCTCGGAGCATTTCTTGAATCTCCCCTAGCACTAGGACCGGACTACCGAGCTGCCCAAGGTGGCAATCTTGGCTTCTTGCTTGGTTGATTATGTCCCTGGACATAATCTCTCTTTAGCGTTTTGCAGTCCTCTGTGTTGTAGTAACACACCTTGTGAAGTGTACAAAATCCCTTCTTCTCAGGCCTGGTAAATTGTTGAGATAAAAGCAAATCTGTAATGCCCGAGATTTTGGTTCTATTAATCTGAGATTATTGATTATGAACTGATGTGATTATAGCCGGGCCATTCCGAGACCAGATTGGTCAAATCATATGAATTGTACAAGTTTGTATAGAACTATTGGCTCCCGAGCGACAGAAAGTGACCGCCCGAGCGCTAATGTTCAACAAAATATGCTTCGGACAGAAGATGTGGCGCCCGGGCGGTAGTTTTTGACCGCCTGAGCGCCAATGAATAATCGGGAGGCAGAACACCTCGCGCCCGGGCGGAAATTTATGACCGCCCGAGCGCCAACCGATATCCAAGAAAAGTGACACGTTGCTGAACCATGCAAGTTAGGATATATATATACGAATTCCTTCATTCAGAAATGGAGAAAACGAAGAAAGGAGAACAGAATAGTTTCAGAAAATCCTTACGCCTTTATATTTCGATCCGTCCGTCTGATTTTCATTCCGACTTCAGTACTGAGTTTCTATCGACGCGGCTTCAACTGGTTGTAAGTTTTCTTATGTTCTGATATGTCTTGAAATTATGATATTGCCAGAATCGGATATGATTCATATATGGTGTTTCTGATATGTTAGACATCGTATAATCGAAACCGGATTGAAGAACGGATACCGTGTAGAATTTTTATGAATTTCAGAGTTGATTTGACTGAGATGTGATATCAGATTTGTATCGTATTGATTATGAGTTGTGGAAATGGTTATCTGATTGATTTATATTGCTAGGGTATATTGAGATTGTACAGTTATGCTGTTGAAACAGAATTTGATTGAGTTCTGATTATATCCAGTATTGATTGAGTGGGTTATTGATATTGTATTCCTCGCTATTGTAATTGTCAGATTGAGTATTGACAGATTTGAGTTCGAGACTTCGACAGAGTCAGATTGAGAAAGAGAAAGGTATAAATCAATGTTGATTCGGGATTGCACACCTCGAGTTAGATTTGACTTGAGTTTCCCAAAATCACATACTGAATGATTATTGCATTGATATTTGCAATTCTTGATATTGATATGCTTAGTCTATTGATCTATAGGAAAGCATGAGTTAGAGTTGGGCAGATCCGCCTAGTCTTTGGCAGAATCGCCATGGCAAAACCGCCAAGTCACTGGACTTTTGGATATATATCGATATACTGAGGAGAAGACCGCCTCCTATTGCAGATCTTCGATATAGACAGCCAAAGTCTGGGACTAAGAACGTACCACCATCTAGCTGGGGTAAAGTAGATTGGAGAACGTTGCGTTCTTATTCAGATCGGGATCCCTATATTAGAAATGAGTCGAGTTTGAGATGATGAGTCTAGAGTTTGAGTTACAGTTTTATATTGATTCATGTCCTTCAGATTTGATACATGTTATTGATATCTGTTTCAAGCTTTTATATATGTTTTATATGATTGCATGTTTACATTATTTATAATAGGATGTGTTTCTCACCGGAGTTATCCGGCTGTTGTCTTGTTTGTATGTGTGCATGACAACAGATGGGACAGGATCAGGGTCACGAAGAGAATGAGAGATTCAAGATTAGCGTGAAAATCCGGACTTAGAGTAGAGTGATTTTCAGTACTTGATGTAGTGGCTGAACTCTAGTTGCGATAAACATATGTTGTACATGCTCTGTACTTTATGTTGATATTTATATCAGAGTGATTACTTTACATTTCCGCAATTGTATTTTAAAAAAAAAAATTTAGACCCAAATTAATTAAATGATCCTAATAATGATTAAGAAGATGGATTAGGTTCGGGTCCCCAAAAAATCCATACTACATTCTTGGAACTCCCTGTCCCGAATAATCTTCAGGGGCATGTGATGAGAAAAATGTTAGAGTAGGTGCCCATCGAACCAAGTGTTGGCCGAGTGTTTACAATGAAACTCTACGTATAAACAATCTTTATTTTAATAATATTTGAAATTATTGTTTTGGCATATCTTTATCAGTATACCCATGCTAGTTGCAAAGATAATGTCCTTGAATATACAAAAAGTAAAAAGAATATGAGATGCTCATATGATGAGTATCATGAAACTCATATTTTGAATATTGTATATTCTAAACAGTTCCTAGTCGATTCAGCCGCCGCTAAAAAGGATATAGGCCGCTCGAGTTTGAGACTAGTATCTGAGATGTGAGTACCATGTTTCATTGATAGGGGACATTGTGATGTCCGAACATGCAGGTAGGTGCTCTTTGTAGAGTGCACTGAACGACCCTCCATAAAGGACTTTCCAAGTGGTTCTCACTTATCGAGTGGAAACGTCCTAGTTTATGGTTGTACACCATTAATCCTTATGACCCGGGACAACATTGAGACTCTATATGCTAGCATTGAACTTTGACTTGTTTACCGACTCTCATTGGGTCATCAGGTGGCAAGGTTGGATGTTTGTAGAAACATATAGGAGTCGATGCATTGTGGTCGGGGATTCACCGCTTACCTTCGGGTATGGATATCCTATGTGATCACATGTGTATATGTAGTAGAAATCTCTGATCAGAGTATGGTGCTAATTATGAAATGGGTTTCATAGATTACACCATCGATGCAACTACGACATGACACATAGTATCGATTCATTGACAACTCTCGATATACCAATGGTTGTCGAATCGGTCGGGATATATGAGTTGAAGGGACCGTACTGTACGCTAACCATAATAGATTGGTTCTTGGAGGCACTATCATTTCATACCTAGTGAATCATGTAAGCGATGCTGCTAGGCGTTTAAAATGATTGGTTGGGTACTATCAGACTTGAGTTCTGACGTTCTTATTATCAAGGAGTTGATAAGTAAGAATGTAGCAATTGGGGTATGCTCATACAAGGACATGTGTAGTCTCGAATCACATGGAGATGTGAACCCACGGCTAGTTGTATCATTGAACCATTGAGAATCACACAAGTGCTAACCTTTTAGATCCCGTTGAGAAGTAAAATAGTTCAATGTGTTGAACGGCTTATAAAGGAGTTTATAAGCGCAAATAAAAATAGAAGTATGACTTCTATAAAGAGAATGTAACTTTTAATTTGAGGAAGTGTTCCTAAATTAATACTTGGCAAAGAAAATAATATATTTGAAAATTGTGATTTTCATAAACATTATTATGGACTAAATTAATTCAATTGTTGAATTAATTAAACACTAGTGGACCTAGTAAAGTCCAACTAATTAAATTACTTCAAGTGTTGAATTAATTAAACAACATTGGGCCTTGTAGAGCCCAATTAGAAATAATTATTAAACTAGTGGGCTTGAGTAAAATCAAGTAAAGTTTAAATAGTCTTAAATGTGTTTGAGACATTTAAATAAAAGTCCATGGGCCTTGTAATTGTTACAAGCCCAAGTCAAAAGGCATGCAAGGGAGGAGAAAGGTTGGAGACAACTTTTTTATAAAACAATGCATGGCATGCTCATGCATTGAATCACTTTTTGTCCAACCAAGAAAAACTTTCTTTCCTCCAAGTCTTGCTATGGCCGAAATTTTTGTGTCTATTCTCCACCAATTTTCTTCTTCATTTTGTTGAGGAAAGATTATTCTTCTCAATGAAAAGTACTCTAATTTTTCTAGTGCAAAATTTGAGTGGTTCTACTTTGTTAGCGGTAAACTTAATTTTGAAGGAAGAAGTCCAAGAACAAGGAGGCTTGTAGATTGGGGTCATCCATTCAAGAGCTAAGGTGTTTACACCTTAGTTGAAGCCAATAATCAATCTTTGAGATTGATAGGTAATACTCTTAAACACCCTATGAATGTCATATTGTGTTTTTATTGCTATTTGCTACATTACATCTTGTGAGGTGCTCGGTTTTGTTTTCTTGTTGAAAAACATTTTTTACAAAACTTTCGTTGCGCAACCAGGCACCGTATCCGATCCTCTTTCAAGTGGTATCAGAGCTATGTATACTGTTTTGTGTAGTATATACATAATATTCTATTGAGGTCGATTTCTAACCGCATTAGATGATTTTTTGCAACAAAAATCGAGGCCTTCGTGGGGCATTTTTGAGCAGCATGTTGCTACCCATTTCGGGCAGCTCAGGCTGCTCGTTTCTGGCATCAAGGGCAGCCTGAGCGGCTGCGAACAACCCCTTGTTTTTTAATAATTTTTTTTTAAGTTGGCCGGAATCCGGCGACGGAGCTCCGGCAACGGCGATGAAGACTAGGGTTTCCAAAAGTGTTTTGGAATATCAAAGTGTCATGGGCCTTGAAGTTGTTGGGCCATTAGATGGTTAACACAATTTGTGAATTTAAATGGGCCAAAATATTTTTTGGTGAAAAATGATTTTTTGGGCCCTTAAGTTTAAATCCACAAAAGTTGTACATATTATCTGATAAAATAAATAATTGAAGTTGGACTTTAATTATTTGTAGCAAATTGTGATTTACAAGAAATTCGGTTATAAATAAATTAATTAGAAAGTAGACAAAGGAGTTTGTATACTTTGTTAATTTAGTTTATAATCGTGGCAGTTAGTGATTGGATCAAGACATATAATATTGGATCAATTAATTATTTTGATAATTAATTGATGGTGTATGATATGTGATGTTATGCATGAAGGATGATGAAAAGCCCAAGCCCAATTTGCTAGGTGTATGCTAGGATATTTTGTGTTGAATGATTGTAATAATTATCAAATTTAAAGCGGTCTTGGTTTATGGCCCGTTCCCACCCCATGAGATGTATCCCTATTTGCCATGGATATTTATTTGTAAATATTAGTATAGTGGAATATCAAGATTGGAAGATAATGGCCTTGATGATTTTGAAGATCGAACACATGTAAATATTGGAAGCTTATGTAATAGTTGCATTTGCATCCCATGCATTTCCCTAGGATTGGACCTAGGCCCGTGTTTAGCTCACACGGGCCATTAGTTTTGGGGCGATTGATCATCTTTGTTTTGTTTACTGTTTGTAATATATGCATGATATATTATAAATAACGAGTATGTGCGTTATTATTATGATAATAACAAAGTTGCATGAATCCGGCAAATATACGATCAAACATGGCGAGCTTTTAAATAAAATTAATGATGTGACTTTTCAAAAATTAAAAACCCTCATTTTGAATAAGATTCAAAATTAATATCAAGCCCGAAAAGGGGAATTATAAAGTTGTTTATAATTTCCATGTCTTCCATCGACAATGGGTGCATGATGAACGTTACCCGTGCTCGGGGCTCGGCTCATATTATTGGGTGAGCCCTAGGTGCCGGAAAGCTGTGACATCCATTGACATGGTGATGTGAACTACGTGGAACTCCCATGATTTCGGCTCATATTATTGAGGGAACTCACGGCGACCGTCCATTAAGGTTCAACATCGATGGGTAAGGCATGACACGTAAAGATGAACGACGTCATATTATTGGGTCCTAATCAAACGTGAGACAAAAGTTTACGTAGAGGGTTGCATGGAGATACAATTTGAAACTACCTTTTAGGAATTGTAATTGACTGATATTATTCGGGATCAAAATTCGCTAATTGGACCTTGCGTACCTACTGAGGAAAGGAGTTTCCCGTTTTCACTAGAGGGTAGAGAAAGATGTCAAAATAGTGGGAGTAAAAATTTATGAAATAAAAGTCCATACTTCATATCTTACTAAATATTTTAAAATTGTCATTAACATTTATTTGTTTTACTTTTCAATACTTTTTGACAATGTCTTCGATTCGCAATTCGCTATCTGTAATATTCAATAAACACGTATTAACCGGACCTAATTACCTCAATTGGCTAAGAAATCTGAAAATCGTCTTGAATTCGGAAAGGATAGCGTATACACTTACTGAGTCATCCCCTGTTTAGGCTCTGACTGACGGCACTCCTGAGGAATTGCAAACTTACAAGGAATGGTGTGAGACCATGACTTGAAAGCCAAGTGTTATATGCAGGCTTCTATGAAAGATGAGAAAGTCGGTTCTTTATGTGGGCTCTTCATCTTGTACGAATACTGGTCCACCTGGGAAATGAAAGAAGCGTTCTTTCCAACGTCCCAAGAAGAACGTGCCCTTGAAGAGGCAAGCTCCGAATCCCGTTGTGGCAGCCACACCAGTAAAGGCTGACAAGACTGATGATATTTATCATCACTGCAAAAAACCTAGACATTTGAGGCTTAACTCTAGAGAATATCTTGCCCAGAAGAGTTCTGGAAACGATATCTTCTATATTGAAGAAAACATTTCAATTAACTCTATTTCTTGGGTATTGGATACCGGCTGTGGCTCACATTTCTGTAATGATTTACAGAGGATGGGAAGAAGTAGGAGACTTAGGGAAGGTGAGACCTTCTTGAGGTTGGGAAATGGGGCAAGATTTGCTGCCAAGGCCGTGGGAGATGTTTACTTATTGTTGAACAATGATTTTAAGAGATGTTTTGTTTGTACCTGATTTGGTGAAAAACATTGTTTCCATTTTTATGATAAAGATGGATATTCTTGTTTATTTAGCAAAGGTGTTTGCAACATTTACGAGAATGAATGTTTAATTGGTATTGGAGAACATGAAAACGATCTCTATAACTTTAAATTGAAAGATATTCCATTAAACAATGTCCAAGCAATAACAACAACAAACAAGCGAAAGCAAGATACTCTTAATTCGGCACAATTATGGCATGCTCGATTAGGACATATTTCCCTAATAAGGATGAACAAGCTAGTAGGAGTAGGCATGTTTGATATGTCTGATATTAATGCTCTCACAACTTGATAATCCTGTCTAAAAGGAAAGATGACCAAAATTCCCTTTAAGGGCCACGTGGAGCGAGCCAAAGGGTTATTGGATTTGATCCATACCGATGTGAGCGGTCCGCTTAGCATCACCACTAAGCATGGACATGCCTACTTCATCACATTTACCGATGACTTTTTGAGGTATGGGTATGTGTATTTGATGAAATACAAATCTGAAGCCTTTCAAACGTTCAAAGAATTCAGAAGTGAAGTAGAGAATCAGTTGGGATGAAGCATCAAGACACTTCGATCGGATCGAGGTGGTGAGTACTTGAGTACCGAGTTCCAAGAGTATATTAGAGAGAATGAGATTCTCTCGCAGTGGAATCCGCCTGCTACATCATAGTTGAATGGTGTTTCGGAACGTAGTAACCGGACTTTGATAGACATGGTTCGGTCTATGATGGGGTTCACGGAGTTGCCGCCATCCTTTTGGGGATATGCGCCTGAGACAGCGGCACTGTTGTTAAACAATGTCCATTGAAAGGCAGTTGATAAGACGCCATATGAGATATGGATGGGTAAGCCTCCTAAATATTCTTATCTTACAATATGGGGATGCCCTGCTTTTGTGAAGCAGGAAGTGGGAGATAAATTGGATAGTCGATCCATTTTATGTTACTTTGTTGGATATCCAAGGAATTTAGTTGGATATTATTTCTATCATCCCCAAGAAACAAAGGTGTTTGTTTCTAGGAATGCAACCTTTTCGGAAGGGATTTTCTATTGGATAGAAAAGGGAAGATGATAGAACTCGAAGAGGTTCGAGAGACACCCACAATTGAAGAACCCACGCCCGAAGAGCCAATAGAGGAGATACAAGCTCCTAGAAGATCCGAGAGAGTCTCAAGACCACCTATGAGGTATGGTCTGCTTCTTGAAGAGGGCCATGATGAGCCTAACCATGGATGTGATCGAAGGACCTTCAAGGAAGCGTTATCTGATGCCGATTCATCCAAGTGGCTTGAAGCAATGGAATCTGAGATTAATTCCATGCATTCGAACCAAGTGTGGAATCTCGTGGATCCACCTGAGGGAATTGTTCCCATAGGGTGTAAATTGATTTACAAGAGGAAACTTGGGGGGGATGGGAAGGTATTGACCTTCAGGGCGCGATTGGTGGCAAAAGAATATACTCAAAGACAAGGAGTTGACTTTGAGGAAACCTTTTCTCCAGTTGCAATGTTCAAGTCTATAAGGATATTGCTGGCCATAGCTACATGGTATGACTATGAGATAAGGCAGATGGATGTCAAGACAGCCGTTCTTAATGGGGATATTAAGGAAGAGATTTACATGTCTCAACCTGAAGGGTTTACATCTATCGGAAGTGAGCATATGGTATGCAAACTTCAAAGATCTATTTAAGGTCTAAAGCAGGCATCTAGAAGTTGGAACCTCAGATTCGATAGTGCAATCAAAGAGTTTGGTTTTACTAAGAATCTTGAGGAACCCTGTGTGTATAAGAAGGTCAGTGGGAGTGCTGTGACATTCCTGGTGCTATATGTTGATGACATTCTACTCATTGTGAATGATGTAGGAATATTGCAATCAACTAAAATATGGTTAGCGAGTAAGTTCTCGATGCAGGACTTGGGTGAAATATCTTTTGTATTGGGAATACAAATCTATAGAGATAGATCGAGAAGATTGCTTGGTCTCACCCAGTCCACATACATTGATACCATCGTGAAGCGGTGCTCGATGGATGAGTCCAAGAGAGGACATCTAGCAATGTGTCATGGCTTGTCCCTATCCAAGTCTATGTCTCCCAAGACTGATGCAGAGATAGCGGCGATGACACACATTCCGTATGCATCTGCGATTGGTAACATCATGTATGGGATGATATCTACACGTCCTGACGTGGCTTTTGCACTAAGTGTAGTGAGTAGATATCAGTCGAACCCTGGTCTTCCACACTGGAAAGCTGTGAAAGACATCCTCAAGTATTTGAGAAGGACCAATAAGTTGTTCTTGGTCTATGGGGGTGGATAACTGAAATTGGAAGGCTATACCGACTCTAGCTTTCAAAGCGATATCGATGACTCGAAGTCAACCTCTAGGTTCGTATTCATGCTCAATGGTGCTGCTGTCTCTTGGAAGAGTTCAAAGCAAGACAGTACTGCGGATTCCACCACTGAGGCCGAATACATTGCTGCATCAGATGCAGCAAAGGAGGCTATTTGGATAAGAAATTTCGTCCAAGAGTTGGACGTCATTCCTAATGGAGTTGCTCTAGTCCCAGTGTTATGTGACAACACGGGAGCTATAGCTCAAGCAAAGGATTATGTCCCCTGGGGTGAAGACTCCTTCAACTCGGGCTCTAAATCTCTCCTCCCACTCGGAGCATTTCTTGAATCTCCCCTGGCACTAGGACTGGGCTACCGAGCTTCCCAAGGTGGCAATCTTGGCTTCTTGCTTGGTTGATTATGTCCCTGGACATAATTTCTCTTTAGCGTTTTGCAGTCCTCTGTGTTGTGGTAACACACCTTGTGAAGGGTACAAAATCCCTTCTTCTTAGGCCTGGTAAATTGTTGAGATAAAAGCAAATCCCAAATACATTCTTGGGCCTCCCTGTCCCGAATAATCTTCAGGGGCATGTGATGAGAAAAATGTTAGACTAGGTGCCCGTCGAGCCAAGTGTTGGCCGAGTGTTCACAATGAAACTCTATGTATAAACAATCTTTATTTTAATAATATTTGAAATTATTGTTTTGGCACATCTTTATCTGTATACCATACTAGTTGTATTGATAAAGTCTTTGAATATACAAATAGTAGAAAAATATGAGATGCTCATATGATGAGTATCATGAAACTCATATTTAGAATACTATATATTCTAAAAAGTTCCTAGTCGATTCAGCCGCCGCTAAGAAGGATATAGGCCGCTCGAGTTTTAGACTAGTATCTGCGATGTGAGTACCATGTTTCATTGGTAGGGCACATTGTGATGTTCGAACATGCAGATAGGTGCTCGTTGTAGAGTGCACTGAACGACCTTCCATAAAGGACATTCCAAGTGGTTATCACTTATCGAGTGGAAACGTCCTAGTTTATGGTTGTACACCATTAGTCATTATGACCCGGGACAACATTGAGACTCTATATGCTAGCATTGCACTTTGAATTATTTACCGACTCTCATGGGGTGATCAGATGGCAAGGTTGGGTGTTTTGTCGAAACATATAGGAGTCGATGCATTGTGGTCGGGGATTCACCGCTTACCTTCGGGTATGGATATCCTATGTGATCACATGCGTATATGTAGTATGAAATCTCTGATCAGAATATGGTTGTAAATATAAAAATGAGTTTCATAGATTACACCATCGATGCAACTACGACATTACACATAGTATAGATTCATTGACAATTCTCGATATACCAATGGTTGTCGAATCGGTCGGGATATATGAGTTGAAGGGACCGTACTATACGCTAAACATAATAGATTGGTTCTTGCAGTCACTATCATTTGATATCTAGGGAATCATTTAAGCGATGTTGCTAGGCGTTTAACATTATTGGTTGGGTACTATCAGACTTGAGTTTTAACGTTCTTATTATCAAGGAGTTTATAAGTAAGAATGGAGCAATTGGGGTATGCTCATATAAGGACATGTTTAGTCACGAATCACATGGAGATGTGAACCCACGGCTAGTTGTATCATTGAACCATTGAGAATCACACAAGTGCTAACCTTTTAGATCCCGTTGAGAAGTAAAATAGTTCAATGTGTTGAACGGCTTATAAAGGAGTTTATAAGCGCAAATAAAAATAGAAGTATGACTTCTATAAAGAGAATGTAACTTTTAATTTGAGGAAGTGCTCCTAAATTAATACTTGGCAAAGAAAATAATATATTTGAAAATTGTGATTTTCATAAACATTATTATGGACTAAATTAATTCAATTGTTGAATTAATTAAAAACTAGTGGGCCTAGTAGAGTCCAAATAATTAAATTACTTCAAGTGTTGAATTAATTAAACAACATTGGGCCTTGTAGAGCCCAATTAGAAATAATTATTAAACTAGTGGGCTTGAGTAAAATCAAGTAAAGTTTAAATGGCCTCAAATGTGTTTGAGACATTTAAATAAAGTCCATGGGCCTTGTAATTGTTACAAGCCCAAGTCAAAAGGCATGCAAGGGAGGTGAAAGGTTGGAGACAACTTTTTCATAAAACAATGCATGGCATGCTCATGCATTGAATCACTTTTTGTCCAACCAAGAAAAACTTTCTCTCCTCCAAGTCTTGCTATGGCGGAAATTTTGGTGTCTATTCACCACCAATTTTCTTCTTCATTTTGTTGAGGAAAGATTATTCTTCTCCATGAAAAGTACTCTAATTTTTCTAATGCAAAATTAGAGTGGTTCTACTTTGTTAGTGGTGGATCTAATTTTGAAGGAAGAAGTCCAAGAACAAGGAGGCTTGTAGATTGGGGTCATCCATTCAAGAGCTAAGGTGTTTACACCTTAGTTGGAGTCAATAATCAATCTTTGAGATTGATAGGTAATACTCTTAAACACTCTATGAATGTCATATTGTGTTTTTATTGTTATTTGCTACACTACATCTTGTGAGGCACTCGGTTTTGTTTTCTTGTTGAAAAATATTTTTTACCAAACTTCCGTTGCGCAACCGGGCACCGTAACCGATCCCCTTTCAAAAAATGCCCCGGGTTACCCCTTCTCTGTCCTCTCTCCTTGGGCTTAGATACCCGGTCTCCCCTCTCACTCTTGATCGTTTCCCTCTTCTGATTTTGCGCCTCCTCCATATTAATAAACTTTTCGGCCCGAGCCAACAAATCCTCAAAGTCCTCGGGCATTTTCTTTGTCAATGATTAAAAAATTCACCCTCCCTCAGCCCCTGAGTGAATGCTGTTGTATTGGTCTCGGGGGCACATGAAGGGACATCCAAAGCAACTATGTTAAATCTTTGGATATAAGCCCTCAGACTCTCTTCCAGGCTTTGTTTGTCTGACTAAATGCAATCTTTTTGTACTTCTTGCTGCTACTAAAATGATAAACACCTTCTGAAAATCCCCAAAAGAATGAATACTTTGAGGGGCCAATCCCTCAAAGCACCTCTGAGCCGAGTCAACCAAAGTGGTCAAGAATACTTTGCACTTGATTCTGTCAGCATAATAGCGCAACATGGCCATATTCTCGAATCTAGCAAAATGTTCCTCGGGGTCTGTATTGCCATCATAATCCTTGACTTTGGCAGATTTAAAGGTCCCGAGAAGAGGTTCCTGGACAATAGCTTCAGCAAACGGGCATCCTTTGATGATTACCCGAGAATGACTCCGGCCTTCCATCTGCCCCTCCAACACTCTTATCTTCTGCCTTAATTCTTGCAACTCCTCCACCACAGTCGAGGACTTGGACCTGGCCCTAGATTCTCTTTCTTCCATCCTTGCTTCCTCTTCCCCTACCTCCTCTCTCTCTCTCTTGTTCTCCCCCCGACTGTGTAGCATGATGAGAGGGTTCTCTCCAGGCTAAAACTTTCTCCACTGCCTTGGATATAATCAGAGCAACCTCCTATAGGGATAAAGTAATGACAGTTGGAGGTCCTGTGGGTGGAAGACCACCTTGTCCAGAGACAAGTGCATCATCTCCTGGAGTCCGGGAAGTATCTTGGTTGGTTCTTCTGGTAGGAGCCATATCAACTTCTTGAGCTCAAGTTTTCCACAGACAACGCCAATGATGTAATCAGAGTAAATCGGGTGAGCAAAGTCGGGAAAATCTACCAGATAATGATATAAATGTTGTGTTTAGGAAACTGAGCAAGGAAATACAACTTGTGATGAAGTTATTTCTCTGTAATATGGATTCAACACTAACCTGCAGACAATGAGATGAACTCGTGAATGAACGCTGGAGGAGTGTCCGACGTAGCCACTCCGATGCTTCAGGCAACATGTGAAGAAGAGTAAAATGACTGTATATGTGGTGATATACGTGAGTTCTTGAGAGTTCAAAATTCCAGAATCTGTAAATGAGAAGTATATCTGCTATTTATAGGAGAAAATCCCATGATTACCTTGTTTTCAGTGCCCACCTGCTAAGTATGGTAAGGTGGCTGCCCATACTATACTTCTGATGAATTCTCTGACACGCCAAACTCATGTTGTTCTGACAGAAATGATTGTGAAGCATAAGTTAGCCCATACTGATACACTCGAGTGTGGTGCGCTTCTCAATGTAGCCTGAGTAAAAAGTTCCCGGGAGCTTGCATGAGAGTCCGGGCTCCTGATTGCCCAAGGAGAAAATATCTCGCACATCCCCATGCCCAGCTGTTGAAGAAATAGTTTACATATTGACTTTGATTTGGGCTATCTATTTAGTTTCTCAGGTCATCCATGACCCGGGCTCTTATGGGGGTATCATCCACCATTAATGTGGGGACCCGGGCTCTAACTCAATTATTTTGGGGATTAATTGGATCTTTCCTAGAAAATGTGGGTCAAAGTTTTTTTTTAATATCAAAACAATTGTATAAAAATCATACACAAATAATACCTCTATTTTATTTCAACCAAGCAGGTACATGTCTTGTTTCATTTCATACTTAAACAAACTAATATTGAAAATACATTACATATCAAATGTAAAAGCTACTAGTCCATCTTCTACGCCCGTAATCACCATGCTATCTCGATCTCCCATCTTTGTCTCGACCCTGATCCTGTCCCATCTGTTGTCATGCACACATACAGACACAACAACAGGCGGAAACTCCGGTGATAATAAATCCCAGTATAAAACATGTACACATGCATATACACCATATAAATCTTGAACATACTATCATGAGTAAAATCAATATAAGGCAAGCATTTAAATCAAACTCATATCTTTGACTTGACTCGTATCTAATTCTAGGGATCCCGGTGTGAATAAGGCGTAACAAGTCTCCCACCTACTCTCCCAATCGGGGTGGCGGTACGTCTTATTCCTAGACTTCGGTCCTGTCTGTATCGAATATCTACAATCGGAGTCGATCTTTTCCTATGCCACGATACCACCGAACGTCTAGAAACTTGGCATATCTGCCAATGACACTCCTATCTCAATGCTTGTATATAAATCATTATAAAGCACAACATAACAAAGTATGGAAATCTAGTATGTGATTTGTGGGAAACTCAAACCGGATCTGATTCGAGTTATATCTCCCCAATCAAACATTGAATTATACCTTTCTCGTCGTAGTCTCGGTTTACCAAGTCGAAGTCTTGGAATCTCGATCTCAAATCCGTCAATACCAATCTGAAATAACATGTATATCATGTACCATATCATTCTCCAACTCAAGGTAAGATATGTGTGTAGATCAATAGGCAATTTCATTAACTTTCGACGGCATAACGGCATAGTCTCTATATTCCGATAATACCAACATGAGAATTATATCATCGGCCCCTAACCATCACAATCTATACATCATAATCTCCAAATCTGCATATTGTCAACTCAAGACATGCTGGAAAATCGTAATAATCATATACGGTAACATTTCTTCGATCCGATTTCGATTATACGTATCTCGTAATCCCAAGAACATAATTTAGATTTCAAATTATACTTCCTCCTATATATCAATTTCGAAACATGCTAAAAGGGAGTAAAACTTACATCCTTTAATAGCTTGTAACAAGAAGAGCACAGAACCGAAGTCGAATCGAAATTCGGGAGGTTAGATCTTGTACAAGCTAATTTCTAAGTTAGGATGTAACTTGAGGAATTCTGGAGCTTTTCTGGTTTTCTCTCGTCCATATCAAGCTGAAGAATGAAGATTAGTACATGATATATGCATGGCAAGGACAAGTGTCTAATTCTTCGTTCTGCACGTCCCACCGCGGGTGCGCTACACATTGCACCGCGGGTGCGCTAGGCGTATTGATCCACACTCAAATTTCAGAAGCAACGACCGCGGGTGCGCTGGCTCTTGCCCCGCGGGTGCGGTCTTGTCTCTATATATTTACCGCAGGTGCGGTGGCTTTTATACCGCGGGTGCAGTCAAGCTACTGTCAACTTTCAACATTTTATGATAAACGACCGCGGGTGCACTGTCTTTTAGACCGCGTGTGCACTGTCTCTGCTGCCCCAACAATATACTTCGCAACTAAACTCAAATTGCCACGTCGCTTCTTCATGTCTGTTCTTCCATTCCCATATTCATAATACCTAGTAACTCAAACGTATTACACAAAATCGTGGGCGTTACAATTAATCACCATAATATTCCATAACCTCAATTATCACCCATTATTCACTATTAGCCCACGTTTACTATCACAATAAGGTGAAGTGTTTCATAATATCAATAGAGCTTCTGGAATCTAATAATATCTTCTTGTCCCAAAAATTTAAATTGTAATTGAAATGAGTACTGTGTCATTATGCTTGCCGAAAAGACCTTCTAAATCTTTTACATTGACATAAAACCCTTCATATTCCTTAATTATCTCAAACATCAACTTTGATGGGGCGACAGATGAGAATGGGTGATTTCTCCTAATGGCTTGTAGAATAGCTTTCTTCACATTACTCCTACCATCATAGGCAGGATTCTAGTTATAACATCGATCACATGACCTCCAATGGCAAGTTCTCTTCTTTTAGTTCGTCATGACGCTTCTCGTCTCGTTGGTGATAAAGTTATTTTCCACAAAATTCATCAAGCATATTTGCTCAATCAGCTGCTTGCCAATAATCAAGTTGAAAAAATCCTCTATAGTTTGTTGTCAATATTTGTGGATGCAGTAGTAGTTATCCTTTTTTGTCACTTTATGTTCTCTTTCATTAGGCTTGGGGTAGCATCAAGTGTTGGTCCAATGTGCGATAATTTGAGATGATAATATAAAAATAAAGTATAAAACTGAACAACGAGATTTACGTGGAAAAAACAACTAAAATTTTTTAGTTAAAAATCACGGGCAATATAAAAAGAATTCCATCATATTATTTTATGGTGTACAATTACTCACTATATTTCCAAAGAGAACATACACTCTCCTAATACAAGAGAATAAATAACATCACAAATATTATAGAACAAACACTCAAATGCTATAATATAACAGGAACACTCGAGAATGGGATGAATGAAATGGTCGAATTGTGCCTCTATTTATAACCAAACTATGAGGTATGAAGCCATGTTTTTCTTCGTCAATTTCGCCAACCCTGATTGTTTTTTCTACCTCATTAAATTATTGTCTGCCACCAACCTAACATATTGCCGACATTTTTTCCATTTGGAGATTCGATTGATAATCAAACATATCTCTATACATTCTTTCAATATTTTCATTTAGTGTTACTTACTTTTCTTCTAGGCCACTTGAGGATTTACACTACTCAAATTTGTCAGTGTCCACTGGCTTGGTCAAAAAATCAGCTATGTTATGATTTGTATGAATCTTATGCATATACACACTTCTTTATTCTATTACTTCTCTAACAAAGTGAATCTGGACTCCAATGTGTTTAATCCCAGAATGAAAGACTGGATTCCACGCAATGTGCAAAACGCTTTGATTGTCACAAAACAAAGGAACCTTATCTTGTTTGTACCCGATTTCCTCCAATAACCTTTAATCCATATTGCCTCCTTGCAAGCTTGAATAACTGCCATGTATTCTTTCTGTAACGATCATAGGCCATTAGGCTGAACCAACATGGGCCTCGGCCCATACCCATGCACCACTACTGGTGATGGATCATTAGGATGGTCCAGCATGAGCCCTAACCCATGCCCATACACCGCCACTCATAGAATATCTCATCCCTGGAAAGTTGTTTCGTTCACCTTCCCCAATACTTAAAGTACTTGTCCAAACAGAGTATAACTTCCATAATATTAGATTTTCAATAATACAATTAAATTTTTTTCTAAAACTTATCTCAATAGCTCATCTATGACGCAAAATTCTTTGATAACAAGAAGCAAGATTAGTTTAACCATATTTGTAATTTATGTAAATAACGTGTAAATTTTTTACAAATAATTTATAAAAAAAATATTGAACATAGATATTATTTTCTTTGCTAGAAAGGTGCATTATCACTTAAAAAATAATTTGTTATTAGAGATAAATTTATTATAACCACTTGAAAAATAGCAATACCAAAGAATTGTTAGTATTAGAGATATAATCTTTATGACATAGTATAGATAAGATGACCTGGGATGAGTGCTTTTTGTAAGGGACATGAAATGTATTGGTGCATCGTATTCTCGCACTCAAGACGCATCGGAAGTTTAAAAATTTTCATATCGACATTCAAGATGTTTCTTAGGCGTCGTGTGTGTAACAAAGTATTCATAGGACGTTTAGAATCATACCTTGCATATCGAATGCTGGAATCCAAACTATTCATGATTTTAAGTGAATATAGCACTTCTTGTATATACCTATTATTGGCTCTTCAATCTTGATAATCTAATTAGTCCACGATGAGAAGTTATCCTCCTCGCTTGGATTGCACTTGAAATCGCAAGCGATTTGTACGTTGAGACTCTGATATCCGAATTTTAAAAATCCATAGACCGTGCAGCGACAACTACAGAAGAAAAGTGATGATCGAATTTTAGATGAAATTTCTTCTATTGGCCATGGATTTTCTATGTGGAAGATTATTGATTCTTAATCAATGAATAATTGAAGCTAATTAAGCCATTAATACTTAACAGCTTGCAAGAATTGATTTCATCATATCCCTCAATTCAACATGGCCGAATTGTATTTCTTCAAAACTTGTGAAGTAGCCGAGAGCTTCAAGGGGAGGGAGAGGAGTTTTGTGTGCAAAACTTTCGATATATGCTCATGGCCCCTTATGGTGTATTTATAGAGTGAGACTCCTAATCAAATTAGTAGTCCCTCTCCCACAAGTACTCCTATCTCGTGTTGTACTAAAACTCTGTAGGGATCGGGAAAGAGTTTATTGGGGGGGGGGACAGGTGAATGAATTCTTTCAAATATTGCTTTCTAAAACAAGTTTGCAACCGTTTTTAAGCTGTTAAAAATTCTTCTCAAACTTATTAGAAATATGAACCACTGTAAAGTGTGGAAAATTGGTTCAAGGTTTCTAATGATAGCTAAAAACTTGTTGGCAAACTTATCAACAAATATAATGAAAAAAATGCTTGCAGAAAGTAAAGACACAAGGTTTTTATGGATGTTCGGAGATAAAAAGTCCAACGTCACCTCTTGTTCCTCTTTAGGAAGGATTCCACTAAAAGACTTTTGCTTTACAAAAACTTTTTGCAACAGCCCACTCCAATCAGGACTTATCACACTTCCTGTCTTGGAACTCTTAGTGTAACTTTACAATTCTGGATATTAAGAACACTTGGTTCACCAGACACCACTACTTAAACAAATAACCAAAAGGTTACTGATATAACTAAAAAAATTGATTTTTGGTAGCACGAAGATGATCCTTGAATGATCAGATGTATTTCTGTTCAGTGCGTGCTTTTGAGCGATGAAGTGTGTAGGCTTTTAAGTGCGCTCTAAATCTTTGAAGTATGCAAGCTTGTGATGATTTCACTGTTGTGAGTTGGGTAATGATCTCTATGTTCTTGCACACATCCTTTCTGTTAATATACGCGACCATTCCAAGGTCGAAAGGATTTGAGTAACGTTAACTTGTAACAGAATGAAGCTGCGTCACTATCAGCTGCAACTGCATTTAATGTGTTCAGATATGCATTAAATGTTCTCTTTGCTGATATTTCCTTGAGTCCCGTTCTTTAAAGAATTTCTGCATAGTTGCCGTTTATGGTAACTGCTTTTATCCTTAGACCTTTGTAAGATAAATGATCTTTCCTTTCTGGGATAGTTATATAAATGCAGATCATTCCCGGGACTGATGTAGGGGCAAGTTAACTTTGAAGCTGTGAAACCTATTGAATGTCTTGAACTGGTCAGAGAATGTCTTATATTAAGTGGGTAATAAATAACCTTCTTTAATGATGTCTCTAAATCAGCTAGTTGAGAAATTCATCTTCTTTTTACTTTAAGCGGTTGAATTATCAGCAGTCTGGAATTCAAGCGGTCAGACTTCATTCGAATATTCTTTGTTTAAGCGGTTGAACTCTTTTTTCTGTAGCTGGTAGTGAAGCAGTCCAGTTGCTTGGCGGGGCGGTTGAACTGATACCTGTTACATATAAGATATGCAGCTGTTTCATGAAGTAGTGAACTGCTATCTTGATTTGTTTATCACCAAAACTTTTGGGTAATAATAATTTCTTAACAATTTTTCCCATTTTGTGATGACAAAACCCAGCTGCAATGCTACAAAGTGTTTTGCATATAATTATAGCAAGCTAGAAGTAAATCATATACGCATTTCATTGAGTAATTGAAATTACAATCTCTAAGGCAAAAAATAATCAACTTAACAAATACAAGATATAAAAAATATAAATACTAATTTTGAACTGCTCGTTCAGCTTTGGCCATTTCTTCTAGTTCTTTCATAACTGATATCTATACTTGCTGAATGACTCTTAGTCGCTCTCTTTTCCCTTTTTTGACATCACCATGAACAACAAATTCCATAATTTCTGCAAGTGGGGATCCATGTGCATTCATGCATTGATCAACATTTTCTTGAAGACAATTTATTTGTTCTGAGAGCTCAACGCACATGTTGAGATGTGAAGACTTATGCTTGGCTTGCCGGAGGGAGTTACTTGTATTCATAGCAGAAAATCTTTGCAGAGATCAGACTTCATCGAATTAAAAGCCTCTTTTAGATCAAAATGCTTGCGGTTAAGAGCAAGAATTGACTGATCCAAGTTGAAAGTGCTACTACTTAAATTATAATTCAGCCAAGTGTAGGTTGTCTGCAAGTAATATTATTCGTAAATACGAAATCGATCCACAGAGAGGTTAATTTAAGTTTAAATTTATTAATTTATAAATAACCAAATGGAAGAATGAAGTTTACAAATCATAAATTTTGTCAAGACTCAAGGATTTATTCTTGGTTTATGTAATATTATTTAACTAAAAGTAAAACAAAAGAAACCACCATAAATAATGGTTTCAAGAAAATTAAATATTCAAACACACACATAATATAATATAGTTCCCACTATAGAAAATATCGAATTAACCGATATTTTATATATGGTACATATTATTATATATATAACTAAATATATATAATTGCATAAAGTAAATGTTAAACTAAATCATTATATTTCATTTAGAACAACCGGCAGAGCCACGCTATTGCCTAAATGAAATATATGATTTAATAAGTTAGTTGCGGTAAATTAAAAGTTAGATGTGAAAAATAAAAGTTAGTTGTGGGAAAGTAAATGTTAGTTGAAGTAAAGTAAAAGTTAGATACGAAAAATAAAAGTTAGTTGCCATAAAGTAAATATTTGATTGTTAGATGTCAGTATTAAATCATAATATTGCATTTAGAACAACCGGCAGAGCCACGCTATCGTCTAAATGAAATATATGATATAATTATATATATATATATATATTTATAATATAACAATAATAATAATTGATGAAATATTTATTGTATCAAAATTAAACAACAAATCAAGATAACCACTTCAATGGAATAAAGCATTTGATGTAAATTAATGGCAACAAATAATTCATTTTTATACCTACAATAAAATGAAGTTAGCTAAATGAAAAGAAATAAAGAAAGAATATACAAAATATAAACAATCTTACTTCACCAAAATTCATCATCTTCACCTTGACATAATAAATTTAGCTTGCCATGAGCTTACTTTTGATCAACACTAAAATCATTACTCATAGTTGGGAAAATGAAAAATTTATTGGAACTTAAAACTTTTATACACACACACTATATTTTACAATGGGATATAATGATTCTTAAGCTAGCACAAGTCCTCTATTTATAGGCCAAATGAGAGAAAGGTCAAATTTTTTTTAATGTCATGTAGTTGTTATAGTAGTTTTTGTCTCCTCCAACTTCAATTCAATGACCCTTCTTTCAATTCTATGTTCCATGACTTTAATATCCGAATTTGACTTTGCTCAAAACCGCAAACATGTAGAACATTGGATGTAGATGAATTTAGCCATTTGGTTCACCTCATTTGGTTAAATATTGAATTATTTATGATTTGTTTTCTATAAGCTAGTCATAGTAAAAGTAAATTTGTCCTCTTTTTGATATTTGCGCAATTTGATCATCTTAATGAACTTTTTAGGCATTCATGTCTTCTGCAAAGTTGTAGATAATTTCTTAAGGATTCTAAACATGTTTGAATCACCTTCATTTGAATTTTGTAGCTTGAGTTATCATTATTTACCAATACGTAGAAAACCTGAAAATAAAACATATTTAGTAAGACATTTAAATATAAACAAACAATAATAAAATACCATAATTTTATAATTTTAATTAAACTTAAATTTTAAAATATAGGTTTTAACATCTAATAAATTATTAATTTTATGTTTCATCACACCCCCACAATATCTTATTACTAGTCTCTTAGTAATAAAATAAAATTTATTAGAAAATCACAAGCTAGATTCTTTACTCCTTTTATATATTCAAATATAAAAATATATTCATTTTAAAAACAAAATCATATTCCGATTTTTATATATATAATATATATATCTTTTTTTCGTTTAATGTAATAATATATAATTAGATGTATTTTTATTATTATTCTTATTTTCACATAATAGATAAAGTAAATATATATATATATATATAATTTTTAAATTTCTAAATTCTTTATAATAATATAGGCAAAAAAATAATTCACACCACCTACCATAACATGTATAATATCAAAAATATTATTGTAAAGGCCTCAACTCCATATTCTTTCTGGTCAAAATATTTAATGAATATCTATTTTTCACTCATGGAGTTGGAATGAGTATTAACTTTCATTGAAAAAGGTTAAGTATTAAAGTAGACAATTAAATAAACTAATATTGAAAACAAAATGGCAAAATTTAAAAAGAATAAAATCCCCTTTCTTTTTTATTTTTTTTCCTTTTTTCTTTTTTTTAAATAACGTGACTGCAAAATTTTACGATAACATAAAATTTTTTATCCAAACATTCTACCATAAATGTCTATATGTATATAAATATTTATATAACGGATACATCCGATTACCTTTGAAACTTATCTAGCACAAAAAAAATCTTTTTTTTAATACATTGATAGTACATCAATCAAATCTATAAAAAAATACAATGAACAAAGTAATTTGCACCCCGTTATTTATTTACTTTTTTTATAAATATTTTTTTTTCTTTTTTTAGGGGAGTTATATTCTTGTAATTAACCATTTTTTGATAATCAATAAAAGTTTATTAATTGTTTTCTCATTTCTCACCACTTACTCACAAAAGATGTGTGAGTATATATTATACTTTTACAAAAAGAATTTTTTCAATTATACATGTTAACAACCATACAAACCATATCTTTTAACTATGAAAGGATCGGTTAAAAGGTGGAAAGTGTTTAGAGGGGGGGGGGGGTGTTTGAATAAACACTTGCGAATTATGTATTCTTTTCGAATATTGAGTTCAATTTAGTGACAAACTGAACCTCGGTATCTCGTCGGTCAATAACAATCAGTTTAACTGAAAAATAGTTGCGGAAGTAAACTGATTAAAAGATAGAATAACTGATAGTAACTGAAATAAAAAGCACACAATTTGTTTCTGAATGTTCGGAGAATAGAATAACTCCTACGTCACTCCTTCTACCACGAAGATAGAATTTCCACTAAAAGACTTTGATCGAATACAAACTTTGTACTGACCCACTTCAATTTGGATTTAACACTTGCCAAAACTGTAACTCTTAGTATACAATAACTTTTATAGTGTGTGACTGAATATAACACAACTGAATGAATCTAACAAAGATTTCAAATTGCTAGCAAGCTCGTAAATATAGCCTTGATTGATACTGATATATCTGATAAGAGTGAGCTTTCGATATCTGAATACGAGTTGTGATTTTAGCAGAGTAAGAACAAGCTTGAATAGAATAGTAGTTCGTATATTGTCTTCTCAGCAGACCTCTTCAGCTATTTATAGGCTTCTCTTTCAATGGTACTATTAAATAACGTTTGAATCCATATATCTGTTGATTGTCACATCAATATTCTCTGACATTCGTACACTGCACTCTGAAATGCGGCATTCCACTACTAGTTGCAGTCTGTTGTACTATTTGTCGATTGTCGTTTTCAAGTGATGACGTGTACAGCTGAGAGATTGGCTGAAAGATACTTTGCTGGAAAAACTCATAACTGATTGTTTCAACTGATCAGTTCTCAACTGATCACTCAGTTAGATTCTGCTACAATTGATCAGTTGCGCTCAGTTTTGACGTAGATACTATTTAGCTGGTACGCATTAATCTTCAGCTAATAACAGTTGTAAGATTTTAGTCAGTTAAGCTCGTATGACTTTGATCAGTTATTCCAATAGGTTCGAAGCTTAGTTTGTCAAATCACTGAAATTTAGTTTCCAAAAATTTTCCTCTTTTCGGTGATTGACAAAACTCAGAATTTAATAAACTGATCATGAATCATTGTAGATAAAATAATTTTTCTAATGTACAGATTCGTACAAAGAAAGCCAATAATCTAATAACTGAAAAAGGTTGTCTCTTCAGTTTCATCCTCTTTTATTCCTTCATCAATCTATCTGCTTCCCCCTTTTTTTCAAGCACATCGGCTTTGAGAGATATAATCCTAACATCAGCGGCAATATCTTTGACAGTAGTCAACATAGTTGTTTGCAGCAAGTGGATTTTTCTTGAGACAGACGCCTCCATAGATTCTACTCGCTTGCCAATTAATTCTTGAGTAAGTGAGAAACTTTCAGCTAAGCCTCTATTCTTTTTAAGCTCATCAATCACAAAAGAGATGGAAGTCACAGCCTCTTTAATAGATTTCAGTTTCTCCGATTTGAATTCACTGGAGGAGTTCAGCTTCATGGAGTGAGCAAGATGAGTACTTTGAATCTCCTTTATTTCTTGCATTATTTTTGACATATTGAGCTGAATGTCCTGAATTTGTTCAAGGACTAAGTCCATGTCAGAAGATGGACGAGGAGATTCAGACTGCCCTGGTTCTTGTTCTTTGGTAGATTGATCAAAAATATTACCAAAGTCCTATCAGAAATCTCTGTTTCAGCATGCAACAACTCTTGAAGATTCAGTGGAGGAGAAGAAATAGTAGGAGGATCCACCAAAGAAGGTGGTTCTTTAGTTGGCATGTGTTCAGTCGAAGCTGAAGTCAGTTGAGTCTATTTTGGAGGACTAAAAACTGCATGTTCAGTCACAACCTCCGACTGAACTAGTTCAGAAGGTACTTAAAAATTAGCCATCTCGGCTTGTTTTTCAGTGGCAGCAGTGTGAACAGTTGCTGATTCTTCAGTTATAACTTCATCTCCATCTGTTCTGACTGATGCAAGAAGAATGTAATTCGAAACTGACTCGATGATTTCATCTAAATTTGCCAATGTCAGTTCAGCTTCAGAGTAAAGCTGAGGATTATCAGTAAGAGGTGCAGACACTGGTGTTTGCGGAGAATCAGAAGTTGAAGGAACAGTTGCTTTGTGAGAGGAAGGAATATTGCCCTTAGGAGACTCTAGAACTGAATCGTCAGTCGAGAACTCTTGAGTGGCTGCAGGGATGATCAACTCTTGATCCATCTCCTAGAATTTGATATCAGTTTGCAGGCTGATAAGATCAGTTTCCATTTGAGCATACACTGCTTTATCATTGAATGCGAGAGGACTGGTTGGCTCAAAGTTTGTCCGTAGCTTAGCAACCAATAGATGTAGTCTCTGTACTCTCATAAGATCGAAGAAATACTTCTTCCTTTCAAGAACTTGAGTAACTATAGATGCCTTCACTTTCTTCATCACCACTTTTTCCAGATGAATAAACCTCCTCAGTTTAGATTGCTTCTGAAGTTCTTTGGCAAAAACATGAGTCCTGAATTTGACCCATTCATCATAGATTTTAAGCTTGTCTACGGCAAATTCATTAATCTCTTGCCAAATGAGATCAATGTGTGTCTGAATAGCGTTCGTGGATCTGGGCTCTTCTTGTAACTTTCCTTTGCCCTTGGGATCAGTCAGGATATGTGGAATGCTTAATCCTGACGTGGTTGCATCGACACCCTCTCTGATCACGATGCCTTTCGGTCGTGCAAAATGTAAAGGATTATATGTAGAGATTTTGATTAATGGAGTCGTAACTCCAACAAGCTTCTTCTTGTCACTAGATTCAGTGACTTTCTGCTGAGGTAGAGTCTTGGAAAGGGGTAACTGGTCCTCAGTTGAGGATTCAGTTGGGATAGCTTTCAATGGAATAGCCTCGATGGGCTGTTGATCGTCGGTTTGCTTCAATCGCTCAGCAAGGACAGATACCAATGTTGCTATTGGCTTTGTTTTCTGAGTCCTTTGTTTCTTGATAACCATTTGAAAGGGTGTTTCATCAGAATCTGATCCACTAACGATCAGTTTTCTCTTGGTAGTCTTCAGTTGTGCCAGAGACTTGGCCTTTTTAACTGACTTGGGAGCAGGCTGCTGAGTCCCAATCTCCTTTTTGATCTTAAAAAATTGATCAGGAGACATGTTCAGCTTAGTCATTGGTGGCTGAACGTTTTTGGCATTAAAAACTTTGAACTTTGATGATCTCTCTGAGTCATCAGCAACCAATCCTTTGGCTTTCATCAAATAGCTCAGATGAACAGCAAATCCCTTAGACTGCTTGGTGGATTGGAACATATTTTTCAAAATATTGAAGATAAGGCGCTTCCAGTTAAGTCTTCGTCCAGCCATAATAACAGTGATGGTTTCAAATTTCTCCAAAGTAAGGGCAGCAAAAGATCCTGCCTTTGCCAAAAGTCCCTTGGCTACTATATCAGCCAGCAACTGAACTTCATGCTTCGGTTCTTTCTTTGGATCGGAAACCTTGATTTTCCGTCCATCAGCAGAGAGGAGGGTTTGCATCTCTTCAATATCAGATGCCTTAACTTCAGTAAGGTTGGTCAATCCATCAGAAGGCAACACGAACAGTTCTCCAAAGGAATCATCAGAGATGGTCAACAACTGACCATTGACAGTAGAAATGATGTTTCCATCAGTATTGATATTTCCATTGGAGTAGAAGTCTTGAAGTTCCTTAGGGTAAATCTCCTACGAAGAGTGTCCCAAAAATGTCCTTAGCCCAGCTGATTCGAGCTTCAGAAATACGTTTTTGACATCGGCTTCTCCAACTGATATAACTGATCCAAAGTTAATAGCCATAGCATTCAACATGTGCACGGGAATTTGATTGGCCATTTTAACTGAATGATTTTCTGCGAAAAAGAAAGCTTGAATTTGCTTTTGCTCTGAAAATTTTAGCTAAGCATAAGGAAGAAGAACCTGAAATGGAGCGGGCAAAGTACTTATGTACGTGACGTTTCAAATTATTGGACACGTGTTAGTCCACGAAATTTTTAATAATAAACGTGTGTACGTGTGGTAAAAGCGTGTGTTGAAAATACATGGATTAAAAGGGTTCTCGTTTCAACCTGTCATTTTGAAGAAAGATAGCATTTAATGCTATGATAAATCAGTCACATCACTTAATTTGGAATGATAAAATGGTTAATTTGTTAACTTATGTGAGAAGATTAGTGAAATTGTCAGCTGAACGATCAGTTGTGAAACTGTGTCTTTTCAGTTGAGAATTTATTAACTGCAGTCTTCTCAGTTAACATTTTAAACCAATATTCCCACTTAATAAATTCATAAAAAGATTACGAGAATATGAGCAAGACGAATTAAATTAAATCTTATGCTTAGAGTGTTAATCGTCTGCCGTAATGACGTTGTCCTTTCATCTTCTTTAACCCTGGGCTATAAATAAGAGTAACTCGGTTTGTCTCAAACATATCAGCAAATAACAATCAAAAGTTATAATGGCAGATGCCGGTAGCTCGAAGACTCCAGATATGGCCAAGGTGTTTATGGATGCAGCCCTGGAGGGAAGGAAAACTGCTATGGAAGATGAAGTCTTCCACCAAATCCTTCGATACTGGGAAGAGTTTTAAGGGCTCCAGTTCCTGTATGAGTGTGGAGAGGCCACCAGCCCCGAACTATTGGCGAAAATAAGGAAGTATCGAGAATACTTGCACGTTGCTGATATGGTGGACCTCTTTGAAGATGCATATGTCTACCAGCTAATGCTCAAGAAGGAACGGAGGATCCTAGAGCGTATAGCTGACTCAGATAGCTTCCTGGAGACTTCCATAGGAGAGTTAACCCGTTGGTTGACCAAGTGGAGGTCTTTTGTTGAGGAAGAGTACTTTGATGTAATCCACAATAAATACTTTAGATTAATGAAATGTTTATCAGTTGATCTTTGTCTTTTATTTTCATGCAAAGATTAATCTCAGCAGTTGATTAATAAATCACGAACTGAACATAATAAATGACAAGTAACAAACTGACACCAGTTAGTAAGTACGAACTGATATGTAACGCAAGTTAACCGACAACTGACATGTTAACCGACAACTGACATATTAGCAATAAGACTGATTAAGATAAATCAATTAATCCAAGTATATTGCGAAAGTGAGAAAACTTAGTCTCAGGCAACGGTTTGGTTAAGATGTCAGCTGCTTGTTGTTCGGTTGAGACATATTCTAGTCTTATGTCCTTCTTCAAGGCATGATCTCTGATGAAGTGATGCCTGACATCTATGTGCTTGGTCCTATAGTGAAGAACTGGATTGTAGGTGATAGCAATCGTGCTTGTGTTGTCACAAAATATGGGAGATTCTTTTGCGATGACTCCATAGTCTCTCAGTTGTTGCTGAATCCAAAGTAGTTGATCACAGCAACTTCCAGTAGCAAGATATTCTGTTTCAGTTGTGGACGTAGCAATGGATGTCGGCTTCTTGCTGAACCAAGAGATTAGTCTGTCTCCTAGAAACTGACATGATCCACTTGTGCTTTTTCGATCAAGCTTACACCCTGCATAATCTGCATCTGAATAGCCAACTAGATTGATAGAGGATTCTTTAGAATACCATAACCCAACATTCTGAGTGCCATTAAAATATTTTAAAATACGTTTGGCAGCTGAAAAGTGTGATTGCTTAGGGTTTGCTTGAAATCTAGCACACATACAGACAGCAAATACAATATTAGGGCGACTAGCAATTAGGTATAATAATGAACCTATTAAACCTCTGTAAAGTGTCGCCTCGACTGATATTCTCCTTTGATCAGTGTCTAGTTTAACTGATGAACTCATGGGAGTACTTGCAGCTGAACACGATTCCATGCCAAATTTCTTCAGCAACTCCTTTGTGTATTTAGTTTGACTGATAAACGTTCCTGTCTCCAGTTGCTTCACTTGCAGTCCAAGGAAAAATGTTAGTTCACCCATCATGCTCATTTCAAACTTATCCTGCATCAACTTAGCAAACTTCTCGCATAATTTGGGGTTAGTTGACCCAAATATAATGTCATCAACATAAGTTTGAACGAGTAAAATATGATCATTCTTAGAGAATTTGAATAATGTCTTATCAACTGATCCAACAGAAAAATCGTGATCAGTTATAAATTTTGAAAGAGTTTCATACCAAGCTCTTGGAGCTTGTTTAAGACCATATAAGGCTTTGTTCAAATGGTAGACATGATCAGGAAAAAGGTGACTGATGAAACCTGGAGGTTGTTCAATGTAGACTACCTCTTGCAACTGACCATTTTGGAAAGCACTCTTTACATCAATTTGGTAGACTTTGAAATCGTTGAATGAAGCATAGTCTAGAAATATTCTTATTGCTTCCAGTCTTGCAACTGGTGCATATGTTTCATCGTAGTCAATTCCTTATTTTTGCCTATATCTTGGTGCTACCAGTCTCGCCTTGTTGCGCACAACTGAACCATCTTCGTTAAGTTTATTTCTGTACACCCATTTCGTACCTATAACAGTTTTTGAAACGGGTCTTGGAACTAGGTTCCAGACATTGTTATGTGTAAACTGATTCAGCACCTCTTGCATAGCATTTGTCCATTTTGGATCAGCAAGGGCTTCATCAGTTTTCTTTGGTTCCAATTGTGATACAAAAGCTGAATGAATAAATAAGTTGAGCATCTGATTTCTAGTTCTCACTGGATCAGATGGGTTACCTATTACCAATTCTGGAGGATGTGATTTCTTCCATCTGTATTCAGCATTTGTTATATCCATGTCAGCAACTGCTTCAGTTTGTAACTGGGTGTTTTCTTCAGTTTCAGTTGCTGCTGCATCAGTTTGTAGCTGATTATCCTCAATAGGCTCTGCCAACAGATTATCAGGAACAGCTTCCTGTTTAACTGATTGATCCACAATTTCAGGTTCTGGTGTTTGAAGGATGTTTTGATTGATGTGATTTTCTTCTTCATGATCATCCTCCAAACTGATATCTGTAAATCTATCCACTAGCTCAACTGCATCAGTTGGCTTGTTAGTTAATATAGTTTCATCAAAAACAATATGTATGAATTCTTCAACATTTAGTGTGCTTTTGTTAAACACTCTATATGCTTTACTGACTGATGAATATCCCAAAAATATTCCATCTGTAGATTTAGCAACAAAGGCTTTTAAATGATTTTTGTCATTGTCAAGAATAAAACATCTGCAGCCGAATATTTTGAAGTAGGAAACCACACTTTTTCGTCCATGCTAGATCTCATAAGGTGTTTTCAAATGATTCTTATTAATCATTGATCTGTTCTGAGTGTAACACGCAGTGTTTACTGCCTCTGCCCAAAATGTTTGAGAAATGCCAGAATCAGCAAGCATTGTTCTAGCAATTCTTTGAGGGTCCGATTTCTCCTTTCAGCTACACCATTTTGCTGAGGAGTTCTAGCTGCTAAGATCTCATGCTTAATTCCAGCATTTTCTAAAAAATTTGAAAGAATTTGATTGATGAATTCAATTCCTCGATCAGATCTGATTATATCAATTCCAACTGATTTCTCATTTAATAGTCTTTTGAAAAGCTTGATCAGTTGTGCAACAGTTTGGTCTTTGGATTTTAGAAAAATCAGCCAGGTAAATCGTGAAAAATCATCCACAACCACCAAGGTGTATTTCATTCCCCCTAAGCTCATGACTGGTATTGGGCCAAATAGGTTCATATATAACAGCTCTAAGCATCGGGAAGAAGATTTACTGCCCTTGTTTTTAAAAGAAGAATTAACTTGTTTACCAAACTGACATGTTGAATGATGAAACTTAAAATTAATAATTTATTATATGTTAAAACATGTATTTTAAAATTTAAGTTTCATTAAAATTATAAAATTATGTTATTTTAGTATTGTTTGTTTATATTTAATTGTCTTACTAAATATGTTTTATTTTCAGGTTTTCTACGTGTTGGTAAAATAATGATAACTCAAGCTAGAAAATTCAAATGGAGGTGACTCAAACATGTTTGGAATCCTTAAAAAATTATCTACAACTTTGCAGAAAACATGATTGCTTAAAAAGTTCATTAAGATGATCAAATTGTGCAAATATCAAAAGGAGAACAAATTTACTTTTACTATGACCAGCATATAGTAAAAAAATCATAACAATTTCAATATTTAACCAAATGAGGTGAACCAAGTGGTCAAATTCATCTACAGACAATTCCCCACATGTTTGCCGTTTTGAGAAGAGTCAAATTCGGTGATTAAAATTGTGGAACAAAGCATTGAAAGAAGGGACATGGAATTGAACTTGGAGGAGACAAAGAATACAATTGCAACTACATGGCATTAATAAAAATTTTGACCTTTTCTCTCATTTGGCCTATAAATAGAGACCTTGTGCTAGCTTGAGAATCATTCTATCTCATTGTAAAATATAGTGTGAGTGTGTATCAAAGTTCTAAGTTCCAATATATTTTCTTTCATGTTCTCAACTATGAGTGATATTTTAGTGTTGATCAAAAGTAAGCTTATGGCAAGCTAAATCTATTATGTCAAGGTGAAGATGATGCATTCTTGGTGAAGTAAGATTGTTTATATTTTGTATATTCTTTCTTTATTTCTTTTCATTTAGCTAACTTATTTTTATTGTAGGTATAAAAATGAATTATTTGTTGTTATCAATTTACATCAAATGCTTAATACCATTAAAGTGGTTATCTTGATTTGTTGTTTAATTTTGATACAATAAATATTTTATCACTTATTATTATATATATATAGATATATATATATATATTTATATAATAATATCATAATATTTCATTTAGACGATAGCGTGGCTCTGCCGGTTGTTCTAAATGAAATATTATGATTTAATACTAACATCTAATAATCTAACATTTACTTTATCGCAACTAACTTTTATTTTTCGCATCTAACTTTTACTTTCTCGCAACTAACTTTTACTTTTCCGCAACTAACATTTACTTTATCGCAACTAACTTTTACTTTACCGCAACTAACTTATTAAATCAATATATTTCATTTAGGCAATAGCGTGGCTCTGCCGGTTGTTCTAAATGAAATATAATGATTTAATTTAACATTTAATTTATGCAAATATTTATTTATATAGTTATAATTATAATCATAGGTACCTTATATAAAATATCGGTTAATTCGGTATTTTCTATAGTGGGAACTATATTATATTATGTGTGTGTTTAATTTTCTTGGAACCATTATTTATGGTGGTTTCTTTTGTTTTACTTTTAGTTAAACAATATTACATAAACCAAGAATAAATCCCCAAGCCTTGACAAAATTTATAATTTGTAAACTTCATTCTTGCATTTGGTAATCTATAAATTAATAAATTTAAACTCAAAATAACCTCTCTGAGGATCGATCTCTTACTTACGAAATATATTACTTGCAGACAACCTACATTTGGGTGAATTATTATTTAAGTAGTAGCAAATTTTTTGCTCCGTTGCCCGGGAGGTATAAATTAAGTTTATATTTGTTAATTATGTTTTATTTATAAGTATTGTGTTGTTTTTTTTGTATGAGTATCTGGAGTCGAAAAAAAAGTGGTAGACTTATTCGAGTATCTGAAAATAATTTAAACATGGATGATAATTCAAATAATCAAGATAATGATAATAATAATAATAATAATAATAATCAAGAACATGATCAATTAAGAACAATTAGGCACCATATGAACCCTATTAGAACTAGTGCCCCATCTTGTTTAGTTTTTCCTTCTGATGCATCTAATTTCAACTTCAAACCTCAAATTATTCAACTTTTACCAAATTTTCATGGCTTAGATTCTGAAAATCCATATTTGCATCTAAAAGAATTTGAGGAAGTTTGTAACACTTATAATGATCAAAATTGTAGCATGGATATAGTTCGATTAAAGCTTTTCCCTTTTTCTTTAAAAGATAAAGCTAAAACATGGCTACAAAATTTAAGATCAAGTTCAATAAGATCATGGGAAGAAATGCAACAACAATTTCTCAAAAAGTTTTTCCCTTCCCATAGAACAAACTCTTTTAAAAGACAAATTACAACTTTTTCTCAAAAATAATGAGAAACGTTTTATCAATGTTGGGATAGATATAAAGAATTACTTAATATATGCCCACATCATGGTTTTGAAACATGGAGAATAGTTTCACACTTTTATGAAGGTCTAATACCTAAAGATAGGCAAATGATAGAATTCATGTGTAATGGAACTTTTGAAGATAAAAACCCAAATGAAGCAATGGAATATTTGATTCATTAGCAGAAAATGCTCAAAATTGGGATAATATAGGCACAATAGAACCACCAACAACTAAAAACAATAATTCAACAAATGGGGGTGGTATCTATAATCTTAAAGATGATATAGATATTCAAGCTAAACTTGCATCTTTAGCAAGAAAAATTGAGTCATTAGAAATGAAAAAGAGTGGTCAATTAAAAAGTATTCAAGAAATTGTTTGTCATATATGTGATACACATGATCATGCTACAAAAGATTGTCCAACATTACCTTCATTTAAAGAATGTCTCCATGAACAAGCAAATTATGTTAACAATTATAAAAAACCAATACTAGATCCTTTTTCACCATCATATAATCTTGGATGGAAAAATCATCCTAATTTTAGTTGGAGGAATGATAATAATGCACAACCGTCACAACAATATTTTCAAAATAACCAAAATTATCAAGGTTATATTCCTTATGTTACACCTCCAAGAAAAAACTTTGAAGATGTAATTCATGCATTTATCCAAAAACAAGAGTCTATCAATATTCAAAACAGTCAATCTATGAGTGATTTGAAAGAAACTCTTGCAAAATTTGCATATGCACTTAATATTCATGAAAAAGGAAAATTTCCATCTCAACCTCAACCTAATTCTAAAAATCAAAATCAAGAATTAAAAAATGAAAAAATTGATCAAATAAAATCTGTTACTACCCTTAGAAGTGGTAAAATAGTTAATGATCCATATAGTAATGAAAACAAGGATCATTTAAAATCAAAGAGTAAGGATGATAATCCTGATACTTTTGAGAATGATGATACCTTAAATTTTAAGAATAATATGGTGAATGATAAATCATCTGAAATAGTAAATAAGTCAAATAAATCTCCACCATTTTCTCATGCATTAACAAATCATAAAAAACAAAAAAGTGATTCTGATATCTATGAAGTTTTTAAACAAGTGAAGATAAATATTCCATTATTAGATGCTATTAAACAAGTACTTTCTTATGCAAAATTTTTAAAAGACTTATGTACTGTAAAGAGAAAATTGCATGTGAAGAAAAAAGCATTATTGGCTGAACAAGTAAGTTCTATTCTTCAAAATAATTTTAGTTTAAATATAAAGATCCTGGTTGTCCAACAATTTCATGTATTATTGGAGAAAATAAAATTAAAAAAGCTTTGTTGGATTTGCGAGCAAGTGTGAATTTACTTCCTTATTCAGTTTATGAAAAACTTAATTTAGGAGAATTAAAACCCACTTCTGTTACTCTCTTACTGGCGGATAGGTCAATCAAAATACCTAGAGGTATTGTAGAAGATGTGTTGGTTCAAGTTGATAAATTCATATATCCTGTAGATTTTATTGTTTTGGATACACAACCAATAGAAGTACATAATAAAATTCCAGTAATATTGGGACGACCATTTCTAGTAACTTCAAATGCTTTAATTAATTTTCGAAATGGAATAATGAAATTATCTTTTGGAAATATGACTCTAGAACTTAATGTGTTCAATTTATGTAAACAACCAAGTATTAATGAAAATGAATATGATAATGAAATTGAAACAATTGTGGAAGAAAATATACAAGAAGAAAACTTAAATCAACAATCTGAAGTTTTTTCAATAGAAAGTTTTGAGTCTAAAAATAATTTTAAAGAAGATGATAATACAAAACTTGAATTAAAAGTTTTACCATTAGAATTGAAATATGTATTTTTTGGTGAAAATAAAACATTTCCTGTTGTAATTTCTTCCACTCTTTTGCCAAATCAAGAAGAAGATTTGATTAAATTACTTACAAAATATAAAAATGCAATTGGATGGACTTTGAAAGATATAAAAGGTATGAATCCTTTAATTTGTACACATAAAATTCACTTGGAAGAAAATGCTAAAACATATCAACAACCACAAAGAAGGTTAAATCCACATATGAAGGAAGTTGTTAAGAATGAAGTATTAAAACTATTAGACGCTGGAATTATCTATCCAATTTCAGATAGTAAATGGGTAAGTCCAACACAAGTAGTACCTAAAAAGTCCGGCATCACTGTTATAAAAAATGAAAAGGTAGAGTTATTACAATCTAGATTTCATCTAGTTGGCGTATGTGTATTGATTATAGAAAATTAAATGATGTAACCGGAAAAGATCATTTCCCACTAACATTTTTAGATTAAATTCTAGAAAAAGTAGCAGGAAATTCTTATTATTGTTTTCTTGATGGGTATTCGGGGTATTATCAAATACCTATATCATTAGAAGATCAAGAAAAAACAACTTTTACTTGTCCTTTCGGAACTTTTGCATTTAAAAGAATGTCATTTGATTTATGTAATGCTCCAGCTACTTTTCAAAGATGCATGTTAAGTATTTTCAGTGATATGATTGAAGAATATGTAGAAGTTTTTATGGATGATATAACTGTTTTTGGAAACTCATTTGAAAATTGTCTTAAAAATCTAGAAGAAGTATTAAAAAGATGTGAAGAAAAGAATCTTGTTTTAAATTGGGAAAAATGTCATTATATGGTTAAATCTGGGATTGTTTTAGGACATGTGATATCTGAAAAAGGAATTGAAGTTGATAAAGCCAAAGTTGATGTTATTGCTAATTTAACATCACCAAAAACGGTCAAAGAAGTTCGATCATTCTTGGGTCATGCAGGATTTTATAGAAGGTTTATAAAAAATTTCAGCATAATATCTAAACCAATTTCAAATCTTTTAACAAAAGACACACAATTTGAATGGACTCAGAAATGTGAAAATGCTTTTAAAAAATTATTAATCTTTTAGTTATATCACCTATTTTACAACCTCCAAATTGGTCTTTACCATTTGAATTAATGTGTGATGAAAGTGATTATGCTATAGGGGCTGTGTTAGGACAAAGAAAAGAAGGAAAACCTTATGCAATCTATTATGCTAGTAGAACCTTAAATAGTGCCCAAATAAATTATTCAACTACTGAAAAAGAATCACTTTCAGTAGTATTTGCATTAGATAAATTTCGATCTTATTTAATTGGTTCTACTACTATTGTTTACACCGATCATTCTGCCATAAAATATTTATCAAATAAACAAGATGCTAAGCCAAAATTATTACGGTGGATTTTATTGTTACAAGAATTTGATATTATAATTAAAGATAAAAAAGGAAAAGAAAATGTTGTAGCCGATCATTTATCTAGAATAATGACTGAATCATCTCATAATGAAATACCAATAAATGAAAATTTTCCAGATGATCAGTTGTTTTATGCTACTATTATGCCCTGGTTTGCTAACATTGTAAATTTTCTTGTGACAAATAAAATGCCTTCTCATGAAATTCACAGGATAAGAATAAATTCTTGATAGAAGTTAAAAAATTTTATTGGAATGATCCTTACTTATTTAAGTATTGTCCTGAACAAATTTTTCGACGATGCATACCCGACAATGAAGTAAGTAATGTTATTAAATTTTGTCATTCTGAAGCATGTAGATGTCATTTTTCATCCAATAAAACAGCTACAAAAATCTTACAATGTGGATTTTATTGGCCGTCTTTATTCAAAGATACGCATTTATTTTGCAAATCTTGTGAAAACTGTCAGAAGATGGGATCAATTTCAAAAGGAAACATGATGCCTTTAAATCCAATCATAATTATTGAAATATTTGATAGTTGGGGGATAGATTTTATGGGTCCATTTCCATTATCTTTTGGATATACGCACATTTTAGTCGCTGTTGATTATGTTTCAAAATGGATTTAAGCAATTGCATGTAGAACTAATGATCATAAAGTTGTTATAAAATTTTTAAAAGAAAATATTTTTAGCCGATTTGGAATACCTAGAGCAATAATTAGTGATGGGGGAAGTCATTTTATAAATAAATCATTTTCTTCTTTGTTAAGAAAATATGGCATTATACATAAAGTTTCTACCCCATATCATCCTCAAAGTAATGGTCAAGTTGAACTTACAAATAGAGAAATAAAACAAATTTTAGAAAAAACAGTTAATCCAAATCGAAAAGATTGGTCTTTAAGATTAATTGATGCATTATGGGCATATAGAACTGCATTTAAAACATCATTAGGGATGTCACCATATAGGTTAGTTTTTGGTAAGCATTGTCATTTAAAAGTTGAACTTGAACATAAAGCTTATTGAGTAATTAAAGCATTTAATATTAATCTAGATGATGCTTCTAAATTAAGAAAATTGCAATTAAATGAACTTGAAGAATTAAGAAATGATGCATATGAAAATTCAAAGATTTATAAAGATAAAACTAAAGCCTTTCATGATAAAAATATTATGAGAAAGTCATTTGAAATTGGACAAAAAGTTTTGCTTTATAATTCTCGTTTGCATTTATTTTCAGGTAAACTAAGATCGAGATGGTCAGGACCATTTATAGTCAAATTTGTTTATCCTCATGGTGCTGTTGATATTGAAAATCCTAAAAATAATGACGTGTTTAAAGTTAATGGGCAAAGACTTAATTAAGCCTTTTATAGAAAATAAAATTCTTAATAATGAGTTTATGCCTTTATATGATCCACAATAGTTGTTTGATATTTTCATTTTATTTTGCAGATTCTAGTTCATTTCCCGGTTAAGTGGCGGATAACGGTACTCCGTGATTGTTTAAGTCGGTTTCTTCAGTTTTCCAAAAATAATTGAAATATATAATAATAATAATAATATGGATGCGTGTATTATGAATCTTCGTAAATATTTTGCTTGTTTACCTGATAATGTGTTGAAAAAAATTTATAAAGCTAGATGTGAGCGGCTAAGGTTGATGATGTCATATGGCATACCGAAGATGTACGTTTGATAATTGAAGCAAAAGTCCGATTGGTTGGGGAAGCAAGTGAATTAATAATAAGACATATGCCATGATTTGGTAAAAGCACATATGCCAAAAAAAGAAGAGCTAAACGTATAGGTGGATGTCATAAATGTGCAAGGTGGACTTGTAAGGGAAAATGCAAAAATGTTGGAATGACATCAATGAATAGAGAAGATAAAATTTTATTCATTAAGAATGGTTTGAGTAAAGAGCCTTTGGATAATTTTCTAGAGGTTCTTGATACGCATTCTAGTGGGTACGTGCAAAATGAACTTATTAAACTATGGTGGCAATTTCAACAGGAGGAATATCAATATGGACGGTGGAATCAGTCTTACAAAGATCCTACTGTAGTAACGCATATCTATTTAGATAAGTAAATATATATACACAATTTCGCCTTGGGAATCTGACGTTAAAAGACCATGTTTGCCAATTTATAAGAAAATTGGATGGGAAGCATATCCTCGACTCATAGAAGGCGTTGAAGCCGTTACTGAACGTAAAATCAGAGGAAGATGTGAGCCACAATCACAACTACGCTGTATATATTTGTTTTAATTTTGTCATTTATATTTTCTTTTAATAATAATAATTTAATGTTCAAATATTGACTTTTGGCATGTTACGCTTATAAATTCATATGCTGTGATCTAACAATTACAAAAAACATATTTCTCAACATGTCAACGTCCACGGTAAGTAAAATCAAAAATATTTGTGTATTTTGTGGATCTAGTGCAGGAAAAGATATAATTTATGAAGAAGTAGCAGAAAATCTTGGAATAACACTTGCTAAAAAAAAGATTTATTTGGAATATGGTGGTAGTGAAGTTGGCCTCATGGGAAAAGTTGCAAAAGCTGCGCATGCTGGTGGAAGTGAAGTTTTAGGCATTATTCCGATTACCTTAGCCAATCTTACAGGACCAACAATAGGAGAAGAAATGAAAGTGGACAACATGTATGAACGAATTACTCAAATGATTAAACATTTAGATGCTTTCATTGCTTTGCCAGGAGGTTTCGGTACTTTGGAGGAAATATTTCATACTGTTTGTTGGGCACAATTAAATATCTACAATAAGCCAATTGTTTTGTTAAATGTTAACAATTATTATGATAAACTGTTATCGTTTCTTGATGATGTTGTGGAACAGAGATTTATTACATTAGCTTCGCGAAGGATGTTAGTTTCTGCTACAAGTGAAGGTGAACTTATTGATTTACTGCAAGGATTTAGTCATGAACCAGATCCATCCTTATTTCAACTTAATTGGCCAACATCCAAAATTAAGAAAAGAAAATTCATGTGATGCTAAACTTGTGATTCAACGGTATGTTTTAATGTTTTTCTTTAAGCTATGAATAATTTCTTCTTCTTCTCCTCTTAGTTTTTTTTATATAAAAATTAAAATATATACTTATATATAGTAATAATAATAATTTTTAGTTCAATTTCGAGTAAGGTGTTAGTAAAATGCACCTGAGATGCATTAGTTAATAATTATTTGAAAATCACAATACAATAGATTTTAATATTCATTATATTCAAAATACAGACTAAAAGAAAAATTAGTTTTTCATATGTACGAATTTATATATATATTTTGATCAATTAATATAAAATATATAATAGATGTTTTCATATATATATATATAATTGTATGTGTTTTCAAATAAAATAATTTCTAAAATATTTATGAGAATATAGTTAAAAGATATGGTTTGTATGGTTGTTAACATGTATAATTGAAAGAATTCTTTTGTAAAAGTATAATATATACTCACACATCTTTTGTGAGTGAGTGGTGAGAAATAAGAAAACAATTAATAAACTTTTATTGATTATTAAAAAATGGTTAATTACAAGAATATAACTCCCTTAAAAAAATATATATATTTATTGAAAAAAGAAAAAAAAAGAAGTAAATATATAACGGACTGCAAAATATTTTCTTCATTGTAATTTTTTTAGATTTGATTGATGTACTATCAATGTGTTCTAAAAACATCAATATTGTGTTAAAAAAAAAAAAAAACAAAAACAAAAAACAAAAAACAAACAAACAAAAAGATTTGTTTGTGCTAGATAAGTTTCAAAGGTAGTCAGATGTATCCGTTATATAAATGTTTATATATAAACATATATATATATATATATATATTTATGGTAGAATGTTTGGATAAAAAATTTTATGTTATTGTAAAATTTTGCAGTCACGTTATTTAAAAAAAAACAATAAAAAAAAGAAAAAAATGGGGATTTTATTCTTTGTAAATTTTCCTATTTTGTTTTCAATATTAGTTTAATTAATTGTCTGCTTTAATACTTAGCCTTTTTCAATGAGAGTTAATATTCATTCCAACTCCATGAGTGAAAACTAGCTATTCCTTAAACATTTTGACCAGAAAGAATATATGGAGTTGAGGCTTTTACAATAAAATTCTAGATATTATACATGTTATGGTGGGTGGTGTGAATTATCTTTTTGACTATATTATTATAAAAAATTTAGAAATTTTAAAAAAAAATTATATATATATTGTTACTTTATATATTATGTGAAAATAAGAATAATAATAAAATCACATTTAATTATATATTATTATATTAAACGAAAATATATATATATATATAAATCGGTATATGATTTTGTTTTAAATAAATATATTTGTATTTGAATATATAAAAGGAATAAAGAATCTAGGTTGTGATTTTCCGATAAAATTTATTACTAAGGGACTAGTGATAAGATAGTGTGGGGGTGTGATGAAACTTAAAATTAATAATTTATTATATGTGGGGACCCGGACGCTAATCAATTCTTAATCGTCATCAGGATCAATTTACTAATCAACTAATTAGGGTCATAAAATTTTTTCTTTTTAAAATGCGGAATGTAGTGAAATCAAACTAATATACAACTCAGTATAAAATAAAGTACAAGTCCTGTACCGTCTACAAATCAGTAAAAACTAAGGTTCAACATCTAAATATCAAGTGTCAAAACTCTATATACATCAAAGTCTGAAGTCTCCACTCTATCGCGATCTATCCTCATCTCCTGGACCCTGATCCTGTCCTACCTGTTGTCATGTACACATACAAACAAGACAACAGCCGGATAACTCCGGTGAGAATAAAATCCCAGTATAAATCAACGAATATGCAATCATATAAACAATATAAAAGCATGTAACAATTATCAGTAATATGTATCAAAATCAGAAACATAATCAATATCAAACTGACGACAATGCTCGTGACTCCACGACTCAGACTAGACTCAATACTAGTCTAGGGATCCCGGTTTCCAGAGGTGGTATTCCTATATCGACCAACAGTAATAGAAAAGACTCCAGTTCTATCCACGTCGATCTAACCAAACATCCAGTGTCCTGACCTAACCGTCATGGACTGTGGCTCTATTGCCAATATCCTATCTTGTGACATCGTGCAATCTGCCCGTGGCGATCCCGCCACTATCAGACACATCTGTCCCAAGATTTCTACACCATCTAGTGACATCGTGCAATGTGCCCGTGGCAATCCCACCACTATCAGGCACTTCTGTCACAAGATTACTCGTCTAATACCTGCTATCTATAATTCAAGAGAACAAGTATATCAATCAAATCAATGCAAATATCAATGCAATAAAATAAAGTATGTGCTTTAGAGAAACTCAAGTCTAAACCGACTCAAGTCGATCTCCCAATTCCACATTGAGTTATACCTTTCGTTTGTGGTCTCGGTCTGACGCAATCTCAGTTCTGAACTCAAGACTATCTCTGTAAATCTGAAACGACATGTCAAGAATCATAATATCAATATTCTATTCTCAATTCAACACTGAATCTGATTAATCTCGATTTAATCCAAGTCATGACAGAACGACACAATCTTAGTATCCCCGTCAATACCAAATCACCAAACATCAATTACAAATCATAACTCATATCCGATATATCTGTAATTCATTCATAATCCAAATCTGTCCGATTTCAAATTAATATAATCAGAAAATCATAACAATTCCATCACCAGTCCGTTTCTTAATCTGACTTCGATTCTATGATGTCTGCTATGTCAAGAGCACTATATATGAGTCCCATTCAATTCTGACAATATCATAATTTCAAGACATGTCAAAACTTAATAGAACTTACGTCTAGATGAAGCTCTCGTCGATAGAAACACGGTACTGCAATCGGATTGAAAATCAGACGGACGGATCGAAATATAAAAGCGTAAGGATTTCTGAATGATTTCTCGATCCCTTTCTTCGTTTCTGCTGAGAAAGTAAAGTGTATATGTATATATATATATCCCAATTGCATGTTAAGACAACGTGTCTCTTTTTCTTGAATCTCGGTCGGCGCTCGGGCGGTCATGAATTTCCGTCCGGGCGCTTACTCGGCGCTCGGGCGGTTAAAACATACCGCCCGGGCACGGGGTGTTCTGCCCTCACGATTAATCCTTGGCGCTCGGGCGGTCCTAAACTACTGCTCGGGCGCCACATCTTCTGCCCGCAGCATACTTCTATTGAACACTGGCGCTCGGGCGGTCAAAAACTACCGCTCGGGCGCCAGACTCTCTGTCCACAAGCCGGCTATTATCACATTAGTTCATAATCAATAATCTCAGATTAATAGAATCAAAATCTCGGGCATTACATTTCTCCCCTCCTAAGATATGATTTCGTCCTCGAAATCACAGATTGTCAAATCATATCATCAAGAAGGAATGTAAGTAAAGTTGAATAAAAATTTACATCAGTGAAACAATGCTGGGAATTCTTGTCTCATATCTGATTCAGTCTCCCAAGTGGCTTCTTCAATGCCATGACGAGTCCATTGAACTTTCAAAAGAGGAATCGTCTTTGTTCTGAGCTGTTTTTCTTTACGATCGATAATCTGAATTGGTTTTTCGACATAACTCAATGTCTCATCCAGCTCGTTTTCGTCTGGCTGCATAATATGAGAATCATCGGGGAGATACTTCCGCAGCATAGATACATGAAAAACATCATGTATTCCTGATAATGAAGGCGGCAATGCGAGTCGATAGGCACGATCTCCTACCTTCTCGAGAATCTCATATGGACCAATGTATCGTGGAGACAATTTTCCTTTCTTTCAAAATCTGACAACACCCCTGAAAGGAGAAATCTTCAAAAATACTCTGTCTCCTGTCTCAAATACCAACGGTCGTTGTCTATTGTTGGCATATTTGGCCTGTCGATCCTGAGCTGCCTTCATTCTCTTCTGAATTAGTTTTACTTTTTCAGTCATATCTCTGATCATGTCAGGTCCAATCTCAGGAACTTCAGAGATATCATCCCAATAAAGAGGGGATCTGCATTTCTTTCCGTACAACGCTTCGAATGGAGCCATCTCAATACTCGTCTGATAGCTATTGTTGTACGAAAACTCACAAAGAGGCAAGGCATCCTGCCAATTAGTGCTAAAGTCAAGCACTACAGCTCTCAGCATATCTTCCAGTGTCTGGATAGTCCGCTCTGACTGTCCGTCGGTCTTTGGATGATATCCGGTACTCAGATGTAACTTCGTACCTAGAGTCTGCTGCAAACTCTGCCAGAAGTGCGAAGTAAACCGAGGATCACGGTCTGAGACAATCGACTTCGGCACTCCGTGCAATCTGACCACCTCACGCACATAAATATCGGCCATCTAGTCATATCGGTAGGTCATTTTGTATGGAATAAAACATGCAGATTTGGTCAGTCGATCAATCACGACCCAAATCGCATCATAACCTCGGGAGGGTCTTGGCAACTGTGTCACAAAATCCATGGAAAAGTGATCCCATTTCCATTCAGGAATCGACAAACTCTGTAACAGTCCTCCTGGTTTCTTTCTTTCAGCCTTCACCTGTTGGCAATTCAGACACTTGGCTACAAATTCAGAAACATCAGATTTCATTTGTTTCCACCAATACTATGTCCTCAAATCATTATACATTTTCCTGCCACCAGGATGAATGCTAAAACGACTGTTGTGCGCTTCTGTCAGTATTTGCTGTCTTAACTCCGAAACATTCGGCACAACAAGACGATTATTCACATACAAAATACCATTTTGGACCTGATATTCTGATCGATGTCCAGCTCTGACCATAGCAATCAAATTTTGTACGTTCTGATCACCTTTCTGTGCCTCTTTGATTTTCAATTTCAATGCCGGTTCAGCTCGAATCGCACATAATCTCAGAGGCTGACGATCTGTTTCAAAAGCTAATCCATACAAACAGCAGTCTTCAATCAAATTCGAAACACCCATAGTTGATAAGGATAGAGAACATACCTTTCGACTTAGTGTATCAGCTGCTGCATTGGACTTTCCTGGATAGTATTTAATCTAACAATCAAAGTCCTTCAATAAATCCAGCCATCTTCGCTGTCTCATATTCAACTCTGATTGTGAAAACAAATACTTCAAGCTCTTGTGATCAGAATATATCTCAAATTTCTCACCGTACAAATAATGTTGCCATATCTTTAATGCAAAGACGATGGCTGTCAATTCAAGATCATGAATTGGATAACGAGATTCATGGGGTTTCAGCTGTCTTGAGGTATAAGCAATCACATGCCCCCGCTGCATCAAAACACAACCCAATCCACGGTGAGATGCATCACAATAAACAACAAAATCACCAGTACCTGACGGGATAGTCAACACCGGAGCACTGGTCAACCTCTTCTTCAATTCGAGAAAACTGATCTCACATTCCTTAGACCAAACAAATGGAGCATTCTTCTGAGTCAACTGTGTAATCGGTTTGGCAATACTCGAAAAATCTTTAATAAATCGACGATAATATCCTGCCAAACCCATAAAACTACGAATTTCTGGTACAGATGTCGGTCTCGGCCAAGAAATCACTGCCTCAACCTTATTGGGTTCAACGGATATCCCGTCTCCGGATATAATATGTCCCAGAAATACCACCTGTTTCAACCAGAACTCGCATTTCGACAGTTTATCATACACTTTCTCCGCCTTAAAAGTTCTTAACACAGTTCTTAAATGCTCAGAATGTTCCATCACATTCTTTGAATAAATCAAAATATCATCGATGAAAATAATCACAAAATCATCGAGATATTTTTGAAAGACACGGTTCATTAATCCCATAAATACCGCTGGTGCATTCGTCAAACCAAATGGCATGACAATAAATTCATAGTGTCCATACCTGGTTCTGAATGCTGTCTTTGAGATATCAGAATCCTTAACTCTGAGTTGATGGTATCCGAATCTCAGATCGATCTTGGAATACACCACAGAACCCTGCAGCTGATCAAACAGATCATCAATGCGAGGCAATGGGTATTTATTCTTTACCGTTGCCTTGTTCAGTTGCCGGTAGTCGATACAGAGCCTCATTGAACTGTCTTTCTTTCTCACGAACAATACTGGAGCGCCCCAAGGAGAAACACTCGGTCTGATATATCCCTTGGTCAGTAAATCCTCCAGCTGTTGTTCTTTCAATTCTCTCAATTCGATCGGTGCCATCCTATACGGAGCCCTCGAAATCGGAACTGTTCCTGGCATCAACTCAATGCTGAAGTTTATCTCTCGAATCTGAGGCAATCCAGGAATCTCATCTGGAAAGACATCAGCAAACTCACACACCAGTGGCAAGTCCGCCAATGATGGGCTCGACTTCAGTAAATCAACTGAATATACCAGGAATCCATCCGCTCCTTTCTGCAATAATCGAGTCATATTTATCGCAGATATCAAAGGAATTCTAGCTCGAGAACCCTTACCGTAAAATTTCCACTCCTCAGCCATCTCAGGTCTGAATCTCACTATCTTGTGGAAATAATCATCTGTAGCTCGGTACTTGGTCAACATATCGATACCGATAATACAATCAAAATCAGATAAACCAAGCACAATACAGTCTAACTCAATCGTATGCCCATCGTACTGCAGTATACAAGATTTCACAGTCTTCACCGATATCAAACCTGTCCCTAACGGGGAAGAGACAGACACTACCGCAGACAATGACTCAATAGGTAATGCATGACTCAATGCAAACCTCTCAGATATAAATGTATGTGATGCACCAGTATCTATCAATACATATGCAGGATAATCAGAAATAAAACAGTTACCTGCAACTACATCGTTAGGTGCATCCTGTGCCTACTCCTCAGTCAATGCAAACACTCGGGCCCGCTGTCTCGGAGGCTGGCTCACTGTCTGGCTTCCTCCCGGCCTCTGCTGTGACTGAGTAGACGGTGCTGGTTGAAAAGAATGAACAGCAGATGGTCGTCTCCCTGTCTGAGCCACTGATCCAGATGACTCTGCTGCCTGGGATCCCTGGGCACTTCTCTGTGGACACACTCGAGCAAAGTGTCCCTGTTGTTTGCAGATACGGCAGCTGCCAAACACTCCTCGGCACTGCTCAGTGGGATGCTTCCCTCCACAAGTATTGCAAATAGGTCCAGTATAGCTCTGGCTCTGTCGAGGACTCCCAGAGCTAGAAGAACTGCTTCCAGATTTCTTGAACTGCTTCCCTCTAGCCTTCAAGAAATCCTTCTTCTTGCTACTGCTGCTGCCACCTTCAAATCGAGGAGGTGGTTGTTGTGATCCCGGTGCTGGAAGCACAAACGAAGCTCCTCCCTGTCTCATCAGACCGGCTTCAGCTCCTTTGGCTCTGTTCAAGGTGTCGGTAAAGTTATTCGGTCTCCCAGTGTTTACCAACGTAAATATTTCCGGATTCAGGCCGTTAATAAATTGGTCAGCAACGGCCTCATCATGTTCAGCCACGTGTGGAGCAAACCGCAACAGTGAAGAGAACTTGGCCACATATTACTCAATGTTTAGCTGGCCCTGTCTCAAGTTTGCGAACTCGGCTCCCTTGTCCTTCCTATAAGACACTGGAAAGAACCTCTGATAAAATTCAATTCTAAACACATTCCAGGTAATGGTCGTACCTCGGTGTTCCAATGCCCTCTTCGTTGTGATCCACCAGTTCTTAGCAACGTCGTGTAACTGGTGTCCTATCAATTTCACTATCCTCTCATCCGTATATTTCAAGGATTCGAACATCATCTCAATATCATCCAGCCAACTCTCACACTCCACGGAATCCTCCGTACCCTTTAAAGTCGGTGGATGAAATGACTGAAACCTTTTCAGCAACGTCTCCATTGGAGTGGCTGTAACGTCCATTGGAGGATTTGAAGTAATACCCTGTTCAGGTACTCTTCTCAGAGGCATATCTGATAATTAAATGGATTAGTAACCCAAGTACAACAGATCAGTTTCAATCCTCTTCGGATCATCTTACAGCTGATCCATTCCAGATAATACACAATACCATATCAAAATCAGATATTTCAGGTAAACATGTATTAAAGCAATAAATCATGCTAGCAATCAAAAGCAAGGAAAGAAAACTCATTCTACCCCACTCACTAGCTCCTATCTCAGTCTAAAGGATCTATCGCTCTGATAGCACCTGTTGTGGGGACCCGGACGCTAATCAATTCTTAATCGTCATCAGGATCAATTTACTAATCAACTAATTAGGGTCATAAAATTTTTTCTTTTTAAAATGCGGAATGTAGTGAAATCAAACTAATATACAACTTAGTATAAAATAAAGTACAAGTCCTGTATCGTCTACAAATCAGTAAAAACTAAGGTTCAACATCTAAATATCAAGTGTCAAAACTCTATATACATCAAAGTCCGAAGTCTCCACTCTATCGCGATCTCTCCTCATCTCCTGGACCCTGATCCTGTCCTACCTGTTGTCATGTACACATACAAATAAGACAACAGCCGGATAACTTCGGTGAGAATAAAATCCCAGTATAAATCAACGAATATGCAATCATATAAACAATATAAAAGCATGTAACAATTATCAGTAATATTTATCAAAATCAGAAACATAATCAATATCAAACTGTCGACAATGCTCTTGACTCCACGACTCAGACTAGACTCAATCCTAGTCTAGGGATCCCGGTTTTCAGATGTGGTATTCCTATATCGACCAACAGTAATAGAGAAGACTCCAGTTCTATCCACGTCGATATAACCAAACATCCAGTGTCCTGACCTAACCGTCATGGACTGTGGCTCTATCGCCAATATCCTATCTTGTGACATCGTGCAATGTGCTCGTGGCGATCCCGCCACTATCAGGCACATCTGTCCCAAGATTTCTACACCATCTAGTGACATCGTGCAATGTGCCCATGGCGATCCCACCACTATCAGGCACTTCTGTCACAAGATTACTCGTCTAATACCTGCTATCTATAATTCAAGAGAACAAGTATATCAATCAAATCAATGCAAATATCAATGCAATAAAATAAAGTATGTGCTTTAGAGAAACTCAAGTCTAAACAGACTCAAGTCGATCTCCCAATACCACATTGAGTTATACCTTTCGTTTGTGGTCTCGGTCTGACGCAATCTCAGTTCTGAACTCAAGACTATCTCTGTAAATCTGAAACGACATGTCAAGAATCATAATATCAATATTCTATTCTCAATTCAACACTGAATCTGATTAATCTGGATTTAATCCAATTCAAGACAGAACGACACAATCTCAGTATCCCCGTCAATACCAAATCACCAGACATCAATTACAAATCATAACTCATATCCGATATAATATGTAATTCATTCATAATCCAAATCTGTCCGATTTCAAATTAATATAATCAGAAAATCATAACAATTCCATCACCAGTCCGTTTCTTAATCTGACTTCGATTCTATGATGTCTGCTATGTCAAGAGCACTATATATGAGTCCCATTCAATTATGAAAATATCATAATTTCAAGACATGTCAAAACTTAATAGAACTTACGTCTAGATGAAGCTCTCGTCGATAGAAACACGGTACTGCAATCGGATTGAAAATCAGACGGACGGATCGAAGTATAAAGGCGCAAGGATTTCTGAATGATTTCTCGATCCCTTTCTTCGTTTCTGCTAGGAAAGTAAAGTGTATATGTATATATATATATATCCCAATTGCATGTTAAGGCAACGTGTCTCTTTTTCTTGAATCTCGGTCGACGCTCGGGCGGTCATGAATTTCCGCCCGGGCGCTTACTCGGCGCTCGGGCAGTTAAAACATACCGCCCGGGCGCGGGGTGTTCTGCCCTCACGATTAATCCTTGGCGCTCGGGCGGTCCTAAACTACCGCCCGGGCGCCACATCTTCTGCCCGCTGCATACTTCTATTGAACACTGGCGCTCGGACGGTCAAAAACTACCGCTCGGGCGCCAGACTCTCTGTCCACAAGTTTTGTAATTCATATGCTTGGCCCAATTTAGTCTCGTAATGGCCCGGCTATAATCATATTATTTCATAATCAATAATCTCAGATTAATAGAATCAAAATCTCGGGTATTACATTATATGTTAAAACCTGTATTTTAAAATTTAAGTTTCATTAAAATTATAAAATTATGTTATTTTAGTATTGTTTGTTTATATTTAATTGTCTTACTAAATATGTTTTATTTTTAGGTTTTCTACGTGTTGGTAAAATAATGATAACTCAAGCTAGAAAATTCAAATGGAGGTGACGCAAACATGTTTAGAATCCTTGAGAAATTATCTACAACTTTGCAGAAGACATGATTGCCTAAAAAGTTCATTAAGATGATCAAATTGTGCAAATATCAAAAGGAGGACAAATTTATTTTTATTATGACCAGCATATAGTAAAAAAATCATAACTATTTCAATATTTAACCAAATGAGGTGAACCAAGTGGCCAAATTCATCTACAAACAATTCCCCACATGTTTGCCGTTTTGAGCAGAGTCAAATTTGGTGATTAAAGTTGTGGAACAAAGCATTGAAAGAAGGGACATGGAATTGAACTTGGAGGAGACAAAGAATACTATTGCAACTACATGGCATTAATAAAAATTTTGACCCTTTCTCTCATTTGGCCTATAAATAGAGGCCTTTGCTAGCTTGAGAATCATTCTATCTCATTGTAAAATATAGTGTGAGTGTGTATCAAAGTTCTAAGTTCCAATATATTTTCTTTCATGTTCTCAACTATGTGTGATATTTTAGTGTTGATCAAAAGTAAGCTTATGGCAAGCTAAATCTATTATGTCAAGGTGAAGAGGATGCATTCTTGATGAAGTAAGATTGTTTATATTTTGTATATTCTTTCTTTATTTCTTTTCATTTAGCTAACTTATTTTTATTGTAGATATAAAAATGAATTATTTGTTGTTATCAATTTACATCAAATGCTTGATACCATTAAAGTGGTTATCTTGATTTGTTGTTTAATTTTAATACAATAAATATTTCATCACTTATTATTATTATATATATATATATATACATATATATTTATATAATCATATCATAATATTTTATTTAGACGATAGCGTGGCTCTGCCGGTTGTTCTAAATGAAATATTATGATTTAATACTAACATCTAACAATCTAACATTTACTTTATCGCAACTAACTTTTAATTTTCGCATCTAACTTTTACTTTCTCGCAACTAACATTTACTTTTCCGCAACTAACATTTACTTTATCGCAACTAACTTTTTACTTTACCGCAACTAACTTATTAAATCAATATATTTCATTTAGGCAATAGAGTGGCTCTGCCGGTTGTTCTAAATGAAATATATTGATTTAATTTAATATTTACTTTATGCAATTATTTATTTATACAGTTTTAATTATAATCATAGGTACCATATATAAAATATCGGTTAATTCGGTATTTTCTATAGTGGGAACTATAATATATTATGCGTGTGTTTAATTTTCTTGGAACCATTATTTATGGTGGTTTCTTTTGTTTTACTTTTAGTTAAACAATATTACATAAACCAAGAATAAATCCTCAAGCCTTGACAAAATTTATAATTTGTAAACTTCATTCTTGCATTTGGTAATCTATAAATTAATAAATTTAAACTCAAAATAACCTCTTTGAGGAACGATCTCGTACTTACGAAATATATTACATGCAGACAACCTACACTTGGGTGAATTATTATTTAAATAGTAGCACTGAACAAATTTTATCTTTGGTAAAATCCATTTTGGGCAAACCAGTGACAAGATCGTGATTACTCAGATATGCAATGGATTTAAAGTTCATGTGGTTTAATCTCTTATGCCACAACCAGTTTTTAGAAGATTTTGAAGCGATAAAACATACTGGTGCATAAGGTTGATCATTCCAACTGACTTTGTAAGTGTTTCCATACCGTTTGCCAGTTAGGATGACCTCATCAGTTGAGTCTTTGACTGAACACGAATGTTTGTCAAACTGAACTGAGAATCCATTATCGCATAACTGACTAATTCTAATCAGATTATACTTGAGATTCTCAACTAATAAAACATCATTAATGATAAAGTTACCATGGATAAGCTTACCCTTACTCACAGTTTTACCTTTGGAATTATCTCCGAAACTGATGTTTGGTCCAGCGTACTTGATCAGTTGAGATAACAAGTTTGCATCTCTAGTCACGTGTCGTGAGCATCCACTATCCAAGTACCATATTGATTCCTTGCTTGTACCTGTTACCTGCAATCACACACAAGATATAATTTTGGTACCCTTAGTTATTTGGGTCCTACATTGATTAGTCCTTTAGGAATCCAGACTTGGATTAGTCTAATTGACTGTCCAGTTGCTGTATTCTAGATGGTCTTTCTCGATTTGTGTGTGGTAGGTGTGTAGTGTGCAGATGAGACAACATGTGATTTTGCTTTGTTCAACTAATTGTTCAGCTGATATCTTTTCTGAACTGGCTTGTTCTTATAATAATTGGAGTAGCCATTTGAATAATTCCTGCTGAATCTTTTTGGCGACTGACTGCGTGAGTCAGTTAAAACCTTTGGGCTATAATCAATACCATATCTTCTAGACTTGTTCGTACTTTCAGTAGGCTGTTCAACCAATTTACTTGGCTCAGGTTGTTCTTGTACCATAACTGATTTGACAAAGTGAAAGTATTTTCCTTTGACCATATTCAGTTTTGGTTGAGTATCATTGGAAGACATTTCATCTTGGTTACTGAACCCTAAACCAGTTTTATCAGTAACTGATTTCTGAGAGTTCTGTATGTCACTTAATGCAGCAGATGATTTGTTCCAAGCCTGAATAAGCTCAGTTTGCTTTGAATTTTCAAGCATCAACTTCTGAATCATTGATTGATTCATGCTTCTTTCAGCATTAAGCTCAGCAATCTCCCTTTTTAGACTCAACTCATCAACTGATTCATCAGTTTTAGTTTTATTGTCTATGTGATAAGTTTGCTTTGCTTTGACCTTTTCAAAAGATAAGGCAAGCTTTTGGTACTCATTAACCAAGTCATGAAGAGTTGAAATAATTTCTTCTCTAGTGAAATCAGTTGAGGCGAAGTCAAATACCTGTTGACTGCTTGACTCCACTTCTGTGTCACCAGCCATTAGACACCTCACTTCCTCTTCACCATCACTGGAACTGCATGAGGTTTCTGGCTCTGACTCTTCTCTGTCAGTTTCTGCCCATTTAGATTTACTCTCTTCATCTAAGAGTACCTCATGCTTCTTCATGAGAGACTTCTTATCATCCTTGGGTCTCCTTTTGTTCTCATATGACTTCTTCTTTCTTTCAGTCGAGCCTTAACTGTCCTTCTTGTGTTTGATACAGTCAGCAATGAAGTGACCAGATTTGCCACAGTTGTAGCAAGCATTTGATTCCTCTTTAGATTTTTTTCTCTGATAATGCTTCTGGTAGTTCTTTGATTCTTCCTCATGAACCTTCCAAATTTTTTGATGAACAATGACATAGCGTCATTGCTCAGTTGATCAGCAACCTTCTCGACTGAACCAGTTGGTTCTGTTCATACAGCAGCTAAGGCAGTTGTGGCTGCTGGAGTAGATGGTTCTCATCTCGAGTTTGCAGCTCAAACTCATAGGCCTTCAGATCAGCAAATAGATCATGAAGCTCAACCTTGTTTAGATCCTTGGATTCCCTCATTGCCATGGTCTTTATGTCCCACTCCTTTGGAAGACCTCTGATCACTTTTAAAGCAACTTCTTTGTTGGTATACACTTTTCCAAGTGCATTGAGTTCATTGATGATAGAGCTGACTCTTTCATAATATTCATGCATTGATTCTCCAGCTCTCATCTTTATGTTGTCAAACTTCTGAACAGCAATAGAAAAGTTATTCTCCTTGGTTTGTTCATTTCCTTCACAAAGCTGGATCAGCCGTTCCCAAATCTCTTTAGCTGTCTTGCACATTTTGATCTTGCTGAAAGTTATTTTATCCAGCGTTTTGTACAGTATGTCCATTACCACATTATCCAAATTTGCTTTTCTTTTGTCCTCGGCAGTCCATTCATCTCTGGGCTTTTCAATTCTGTGAGGTGTCCCAACGGTGATTGCAACTGCTGTGTTGGCTTTCAGAATCTTCATTGTTCCATCAGTGATGACGTACCACATATCATCGTCTTGTGCAGCTAAGTGAGCCTGCATCCTGATTTTCTAATCATCGAAGTCTTCTCTAGAAAACATTGTGATCTTATTGAAGGATGCCATGATAATCAGTTTGAGTAGAAGTATTCTGAGACAAGATAACACTGCACTGATACCACTTGAAAGGATCGGTTAGAAGGTGGAAAGTGTTTAGAAGGGGGGGTTGAATAAACACTTGCGAATTATGTATTCTTTTCGAATATTGAGTTCAGTTTAGTGACAAACTGACCCTCGGTATCTCGTCGGTCAATAACAATTAGTTTAACTGAAAAACAGTTGCGGAAGTAAATTCATTGAAAGATAGAATATCTGATAGAACCTGAAATAAAAAGCACACAATTTGTTTCTGGATGTTCGGAGAATAGAATAACTCCTACGTCACCCCTTCTATCACGAAGATATGATTTCCACTAAAAGACTTTGATCGAATACAAACTTTGTACTTTGGACTTAACACTTGCCAAAACTGAAACTCTTAGTATACAATAAGTTTTACAGTGTGTGACTGAATATAACACAACTGAATGAATCTAACAAAGATTACAAATTGCTAGCAAGCTCATAAATAGAGCCTTGATTGCTACTGATATATCTGATAAGAGTGAGCTTTCGATATCTGAATACGAGTTGTGATTTTAGCAGAGTAACAGCAAGCTTGAATAGAATAGCAATTTGTATATTGTCTTCTCAGCTGCCCTCTTCAGCTATTTATAGGATTCCATTTTAACGGTAATATTAAATAACGTTTGAATCCATATATCCGTTGATTGCCACGTCATTATTCTCTGACATTCGTATACTGAACTCTGAAATGCGGCGTTCCACTACTAGTTGCAGTCTGTTGTACTATTTGTCGGTTGTCGTTTTCAACTGATGACGTGTACAACTGAGAGATTGGCTGAAAGATACTTTGCTGGAAAAACTCATAACTGATTGTTTCAACTGATCAGTTCCCAACTGATCAGTCAGTTAGATTCTGCTACAATTGATCAGTTGCACACACCTTATCTGTTTTGACGTAGATAATATTTAGCTTGTACGCATTAATCTTCAACTAATAACAGTTGTAAGATTTTAGTCAGTTAAGCTCGTATGACTTTGATCAGTTATTCCAATAGGTTCGAATCTTAGCTTGTCAAATCACTGAAATTTAGTTTCCAACAAACTATATTCTCATAAATTTTTTAGAAATTATATATTTTATTTGAAAACACACACAATTATATATATAAATAAATAAACACATCTATTATACATTTTATTTAATTGGTAATATATATATATATATTGGTACATATGAAAAAGTAATTTTTCTTGTAGTCTGTAATTTGAATATAATAAATATTAAAATCTAGCGTATTGTGATTTTCCAATGATTATTAAATAATGCGTTTCAGGTGCATTTTACTGACACCTTATTCGACATTGAACTAAAAATTATTATTATTATTACTCTTTATAAGTATATATTTTTACTTTCATATAATAAAAAAAAAACTAAGAGGTGAAGAAGAAGAAATTATTCATACTTTAAAAAAACATTAAAACATACCGTTGAATCACAAGTTTAGCATCACATGAATTTCCATTTCTTACTCTTGGATGTTGGCCAATTAAGTTAATATGAATAGATCTGGTTCATGACTAAATCCTTGCAGTAAATCAATAAGTTCACCTTCACTTGTAGCAGAAACTAACATCCTTCGTGAATCTGATGAAATAAATCCCTGTCCCACAACATCATCAAGAAACGATAACATTTTATCATAATAGTTGTTAACATTTAACAAAATAATTGGCTTATGATGGATATTTAATTATGCCCAGCAAAAAGTATGAAATATTTCCTCAAAAGTACCGAAACCTCCTGGCAAAGCAATGAAAGCATCTGAATGTTCTATCATTTGAGTAATTCATTCATGCATTTTGTCCACTTTCATTTCTTCTCCTATTGTTTGTCCAGTAAGACTGGCTAAGATAATCGCAATAATGCCTAAGACTTCACTTCCTCCTGCATGCACAGCTTTTGCAACTTTCCCATGAGACCAACTTCACCACCACCATATACCAAATGAATCTTTTTTTAGCAAGTATTATGCCAAGCTTTTATGCTAATTCTTCATAAATTGAATCTTTTCCTGCACTAGATCCACAAAATACACAAATATTTGTTTTTTCTTACCGTGGATGTTGACATGTTTAGAAATATTTTTTCTGTAATTGTTAGATCACATCATATGAATTTATAAGCGTAACATGCCAAAAGTCAATATATGAACATGAAATTATTATTAATAAAAGAAAATAAAAATTACATAAAATTAAAACACATATATACAGCGTAGTTGTGATTGTGGCTCACATCTTCCTCTGATTTTACGTTCAGTAACGGCTTCAACGCCTTCTATGATTCGAGGATATGCATCCCATCCAATTTTCTTATAAATTGGCAAACATGCTCTTTTAAAGTCAGATTTCCAAGACTAAATTGTATATATATGTATTATTACTTATCAAAATAAATATGTGTTACAACAGTAGGATCTTTGTAAGGCTGATTCCACCGTCCATATTAATATTCCTCATGTTGAAATTGCCACCATAGTTTAAGAAGTTCATTTTGGACGTACCCATTAGATTCTCCTATCTCAAAGGCTTGAATATAAATCTATAAACAAATCGCAATCATATCAAAAGATAAACAATAATTCTAGTATGTGATTTTGTTGGGAAACTCAAATTGAATCTCATTTGAGTTGTGTCTTCCCCAAACAAAACATGAATTATACCTTCTTGTCGTTCGTAGCAGTCAAAGTCTCGTATTCTCGATATCGAATCTGTCAAACCAAATCTGAAATGACATATATACAATGCACCATATCAACTTCTAACTTAAAAGGATACACATATGGAGCAATATTCAATCTTGGTACGTTTTGGCGGCATAACGACGTAGTTTCTCGGTACCGGTCAACTCAAACTTCAATAATCAGTAACCATAACTCATAATCATCACTAATATATTCCTTAACCTCAAAATCTGTAAAATCTCATTCATATATGTGCTGAAAAATAATAACAATATCATAAAATGTCCGTTTTTCAATCTGGTTGCGTATATACGTTGCTTATAATCTCAAGAACATCTAACAATAATCATATCTGATTTCTTCCAATATATCAACTTCAAAACATGTTAAAATGTAGAAATACTTACATCCTTTTGTAGATGGTAACAAGAGGAGTACGAAACCGAAGTCGGATCGAAATTCGGGTGGCTCGATCTTTCGCAATTCAAAATCTAAGTTATAATGAGTGTTGAGGAATTCTGAACCCTTGCTCTCGTTCCTTGCAGCTGGAGAATGAAGAAAGGACGTACAAGTCATATATATATCTTGCATGTTGAGGGGCAATTGTCATATTTTTCAAGTAACACGCATGACCGCGGGTGCGGTAGTTCATGAACCGCGGGTGCGCTCAGGCTTCAGCGGTCCATCCAACTTTGCATAAACGTCGACCGCGGGTGCGCTACATATAAGACCGCGGGTGCGGTGACATCAACGCGGGTGCGGTTAGGTTTGAACCGCGGGTGCGGTGTCATTTCTGTAATTACTTTTCAACTCTCTGTCCATCAACCGCGGGTGCACTCGTTCTGGGACCGCGGGTGCGGTGACCCTACTGTAAAAATGGCTACTTTCTGTCCATGCACCGCGGGTGCGGCATCAGAAGGGGCGCGGGTGCGGTCTCTTTCTTCAAGCAGCACTTCATCTTTTCATTTTATCCACATACAATCTAGGGCATTACATTTCTCCCCCTCTTAGATATTAGTTCGTCCTCGAACGTGAAATCAATTAATCAAAGTATATACGAACAACAGTAAAGTCAAAAGCTTAATCAATACTCACATCATGAGAATAACTCGGGATATTTCTGTTTCATATCTGCTTCTGTCTCCCAAGTCGCTTCTTCGGTGCCATGACGACTCCACTGGCCTTTCACTAGGGGAATAGTCTTCGTTCTGAGCTGTTTCTCTTTCCGATCAAGGATCTGTATCGGTTGTTCGACATAACTCAACGTCTGATCTAGCTCAGCTTCGTCAGGCTGAATGACATGAGAATAATCTGGCATGTATCTACGCAGCATCGATACATGAAAAACGTTATGTATCCCGGATAGAGAAGGAGGAAGAGCCAGTCGATATGCTCGATCGCCAATCTTTTCAAGAATCTCGTATGGACCGATGTATCTAGGAGACAGTTTCCCGCGTTTCCCAAATCTGACAACGCCTCTGAAAGGAGAAATCTTCAAAAATACTCTGTCTCCCTGTTCAAATACTAACGTTCTACGTCTGATATTGGCATACTTGGCCTGTCTATCCTGTGCCGTCTTCATTCTTTTCTGAATGATCTTCACCTTCTCAGTCATTTCCCGAATCATATCAGGCCCAAGTTCTGGTACTTCAGATATATCATCCCAATATAGAGGAGATCTGCACTTCTTGCCATACAATGCTTCAAACGGTGCCATCTCTATACTCGTTTGGTAGCTGTTGTTGTATGAGAATTCACACAATGGTAGTGAATCTTGCCAACTAGTGCCAAAGTCTAGCACTACAGCCCTCAACATATCCTCTAAAATCTGGATAGTCCGCTCTGACTGTCCGTCTGTCTGGGGATGATAAGCAGTGCTCAGGTGCAATGTTGTACCTAAAGCCTGCTGCAGACTGTGCCAAAAGTTAGAAGTGAATCGTGAATCACGATCTGATACGATAGACTTCGGCACACCATGTAGTCTGACTACCTCTCGGACATAAATCTCAGCCATCTGATCATGTCTGTACGTCATTCTGTACGGAATAAAACACGCTGATTTGGTTAATCTGTCTATCACAACCCAAATCGCATCACAGCCCCGGGATGATCGAGGTAACTTCGTCATGAAATCCATGGAAATGTGATTCCATTTCCATTCTGGAATAGATAGGCTCTGAAGTAAACCTCCGGGCTTCTTTCTTTCGGCCTTCACCTGTTGGCAATTTAAGCACTTAGACACATATTCGACAATATCGGATTTCATCTGTTTCCACCAGAACTGTGTCTTTAAGTCGTTGTACATCTTTCTGCCACCAGGATGAATACTAAACCGACTATAGTGCGCTGCTGACAATATCTGTTGTTTCAACTCTGAAACATCTGGCACTACAATACGGTTATTCACATACAGAACGAACTCACGTACCTGATATTCAGACTGATGTCCTGATCTGACCATCTGAATTTATTGCTGTATATTTTGATCTGTTCTTTGAGCTTCTTTGATTTTCATAATCAAATCTGGCTCAACTTGAATCGTGGCAAGTCTTAGTGGTTTACTATCTGTGTCAAATGCTAAACCAGACAAACAACAATCTTCAACTAAATTCGAAACACCTATCGTCGATAAAGATAGGGCACAAACCTTTCGACTCAAGGCATCTGCTGCTGCATTTGACTTCCCTAGATAGTACTTGATCTCGCAATCAAAATCTTTCAGTAGATCAAGCCATCTACGCTGTATCATGTTCAACTCTGACTGAGAAAACAGATACTTCAGGCTTTTATGTTCAGAATAAATCTCAAATTTCTCACCATAAAGATAGTGTCGCCAGATCTTCAAGGCAAAAACAATAGCCGCCAATTCAAGATCATGAATGGGGTATCGAATCTCGTGTGGCTTCAGCTGTCTAGAGGCATATGAGATCACATGACCTCGCTGCATAAGAACACACCCCAGCCCTCTGTGAGATGCATCACAATATACAACGAAATCGCCAGTACCTGAAGGAATCATCAAGACAGGTGCACTGGTCAGCTTCTTCTTCAACTCTAGGAAACTAGATTCACAATCCGCAGACCACACAAACGGCGCATTTTTTTGTGTCAACTGGGTAATCGACTTCGCAATACTGGAGAAATCTTTGATGAATCGTCTATAGTACCCTGCTAGACCCATGAAACTGCGTATCTCTGGCACAGAAGTCGGTCTCGGCCAACTGATCACAGCTTCCACTTTACTCGGATCTACAGAAATACCGTGTCCAGATATGATATGACCCAAGAAAACAACATGTCTCAGTCAAAACTCACACTTTGACAGTTTAGCATACAATCTTTCATTTCTCAATGTTTGCAACACAATTCTCAAATGATTGGCATGCTCATCCAAATTCTTAGAGTACACCAAAATATCATCAATAAAAACAATCACAAACTCATCTAAATATCTATGAAAGACACGGTTCATCAACCCCATGAACACCGCTGGAGCATTGGTTAACCCAAAAGGCATGACAATAAATTCGTAATGTCCATACCTGGTTCGGAATGCTGTCTTTGGTATATCAATATCTCGTACTCGCAGCTGGTGATATCCAGATCTCAGATCGATCTTGGAATAGATAGATGATCCCTGCAACTGATCAAATAAGTCGTCGATACGAGGCAAAGGATATTTGTTCTTTATCGTTTCCTTGTTCAGCTGCCTGTAATCTATACACAATCTCATAGAACCGTCTTTCTTTCGCACAAATAGCACTGGTGCACCCCAAGGAGATACACTGGGTCTTATATATCCCTTGGCTAGAAGATCTTCTAGTTGTGCTTTCAATTCCTTCAACTCTATAGGCGCCATCCTATAAGGAGCTCGAGATATAGGAGCGGTACCTAGAATAAGATCAATACTAAAATCTACCTCTCGGGCTGGAGGTAACCCTGGAATCTCGTCAGGAAATACATCTGCAAACTCCCGTACTACTGGCAAATCTGCCAATGCCGGGCTCGATTTAAGTAAATCTACTGAATAAATAAGGAACCCTTCTGCTCCTTGCTGCAACAATCTACTCATAGCCAGAGCAGATACTAAGGGAATCCGAGATCTGGAACCCTTACCATAGAATTTCCACTCCTCTGTCATTTCAGGTCTGAATCTGACAATCTTGTGAAAACAGTCTACGGTGGCTCTGTACTTAGTTAACATGTCAATCCCGACAATACAATCAAAATTAGATAAACAAAGTACAATACATTTTAAATCGATCTCATGCCCTTCAGACTATAGTAAGCAATGTCTAATTGAAGTCACAGATATCAGACCGCTTCCCAACGGAGAAGAAATAGACACTACAGTAGACAATGACTCGACAGGCAATGCATGTGTCAATGCAAAACGTTCTGATATGAATGTATGTGATGCACCTGTATCTATCAATACATATGCAGGATAACCGCAAAGAAAACAGTCACATGCAATCACATCGTCTGGTGCATCTTGGGCTTGCTCTTCCGTCAGTGCAAACACCCGAGCTTGTTGTCTAGGAGGTTGGCTCACTGTCTGGCCACCACTGGCTCTAGGCTGGGATTGTGCAGATGGTGGCTGGAATGAATGTACAGATGTCTGTCTTTCAGGCTGAGTCACTGATGCTGATGACCCTGCACTCTGAAATCTCTGGGCACCTCTCTGGGGACAAACTCCGGCAAAGTGTCCCTGTTGCCTGCATATATTACATCTGCCCATCACTCCCTGACACTGCTCTGTGGCATGTTAGCCTCCACAAGTAGTACAATATACACCTGTCACATCTGTACTCTGGCCAGGACCTCTCTGTCTTGACCCACTGGAGCTCGATGAACTGCTCCCTGCTCTCTTGAACTGCTTACCCTTAGCCTTCAAAGAATCTTTCTTCCCACTACTACTGATTCCACTATCAAATCGAGGAGGAGATGGTGGAAACTGTGTGGCGAACGGTGGCGGTCTCTGACCCTGAACACTATAGGAAGCTCCTCGCTGCCTAATCAAGCCAGCCTCTGCTCCCTTCGCTCGATTCAGCGCCTCAGAAAAAGTGTTGGGTCGCCCCGTGTTTACTAGGGTGAAGATATCTAGATTCAAACCATTTATGAATTGATCGGCCGCTGCCTCATCATTCCCTGCTACGTGAGGTGCAAATCGAAGTAAGGACGAGAATTTGGCAACATACTCCTCTATGTTCCACTGGCCCTGTCTCAAGTTGGCGAGCTCGGCCCCTTTGTCTTTTCGATACGACACTAGAAAGAAACGTTGATAAAATTAATCTTTAAAGACTTTCCAAGTAATATCAATACCTCGATGTTCTAAGGCTCGTTTCGCCGTTATCCACCAACTCTTGGCCACTTCTTGCAATTGATGCCCAATCAGCTTTACTCTACGTTCATCTGTATAGGCAAGTGATTCAAATAACATCTCTATATCATCCAACCAGCTTTCGCAATCGACTGCATTTTCTGTGCCCTTCAAGGTAGGTGGATGGAATGATTGAAATCTCTTCAACAAAGTCTCCATCGGTGTCGCAGTAACGTCCATCTGAGTACCTGACGTACTACCCTGTTCCGGCACTTGACCTGCAGCTGGTTGTGATATTCTTCTAGGCGGCATATCTGATTATCAAACAGATTAGGATACAATCTATACAATCTGTCTCAGCCCTCCTCTAATCATATACCTCTGATCCAGAATCGGTTCTGATTCAGTCCCGACAATTATGTGTTGTAACTCAACTCAGATACAATACAACATATAATAGGGAAAACATTAAATCATGCTAGCACATCAAAAGCAAGGAAGAAGACTCGATCTACCCCGCTCATTCTATTCTATCTCAGTCTACGGAACCTACTGCTCTGATACCACCTGTTGTGGGGACCCTGGCTCTAACTCAATTCTTTTCGGGACTAATCGGATCCTCGTTCAAAAATACGGGTCAAAATTTTGCTTTTAACATTAAATCAAATGTTTATAACTCAAGCACAAGATAGTTCTTCATTTTATTTCAATAAACATAATTACATGTCTTGTTCTAATACATTCATACAAACTAGTGTTCAATCCCAACTATAATCAAAATATAGTACATGTCTAGTAAAAGAAACCACTAGTAATCTGCTGCGCCCGAAGTCACCACGCTATCTCGATCTCTCATATCTGTCGTGACCCTGATCCTGCCCCACCTGTTGTTATGCACACATACAGACATAACAACAGCCGGAAACTCCTGTGAGAACAAATCCCAGTATAAAACATGTATACATGCTGATACGAAATCATAAATCATGCATGAAAGCAATAACAATGACTCCATAGTCTATGAAACGATCTATCTAAACATGCAACTCAAATCAAATCATGTCTTGAATCGAATCGACTCTACTCTAGGGATCCCGGTGTGAATAAGACGTTACTGTCTGTCACCTACCCTCCCAATCGGGGTAACTGTACGTCTTATTCCTAGACTTCGGTCAAGTCTGTATCGAATGTCTACACTCGGAGTGAATCTGATCCGAAGCGTCGATACTACCGAACATCTAGTTTGGCAAGTCTGCCAATGACTCTCCTATCTCAAAGGCTTGAATATAAATCTATAAACAAGACATCATCATATCAAGAGATTTGAATATAAATCTATTAACAAATCGCAATCATATCAAAAGATAAACAATAATTCTAGTATGTGATTTTGTTGGGAAACTCAAATTGAATCTCATTTGAGTTGTGTCTTCCCCAAACAAAACATGAATTATACCTTCTTGTCGTTCGTAGCAGTCAAAGTCTCGTATTCTCGATATCGAATCTGTCAAACCAAATCTGAAATGACATATATACAATGCACCATATCAACTTCTAACTCAAAAGGATACACATATGGAGCAATTTTCAATCTTGGTACGTTTTGGCGGCATAACGACGTAGTTTCTCGGTACCGGTCAACTCAAACTTCAATAATCAGTAACCATAACTCATAATCATCACTAATATATTCCTTAACCTCAAAATCAGTAAAATCTCATTCATATATGTGCTGAAAAATAATAACAATATCATAAAATGTCCGTTCTTCAATCCGGTTGCGTATATACGTTGCTTATAATCTCAAGAACATCTAACAATAATCATATCTGATTTCTTCCAATATCTCAACTTCAAAACATGTTAAAATGTAGAAATACTTACATCCTTTTGTAGATGGTAACAAGAGGAGTACGGAACCGAAGTCGGATCGAAATTCGGGAGGCTCGATCTTTCGCAATTCAAAATCTAAGTTATAATGAGAGTTGAGGAATTCTGAACCCTTGCTCTCATTCCTTGCAGCTGGAGAATGAAGAAAGGATGTACAAGTCATATATATATCTTGCATGTTGAGGGGCAAGTGTCATATTTTTCAAGTATAACGCATGACCGCGGGTGCGGTAGTTCATGAACCGCGGGTGCGCTCAAGCTTCAGCGGTCCATCCAACTTTGCATAAACGTCGACCGTGGGTGCGCTACATATAAGACCGCGGGTGCGGTGACATCAACGCGGGTGCGGTTACGTTTGAACCGCGGGTGCGGTGTCATTTCTGTAATTACTTTCCAACTCTCTGTCCATCAACCGCGGGTGCACTCGTTCTGGTACCGCGGGTGCGGTGACCCTACTGTAAAAATGGCTACTTTCTGTCCATGCACCGCGGGTGCGGCATCAGAAGGGGCGCGGGTGCGGTCTCTTTCTTCATGCAACACTTCATCTTTTCATTTTATCCACATACAATCTAGGGCATTACATTCTTAATGAATAAAATTTTATCTTCTCTATTCATTGATGTCATTCCAACATTTTTACATTTTTCCCTACAAGTCCACCTTGCACATTTATAACATCCACCTATACCTTTAGCTCTTCGCTTTTTGGAATATTTGCTTTTAACAAATCTTGGCATATGTCTTATTATTATTTCACTTGCTTTCCCAACCAATTGGACTTTTGCTTCAATTATCAAACGGACATCATTCGGTATGCCATAAGACATCATCAACCTTAATCGCTCATATCTAGCTTTATATATTTTTTTCAGCGCATTATCAGGTAAACAAGAAAAATATTTACGAAGATTCATTATACACACATCCATATTATTATTATTATTATTATTATATATATATTTCAATTATTTTGGGGAAACATAAAAAAACCGACTTAGACATTCACGGAGTACCGTTATCCGCCACTTAACTGGGAAATGAACTAGAATCTGCAAAAACATGATAGACTTAAATCAATTGTGGTGATAATAGTCAAAACTAATAGATCGCGTTAGTAAAACCATAAGATAGTATAAAAAGCAGAAGTTCTCGTATCGCCTTAACAAAGCGGTACTCGAGTTTAGAAAAACAGAAGCAGAACTTAACTTCTACTTAATCAGAACCTAACGATCTTGTATTAAATGTTACCATTACTTTACCAAGTACAAAGTATTAAATGCATCATTAATGCTGAACAAAGTCATTTAATAAGTTTTACGAAATGTGGTATGAAACAAGACTGATTGTTCTGGAGCTTTTTGCAGGATCATTTTTAGGCAATAAAGCTGATCTTATCAGAAGTCAAAGAAGCCGTTTTGTTTTTAGACGTTGGATTCAAGACTTCTATAAATACACAAGATCAACGACGTTTATATACACCGATACCGAAACAACGTCAAAATTCTTTGATATACGAACGTCAATTTGAGCACTCAGATTTACATATCATCTTCAAGCTTAAGATACAGAAAAGCAGCACACGCTTCACTTTAGTTATCTGATCTTTTTAGATCATATTGTGTTGACTATTTCTTACTCTCTCTACAATCATATTCAAGTTACTATATCTTTGAGAATAGTTTGTAAACTGAAAAGAGTCTTTTCTAGAACTTTGCTGTATTTGTATTATCGTGTTGAGAAACTAAGAGTTTCAGTAGGCGAAGGATAAATCCTGCTGAAGTGGGTGTGTACAAGTGTTTTACTATAAAAACCAAAGTCTTTTAGTGATACCTTCTGGAAACAGAAGAAGGGGAGACGTAGATGATTTTATCTTCGAACTTCCATAAACAAACCATTGTCTACTGACTACTGTTTTATTATACCTCACCGTACTGAAAGGGGATCGATTAAGGTGCCGGTTGCGCAACGGAAGTTTCAAAAATTATTTTCAAGAAGAAAAACCGAACACCTCAACTATAGTGTGTAGCAAATACAAAACACGAAATGTCATACATAGGGGGTTTTAGAGATTTTTACCTATAAATCTCTTGAAAGATTGATTGTGGCTCCAACTTAGTTGTCAAACAACTAAGCTCTTCAACGGTTGACCTAATCTACAAGCTTCCTTGTTCTTGAAATATTTCCTTCAAATTAGGTCCACCACAAACAAGCTAAATCCACTCTAATTTTGCACTAGAAAAATTAGAGCATTTTTCATTTGAGAAGAGAGTGTTTCCTCAACAATTGAAGAACAAAAATATGGAGAATAAAATGATGCTAAAATTTCGGTCATTAGCTTGTGTAGGAGAGAAGGAGGAGACTTTTCTTGGTTGTGGAAAAAGTAAAAAGCAAGCATGTGCATGCCATGCATAGATTATTGAAAAAGTTCCTCCAACCCTTCACCTCCCGAGCATGCCTTTCTATTTGGGCTTGTAACAATTACAAGGCCCGTGGACTTTGATTTAAATGTCTCAAAATATATTTGAGCCCAATTAAACATTACTTGATTTTACTCAGGACCACTAGTTTAATAATTATTTCTTATTGGGCTCTACAACGCCCAATGTTGTTTAATTAATCCAACACTTGAATTAATTTAATTTTTTGGACTCTACTAGGCCTACTAGTGTTTAATTAATTCAACACTTGAATTAATTTAAATTAGTCCATAATAATATTTATGAAAATCACAATTTCCAAATGCATTATTTGTTTGGCCAACTTTTAATTTTGGAACACTTCCTCAAATAAAAGTTACATTCTCCTACATAGAAGTCATACTTCTATTTTATTTACGCTTATAAACTTCTTTATAAGCCGTTCAACACATTGAACTATTTTTCTTCATAACGATATCTAGAAAGCTAGTACTTGTGTGGCCCTTAATGGTTCATTGATACAACTAGCCGCGGGTTCACATCTCAATGTGATTCGGACTAAATATGTCCTTATACGAGCATACCCCAATTGCTCCATTCTTACTTATCAACTCCTTGATAACAAGAACGACAGAACTCAAGTCTGATAGTACCCAACCAATCATGTTAAACGCCTAGCAGCATCGCTTACATGATTCCCTAGGTATCAAATGATAGTGCCTGAAAGAACCATTCAATTATGGTTAGCGTACAGTACGGTCCCTTCAACTCATATATCCCGATCGATTCGACAACCATTGGTATATCGAGAGCTGTCAATGAATCGATACTATGTGTCATGTCGTAGTTGCATCGATGGTGTAATCTATGAAACCCTTTCATAATTACCACCATACTCCGATCAGAGATTTCATACTACATATATTTGAGATCACATAGGATATACATACCCGACGGTAAGCGGTGAATCCCCGACTACAATGCATCGACTCCTATATGTTTCGACAGAACACCCAACCTTGCCACCTGATGACCCCTTGAGAGTCGGTAAACAAGTCAAAGTGTAGAGCTAGCACATAGAGTCTCAATGTTGTCCCGGGTCATAAGGACTAATGGTGTACAACCATAAATTAGGACGTTTCCACTCGATAAGAGAGAACCACTTGGAAAGTCCTTTATGGACGGTTGTTCAGTGCACTCTACCATTAGCACCTATCTGCATGCTCGGACATCACAATGTCCCCAACCAATGAAACATGGTACTCAGATCGCATATACTAGTCTCGAACTCGAATGACCTATATCCTTCTTAGCGGCGGCTGAATCGACTAGGAACTGTTTAGAATATATAGTATTCCAAATATGAGTTTCATGATACTCATCATATGAGCATCTCATATTCTTTCTATTATTTTTATATTCAAGAACTTTATCTATGCAACTAGCATGGGTATACAGATAAAGAAGTGCCAAAATAATAATTTCAAATATTATTAAAATAAAGACTGTTCATACATAGAGTTTAAACATGAACCCTCGGCCAACACTTGGCTCGACGGGCACCTACTCTAAAAATCTCCCACTTGCACTAGAGCCAACTACCCATATGCTTCAAACCCATCGATTCGCGATGCTTCTCGAATAATGGTCCAGGTAAAGGCTTAGTTAGCGGATCAGCAACATTATCTGCGGAGCCGACTTTGTCAATCGTGACGTCTCCTCTTTCCACGATCTCTCGGAGGATGTGGTACTTTCTCAATACATGTTTGGACTTCTGATGAGACCTCGGCTCCTTTGCTTGAGCAATGACTCCCGTGTTGTCACAAAACACCGGGACAGGAGCAATTCCATTAGGAATGACGCCCAACTCTTGGACGAAATTCCTTATCCAAACAGCCTCCTTTGCTGCAGCTGATGCAGCAATATATTCTGCCTCAGTGGTGGAATCCGCTGTACTGTCTTGCTTGGAACTCTTCCAAGAGACAGCAGCACCATTGAGCATGAATATGAATCCAGAGGTTGACTTCGAGTCATGGATATCGCTTTGGAAGTTAGAGTCGGTATAGCCTTCCAATTTCAGTTCCCCACCCCCATAGACCAAGAACAATTCATTGGTCCTTCTCAAATACTTGAGGATGTCTTTCACAGCTTTCCAATGTGGAAGACCGGGGTTCGATTGATATCGACTCACTACACTTAGTGCGAAAGCCACGTCAGGACGTGTAGATATCATCCCATACATGATGTTACCAATTGCAGATGCATAAGGAATGCTTGTCATCGCCGCTATCTCTGCATCAGTCTTGGGAGACATAGACTTTGATAGGGACACGCCATGACACATTGGTAGAAGTCCTCTCTTGGACTAATCCATCGAGAACCGCTTCACGATGGTATCAATGTATGTGGACTAGGTGAGACCAATCAATCTTTTTGATCTATCTCTATAGATCTGTATTCCCAATACAAAAGATGCTTCACCCAAGTCCTGCATCGAGAACTTACTCGCTAACCATATCTTAGTTTATTGCAACATTCCTACATCATTCCCAATGAGTAGAATGTCATCAACATACAGCACCAGGAATGTCACAGCACTCCCACTGACCTTCTTATGCACACAGGGTTCCTCAGGATTCTTAGTAAAACCAAACTCTTTGATTGTACTATCGAATCTAAGGTTTCAACTCCTAGATGCTTGCTTTAGACCATAAATAGATATCTGAAGTTTGCATATTATATGCTCACTTCCGACAGATGTAAACCCTTCGGGTTGAGACATGTAAATCTCTTCCTTAATATCCCCATTAAGAAAGGCTGTCTTGACATCCATCTGCCATATCTCATAGTCATACCATGCAGCTATGGCTAGCAATATCCATATGGACTTGAACATTGCGACTGGAGAAAAGGTTTCCTCAAAGTCAACTCCTTGTCTTTAAGTATATCCTTTTGCCACCAATCCCGCCTTGAAGGTCAATACCTTCCCATCCGCCCCAAGTTTCCTTTTGTAAATCCATTTACACCCTATGGGAACAATTCCCTCAGGTGGATCCACGAGATTCCACACATGGTTCGAATGCATGGAATTCATCTCAGATTCCATTGCTTCAAGCCACTTGGATGAATCGGCATCAGATAATGCTTCCTTGAAGGTCCTTGGATCACATCCATGGTTAGGCTCATCATGGCCCTCTTCAAGAAGCAAACCATACCTCATAGGTGGTCTCGAGACTCTCTCGGATCTTCTAGGAGCTTGTATTTCCTCTCTTGGCTCTTCGGGTGTGGGTTCTATAATTGTGGGTGTCTCTCGAACCTCTTCGAGTTCTATCATCTCCCCTTTTCTATCCAATAGAAATTCCTTTTCCAAAAAAGTTGCAGTCCTAGAAACAAACACTTTTGTTTCTTGGGGATGATAGAAGTAGTATCCAACCGAATTCTTTGGATATCCCACAAAGTAACATAAAATGGATCTACTATCCAATTTATCTCCCACTACCTGCTTCACATAAGCAGGGCACCCCCATATTCTAAGATAAGAATATTTGGGTGGCTTACCCATCCATATCTCATATGGTGTCTTATCAACTGCCTTTGAATGGACATTGTTCAACAACAGTGCCGCAGTCTCAAGCGCATATCACCAAAAGGATGGCGGCAACTCCATGAACCCCATCATAGACCGAACCGTGTCCAACAAAGTCCGGTTATGACGCTCTGAAACACCATTCAACTGTGGTGTAGCGGGCGGAGTCCACTGCGAGAGAATCCCATTCTCCCTAAGATACTCATGGAACTCGGCACTCAAGTACTCACCACCTCGATCCGATCGAAGTGTCTTGATGCTTCGTCCCAACTTTTTATCTACTTCACTTTTGAATTCTTTGAACTTTTCAAAGGCTTCAGACTTGTATTTTATCAAATACACATACTCGTACCTCAAAAAGTCATCGGTAAAGGTGATGAAGTAGGCATGTCCATGCTTAGTGGTGATGCTAAGCGGACCGCACACATCGGTATGAATCAAATCCAATAACCCTTTGGCTCGCTCCACATGGCCCTTAAAGGGAATTTTGGTCATCTTTCCTTTTAGACAGGATTCACAAGTCGTGAGAGCATTAATATCAGACATATCAAACATGTCCACTCCCACTAGCTTATTCATCCTTTGTAGGAAAAAATGTCCTAATCGAGCATGCCATAATTGTGCCGTATTAAGAGTATCTTGCTTTTTGTTTGTTTGTTGTTGTTATTGCTAGGACATTGTTTAGGGGAATATCTTTCAATTTTAAGTTATTGAGATCGTTTTCAAGTTCTCCAGTACCAATTAAACATTCATTCTTGCAAATGTTGCAAACACCTTTGCTAAATAAACTAGAATATCCATCTTTATCAAGCATAGAAATGAAAACAATGTTTTTCACCAAATTAGGTACAAACAAAACATCTCTTCAAAATCAACTTAAAATCATTGTTCAACAATAGGTAAACATTTCCCACGGCCTTGGCAGCAACTCTTGCTCCATTGCCCAACCTCAAGAAGGTCTCACCTTATCTAAGTCTCCTACTTCTTCCCATCCTCTGTAAATCATTACAGTGATCCAATACCCAAGAAGTAGAGTTAATTGAAATGTTTAATTCAATGTAGAACATACCGTTTCCAGAACTCTTCTGGGCAAAATATTCTCTGCAGTTACGCCTCCAATGTCTAGGCTTTTAGCAGTGATGACAAATATCAGCAGTCTTGTCAGCCTTTACTGGTGTGGCTGCCACAACGGGATTTGGAGCTTGCCTCTTCAAGGGCACGTTCTTCTTGGGATGTTGGAAAGAACGCTTCTTTCCCTTCCCAGGTGGACCAGTCTTCGTACCAGATGAAGAGCCCACATAAAGAACCGACTTCTCATCTTTCATAGAAGCTTGCATATAACACTTGGCTTTCAAGTCATGGTCACACCATTCCTTGTAAGTCTGCAATTCCTCAGGAGTGCAGTCAGTCGGAGCCTCAATAGGGGACGACTTAGTAAGTGTATATGATATCCTTTCCGAATTCAAGACGATTTTCAGATTTCTTAGCCAATTGAGGTAATTAGGTCTGGTTAATACGTGTTTGTCGAGTATTACAGATAGCGGATTGCGAATCGAAGACATTGTCAAAAAGTATTGAAAAGTAAACAGATAAATGTTAATGACTATTTTAAAATATTTAGTAAGATATAAAGTATGGACTTTTACTTTATAAATGTTTACTCCCACTGTTTTGAGATCTTTCACTACCCTCTAGTGAAAACAGAAAACTCCTTTCCTCAGTAGGTACGCAAGGTCCAATTAGCGAATTATGATCCCGAATAATATGAGCCAATCAAAATTCCTAAAAGATAGTTTCCAATTGCATCACCATGCAATCCTCTACGTAAACTTTTGTCTCACGTTTGATTAGGACCCAATAATATGACGTCGTTCATCTTAACGTGTCAAGCCTTACCCATCGATGTTGAACCTTAATGAACGGTCGCCATGAGTTCCCTCAATAATATGAGCCGAAATCATGGGAGTTCCACGTAGTTCACATCACCATGTCAATAGATGTCACAGCTTTCCGGCACCCAGGATTCCCCCAATAATATGAGCCGAGCCCCGAGCACGGGTAGCGTTCATCATGCACCCATTGTCGATGGAAGACATGGAAATTATAAACAAATTTATAATATCCCTTTTCGGGCTTGATATTAATTTTGAATCTTATTCAAAATGAGGGTTTTTAATTTTGAAAGGTCTCATAATTAATTTTATTTAAAAATCTCGCCATATTTGATCGTATGTTTGCCGGATTCAAGCAACTTTGTTATTATCATAATAATAACGCACATACTCATTATTTATAACATATCATGCATATATTATGTAGAACCCGAAAATTAGACTACGTATAAGTCATGCATAATTCTAATGTTTAAATTAAAATGATTTTTATTTCATGAGTATTTAAATTCTTTTATTTAAATTATTTATTTATTTATTTCATGCAGTAGTTTAATCATTAGCTTTTCAATTAACTAAGTGAGGCCGGACTGGAGTTGGAGTAAAGAGATAAATTTTAATATTTAGAAAATATTCCTAGAATTTATTTAAGTTAAATAATAAGTTAATTTAATGTAAAATAAGTTATAAGGAATTATTTAAATAATTTGAGATAAGTAGTAAATAAAGTTCAATAATTAATTCCGTAATTCCCAAAAATATTTAATGGGTGGATAAAAATCTAAAGGATTAAAATTCAAGATTTAAGAAATATTTTTCCTTCCATTTTTATTTAAAATTTTCAGCCCTACCTTTAAATTAATTTAAAAATTTAGTTGTCAAACCCATTTAATTAATATCTCTCCTTATCCAAATTTTTGGTAGCTGAGTCCTCAACTTTTAATCCTAAATAATTAATCAATTAAGCAATTTCTCCCTTAATTTATAAGCAAGAAAATCGGTCATTCACTTTTTGGCAAGTCTAAATAATTACAACTCATTCTTTGAATTCTTTCTTTATCCTTGTCTTGAGAGATAATTATATCACAATAAATCTTCTAGAATAATTAATTGAGCAAGATCCCACCCCCTCTTACTAGCAAAAATCGGCCATCCCTTAATTTAAAAGATTTAAATTAACTCAACAACTCATTTTTTTATTATCCTTCCCTTAAAATTTTCTAGGTAGATATTCTCCCAACTTTTAAATCCCTATCAAATAATTAATTGAGCACTATTTCTCCCTTGCACCTAGTCACCTTGATCGACCTTATGCACCCCATTATCCCCTCAAAATCTTTGATATCATTCTTGTTTCCTATCTAGCAAATAAACTAGGATAGAAAGAATATTTCCCTTCCATTTTATCTTGTATCTTCCCATTTAATTCCTAGACTCCCTCCCCCTCCTCTCCACCGTAAATCAGAGGAAACTCAGTGTAAAACCGTGAGAAACCGTGAGGGGATTAAGAGAGAAAATCGTTTAGCAAGCAATAAAGAAAAGCGCTCCGTCTCCTCCGCGTCGTGTCGTTGCGTTTCTTTGTTTTTTCTTCAAAACAAAATATCCAGACATGTTTATACCATTCTTTTACTCTTCAATCAAATCATATTAACATTTTTAAACATTATATGATCATGATTTCCATGGCAAAAACCGAATTTGGACAGCAACTTTCAAGGAAAATTCTGCACCGATTTTTCTGCGCTCTTCATGCTTCACGTTTCTGTTTGTTGGATGGTTTCAGGTGGTTGGCTCGCTCCAAGGGCTCAGGGCTGCGTATAGACACCTACTAGGGTGTGTCAAGACCATGTTGGTCCATTCGTTAGTCCCATACACGCCGGAAACGTGCATGTGACAGCAACCTCCCCATGAGTGTAGAATTTTGTTTCGAAAATTCTGTTGTGCTGTCAAAGGGGAAGTTTTCTGGTCTTCGCTGCCCTATGGGATATAGCCATGTTCGGAACGTCTCCTTGACACGTCTAGGACGTGACCAAGATGCCCTTTCATGGCTTGGTTCACGGCCCCCCTCGGTTTTAAAACAAAATAAGCACAGCCCATTCGGTTTCACATTTTCTGGTTTCGGGTGTGTGAGTTGGTGTTCGCCTTTGTTGTGTTGCTTGGATCTTGGTTGGCTTCTAGCCCTTAACCATGGTTCACTCAATATCCCTGGATGTCTAGATCGAGCCATGGTCAAGCAAATGGCCACTGGAATGACGAAAGGCATCAAGCGAACCGATGCATGACAGTACAGATTTTTTGTGCTCTCGGATGCAAGTTTCGGGTGTCACAGGGTTGGCTCGAATTGTGGCTGGCCTAGGGCACTTAGCCATGGTTCAAAACATTCTCTAGTATGTTGGTAAGAGCCTTTGGTTGGTGGTTCAAGCCCCAATGGCCGGTAGTCTCGAAAATTACACAAGAAAAGCGAAGGCACAGCTGCTGTAATTTTGACAGCAAGCGTGCTGCGGTTCAGAGGCGTGTTCCGGGTTCTTGGTTGGCTTTTAGCCTATGGCCTTGGACTGGACAGTGCCTCATTGAGTTAGGAAGGTCATGTCATTGGCCGTTTGTAATTCGGATCATTTTAGAGGTCGTACGAGAATTTACGGTGCAATGTGCCAAAATGACTCTCGAAAGAGCGTTTTATGTTTTTGGTCCCCATTCACTAAATTTCGAGTACTGTAAATTTAGGAGCATTATTTCATCATTTTAGGCGTATTTTAATCATGACTATATGCTGGTTCAGTGTTTGTTCGGGTTGGTTCGGAGTCATGATAAAATACGAAGTCGTTAGGCGCAGCTGTTTCAGTTTTCGAATTTAATTGCATAGTTGGGTCAAATAAATCAATTGCATATTTTTCATGTTAGATTTAAGTCGCAGGGAGCCTGGGAGTGATCCAACCCAATCAGTAAAATTTTTACAGGATATTTAATTATGTTACGTGCAAAATATTCATTTTTGAGATTTATGCGATATTGCTTGTGGTCACTTTACTACCATGGGATTATTACTTCACCCGCTTGCCAGTTATCGGTCAGTTCAGTTGTACCACCCAGTATACCATGGCACTAGTCTGATCAGATGATTATTATTTTACCCGGTCGTCAGTTACCGGTCCCGGTTGCCAGTTACCGGACAGTTCAGTTCTTTTCAGGGACCACTTGTGTAGACCATAATCTCAGCAGAAAATTATTACAAGTTATTTCATTACAGGGCTCCAAGGAGCAAACATTTCCACTCAGGATATTTTCAGTTCAGTTATGAACGTACTATAATTAATCATGACACAATATTTCACGTTATGCCTCATGACACAATATTTTCACTTGCACGCGATTTATTATTTAATTACTTGCTATCTACGATATATGCATGCTGAGTCTTTAGACTCACTATACTTGATTGTTGTAGGTACTGATGATGTCGGGATCGAGGGCGGGGACCAGTGAGATAGCTCGAGTCGGCAGTAGTGGAACCCGAGGACCTCATTTTCCAGCATTTATTATCTTATGATCAAATATTTTTATCTGTCGTTGGATTCTTTTTAAACGGTTATTTTGCAAACATTAAATACTTCCGCTGCCATTTTGAACATCAAATATTATTTATCAGTTTATTTATGAATGAGACATTTTATTTAATGAAAAAGAAAATTTTTAAATTTTCCGAAAATTTTTAAGTACGGATTCAGAGGACTCTACAGGTGGTATCAGAGCTTATGTTCTTGTAAAGGGTTACACTACTACTGACCACGAGAAGCTCACGAAGTTCACGACTTCGTTTTGTAAATTTTACGTTTATTCATTTTATTTAAAGCATGAATTATTCTTACTGCATGTTCTCATGAGTTATTTTTACGTCCAGATATTTTAATTTTTCAGTATTTATTTAAAGTTTAAATAAATTATGGAATTATGTATGTTAGTTACGTACGGGTTATATATGGAACAATATACCTCCTAGACGCCAGGTTGGATGCCCGAGATGTGGTGGTGGGCGCCATCATGAGGACAGGAAGGATCAGAGACATGAGGGATTTGGACCTCCACCCCCTCCACCTGATATGAATGCCCAGATGCTAGCTGGGATGAACCGGTTCTTCGCGCAGTTTGCGGCGAACAATGCCGCTGCCGCAGCCAGGCCGACAGGGCCCGAGGCTATCTATGAGAGATTAATGAAGATGCGTCCTGAGGAGTTTTCAGGGACGACGGACCCTATGATTTCTGAGGGCTGGATCAAGTCCCTCGAGGTCATCTTTGAGTTTATGGAGCTTGGGGATGCAGACAGAGTTCGATGCGCCACCTATTTATTCAGAGGAGATGCCCGCTTATGGTGGGAAGGAGCATCAGTAGCCCTGAACTTGGCTACATTGAGTTGGGAGCGCTTCACGGAGGTATCCTATTCCAAATATTTCACTGAGGTGGTGCGCACCAGGTTGACCACTGAGTTCATGAGCCTGAGACAGCGAGATATGACTGTTACGGAGTTCATCCGTAAGTTTGAGAGGGGTTGTCACTTCGTTCCCCTGATCGCGAATGATGCTAAAGCTAAGATGATGCATTTCTTGGTGGGTCTACGGCCGATCTTGCGCCGTGATGTCAGGGTGTCAGACCCTACTACTTATGAGATCGCTGTCTCCAAGGCCCTAGCCGCAGAGCAGGATCAGCGTGATATTGAGTGAGACCGCCAGGGCAAGCGCCCACTCCAGGTACCACACCGCCCTCCTCTCAGCAGCATAAGCAGCAGAATAAGAGGCCTTTCCATGGCCCGCCCAGAAACAGAGGAGGACCGCAGCAGCAGGGACGCGCCGTCCCGAAGGCCTTTGAGCACCCAGTCTGTCCCAAGTGCTCACGCCACCATTCTGGAGCATGTATGTATGGCTCAGGGAAGTGTTATAAGTGTGGTAGCTCAGACCACATGTTGCAGCAGTGCCCCCAGAAGAATCTGCCTACCCAGGGCAGAGTTTTTGCTCTTCATACTACGGAGACGAACCCGGAGACCATGCTTATGACAGGTACCTTTAAGCTTTAAATTTATATTTGGGATTTAATGTTTTTGGTTGAGATTTTGAACCTAGAATTGCGATAGGATTGCATGCTCTACTCAGTACTATTTTTGGGGGAATTTATGTTAGAAGAACTTCGGTCTTTGCATGTCTATAAGCTTAGCTCTTGTGATTATTGGGTTCAGCATAGTGTTCTAATATTTCAGGGAGAATTTCCATAGCTGGCTCAGCTACAAAAGCCCTGATAGATTCAGGGGCTACCCACTCATTTATTTCAGAGGCCTTTGCGAACTTTCTCAAAGTTAAGACCGTTGGGCTAGATGTAGCCTACTCAGTAGTACTGCCTTCGGGAGAGGAGATGACAGCCACCAATGTGATCCGCGACATAGATCTGAAGCTTCATGGCAACCTTGTTTATGCGGATCTGATTGTATTGCCGATGCCAGAGTTTGACATCATATTAGGCATGGATTGGCTGTTGCAGAACAGAGTGTTGATAGACTTCCAGCGGAGATCTGTTCTAGTTCGACCGCCTGGGATGACACAGTTCTTATTTGAGCCGGATAGTTACTTCCCTTTACCGCGCATTATTCCTTATGTCCAGGCTAGGAATCTCATGCATAGAGGTTGTCAGACATTTTTAGCAACTTTTATATCTGTCCCCAAGGCACCCAGTCAGTCAGCTTCAGATTTTCCGATTGTTAGAGATTTCTTAGACGTTTTTCCTGAGGACGTCTCTGGTATGCCACCCAAGAGAGAGGTGGAATTTTCTATCGAGCTTATGCCAGGTACGGTTCCGATCTCAAAAGCACCGTACCGACTAGCACTGATAGAGCTGGCAGAGCTTAAGAAGCAGATTCAGGAACTTTTTGACAAAGAGTTCATTCGCCCTAGTTATTCACCATGGGGCGCGCCAGTCTTGTTTGTGAAGAAGAAGGATGGCTCTATGAGACTTTGTATTGATTACCGGGAGTTGAACAGAGTTACAGTGAAGAATAAGTACCCACTTCCGAGGATTGAAGATCTATTTGATCAGTTTCAGGGAGCTTCAGTATTCACCAAGATTGATCTGCGTTCTGGCTATCACCAGTTGAGGGTGAAGGACGCCGATGTTTCCAAGACTGCTTTCAGGACTCGTTATGGCCACTACGAATTCCTTGTGATGTCGTTCGGTTTGACGAATGCGCCAGCGATCTTCATGGATCTCATGAATCACGTATTTCAGCCGTACCTTGATCAGTTTGTGATAATATTCATAGACGACATTCTCGTCTACTCGAAGAATCAGGAGGATCACGGCAGACATCTGACCACAGTGTTGCAGACCTTACAGAAGCACAAATTATTCACGAAGTTTAGTAAGTGCGAATTCTGGTTAGAGAAGTTGGCGTTCTTAGGCCACATTGTTTGTAGCAGTGGCATTGAGGTAGACCAAGCGAAGGTTGCAGCAGTCGGAGATTGGGTTGTGCCGCAGAATGCATCTGAGATCCGCAGTTTTCTTGTGCTAGCAGGATATTATCGGAAGTTCATTAAGGGATTCTCCTCTATTGCCGTTCCACTCACATCATTGACCAAGAAGAATGCTAAATTTGTGTGGAGCGAGGATTGTCAGAAGAGCTTCGATACTTTGAAGCAAGCTCTTATCTCAGCACCAGTTTTGGCCATGCTGTCAGGGCCCGGTGAGTTTGTTTTGTATACCGATTATTCGAAGCTCGGTTTAGGTGCAGTCTTGATGCAGCATGGGAAGGTGATAGCATATGCTTCTCGACAGCTGAAAACCCATGAGAAGAACTACCCTACCCATGATCTAGAGTTGGCCGCCGTGGTATTTGCCTTGAAGATTTGGAGGCATTATTTGTACGGAGAGAAGTGCCAGATCTTCACCGACCATAAGAGCCTCAAGTACTTCTTTACGCAGAATGAGCTGAACATGCGTCAGAGGCGTTGGTTAGAGCTTGTGAAGGATTATGAATGCGACATTAGCTACCACCCGGGTAAAGCTAATGTCGTTGCGGATGCATTGAGTAAAAAAGTCGCAGTGATGACCCATTTGACGATTCAGAGACCTCTTCAGTTTGAGATGCAGAAGTTTGAGCTAGAGGCATATCCTCAAGGTAGAGTTCCCCGTCTATCTACTTTGACGATTCAGTCTTTCCTTATTGACCGCATCCGCAGTGGCCAGACAGCAGATGAGCAGTTGGCAAAATGAAAGCAGAGAGATGAGGCCAAGGGCAGTGTCTTGTATTCAGTTAGTGACGGCATTGTGAGATATCGAGACATGATATGGGTTTCTAGCAGCGATTTTATTCGAGCAGATATTTTAGCAGACGCCCACATGTCGCCGTACTCTATTCACCCTGGGAGTACGAAGATGTACAAAGACCTGCAGTTATTGTACTAGTGGCCAGGAATGAAGAAGGATATCAGACGTTTTGTATCCGAGTGTCTGACTTGTCAGTTAGTGAAGGCAGAGCATCAGAGACCAGCAGGTTTGCTCAAGCCACTTCCTATTCCCGAGTGGAAGTGGGAGAATTTCACCATGGACTTTGTTACCGGTTTGCCAAAGTCAGTCAGAGGATCAAATGCTATCTGGATGATTGTTGATCGTCTTACCAAATCAGCGCACTTCTTGCCTATTAAGACGACTTTCACCATGGTTCAGTATGCAGAGTTGTACATCCGGGAGATAGTCCGACTTCATGGTATTCCAGTTTCTATCGTATCTGACAGAGACCCCAGGTTTACTTCCTCATTTTGGAAGACTTTGCATTCGACGATGGGTACAAAGTTGTTGTTTAGCACAGCTTTCCACCCTCAGACAGATGGGCAGTCAGAGCGAGTTATTCAGATTTTGGAGGACCTTCTCCGTGCTTGTGTTATTGATTTTTCAGGTAGTTGGGAGTCGAACTTGCCATTAGTAGAGTTCACCTATAACAACAGCTTTCAGGCGTCTATAGAAATGGCTCCGTATGAAGCATTGTATGGCCGTAAGTGTAGATCTCCGGTTCATTGGGAAATAGTAGGAGAGAGAGCAGAGTTGGGTCCAGAGATTATTCAACAGACTGTCGATGTAGTAGCCCAGATCCGTGATAGGATGAAGACTGCTCAGAGTCGACAGAAGAGTTATGCGGACCAGCGGATGAGAGATTTAGAGTTTGCATTGGGCGATCATGTTTTTGTGAAGGTGGCACCTATGAAGGGTGTCATGCGATTTGGGAAGAAAGGGAAGCTCAATCCGAGATTCATTGGACCATTTGAGATCCTTGACAGAGTTGGGACGCTAGCTTATCGTGTTGCTCTTTCGCCGAATCTGGCCGGAGTACACAATGTGTTCCACGTCTCCATGCTGAGGAAGTATATGACAAATCAGTCGCATGTATTGAAATTTGAGCCGTTGCAGCTTACTCCGAACCTGTCTTATGAATAGAGACCAGTGCAGATATTAGACAAACAAGACAAGAAGCTTCGGAACAAGCTGGTTAAGCGAGTCAAAGTCAAATGGCTTAACCATTCAGAAGAGGAAGCCACGTGAGAATCTGAGCCAGAGAAGAGGAGTCGATATCCAGAACTATTAGGTGAGTTTTAATTTCGAGGACGAAATTTCTTTTAAAGGGGGAGGATTGTAGAACCCGAAAATTTGACTACGTATAAGTCATGCATAATTCTAATGTTTAAATTAAAATGATTTTTATTTCATGAGTATTTAAATTCTTTTATTTAAATTATTTATTTATTTATTTCATGCAGTAGTTTAATCATTAGCTTTTCAATTAACTAAGTGAGGCCGGACTGGAGTTGGAGTAAAGAGATAAATTTTAATATTTAAAAAATATTCCTAGAATTTATTTAAGTTAAATAATAAGTTAATTTAATGTAAAAAAAGGTATAAGGAATTATTTAAATAATTTGAGATAAGTAGTAAATAAAGTTCAATAATTAATTCCGTAATTGCCTAAAATATTTAATGGGTGGATAAAACTCTAAAGGATTAAAATACAAGATTTAAGAAATATTTTTTCCTTCTATTTTTATTTAAAATTTTCGGCCCTACCTTTTAATTAATTAGAAATTTAGTTGTCAACCCATTTAATTAATATCTCTCCTTATCCAAATTTTTGGTAGATGAGTCCTCAACTTTTAATCCTAAATAATTAATCAATTAAGCAATTTCTCCCTTAATTTATAAGCAAGAAAATCGGTCATTCACTTTTTGGTAAGTCTAAATAATTAACAACTCATTCTTTGAATTCTTTTCTTATCCTTGTCTTGAGAGATAATTATATCATAATAAATCTTCTAGAATAATTAATTGAGCAAGATCCCACCCCATCTTACTAGCAAAAATCGGCCATCCCTTAATTTAAAAGATTTAAATTAACTCAACAACTCATTTTTTAACTATCCTTCCCTTAAAATTTTCTAGGTAGATATTCTCCCAACTTTTAAATTCCCTATCAAATAATTAATTGAGCACTATTTCTCCCTTGCACCTAGTCACCTTGATCGACCATATGCACCACATTATCCCCTCAAAATCTTTGATATCATTCTTGTTTCCTAGCTTGCAAATAAACTAGGATAGAAAGAATATTTCCCTTCTATTTTATCTTGTATCTTCCCATTTAATTCCTAGACTCCCTCCCCCCTCCTCTCCACCGTAAATCAGAGGAAACTCATTGTAAAATCGTGAGAAACAGTGAGGGGATTAATAGAGAAAATCGTTTAGCAAGCAATAAAGAAAAGCGCTCCGTCTCCTCCACGTCGTGTCGTCGCGTTTCTTTGTTTTTCTTCAAAACAAAATATCCAGGCATGTTTATACCATTCTTTTACTCTTCAATCAAGTCATATTAACATTTTTAAACATTACATGATCATGATTTCCATGGCAAAAACCGAATTTGGACAGCAACTTTCAAGGAAAATTCTGCACCGATTTTTCTGCGCTCTTCATGCTTCACGTTTCTGTTTGTTGGATGGTTTCAGGTGGTTGTCTCGCTCCAAGGGCTCGGGGCTGTATATAGACACGTACTAGGGTGTGTCAAGACCATGTTGGTCCATTCGTCAGTCCCATACACGCCGGAAACGTGCATGTGACAGCAACCTCCCCATGAGTGTAGAATTTTGTTTCGAAAATTCTGTTGTGCTGTCAAAGGGGAAGTTTTCTGGTCTTCGCTGCCCTATGGGATATAGCCATGTTCGGAACGTCTCCTTGACACGTCTAGGACATGACCAAGATGCCCTTTCATGGCTTGGTTCACGTCCCCCTCGGTTTTAAAACAAAATAAGCACAGCCCATTCGGTTTCACATTTTCTGGTTTCGGGTGTGTGAGTTGGTGTTCGCCTTTGTGGTGTTGCTTGGATCTTGGTTGGCTTCTAGCCCTTAACCATGGTTCACTCAATATCCCTGGACGTCTAGATCGAGCCATGGTCAATCAAATGGCCACTGGAACGACGAAAGGCAGCAAGCGAACCGATGCATGACAGTACAGATTTTTGGTGCTCTCGGATGTAAGTTTCGGGTGTCACAGGGTTAGCTCGAATTGTGGCTGGCCTAGGGCCCTTAGCCATGGTTCAGAACATTCCCTAGGATGTTGGTAAGAGCCTCTAGTCGGTGGTTCAAGCCCCAATGGCCGGTAGTCTCGAAAACGACACAAGAAAAGCGAAGGCACAACTGCTGTAATTTTGACAGCAAGCGTGCTGCGGTTCAGAGGTGTGTTCCGGGTTCTTGGTTGGCTTTTAGCCTATGGCCTTGGATTGGACAGTGCCTCATCGAGTTAGGAAGGTCATGTCTTTGTCCGTTTGTAATTCGCATCATTTTAGAAGTTGTACGAGAATTTACAGTGCAATGTGCCAAAATGACTATCGAAAGAGCGTTTTATGTTTTTGGTCCCCATTCACTAAATTACGAGTACTGTAAATTTAGGAGCATTATTTCATCATTTTAGGCGTATTTTAATCATGACTATATGCTGGTTCAGTGTTGGTTCGGGTTGGTTCGGAGTCATGATTAAATACGAAGTCGTTAGGCGCAATTGTCTCAGTTTTCGAATTTAATTGCATAGTTGGGTCAAATAAATCAATTGCATATTTTTCATGTTAGATTTAAGTCGCAGCGAGCCTGGAAGCGATCCAACCCAATCAGTAAAATTATTACAGGATATTAAGTGCAAAATATTCATTTTTGAGATTTATGCGATATTGCTTGTGGTCACTTTACTACCATGGGATTTTTACTTCAACCGGTCGCCAGTTACCGGTCAGTTCAGTTGTACCACCCAGTATAATGTGGCATGAGTCTGATCAGATGATTATTATTTCACCCGGTCGTCAGTTACTGGTCCCCGTCGCCAGTTACCGGACAGTTCAGTTCAGTTCATGGACCACTTGCGTAGACCATAATCTCACCAGAAAATTATTACAAGTTATTTCATTACAGGGCTCCAAGGAGCAAACATTTCCACTCAGGATATTTTCAGTTCAGTTATGCACGTACTATAATTAATCATGACACAATATTTCACGTTATGCCTCATGACACGATATTTTCACTTGCACGCGATTTTATTATTTAATTACTTGCTATCTACGATATATGCAGGCTGAGTCTTTAGACTCTCTAGACTTGATTGTTGTAGGTACTGATGATGTCGGGATCGAGGGCGGGGACCAGTGAGCTAGCTCGAGTCGGCAGTAGTGGAACCCGAGGACCTCATTTTCTAGCATTTATTATCTTATGATCAAATATTTTTATCTGTCGTTGGATTATTTTTAAACGGTTATTTTGCATACATTAAATACTTTCGCTGCCATTTTGAACATCAAATATTATTTATCAGTTTATTTATGAATGAGACATTTTATTTAATGAAAAAGAAAATTTTTAAATTTTCCGCAAATTTTTAAGTATGGATTCAGAGGCCTTTACATATTATAAATAGTAAACAAAACAAGGATGATCAATCGCCCTAAAACTAATGGCACGTGTGAGGTAAACACGGGCCTAGGTCCAATCATAGGGAAATGCATGGGATGCAATTGCAACTATTACATGAGCTTCCAATATTTACATGTCTTCGATCTTCATAATCATCAAGGCCACCATCTTACAATCTTGATCATCCACTATACTAATATTTACAAATAAATATCCATGACAAATACGGATACATCTCATGGGGGTGGGAACGGGCCATAAACTAAGCCCACTTTATAAATTGATAATTATTACAATCATTCAACACAAAATATCCTAGCATACACCTAGCAAATTGGGCTTGGGCTTTTGATCATCCTTCATGCATAATATCACATATCATACACCATCAATTAATTATCACAATAATTAATTGATCCAATATTATATATCTTGATCCAATCACTAACCGCCACGATTATAACTAAATTAACAAAGTATACAAACACCTTTGTCTACTTTCTAATTAATTTATTTAGAACCAAATTTCTTGCAAATCACAATTTACTATAAATAATTAAAGTCCAACTTCAATTATTTATTTCATGTGAAAATATTTGCAACTTTTGTAAATTTAAATTTAAGGGCACAAAAAATCATTTTTCACCAAAAAAATTTTGGCCCATTTAAATTTCACAAATATATTAGCCATCCAATAGCCCAACAACTCAAGGCCCATGACACTTTGATATTTCAAAACACCTTTTGAAAACCATAGTCGTCATCGCCGTCGCTAGAGCTCCGTTGCCGAATTCCGGCCAACATGCAAAAATATTTTTTTTTAATTTAAAAGATAGGGGCTATTCGGGCTGCCCTTGCTGCCCGTTTCGGGCAGCCCAAGCTGGCCGAAATGGGCAGCAACTTGCTGCCCAAAAATCCCAAAAATCCGGGCTTTATTTTGTTGCAAAAATTCTTCTCATGCGGTTAGAAATCGACCTCAACACAATATTATGTAAATGCTACACAAAATAGTATCCTTAGCTCTTGATACTACTTGAAAGGGGATCGATTAAGGTGCCGGTTGCGCAACAGAAGTTTCAAAAATTATTTTCCAGAAGAAAAACCGAACACCTCAACTATAGTGTGTAGCAAATACAAAACACGAAATGTCATACATAGGGTGTTAGAGATTTTTACCTATCAATCTCTTGAAAGATTGATTGTGGCTCCAACTTAGTTGTCAAACAACTAAGCTCTTCAATGGATGACCCAATCTACAAGCTTCCTTGTTCTTGAAATCTTTCCTTCAAATTAGGTCAACCACCAACAAGCTAAATCCACTCTAATTTTGCAATAGAAAAATTAGAGCATTTTTCATTTGAGAAGAGAGTGTTTCCTCAACAATTGAAGAACAAAAATATGGAGAATAAAATGATGCTCAAATTTCGGCCATTAGCTTGTGTAAGAGAGAAGGATGAGACGTTTCTTGGTTGTCGAAAAAGTAAAAAGCAAGCATGTGCATGCCATGCATAGATTATTGAAAAAGTTCCTCCAACCCTTCACCTCCCTAGCATGCCTTTCTATTTGGGCTTGTAACAATTACAAGGCCCATGGACTTTGATTTAAATGTCTCAAAATATATTTGAGGCCAATTAAACATTACTTGATTTTACTCAAGCCCACTAGTTTAATAATTATTTCTTATTGGGCTCTACAAGGCCCAATGTTGTTTAATTAATCCAACACTTGAATTAATTTATTTATTTGGACTCTACTAGGCCCACTAGTGTTTAATTAATTCAACACTTGAATTAATTTAAATTAGTCCATAATAATGTTTATGAAAATCACAATTTTCAAATACATTATTTGTTTGGCCAACTTTTAATTTAGGAACACTTCCTCAAATAAAAGTTACATTCTCCTTCATAGAAGTCATACTTCTATTTTATTTACGCTTATAAACTCCTTTATAAGCCGTTCAACACATTGAACTATTTTACTTCTCAACGGGATCTAGAAAGCTAGTACTTGTGTGGCCCTTAATGGTTCATTGATACAACTAGCCGTGTGTTCACATCTCAATGTGATTCGAACTAAACATGTCCTTATACGAGCATACCCCAATTGCTCCATTCTTACTTATCAACTCCTTGATAACAAGAACGTCAGAACTCAAGTCTGATAGCACCCAACCAATCATGTTAAACGCCTAGCAGCATCGCTTACATGGTTCCCTAGGTATCAAATGATAGTGCCTGCAAGAACCATTCAATTATGGTTAGCGTACAGTACGGTCCCTTCAACTCATATATCCCGATCGATTCGACAACCATTGGTATATCGTGAGCTGTCAATGATTCGATACTATGTGTCATGTCGTAGTTGCATCGATGGTGTAATCTATGAAACCCCTTTCATAATTACCACCATACTCTGATCAGAGATTTCATACTACATACACATGAGATCACATAGGATATCCATACCCGAAGGTAAGCGGTGAATCGCCGACTACAATGCATCGACTCCTATATGTTTCGACAGAACACCCAACCTTGCCACCTGATGACCCCTTGAGAGTCGGTAAACAAGTCAAAGTGTAGTGCTAGCACATAGAGTCTCAATGTTGTCCTGGGTCATAAGGACTAATGGTGTACAACGATAAATTAGGACGTTTCCACTCGATAAGTGAGAACCACTTGGAAAATCCTTTATGGAGGGTTGTTCAGTGCACTCTACTAGGAGCACCTATTTGCATGCTCGGACATCACAATGTCCCCTACCAATGAAACATGGTACTCACATCGTAGATACTAGTCTCGAACTCGAGCGTCCTATATCCTTCTTAGCGGCGGCTGAATCGATTACGAACTGTTTAGAATATACAGTATTCCAAATATGATTTTCATGATACTCATCATATGAGCATCTCATATTCTTTCTACTATTTGTATATTCAAGGATTTTATCTATGCAACTAGCATGGGTATACAGATAAAGAAGTGCCAAAATAATAATTTCAAATATTATTAAAATAAAGACTGTTAATACATAGAGTGTAGAACCCGTAAATTAGACTACGTATAAGCAATGCCTAATTCTAATATTTTAAACTAAAATGATTTTTTTTGCATGAGTATTTAAAGACATTTCTTTAAAGTTAATTATTTTATGCAGTAGTTTAATTTTTATCTTTTCAGTTAATTTAGGGAGAATGGACTGGAGTTGGATGTTTGAGATAGAATTTAAGATTAAGAAATCATTCCCATAGTTTATTTTAGCTAGCTAGTAAGTTAATTTAAGATAAAAGAAGGTTTAAGGAATTATTTAAGTAACTTGAGGTGAGTAGGAAATAAGTTCATTTAGGTTCCTTAATTAAGGTGTTAATTCATTAGATTATTTAAAGAATAGGTAAGGCTCTTAAGGTTTAAAAATTTACTAACTAAAAAATATTTCCCCTCCATTTATTTGATGATTTTTCGCCACCTCCTTAGTGATTAAGCAATTCCTTGCCAACTCACCTTTGACCCTTTTCTTTTTTATTTAGTAGTAGGATAATCCCTTAATTTTTTTTATCACCATTTAATTAATAATCAACCTTATCCTAGCCTTGTTTAGCATGGAAGAATCGGTCACATGACCCCCCAACAATACCTTGATAACAAACAAATTCAAATTTCAAAAAGAAGTAGACTTGGTCTTGCCACCCCCCTTATATTGCAACCCCTTCCACTCACTCTCCTAACCATCATTCCTCTCCCCCATCACCGAAATTTTGAGAGCTATTCAGTGTAAAAAATGTGAGCATCATAGCAAGAATTAGGAGAGAAAACCGAGAAAGAAAACAAGGTAGCAAAGCGCTCCGTCTCCTCCGCGCTGCGTCGTTGCGTTTCGTTCGTTTTCTTTTCAAAACGAAACCAGGCATGTTTATATTTTTCCTTTCTCTTCAATAAAGTCATATTAAAACTTTTAAACATTATATGATCATCATTTCCATGGCACAACCGAAATATATCAAGAAGATTTCGAAAATAAAAGATGCAAATTTTTCGGTTCCTCTTGTGCTTCACGGTTCCTACGTTTTTGATGGTTTCAAGTATTGGTTAGATTCCAGGCTTCCAAGGCTGCTCCTAGGCATGTACTAGGACATGTTAGGAACACGTTTGTCCATTGGTTCGAGTCCCATGCCAGCCGAAATCCAGAGTTGACAGCAACTTCCCCATGAGTGTCTTATTGTGCTCGATTTGTGGGTTGTTGTCCATAGAGGAAGTTTCTGATCATGGCTGCCCTAGGGGCATATATCCATGGTTAGAACACTAACCTAACATGTCAAAGACGTGACCAAGTCGCCCTTTTGAGGCTTGGCCCATGGTTGCATCGGTTTCTAAATCAAAACACAAGAACAGCCCCTACCCCCCTTCGGTCTTCTCATTTTACAGCAAGTGTAACATTCGGTTTTGTGGAATGGTGTGGATCTTGGTTGGCCTATGGCCCTTAGCCATGGTTCATACCATACCTCTGGATTTCTAGATCGTGCCATGGTCAATCAAATGGCCACTGGAACGACACGAGACAGAAAACGAAGCAAAACACCCACGCATGCAAGGATGCTCTCGGGTGGGACTTTCGGTTGGTTTCGGGTGTGGTGCGAATTGTGGCTGGCCTAGGGCCCTTAGCCATGGTTCAAATCATTCCTTATGATGTTGGTAAGAGGTTATGGTCGGTGGTTCAAGGCCCAATGGCCATTAGCCAGGCAAACGACGCAAGGAAACCAAAGCACAGCAGCTGTATTTTGTGGACAGCAACTTGCTGCTTCGGTTCAGTGGCTCGTTCGAGTTCTTGGTTGGCTTTTAGCCTATGGCCTTTGACTGGACAGTGCCTCATCAAGTTAGGAAGGTCATGTTTTTGACCGTTTGTGATTCGGATCATTTTAGAGGTCGTACGAGGAATTACGGTGCGATGTGCCAAATTGACTCTCGAAACAGCGTTTCATGTTTTGGCCTCCATTCTCCAAAATTTCGGCCCTTGTCATTTTAGGAGCATTATGTCATCATTTTAAGTGTATTTTAATCATGACTAAATGATGATTCTGTGTTGGGTCGGGTTGGCACGGAGTCATGATTAAATACGAAGTCGTTTGGCGTAATTGTCTCGTTTTTGGATTCAATTATAAAGTTTGCTTAAGAAAATCATTTGCATAATTTTCATGATAAATTTATGTCGCAGCGAGCCTGGGAACGATCCAATCCATGTGGTAAAATAATACAGGATATTTCATAATACCATTTAAATATATTACGTGCATAAAAATAGAAAATATTCATTTTTTAGATTTATGCGATATTGCTTGTGGCCATTTAACTATCATGGGAGCATTGTATTATCCGGTCGCCAGTTACTGGTCAGTTCAGTTATGTACCACCCCGTATACTGTGGCATTAGTCTGATCAGACGTTCATTATTTCACCCGGTCGCCAGTTACCGGTCATTTCAGTTCAGTTCAGTGCAGGGGCCACTTGCGTAGACCATAAACTTAATAGAAAATTATTACATGTTTTTTTATTACAGGGCTCCAAGGAGCAAATATTTTCACTGTGATATTCAGTTCAGTTATGCACGTATTATAATAGTTCATGACAAGTTATTTTCATATTATGCCTCATGACATGATATTTTTACTCCCATGCAAATTTTAATATATTATATACTCGTTATTTACGATATATGCATGATGAGTCTTTAGACTCACTAGACTTGATTGTTGTAGGTACTGATGATGTCGGGGCCGAGGGCGGAGACCAGTGAGCTAGCTTGGGTCGGCAGTAGTGGAACCCGAGGACCTCATTTACAACATTTACCATTTTTTTATGCTCAAACATTTTTTCAGTTGTTGCATTACTTTAAATAATTTCTTCCGCTGCAATTTTGAACATTTAACTTGATTTATCAGTTTGTTTCGTGAATGAGGCACCTTACTTATTTTAAAAAGAAAATTTTTAATATTTCCGCAAATTTTTTAAACACGAAGTTTCGGGCCATTCTAGCTGGTATCAGAGCAATGGTTCTGTAAAGGGTTGTACTACTACTGACAACGAGAAGCTCATGAAGTCACGTCTTCAGTCTGTAAGTTTTACATTTATGCATTTTATTCAAAGCATAAATTATTTGACAACATGTTTTCATGAATTATTTTACGTCCAGATTTATTTTATTGTTCGGTATTTAAATTTAAATAAATTATGGAATTATGCATGTTGGTTACGTATGGGTTATGTATGGAACAGTATGCCCCCTAGACGCATTCTCGAGCGCACTAGAAATGAGGAGCCTCTCCAAGAGGACAGGGAGGAGCAGAGGCAGGAGAGAGACTTACCACCTCCACCACCCCCTCCACCTGACATGAGTGCCCAGATGCTAGCTAGGATGACTCAGTTCTTCGCACAGTTTGCGGGGAACCATGCTGTGGCGACCAGGCCGACAGGGCCCGAGGCTGTCTATGAGAGATTCATGAAGATGACGCCTAAGGAGTTTTCAGGGACGACGGACCCCATGATTGCCGAGGGCTGGATCAAGTCCCAAGAGGTTATCTTCGAGTTCATGGAGCTTGGAGATGCAGATCGAGTCCGATGTGCCACATATTTATTCGGAGGAGATGCCCGCTTATGGTGGGAAGGAGCGTTAGTAGCCCTGAACTTGGCTACACTGAGCTGTACACGCTTCACGGAGGTATTTTACTCCAAATATTTCGCTGAGGAGGTGCGCACCAGATTGACCATAGAATTCATGAGCCTGAGACAAGGAGATATGACTGTTACGGAGTTCATCCGTAAGTTTGAGAGGGGTTGTCATTTTGTGCCCCTGATCGCGAATGATGCTAAAGCCAAGTTGATGCATTTCTTGGTGGGTCTACGGCCGATCTTGCGCCGTGATGTTAGGGTGTCTGATCCTATTACTTATGAGGTCGCTGTCTCCAAAGTTCTAGCCGCATAGCAGGATCAGCGTGATATCGAGAGAGACCGCCAGGGCAAGCGCCCAGTCCAGGTACCACACCGCCCTCCTCCTCAGCAGCATCAGCAGCAGAACAAGAGGCCTTTTCACGGACCGCCGAGAAGCAGAGGTCTGCAGCAGCAGCAGCAGCAGCGGGGACGCCCAGCCTTGAGGACTTTGTAGCACCCAGTTTGCCCTAAGTGCTCACGTCGCCATCTTGGAGCATGTATGTTTGGCTCAGGGAAGTGTTTTAAAAGTGTGGCAGTTCAGACCACATGTTGCTGCAGTTTCCTCAGAGAAATCTGCCTACCCAAGGCAGAGTTTTTGCTCTCCATGCCACGGAAACGAACCCGGAGACCATGCTTATGACAGGTACATTTAAGCTTTAAAGTTTACATTTGGGATTTAATGTTTTGGGAATCGGGATTGAGATCTTGAACTTAGAATTGCGATAGGATTTCATGCTCTACTCAGTATTATTTTCGGGAATTAGGTTAGAAGAACCTTGACCTTTGCACGTCTATAAGTTAGTTCTTGTGATTATTGGATTCAACTTAGAGTTCTAATCTTTCAGGGAGAATTTTTATATATGGTTCCGCTACGAAGGCCTTGATAGATTCAGGGGCCACTCACTCATTTATTTCGGAGCTCTTTGCTAATTTTCTCAAAGTTAAGACCATCAGGCTAGATGTAGCCTATTCAGTAGTATTGCCTTCTGGTGAGGAGCTGACAGCTACCAATGTGATCCAAGACATAGATCTTGAGCTTCATGGCAACCTCGTTTATGCGGATCTGATCGTGTTGCCGATGCAAGAGTTTGACATCATCCTAGGGATGGACTGGCTATTGCGGAACAGAGTTTTGATTGACTTCCAGCGGAGATCCGTTCTAGTCCGACCGCCTAAAATGACGCAGTTCTTATTCGGGCCGGACATGTACTTTCCTTTACCGCGCATTATTCCTTATGTCCAGCTTAGGAAGCTTATGCATAGAGGGTGTCGGGCATTTTTTACCAACTTTTATATCTGTCCCCGAGGCGCCCAGTCAGTCAGCCGCAGATGTTCCGATTGTTAGATACTTCTTAGACGTTTTTCCTGAGGACGTCTCTGGTTTGCCACCCGAGAGAGAGGTGGAGTTTTCTCTCGAGCTTATGCCAGGTACGGTTCCGATCTCAAAAGCACCGTACCTACTAGCACCGACAGAGATGGCCGAGCTTAAGAAGCAGATTCAGGAACTTCTTGACAAGGAGTTCATTCGCCCTAGTTTTTCTCCATGGGGCGCGCCAGTCTTATTTGTGAAGAAGAAGGATGGCTCTATGAGGCTTTGTATTGACTACTGGGAATTGAACAGGGTTACAGTGAAAAACAAATACCCACTTCCGAGGATCGAGGATTTGTTTGACCAGTTGCAAGGAGCTTCGATATTCTCCAAGATAGATCTGCGTTCTGGTTATCACCAGTTGATAGTGAGAGATGCTGATGTTTCCAAGACTGCTTTCAGTACTCGTTATGGCCACTATGAGTTCCTTGTGATGCCGTTCGGTCTGACGAATGCGCCAGCGATCTTCATGGATCTCATGAATCGCGTATTTCACCCGTATCTTGACCAGTTTGTGATAGTATTCATAGACGACATTCTCGTCTACTCCAAGAATCAGGAGGATCACAGCAGATATCTGACCACAGTGCTGCAGACCTTGCAGAAGCACAAGTTATTCGCAAAGTTCAGTAAGTGCGAATTTTTGTTAGAGAAGGTGGCGTTCTTAGGCCACATTGTTTGTAGCAGTGGTATTGAGGTAGACCTAGCAAAAGTTGCCGCAGTCAGAGATTGGGTTGTGCCGCAGAATGCATCAGAGATCTGCAGTTTTTTTGGACTAGCAGGATATTATCGGAAGTTCATTAAAGGATTCTTCTCTATTGCCGTTCCAATCACATCATTGACCAAGAAGAATGTTAAATTTGTGTTGAGCGAGGAGTATCAGAAGAGTTTCGATACTTTGAAGCAAGCTCTTATCTCAGCACCAGTTTTGGCCATGCCGTCAGGGCCTGGAGATTTCGTTTTGTATACCGATGCTTCGAAGCTGGTTTGGACGCAATATTGATGCAGCATGGGAAGGTGATAGCATATGCTTCTAGACAGTTGAAAACTCATGAGAAGAATTACCCTACCCATGATCTAGAGTTGGCCGCCGTGGTTTTTGCCTTGAAGATTTGGAGGCACTATTTGTATGGGGAGAAATGCCAGATCCTTACCGACCACAAGAGCCTCAAGTATTTCTTTACGCAGAAGGAGCTGAACATGCGTCAGAGGCGTTGGTTGGAGCTTGTGAAGGATTATGACAGTGACATTAGCTACCACCCGGGTAACGCTAATGTGGTTGCGGATGTATTGAGCAGAAAAGTCGCAGTGATGGCTCATTTGACGATTCAGAGACCTCTTCAAATTGTGATGCAGAGGTTTGGATCTAGAGTCATATCCTCGAGGTAGAGTTCTCCGTCTATCTACCTTGACTATTCAGTCCTCTCTTCTTGATCGTATTCGCAGTGGTCAGTCAGCAGATGAGAAGTAAGCAAAGTGGAAATAGAGAGATGAAGCCAAGGGCAGTGTCTTGTATTCAGTTAGAGACGATATTGTGAGATACCGAGACAAGATGTGGGTTCCTAGCAGTGGTTCTATTCGAGCAGATATTCTATCAGAGGCCCACATGTCGCCGTACTCTATTCATCCAGGTAGTACGAAGATGTACCGAGATCTGCAGTCATTGTATTGGTGGCCTGGGATGAAGAAAGACATCAGACGATTTGTATCCGAGTGTCTGACTTGCCAGTTAGTGAAGGCGGAGCATCAGAGACCAGTAGGTTTGCTCAAGCCTCTTCCTATTCCCGAGTGGAAGTGGGAGAATGTTACCATGGACTTCGTGACCGGATTGCCAAAGTCAATCAAAGGATCAAATGCTATCTGGGGGATTGTTGATCGTCTTACCAAATCAGCGCACTTCTTGCCTATTAAGACGACTTTTACCATGATTCAGTATGCAGAGTTGTATATCCAGGAGATAGTCCAACTTCATGGTATTCCAGTTTCTATCGTATCTGATAGAGATCTCAGATTCACTTCCTCATTTTGGAAGAGTTTGTATTCGACTATGGGTACAAAGTTGCTGTTTAGCACAACTTTCCATCCGCAGACAGATGGGTAGTCAGAGCGAGTTATTCAGATCTTGTAGGATCTACTCCGTGCTTGTATGATGGATTTCTCTGGGAGCTGGGAGTCGAACTTGCCATTATTAGAGTTCACCTATAACAACAGTTTCCCGTCTTCTATTGGTATGGCTCCGTATGAGGCACTATATGGCCGTAAGTGTAGATCTCCTGTTCATTGGGACGAAGTAGGAGAGAGAGCAAAGTTGGGTCCGGAGATTATTCAGCAGGCTGCTGATGTAGTAGTCAAGATCCGCGATAGGATGAGGGCTGCTCAGAGTCGACAGAAGAGTTATGCAGATCAGAGGAGGAGAGACCTAGAGTTTGCCGTTGGCGACCATGTCTTTGTGAAGGTAGCACCTACGAAGGGTGTCATGCGGTTCGGAAAGAAAGGGAAGCTCAGTCCGAGATTCATTGGACCATTTGAGATCCTCGACAGAGTTGGGACGCTAGCTTATCGTGTGGCTCTTCCGTCGAATCTGGCCGGAGTACACAATGTGTTCCACGTCTCTATGCTGAAAAGTATATGGAAAATCCTTCGCATGTCTTGAACTTTGAGCCATTACAGCTTACTCCGAACCTATCTTATGAGGAGAGACCAGTGCAGATCTTAGACAGGCAGGAGAAGAAGCTTCGGAACAAGCTGGTTAAGCGAGTGAAAGTCAAATGGCTCAACCATTCAGAGGAGGAAGCTTCGTGGGAGTCTGAGCCAGAGATGAGGAGTCGGTACCCCGAGTTATTCTGTGAGTTTTAATTTCGAGGACGAAATTTCTTTTAAGGGGGGAGAGTTGTAGAACCTGTAAATTAGACTACGTATAAGCCATGCATAATTCTAGTATTTTAAATTAAAATGATTTTTATTGCATGAGTATTTAAATGCTTTTCTTTAAAGTTAATTATTTTATGCAATAGTTTAATTTGTATCTTTTCAGTTAATTCAGGGAGGCAGGACTGGAGTTGGAGTTTTGAGATAGAATTTAAGATTAAGAAATCATTCCCAGAGTTTATTTTAGCTAGCTAGTAAGTTAATTTAAGTTAAAAGGAGGTTTAAGGAATTATTTAGGTAACTTGAGGTGAGTAGGAAATAAGTTCATTTAGTTTCCTTAATTAAGGTGTTAATTCACTAGATTATTTAAAGGATAGGTAAGGCTCTTAAGGTTTAAAGATTTACTAACTAAACAATATTTCCCCTCCATTTATTTGATGATTTTCGGCCACCTCCTCAGTGATTAAGCAATTCCTTGCCAACTCACCTTTGACCATTTCCTTGTTATTTATTAGTAGGATAATCCCTTCATTTTTTTTATCACCATTTAATTAATAATCAACCTTATCCTAGCCTTGTTTAGGATTGGAGAATCGGTCACATGACCCCCCCCAACAATACCTTGATAACAAACAAATTCAAATTTCAAAAAGAAGTAGACTTGGTCTTGAGCTGTTCACTGTAAAAAACGTGAGCATCATAGCAAGAATTAGGAGAGAAAACCGAGAAAGAAAACAAGGTAGCAAAGCTCTCCGTCTCCTCCGCGCCGCGTCGTTGCGTTTCGTTCGTTTTCTTTTCAAAACAAAACCAGGCGTGTTTATATTTTTCCTTGCTCTTAAATCAAGTCATATTAACACTTTTAAACATTATATGATCATCATTTCCTTGGCATAACAGAAATATATCAAGAACATTTCGAAAATAAAAGATGCAGAATTTTTCGGCTCCTCTTGTGCTTCACGGTTCCTACATTTCTGATGGTTTCAGGTATTGGTTCGATTCCAGGCTTCCAAGGCTGTTCCTAGGCATGTAATAGGACATGTAAAGAACACGTTTGTCCATTGTTCGAGTCCCATGCTAGCCGAAATCCAGAGTTGACAGCAACTTCTCCATGAGTGTCTTATTGTGCTCGATTTGTGGGTTGTTGTCCATAGAGGAAGTTTCTGATCATGACTGCCCTAGGAGCCTATAGCCATGGTTAGAACACTTCCCTAAAATGTATAAGACATGAAAAATTTGCCCTTTTGAGGCTTGGTACAAGGTTGCATCGGTTTTTAAATCAAAACACAAGAACAGCCCCTTCCCCCCTTCGGTCTTCTCATTTTACAGCAAGTGTAACATTTTGTTTTGTGGAATGGTGTGGATCTTAATTGGCCTATGGCCCTTAGCCACATTTCATACCATACCTCTGGATGTCTAGATCGTGCCATTGTCAATCAAATGGCCATTGGAATGACACGAGATAGCAAACGAAGCAAAACACCCACGCATGCAAGGGTGCTCTCGGGTGGGACTTTCGGTTGGTTTTGGGTGTGGTGCGAATTGTGGCTGGCCTAGGGCCCTTAGCCATGGTTCAAATCATTCCTTAGGATTTTGTTAAGAGGTTTTGGTCGGTGTTTCAAGCCCCAATGGCCATTAGCCTCGCAAACTACGCAAGGAAACCAAAGCACAGCTGCTGTATTTTGTGGACAGCAACTTGCTGCTTCGGTTCAGTGGCTCGTTCGACTTCTTGTTTGGCTTTTAGCCTATGGCCTTTGACTGGACAGTGCCTCATCAAGTTAGAAAGGTCATGTTTTTGACCGTTTGTGATTCGGATCATTTTAGAGGTCGTACGAGGAATTACGGTGCGATGTGCCAAATTGACTTTCGAAACAGCGTTTCATGTTTTGGCCTCCATTCTCCAAAATTTCGGCCCTTGTCATTTTAGGAGCATTATGTCATCATTTTAAGTGTATTTTAATCATGAATAAATGATGATTCTGTGTTGGTTCGGGTTGGCACGGAGTCATGATTAAATACGAAGTCGTTGGGCGTAATTGTCTCGTTTTTGGATTCAATTACAAAGTTTGCTCAAGAAAATCATTTGCATATTTTTCATGATAAATTTATGTTGCAGCGAGCCTGGGAACGATCCAATCCACGTGGTAAAATAATACAGGATATTTCATTATGCCATTTAATTATATTACGTGCATAAAAATTGAAAATATTCATTTTTGAGATTTATGCGATATTGCTTGTGGCCATTTCACTATCATGGGAGCATTGTATTATCCGGTCGTCAGTTACTGGTCAGTTCAGTTATGTACCACCCAGTATAATGTGGCATTAGTCTGATCAGACGTTCATTATTTCACCCGGTCGCCAGTTACCGGTCATTTCAGTTCAGTTCAGTGCAGGGGCCACTTGCGTAGACCATAAACTCAATAGAAAATTATTACATGTTATTTTATTACAGGGCTCCAAGGAGCAAACATTTTCACTGTGATTTTCAGTTCAGTTATGCACGTATTATAATTGCTCATGACAAGTTATTTTCACATTATGCCTCATGACATGATATTTTTACTCTCATGCAAATTTTACTAAATTATTTACTCGTTATTTACGATATATGCATGCTGAGTCTTTAGACTCACTAGACTTGATTGTTGTAGGTATTGATGATGTCGGGGCCGAGGGCGTGGACCAGTGAGCTAGCTTAGGTCGGCAGTAGTGGAACTCGAGGACCGCATTTACAGCATTTACCATTTTTTTATGCTCAAACATTTTATCAGTTGTTGCATTACTTTAAATAATTTCTTCAGCTGCAATTTTGAACATTTAACTTGATTTATAAGTTTATTTCGTGAATGAGGAACCTTAATTATTTTAAAAAGAAAATTTTTAATTTTTCCCCAAATTTTTCAAACACGAATTTTCGGGCCATTATATAGAGTTTAAACATGAACCCTCGGCCAACACTTGGCTCGACGGGCACCTACTCTAACATGTGCTCCATTGGATCGTTTTCGCACTATTTATTGTGATCTGCTGGATTTAATTTCAAACAAGAATAGCTATAATCTCTAACAGGATTCAAGCACCCTTTGCAAAAACGACCGTCAAAGGAAAGAGTTTATTCACCCCCCTCTAAACTCTATTTCGATCCCAAACAAGTGGTATCAGAGCAGATTTTTCTTGTTCTATATTTACAACAGATATGGCACACTTAAGCAAGGTTCCTATGTTCCCAAAAGAAGACTTTGATGATTGGAAGATCCGGATGCAAGCTCATCTTGTAGCCCAAGACGATGACATGTGGTTTGTCATTACAGACGGTCCTTTGAAGATCTTAAAATCTAACACTGCTGTTGCTGTCACTGAGGGAGCGCCTCAAATGGTTGAAAAGCACAGAAGTGAATGGACTGGCAAAGATAAGAAGAAAGCCAATCTTGATAATGTTGCGAAGGACATTCTTTACAAAACCCTCGACAAAAATACCTTCAGCAAAATCAAAATTTGTTCTACTGCTAAAGAGATTTGGGAGAAGCTCATCAAAATCTGTGAAGGAAATGAGCAGATGAAGGAGAATAAACAATCTGTAGCAACGCAAAAATTCGAGAATCTCAAAATGAAAGCTGGAGAAACTCTGAACGAGTTTGATGAACGGTTCAGCAGCTTGGTTAATGAGCTAGCAGCTCTCGGGAAAGAGTATGGCAACAGAGAAATAGCACTCAAGGTGATGAGAGCTTACCCATGGAATGAGACGTTAAAACAATGGCTATGAGAGTCTCTAAAGATCTAAACAAGTTGGAGCTACATGACTTGTTCGCTCACTTAAAAGCCTATGAGTTCGAACTGGAAGTAAGAAGCGGAGAAGAGCCCTAAACAAATTTACCAACCAAGGCTTTTGCTGCTACTGCTGCTACTACTTCTACTGCTGCTGCTGCTGTAGTTGTTCCGCAGGCATTACTTGCTACCATCGTTGAGAGCACTTCTGAAAAGACTGCTGAAAAGATCAGCAATGATGCTATGTCTCTCTTTGTGAAGAAATTCTCCAGATTCATGAAGAAGAATCACTGAGCTTATCAAAGCCCTAATCGAAACTTCAAGAAGGATTCACCACCTGGTGACATGGCGTGCTTTAACTGTGGAAAGATCGGTCGCTTTATTGCTGATTGTCCAAAGCCCAAGAAGGATGACAAGAAGAAAAAAGAATACAAGAGGAATGATAAGAAATTCAGAAGAGACCGCAAAACAATGATTGCTGAGGAAAGCAAATCTAAATGGGCGAATTCTAGCTCTGAGTGTTCTGACTCAGAAAGTCATTCCAACGAAAGTGATGCAGAAGAGATCAAATGTCTCATGGCAAATATTGAACCAACCTCGACATCTGGAGAGGTATTTGACTTTGAATCTAACGAATTTACACGAACTGATTTTATTAAAGCATTGCATGACATGGTGGAAGAGTACTCAGGACTTTCTCAATCATTCGAGGAAGTTAAGATTGAAAATCAAGACTTAAAAGATCAAGTCAGTAAGTTCACTTGCTTGCAAGAGAACAACTGCAATGATTTAAAAGTTGAGATGAGTAGGTTAAGAACTGAGAATGAAAGAGTGAATGCAGATTACCAAACAATGAGGTCTGAAAACCAAAAGCTATATGTTTTGGTGAATGCATGGAACATGTCTTCTGTTTCCTTAGAGAAGATGCAAGAATTGCAGAAGCAATCCGGTGACAGGAGTGGTCTCGGATTCAGCAATAATGAAAGAACTTCTGAAGCAAGTACTAAGCCAGAGCTGGATAAAGGCAAAGGGAAATTCATTCACTTTGTCAAATCCAGTGTGGTATATGAACCTGAAGTACCAACTGTTCGAGTTGAAAAGACTGTAGATCAAACGAACAGAATGAAGCATTATGGTCTGGGTTATGTTGAACCTAAGGGAAGAGTTAACCAGAGTTCTGGATCCAGCAGAGGATTCAACTCAGGAAGACAACCCCCTATGAAGGTTAAAAACTACCAGCACTATAATTCTAGACCTGTTCAGAAGAGATAAAGACCAGACAATAAAAACAGAAGGGAAGAACAACATTCTAAGATGCATTCTGTTAGAAATAGCAGACCTTCTGTTGCAGACACCGCTTTGGATACCCGAAGTACAAGGTCACCTAGAATTGTACAAATGTGGGTTCCTAAAGGACTGATAAGGATTGGACCCAAATAGATTGGGTACCAGATACTAAAATTTGTGTTTGCAGGAACAGGAGAGGAAAGCCAAAATCAGCAGCTCTACATGGTATCTGGACAATGGATGTTTCAGACACATGATTGGACAGAAAAATCTACTATCAGAAGTAATGAGTTGTACTGGACCAAAGATAACATTTGGAGATAACTCAAAAGGTAAAACCGTGGGTAAGGGTAAGATTATCCAAGGTAGCATTACTATCAATGATGTACTATTAGTTGAAAATCTTTGTTACAATTTAATTAGCATCAGTCAACTGTGTGATAATGGTTATTCTGTGGCTTTTCAGAAGCACACATGTACAGTCAAAAATGCTAATGAGTCTACTGTATTAACTGGAAAAAGAGAAGGCAACACATACAAAGTTTCCTGAAATATAGATCATGTTAATGTTCCTACGTGTTTAGTTGCCTCTCTTAGTGATAAACATTGGCTATGGCACAAGAGATTGATTCATCTGAATTTCAGGTCAATCAATAATCTCAAGAAGCAGAACATAGTTGATGGTTTTCCAAATATAAACTTCATTAAGAATAATGTTTGTTCTGCACGTCAACTTTGTAAGCAAGTCAGATCTAGCTTCAAGAATAAAGGTAGTAAATCAACTTCAAGGTGTTTGGAATTATTGCATATGGACTTGTTTGGTCCAATCCCTATCATGAGCTTCGGGGGAATGAAATATACACTTGTTGTTGTTGATGAATTTTCCAGATTTACTTGGGTAATATTTCTTGCTGAAAAAGATCAAACCAGTAGTCTCCTGATCAAGCTTCTGAAAAAGATTCAAAATGAAAAATCTATTTCTGTCATTAAAATCAGAAGTGATCGGGGAACTGAGTTTACTAACAAGATTCTTGTGTTATACTTGGATGAACAGGGCATTCATCATGAATATTCAGCTGTAGAACGCCTCAACAGAATGGAGTAGCTGAGAGGAGAAACAGAACTCTTAAAGAAGCTGCTAGAACAATACTAGTAGATGCAGACATCTCTCAGCGGTTCTGGGCAGAAGCAATCAACACAGCATGCTACACACAGAACAGAACAATGATCAACAAAAGACTCAATCAGACTCCGTATGAGATATGGAAAGGGACTAAGCCTAACGTATCTTATTTTCATGTATTTCGCTGCAGATGCTTTGTTCACAATAATGGTAAAAATTATTTGTCTGCATTTGATTCAAAATCAGATGCTAGAATATTTCTTGGTTATTCAGTAGTAAGCAAAGCTTTTAGAATTTTCAACAATAGAACTCTTAATGTTGAAGAATCTATTCATGTTGTCTTTGATGAAGATAGCAGTGCTCCTGGAATTTCTAACGTGTCAAATTTAAGTAACAGGTTAGACAGGATTCATCTGGAATTGGATAGTGAAGATGATGCAGAACCTAGTGTTAAAGTTGCTCAAAATCCAGAACCAGACATTCTTCTAATAGAACCAATTGCTCAGACACAGGAAATACCAGAACCCGAAGTGAACATTGCAGAACCTGCTACTGCTCCAGCTGAGCCTAATTCCAATCTATCAAACCAGGAAGAAATTTCTTTATATCCTTTTGTTTGGAGGAAATCCCATCCTCCATCTTTGGTTTTTGGTATTCCTGCAGCTCCATTAAGAACCAGAAGGCAAATGATTAATGAATATATGCATGCTGCCTTTATCTCCCATGATGAACCAAAAAAAATTGAAGAAGCTCTTTTGGATCCCAGTTGGATCGAAGCTATGTAAGAAGAGCTGAATCTATTTAAAAGAAATGAAGTTTGGTTTCTTGTACCCAGACCATCTCATCAAGCTGTCATTGGAACACGGTGGGTATTTAGAAATAAACTAAATGGAGAAGGCATTGTGGTCAGAAATAAAGCAAGACTGGTAGCTCAAGGTTTAAGACAATAAGAAGGAATAGACTATGATGAAACCTATGCACCAGTAGCAAGGCTTGAAGCAATCAGAATATTTTTAGCCTTTGTTGTTTTTAAAAATCTCAAAGTTTATCAAATGGACGTGAAAAACGCCTTCCTAAATGGCCTTCTACAAGAAGAGGTATACGTTGAACAACCTCCAGCTTTTATCGATCATTTCTTACCAAATCATGTATTTAAATTACACAAAGCCATGTATGGTTTAAAACAGGCGCCTCGAGCTTGGTATGACACACTTTCACAATTTTTTGTTAATCATGATTTTACTATAGGCACAGTAGATAAAACTTTGTTCAATTAGTTAAGAATAAGCACATTCTGTTAGTACAGATTTATGTTGATGACATTATCTTTGGGTCAACAAACCCCAAATTGTGTGCAATGTTTTCCAAATTGATGCATGAACAATTTGAAATGAGCATGATGGGAGAATTAACATTCTTCCTAATACTACAGATTAAGAAACTTGATACTTGAATCTTCTTAAATCAAGGTAAGTATACTAAGGAACTACTGAAAAACTTTGGCATGGAAACATGCTCTGCTGTTTCTACTCCCATGAGCTCTTCTACTTAACTTGACAAGGATGAAAGTGGAATTTTAGTAGAGGTAACTCAGTATCTTAGTCTTACTGGTTCCTTGTTATATCTTACTCCCAGTAGACCTGATATTATGTTTACTGTCTGTATTTGTGCAAGATTTCAATCTAACCCTAAGCAATCACATTACATTGTTGCTAGGCGCATACTGAAATATTTGAAGGGCACTCAAAATGTCGGCTTATAGTATCCCAATGATTCATCTTTCAATCTTATTGGATATTCAGATGCTGATTATGAAGGTTGCAAATTAGACAGAAAAAGCACAAGTGATATTTGTCAATTTCTTGGTGATAGACTGATATCCTGGTTTAGTAAAAAGCAGACTTCCATCGCTACGTTTACTGCAGAAGCAGAATACCTTGCTGCTGGAAGTTACTGATCTCAAATTCTTTGGATACAACAACAACTTAAAGACTACGGAGTTCAAGCTTCTGAATCACCAATCTTCTGTGACAATACCAGTGCTATAGAAATCACGCAAAATCCAGTATTTCATTCCAGAACAAAGCACATTGATATCAGACATCATTTCATTAGAGATCATGTGCAGAAGAAGGACATTCGTCTGGAATACGTTCCTACTAATCAACAAGCAGCAGATATCTTTACAAAGTCTCGGCCTGAGAATAAGTTTTCTTATTTTCAAAATGTTCTTGGTTAAATTGTTTTAACTTGAGTTTATTGATGTTATCAGTTGCCTGATTATTCAACTCATATCAATTCATTTATAAGTAAAAGGAGACAATTTGTGGCAACTACTGATATTTTATTAAGAATAGAATCGACGTGTTACAACTTGATTCAAATTTCTTTCTACAGCATCTTGTCACATTCTAAACCAGTTATTCAAATCATGGCTTCTAATATTGAGTAAGTTTTCAGAATTGGTGAAAAGGTCAAGCCACTTCAACTCTCTTGATAGCAGCATATGGTTCATCACATAATCCTTGACCAGATCGGATATGTGATCAACTCGAGCAAGCCTCTTGAATCTTCTTGCTAGTGACCTCTGTTTTGCAGAAGCAGGAAACTCTCCTGTATTGATTGTTTGGAGGTCATGAACAATAGTCCAAATGGACATAACCTTGTCAAAAATGAAGTCTTTTGCACCTTGTTTTAATTCTTGCAGAAGTTGAGGTGTCCATGAAGGTTGAGGAACATGAGTGCTGCTTTCACAATCCATCGGAATACAATGCTACTTCGAGCAGAAGTCATCTTTATTTATAGACCAGACTTGAGGAAGACGAGGAGTCATCGAGCATTAAATTTTTCAGACTAAGTTTTTCTCACTCTTCCTTCTGTCTATTTCTTGTTACTTGTTTATTCACTTATTTGCGTTAAGTTAAAGAAGTAGATAAACAGATATTTGACAAAATAGAATATTTCATTCATAAAACCAGATGCATTACATTGTTCTATCTATTACATTGTTTTGATATCAGCAGCTTGAAGTACTGCAAAGTACTTCAGCAGGAACCTAACTAAGATCTGCTGGAATCCCCTCTCTTGTCATGATCGTGGTTGCTGAACGGGATGATTCCGCAGCTTAGCCCTAATAAAAAACGAACAATCTAACTTATTGTTCATATTACAGGCCAATGAATTTCTTCCAAGACTTCATATATTGAAAATGAATGTCTTCAGATATCATATTACGAGAAGCTGGAAATGGACCTTGGAACTCCTCTACTGAATCGGTTTCTGGAGAAGACTTCGAGAGCATACTTGCATCATCCATTTGTGTTTTGTTATTATTTGAGTACTTATTTTAACTTGAAGATTGCAGGTACTTATATAGAATGTTGGGAAGCTAAAGAGACACCCTACCGGTCACATCTTGCACGAATATCAAGAGTCATCTATCATTCTTTCAGATATCATATCTTTTGCATTTATTAGTTGCATTAATTGACGGGAAATATTATTTTATTTTGTCTTTTCCTTTTCCGCGCTTTATCAGAAGCAGAAGAAGGTTTGTCTTTTTGATAAAACAATGTGTCTACTGGTTTTTTTAGTTGTTTTTTTTTCAGATGCTGAAAATATTTCATCACTCCATAACTTCCAGTAGATATTATCATAAGACGAAAAACTCTCATCTGATTTTTTTTAATAACCACTTTGGACAGCCCATCCTTTTATTTTACTTTTTCAAATTTTGGCGTATCTGACACTCTCTGCTCAACTTTTCAAATTCAACCGTAAACATATTGACACGTGTCCTTATGTTTCACTGACGGCTGTACATTCTAGACTATTAACCGACTCTTCTCAATCTTTTTACCTTTACGCTTTCAGATCTTTTGCATACTAACTACTGTTTTCTCTCATACTTTCATTCTACTGCAAAATCTACTTCGAACTTATTTCTACTTGCAGAACAATGGCTAGAGCATACACACTCAATGCCTATCAAGTTAATTTTTCTTCAGTGTTGACAATCAAGGACGAAAATCTAGTCAACATGCTCAAAGCCATCGAGAAATCTGGACTTAGACGGTTTCTGGAAGCACCAGCAGTTATCTACAAACCTGCTCTTCTGGAATTCTATGCGAAAGCTAAGGTTGTCGAAGGGAAAATTGTATATTCCCAAGGAGATGTATCTATTACAATTGATGTTGCTCTTCTGGGATTGACCTTCTTCCTCCCATGCTCAGGGATCTCAGATTTTTCTGATACGTCTAAGGAGGAGATGTCAGCTGCCCTCGTTACTTTCTCGGCTTCTGGAGAGGAACTCTCTCCTTTTTGCTTCAAGAAGCAACTCAAGATGGAATACCAGGTGCTTGCTGATATTGTTGATAAAGCACTGTTGGTCAAAGCCGGTTTTTTTGACAAGTTGACCAAGGAGAAAGTCCAAGTGATGCTGGCTATCACCAATGAATTTAAAGTGTATTGGAGTACTTTTCTGTTTCGAATACTGAAGTATATGGTTCTAAGGAAGAGTTCTGGGTTTGCTGTTCAAATCAGCAAAATGCTTAAGGATGCTGGTTTTCCGTTAACTACTGATCAGGACGCTTATTTTGTGACAATGGTCGATGCTGATAATGTGCTCGCCCTAGGGCCAAAGCCAAATGTGGCAGAATTTGTTGCCCAAAAGAAAAAGATTGGCGATGCTCAGACTGATGTGCAAGGACCTCAGAATAAGAAAAAAAAATGAGTGGTTATCTCCATTGATTCCAATAAAACAGTTTCTGAGGAGTCTGCTGCTCCTATTCAAGCATCTGTCCCTGCCACCCCTACCAAGAAGAAGGCTCGCACGGTGCTTCGCATAAAGAAAACAGCAGCCGTTGCTGACTTGGACAATGTCCCGCTGAGACAAGTGTTTCCAGAAGCCACGTCTTCTTTGCCAATTTCAGCCCCTGTCACAAAACCAGTAGTCACTTCTGCTACCACCTCTTCTACCGCTCCAACTTTCAGACCCTCGTCTGGAGTTGTTATACGTGAATCAACTGCAGGGTCTTCTCCTTTTCGACCCGTGCTGCCTGCCTCATTTTCTGACAAAGCCAAAGGAAAACTCATTCCAGAACCACAACTTCATGGCGCCAAATCATCCGTATTAACTGGTGTCGATCTTCATTTGGAAGAGATCGAAAGATCTACCAATGAAGGGATGAATTTCCTTTGATGATTGACATAAGGTTCGAGTTTTTCATCCTCTTACTTCATTCAGAACAAGAGGTACATTCAGCAAAATGGTAAAGAATGAAGAAAAGGTATTCACACTTGCCAAGACTGACAATGTTATTGAAGCAATGAAACGCCGAGGTTTCATTCTTGAGCAGATAAAACGACAAAAGCTGGAATCAGTTTTGAAGACTCTTAAGTCCAATTTTGATGCAATGATTCCAACTGCTGCTCAGGATCAGAATGTGATCCACATTCTATCAAACCGTTTGAGAACAATGGATGAGCAACTTCTTACTCAGGAACAGAATTTTGGAGAACCTATACCATATTCAATAGGCTTCGTTCTAGAATCTACTCAAACTAAGCTAGTTGAGGAAAGGACTACAGCTCCACCAGAAGCTAAAATCTCTAGTACTCATGCATCTCCGAAGCAGCCTACTCAGTCTTCATCTCTCTTATCTGTTCGTGAATTGGCTTCAGTGGATGAATTCATTCAATCAATTGTTATTAATGTCTCTGCTGCACCAGAAGCCGCTCAGGCTGATGACATGGTTCAACCAGGAGCTCATCCCGTAGATCAACACTTAGCAGAACCGGATGCTGCCCCACTATTGCCAAATTTACAGATTTTCTCTGCTGAACATCAAGCAGAAATGGTAGCCATCTTGAGCGATCAAGTTCCAGCAGTTGAAGAACTGGAGGCCATGGAAGCCGAGCTACCAGAAGAAAGAGCACTTCCTGAACCTTCTGCTGCTGCTGAAGGATCTTCTGCTGAACAGATTACTTGCCGCCTCTGCTGATCCAATAGATCCTACTTCCTCTACTTCCTTAGCTGTTCTTCCTACTGAGTCACCCACTCACGTTGCTTACATTGCGATTCTAGCTGAAATCTAAAAACGCTTGCTCGCTAGGAGTCCATCCTTAGATGAAAAACGCTTTAATCTTGAATTTGAGATTGATATGCTGAAGCGAAATATTGAAAGACTCTCAGAGATCATCAAACAGATATCCTTTGACATGCTGGTGAGGTCGACGGCACAAAATTCTTCCAAGAACGCATGGCGAAAAATGTCATTAAAACGGCAGAATCGTTAGCTAAGCTTGAAGTTTAATCTGAACTCTTCAGGAAGAATGTCTTAGCCAGTCACGCCCACATCGTTCTTTGACAATATTATGTTCTAAGAACTGTCGCTGATCATGAGTCATCTCTACATTCAATTTCAACTTAAATGGAGGGTACTGATTTGAAACTGGAATCCATCGATACAAAGATTGAGTCTCAATCTCAATCTCTTCAGGCGCTGAATGATCGTGTTTCGAATATAGTCTCATTCTTGGAGATGATGAATGATAGCATCATCAGTCTATCTACACGCATGGATGAACTTGTGGGGACCCAGACGTTAATTCATTTCTTAATCATTCTTAGGAATAATTTACTCAATTAAGATAAACATGGTCTAAATTTTTTTTTTTAAAATACAAATGCGGAAACATAATGTAATCAATCTGATATACATATCCAAAGTAAAGTACACGTCCTTTACTCAATACATTAAAATCAAACTAGGGTTCAACTACTATATATCAAGTGCTGAAACCTATCTACTTCTTATCCGGATCTCCACGCTAACTTGTCCTCTCATTCTCTTCTTGACCCTGATCCTGTCCCAATTGTTGTCATGCACACATACAAACAAGAAAACATCCGGATAACTCCGGTGAAAAATACATCCTAGTATAAACAATGAATACATGAAATCATATATCAAATATAAAAGCATGAAACAGATATCAATAGCATGTATTAAATCAGAAAGGCATGTATCGATATAAAGCTGTAAATAAACTCTGAACTCGTCATTTCAGGCTCTACTCAACTCTAATCTAGGGATCCCGGTTCCTGGACATTGTCTCATATATCGAATCTCAGCGATAGGAATAAATCAACTCCTGAGCAAACATCGATATAAACCAAACATCCAGTGTCTTGGCATATCCGCCACAGTGTGACACCTCGACCCGTTTACAATAAAAATAGCAGCGGAATTTATAATTTTCTTATAAAATGAAGGAAGGTTTCAAAATACATCATCATAAAATGTTTAAAAGTAAATAAATGATCATTCAAATGATATAACAAAATACAAAATATCATTCCTATGATCATGATCCAAAAATACTTGCAAAATAACATCTTCCTTCCAACTTCGTATGCATATGACTCCGGGCCACAATCAACGTCCTGGTCCGTCGCTCTTATCTGCATCACATGAAATAACTTAAATGAGTATAAAACTCAGCAAGTGGAACTCTTACATAACAATGATACATAGTATATTCTGTAAAACATGGCTTTGAAAACATAAAATACCATCAACTCTGAAATATTTATATCGTAGCAATAGCATAACAATGAGATGGTATTTCTCCTTACTATGGTGGATTGATATCAATAGTAACTCTGTCTGTGGTGTTCTTATCCCATCGATATAAATCGACAACTCTGAGGGATATAAGCCTATGGTCGTTGATCAACTAATTGCATGCAATCTCTGACTATGTATCTATCAATCCATAAAACATTTAAACTCTTTCTTTGGGACATTTTATCAAACACATTGAATACTATATCTTTGTATTCCTTTTCAATACAATTGAGACATACAATGCCTCCAATAGATATAACAAATGAATCAATACATAACTATGAAGCAAATGAAGGGAATAACACATTACAACCTTTGAAACACAATACATATAACATCATGTGAGCACAAGGGATGAATTTCCACTTACAAACCACAAGAACACCTTGAATCTATGATCTTGGTACAAAACCTACAACAATAAACCATGTATTGAACCATCAACAACTCAATAATCATAAACCCATATCAATTAATCCATAAAATCAACACATCACCAAACCCATATCATCTCTCTTCCAAAACCAAGAAATAACAACACCAAAAGCTTACCTTAGCTTCCTAGCACCAAGAAGAACTTCGATCTTAACTCAAATCACCAACTAAAAGCTTGAATCGAAGATAGGAAGTGAAAGAAATAAGGAACCCTAGCCTTCCCAAGGAGAGAAATCCGAAAATGAGAAATGAGAAATGAGAGAAATAGAGCAACACTTGTATATAAGCACTTAAAACTCCAAAAACACGCTTTTAAAAATCGCTGGCCGCTCGGGCGGACATCTTTTTCCGCCCGAGCGCAGAACTCTCGGCCAGAAATCCAAAATTTTCGAAGTAGGCTCGCCCGGGCGGACATTTATTCCCGCTCGGGCGCGCACTCTGCGCACTTCCACTCCAAAAATTGCTTCTGAAACGCCTCTTCCCTTCATAATTTGGAAAAGTGATAAACTACAAAGTTGTAGCTCTATGTCTTATCTTGAATCCCTCAAAATTTCAGATCAATTGGACGTTTGAGTAAAAGGTTATGCCCATTCTCCCAACATATGTCACTGGAGGAACGTCGAAACACACGAAACACTTCGGGGCACTTTTGGCTTACCTTCCACAATGATTTGAACAAATCTCAAAATAAGAAAGTTACACCTCTATGTCTTGTCTTTCTAATGAAAAAGACCTCACCTCATTTGGATCAATATACAATTTATAATGAATTTAATCGTAACGCCGCTACAAAATCACTACACATCATCTATAACCAACTATACTATAAATCATAAATTGAAACTCTTAACAACCAAACTATACCTAAACTTGACCAAGTAGTCAATAAACTTATGAAAACTTAAGCCGTACCGTACACCAGGCTTGGCTATTACACACAGACTTGGCATATCCTGCCAATGAATAGGCATCTCCGCCCATGACTCAATACATGTTCTGCTATAAATCAATATAATAAGCATCTCAGTCTCAGACATTGCAATATATCGAGGCAATGACAATTAAGTATGTGATTTTGGGAAACTCAAGTTTAATCAAACTCGAGTTGTGCAATCTCGGATCAACATTGATTTATATCTTTCTTTTCTGTAAATCTGACTGTGTCGAAGTCTCGGATTCAAAGCATGTCAATATCAATTTGGCAATGACAATATCGAGGGTATCGTATCAATTCACCATTCAAATCAATACTGGATATAATAAGAACTAGATAAAATTCTGTTTCAACGGCATAACTGCACAATCTTAATATACCAAGCAATACAAATCAACAGATATCAATTTCCACAAATCATAATCGATAATAACACAAATCTAATATCAAGTCTCAATCAATTCCATTGTGAAAATCATAACAATTTCATACGGTACCCATTCTTCAATCCGGTTTTGATTATACGATGTCTACTATATCAAGAACACCATATATGAATCATATCCGATTCCTTCAATATCATAATTTCAAATCATAACAAAACGTAGTAAAACTTACGTCCAGTTGAAGCTCTCGTCGATAGAAACACGGTACCGCAGTCGAATTGAAATTCTGACGGACGGATCGTTAAGAAATCACAAATCTCAGAAATATAAAGGCGTAAGGATTTCTGCGAACTTTTCTCGTTCCTTTTCTTTTCATCTGAAGGAATTGAAGGATATATGTATATATATATCTCAAATTGCATGGTAAAGAAACATGTCTCATTTTCCATGAATTTCTGTCGGCGCTCGGGCGGTTACAAACTACCGCTCGGGCGCGGAACGTTCTGTCCAAGCCCTCATTTTGTGCAACACTGGCGCTCGGGCGGTCACAAACTATCGCTCGGGCGCCAAACCTTCTGTCCAAGTACTCGGCTTGTAACACACTTGCGCTCGAGCGGTCATTTTCTACCGCTCAGGCACAACACTTTCTGTCCAAAGTTTTAATCTTGTGATGCATTGAAACTCGGGCGGTCATTTTCTACCGCTCGGGCGCCAGATGTTCTGTCCAACATCTTGGCTTATAATGATCCGACGCCCAGCTTCTTCACTTGAGTTCCTACAATCTCAATTCTGTCAATTAATCAATGTCTGATTACAGTGATAAAATCTCGGGCATTACATTTCTCCCCCCCTAAGATACGATTTCGTACCCGAAATCACAGGCAATCAAATGATATAAATAAGAAGGTATAACAGAAGCTAAATAGAACTCACATCAACAAAATAACTCTGCGAATCTCTGCCTCATATCAAACTCAGTCTCTCAGGTAGCTTCTTCAATGCCATGACGACTCCACTGAACTTTCACAAGCGGAATTGTCTTCGTTCTGAGTTGTTTTTCTTTACGATCGAGAATCTGGATCGGTTTTTCAACATAACTCAGAGTTTCATCAAGTTTGGCCTCGTCTGGCTGAATGACATGTGAAGCATCGGAGAGATATTTCCTCAATAACGATACATGAAAGACATCATGTATTCCAGATAAAGAAGGCGGTAGAGCGAGTCGATAGGCACGATCTCCTATCTTCTCGAGAATCTCATACGACCCAATATATCGTGGATACAACTTCCCTTTCTTGCCAAATCTGACAACTCCCCTGAAAGGTGAAGTTTTCAAGAATACTCGGTCTCCTGCCTCAAATACCAACGGTCAACGTCGAACATTAGCATTTTTGGCTTGTCTGTATTGAGCTGCCTTCATTCTCTTCTGAATCAGCTTCAATTTTTATGTCATCTCTCTAATCATATCAGGTCCAATCTCAGGAACTTCAGAGATATCGTCCCAATAAAGCGGGGATCTGCATTTCTTGCCGTACAACGCTTCAAACAGTGCCATCTCAATACTCGTCTGATAGCTGTTGTTGTACGAGAATTCACAAAGTGGCAATGAATCCTGCCAACTAGTGCTAAAATCAAGCACTACAGCTTTAAACATATCCTCCAGCGTCTGGATAGTCCGCTCTGACTGTCCATCAATCTGTGAATGATATGCGGTACTCATATGTAACTTCGTACCTAGAGCCTGCGGTAAACTCTGCCAGAAGTGTGAAGTAAACCGAGGATCACGGTCTAAAACAATCGACTTTGGCACTCTGTGCAATCTGACCACCTCTCTGACATAGATCTCTGCCATTTGGTCATGTCTGTATGTCATCTTGTACGGAATAAAAACATGATGATTTGGTCAATCTATCAATCACGAACCAAATCGCATCGCAACCTCGGGAGGATCTCTGTAGCTTCGTTACAAAATCCATGTAAATGTGATCCCATTTCCATTTAGGAATGGACAAGCTATGCAATAGACCTCATAGTTTCTTTCTTTCGGCTTTCACCTGCTGGCAATTCAGACATTTTGATACAAATTCAGCAATATAAGCTTTCATCTGCTTCCACCAAAACTGTCTTTTCAAATCATTATACATTTTTCTGCCACCAGGATGAATACTGAATCGACTGTTATGCGCTTCTGACAATATCTGTCGTTTCAACTCTGAAACATCTGGCACAACAAGACGATTATTCACATACAGTACACTGTCACGTACCTGATACTCAGATCGATGCCCTGCTCTGACCATCGAAATCGAGTTCTGAACATTTTGATCAACTTTCTGAGCCGCTTTAATTATCAAAATCAGCTCTGGTTCGACTTGAACAGCATATAATCTCAACGGTTTACAATCTGTCTCAAATACAAATCCAGACAAAAAGTAAACTTCAATCAAATTCGAAACACCAATCGTCGATAAGGATAAAGAACATACCTTTTGACTCACTGCATCAGCTGCTGCATTAGACTTCCCTTGATAGTACTTGATTTCACAATCAAAGTCTTTCAGCAAATCAAGCCATCATCGCTGCCTCATATTCAGCTGTGACTGTGAAAACAGATATTTCAAGCATTTATGATAAGAATAAATCTCGAACTTCTCCCCATATAGGTAATGTCGCCATATCTTCAGTGCAAATACAATGGCCGCCAATTTAAGATCATGAATTGGGTAGCGAGTCTCATGCGGTTTCAACTGTCTCGAGGCATAAGCAATCACATGTCCCCGCTGCATCAAAACACAACCCAACCCTCTGTGAGAAGCATCGCAATAAACGAAAAAGTCACCAGTACCTGATGGAATAGTCAAGATCGGAGCACTGGTCAGTCTCTTCTTCAACTCAAGAAAACTGGACTCACAGTCTTCAGACCAAATAAACGGTGCATTCTTCTGAGTCAACTAAGTAATCGGTTTAGCAATACTCGAGAAATCTTTAATGAATCGTCGGTAATATCCTGCCAAACCCATAAAGCTGCGTATCTCTAGTACAGTTGTCAGTCTCGGCCAACTGATCACAGCCTCAACCTTGCTAGGATCAACAGAAATCACATCTCCAGATATAATATGACCCAGAAATACAACTTGTCTCAACCAGAATTCACATTTTGACAGTTTTGCATATAGTTTCTCAGCCCTCAGAGTTCTCAACACAGTTCTCAGATACTCAGCATGATCAATCATATTCTTCGAATAAATCAAAATATCATCAATGAAAATAATCACAAAATTATCGAGATATTTCTTGAATACACGGTTCATTAGACCCATAAATACAGCTGGAGCATTGGTCAAACCAAACGGCATGACAATAAACTCATAATGTCCATACCTGGTTCAGAACGCTGTCTTCGAGATATCAGAATCTCTAACTCTAAGCTGATGATATCCAGATCTCAGATCAATCTTGGAATATACTTAAGAACCCTGCAACTGATCAAATAAATCATTAATACGAGGAAAACGGTATTTGTTCTTTACCGTAGCCTTGTTCAGTTGCCGGTAGTTAATACAGAGTCTCATAGAACCGTCTTTCTTTCTCACAAACAACACTGGAGCACCCCAAGGAGAAACATTCGGTCTGATGTAACCCTTGGCCAGTAAATCTTCCAACTGCTCTTTCAATTCTTTCAATTCGATTGGTGCAATTCTGTACGGAGCTCTAGAAATCGGAACTGTACCTAGCATCAACTCAATGCTGAAGTCTATTTCTCGAATCGGAGGCAAACTCGGAATCTCATCTGGGAAGACATCAGCAAACTCACAAACCACTGGCAAACCAGCCAATGATGGGCTCGACTTCAGTAAGTCAACTGAATATACAAGGAACCCCTCCGATCCTTTCTGTAATAATCGAGTCATAGATAATACGGATATCAAAGGAATTCTAGATCTAGAACCCTTACCGTAGAATTTCCACTCATCAGCCATATCCGGTCTGAATCTCACAATCTTGTGGAAATAATCAACAGTAGCTCTGTACTTGGTAAGAATATCAATACCGATAATACAGTCAAAATAAGACAACCCAAGTACGATACAATCTAACTCAATCTCATGCCCGTCATACTGTAGTTTACAATGTTTAACAGAATTCACTGATATCAAACTGGTACCCTGTAATAGCCAAGCCTGGTGAACGGTATGGTTTAAGATTTCGGATGATTAGTGGCTATTTGGGTAAGTTTAAGTATAGTTTTGATGTTAAGGATGGCGATTTATGATTTATAGTATTGTTGATGATAGATGTTGTGTAGTTTGATTGTAGTGTCATTACGATTAAATTCATGATAATTCGTATGTTGAGCCAATTAGTATGAGGCCAATTGGAGTGGTTAGATAAGACATAGAGGTGTAACTTTCTTATTTTGAGTTTTGTTAAAATCATTGTGGAAGTTAAGCCAAAAGTGCCCCGAAGTGTGTCGTGTGTTTCGACGTTCCTCCAGTGACACATGTTGGGAGATTTAGCATAACATTTTACTCAAAACTCTAAATGATCTGAAATTTTGAGAGGTTCAAGAAACGACATAGAGCTACAACTTTGTAGTTTATCATTTTTCCAAATTATGACGGGAAGAGCCGTTTCGGAGGCAATCTTTGGAGAAGCTGTGCGTAGAGTGGAGAGCGCACCCTCGCTCTAAAAGATGACCGCTCCCGCGGTCTACTGTTTCAAATTTTTGGATGAGTTGCCGAAGGCATAGCGCACCCGCGGTGCATGAGCTAGCGCACCCGCGGTGTGTGAAAAGTAAAGTCGTGTTTTTGGTGTTTTAAAGTATAAAATAGGTGAAGACTTCACTTTTCTCTCATTTCTTTCCCATTCTCTCGGTTTCTTCATAGCAAGGAAGCTAGTGTTCCTTTTCCTTTCATTTCCTTCCCTTGATTCAAGCATTTTGTTGGATTATTGAAGTGAGATCAAGATAGTTTTGGGTTCAAGGAAGCTAAGGTAAGCTTTTGGTCTAGTTTATTCTTAGTTTTTGGTGTTGGAGATGGTATGGGTTTGTTGATGGTGTTGGTTTATGGATTAATTGATATGGGTTTTTGATTATTGAGATATTGATGGTATTATATATGGTTTATTGTTGTAGGAATTCAACCAAGGGTTTAGATTGAAGGTGTTCTTGTTGGTAGTAAGTGGAATTTCATTCTTGTGCTCACATGATAATATATGTATGGTATTTCAATGGTTTTAATTTGCTATTCCCTTCATTTGATTCATGATTATGTATTGATACACTTGTTATATATATTGGAAGGAGTTGAATGTCTCAATTGTGTAAAAGGGAATACAAGAGATAGAGTATGCAAAGTGTTTGTTAAAATGCCCAAGAGAGAGTTCAAATGTTTTATGGATTGATAGATACATAGTCAGAGATTACATGCAATTAGTTGATCAACGACCATAGGCTTATATCCCTCAGAGTTATCGATTTATATCGATGGGATATAGGTACAGAGACAGAGATACTATTTAGATATCAATCCCACCAGAGTAAAGAGAAATACCATCGTTATTGTTATTATTGCTATGATATTCATGTTTCAGAATATTCATGTTTCAGAGTTGATGGTATTTAATGTTTTCAAAGCCATGTTTTACAGAGTATGCTATGTATCCATTGTTATGTAAGAGTTCCACTTGCTGAGTTTTATACTCATTTCAGTTATTTCATGTGATGCAGATAAGAGCGACGGGCCGGGACGTTGATTGTAGGCCGGAGTCATATGCATACCAAAGATGGAAGGAAGAAGATATTTTGATGGAATTTTGGACATGATCATAAAAATGATATTTTGGATTTTGGTTTTATTATTTCATTGATTATGTATTTACTTTGTTTGTAAAGATTTTTATGTCAAGAACTTTTACCCTTCCTTCTTCAAGAAAATTTTAAATTCGGCTGTCATTTTACTAAAACGGATCAGAGCGTTACATTTAGTGGTATCAGAGCACCGTTCTTTGGACCAATGCATATGACTTCGTCTACTTTCAACGGTCCGGGTATGTCTTTTCTTGCATCTATTTATTGTTATTGATTGATATGTATTATGTGAGCACATTGTAGGAGTTATGCCTCCTAAGAGAAAGGCTTCAGAGGGTGAGGATAGTTTTTATCTAGACTTGTCGACGAGTTCGGCAAGTTATTGAAAGAGCAAGCCAAGGTCCATAGTGAGCAGATCCAACAGTTACTCCGTATGCAAGTTACAGGTCAAGGTAGAGGCCAAGTAAGAGACCAAGTGGTTCAAACAGTTGGAACCGATGGGGTATTTACTGCTTTCAAGAGAATGGATCCGCCTGAGTTTGCAGGAAGCACTGATCCATTGGTGGCTGTAGAGTGGATCAAAGCACTTGAGGCGATCTTTGATTATCTCAACTATGAAGACAAGGACAGAGTTGGTTGTGCAGTGTTCATGTTAGTCAAGGCTGCACGTATATGGTGGAATGCTACCAAAGTAGGTGTTGATGTTTCGGCAATGAAGTGGCAAGAGTTCACTGACCTCTTCTATGACAAGTACTTTCCAGATGCACTTCGAGCTAGGAAGGTGACAGAATTGTTAGAGCTTCGCCAAGGAGATTTGAATGTTTGTGAGTACATTCTGAAGTTCGAGGAGGGCTGTATGTTTGCCCCGTATATTGCTTCCAACAACAAGGATAAAGGTGCTCATTTCATTAGAGGCCTTTGAGCAGAGATCCGGAGGGATATCAACATGTCGAAAGCTGTGACATTCAAAGAGATTGTAGTCAAGGCTTTGTTGGCCGAGCAAGATGAGAAAGACATTGCTAGAGAGAGACGGACGAGGCAGCAGGCTATGGCTCAGAGAAGTCAAGGTTCAAGCCAAAGAGGAAAAGATAGATTTAAAGGGAAAGGCAAGATGGAACCGAGTTTTAAAGTACCAGCAATTCCATTTGATCCAGAGAAGCCATTGTGCCCCAAGTGCAATAGGCCTCATAGAGGTGAGTGCAGGTTTGGTTCTTATACTTGTTACCGATGTGGCACTGCAGGCCATATTGCCAAGGATTGTCCGAGAGGATCGGGTAAAGAGAAGGTGCAGGGTCGCATCTTCACCATGACGAAGGAAGGTATAAATCTTGATTCTTCTGTGATCTCTAGTACTATTTTAATTTCAGGTTGAGTAGCTACGACATTGATAGATACAGGTGCTACTCATTCTTTTATGTCTGAATTATTTTTGAGATCTTTGGGTATAGTTCCTTCTGTTATTCCCCTCCAGTTTAATGTTGTATTGCCTTCGGGAGATGTGTTGTGCCCGACGTCTATTGTGTATTAATGTTCTGTTCAAATCGATGAGCGGGTGGTTTATGCTGATTTGATTGTTATTCCGATGGTTGCGTTTGATATTGTACTTGGCATGGATTGGCTATCAACTTACCGTGCATTGATTGATTGCGTTGCCAAGACGGTAAAATTTGCAGATGATGGTAATAAGGAAGGTATGCTTGCCAGTTCAGGTACTTCGCTGGTTCTTCCTTTTATTTCGTGTCTTGAGGCTAAGAAGTTGTTGTTTAGATGTTGTGATGGGTTTTTTTCGATTGTTGATATGGATGGAATTGTGAAATTGAATATTAATGATATTGATGTGGTGAGAGAGTTCCCTGATGTTTTTGAGGATGATGTGCCGGGTTTACTGCCGGACAGAGATGTAGAGTTTGTGATTGATCTAGTTCCAGGTACGGTTCCTATTTCTAAGGCTCCGTATAGAATGGCCCCTACAGAAATGAAAGATTTGAAGACGCAGTTGCAAGATCTTTTGGATAAAGGTTTTATTCGGCCGAGTTCTTTGCCTTGGGGAGCTCCAGTTCTTTTTGTCAAAAAGAAAGATGGGTCTTTGCGGTTGTGCATTGACTATAGAGAAATCAACAAAGTGACGATTAAGAATAAGTATCCGTTGCCACGGATAGAAGATCTTTTTGACCAATTGCAGGGGGCTACAGTGTTTTCAAAGATTGATCTACGATCTGGTTATTATCAGTTGAAAGTTAGGGAATCTGATATCCCTAAGACGGCATTTCGGACCAGGTATGGTCATTACGAATTTCTAGTTTGGTTGTTTGGTCTGACTAATGCTCCTTCAGTCTTCATTGATCTTATGAACCGGGTGTTCAAGCCGTATTTGGATACTTTTGTCATTGTTTTTATTGATGACATATTGATCTATTCCAAGACCAGAGAGCTTCACTCAGAACACCTCAAAGTTGTTCTTCAGTTGTTGAGAGAGAAGAGGTTGTATGCTAAGTTGAAGAAGTGTGAGTTCTGGTTGGAGCAGATTTCTTTCTTAGGCCATGTTGTTTCGAAGGATGGTATAGTGGTTGATCCAGTAAAGATTGAGGCGATACAGAAGTGGCCTATTCCTACCACTGTATCAGAGTACGCAGTTTTCTTGGTTTTGCGGGTTATTATCGTCGCTTTATTTCAGATTTTTCCAAGATTGCCCTGCCGTTAACCAATCTGACGAGGAAGACTGTGAAGTTTGAGTGGTCCAATGAATGTCAGAGTGGATTTCAAGAGTTAAAAGATAAGTTGACGACAGCTCCTGTTCTTGCATTGCCCAGTGGTTCAGAGGATTTTGTTGTTTTTACTGATGCGTCGAAGAAAGGTCTTGGTGCAGTTCTGATGCAGCGTGGAAAGGTTATAGCTTATGCTTCTCGCCAGTTGAAGGACTACGAGAAGAATTATCCTACGCATGATTTGGAGCTGGCAGCTGTGATTTTCGCCCTGAAGATTTGGAGACATTATTTGTATGGCGAAAAGTGTGAAATCTTCATGGACCACAAGAGTTTGAAGTATTTGTTTTCTCAGAAAGAACTCAATATGCGACAGAGACGGTGGTTAGAGCTTGTCAAAGACTATGATGTGACTATTAGTTACCACCCAGGGAAAGCGAATGTTGTAGCGGATGCTTTGAGCCATAAGTCGAGTTCTTCTTTGAGTTCGATGATTCAGCAGCCGTTGTTGTTAGACTTGCAGAGAGAGGAGATAGCTTTGGTGGTTCCGGGGACCATTTCTAGTTTTTCAGCATTGGTTATTCGGGCTACATTAACGGACAGGATCTGTAGAGAGCAGGCCAGTGATTTACAGTTGACAGAGATGAGAGCCAGAGCAGAGAAGAGAGGTAATTCAGAGTTTGGATTGAATGGAGATGGTTTGGTGACTTTCAGAGGCCGTATTTGCATCCCTGTTGGTGATGATATTCGGCGAGACGTCTTGACAGAGGCACATACCGCGCCATACTCGATACATCAAAATGGTACCAAGATGTATCAGGATCTTCGTAGACTCTATTGGTGGCTTGGTATGAAGAAAGATATTGCCATGTTTATTTCTCAGTGCCTAACTTGTCAGCAAGTGAAGATCGAGCACCAGAGACCTGCTGGGACATTGTTGTCATTGCCGATTCCTCAATGAAAATGGGAGCATATTACGATGGACTTTGTGACTGGTCTTCCAAGGACGCAGAAAGGTTATAACTCTATTTGGGTTATCGTTGATAGGTTGACCAAGTCAGCGCATTTTCTTCCAGTTAAAACAACGTATTCCATGAACCAGTATGCCGAAGAGTATATAGCAGAGATTGTTAGACTTCATGGTGTTCCTGTGTCGATTGTGTCTGATCGTGACCCTAGATTTACTTCAGAGTTTTTGAAGAGTTTTCACAGAGCATTGGGTACACGGTTAGCATTTAGTACAGCATATCATCCCCAGAGCGACGGTCAATCAGAGATAGTTATTCAGATTTTAGAGGATATGCTCAGAGCTTGTACTATACACTATCCAGGTAGTTGGGATTCCAAATTGTCTTTAGTTGAGTTCACGTACAATAACAGTTACATAGCGACGATCGGCATGGCACCATATGAAGCGCTTTATGGCCGAAAATGTAGATCTCCCTTGTATTGGGATGAGATTGGTGAGAGGAAGATGTTGGGTCTAGAGTTGGTCCAACAGACAGCTGATGTTGTTGCTGTTATTTGGGAGAGGATGAAGATAGCGCAGTCGAGACAGAAGAGTTATGCTGATGTGCGTCGTAGGCCGTTGCAGTTTGAGGTTGGCGACCATGTGTTCTTGAAGATTGCACCTCTCAAGGGTGTGATGCGGTTTGGCAAGAAGAGAAAGTTGAGTCCGAGGTTTATTGGCCCATTTGAGATCTTGGATAGAGTTGGTGATCGAGCTTACAGGTTAGCCCTACCGCCAGATCTTGACAGAGTTCACAATGTTTTTCATGTATCTATGCTCAGGAAATATATTGCGAATCCTTCCCATGTTCTTCACCATGAGCCATTGGATTTGACGCCGAATTTGACTTACCAAGAGATTCCGGTCCAGATTCTGGATCGCAAAGTTAAAGTATTGAGAAACAAAGTGATCGGCATTGTTAAAGTCCTTTGGAGGAATCATTTGATTGAAGAGGCCACGTGGGAACCAGAGGACGAGATGAAAGATAAGTACCCTGAGTTGTTTGCGCAGTGACGTCAATTTCGAGGACGAAATTCCTCTAAGGAGGGGAGATTGTAATAGCCAAGCCTGTTGAACGGTATGGTTTAAGATTTTGCATTATTATTGGCTATTTGGGTAAGTTTAAGTATAGTTTTGATGTTAAGGATGACGATTTATGATTTATAGTATTGTTGATGATAGATGTTGTGTAGTTTGATTGTAGCGTCATTACGATTAAATTCATGATAATTCGTATGTTGAGCCAATTGGTATGAGGCCAATTGGAGTGGTTAGATAAGACATAGAGGTGTAACTTTCTTATTTTGAGTTTTGTTAAAATCATTGTGGAAGTTAAGCCAAAAGTGCCCCGAAGTGTGTCGTGTGTTTCGACGATCCTCCAGTGACATATGTTGGGAGATTTAGCATTACTTTTTACTCAGACCTCCAAATGATCTGAAATTTTGAGAGGTTCAAGAAACGACATAGAGCTACAACTTTGTAGTTTACCATTTTTCCAAATTATGACGGGAAGAGCCGTTTCTGAGGCAATATTTGGAGAGGCTGTGCGCAGAGTGGAGAACGCACCCGCGGTCTACTGTTTCAAATTTTTGAATGAGTTGCCGAAGGCATAGCGCACCCACGGTGCATGGGCTAGCGCACCCACGGTCTGTGAACAGTAAAGTCGTGTTTTTGGTGTGTTTTAAGGTATAAAATAGGTGGAGACTTCACTTTTCTCTCATTTCTTTCCCATTCTCTCGGTTTCTTCATAGCAAGGAAGCCAGGGTTCCTTTTTCTTTCATTTCCTTCCTTTGATTCAAGCATTTTGTTGGATTATTGAAGTGAGATCAAGATAGTTTTGGGTTCAAGGAAGCTAAGGTAAGCTTTTGGTCTAGTTTATTCTTAGTTTTTGGTGTTGGAGATGATATGGGTTTGTTGATGGTGTTGGTTTATGGATTAATTGATATGGGTTTTTGATTATTGAGATATTGATGGTATTATATATGGTTTATTGTTGTAGGAATTCAACCAAGGGTTTAGATTGAAGGTGTTCTTGTTGGTAATAAGTGGAATTTCATTCTTGTGCTCACATGATAATATATGTATGGTATTTCAATGGTTTTAATGTGTTATTCCCTTCATTTGATTCATGATTATGTATTGATACACTTGTTATATATATTGGAGGCAGTTGAATGTCTCAATTGTGTAAAAGGGAATACAAGAGATAGAGTATGCAAAGTGTTTGTTAAAATGCCCAAGAGAGAGTTCAAATGTTTTATAGATTGATAGATACATAGTCAGAGATTGCATGCAATTAGTTGATCAACGACCATAGGCTTATATCCCTCAGAGTTATCGATTTATATCGATGGGATATAGGTACAGAGACAGAGATACTATTTAGACATCAATCCAACCAGAGTAAAGAGAAATACCATCGTTATTGTTATTATTGCTATGATATTCATGTTTCAGAGTTGATTGTATTTAATGTTTTCAAAGCCATGTTTTACAGAGTATGCTATGTATCCATTGTTATGTAAGAGTTCCACTTGCTGAGTTTTATACTCATTACAGTTATTTCATGTGATGCAGATAAGAGCGACGGGCCGGGACGTTGATTGTAGGCCGGAGTCATATGCATACCAAAGATGGAAGGAAGAAGATATTTTGATGGCATTTTGGACATGATCATAAAAATGATATTTTGGATTTTGGTTTTATCATTTCATTGATTATGTATTTACTTTGTTTGTAAAGACTTTTATGTCAAGAACTTTTACCCTTCCTTCTTCAAGAAAATTTTAAATTCGGCTGTTATTTTACTAAAACGGATCAGAGCGTTACATCCCCAAAGGAGAAGAGACAGACACTACAGCAGATAAAGACTCAACAGGCAATGCATGACTCAATGCAAATCTCTCCGAAATAAATGTATGAGAAACACCTGTATCTATCAATACATAAGCAGGATAACCACATAAAGAACAGTTACCTGCAACAACATCGTCTGATGCTTCCTGAGCCTTCTCCTCTGTCAAAGCAAATACTCTGACCTGCTGTCAAGGAGGCTGGCTAACTGTCTGGCTTCCTTCTGGCCTCTGCTGTGACGGAGTAGTATTCGGTGGTGGCTGGAAGGAATGAACAGCTGATGATCGTCTATCAGTCTGAGCCACAGATCCAGATGACTCTGCTCCCTGGGATCCCTGGGAACCTCTCTGTGGACAGACTCTGGCAAAGTGTCCCTGCTGTCTACAGATATGGCAACTACCAATCACTCCCTGGCATTGCTCGGTCGGATGTCTCCCTCCGCAAGTTCTGTAATAAGCCCCGGTATAACTTTGGCTCTGTCGAGAACCACCGGAGCTAGAAGAACTACTGCCAGACTTCTTTAACTGTTTTCCTCCGGCTTTCAGAAAATCTTTCTTTCCACCACTGCTGCTGCCACTCTCAAATCTGGGAGGTGGTTGCTGTGGTCTCGGTGCTGGAGGAACAAACGAAGCTCTTTTCTGTCTCATCAGACCAGCTTCAGCTCCTTTTTCTCTATTCAGGGCATCAGCAAAGTTATTCGGACGCCCTGTGTTCACCAATGTAAAAATCTCAGGATTCAACCCATTGATGAACTGATCAGCAACAGCTTCGTCATTCTCGGAAACATGTGGAGCAAAACGCAACAAAGTAGAGAACTTGGCCACATACTCCTCTATGTTCAACTGACCCTGTCTCAGATTGACAAATTCTGACCCTTTGTCTTTCCTGTACGACACTTGGAAAAATCTATGATAAAACTCAGCTTTAAAGACATTCCAAGTGATATTCGTACCTCGATGCTCCAATGCTCTCTTTGTCGTTATCCAGCAGTTCTTTGCAACGTCATGCAACTGGTGCCCAATAAATCGGACTCGGCGCTCATCTGTGTAATCCAACGAATCAAACAGCATCTCAATGTCATCTAACCAACACTCACAGTCAACAGAAGTCTCTGTTCCTTTCAGGGTTGGCGTTTTAAACGACTGAAATCTTTTTAACAGTGTTTCCATCGGAGTTGCTGTTACATCCATTGGATTACCAGAGGTACTACCCTGTTCTGGTAATCTTCGAGGAGGCATATCTGATTACAAAAAGGGTTAGTAACCAAATACCACAAACATGTTTCAGTCCTCCTCTGATCATCTTACTGCTGATCAAGAATCGGTTCTGATTCATTCTCAATAATACACATTACCAAATCAAATAAGATAATCAGGTAAACATGTATTTCAAAGCAGTAACACATGCTAGCATTCAAAAGCAAGGAAGAAAACTCAATCTACCCCGCTCACTGGCTTCTATCTCAGTCTAAGCAACCTACTTCTCTGATTCCACCTGCTGTGGGGACCTGGACGCTAATTCATTTCTTAATCATTCTTAGGAATAATTTACTCAATTAAGATAAACAGGGTCTAATTTTTTTTTAAAAAATACAAATGCGGAAACGTAATGTAATTAATCTGATATACATATCCAAAGTAAAGTACATGTCCTGTACTCAATTCATTAAAATCAAACTAGGGTTCAACTACTATATATCAAGTACTGAAACCTATCTATTTCTGATCCAGATCTCCACGCTAACTTGTTGTGAGGCCCGGGGCCGAAGAGGGCGGGGGGTGATCGCCGGTGCCATCAGTAGTTGCACGGACAATGAGCGGCTCCTGGCAGGCTTCTAGGTGAAGGGAACATGAATGAACCGAACCCACACGGGAATGAGAGGGATTCCGAGACTGTTCAATGTAATGGACTGTACAGTTGAAGAGGGCTTAAAAGATTTGATTTGTACTACTCATATCACGAAGGTGCATCTTCTTTTCGGTAGCTCATCACATAAGAACTCCAAAGTTAAGCGTGCTTGACTTGGGGCAATTTTGGGATGGGTGACCTCCTGGAAAGTTTCCCAGGGTGCGTGTGAGTGAGGACATAAGCACGCTGGAAAGACTCGTCGTGGTACAGTGAGGACAGTCGTCGAATCTGAGGCGTTACAAGTGGTATCAGAGCCAGGTTCTCTCTTAGTACGGTGTGGTTCGGGGACGAACCAAGCGGAAGCTGGTGGGCATGTGAGGCCCGGGGCCGAAGAGGGCGGGGGGTGATCGCCGGTGCCATCAGTAGTTGCACGGACAATGAGTGGCTCCTGGCAGGCTTCTAGGTGAAGGGAACATGAATGAACCGAACCCACACGGGAATGAGAGGGATTCCGAGACTGTTCAATGTAATGGACTGTACAGTTGAAGAGGGCTTAAAAGATTTGATTTGTACTACTCATATCACGAAGGTGCATCTTCTTTTCGGTAGCTCATCACATAAGAACTCCAAAGTTAAGCGTGCTTGACTTGGGGCAATTTTGGGATGGGTGACCTCCTGGAAAGTTTCCCAGGGTGCGTGTGAGTGAGGACATAAGCACGCTGGAAAGACTCGTCGTGGTACAGTGAGGACAGTCGTCGAATCTGGGGCGTTACACTTGTCCTCTCATTATCTTCTTGACCCTGATCTTGTCTCACCTATTGTCACGCACACATACAAACAAGACAACAGCCAGATAACTCCGGTGAGAAATACATCCCAGTATAAACAATGAATACATGCAATCATATATCAAACGTAAAAGCATGAAACAGATATCAATAGCATGTATCAAATGAGAAAGGCATGTATCGATATAAAGCTGTAAATAAACTCTTGACTCGTCATTTCAAACTCGACTCATCTCTAATCTAGGGATCCCGATTCCTGGACATTGTCTCATATATCGAATCTCAGCGATAGGAATAAATCAACTCCTATGCAAACATCGATATAAACCAAACATCCAGTGTCTTGGCATATCCGCCACAGACTTGGCATATCTTGCCAATGACTAGGCATCTCCGCCCATGACTCAATACATGCTTTGCTATAAATCAATATAATAAGCATCTCAATCTCGGACATTGCAATATATCGAGGCAATGACAATTAAGTATGTGATTTTGGGAAACTCAAGTTAAATCAAACTCGAGTTGTGCAATCCCGGATCAACATTGATTTATACCTTTCTTTTCTGTAAATCTGACTCTGTCGAAGTCTAGGATTCAAAGCCTGTCAATATCAATCTGGCAATGACAATATCGAGGGTATCATATCAATACACCATTCAAATCAATACAGAATATAATCAGAACTAGATCAAATTCTGTTTTAAGGGCATAACTGCACAATCTTAATATACCCAGCAATACAAATCAACATATACCAATTTCCACAAATCATAATCAATAATAACACAAATCTCATATCAAATCTCAATCAATTCCATTCTGAAAATCATAACAATTTCATACGGTACCCGTTCTTCAATCCGGTTTTGATTATACGATGTCTACTATATCAAGAACATCATATATGAATCATATCCGATTCCTTCAATATCATAATTTCAAATCATAACAAAACGTAGTAAAACTTACGTCCAGTTGAAGCTCTCGTCGATAGAAACATGGTACCGCAGTCGGATTGAAATTCTGACAGACGGATCGTTCACAAATCACAAATCTCAGAAATATAAAGGCGTAAGGATTTCTGCGAACTTTTCTCGTTCCGTTTCTTTTCATCTGAAGGAATTGAATGATATATGTATATATATATCTCTACTTGCATGGTAAAGAAACGTGTCTCATTTTCCATAAATTTCAGTCTGCGCTCGGGCAGTTACAAACTACCTTTCAGGCGCGGAACGTTCTGTCCAAGCCCTCATTTTGTGAAACACTGGCGCTCGGGCGGTCACAAACAACTTCTCGGGCGCCAAACCTTCTGTCCAAGTACTCGGCTTGTAACACACTGGCGCTCGAGCAGTCATTTTCTACCGCTCGGGCGCCATACTTTCTGTCCAAAGTTTTAATCTTGTGATGCATTGGCGCTCGGTCGGTCATTTTCTACCGCTCGGACGCCAGATGTTCTGTCCAACATCTTGGCTTATAATGCACCGACGCCCAGCTTCTTTACTTGAGTTCCTCTAATCTCAATTCTTTCAATTAATCAATGTCTGATTACAGTGATAAAATCTCGGACATTACAGAACTGTTCACTCGCCTTGATGCCAAAAATGGGGAAGCAGTGAGTAGAACAGAGAAAGGAAGATCAGGAGGACATCATCAAGCAGAATCATCCTTCAGAGCCCAGGACCCTCAGGATGATGATGATGCACTATTCAAAGATATTGGAACCGATGATTAATCTTCTGATTAATACTCTCTTAAACTCTGCTTTACTGTTTATTGACTTTTCAAATATTTGGTTATTATTGCTATTTGTTTTTAATCCATATGCTCTCTTTTTCATACTAACTTCTAGGTTTTGGCATCACCGCAAAGGGAGAAATTGATAGACTTAAATTAATTGTGGTGATAAAAGTCAAAACCAGTAGATCGCATTAGTAAAACCAGAAGATAGTATAAAAAGCAGAAGTTCTCGTATCGCCTTAACAAAGCAGTACTCTTCGAGTACTTATCAGTTTAGAAAAACAGAAGCAGAACTTGACTTCTACTGAATCAGAACCTAACGATCTTGTATTAAATGTTACCGTTACTTTACTAATTACAAAGTATTAAATGCATCATTAATGCTGAACAAAGTCATTTAATAAGTTTTACGAAATGTGGTATGAAACAAGACTGATTGTTCTGAAGCTTTTTGCAGGAACCTTTTTAGGCAATAAAGCTGATCTTAAGAGAAGTCAAAGAAGCCATTTTGTTTTTAGACGTTGGATTCAAGACTTCTATAAATACACAAGATCAACGATGTTTATATACACCGATACCGAAACAACGTCAACATTCTTTGATATAAGAACGTCAATTTGAGCACTCAGATTTACATATCATCTTCAAGCTCAATATACAGAAAAGCAGCACACGCTTTACTTTAGTTATCTGATCTTTTGAGATCATATTGTGCTGATTATTTCTTACTCTCTCAACAATCATATTCAAGTTACTATATCTTTGAGAAGAGTTTGTAAACTAAAAAAAATCTTTTCCAGAACTTTGCTGTATTCGTATTATTGTGTTGAGAAACTAAGAGTTTCAGTAGGCGAAGGATAAGTCCTGTTGAAGTGGGTGTGTACAAGTGTTGTACTGTAAAAACCAAAGTCTTTTAGTGATATCTTCTGGAAAGAGAAGAAGGGGAGACGTAGAAGATTTTATCTTCGAACTTCCATAAACAAACCATTGTCTACTGCCTACTGTTTTATTATACCTCACCGTACTTCATTGGATCGTTTTCGCACTATTTATTGTGATCTGCTAGATTTACTTTCAAACAAGAATAGCTGTAATATCTAATAGGATTCTAGCACCCTTTGCAAAAATGACCGTCAAAGGAAAGAGTTTTACCCCCCATCTAAACTCTATTTCGATACCCAACAAAACAGAATGAAAATATCAAACAACTATTGGGGATCATATAAAGGAATAAACTCATTATTAAGAATTTTATTTTCTATAAAAGGCTTAAGTTTTTGCCCATTAACTTTAAACAAGTCATTATTTTTAGGATTTTCAATATCAACAGCACCATGAGGATAAAAAAAATTGACTATAAATGGTCTTGACCACCTCGATCTTAGTTTACCTGAAAATAAATTCAAACGAGAATTATAAAGCAAAACTTTTTGTCCAATTTCAAATGACTTTCTCATAATATTTTTATCATGAAAGGCTTTAGTTTTATCTTTATAAATCTTTGAATTTTCATATGCATCATTTCTTAATTCATCAAGTTCATTTAATTGCAATTTTCTTAATTTAGAAGCATCATCTAGATTAATATTAAATGCTTTAATTACCCAATAAGCTTTATGTTCAAGTTCAACTTGTAAATGACAATACTTACCAAAAACTAACCTATATGGTGACATCCCTAATGATGTTTACATGCAGTTCTATATGCCCATAATGCATCAGTTAATCTTAAAGACCAATCTTTTCGAGTTGGATTAACAATTTTTTCGAAAATTTGTTTTATTCCTCTATTTGCAAGTTCAACTTGACCATTACTTTGAGGATGATATGGAGTAGAAACTTTATGTGTAATTCCATATTTTCTTAACAAAGAAGAAAATGATTTATTTATAAAATGACTTCCTCCATCACTAAATATTGCTCTAGGTATTCCAAATCGGCTAAAAATATTTTCTTTTAAAAATTTTATAACAACTTTATGATCATTAGCTCTACATGCAATTGCTTCAATCCATTTTGAAACATAATAAATAGTGACTAAAATGTAGGTAAATCAAAAAGATAATGGAAATGGACCCATAAAATCAATCCCCCAACTATCAAATATTTTAATAATTAGGATTGGATTTAAAGGCACCATGTTTTGTTTTGAAATTGATCACATCTTCAAACAGTTTTCACAAGATTTGCAAAATAAATGCGTATCTTTGAATAAAGACGGCCAATAAAATCCACTTTGTAAGATTTTTGTAGCTGTTTTATTGGATGAAAAATGACCTCCACATGCTTCAGAATGACAAAATTTAATAACATTACTACTTCATTGTAAGATAGCATCGTTGACAAATTTGGTCAGGACAATACTTAAACAAGTAAGGATCATCCCAATAAATTTTTTTAACATCTATCAAGAATTTATTCTTATCCTATGAATTCCAATTAGAAGGCATTTTATTTGTCACAAGAAAATTTACAATATTAGCAAACCATGGCATAATAGTAGCATAAAACAACTTATCATCTTGAAAATTTTCATTTATTGGTATTTCATTATGAGATGATTCAGTCATTATTCTAGATAAATGATCGGATACGACATTTTTTTTCCTTTTTTTATCTTTAATTATAATATCAAATTCTTGTAACAATAAAATCCACCGTATTAATCTTGGCTTAGCATCTTGTTTATTTGATAGATAATTTACGGCAGAATGATCAGTGTAAACAATAGTAGAAGAACCAATTAAATAAGATCGAAACTTATCTAATGCAAATACTACTGAAAGTAATTCATTTTCAGTAGTTGAATAATTTATTTGAGCTCTATTTAATCTTCTACTAGCATAATAAATTGCATAAGATTTTTCTTCTTTTCTTTGTCCTAACACAACTCCTATAGCATAATCACTTGCATCACATATTAATTCAAATGGTATAGACCAATCTGGAGGTTGTAAAATAGGTGATGTAATTAAAAGATTAATTATTTTTTAAAAAGAATTTTCACATTTTTGAGTCCATTCAAATTGTGTATCTTTTGTTAAAAAATTGGAAATTGGTTTAGATATTATACTAAAATTTTTTATAAAGCTTCTATAAAATCTTGCATGACCCAAGAATGATCGAACTTCTTTGACCATTTTTGGATATGTTAAATTAGCAATAACATCAACTTTAGCTTTATCAACTTCAGTTCTTTGTTCAGATATCACATGCACTAAAAAAATCCCAGATTTAACCATATAATAACGTTTTTCCCAATTTAAAACAAGATTATTTTCTTCACATCTTTTTAATACTTTATCTAGGTTTTTAAGAAAAGTTTCAAATGAGTTTCCAAAAACAGTTATATATTCCATAAAACCTTCTACAAATTCTTCAATCATATCACTGAAAATACTTAACATGCATCTTTGAAAAGTAGCCGGAGCATTACATAAACCAAATGGCATTCTTTTAAATGCAAAGGTTCCAAAAGGGCAAGTGAAAGTAGTTTTTTCTTGATCTTCTAATGATATAGGTATTTGATAATACCCCGAATACCCATCAAGAAAACAATAATAAGAATTGTCTGATACTTTTTCTAGAATTTTATCTAAAAATGGTAGTAGGAAATGATCTTTTCTAGTTGCATTATTTAATTTTATAATCAATACACATACGCCAACTAGATGGAATCCTAGCTTGTAATAACTCTCCCTTATCATTTTTTATAACAGTGATGCCTGACTTTTTAGGTACTATTTTTGTGGGAATTGCCCATTTACTATCTGAGATTGGATAGATAATTACAGCATCTAATAATTTTAATAATTTATTCTTAATAACTTCCTTCATATGTGGATTTAACCTTCTTTGTGGTTGTTGATATGTTTTAGCATTTTCTTCCAAATGAATTCTATGTGTACAAATTAAAGGATTTATACATTTTATATCTTTTAAAGTCCATCCAAATGAATTTTTATATTTTTTAAGTAATTTAATTAAATATTCTTCTTGATTTGGTAAAAGAGTGGAGGAAATTACAATAGGAAATGTTTTATTTCACCAAGAAATACATATTTCAATTCTAATGGTAAAACTTTTAATTCAAGTTTTGTATTATCATCTTATTTAAAAATATTTTCAGACTCAAAACTTTCTATTGAAAAAACTTCAGATTGTTGATTTAAGTTTTCTTCTTGTATATTTTCTTCCATAATTGTTTCAATTTCATTATCATATTCATTTTCATTAATACTTGGTTGTTTACATAAATTGAACACATTATGTTCTAGAGTCATATTTCCAAAATACAATTTCATTATTTTATTTCGACAATTAATTAAAGCATTTGAAGTTGCTAGAAATGGTTGTCCCAATATTACTGGAATTTCATTATGTACTTCTATTGGTTGTGTATCCAAAACAATAAAATCTACAGGATATATAAATTTATCGACTTGAATCAACACATATTCTACAATACCTCTAGGTATTTTGATTGACCAATCCGCCAGTAAAATAGTAACAGAAGTGGGTTTTAATTCTCTTAAATTAAGTTTTTCATAAACTGAATAAAGAAATAAATTCACACTTGCTCCCAAATCTAACAAAGCTTTTTTAATTTTATTTTCTCCAATGATACTTGAAATTGTTGGACAACCAGGATCTTTATATTTTAAACTAGAATTATTTTGAAGAATAGAACTGACTTGTTCAACCAAGAATGCTTTCTTCTTCACATGCAATTTTCTCTTCAAAGTAGACAAGTCTTTTAAAATTTTTGCATAAGAAGGTACTTGTTTAATGGCATCTAATAATGAAATATTTATCTTTACTTTTTTAAAAACTTCGTAGATATCAGAATCACTTTTTTGTTTTTTATGATTTGTTAATGCATAAGGAAACGGTGGAGGTTTATTTGACTCATTTACTATTTCAGATGATTTATCATTCTCCATATTATTCTTACTATTTAAGGTATCATCATTCTCGAAAGTATCAGGATTATCGTCTTACTCTTTGATTTTAAATGATCCTTGTTTTCATTGATATATGGGTCATTAACTATTTTACCGCTTCTAAGGGTAATAACATATTTTATTTGATCAATATTATTATTATTTAATTATTGATTTTGATTTTTAGGATTAGGTTGAGGCTGAGATGTAAATTTTCCTTTTTCATGAATATTAAGTGCATATGCAAATTTTGCAAGAGTTTCTTTCAAATCACTCATAGATTGACTGTTTTGAATAATGATAGACTCTTGCTTTTGGATAAATGCATGAATTACATCTTCAAAGCATTTTCTTGGAGATGTAACATAGAGAATATAACCTTGATGATTTTGGTTATTTTGAAAATATTGTTGTGAGGGTTGTGCATTATTATCATTTCTCCAACTAAAATTAGGATGATTTTTCCATCCAGGATTATATGATGGTGAAAATGGATCTAATATTGGTTTTTTATAATTGTTAACATAATTTGCTTGTTCATGGAGACATTCTTTAAATGAAGGTAATGTTAGACAATCTTTTGTAGCATGATCATGTGTATCACATATATGACAAACAATTTCTTGAATAATTTTTAATTGACCACTATTTTTCATTTCTAATGACTCAATTTTTCTTGCTAAAGATGCAAGATTAACTTGAATATCTATATCATCTTTAAGATTATAGATAGCACCCCCATTTGTTGAATTATTGATTTTAGTTGTTGGTGGTTCTATTGTGCCTATATTATCCCAATTTTGAGCATTTTCTGCTAATGAATCCAAATATTCCATAGCTTTATTTGTTTTTTATCCTCAAAAGTTCCATTACACATTAATTCTATCATTTGCCTATATTTAGGTATTAGACCTTCTCATAAAAGAAAGAAACTATTCTCCATGTTTCAAAACCATGATGTGGGCATGTATTAAGTAATTCTTTATATTTATCCCAACATTGATAAAATGCTTCTCCTTATTTTTGAGAAAAAGTTGTAATTTGTCTTTTAAAAGAGTTTGTTCTATGGGGAGGGAAAAACTTTTTGATAAATTGTTGTTGCATTTCTTCCCAAGATCTTATTGAACTTAATCTCAAATTTTGTAGTCATGTTTTAGCTTTATATTTTAAAGAAAAAGGGAAAAGCTTTAATCGAACTATATCCATGCTACAATTTTGATCATTATAAGTGTTACAAACTTCCTCAAATTCTCTTAGATGTAAATATGGATTTTCAGAATCTAAGCCATGAAAATTTGGTAAAAGTTGAATAATTTGATGTTTAAAGTTGAAATTAGATACATCAGGAGGAAAAACTAAACAAGATGGAGCACTAGTTCTAATAGGGTTCATATGATGACTAGGTGTTCTTAATTGATCATGTTCTTGATTATTATTATTATTATTATCTTGATTATTAGAATTATCATCCATTTTTAATTATTTTCAGATACTCGAATAATTCTACCACTTTTTTTTATGATTCCAAACACTCATATAAGTAAAAACAACACAATACTTATAAATAAAACATAAATGACAAATGTAAACTTAGTTTTTACCTCCCCGACAACGGCACTAAATACTTGCTACTACTTAAATTATAATTCACCCAAGTGTAGGTTGTCTGCAAGTAATATATTTCGTAAGTACGATATCGATCCACATAGATGTTAATTTAAGTTTAAATTTATTAATTACCAAATGCGAAAATGAAGTTTACAAATTATAAATTTTGTCAAGGCTCAAAGATTTATTCTTGGTTTATGTAATATTGTTTAACTAAAAGTAAAACAAAGAAAACCACCATAAATAATTGTTCCAAGAAAATTAAATATTTAAACACACACATAATATAATATAGTTCCCACTATAGAAAATATCGAATTAATCGATATTTTATATATGGTACCTTTGATTATATATATAACTAAATAAATATATAATTGCAAAAAATAAATGTTAAATAAAACTATTATATTTCATTTAGAACAACCGGCAAAACCACGCTATTTCCTATATGAAATATATGATTTAATAAGTTTGTTGCGGTAAAGTAAAAGTTAGTTGCGGGAAAGTAAAAGTTAGATGCGAAAAATAAAAGTTAGTAGCGATAAAGTAAATGTTATATTATTAGATGTCAGTATTAAATCATAATATTGCATTTAGAACAACCGGTAGAGCCACGCTATCGTCTAAATGAAATATATGATATAATTATATATATATATAATATAACAATAATAATAATTGATGAAATATTTATTGTATCAAAATTAAACAACAAATCAAGATAACCATTTCAATGGTATCAAACATTTGATGTAAATTGATAACAACAAATAATTCATTTTTATACCTACAATAAAAAGATGTTAGCTAAATGAAAAGAAATAAAGAAAAATATACAGAATATAAAAAATTTTACTTCACCAATAATTCATCATCTTCACCTTGACATAATAAATTTAGCTCGCCATGAATTTACTTTTGATCAACACTAAAATCATCATTCATAGTTAAAAAAATGAAAAATATATTGGAACTTTGAACTTTTATACACACACTATATTTTACAATAGGATAGAATGACTCTCAAGCTAGTATTAGGCCTCTATTTATAGGCCAAATGAGAGAAATGGTCAAAAATTAAGCCAAATGAGAGAAATGGTCAAAAATTTTATTAATACGATGTAGTTGTAATAGTAGTTTTTGTATCCTCCAACTTCAATTCCTTGACCCTTCTTTCAATTTTATGTTCCATGACATTAATCTCTGAATTTGACTTTACTCAAAACAGTAAACATGTAGGGCATTGTTGGTAGATGAATTTGGTCATTTGGTTCACCTCATTTGGTTAAATATTGGATTATTTATGATTTTTTTACTATAAGCTGGTCATAGTAAAAGTAAATTTATTCTCCTTTTGATATTTGCACAATTTGATCATCTTAATAAACTTTTTAGGCATTCATGTCTTCTGCAAAGTTGTAGATAATTCTCAAGGATTCCAAACATTTTTGAATCACCTCCATTTGAATTTTGTAGCTTGAGTTATCATTATTTTACCAACACGTAGAAAACCAGAAAATAAAACATATTTAGTAAGAAATTTAAATGTAAACAAACAATACTAAAATATCATAATTTTATAATTTTAATGAAACTTAAATTATAAAATAAAAGTTTTAACATATAATAAATTATTAATTTTAAGTTTCATCAACAAGCCTGGTCAGAATCTCTTTTTGACAATTTTCTTCTTTGTGTTCTTCTTCAGAGACAACCTGATTAAAAAGTAATATGGCCTTGAAAGAGACTAGTTGAGAAGAAGAGGCTTTACCAGCAGATTCTGACGACTGAGGCTCATTTAGTTCAGGAGATATATCCTCAATGATTTTGTTGATATCATCAGTTGAGGCAGAAGGTATATCGCTGGTGCCTTCTTTTGCATCCGGGGCCACAGATGTAAGTCAATCTGTAGGTATGAATGTAGTGGTTACCTCGTCATTTTGTAAGTCTTTGGGAGATGATATCAACAGTTCTTGGAGAGCTTCTTGATGAAGATCAGCAACAGAAAGAGATTTTGGAGAAGAGGATTGCTCTCTGTACAATGAGGAGTTATGAAAGTCAGATAAAAATTACACGGCCTCATCAACAGAGAGAGGTTGGACTTCGGAGAGTCTTTCAAGAGTCTGTTGATTCGGTGTATCAATCTAAGAGTTTATGTAAGAAGCAGGCAGAGGGTTTGAAAAAACCTGGTGGCATATTTGTTCAGTTATGGAAGAATCCTCGGGCATGAGTATTTCACTTGGTGGGAGGGTGTTGTCCTCATTACTAATCAGAGCAGTTTCGACCGGCACTTTTGGAGATGATGGTTTAGTAAGCTCACCAGATGATGAGGATGGGTGATTCTGAACTGGTGATTGATCTTGGAGCGGCTGAGAGCTCAGTTCTTCATATAATTTCATTTTAGAGTCAAGCTTACTCTGGTCTTCAGCTGCTGGAAGATGAAGGTCCTGCCTCATCTGTGCAACAATCAAAGAAAGAGACAGAGCATCCATTTCAAGCTAGGAGATAACAGCTGAGTCATCCTTTGCAGTAGGGCAAGTGGGAACGAAATTGTTCCGTCTTAATTGGATAAGTTCTTGGGGAGCTCTCTTTTTCATATGAATTTCCAAGAAATGTCACCGAAACAGAGCGGTTGTAATATCTGATGTTTCTGTCCATTCCAAGATGAACCGTTCAAGCTTGGCAGCAACTTTGATTTTACCGGTTTGAATCAACGAGTCAAAGGTTGTGACGGTTCAAAATTTAACCCATTGATCAAACATTTCCATCTTCTTCTGAATTGTCTCATTGACTCGTTCACTGGTAAGAACTATGGCGGTATGGACTGAGTTGGTTTTTGGTGGTTCTTTGATCATGACTTGTTTACCCTTATTTGTTGAAAGAATGATAGGTATTCCTGAGTAAGATGATTAAATTTATGGTTCAGTAATTTGAATACCTTTTAGCTGTGCTGCAGGTAGTGCAGGGATTGGGGGAGGAGCCAGTGGTACCGAAAGATGCTTAATCAACTCGATCTTCGTTGTTTGGGGTTTTTCGGAGTGTTTCTTCTTGAAAACTTGAGAAACAGAGACATCGTCCCTAGATTCATCATCAGAACTGGATTCTAGTACCAGCTTTCTCTTTGTTCCTTTGGGAGTTGACTCAGTCTTCTTTTGTTTTACAAATTCAACCCCAGTCTCTGTTTTCATAGAGACTATTTTTTCATCGATTGGTCGATTTTTCTTGATAAAGTTTTCAACTGTTAGCCAGTTGAACAGCTTGGTCTTTCCAACTTCAGTCTTTCCATAGGTTGTACTCCAGCATCAATTAGCAGATAACAGATTTGAACTACAAATCCTTGAGACTGGTTTTCCTTCTTTATCATAGCCACCAATGTTTTGAATAGAATATCAGACCAGTTGACCTTCAGATTTGATGTGATGGTGGCCATAACAAGAAGTTTTTCAAAAGTTATCTTGTCATATGCACCAGCCTTGGCAATGACTCCTTTTGCCAGTGATATCAGCCAGCAGTATGAATTCGATCTTCAGATAGCATTTTTGACAAGTTGGAGAAGAAAATTGTAATGCCCGAATTTTAGAAAAATGTGGCAGTAGTTGTGATGGTTCTTGTCTTTACGTTATGATATGAATGGTAATAAATGTTATAGAATGGAATAGATAATGGAGGGGTAGAATCAAAGGTGGAATTTGAGCTAAATAGATAATAGAAGTGCAGAAACGTATGAAACTGTGGCAGTAGTTGTGGTTTTTGGCATAATATTTTGTATATTGATCCAATTGAAGTTAGGCCTCTTTCATTAGAAAGATAATAAATAAGGCTATAACTTTCATGCTATGAGTTTTGTTCAAATCATTAGAGAAGACGAGCCAAAAGCGCCCCGAAGTGTGTCGTACGTATCGTCGTTCCTACAAGGACACATGTTGGGAGATTAAGCATAACCTTTTACTCAGACCTCCAAATGACATGAAGCCAATTGGAGATGCAAGCCAAGACATATGGCTACAACTTTCGTGTTTACCACTTTTTCTAATTCGGAATGGAAGAGGCATTTCAGAAGCGATCTTTACAGTAGCTGTGCGCAGAACGGCGCCCGAGCGGTAAGAAACGGCCGCCCGAGCGCCACTGCTTCTCAATTTTTGAGTTGTGGGCAGTAAGTTCGGCGCTAGGGCAGTAATATGTGACCGCCCGAGCGCCCAGCAAGTTAAAAAGCGTGTTTTGAGGTTTCGGAAGGCATAAAATCGAATGGGATCATCTTTTTACTGCTTTCCTTCTCCTTCTTTTGTCTCAAATTGGTTTAGAGCTAGGGTTCTTCATTCTCCTTCAATCCAATTTCTTCCAAGACATTAATCTTTGATTGAAGCTTTAATATTTGCTTGGAGATTAGATGTTCTTCTCCTCAAGAGTGTATAGGCAAGGTAAGAAAGCTTATTTCCTTGGTTTAGTGATTGAAGGGAAAATAATGTGTTGTTTGGTTTGAGTGTTGAGGTAAAGTTGTTAATATAATGATTGTTGGTATTATTATTGTATATATTGATATTTTGAAAAGAAATGGAATTGAAGTTAAGGGCAAAGTAAAGGAGCTAACTCTTTAGCACGCATGTCTTGTGTTTGATAAAATTATTCAATAAATGTTTTTATGGCATATTACAAGTTAAGAAATTTACGGATCTTGATTCGAAGCAGTATTGAATTAATTATGAATTTTGAACAGAAACTACTCTGTTTTGATAGATGATCAAAGTTCTTGAGTTATAGTAGAATTCAAAGGTTCAAGACTTCTCATCTACACATTTCGATCTTCTTTTGGTAATATTTGAAAGGTATGTTACAGTCGGTAACATACAAGGTAAAAATATCATTTTTATTTTTAAATTGAAAATTTGATGGCTTGATGAATTACTTGTGATTTGTTGATGATTGATCTTTTGAGATGAGCTTATTATGATATTGACTTGATGAGATTGAAATGCATCATTGCATTTCATATTGAGCCACTTTTCTATTCAGATTTGATATCGCGGAGGTCGCCTTGATTTATTAATTTGTTGGACGTATGTCGCTATAGTTGAGTTGGCATAGTGTATGCGGAGGTCGCTGCTATGGCCTGAACACTCTCTATAGGCGCACCATAGTCCTAGGATGGTATAACACAGCACACCACCCCGAGCGGATGAGTCGGTGGATGTTGCTGGGTGATTCAATTCCTTTGGGTACCCTATGACTAGATGATTCACTTGATCTTGAGATTTATTGATAGCCCACAGCTTCTGATCATGCATTGCATTATATTGCATCTTTATGAATTTTATATGATATATTTGAAATTTTAATTCTCATATGTTATTGATTGTATCATACTGGGTTTATACTCAACGGCACGCCGGCTACCTCTTGTTTTCATGTGCTTGACGGTAGGTGAGGCGAGGCTTGGGATGCCAGATTCCAGCTCCAGGCGAGGAGATACGAGTTAGAGTGGGATTCTCGGGTCTTAGGAGCTATGTGATGATGTTTGGATTTCTTTGGTTCACTATTTTTTTGTTGGCATGTTGAAAATTATATTTCAAACATTTAAGATCATTAAATTATTTTGACGATGTTTTTGTGAATTTGTGAACAACAAATTATGTATATACTAAATCATTTGGTATGTTACAATTATAAATATTAGTAATAGATATCGAACCTGGGGCCCCACATTAGGTGGTATCAGAGCGTAAGATATTTGGGAACAGGGTAGATCGAGTCAGTTTGAATTGCTTGATCATGTGATATATTTGTTAGCATTTTCATTGTGCTATGATGTGAAATACTTGATTTGAATTGAGATATTATATTGTTGAGTTTTATTCGAGATTTTTGAGATTGTTGAGTCTCAAGAGCCAGAGATGATTGATACAAGATTGAGATGATTATGATATTGTGATTTTATATGTGTTTGATCTATTTTATATCAGACATGACTACTCGAGATAGAGGTCGTGGTAGACCTAGACAGGACATACCAGTGGCACAAGATCAGGGCAGTGCTACTCATACTCAGATGGATATAACTCCTACTCCGATGGAGATACTGTTAGCCAGATTTCAGTCTTTGCATCCACTGATGTTGAAGGGTACCGAGAATGCATTAGAGTGTGAGAACTGGTTGGAGAATATGGATCAATTATTTAAATCTCTTCAGTATCCACATGATCGTAGAATAAAATTAGTTGTTCATCAGTTATTGGATGTTGCTAAGTGTTGGTGGATAATGACCAAGAAAGCTTTAGAGGGTCGAGGTACGATTGTTACCTGGGATATTTTTAAATCTGAATTTTATCAGCGTTTCTTTCCTACCTCTTACCGGAAAGATAGGGGAGCCGAGTTTGCAAATTTAAAATAGAGAAATCTGAATATTGAGGACTTTGTTGCTAAGTTCTCGAATTTACTGAGATTTTATCATCATGTAGCATCCGATGAAGAAGCTAAGGCTGATCACTTCATAAATGGTCTTAATCCTGATATCTTTACTCTGGTTAATACTGGAAGGCCTAACACTTTTGCTGAGGCTCTTGATAGAGCAAAGGAAGCTGAAACCGGAATCATTAGGTAGAGAGGTTCTCAGTATTCGCAACGACCCCAACAACCACAGTTCTGACAGCAGTTCAGACAGGGTAATAGTGGCAACATCAGAGAGCAGTTTAGGGATAGAGGGAAGCAATTTAAGAGGCATGGCAATAATTTTTCAAATTCTAGTGGATCGAGACAGTCTGGTTCAGTTCAGAGCACTGGTTATTCAGGCACAACGTGTGGTCAGTGTGGTGGTAGACATTATACCGATCAGTGTAGAGGAATCTCGGGAGCTTGCCACTTGTGTAACCAGGTGGGACACTATGCTCGAGTGTGTCCTAATCGTGGCAGTGAAATATCTCAGAGTGGGAGATCATCGAGACAGACACCTCACCAGAATATCCAGACTCCTACAGTTCATTCCTATCAGCAGTCAAATCGGACATATCAGAACAAACAGAGTGGTAGCCACAGGGTAGGACAGCCACCTAGACAGCAGGTCAGAGGTTTTTGCACTCACTGAGGATGAGGCACATAATGCTCCAGATAATGTCATTTCAGGTAATTGTTTTCTCTCAGGTTATCCTGCTTATGTTTTGATGGATACTGGTGCATCACATACTTTCATAGCTGAGCACTTTGTCACATTGCATTTGTTGCATTCTATATCATTATCATCTACCTTATCTATTTATACTCCACTGGTCAAAGTGATGAGGTCTGCTGAAATGTTAAGTGGTTGTGAATTTCGTTATGAGAATAATGTCATTGAGCTTGATTGCATTGTGCTGGAGATGTCTGATTTTGACTGCATTGTTGGTATTGACATGTTGACAAGATACAGGGCTACTGTAGATTGTTTTCAGAAGATTTTTAAGTTTAGGCCTCATATGACAGATCACTGGACGTTTTATGGTAAGGGTTCTCGAGCTAAGATTCCTTTGATATCTGTTTTGTCCATGACTCTTTTGTTGTAGAAAGGAGCAGAATGTTTCTTGGTTTATGCAATTGATATTTCAAGTTCAGTACCTAAATTGGCAGATATTCCAATTGTTAGTGAATTTTCAGATGTATTTCCAGATGAAATTCCAGGATTTCCTCCAGTCCGAGAGATTGAGTTCAACATTGAGTTGATGTCAGGTACACAGCCTATTTCTAGAGCTCCTTATAGGATGGCGCCATTTGAACTGAAGGAACTAAAGGAACAACTTGAGGATTTATTGGCTAAAGGATATATAAGACCAAGTGTTTCACCTTGGGGTGCTCCGGTTTTATTCGTGAAGAAGAAAGATGGGTCAATGAGGCTTTGTGTCGATTATAGACAGTTGAATAAAGCTACAGTAAAGAATAAGTATCCTTTGCCAAGGATTGATGATCTCTTTGACCAGTTTCAGGGTTCTTCAATATATTCTAAGATTGATTTAAGATCCGGATATCATCAGTTAAGAGTTAGAGAGGAAGATGTGCCTAAAACTGCTTTTCGTACCAGGTATGGGCATTTTGAATTTTTGGTTATGCCTTTTGGGTTGACCAATGCACCTGCGGTATTTATGCATTTGATGAACCGTGTGTTTCAAATGTATATAGATCAATTTGTTGTGATCTTCATTGATGATATTCTTATTTATTCAAAATCTGAAATTGAGCATGCCGAACACTTGAGATCTGTTTTGCAAATTTTGAGAACTGAAAAGTTGTATGCTAAATTATCGAAATGCGAGTTTTGGTTGGATAGAGTGGTTTTCCTTGGACATGTGATTTCAAGTGCAGGTATATCAGTTGATCCGAGTAAAGTTGAGGCAGTCATTAATTGGTCTAGATCGAAATCAGTTCCTAAATGCGTAGTTTTATGTGTTTGGCAGGATATTATCGCAGATTTATTGAAGGATTCTCACGGATTGCGAGGCCAATTACGAAGCTGACACAAAAGAATGTACCATTTATTTGGTCGCAAGCATGTGAGGCTAGTTTTGTTGAACTTAAGCAGAGATTGACTAGTGCTCCAGTTCTGACTATTCCATCAGGTGTAGGAGGATTTACAGTGCACACTGATGCTTCACATCAAGGACTGGGTCGTGTATTAATGCAGCATGGACGTGTTGTTGCCTATGCTTCACGACAGTTGAAGCCACATGAGTCTAAATACCTAGTGCATGACTTGGAACTAGCAGCAGTGGTTTTTGCCTTAAAGATTTGCCGTGACTACTTGTATGGGGAGAAATTTGAGATATTCACTGATCATAAGAGTTTGAAATATCTCTTTTCACAAGCGGAGCTAAACATGAGACAAAGACGTTGGTTAGACTTGTTGAAAGACTATGATTGCGAAATAAAATATTATCCAGGCAAGTCAAACGCAGCAGCTGATGCTTTGAGCAAAAAAGTATGTAATATGTCTTTGATCACTAGCAGTGTATCTGATATAGTGGAAGAATGTTGTCTTTCTGGGTTCGATTTGGTGGTAGATACTCAACCTGTAAGAGTATTTATGATTCAAGCAGAGCCAGAGTTGTTTGTAAAAATTAAAGAGGCCCAAAGGTTAGATCAAAGAATTCAGAAATCAGTTGAACTCGTTAAATTAGGACATCGATCATAATTTCAGGTCAATGATGAGGGTCTTTTGTTTTTGAATGATCGTATTGTAGTTCCTAATATTTCAGAATTGAGGATACAGATTTTGCGTCATGCTCATTGCAGTAAATTCAGTGTACACCCTAGGAAGTAAAAAGATGTACAATGACTTGAAGAAACAATTTTGGTGGAAAAGAATGAAATCTGACATAGCAGAATTTGTATCCCGTTGTTTGAATTGTCAACAAGTGAAAGCAAAACGAAAGCGACCAGGAGGTCTATTGCATAGCCTTAAAGTTCCAGAATGGAAGTGAGATCATATCACCATGGACTTTGTCACGAAATTTCCGAAGTCGTCAAGGGGTTGCGATTCAATTTGTGTTATCGTTGATAGATTAACCAAGTCTTCATGTTTTATTCCTTATCAGATGACATATAGGCATGATCAGATGACCAGATTGTACATCAGAGAAGTTTTGAGATTGCATGGTGTGCCTAAGTCAATTGTATCAGATCGTGATCCCAGATTTTCTTCTCATTTTTGGCAGAGTTTACAAGAGGCCCTTGGTACTCGTTTGCATTTGAGTACAGCATATCATCCTCAGACAGACGGACTGTCAGAACGTACTATTCAGACATTAGAGGATATGGTGAGAGCAGTAGTGATGGATTTTGGTATGGTTGGCAGGATTCGTTACCACTTGTCGAGTTTTATTATAACAACAGTTATCAAGTGAGCATTGGAATGTCACCATTTGAAGCACTATATGGCAGTAAGTGTCGATCTCCTTTGTATTGGGACGATTTATCTGAAGCACCAATTGTAGGACCTGATATGATAAGAGATATGATAGAAAGGTGAAATTGATTCAGAGTCGTATGAGAGCTGCTCAGGATACACAGGCTAAGTATGCGAACATCAGGAGACGGCCGTTGATTTTTGAGAAAGGTGACAGAGTTTTTCTAAAAATATCTCCTTTCCGTGGTACAGTTAGATTTGGAAAGACGGGTAAATTATCACCGAGATTCATAGGTCCGTATGAGATTTTTGAACGTGTTGGTGACTTGGCTTATAAATTAGCTCTTACTCCAGCGTTATCAGGTATTCATGATATTTTTCATGTGTCCATGTAGAGGAAATATCATCCAGATCCTTCTCATGTACTTCCACCCGATGAGGTTGAGTTAGATCAGAATTTGAGCTACATTGAGAGACCGATTCAAATTCTAGACAGAAAAGATAAACAACTCAGAAATAAATAGATACCATTGGTTAAAGTACAGTGGAGCAGACATGGTGTCGAGGAGGCAACTTGGGAATTAGAAGATAAAATGAGACAAAAATATCCAGAGTTATTCAAATGAAGTATGCTTCTATTCTTGGTTTTATTTTCATTATTGATTATTACATGTTAGACTTGAAACAGATGATTGATTTCGAGGACGAAATCTATTTTAGAGGGGAGGAATTGTAATGCCCGAATTTTAGAAAAATGTGGCAGTAGTTGTGATGGTTCTTGGCTTTACGTTATCGTATGAATGGTAATGAATGTTATAGAATGAAATAGATAATGGAGGGGTAGAATCAAAGGTGGAATTTGAGCTAAATAGGTAATGGAAGTGCAAAAACGGTATGAAACTGTGGCAGTAGTTGTGGTTTTTAGCATAATATTTTGTATATTGATCCAATTGAAGTTAGGCCTCTTTCATTAGAAAGATAAGACATAAGGCTATAACTTTCATGTTTTGAGTTTTGTTCAAATCATTAGGGAAGACGAGCCAAAAGCACCCTGAAGTGTGTCGTATGTATCGTCGTTCCTACAATAACACATGTTGGGAGATTAAGCTTAACTTTTTACTCAGGCCTCCAAATGACATGAGGCCAATTGGAGATGCAAGCCAAGACATAGGGCTACAAATTTCCTGTTTACCACTTTTTCTAATTCGGAAGGAAAGAGGCATTTCAGAAGCGATCTTTACAGTAGCTGTGCGCAGAGCGACGCCCGAGCGGTAAAAAACGACCGCCCGAGTGCCACTGCTTCAGAAGTTTTGAGTTGTGGGCAGTAAGTTTGGCACTAGGGCGGTAATATGTGACCGCCGGAGCACCCAACAAGTTAAAAAGCGTGTTTTGAGGTTTCGGAAGGCATAAAATCGAATGGGATCATCTTTTTACTCATTTCCTTCTCCTTCTTTTCTCTCCATTGGTTTAGAGCTTGGGTTCTTTATTCTCCTTCAATCCAATTTCTTCCAAGACATTAATCTTTGATTGAAACCTTAATATTTGCTTGGAGATTAGAAGTTCTTCTCCTCAAGAGTGTATAAGCAAGGTAAGAAAGCTTATTTCCTTGGTTTAGTGATTGAAGGGAAAACAATGTGTTGTTTGGTTTGAGTGTTGAGGTAAAGTTGTTAATATAATGATTGATGGTATTATTATTGTATGTATTGATATTTTGAAAAGAAATGGAATTGAAGGTAAGGGCAAAGTAAAGGAGCTAACTCTTTAGCACGCATGTTATGTGTTTGATAAAATTATTCAATAAATGTTTTTATGGCATATTACAGTTAAGAAATTTACGGATCTTGATTCGAAGCAGTATTGAATTAATTATGAATTTTGAACAGAAACTACTCTGTTTTGATAGATGATCAAAGTTCTTGAGTTATAGTAGAATTCAAAGGTTCAAGACTTCTCATCTACACATTTCGATCTTCTTTTGGTAATATTTGAAAGGTATGTTACGGTCGGTAAAATACGAGGTAAAAGTATCATTTTTATTTTTAAATTGAAAATTTGATGGCTTGATAAATTACTTGTGATTTGTTGATGATTGATCTTTTGAGATGAGTTTATTATGATATTGACTTGATGAGATTGAAATGCATCATTGCATTGCATATTGATCCACTTTTCTATTCAGATTGGATATGGCGGAAGTCGCCTTGATTTATTAATTTGTTGGATGTATGTCGCTATAATTGAGTTGGCATAGTGCATGCGGATGTCGCTGCTATGGCCTGAACACTCTCTATAGGCGCACCATAGTCCTGGGATGGTAGAACACTTCACACAACCCCGAACGGATGAGTCGGTGGATGTTACTGGGTGATTCAATTCCCTTGGGTACCCTATGACCAGATGATTCACTTGATCTTGAGATTTATTGATAGCCCACAGCTTCTAATCATGCATTGCATTATATTTCATCTTTATGAATTTTATATGAGATATTTGAAATTTTAATTTTCATATGTTATTGATTGTATCATACTGGGTTTATACTCATCGGCACGTCGGCTACCTCTTGTTTTCATGTGCTTGACGGTAGGTGAGGCGAGGCTTGGGATGACAGAGTCCAGCTCCAGGCGAGGAGATACGAGTTAGAGTGGGATTCTCGGGTCTTAGGAGCTATGTGATGATGTTTGGATTTCTTTGGTTCACTATTTTTTTGTTGGCATGTTGAAAATTATATTTCAAACATTTAAGATCATTAAATTATTTTGACAATGTTTATGTGAATTTGTGAACCAAAAATTATGTATTTACTAAATCATTTGGTTTGTTACAATTATAAATATTAGTATTAGATATCGGACCCGGGGCCCCACAAATTGGAGATTCAGTTATGGAGAATTAGTTTCTCCAAAGCTCAATGTTGCCTATTGGAAGTGTAGAAAAGTCGGGTAATTACATCTGCTGGTAGTTTTAACAAATCAGCAAACATCCTCTGGGTGAAGTGAAGAATTTTCCCCTTGAACAGCCCAAATAATTTCTCCGTTTTCCATGTATGCTGAATCAAAGAATTCCTTCAGTAGATGCTCAGAATACTTCTCACTGCATCCCAAAAATGAATGAGGGCCAGAAGATTCGAGGAGACGAAACATTGCTTTAATTGGCTTGTTGGTCATGCAAATACTGATGCGAAGTTGATGAGAATTTTACTTTCAACAATTTATGCAACCATTTGATGCAGAAGGATCATAATACACAACTAGAAGATAATCTCAGATAATATTTCAGAATAATTGAGTATTACGGAAGCAAAGCAAAAATAAAGAAAAGAATGATACTGAATATATGTATGAGTGTCCGGTTCGAAGATTCAGTCCACATGGAGGACTGTTAGTGGAGGAATTTTGAAAAATTTTAGACGGTGGTAAAATGATTAATTTCGAATTTTGAGAAAGTAGCCGTCACATAAAGATATGGCAGACGCAAAGTTGCGTAATTTTTACGAAATGACGTGGAAAGTAAAACGTGCCCAAAATGAAGAAATGAACAGTTTAATATGATTAGGGGGGAGGCGGTTGAGTCATTGTAATATTGACTAAACCGGTATTCCTCCTAAGCAAATGCATAAAGTAAACTTATCCTCGAGTAATGAAACAGCGGTTAATTTGCAGGGAACTCTTCATATCCTCTTTGACATTAATTACGATGGTGACTAATCGTATGGTTTTTATCTATAAATACAACAAGAGGGGTTAGATGTGAAATCATTTTAAAGCGCAGAGCAAGAGAGAATGAATACCGGAGGTAGTTAAAGTGAGCCGGATCTCGCAAAAGAGTTTATGCAAGAAATAATCACAACGCGGAAGGCTGCACTTGAAGACAACTTATTGAGGAAGACATTGTCAACTGGATGAAAATCCAGGAACTTCAGTCCTCCCTTGGGGGTGGGCTTGTTGCTAACCCCAAAGTGGTGGCCACATTGAAGAAGTATCAGCTGGATGAAAATCCAGGAACTTCAGTCCTCCCTTGGGGGAGGGCTTGTTGCTAACCCCAAAGTGGTGGCCACACTGAAGAAGTATCAGCGGCGCCTCCGCGTCGTTGATACCAAAGACATCTTCAGTTATGAAGGTGTCTACCTCCTCATGCTCCTGAAAGAGCATAGGGCTCTGAGAAGGATTTTGTTCTCAGAGGATTTTATGCGCACCTCTGTCGGAGGGCTGAACACTTGGTTGGTCTTTTGGAAAGGTGCAGTGAAAAATGAAATTGCTGCTGTACGAACCCGCCTAAATTAATGAAATTTTATTATGTTTTTACCAATTCTCGTATGTTTATCTCTTTATTTCCCGCATAACAATCTTTGAAATAATTCAATCAACTACGAATGTCAAACAAATGACTTGAGATAAATTGATTAAACCAAGCGTATTTCGGAAATAAGAAAACTTAGCCTCTGGTAACGGTTTTGTGAAAATATCAGCCGCTTGTTGATCAGTATGCACATATTCAAGCCGAATCTCTTTCTTCATGGCATGTTCACAAATAAAATGGTGTCTGATGTCAATATGCTTTGTCCGAGAATGCATAACCAGATTGTATGTGATCGCGATTGCACTTGTGTTGTCACAGAAGATTGGAGATTCAGTGGCTTGAATTCCATAATCTTTGAGCTGTTGTTGTATCCATAGCATCTGTTCATAGCAGCTTCCGACCACAAGCTAAACCACGATATCAATATATCACCCAAAAACTGACATGAACCGCCAGTACTTTTCCTGTCAATTTTGCAACCGGCATAGTCTACGTCTGAATATCCTACAAGATGAAGACTTGAATCTTTGGGATACCAAAGACCCACATTAATAGTACCCTTAAGATATTTAAGGATTCGTTTAGTGGCAGTAAAATGAGATTGCATTGGATTAGATTGAATTGAGCGCATAGACAGATAGCAAACATTATATCTGGACGACTGGGGGTTAGATACAATATTGAACCAATTAATCATCTATACATTTTTGTGTCAATAGAGATTTCCCTTTCATCTTTGTCCAGTTTTATTGATGAGCTAATTGGGGTAGTAGCTAGAGAGCAATTCTCCATTCCAAAAATTTTCAACATATCTCTCGTGTATTTTGCTTGGTTAATGAAGATGTTATCCTTTGACTGCTTGACTTGCAGCCCTAGAAAGAAGTTCAGCTCTCCCATCATGCTCATTTCAAACTGTTCCTGCATTATCTTAGAGAATCTCTCGCATAATTTAGGATTAGTTGATCCGATTATGATATCGTCCACGTATATTTTCACGAACAATGAGTTATCATCTTTTGAAAATTTAAACAAAGTTTTGTCAACAGTTCCGGTTGAGAAGCCATGTTCAAGCAAGAATTTAGTTAACGTGTCATACCATTCTCTAGGGTCTCGTTTTAGTCCATACAAGGCTTTATCTAGTTTGTAAGCATAATCAGGATGAACGTGATTAACAAAGCCATGAGGTTGCTGTACATAGACTTCTTCATTTAGCAAACCATTTAGAAATGCAGGTTTAACATCTATCTGATATACCTTAAATCCTTAAATGTTGCAAAGGCTAGAAAAACTCTAATTGCTTCTAGCCTAGCTACAGGGGAAAAAGATGCATCAAAATCTATTCCTTCCTCCTGCCTATAGCCTTGAGCTACTTGTCTGGCCTTATTTCTGATAATCGAACCATTTTCATCCATTTTGTTTCTAAACACCCATCTAGTTCCAATAACGTGCATATTATCAGGATGAGGAACTAGATGCCAAACTTTTCTTCTTTAAAATTGATTAAGTTCCTCCTGCATAGCCTCTATTGAAAGGGATCGATTTTAGGTGTTCTAATGCGCAACGGAAGTTCAAAATTTTATTTTCAAGAAGAGAAAACCGAACACCTCTACTAAGATGTGTAGCAAATACAAAAACACCAAGATGTCATACATAGGGTGTTTAGAAATATATACCTATCAATCTTAAAAGATTGATGTTGGCTCCAACTTAGTTGATATACAACTAAGCTCTTCAATGGCAAGACCTTCTACAAGCTTCCTTTTGAAGCCCACCTTGCTCAAATATTAAGCCCACCACCAACTAGCTAGAACCACTCTAATTTTGCACTAGAAAAATTAGAGCATTTTGTTTTGAGAAGTATTTTATTTCTTCAACAATTGAAGAACAAAATGGAGAGAAAAATGAGGGAGTGAGTGATCCAAAATTTCGGCCATTGCAAGGTGTAGGAGGGAAGGGAAGACTTTTCTTGGGTGTTGAATAAGTTGAGTTAAGCATGTGCATGCCATGCCTTGGTTATACAAAAAGTTGTCTCCCAACTCTTCACCTCCCTTGCATGCTTTTTGAGTATGCTTGTAACAATTACAAGGCCCATGGACTTTAATTTAATTGTCTCAAACATATTTGAGCCCAATTAAACTTTACTTGATTTTACTCAAGCCCACTAGTTTAATAATTATTTCTAATTGGGCTTTACAAGGCCCAATGTTATTTAATTAATTCAACACTTGAAATAATTTAATTATTTGGACTCTACTAGGCCCACTAGTGTTTAATTAATTCAACATTTGAATTAATTTAATTTAGTCCATAATAATGTATGAAAATCACAATTTTCAAATACATTATTTATTTGGCCAACTTTTAATTTAGGAACACATTCATAAATTAAAAGTTACATTTCTCTCATAAAAGTCATATTTCTATTTTTCCTCAAGCTTATAAACTCTTTTATAAGTCGTTCAACACATTGAACTATTTTTACTTCTCAACGGGATCTAGAAAGCTAGCACTTGTGTGGCCCTCAATGGTTCATTGATACAACTAGCCGTGGGTTCACATCTCCATGTGATTCGGACTAAACATGTCCTTATACGAGCATACCCCAATTTCTACATTCTTACTTATAAACTCCTTGATAATAAGAACGTCAGAACTCAAGTCTGATAGTACCCAACCAATCATGTTAAACGCCTAGCAGCATCGCTTACATGATTCCCTAGGTATCAAATGATAGTGCCTCCAACAACCATTCAATTATGGTTAGCGTACAGTACGGTCCCTTCAACTCATATATCCCGACCGATTCAACAACCATTGGTATATCGAGAGTTGTCAATGAATCGATGCTATGTGTCATGATGTAGTTGCATCGATGGTGTAATCTATGAAACCCCTTTCATAATTACCACCATACTCTGATCAGAGATTTCAACCTACATACACATGAGAACACATAGGATATCCATACCCGAAGGTAAGTGGTGAATCCTCGACTACAATGCATCGACTCCTATATGTTTCGACAGAACACCCAACCTTGCCACCTGATGACCCCATGAGAGTCGGTAAACAAGTCAAAGTGTAATTCTAGCACATAGAGTCTCAATGTTGTCCCGGGTCATAAGGACTAATGGTGTGCAACCATAAACTAGGACTTTTCCACTCGATAAGTGAGAACCACTTGGAAAGTCCTTTATGGAGGCTTGTTCAGTGCACTCTACCAAGAGCACCTATCTGCATGCTCGGACATCACAATGTCCCCTACCAATGAAACATGGTACTCACATCGCAGATACTAGTCTCGAACTCGAGCGGCCTATATCCTTCTTAGCGGCGGCTGAATCGACTAGGAACTGTTTAGAATATACAGTATTCCAAATATGAGTTTCATGATACTCATCATATGGGCATCTCATATTCTTTCTACTATTTGTATATTCAAGGGCTTTATCTATGCAACTAGCATGGGTATACAGATAAAGATGTGCCAAAATAATAATTTCAAATATTATTAAAATAAAGATCGTTTATACATAGAGTTTCATTGTGAACACTCGGCCAACACTTGGCTCGACGGGCACCTACTCTAACAATCTCCCACTTGCACTGGAGCCAACTACCCACATGCTTCAAACCCATTGATTCGCGATGCATCTCAAATAATGGTCCAGGTAAAGGCTTGGCTAGTGGATCAGCAACATTATCTGCGGAGCCGACTTTGTCGATCGACACTTCTCCTCTTTCCACAATCTCTCGGAGGATGTGGTACTTTCTCAATACATGTTTGGATTTCTGATGAGACCTTGGCTCCTTTGCTTGAGCTATAGCTTTCGTGTTGTCACACATCACCGGGACAGGAGCAACTCCATTAGGAATGATGCCCAACACTTGGACGAAATTCCTTATCCAAACAGCCTCCTTTGCTGCATCTGATGCAGCAATGTATTCGGCCTCTGTGCTGGAATCCGTAGTATTGTCTTGCTTGGAACTCTTCCATGAGACAGCAGCACCATTGAGCATGAATACGAACCTAGAGGTTGACTTCGAGTCATCTATATCGCTTTGGACGCTAGAGTCGGTATAGCCTTCCAATTTCAGTTCTTCACCCCATATACAAAGAACAACTTATTGGTCCTTCTCAAATACTCGAGGATTTCTTTCACAGCTATCCGTGTGGAAGACCAGGGTTGGATTGATATCTACTCACTACACTTAGTGCGAAAGCCACGTCAGGACGTTCAGATATCATCCCATACATGATGCTACCAACTGCAGATGCATAAGGAATGCTTGTCATCGCTACCTATTGCGACTTTGATTGTTGCACTCCCAAGAGCAGGTTGTCCACAAGTAGTATAATTCGGTGAGTCCGAATATCGTATCCACAGGGAAATTAAGGTAATTACAAGTCCACTACAATGTCTTTTTGTTTTGTTTTTGTTTTGGTTTCTTTTTAATTTTAATTGTTTGAATCTTTAATGGGTAAATTTTAATTGTTCAAATTTTAATTTAAGTAGTTGGGATTAAAGGATCCACTCTTGGTATTTTAATAAAGTTAACATTAACGAACATTATTGAAATCCACTTAATAAAATGGTTCCAATATATTAAATAATCATATTTATATTATGTTACATATTATTATCTTATAAGTATATAATATAGATCAAAACTCATAAATGTGGTCAAGTATTTATTGTGCTATATAAATTTGTAAACACTGAATCAAGGTTCCCACTTTAAATGGTTGGTAAAACCAAACAAACATTTAAATGGTACCAAGAAATTAATATTATGATATATTTATATATAGTAAATCAAGGTTCCCACTTTAAATGGTTGGTAACACCAAACTAACATTTAAATGGTTCCAAGAATTTAGTGTAACATATAGCAACAATAAATCAAAACTCCCATTTATAAGTAGGGTATAAAAATGCTTAAAGAAATAAATATAACATAAACAATAAATAATAATTAAATAATATAAAACATAGATTCTTACCTTTTAGTAACCTTATTATCATGCCAAGAGTTTCACCTTTTTATCTCAACTTTAGGAAGTTAGCTATTCATTATTCAAAGTGAAAAACTTTGAATATGAAATTAACATGCTAATTATATTTAAATGAAGAAATAAAGGAAAAATATAGAGAAAAATATTATGAACTCAAAGGTTTGTTCATAGAATGAGGGATATCTCAATACATTACAATGCACCCCAATTTATAGCCAAATTTGGGGAGACAACCACAAATAAAATATTATTTTTTTACACAAAAGTCTTCATTGGTGTTCCAAGATATTATATTATATTACACATCACTTTTGAAAATCTTCTTCTTGGAATTTGCTTCTTCACATAAAAAGAAACATGTGGATAATTGAGTTGTCTAGTTGTGGTATTTTTTTAAATCATTTGACCAAGTAATTTGAGAGATATGGTCAAAATACTAGAGCATGGTAAAACTGCCACTCCTTTGGTAACTTTATTTGTTGCTTAATTTGATCCCAATTGTGAGAGGATTTTTATCTCATGCTTGACACCAATATTGTAGATATTAACATCAACTTTCTACAGGTCCAAGAATCATCTTAATCCCATTTGCAACGCCAAGTTTATTCTTGTTTTATCGAACCTGTAAAAAATAGTAAAAACTTGTAATTACACAACAACTTATATTTTATACAATTTATTATAAAACATATAATATTTAAACATTTAATAAAACAAAAACTATATATTTATATTATAAAACATTTAATTAATGTACAATTTTTATGTTTATCACACCTCCCAACCAGCTTATTGCTAGTCCCTAGCAATTTAAGCGTTAATAGCAATACAAAACATATTGATTAATTTAAATAGAAATGTAATCAAAACTATCTAAGTGTTTAAATTAAATTTGAAAACTGTCAAAGTTATATCAAGATCATCATAATTATAATTTATGAAATAATTTAAGATGATCAATTCAAAGCTTATTTCAGGTAGTTAAATGTACACGGCCTTCAGAAATTCCTAGTAAGAGTCTCAACTCCATATCCTCAGAGGTTAATAAATGTTTCAATTTATGGCAACGATTTCTCTCATGGAGTTGGAATACAGATAAATGCTCAGAAAAATGGTTTACAGAATGCAGACAGACTAAACGAGCCAAACTAATCAAAAGATAGAAAATCCATTGATTCAAAATCTAGTTGTTCTTATTATATATTTTTTCCTGATTTTTTTTTTTTTTGCATAACATCTTGGAATCAGACTATGTTTATGCATCTTGACCACATATTTATTTAATTTGTATAATAAATTTCTCTCTCTTTTTTGTTTTTTGTTTTTTTTTTATTAGAGATATATGGGTCGTAGCATATAACTTAAAAATTACATAGATATTCAATATCTTTCTTTTTGTATTTTTCTCCCTTTTTTTTTCAGGAAATATCATTTTTTTTTTCTTCAAAATAAGAACTCAAGATCTAAACAATAGATAGTCTCTCTCATGATCAATAAAGGCTCGAAAGCTATTTTCTCAGTCCTCTCCACTCACTCACAAAATATGTGTGAGTTTAAAATTATAGGCACTCTTATAAGGTATATCTTGGGCCATATACTTTAATACCTGATATTATCACAATGGTTAATCACTCAAAAAGATTTCATAAATCATATTTTTATATTGATCAGAATATTAAAAATGACTTTTTTTTCAAATAAAAATTTAAACATTCTTAAATAGATTAATGCATGTTCTAATTTAAATCTTTCAAACATGTAATGTATGACAATTTTTGCAAAAATTACTAAGATACAAACAATAAACATGATTTTATTTTAAAATAAAATATATTATTTTTTTTATTTATTTTTTTTAAATTTTTTTTTTATAAGTTTGTTCTCCTCCCAATCAGAATATGACATTGTCCCTAATGTCAAAATAACTATTAATAAAGAGTACGTAATGAAAGAGATATCACCTGGAATTTTATTGAAGATAACAAACTGAAACAAACGCAAACCAATCCACGACTTTTGAATCAATGATCCAACTTCCTTTTCTTACTACTTGATTGCGACCAATTGATCTTTGTTATCATCGGATCAGGCTTATGAACAAAAGCTTCCAAATTATCAATTAATTGGTCGGCAGTCGAAGCACAGATGAGCATCCGTCGTGAATTTTCTGAAATGAAATTCTGTTCCACAACTTTATCAAGAAATGTCAACAAACTGTCAAAATAATTATTTATATTCAACAAGCCCACAGGTTTATTATGGATATTAAGTTGTGCCCAAGAAACAGTGTGAAAAATTTCTTCTAATGTACCAAAACCACCTGGTATTGCAATAAAAGCATCAGAATTTTCAATCATTTGAGTGATTCTTTCATACATAGAAGAAACTTTTAATTCCTCACCAATCGTAACACCTGTAATATTTCCTTCGGCTAAAGCTGTAGGAATAATACCCAAAACCTAACTACCTCCAAGATGAGCAGATGTTGAAACTGATCCCATTAACCCAATATTACCTCCCCCATATACCAAGTGAGTTTTTCTCTCAGCCAATATCTTTCCAAGATTATTCGCTGTTTCTACAAACACTTCATTTTTTCCAGGACTCGACCCACAAAATACACAAATATTTTTCAATGTTTGTGCAGAGGATCCAGCCATGTTTTTACATTCTTTTTTTTTCTGCGAAAATAGAGAGAAAGATGAGAGATTTTATAGGAGTAATATGTTATCATGACAAAACTATGGGTCACAGCTGTAAACAGAATAAATAGTAAAAACAATAATGACACACATGCATATAAACAGTAGTGTGATTGTGGCTCACAATTTTCCTCTGGTTTTACGTCCAGAAACGGCTTCAACGCCTTCTATGAGTCGAGGATATGCTTCCCATCCAATTTTCTTATAAATTGGCAAACAGGGTCTTTTTTAGTCGGATTCCCAAGACTATGACGCTCATCTTGGAATTGTTTCCATAAACGGAGAAGTTCAATATGCACCTGTCCACTAGAGTGCGTCTCAAGAGTCAATAAGATGTTATCTAAAGACTCCTTACTCAGCCAATTCTTAATGAAACCAATTTTATCTTCTCTGTTATTGGAAACACATCCCAAAGATCTGCATCGTTTGTCACAAGTCCATCTTGCACACTTATGACAAACCCCTAAACTTTTGGCCCTTCGTTTTTTCGCATAAGTGCTTTTTCCTAATCCAGGCAAATACCGAATGAGCAATGATTGTGGAACTTCTCCTCCTAATCGGACCTTAGCTTCTATTACAAGATGAATATCTTCTGGAATTCCTTTTTGCATTAGCAATCTCAATCGTTCACACCTTCCTGCATAAATTTTTCTTAGAACATTTTCAGAAACAGAGGGAAAATATTTACAAATTTTTGAAAGAATTTCATCCATTTTGAAAAGAAAAGAAATTATTTTTTTTTATTTTTGTATCAGCAATTGTGGGAAACTGATTTAACCGACTATGAGAGTCACGGGGTACCGTTATCCGCCATTTAACCGGGAAAATAAAAATATTAAGAAAACCTGAAATAAAAACAAACAAACTTAAATGCAACAAAAAAAAAATCAAGGATCAGAAAGGGAAATAAACTTTTCTTGAAAGATTTCATTTTCTAAAAATGGTTTAAGCCTTTGTCCTTTTACTTTAAAAATATCACCATTTTTAGGATTTTCAATATCCACAGCTCCATAAGTATACACATGCTTTACAACATATGGGCTTGTCCATCTTGATCGTAATTTTCCTAGGAATATGTGAAGTCGAGAATTATAAAGCAAAACTTTTTTACCAATCTCAAAAGATTTTCTAAGAATTGTTTTATCATGAAATGATTTGATTTTTGCTTTATAAATCCTTGAATTCTCATACGCGTCATTTCTGAGTTCATCAAGTTCATTAAGTTGCAATTTACGCAATTTGTTGGCATCATCCATGCTTGAATTTAAAGTTTTGATCGCCCAATAAGCTTTATGTTCCAATTCCACAGGCAAATGACAATGTTTTCCATAAACCAACCTATAGGGAGACATATTCAATGATATTTTAAAAGCTGTTCGATATGCCCAAAGTGCATCATTAAGTCGCAGAGACCAATCTTTTCTATTTGAGTTAACAGTTTTTTCCAAAATTTGCTTTATCTCCCTATTAGCTAATTCAACTTGTCCATTTGTTTGAGGATTATAAGGAGTAGTTACTTTATGAGTAATACCATATTTTTTCATTAATGAAGCAAATGGTTTATTAACAAAGTGAGTTCCCCCATCACCTATCATGGCTCGAGGAATTCCAAATCTACTAAAAATATTTTCTTTTAAAAATTTGATGACGATTTTATGATCATTTTTTCGACATGGAATTGCCTCTATCCATTTGGAAACATAATCATCTGCAACTAAAATATACAAGTATCCAAACGACGACGGAAAAGGTCCCATAAAAGCAATTCCCCAACAGTCAAAGATTTCAATTTCAATGATAGGATTCAAAGGCATCATGTTTCTTTTTGAAATCGCACCCAATTTTTGACAATTTTCACAGATCTTGCAGATTTCGTGGGTGTCTTTAAACAAAGTGGACCAATAAAATCCACACTGCAAGATTTTTGCAGCCGTTTTCTTTGAAGAAAAATGTCCTCCGCATGCTTCTGAATGACAAAATTTAATGACACTACTTACCTCTTTGTCGGGTATGCAACGTCGAAAAATTTGATCTGGACAATACTTGAACAGATACGGATCATCCCAATAAAAGTTTTTTACCTCATTCAAAAATTTTCTTTTATCTTGGGAACTCCATTGCGGTGGCATTTTTCCTGTCACAAGAAAATTTACTATGTTAGCAAACCAAGGTGTAGTAGTATCTGAAAATAGATGTTCATCAGGAAAATTATCGTTAATTTGTGTCATTTCACAAGATGATCCTGTTACTAGTCTCGATAAATGATCGGTTACGACATTCTCGGTTACTTTTTTATCTTTGATCACAATGTCAAATTCTTGGAGTAACAAAATCCATCGTATCAGTCGTGGTTTTGCATCCTGTTTGGTCAACAAATATCTAATAGCAGAATGATCAGTAAACACAATAGTCGTTGATCCAATCAAATAAGAACGAAATTTATCTAATGCAAATATTACAGCAAGTAGTTCTTTTTCAGTTGTGGAGTAATTCATTTGAGCATTGTTTAAAGTTCTACTTGCATAATATATCACATAAGGCTTACCGTTTCTTCTTTGACCCAGTACTGCACCGACTGCATAATCACTCGCATCGCACATGATTTCAAATGGTAAAGACCAGTCAGGAGGTTGCATGATAGGAGCTGATGTTAAATGTCAAATAATTTTATCAAAAGCATTTTGACATTCTTGAGTCCACTCAAATGCAGTGTCTTTTGTTAAGAGGTTACAAATGGGTTTAGAGATTAAACTAAAGTCCTTTATAAAACTCCGATAAAATCCAGCATGTCCCAAAAATGAGCGAATTTCTTTAATGGTTTTTGGAGGGGGTAAATTGGCAATGACATCAACTTTTGCTTTATCAACTTCAATTCCATGAGATGACACGACATGTCCCAAAACAATTCCAGAAGTAATCATGTAATGACATTTTTCCCAATTTAAAATAAGACCTTTTTCCTCGCATCTTTTTAAAACTTTTTCCAAATCTTCAAGACAATTATCAAATGTATTCCCAAAGACAGTTAAATCATCCATGAAAATTTCCAAACAATTTTCAACCATGTCGCAAAAAATGCTTAGCATACATCTTTGAAATGTTGCTGGGGCATTGCATAAACCAAATGGCATTCTTCTGAATGCAAATGTTCCAAAAGAACATGTGAATGTAGTTTTTTCTTGATCTTCGAGTGGAATGAGAATTTGATAATAACCTGAATATCCATCAAGAAAACAGTAGTATGGATGACCTGCTACTCTTTCTATAATTTGATCCAAAAATGATAATGGAAAATGATCTTTTCTAGTGGCGTCATTTAATTTTCTATAATCAATACACATCCGCCAACTAGATGGGACTCGACTTGTTAACAATTCACCCATTTCATTTTTTATCACTGTGATACCAGATTTTTTTGGAACTACTTGTGTTGGGCTTACCCACTTACTATCAGAAATAGGGTAGATAATCCCAACATCAAGTAGTTTGAGAACTTCAGTTTTCACAACATCTTTCATGTGTGGATTTAATCTCCTTTGTGGTTGTTGAGATGTTTTAGCATTTTCTTCTAAATGAATTTTGTGTCTGCAAATTAGTGGATTAATGCCCTTGAGATCTTTTAGTGTCCAACCAATTGCATTTTTATGTCTTTTAAGCATATCAACTAATTTACCTTCTTGATCATTTTCTAGTTTGGAAGAAATTACCACCGGATATGTTTCATCTTCTCCAAGAAATGCATACTGCAATTCTTCTGGCAAGGGTTTTAACTCCAATATGGGTGGTTCGTCTTTGTTCTCATATTTTGCATCAAATTCTTTCTCTAATCTTGGTAACGAGTGATACCTGATAAAATCATCAAGATCAATTTCAATATTTTCTTTAACAATTTCAATTGAACAAATATCTAATTGATCACGGATACTCCCTTCTTGAATGTTTTCTTCCACAAGAGTTTCAATAAGATTTTCATCTTCACTTTCATCTCCTTTGTCATGTGGTTGCTTACAAAGATTAAAAACATTGAGCTCCAAGGTCATGTTACCAAATGACAACTTCATTATTCCATTCTTGCAATTTATAAGGGCATTAGAAGTTGCTAAAAATGGACGACCCAGAATTACAGGAATTGCATTACAAGCTTCGATAGGTTGTGTATCTAAAACTATGAAATCGACAGGATATACAAAGTTATCAACTTGGACCAATACGTCTTCTATCATACCTCTTGGCACTTTAACAGATCTATCGGCAAGTAAAATTGTTACCGAAGTTGATTTTAACTCGCCTAGATTGAGTTCTTGATAAACTGAATATGGAAATAAATTCACACTAGCTCCAAGATCAAGCAAGGCTTTTTTAATCTTTCGTTCTCCAATAATACATGAAATAGTAGGACAACCAGGGTCTTTGTATTTCAAAGTATTATTATTTTGAATGATTGCACTTACTTGTTCGGCTAAAAATGCTTTCTTTTTCACATTCAATTTTCTTTTCACAGTGCACAAGTCTTTCAAAAATTTGGCATATGATGGTACCTGTTTTATTGCATCTAATAAAGGAATATTAACTTTTACTTGTTTAAAAATATCATATATATCAGAATTCAAATTTGATTTTTTTGTATTTTTCAATGCATGAGGGAATGGTGGTGACACTGTATGTTGAACCTCCTCTTCGAAAGTTATGGGTTCCACTTCCTTACCCTTTGGAGTTGATTTATCATCATCTTCACAAGGTTCAAGAATGGATTTTTCCACAACCTTACCACTTCGAAGGGTAATAACAGATTTTACCTGATCCATCGATCGAGTTCCAGAAGTTCCAGTTTGTGAATGATGATCCTTGGGATTAGGTAGAGGTTGTGAAAGAAATTTACCTTTTTCATGAACATTAAGTGCAGATGCAAATTTAGCAAAAGTATCTTTCAAATCTGTCATGGTTTGAGCAGTTTGAGTATTGATAGACTCTTGCTTTGCAATGAAAGAATTCAATGTATCTTCCAAATTTCTTTTAGGTGGAGGAACATAAGGTGCATAATTTTGAAAATTTTGTTGATTTTGGAAATGTGGTTGTGAAAATTGTGCAGCACTATCATTCCTCCAACTAAAATTTGGATGATTTCGCCAACCTGGATTGTAATTTTGAGAAAATGGTTCAAAATTTGGCATTTTGAAATTGTTCAAAACATTGCCTTGTTCATGGAGACATTCTTTAAAAGAGGGCAAAGTGGGACAATCTTTTGTAAAATGATCACTTGTATCACAGATGTGACACACAATTTCTTTAACAAATTTTAATTGACCATTCTTTTTCAATTCAAGTGCCTCAACTTTTCTTGCCAAAGAGGTAAATCTAGCTTGAAGATCATGTTCATCTTTGAGAGTGTACATACCTCCACCAGATGTAGGAGATTGAATCTTGTTTGATGGTTCGATTGTACCTATAGTGTCCCAATTTTGAGCATTTTCAGCTAATGAATCGAGATACTCAATTGCCTCATTTGGATCTTTATCTTGAAATGTTCTATTACACATAAATTCAACCATTTGCCTATCTTTAGGTGTTAAGCCTTCATAAAATTGAGAAACAACTCTCCAAATTTCAAAACCATGATGTGGACAAAGATTAAGCAATTCTTTGTATCTATCCCAACACTGATAAAAAGTTTCTTCTTGTTTTTGAGTGAAAGTAATGATTTGCCTTTTGAAAGAATTTGTTCTATGAGATGGAAAAAAATTTTCAAAAATTGTTGTTGCAATTCATCCCAAGTTCGAATGGATCCCGATCTAAGATTTTGTAGCCAAATTTTAGCTTTATCTTTTAAAGAAAAAGGAAAAAGCTTAAGTCGAATGGTGTTCATGCTACAATTTAGATCATTATATGTGTTGCACACTTCTTCAAACTCTCGTAAATGCATGTATGGATTTTCAGAATCTAAGCCATGAAAATTGGGTAAAAGTTGGATAATAACAGGCTTAAAATTGAAATGAGATGCATCAGGGGAAAAACTAGACATGAAGGTGCACTAGTACGTGTAGGATTCATGTGATCTCTAAGTGTTCTTCGTCTATCATGATCATGTTGAGATTGAATTTCATCTTCATTTTCTTGGATGGGTTCTTCCGCCATGTTTTGTAAAAATAAAGGGTTATTTCGAATGAGTCGACCACTAAGTGTACGTGACCAAATGCTCATGCAAATGCAAATGCAAAAAAAAAAAAAAAACACACAAAAGCAATAAAAATTTAAATAAAGAAAAATAAACTATAAACAAAATTAAATAGACTTGAAATTAAATTATACTTCCCCGGCAACGGCGCCAAAAACTTGTTGCGACTTTGATTGTTGCACTCCCAAGAGCAGGTTGTCCACAAGTAGTATAATTCGGTGAGTCCGAATATCGTATTTACAGGAAAGCTAAGGTAATTACAAGTCCACTACAATGTCTTTTTGTTTTGTTTTTGTTTTTGTTTCTTTTTAATTTTAATTGTTTGAATCTTTAATGGGTAAATTTTAATTGTTCAAATTTTAATTTAAGTAGTTGGGATTAAAGGATCCACTCTTGGTATTTTAATAAAGTTAACATTAACGAACATTATTGAAATCCACTTAATAAAATGGTTCCAATATATTAAATAATCATATTTTTATTATGTTACATATTATTATCTTATAAGTATATAATATATATCAAAACTCATAAATGTGGTCAAGTATTTATTGTGCTATATAAATTTGTAAACACTGAATCAAGGTTCCCACTTTAAATGGTTGGTAAAATCAAACTAACATTTAAATGGTACCAAGAAATTAATATTATGATAAATTTATATATAGTAAATCAAGGTTCCCACTTTAAATGGTTGGTAACACCAAACTAACATTTAAATGGTTCCAAGAATTTAGTGTAACATATAGCAACAATAAATCAAAACTCCCACTTATAAGTAGGGTATAAAAATGCTTAAATAAATAAATATAACATAAACAATAAATAATGATTAAATAATATAAAACATAGATTCTTACCTTTTGTAACCTTATTATCATGCCAAGAGTTTCACCTTTTCATCTCAACTTTAGGAAGTTAGCTATTCATTATTCAAAGTGTAACACTTTGAATATGAAATTAACATGCTAATTATATTTAAATGAATAAATAAAGGAAAAATATAGAAATATTATGAACTCAAAGGTTTGTTCATAGAATGAGGGATATCTCAATACATTACAATGCACCCCTATTTATAGCCAAATTTGGGGAGACAACCACAAATAAAATATTATTTTTTTACACAAAAGTCTTCATTGGTGTTCCAAGATATTATATTATATTACACATCACTTTTGAAAATCTTCTTCTTGGAATTTGCTTCTTCGCATAAAAAGAAACATGTGGATAATTGAGTTGTCTAGTTGTGGTATTTTTTTAAATCATTTGACCTAGTAATTTGAGAGATATGGTCAAAATACTAGAGCATGGTAAAACTACCACTCCTTTGGTAACTTTATTTGTTGCTTAATTTGATCTCAATTGTGAGAGGATTTTTATCTCATGCTTGACACCAATATTGTAGATATTAACATCAACTTTCTACAGGTCCAAGAATCAGCTTAATCCCATTTGCAACGCCAAGTTTATTCTTGTTTTATCGAACCTGTAGAAAATAGTAAAAACTTGTAATTACACAACAACTTATATTTTGTACAATTTATTATAAAACATATAATATTTAAACATTTAATAAAACAAAAACTATATATTTATATTATAAAACATTTAATTAATGTACAATTTTTATGTTTATCACTGCTATATCTGCATCAGTCTTGGGAGACATAGACTTGGATAGGGACACGCCATGACACATTGGTAGATGTCCTCTCTTGGACTCATCCATCGAGAACCGCTTCATGATGGTATCAATGTATGTGGACTGGGTGAGACCAAGAAATCTTTTCGATCTATCTCTATAGATCTGTATTCCCAATACAAAAGATTCTTCACACAAGTCCTGCATCGAGAACTTACTCGCTAACCATATCTTAGTTGATTGCAACATTCCTACATCATTCTCAATGAGTAGAATGTCATCAACATACAACACCAGGAATGTCACAGCACTCCCACTGACCTTCTTATACACACAGGGTTACTCAGGATTCTTAGTAAAACCAAACTCTTTGATTGTACTATCGAATCTAAGGTTCCAACTCCTAGATGCCTGCTTTAGACCATAAATAGATCTATGAAGTTTGCATACCATATGCTCACTTCCGACAGATGTAAACCCTTCAGGTTGAGACATGTAAATCTCTTCCTTAATATCCCCATTAAAAAAGACTGTCTTGACATTCATCTGCCATATCTCATAGTCATACCATGCAGCTATGGCTAGCAATATCCTTATGGACTTGAACATTGCAAGTGGAGAAAAGGTTTCCTCAAAGTCAACTCCTTGTCTTTGAGTATATCATTTTGCTACCAATCGCGCCTTGAAGGTCAATACCTTCCCATCCGCCCAAAGTTTCCTCTTGTAAATCCATTTACACCCTATAGGAACAATTCCCTCAGGTGGATCCACGAGATTCCACACTTGGTTCGAATGCAAGGACTTCATCTCAGATTCAATCGCTTCAAGCCACTTGGATGAATCGGCATCAGATAACGCTTCCTTGAAGGTCCTTGGATCACATCCATGGTTAGGCTCATCATGACCCTCTTCAAGAAGCAGACCATACCTCATAGGTGGTCTTGAGACTCTCTCGGATCTTCTAGGAGCTTGTATCTCCTCTCTTGGCTCTTCGGGTGTGGGTTCTATAATTGTGGGTGTCTCTCGAACCTCTTCTAGTTCTATCATCTCGCCTTTTCTATCTAATAGAAATTCCTTTTCTAAAAAGGTTGCATTCCTAGAAACAATCACCTTTGTTTCTTGGGGATGATAGAAGTAGTATCTAACCGAATTCTTTGGATATCCCACAAAGTAGCATAAAATGGATCGACTATCCAATTTATCTCTCACTATCTGCTTCACATAAGCAGGGCACCCCCATATTCTAAGATAAGAATATTTGGGAGGCTTACCCATCCATATCTCATATGGTGTCTGCCTTTGAATGGACATTTAGTTGAATATCTTTCAATTTTAAGTTATAGAGATCGTTTTCAAGTTCACCAGTATCAATCAAACATTCATTCTTGTAAATATTGCAAACACCTTTGCTAAATAAACAAGAATATCCATTTTTATCAGCATAGAAATGGAAACAATGTTTTTCACAAAATTAGGTACAAACAAAACATCTCATAAAATTAACTTAAAACTATTGTTCAACAATAAGTAAACATCTTCAACAGCCTTGGCAGCAACTCTTGCTCCATTGCCCATCCTCAAGAAGGTCACACCTTCTCTAAGCTTCCTACTTCTTCCCATCACCTGTAACTCATTACAGAGATGTGAGCCACAAATGGTATCTAATACCCAAGAAGTAGAGTTAATTGAAATGTTTACTTAAATTTAGAACATACCATTTTCAGAACTTTTCTGAGCAAGATATTCTTTGCAATTACGCCTCCAATGTCCAGGCTTCTTGCAGTGATGACAAACATCACTAGTCTTGTCAGCCTTAACCGGTGTGGCTGCCACGACGGGATTCGGAGATTGCCTCAACAAGGGCACGTTCTTCTTGGGACGTTGGAAAGAACGCTACTTTCCCTTCCCATGTGGATCAATCTTCGTACCAGATGAAGAACCCACATAAAGAACCAACTTCTCTTTCTTGATGGTGGATTCAAACGTAACAAGCATGTTAACCAACTTCCTCAAGGGTCGGCTCTAGCTTGTTCATGTTGTAATTCACCACAAAAGGATCAAATGAGCTAGGCAGTGACAAAAGCAACACGTCGGTGGTCAACTCCAAAGGAAAAATCAGATCTATGCCAACGAGCTTGTCCACGAGCCCAATCAACTTTAGGCCATGCTCATGGACCGAGGCCCCATCTCGCATGCGCAAAGTGATCAGCTCCTTGACGGTAGCATGCCTAAGAGGACCTGTCTGCTCTCCAAAGAGCTCCTTGAGATGCAAATGAATGTCAGCAGCACTCTTTGCATCCTCAAAACGCCTCTGCAGCTCATCATTCATAGAAGCCTGCATATAACACCTGGCTTTCAAGTCATGGTCACACCATTCCTTGTAAGTCTGCAATTCCTCAGGAGTGCAGTCAGTCGGAGCCTCAACAAGGGGCGACTCAGTCAGTGTATATGCTATCCTTTCCGAATTCAAGACAATTTTTAGGTTTCTTAGCCAAGTGAGGTAATTAGGTCCGGTTAATACGTGTTTGTCGAGTATTGTAGATAGCGGATTGCGAATCGAAGACATTGTCAAAAATTGTACTGAAAAGTATAACAGATAAATGTTAATGACTATTTTAAAATATTTAGCAAGATATAAAGTATGGACTTTTACTTTATAAATGTTTACTCCCACTGTTTTGACATCTTTCACTACCCTCTAGTGAAAAAGTGAAACTCCTTTCCTCAGTAGGTACGCAAGGTCCAATTAGCGAATTATGATCCCGAATAATATCAGCCAATCACAATTCCTAAAAGGTAGTTTCCAATTGCATCACAATACAACCCTCTACGTAAACTTTTGTCTCACGTTTGATTAGGACCCAATAATATGACGTCGTTCATCTTCACGTGTCAAGCCTTACCCATCGATGTTGAACCTTAATGGATGGTCACCATGAATTCCCCCAATAATATGAGCCGAAATTATGGGAGTTCCACGTAGTTCACATCACAATGTCAATGGATGTCACAGCTTTCCGGCACCCAGGGCCCCCCCAATAATATGAGCCGAGCCCCAAGCACGGGTAGCGTTCATCATGCACCCATTGTCGATGGAAGACATGGAAATTATAAACAAATTTATAATTCCCCTTTTCGGGCTTGATATTAATTTTGAATCTTATTCAAAATGAGGGTTTTTTAATTTTGAAAGGTCTCATCATTAATTTTATTTAAAAGCTCGCCATGTTTGATCGTATGTTTGCCGGATTCATGCAACTTTGTTATTATCATACTAATAACGCACATACTCATTATTTATAACATATAATGCATATATTATAAACAGTAAACAAAACAAGGATGATCAATCGCCCCAAAACTAATGGCCCGTGTGAGCTAAGCACGGGCCTAGGTCCAATCCTAGGGAAATGCATGGGATGCAAATGCAACTATTACATTAGCTTCCAATATTTACATGTCTTTGATCTTCATAATCATCATGGCCACCATCTTCCAATCTTGATCATCCACTATACTAATATTTACAAATAAATATCCATGGAAAATAGGGATACATCTCATGGGGGTGGGAACGGGCCATAAACCAAGCCCACTTTATAAATTGATAATTATTACAATCATTCAACACAAAATATCATAGCATACACCTAGCAAATTGGGCTTGGGATTTTGATCATCCTTCATGCATAATATCACATATCATACACCATCAATTAATTATCACCATAATTAATTGATCCATTATTATATCTTGATCCAATCACTAACCGCCACGATTATAAACTAAATTAACAAAGTATACAAACACCTTTGTCTACTTTCCAATTAATTTATTTAAAACCGAATGTCTAGTAAATCACCATTTACTATAAATAATTAAAGTCCAATTTAAATTATTTATTTCATGAGAAAATATTTGCAACTTTTGTAAATTTAAACTTAAGGGCACAAAAAATCATTTTTCACCAAAAACATTTTGGTCCATTTAAATTTCACAAATATATTAGCCATCTAATGGCCCAACAACATCAGGGCCCATGACACTTTGATAATCCAAAACACTTTTGGAAACCCTAGTCGTCATCGCCGTCGCCGGATTCCGGCCAAAAAAAAAAATTTTTTTTATTTGAAAATAGGGGCTGTTCGGATGGGCTGCCCTTGCTGCCCGAAATGGGCAGCCCCTTCAGCAGCCCAAGGTGCCCTAAATGGGCAGCAACTTGCTGCCCAAAGTCGTCCCCAAAACCGGCCATGATTTGATGCGAAAATTTGTCTCATACTGTTAGAAATTGACCTCAATATAATACTATGTATATGCTACACAAAATAGTATTCATAGCTCATGATACCACTTGAAAGGGATCGATTTTAGGTGTTCTAATGGGCAACGGAAGTTCAAAATTTTAATTTCAAGAAGAGAAAACCGAACACCTCTACTAAGATGTGTAGCAAATACAAAAACACCAAGATGTCATACATAGGGTGTTTAGAAATATATACCTATCAATCTTAAAAGATTGATGTTGGCTCCAACTTAGTTGATATACAACTAAGCTCTTCAATGGCAAGACCTTCTACAAGCTTCCCTTTGAGCCCACCTTGCTCAAATATTAAGCCCACCACCAACTAGCTAGAACCACTCTAATTTTGCACTAGAAAAACTAGAGCATTTTTCATTGAGAAGTATTTTCTTTCTTCAGCAATTGAAGAACAAAATGGAGAGAAAAATGAGGGAGTGAGTGATCCAAAATTTCGGCCATTGCAAGGTGTAGGAGGGAAGAGAAGACTTTTCTTGGGTGTTGAAAAAGTTGAGTTAATCATGTGCATGCCATGCCTTGGTTATACAAAAAGTTGTCTCCCAACTCTTCACCTTCCTTGCATGTCTTTTTGAGTGGGCTTGTAACAATTACAAGGCCCATGGACTTTAATTTAATTGTCTCAAACATATTTGAGCCCAATTAAACTTTACTTGATTTTACTCAAGCCCACTAGTTTAATAATTATTTCTAATTGGGCTTTACAAGGCCCAATGTTATTTAATTAATTCAACACTTGAACTAATTTAATTATTTGGACTCTACTAGGCCTACTAGTGTTTAATTAATTCAACACTTGAATTAATTTAATTTAGTCCATAATAATGTTTATGAAAATCACAATTTTCAAATACATTATTTATTTGGCCAACTTTTAATTTAGGAACACATTCATAAATTAAAAGTTAAATTTCTCTCATACAAGTCATACTTCTATTTTTCCTCAAGCTTATAAACTCCTTTATAAGCCGTTCAACACATTGAACTATTTTTACTTCTCAACGGGATCTAGAAAGCTAGCACTTGTGTGGCCCTCAATGGTTCATTAATACAACTAGCCGTGGGTTCACATCTCCATGTGATTCGGACTAATCATGTCCTTATACGAGCATACCCCAATTGCTCCATTCTTACTTATCAACTCCTTGATAATAAGAACGTCAGAACTCAAGTCTGATATTACCCAACCAATCATGTTAAACGCCTAGCAGCATCGCTTACATGATTCCCTAAGTATCAAATGATAGTGCCTGCAAGAACCATTCAATTATGGTTAGCGTACAGTACGGTCCCTTCAACTCATATGTCCCGACCGATTCGACAACCATTGGTTTATCGAGAGTTGTCAATGAATCGTTGCTATGTGTCATGTCGTAGTTGCATCGATGGTGTAATCTATGAAACCTCTTTCATAATTACAACCATATTCTGATCAGAGATTTCAACCTACATACACATGAGAACGCATAGGATATCCATACCCGAAGGTAAGTGGTGAATCCTCGACTACAATGCATCGACTCCTATATGTTTCGACAGAACACCCAACCTTGCCACCTGATGACCCCATGAGAGTCGGTAAACAAGTCAAAGTGTAATTCTAGCATAGAGTCTCAATGTTGTCCCGGGTCATAAGGACTAATGGTGTACAACCATAAACTAGGACTTTTCCACTCGATAAGTGAGAACCACTTGGAAAGTCCTTTATGGAGGGTTGTTCAGTGCACTCTACCAAGAGCACCTATCTGCATGCTCGGACATCACAATGTCCCCTACCAATGAAACATGGTACTCACATCGCAGATACTAGTCTCAAACTCGAGCGGCCTATATCCTTCTTAGCGGCGGCTGAATCGACTAGGAACTGTTTAGAATATACAGTATTCCAAATATGAGTTTCATGATACTCATCATATGAGCATCTCATATTCTTTCTTCTATTTATATATTCAAGGGCTTTATCTATGCAACTAGCATGTGTATACAGATAAAGATGTGCCAAAATAATAATTTCAAATATTATTAAAATAAAGATCGTTTATACATAGAGTTTCATTGTGAACACTCGGCCAACACTTGGCTCGACGCGCACCTACTCTAACATCTATCCAGTTGATATCATGCAACGCCTCATCAATCTTCTTAGGTTCTAGCTTGGAGACAAATGCAGCATGCATAAATTCATTAATAATTTGATTTCTAGTTCTAAGAGGAGCAGTAGGGTTATCGATGACGAGCTCAAGTGGATGGTCCTTTTTCTATTGGAGACATGATCCATATGGATCTGGCTCGGTTGGTTGAGTGATGTTATTTTCTTGTTCCAACGACTCTTCTTCTATCTGAACAATCTCAGGTTGATGATTGTTTTCTGATTCGTTTGTCTGATGAGTCTGTTTTTTTAGCGGTTGGATTTTTTTATGAGATGTGTTCACCTAGTTCTCTCAAATTTATTTCGTCATCACTGCTTGGTTTAAAGTTAGTAGCATCAAGATTATTGATTAGCTCATGAATGCTGCTACTGCTATTGTCGTGACATATGGATGATTCATCAAATACAATATGCATGGATTCTTCAACAGTGAGAGTTATTTGATTATAAAATCTATATGTCTTGCTCACTGCGGAGTATCCAAAGAGAACACCATTAACATCAAATGGGGTTAGGTGAGTCTTGCCATTATTATGAATGAAATACTTACAACTGAAGATGCGGAAGTATCAAACTTCTGGCTGATTGCCGGTCCAGATTTCATATGGAGTCTTTTCATGATTCTTATTAATCATAGACCGGTTCTTAGTGTAGCAGGCCGTATTGATAGCCTCCGCCCAAACCGTTGTGAGATACCAAATTCTGCCAGCATGGTCCTAGCTGCTTCATTCAGTGTGCGGTTCCTTCTCTCAGCTACTCCATTTTGTTGAGGTGATCTAGCAGCTGACAGCTCATGTTTTATGCCATGATTTTCGAGATAAAATGATAGGAATTGGTTCAAAAATTCAGTTCCCCTATCACTTCTGATTTTGTCTACTGCTGAAGTTTTCTCATTTTGAAGTCTTTTGAAGAGCTTGATTAGTTGAACCGCGGTTTGATCTTTGGAGCTTAAAAATATTACCCATGTGAATGTGGAGAAGTCATCAATTGCCTCAAGGGTATATTTCTTTCCCCCTAAGCTCATTACCGGTATAGGTCCAAACAAGTCCATGTGAAGAATTTCCAGGCATCTAACTGATGAGTTTCATCCTTTGTTCTTGAAATTTGAGCGAACTTGTTTACCTAGCTGACAAGCATTGCAGATTTTATCTTTTGCAAAATCAATGTTAGGCAATCCAGATACTAGTTTAAGCTTGCTAATGGTAGCAATGGATTTGAAATTAAGATGATTAATTCGTTTATGCCAAAGCCAATTTTTATTACCATTTAAGGCAATGAAACAAGTCGGCACCTTTAGACAGTCATCATTTCATTTTACCTTACATGTATTTTTCTCTCTATAACCGTTTAGCACCGAGTTACCTACAGTAGTTTTAACAGAGCATATATGTTTGTGAAATTCAACGATGTAACCGTTGTCACATAGTTGACTTATGCTAATCAAGTTATAACATAAATTTTCTACCAGAAGTACATCTTTGATGATGATCTTGCCATGTATAATTTTACCTTTTCCCACAGCTTTACCTCTAGAGTTATCACCAAAAGTGATGGTTGGTCCTCTGTAGTTGACAATTTCCGATAAAAGACTTTTATTCCCGATCATGTGTCTGGAACAACCGCTATCCAGGAACCAAATTGACTCTTCCAATTTCCTTTTATTTAGTGCCTGCAATTATGAAAATGAGAGATTGGTACCCTTTCCTATTTGGGTCCCGAGCTGTTAGACCCTTAGGAATCTAAAACTGGATTATTCTAAAGGACTTTCCATGGTGTGTCCCAAGGTGAGTGCGGTTAAATCCATAATCAGGTGGTGTATGCAGTGTTCTTTCTTTCTCAGTATGTTTTCTTTGCCGTTTGTAATTGTCAATAACTCTATACCTCTTTTGAATAGGTCGGTTATTGTGGTAGCGGTTAGGTCTTGCTATTGAGTGATATCTAGTTGAACTTGGCTTTCTGTGGGACCAATATGAACCGTTGTGAATGGTTGGATTTGGCATACATCTGAGCCATGATAGGTTGGAATTAGAACTCTTAACTTCGTGATGTCCTAAATCACATCGCATTCCATTGTTTGTCAAGATTTACATTCTGAATGCTTTGGACTTCAGGCTTGTCATGTTTATATACCGCGCTAGATCTGACCAATTTAATTGATTTTAAACTGTATTTTCTTGTGACGGTTGAGTTGATGATTTTAAAGTACTGCATTCATTGATACTGTAAACTAGCCCGGTTATGTCTCCGGTTGGTTTTTGCATCTCATGAATCCTATTAAGTGAAGCAGAGGACTTGTTCCATGAGTTGAATATATTTATCAACTGTTTGTTCTCTTTTAACGTAGCATGGATGTAAAAGGCCTCTTGAATTCTTACTTTGAAAATTTGCGGAAAATTAAATTAAATTTTTTTTTTTAATAAATGGAATGCCTCATCCATAAAATCAACTGATGAATCAAGTTCAATGTTAAAAAAAAATATAGCAGCGGAAGAAAATAAAGTTTGCCAAAAATAACAATTCAAAGAATGTCCAACAACTGGTAAAAATGTTTGAGCATAAAATAACATGTGCTGAAACTGAGGTCCTCGGGTGCCACTACTGCCGACCCAAGCTGGCTCACTGGTCCCCGCCCTCGGCCCTGGCCTCATCAGTACCTACAACAATCAAGTCTAGTGAGCCTAAAGACTCAGCATGCAAATATCGTAGGTAACGAGAATATGTAATTTGCATGGATAAAATATCATGTCATGAGGCATACTTAAAATAACTTGTACTGAGCAATTATAATACGTGCATAAGTGAACTGAAAGTCATAGTAAATAGAATGTTTGCTCCTTGGAGCCCTGTACTGAAATAACTGATAAAAATTTTCTGTTGAGATTATGGTCTACGCCTGTGGCCCCTGCACTGAACTGAACTGATCGGTAACTAGCTACCGGGGAGTACCAAACTGAACTGAGCTAACCGGTCATTGGCGACCGGGTGGTACCAAACTGAACTGATCGGTCACTGGCGACCATATAAAATAATGTTCCCATAATAGTGAATTGACCACAAGCAATATCGCATAAATCTCAAAAATAAGTATTTTCTATTTTCATGCACGTAATATAATTAAATGGCATAATGAAAATATCCTGTATATTTTACCAAGTAGATTGGATGGTTCCCAGGCTCGCTGCAACCTAAATATGCCATGAAAAATATGCAATAGCTTATACTTGACCAAACTATGCAATTAAGTTTGAAAATGCGACAATTACGTCTAACGACTTCGTAATTAATCATGACTCCGAACCAACCCGAACCAACACTGAACCGACGTATAGTCATGATTAAAATACGCTTAAAATTATGAACTAATACTCCTAAAATGATGAGGGTCGAAATCTAGGTGAAATGGAGGCCAAAACAAGAAACGCTCTTTCGAGAGTCAATTTGGCACGTCGAACCGTAAATTCTCGTACGACCTCAAAAATGATCTAAATCACAAACAGTCAAAAACACGACCTTCCTAACTCGAGGAGGCACTGTCCAGTCCAAGGTCATAGGCTAAAAGCCAACCAAGAACTCAAACGAGCCTCCGAACCGTCACAGCAAGTTGCTGTCAAATTCCAGCAGCTGTGCAATCGCGTGTCCTGTGTTGTTTTCGAGACTACCGGCCATTGGGGCGTGAACCACCGACCAGAGACTCTTACCAACATCCCAAGGAATGATTTGAACCATGGCTAAGGGACCTAGGCCAGCCACAATCCTCACCATACGAGCAACCAACCAAAAGCTCTTACCGAGGGCCCTCATGCGTGCGTGTGTGGTGTTGTGCTTCGCTTGCTGTCTCGACTCGTTCCAGTGGCCATTGATTGACCATGGCACGATCTAGACATCTAGGGGCATGGTATGAACCATGGCTAAGGGCCATAGGCCAACCAAGATCCATACCATTCCACAAAACTCGAACACACACATGCTGTCAAAAACCGAAGGGGCCGAGAGGGGAGGGGCTGTTCTTGCATTTGATTTAAAAACCGATGCACCATGGACCGAGCCACCAAAAGGGAGACTTAGTCACATAATAGAAATGCTAGGAAAGTGATCCAACCATGGCTATGGGCCTTGTGGCAGCCATGATCAGATCCATCTCCATTATGACAGCAACCTGAATTTTCGAACACAAATCTGCACCTATGGGGAGCTTGCTGTGATTTCGGTTGTTCAGCAAGCATGGGGACTGAATGAATGGACCAACATGGTCCTAATGCATCCTATTACATGTCTAGGGGCCGCCTTGGGAGCCTGGAATCGAACCATCCACCTAAAACCACAAAACAAGAGGAAGCCGTGAACTGCACAAGAAAACCGAAATCTGCATGTGATGTTTTCTGAAAATTCTTTGATGTATTTCGGTTCATACATGAAATGATGATCATAAAACATAAAAATAATGATAGTATGACTTGATTGAAGAGTCAAGGAAGAATATATGCATGCCTGGTTTCGTTTGAAAGAAAAACGAAAAGAAGAGACGATCCGGCGCGGAGGAGTGGAGCGCTATGCTACCTAGCTTGTTACTGAATTTTTTCCTCTTGTGTCTAGCTATGCAACCCACGGTTTTCTACTCTGAAATGGCTCTGAATTTCGAGATTAGGTAGATGGGGAAATGGTTAGGGGAGTAAGGGAGATGGGTGCAAAATATAAGGGACAAATCAAGACCAAGTCTCTCTCATTTTGAAATTTTGAATTCTTGTTTGATATCAAATGATTTGTTGGTGCTTGTTGGGGTGAGGTGGCCGATAATAATACCATCTAGACTAGGTGAGGATAAGATTGATCATTAATTAAATGGTACTCCCAAAAATAAAAGAATTATCCTACTAATTAAATACAAAGGAAGGGTCAAAGGTGTTGAGTTGGCAAGGTAATGCTTAGTCATCTAAGGGGGCCGAAAATTCATCTAATAAATGGAAGGAAATATTGTTTAGTTGTTAAATTTTAATACCTTAAGAGCCTTACCTATCCCTAATTAATTTAGTGAACTAACCCCTTAATTAGGGAACTTAAATTAATTTATTTCATACTCACCTCAAGTAATTTAAATAATTCCTTGAACTTCCTTATTAACTTAAATTAACTTACTTGCTAGCTAAAATAAATTCTGGAAATGATTTCTAAATCTTAAATTCTATCTCAAAACTCCAACTCCAGTCCGGCCTCACTGAAATAACTGAAAATCAAACTACTGCATGAAATAATAAAATAATTAACTTCAAAGAAAAGCATTAAAATAATCATGCAATGAAGTCAATTTAATTTAAAATACTAGAATTATGCATGGCTTATACGTAGACTGATTTACGGGTTCTACAATCCTTCCCTCCTAAAAGAAATTTCGTCCTCGAAATTAGAACTCACCGGCTAACTCGGGGTATCGATCTCTCATCTCCGGCTCAGACTCCCACGTAGCTTCCTCCTCAGAATGGTTGAGCCATTGGACTTTGACTCGCTTAACCAGCTTGTTCCGAAGCTTCTTCTCCTGTCTGTCTAGGATCTGCAATGGCCTCTCCTCATAAGACAAGTTCGGAGTAAGCAGCAACGGCTCGAAATTCAGCACATGCGAAGGATTTGCCATATACTTCCTCAGCATGGAGACGTGGAACACATTGTGTACTCCGGCCAGATTCGGCGGAAGAGCCACACGATAAGCTAGCGTCCCAACTCTGTCGAGGATCTCAAACGGTCCAATGAATCTCGGACTGAGCTTTCCTTTCTTCCCAAATCTCATGACACCCTTCATAGGTGCCACTTTCACAAAGACATGATCGCCCACTGCAAACTCTAAATCTCTCCTCCGCTGATCGGCATAACTCTTCTGTCGGCTCTGAGCAGTCCTCATCCTATCACGGATCTTGACTACTACATCTGCTGCCTGCTGAACAATCTCTGGACTTAACTCTGCTCTCTCTCCTACTTCATCCCAATAAACAGGAGATCTGCACTTGCGGTCATACAGCGCTTCATACGGAGCCATACCAATAGAAGACTGGAAGCTGTTGTTATAGGTGAACTCAACCAATGGTAAGTTCGACTCCCAACTCCCGGAGAAATCAATGACGCAAGCACGGAGAAGATCCTCTAAGATCTGAATAACTCGCTCTGATTGCCCATCTGTCTGCGGATGGAAAGCTGTGCTAAACAGCAACTTCGTACCCACAGTCGAATGCAAACTCTTCCAAAACGAGGATGTAAATCTGGGATCTCTGTCAGATATGATAGAAACTGGGACACCATGAAGTCAGACTATCTCCCGGATATACAGCTCTGCATACTGAACCATGGTGAAAGTCGTCTTAATAGGCAAGAAGTGCGCTGACTTGGTAAGATGATCTACAATCACCCAGATAGCATTCGATCCTCTGGCTGACCTCGGCAATCCGATCACAAAGTCCATGGTAACATTCTCCCATTTCCACTTGGGAATGGGAAGAGGCTTGAGCAAACCTGCTGGTCTCTGATGCTCCGCCTTCACTAACTGGCAAGTCAGACACTCGGACACAAATCCTCTGATGTCCTTCTTCATACCAGGCCACCAATACAATAGCTGCAGATCTTTGTACATCTTCGTACTCCCAGGGTGAATGGAGTACGGGGACATATGGGCCTCTGACAAGATGTCTGCTTGGATAGAATCACTGCTAGGAACCCATATCCTGTCACGGTATCTCACAATACCGTCGCTGACTGTATACAAGACACTGCCCTTGGCTTCATCTCTCTTCTTCCACTGTGCCAATTGCTCATCTACTGACTGACCACTGCGAATACGGTCCATAAGGGAAGACTGAATGGTCAAGGTAGATAGACGAGGAACTCTACCTCGAGGATAAGTCTCGAGATCAAACCTCTGTATCTCAAACTGAAGAGGTTTCTGAATCGTCAAATGAGCCATCACTGCGACTTTTCTGCTCAATGCATCCGCAACTACATTAGCTTTACCCGGGTGGTAGCTAATGTCACAATCGTAGTCTTTCACAAGCTCCAACCAACGCCTATGACGCATGTTCAGCTCCTTCTGCATAAAGAAATACTTGAGGCTCTTGTGGTCGGTAAAGATCTGGCATTTCTCTCCATACAGATAGTGCCTCCAAATCTTCAAGGCAAAAACTACGGCCGCCAATTCTAGATCATGGGTAGGGTAGTTCTTCTCGTGGATTTTCAGCTGTCGAGAAGCATACGCTATCACTCTCCCATGCTGCATCAGAACTGCACCTAAACAAAGCTTCGAAGCATCTGTATAAAGGACAAACTCGCCGGGCCCTGATGGCATGGCCAAAACTGGTGCTGAGATAAGAGCTTGCTTCAAAGTATCGAAGCTCTTCTGACACTCCTCGCTCCAAACAAATTTCACAATTTACTTGGTCAGTGCTGTGAGTGGAACGGCAATGGAGGAGAATCCCTGAATGAACTTTCTGTAATATCCTGCTAGCCCAAGAAAACTGCGGATCTCGGATGCATTCTGAGGCACAACCCAATCTCTGACTGCTGCAACTTTTGCTGGGTCTACCTCAATACCACTGCTAGAAACGATGTGGCCTAAGAACGCCACCTTCTCTAACCAGAATTCGCATTTACTGAACTTTGCGAATAATTTGTGCTTCTACAATGTCTGCAACACTGTGGTCAGATGTCTGCTGTGCTCCTCCCGACTCTTGGAGTAGACGAGAATGTAATCTATGAACACTACCACAAACTGGTCAAGATACGGCTGAAATCCGCGATTCATGAGATCCATGAAGATCGCTGGCGCATTCGTCAGTCGGAACGGCATCACAAGGAACTCGTAGTGGCCATAACGAGTCCTAAAAGCAGTCTTGGAAACATCAGCATCTCTCACCCTCAACTGGTGATAACCAGAGCGCAGATCAATCTTGGAGAAAATCGAAGCTCCCTGCAACTGGTCAAACAGATCCTCAATCCTCGGAAGTGGGTATTTATTCTTCACTGTAACCCTGTTCAACTCCCGATAGTCAATACAAAGTCTCATAGAGCCATCCTTCTTCTTAACAAACAAGACTGGCGCGCCCAAAGGTGAGAAGCTAGGGCGAATGAACTCCTTGTCCAGAAGTTCCTGTATCTGCTTCTTAAGCTCTGTCATCTCTGTCGGTGCTAGTCGGTACGGCGCTTGGGATATCGTAGCCGTACCTGGCATAAGCTCAATGGAAAAATCCACCTCTCTCTCGGGTGGCATACTAGAGACGTCTTCGGGAAAAACTTCTAAGAAATCTCTGACGATCGGAACATCTGAGGCTGACTGGCTGGGTTCCTCGGGGACAGATAAAAAGGTCGCTAGAAATGCCTGACACCCTCCATGCATGAGCTTCCTGGCCTGAACATAAGGAATAATGCGCGGTAAAGGAAAGTACCTGTCTGGCTCAAATAAGAACTGCTCCATTCCAGGCGGTCGGACAAAATTAGATCTCCGCTGAAAGTCTATCAACACTCTGTTCCTCAATAGCCAGTCCATCCCAAGGATGATGTCAAATTCTGGCATCGGTAGCACGATCAGATCCGCATAAACAAGATTACCGTGCAGTTCAAGATCTATATCTCGGATAACATTGGTAGCTGCCATCTCCTCGCCTGACGGCAACACTACTGAAAAGACTGTGTCTAGCCCAATGGTCTTGATCTTGAGAAAGTTCGCAAAGACCTTCGAAATAAACGAGTGAGTGGCCCCTGAATCTATCAAGGCCTTGGTAGCGGAACCAGATATAAAAATTCTCCCTGAAAGAGCGGAGCTCTTAAGTTGAATCCAGTAGCTACAAGAACCAAACTTATAGACATGCAAAGGCCAGAGTTCTTCTAACTTAAATCCCCAAAATACTACTGAGTAGAGCATGCAATCCTATCACAGTTCTAAGTTCAATCTTATTCCCTATTCCCAAAACACGGAAATTCAAATAATAACTTAAAGTTTAAAGGTACCTGTCAACAACATAGTCTCCGGGTTGGTTTCCGCGGCATGGAGAGCAAAAACTCTGCCTTGGGTAGGCAGAGTCCTCTGAGGGCACTGCAGCAACATGTGGTCTGGACTGCCACACTTAAAACACTTTCTTGAGCCAGACATACATGCTCCAGGATGGCGGCGTGAGCACCTGGGGCAGACTGGGTGCTCATAAGTCCTCGGGGCTGGGCGTCCCCGCTGCTGCTGGCCTCTGTTTCTAGGCGGTTCATTAAAAGGCCTCTTGTTCTGCTGCTGATGCTGATGAGGAGGAGGGCGATGTGGTACCTGGACTGGGCGCTTGCCCTAGCGATCCCTCTCGATATCCCGCAGATCCTGCTCTGCGGCTAGGGCATTTGGAGACAGCAATCTCATAAGTAGCAGGGTCAGACACCCAAACATCCCGGCGCAAGATCGGCCGTAGACCCACCAGGAAATGCATCAACTTGGCTCTGGCATCATTCGCTATCAGGGGCACAAAATGACAGCCCCTCTCGAACTTACGGATGAACTCCGTAACCGTCATATCTCCCTGTCTCAGGCTCATGAACTCAGTGGTCAACCTGGTGCGAACTTCCTCAACAAAATATTTGGAGTAGAAAACCTCCGTGAAGCGTGTCCATGAAAGTGTAGCCAAGGTCAGGGCTACTGAGGCTCCTTCCCACCATAAGCGGGCATCTCCAATGAACAGATAGGTGGCACAACGGACTCTGTCTGCATCTCCCAGCTCCATGAACTCGAAGATAACCTCGAGGGATTTGATCCATCCCTCGGCAATCATGGGGTCAGACGTCCCAGAAAACTCCTTTGGACGCATCTTCATGAATCGCTCGTAAACAGCCTCTGGCCCGGTCGGCCTAGTCACCACCGCATTGTTCCCCGCAAACTGTGCGAAGAACTGTGTCATCCCAGCTAGCATCTGGGCACTCATATCAGGTGGGGGCGGTGGTGGAGGTGGAGGAGGAAGAGGAGGTGTCTGCCTCTCTTGTCTCTGATCGTCATCGTCCTCGCGACGGTGCTCGCCACTACCTCTCGGGCGTCCTACTTGACGTCTAGGGGGCATACTGTTCCAACATAACCCATACGTAACTAACATGCATAATTCCATAATTTATTTTAAAAGAACACTGAAATGCTGAAAATCTGGTCGAAATTATTTCATGGAAGCATGCTGTCAAAATAATTCATGCTTTAAATAAAATTCTGAACTGTAAAACTTACAGACCGAAGGCGTGGCTTTGTGAGCTTCTCGTGGTCAGTACTAGTGTAACCCTATACAGAACCACCGCTCTGATACCAACTGTAAAAGGCCTCTTGAATTCTTACTTTGAAAATTTGCGGAAAATTAAAAAAATTAAATTTTTTTTTTAATAAATGGAGTGCGTCATCCATAAAATAAACTGATGAATCAAGTTCAATGTTAAAAAAAAAATATAGCAGCGAAAGAAAATAAAGTTTGCCAAAAATAACAATTCAAAGAATGTCCAACAACTGGTAAAAATGTTTGAGCATAAAATAACATGTGCTGAAACTGAGGTCCTCGAGTGCCACTACTGCCGACCCAAGCTGGCTCACTGGTCCCCGCCCTCGGCCCTGGCCTCATCAGTACCTACAACAATCAAGTCTAGTGAGCCTAAAGACTCAGCAAGCAAATATCGTAGGTAACGAGAAAATGTAATTTGCATGGATAAAATATTATGTCATGAGGCATACATAAAATAACTTGTACTGAGCAATTATAATACATGCATAAGTGAACTGAAAGTCATAGTAAATAGAATGTTTGCTCCTTGGAGCCCTGTACTTAAATAGCTGATAAAAATTTTCTGTTGAGATTATTGTCTACGCCAGTGGCACCTGCACTGAACTGAAATGATCGGTAACTAGCTACCGGGGAGTACCAAACTGAACTGAGCTGACCGGTCACTGGCGACCGGGTGGTACCAAACTGAACTGATCGGTCACTGGCGACCGTATAAAATAATGCTCCCATAATAGTGAATTGACCACAAGCAATATCGCATAAATCTCAAAAATAAGTATTTTCTATTTTCATGCACGTAATATAATTAAATGGCATAATGAAAATATCCTGTATATTTTACCAACTGGATTGGATCGTTCCCAGGCTCGCTGCAACCTCAATATGCCATGAAAAATATGCAATAGCTTATACTTGACCAAACTATGCAATTAAGTTTGAAAATGCGACAATTACGTCTAACGACTTCGTATTTAATCATGACTCCGAACCAACCCGAACCAACACTGAACCGACGTATAGTCATGATTAAAATACGCTTAAAATTATGAACTAATACTCCTAAAATGATGAGGGTCGAAATCTAGGTGAAATGGAGGCCAAAACAAGAAACGCTCTTTCGAGAGTCAATTTGGCACGTCGCACCGTAAATTCTCGTACGACCTCAAAAATGATCCGAATCACAAACGGTCAAAAACGCGACCTTCCTAACTTGAGGAGGCACTGTCCAGTGCAAGGCCATAGGCTAAAAGCCAACCAAGAACTCAAACGAGCCTCCGAACCGTCACAGCAAGTTGCTGTCAAATTCCAGCAGCTGTGCAATCGCGTGTCTTGTGTTGTTTTCGAGACTACCGGCCATTGGGGCGTGAAACACCGACCAGAGACTCTTACCAACATCCCAAGGAATGATTTGAACCATGGATAAGGGCCCTAGGCCAGCCACAATCCTCACCATTCGAGCAACCAACCAAAAGCTCTTACCGAGGGCCCTCATGCGTGCGTGTGTGGTGTTGTGCTTCGCTTGCTGTCTAGACTCGTTCCAGTGGCCATTGATTGACCATGGCACGATCTAGACATCTAGGGGCATGATATGAACCATGGATAAGGGCCATAGGCCAACCCAGATCCATACCATTCCACAAAACCCGAACACACACATGCTGTCAAAAACCGAAGGGGCCGAGAGGGGAGGGGCTGTTCTTGCATTTGATTTAAAAACCGATGCACCATGGACCGAGCCACCAAAAGGGAGACTTAGTCACATCATAGAAATGCTAGGGAAGTGATCCAACCATGGCTATGGGCCTTGTGGCAGCCATGATCAGATCCATCTCCATTATGACAGCAACCTGAGTTTTCGAACACAAATCTGCACCTATGGGGAGCTTGCTGTGATTTCGGTTTTCCAGCAAGCATGGGGACTAAATGAATGGACCAACATGGTCCTAATGCATCCTATTACATGTCTAGGAGCCGCCTTGGGATCCTGTAATCGAACCATCCACCTGAATCAACAAAACAAGAGGAAGCCGTGAACTGCACAAGAAAACCGAAATCTGCATGTGATGTTTTCTGAAAATTATTTGATGTATTTCGGTTCATACATGAAATGATGATCATAAAACATAAAAATAATGATAGTATGAATTGATTAAAGAGTCAAGGAAGAATATATGCATGCCTGGTTTCGTTTGAAAGAAAAACGAAAAGAAGAGACGATCCAGCGCGGAGGAGTGGAGCGCTTTGCTACCTAGCTTGTTACTGAATTTTTTCCTCTTGTGTCTAGCTATGCAACCCACGGTTTTCTACTCTGAAATGGCTCTGACTTTCGAGATTAGGGAGATGGGGAAATGTTTAGGGGAGTGAGGGAGATGGGTGCAAAATATAAGGGACAAATCAAGACCAAGTCTCCCTCATTTTGAAATTTTGAATTCTTGTTTGATATCAAATGATTTGTTGGTGCTTGTTGGGGTGAGGTGGCCGATAATAATACCATCTAGACTAGGTGAGGATAAGATTGATCATTAACTAAATGGTACTCCCAAAAATAAAAGAATTATCCTACTAATTAAATACAAAGAAAGGGTCAAAGGTGTTGAGTTGGCAAGGTAATGCTTAGTCATCTAAGGAAGCCGAAAATTCATCTAATAAATGGAAGGAAATATTGTTTAGTTGATAAATTTTAATACCTTAAGAGCCTTACCTATCCCTAATTAATTTAGTTAACTAACCCCTTGATTATGGAACTTAAATGAATTTATTTCCTACTCACCTCAAGTAATTTAAATAATTCCTTGAACTTCCTTATTAACTTAAATTAACTTACTTGCTAGCTAAAATAAATTCTGGAAATGATTTCTAAATCTTAAATTCTATCTCAAAACTCCAACTCCAGTCCAGCCTCACTGAAATAACTGAAAATCAAACTACTGCATGAAATAATAAAATAATTAACTTCAAAGAAAAGAATTAAAATAATCATGCAATGAAGTCAATTTAATTTAAAATACTAGAATTATGCATGGCTTATACGTAGACTGATTTACTGGTTCTGCAATGGAACAGTCTAAGCAAATCATCATTCTCAGCAGCTAGCAGACTTAACTTCACTTTCAAACATTCGACCTCCTTTTTCTGTGAGCAGCTAGAGAGAGTCAACTTGTTGTTTAAGTTCTGTTTTTCTGTTTTGCATTCATCGAATTTTCGCGATAGTCCTTTAAACTCATTTACCTTATCGTGTAGTGTAGTGACCAGATCTTCTCTAGTGAATTCAATAGAGTAAAAGTTAAATACCATTTCATCTGAGAGTTCTGAATCTTCATTGGCCATGAAATATTTTACCGTCTCATCTTCACTTTCACTTGAAGATTCTTCAGAGATGGATTTTTACGAGTCTGAGTCAGCCCATTTGCTTTTGTCCTCTTCTGCTACTAGAACTCGTTGACTCTTCTTTTTGGTGAATTTTCTATCATATTTAGAGCGTCTCCTGTCAACCGGTCTCTTTTCATCTTCTCTTGGTCTGTTGCATTTTACAATAAAATGCATCTTTTTCGAAGAATTAAAGCAAGCTTGACCATTGCTTTGTTGCTTTCTTACTTGTGGACTATTCGACTTGAAGAGTCCCGTGGTGGCTGCCAAGGCCTATGTTTGTTGGGAGCTGGATTTTTCTCTTCAGTTCATATTCCAAGTTCGAACACATATGCTTTAAGATCAGTGAAAAGATCATGGAGTTCTATTTTGTTCAGATCCTTTGACTCTCGCATCGCTATAGTTTTTACGTCTCATTCTCTGGGAAGAGCTCGCATAACTTTTAGGACAATTTCTCGATTAGAATATTCTTTTCCAAAAGAAATGAGTTGAATGATAATACTGCAAAACCGTTCGTCAAACTTCATCAAGAGTTTCTCCCAGCTTCATTTTTTTGCATTATCGAACTTCTGGATAACACAGTCAACTTATTTTCTTTAGTTTGATTGTTGCCTCACACAGTTGTGTGAATTTTTCCTAGTTTTCCTTTGCTGTAGTGCAGGTCTTGATTTTGGAAAACATATTTTTTTCCAAGGTCTTATAAAGGATATCTTTTGCCACATTATCGAGACTCGCCTTCTTCTTGCCCTCAGTTGTCCATTCAGAACGGTGTTTTCCACCATTTGGGGAGCTCTTTCAGTGGTGATTGTAGTTGTATTTACTTTTAAGATCTTCATTGGTCCGTAAGTGATGACGTACCACATATAGTTATCCTGAGCTCCTAGATGAGCCTGCATACGAATTTCCCAATCATCATAATCTTCCTTTGAAAACATAGTGATTTTTTTGGAAGACGCCATTAGTATATTTTGGGTATCGATGTTTAAAAAGATCCTGCTCTGATATTACTTGTTGAGATCGGGAAAGAGTTTAGAGGGAGGTGGGGAGGGTGAATGAACTCTTTCAAATATTTCTTTCTAAAACTAGTTTTCAACCATTTTGAAGCGGTTGAAATTTTTTCTCAAACTTGTTAGAAATATGAACCACTGTAAAGTGCGGAAAAACGGTTCAAGGTTTATAATGATAGCTAAAAACTTGTTGGCAAACTTATCAACAAATATAATGAAAAGAAAATGCTTGCAGAAAGTAGAGACACAAGGTTTTAATGGATGTTCGGAAATGAAAACTCATATGTCACCACTTCTTCCTCTTTAGGAAGGATTTTACTAAAAGACTTTGGCTTTACAAAATTTTTTTGCAACAACCCACTCCAATCAGGACTCATCACACAGCCTGTTTTGGAACTCTTAATGATCACTTTACAGTTCTGGATATTAAGAACACTTGGTTCACCAGACACCACTACTTAAAAAAATAACCAAAAGGTTACTGATATAAGTAAACAAATTGATTTTTGGTAGCACGAAGATGATCCTTGAATGATCAGATGTCTTTTTGTTCAGTGCGTGCTTATGAGCGATGACGTGTGTAGACTTTTAAGTGCGCTCTAAATCTTTGAAGTATGCAAGCTTGTGATGATTTCACTATTGTGAGTTTGGTAATGATCTCTATGTTAGTTCTTGCACACATCCTTTCTTTTAATATATGCGGCCATTCCAACGGTCGAAAGGATATGAGTAACGTTGACTTGTAACAGAGTGAAGCTGTGTCACTATCAGCTGCAACTGCATTTAATGTTCATTAGATATGCATTAAATCTTCTCTTTGCTGATATTTCCTTGAGTCCCGTTCTCTAAAGATTTTGTGCATAGTTTCCGTTTATGGTAACTGCTTTTATCCTCAGACCTTTGTATGATAAATGATATTTCCTTTCTGGGATTGAAACGTCTCCTATTCGTTTTACTTAAAAAATACTAGACTTTTTTTAAAAAACCTGTACTATTCGGCCTATGAATATACATTTATACACAAAATATTTTTGCATCATTTTTAAAAAAATCAACCAAATAATATTTGAAAATCAAAAGGAATAGTCAAATCGTCAAACATTTTACCAAACCTAAAAAGCAATAAACTTGAAAAGTATCATCCTCTCAAAAACCACTCAAAAGCATAAATAAATAGTCTTAAAAATCTTTAACGTAGATCATAAACTTAAATCATAAGTGCGGAAAAGTAGAAGCGCTGGTCTTCAGGTTATGTGCACCTTCAATCAAGTCAGGTCAACTATCATGACCTCCCATAACGTTATTATTGTAATCACATGCATCAATCATACCTAATGAGTCTAAAGACGCAACGCATCATATTCTTTATAGCAAATAATACGTATACATATCACATACAACATTGAAAAATACTTGTACTTAAAATAACATTTTCATAATCATTCTTAACTTCAAACATAAACTTTTTCAAAAACATCTTCATATCAACATATTCATATTAAGGTATTTATATTAATATTTGTGTTTGTTGAATTCAGATCGTGATTGTGACTCGTATTCGTATTTGTATTGGGCGATGGATCCATCTAAAAACCATAGTACTGGGCGTTTTGAAGGTGTTTCATTGACTCTAACATGTCCCAAATAATAATTTAAGCCTAAATTAAAATTCCCATAAGCTTAAATACTTGACTTTTTAATTAATTCATAATTTAGTCGTTTTGAAGGTGTTTTAATCACGATAAATTTCAAACTTTAATATAAAATTCCTGAATTCAAAACTTATACTTTTTATATTATTTTAGTCCCCATGAACCATGACTCGACCCCCGTGAGCCGTGTTTCGAATTTATTTTCCAAGGAACAAACCCTAACTACTCAATCCCAACAATCTTCGAACCAAGGTGGTTTTTCGTCGAGCCTTGCTCGAACCACCATGAGCCAACCCCTTCCCAGACCACTTAGGAACCCCCTGGACCCAAGCTAACCCATAGGACTTGACCCTAGTTGAAGACCGCAGCTCCTAACTCAACACAACTACCTGCGCCTAACCCCTTGCTGCGGTCGAGAGTCCTATCAGCCAAGGACTCCTGGCGCCACAACCAAAACCCACGCCCTCGAGCCAACACCAAGCCCAGCCCCTTGTGAAACCTCTTAGACCTTAACCAACCTAGCCCAGACCACTGGCCCCTGACACGAGCCCTCTCACGCTGCTGCTCCTCTCGGGTTGTGCGCTTGGACTCTTCCCTAGCCCTGTAGCTCGAGTCCTAGCGTGGCTATGACTTCTCCCTGGACTCAACCGCGTCCCAGCCTAGCCTTGGTTGAGCCAACGCCCAGCCATGCACGGTTTTTCCCTTGTCCCGATCACCTATGACACAAAACGTTCGAATTTGGTTCTAGCATGTTCTATTCGTGTTTCAGCGTGTGTGTGTTCTTAGGACCCTTTATTTCATGTAAAAACAATCTTTAATCCTCCCCTAATCATGGCAGCCCCTTTACGCATGAAAACAACAAGAATTTGGATCAAAATCATGCCTTAAACATTCATGTTTATGCAAAAACGAAAATAAATATTGTTTTTCCATACAATTCGTACATAAATACATATTATGGTGTGATGATTTTTGAAGGAAAGAATTATGCGTGCCTTTGCATATTTAACGCACACATTCTCCTTGACAATTGCGAAGAACGACGACGACAACCTTGGCTTGATTTTCCTCTTGAAATTTTCAAACTTCCCTTTCAAATTGTGGTGTGTGTGCCGTGTAACTTGAGAGATTTTGTGAGAGTGTGAGTCATGGGGTTTAGGGTTAATGAGGAGGGTTTTGAGTATTTTATAGTTAATTAATCAATAATTAAGCTTAGGCCCATTAGTAAGTTAAATAGGCCCATTAAGCCCAATTGTGCAATTTTTTAAACATTAAAAATTATTTTGAGTAGAAAAGTTTGTGAATTTATTAGTCGGGTTGCCAAAACGTTCGCATTTTTGTTGAAAAACCAACGCTGATAAAAATTACATCCCGGCGTAGAAAATCACTCAAAACTTCTTTTTTCCAAATATATGAAAAAGAAACAACCATATTTTAAATAATTAAAAACAATTATTTAATAAAAACATTTTTACATTTTTCAGCCCTCGGTCTCCGTTGCTCAATCGCAACTCGAATAATCCTTAAAATTTACATTTTAATGAATGTAAGTAGAAAACTACTTAAAACTTCATGTAAACATGTCACATAATCAATTAAGTAGTTAAAATAATTTAATTAGCCATTTTTCATATTTCCTAGATTTACATGCAGTTAGATTACGTCGTCTTAATTTTGGACCTTACAGGGATAGTGATATATATGCAGATCATTCTCGGGACTTAGGTAGGGGCAAGTTAACTTTGAAGCGGTGCAAACTATTGAATGTCTTGAACTCGGTAAGAGAATGTCTTATATTAAGTGGACAATAAATAACCTTCTTTAATGATGTCTCTGAATCAGCCAGTTGAGAAGTTCATCTTCTTTTTACTTTAAGCGATTGAATTATCAGCGGTCTGGAATTCAAGAGGTCAGACTTCTTTTTAATATTCTTTGTTTAAGCGGTTGAACTCTTTTTTCTGTAGCCGGTAGTGAAGCAGTCCGGTTGCTGGGCTGCGCGGTTGAACTAATACCTGTTACATATAAGATATATAGCTGTTTCATGAAATAGTTAAGTGCTATCTTAATTTTGTCGATTATCATACTTTTAGGTAATAATAATTTATTAACAAACTCTATATTTCATTTTATTTAATTCCCATAATATTTATATAATATATATTAATCAACTTTTGATAATAAATGATATATTAATACCATATATACATATATTTTATATCAACATAAAAAAAATGTATATATATTAAATTAAATAACCATTATTTAATTTATATAATTACCTCATTAGTTAATTTAATTTTACGCTCCTCTAGAACATTTACGAGAATTTGTACATGTTAGTAGTGTAACGTCCCAAAAATTTGAAGGTTCACGTGAACTACATGCATGAAAGTTATCAAGTTTTTTATGTATTTTAATTAAATTGTTTTAATTGCATAAATTGATTAATTACTAAAAATATTTTACTTTTACGGTCCCCGGTCTCCATTCGTCGTTCGTGTCTCGAATAAACAAATTTTTTATGCATTCTAGCAGAAACGACATTTTAAACATGTATACATGCCTACCATAATCAACTTATGAAGTTAAAACAATTTAATTAAATTACATAAGAAATTTGATAACTTGCATCCATTTGGTTCACGTGGATCTTCAAATTTTCATGACGTTACAAGTAGTTACCACTACTAGCACAATCATTTATTCCGTAAAATCTCAATTCACTAAATAAATAATTTCGAACTCATTATAACCCCAATTGACTATCTGAGAGCACCGCTGTATCAAGGATACAAGTCTTGTTCATATAATGAAAAAAGAAAAATTTCGAAGATCAAACTTTTCACTTACTATATTAAGCGATTGCTAGTTTAGTGAACTCCTTCTCAAAACAGGCAGTTCCACTATCCTTCCTCAATTATCAATTAAGCTAACTTCCATTTTCCATCTTATTGAATCAGCTTATAAACTCATATAAACTTAAAATTGACTTCTAATATTTTTTTAGGCGTAAAATCGAGCATTTCGATTTAATTACTTCATAAATAAACCGTGAAGGGTTTTAATCCAAAATTAATTCAATAATTAATATTTTTTTCCCAAACTTTAACTATGGACTTTTCATACCTAGACTACCCCTGTGAGACACAAACCACACCCGGTGAACCACGGTTCAAGCCACCTTCCTTCCTAGGCTATAACCGAACCCTAGACCCTTCCTAAGGCATGTTTTTCCCAAAACCTTCGAACCACCTAGGACAAGACCACGTCCAGACTGTAATAGCCAAGCCTGGTGAACGGTACGGTTTAAGATTTCGTATGATTTTGACTATTTGGTTAAGTTTAAGTATGGTTTATGTAATGCCCGAGATTTTGATTATGATAATCCGAAATGATTTGGGGATAATTGATATGATTATAGAAGGAAAGGATCGGACCGGGAAAGACGAGATAATGCATGAAAATGTGCGAGGAACAGTAGCCCTCGCGCACATGCGCGGCACAGATGCGCGCATATGCGCGACATGGGCAGAGGACCTCGCGCATATGCGCGAAGTGAGTCGGGCATATGCGCGAGCCTGTACAAGTGAAGTCCAGAGGACCTCGCGCATATGCGCGGAGATGAGTCGCGCATATGCGCGAGCTGCGGAGAAGCTTACTCACGAGACCAGTAGGTCTCGCGCATATGCGCCGATATTAGTCGCGCATATGCGCGAGACTGTGCAATATGAAGGATGAGCCACTTGCCCTCTTGCATGTACGAGATACATATATATATACATATCTATATATCATGAATTCGTTCAGAATTCATAAGAAAAGGAGAAGGTTTCAGAGAAAAGGTGAAAATCCTTACGCCTTTATATTTCAATTCGTCCGTTAGATTTTGAATCTGACTTCAGTATTGAGTTCCTATCGACGAAGACTATAACTGGACGTAAGTTTTGCTACGTTTTGATATGATTTTAAATTATTGTATTGTCAGAATCTGATTTGATTCATATATGATGTTCTTGTCATGTTAGACATCGTATAATCGAAACCGGACTGAAGAACAAATACCATATGGAATTGTTATGATTTTCAGAGTTTATTTAGTTGTGATTCTATATCTGAATTTTGTTATTATTCAGATTATGAGTTGTACTGATACTGGTTATGAATTCTTGTATTATATCTGTGATGTTGAGATAGACGGGGTTATCGTGACGGTATTGTTATGCCGTCGAAAAATCAGTAGATTGATATTGATCAGATTCAGTATTGATTGAGATTGATCAGATTCAGTAATGATTTCGAGTTTATCGTGATATCATTGATATGAATTAGATTGTATCTTGTTCAGATATGGATCAGATTATATACCGATTTGAGTATTGATCAGAACGGGTCTTGAACTGAACTAGTTATATACTTATATGGTATTTATATGATTGTCATTATCAGATTGGATATGGACAGAGTTGACTTCAATACTTCGTCTTCATCAGATCGTGAAGAGAAAGGTATAAATAAATGTTGATTCGAGATTGCACAACTCGAGTTAGGTTTGACTTGAGTTTCTCGAAATCACATATTTTACTTTATTGCATTGATATTTGCAGATTATCAGATTGATATGTTTAATCTATTGAATTATAGCAGAGCCAGAGTTTGAGTCTAGGGCAGATAAGCCTAGCTAGGGCAGAACCGCCGAGTCTTTGTCAGAACCGCGTAGAATCTAGACTTACGGTGTATCGATGAGCTTAGATGTAGATCGACATCTATTGTAGACATTCGATACAGCATACCAAAGTCTAAATTAAATCGGGATCCCTAGATTAGAATGAGAGATGAGTCGAGTCTTAGATATCGAGACTAGAACTTGATTTACAGATTTGTATTAATTTATGTTTCGTAGATTACGATTCATGTTTTATTTACAGACTGGTATTGATACATGTTGTTTGATTATGCTACATGTAATAAGATATAATTCATGCTTTTATGTTAATTCAGTTAACTGCATGTATACATTATTTATACTGGGATTTATTCTCACCGGAGTATCTGGCTGTTGTCTTGTTTGTATGTGTGCATGACAACAGGTGGGACAAGATCGGGGTCAAGAAGATGATAAGAGATCGAGATTAGAGTGGTGATTCCGGACTTTGATGTAGACTTGGTTTAATACTTGAAATTTAGTAGTTAAACCTTAGATTAGTTTGAACTAGAAGCATGTTGTACAAGATTTGTATTATTATACTGGTTTGTATAATAGATTGATTCCATTACCTTCCGCATTTAAAAAAAAAATTTTAGACCCTGTTTATCTTAATTGATAATTAAATCCTAAAGATGATTAAGATGATGATTAGCGTCCGGGTCACCACAACAGATGGTATCAGAGCGATAGATCCTTTAGACTGAGATAGAAGAGAATGAGCGGGGTAGATTGAGTTTTCTTTCCTTGCATGTGATTGCTAGCATGAGATTTATTTTAATGGTGACTTACCTTGTGTGTTCTAGCATGACATTATGCTTTACTGCTTTGAAATACATGGTTACCTGATTATCTGATTTGAGTTGGTATTATGTATTATTGAGTATGAATCAGATCTGATAAATGATCAGCAGTAAGATGATCAGAGAAAGATTTGGAAACAGATTTGTAGTATTTGAGTACTAATGTTTTGATAAGCAGATATACCTCCACGGAGAATTCCAGAAAGGGGTAGTACTTCGACTGAACAGATAGATGTATCAGAAACTCAGATAGAAATACAGTTGAAAGAATTTCAGGTATTTCAGCCGACGATCCTGAGTGGTATCGAGACGTCTGAAGATTTTGAGAACTGGTTTGATGACATAGAAATACTTTTGATTTATTTGATTATTCAGATGAGTAGAGAATTAAACTGATATTCCACCATTTACAAGAGACTGCCAGGAGTTGGTGAATTACAAGTAAAAGAATGTTAGAACAGAGAGGTACAGGGATTTCGTGGGAAATATTCAGAACTGAATTTTATCGAAGATTTTTCTCGGTTTCGTACCAGGAGGACAAGAAAGCAGAGTTTGAGAATTTGAGACAAGGCCAACTGAATATTTAAGAATATGTTGCGAAATTCTCTACTCTACTGCGTTTTGCTCCTCATGTAATTGGGGATGATGAAGCTGTAGCTGAGCAGTTCGTCAAAGGATTGAATTCGGAGATAGTTGTATTGATAAATATGCAGCGACCTTACCATTTTGCTGATACTTTGAGTAGGGCAAAGAGAGCTGAGGTGAGTTTGATTCGACAACGAGAAAGGTTAGATGTGATTCAACTCCCGACACAGCAACTCCCTCTCAGATTTGATAAAGGCAGTACGAGTGGAAAGCAAGATTTGCTGAAAGCGCGAAAGAAACAGTTGATGATGTTGGGAAGTGGACCGAGTGGTTCATCCAGCTCTAGTGTTTCCAGCCCGAGTTATACTGGCGTATATTGAAGGATTTGCGGAGGGAGACATTCCACAGAGCAATGCCAGGGAGTGACTGGTAGTTGCCATATTTGCCGACAGCTGGGGCATTTTGCTAGAGTTTGTCTCCAGAGAGATTCTCGCAGATTTCAGGGAGCTGGACCATCTGGTGGTAGTGACCGAGGAACAGACCCAAGAGGCACTTGATGATATAGTGGCAGGTACTGTTCTTTTATGATTATATTGCGTATGTATTGATATATATTAATGCATTTCTTACGATTGTCTTTGACTGAGTTGCATTGATATATACGGTACCTGTTGGGTCTGTATTGCTGTAGTATTAATCTTTGTACCTTCTAGGAAAGAAAGATTGAGATTGGAGATTTCTGTGAAATACCGTATACTACAGTAAGATGAGAATAAGATTGAGTTAGATTATGATGTACTTGTGTTTCTGATTTGACTACATTATTGATATTAATATGCTGAACAAGTACAGAACTATTATAGATTCCTTTCGGAGAATATAAGATTCAGACCAGAAATGGCTGATGAGTAGAGATTTCACGGTAAAGATTCTAGATTTAGAATTCCTTTGATATCTATGTGTTGTCTATGACTCGATCGATACAGAAAGGAACAGATGGTATCCTTATGTATTCAGTAGATGTACTGAAATCGAGCCTAGCATTGGCAGATTTGCCAGTAATGTACGAGTTGGCGGATATTTGCCCAGATAAGATTTCAGATTTGCATTATATCAGAAAGATAGATTTCAGAATTGAATTGAGACCAGGTACTGTTTATTGTTTTAGAATTCAGTACAGAATGATATTGAATGTCCAGAATGACACTGAATGAATTGAAAGAATTAAAAGATCCGTAGAAGAGTACCGACCAGGAGTTACAGCTGATTTAGTGTTTCTCTTTGGCATATTTCAGTATGTTCAGAGATATTCTTATGATTTCATGCTCATTGTATCTATGATATTTTGATATATTCGCAGCATCTGATTGATTGAATCGAATAACTGAAGATTGAATGGGATATTCGGAGAAATGTGATTATTGTATACAGAAAATTTTCAGATATGAATTCTGCTTGAAACAGATTGTATTCAGAGTATGCGATATCTGAAGTTAGTATACCGATTGTTCTTGACACAATTAAAATTGTGATAAGTGACTGAGAACGATACCGATATCAGAAATATCAGAAAATTTATTTTGTCAGAGTGGGCAGATTATATTATCCGAGTATGTTTTGAACTGCTTGAGAATTGTTAGCTTCTAGATCAGTATAGATTATTGATATTCCGAATTTGATTTTATAGTACGGTTATTCTGAGTCAGTGTTTGATACAGATTATTCAAACCGAATCAGAACTGAATTCAAGAATTTCGGCAGTTCAAAGATTTAACCAGAATGTTCAGAACTTAAATTTGATAATTAGAGCAGAACATCGATCAGAGTGGGAGATGTGTGATTTTTTTTACTGTATAAGAATGATTATCTTGTGACGTCAAATATTTCAGAATTGTACAACTGAATTTGATATCGATAATCAGAACCGAATACCAAGTAGGTATTTTTCTTTAGTTTATATTATTAACTGATTTCTTGTGCTGCATAGTTCGAATTTGAAATAACAGATAGGGTCAGAAGTGCACAGAAATGGATTTAGTAGTCGTTCAGGTAACAGAAAGTGTATGATAATTCGAACAGACAGTTTTGATATAGACAGATTAAATCACTTATGATAGAATTATACTGAAATGTTGGCAGAATTGTACTGATATGTCTGAATTGTCAATAAATGAAGACAGAAAAATAGAAATCAGAAGATTTATTACAGAATTTGCATATTGCTGACTAGACATGAGGAGTATATTTCGATGAAATTCGTAATGAAACTACTGTAATACTTTCCAGATTGTAATGTAATATGATTGTGATTGACGGATTGTTCAATCTATATCTCTTAGTTTGTACCAGATAACGTACGAACATGACCAAATGACACAGATCGATGTCAGAAAAGTGGTCAGAATAACTAGAATGCCGAAGTAGAGTATATCGGATTGTGATTTTGCTTGATTTTGTGCTTTTGGCAGAAGGTATAGCATGATTTTATCTATGGTTTATAGATTGACGGATAGTTGGAGTAAACTATCTAGATACTGGAGGATATCCAGGAACTGTAGTGCTGGATTTTGGCACTATTGACCTGATGTCTTGTCACTTTATGAATTAATGTATAATGATAGCTATCAAACGAGTATTGAGATAGCCACATATAAGACATTGTACAATGAGTACTGCAGATTTCCGGGAATGGAAATGATATTACGGTGACATTTGAGATTGAATTTGATAACAGCTGATGATATTGATTTGATATGAGCTGTTGATTGGTATATACGGATGTTGTATAGCCAGTAATTGCAAGTAATTTGATCAGAACGGTTTGCTATAATGAATTTTCTGAAGTAACCTCTATTATACATTCCTTCTTTATCTGATTTAATTGCCTGTGATTTCGAGGAAGAAATCATATTTTAGAGGGGGGGAAATGTAATGCCCGAGATTTTGATTATGATAATCCGAAATGATTTGGGGATAATTGATATGATTATAGACGGAAAGAATCGGACCGGGAAAGACGAGATAATGCATGAAAATGTGCGAGGAACAGTAGCCCTCGTACATATGCGCGACACAGATGCGCGCATATGCGCGACATGGGCAGAGGACCTCGCGCATATGCGCGAATTGAGTCGCGCATATGCGCGAGCCTGTACAAGTGAAGTCCAGAGGACCTCGCGCATATGCGCGAGCTGCCGAGAAGCTTACTCACAAGACCAGAAGGTCTCGCGCATATGCGCCGATATTAGTCGCGCATATGCGCGAGACGTGCAGTATGAAGGATGAGCCACTTTCCCTCTTGCATGTACGAGATACATATATATATACATATCTATATATCATGAATTCGTTCAGAATTCATAAGAAAAGGAGAAGGTTTCAGAGAAAAGGTGAAAATCCTTACGGCTTTATATTTCAATCTGTCCGTTAGATTTTGAATCCGACTTCAGTATTGAGTTCCTATCGACGTAGACTACAACTGGACGTAAGTTTTGCTACGTTTTGATATGATTTGAAACTATGGTATTGTCAGAATCTGATATGATTCATATATGATGTTCTTGTCATGTTAGACATCGTATAATCGAAACCCGACTGAAGAACAAATACCATATGGAATTGTTATGATTTTCAGAGTTGATTTAGCTGAGATTCTATATCAGAATTGTGTTATTATTCAGATTATGAGTTGTACTGATACTGGTTATGAATTCTGGTATTATATCTGTGATGTTGAGAAAGACGGGGTTATCGTGACGGTATTGTTATGCCTTTGAAACATCAGTAGATTGATATTGATCAGATTCAGTATTGATTCAGATTGATCAGATTCAGTAATGATTTCAATTGTATCGTGATATCATTGATATGAATTAGATTGTACCTTGTTCAGATATGGATCAGATTATATGCCGATTTGAGTATTGATCAGAACGGGTCTTGAACTGAGTTATATACTGATATGGTATTTATATGATTATTAGTATCAGATTGGATATGGACAGAGTTGACTTCAATACTTCGTCTTCATCATATCGTGAAGAGAAAGGTATAAATAAATGTTGATTCGGGATTGCACAACTCAAGTTAGGTTTGACTTGAGTTTCCCAAAATCACATACTTTACTTTATTGCATTGATATTTGCAGATTATGAGATTGATATGTTTAGTCTATTGAATTATAGCAGAGCCAGAGTTTGAGTCTAGGGCAGATAAGCCTAGCTAGGGCAGAACCGCCGAGTCTTTGTCAGAACCGTGTAGACTCTAGACTTACGGTGTATCGATGAGCTTAGATGTAGATCGACGTCTATTGCAGACATTCGATACAGCATACCAAAGTCTAAATTAAACCGGGATCCCTAGATTAGAATGAGAGATGAGTCGAGTCTTAGATATCGAGACTAGAACTTGATTTACAGATTTGTATTAATTTATGTTTCGAAGATTACGATTCATGTTTTATTTACAGACTGGTATTGATACATGTTGTTTGATTATGCTACATGTAATAAGATATAATTCATGCTTTTATGTTAATTCAGTTAACTGCATGTATACATTATTTATACTGGGATTTATTCTCACCGGAGTATCCGGCTGTTGTCTTGTTTGTATGTGTGCATGACAACAGGTGGGACAAGATCGGGGTCAAGAAAATGATAAGAGATTGAGATTAGAGTGGTGATTCCGGACTTGGATGTAGACTTGGTTTAATACTTGAAATTTAGTAGTTAAACCTTAGATTAGTTTGAACTAGAAGCATGTTGTACAAGATTTGTATTATTATACTGGTTTGTATAATAGATTGATTCCATTACCTTCCGCATTTTAAAAAAAAAAATTTTGGACCCTGTTTATCTTAATTGATAATTAAATCCCAAGGATGATTAAGATGATGATTAGCGTCCGGGTCCCCACAGTTTAGATGTTAAGAGTTGTGATTTATGATTCATAGTATTGTTGGTTATTAGATGTTGTGTAGTTGTATTGTAGCATTGTTGCGATTTAATTCATGGTAATTCGTATGTTGAGCCAATTGGTATGAGGCCAATTGGAGTGGTTAGATAAGACATAGAGGTGCAACTTTCATGTTGAGAGTGTTGCCGAATTATGAGGAGAAGCGACGTTGCGATTCGATTTTAGATGCAAAGTTTATTGTTGGCTTCAGGTGACAGTGCACCCGCACTGCAAAAGACACCGCACCCGTGGTCGGCTAGTGCACCCGCGGTATAAAAGTTAGTGCACCCGCGGTGTCAGGGCAGAACCTTCAGCGCACCAACGGTCGATAATGCAGCGCACCCGCGGTCGTAACTTTGAATTTTCGGAAGTGTTGCAGAATGCCTTGCGCACCCGCGGTGTATTTTGGAGCGCACCCGCGGTGTGTGAATAGTAAAAGCGTGTCTTCGGTTTTAAGTGGTTAAATACATGAGTTGGTTCACTTTTCCCTCATTTCTCTCCACTCTTCTCGGTTTGCAGCTCAAGGGAGACTAGGGTTCCTACATTTCTTTCTTTCCTTTCTTTGATTCAAGCTTATTGTTGGATTATTGAAGTGAGAACAAGGTTCTTTTGGGTTCAGGGAGCTAAGGTAAGCTTGTGGCTTTGGTTATTCTTGTATTTTGATGTTAGGAGATTATGGGTTTGTTGATGGTGTTGGTTTTATGGATTTATTGGTATGGGTTTGTGATTATTGATATGTTGATGGTTCATTTTATGGCTTATTGTTGTAGGATTCAACCAAGAGTTTAGAATCAAGGTTTCAAAGTGTTGTAAGTGGAGTTCATTTCCTTGTGCTCACATGATAATATATGTATTGTGTTCTAATGTTTTAACATGTTATTCCCTTCCATTTGATTCATGCTATGTATTAATACACTTTGTTGTATATTGGAGGCATTTTTTATCTCATTTATGTCAAAGGGAATACAAGAGAAAAGAGTCTTCAAAGTGTTTTATGTAATGCCAAAAAGAGAGTTCAAATGATTTAGGATTGATAGATACATAGTCAGAGATTGCATGCAATTAGTTGATCAACGACCATAGGCTTATATCCCAACAGAGTAATCGATTTATATCGATGGGATATAGGTACAGAGACAGAGATACTATTGAAATATCAATCCACCAGAGAAAAGAGAAATATCATCGTTATTGTTATGATATGCTATGATATTTATGTTTCAGAGTTGATGGTATTTAATGATTTCAAAGCCATGTTTTACAGAGTATGATATGTACAGATTGTTATGTAAGAGTTCCACTTGCTGAGTTTTATACTCATTTCAGTTATTCATGTGATGCAGATAAGAGGGACGGGCCAGGACATTGATTGGAGCCGAGGTCATATGCAAAGAAGATGGAAGGAAGAAGATATTTTGCTAGCATTTTGACATGATCAAAAATAATATTTTGTATTTTGATAATACACTTGATTGATCATGTATATGTTTTTGATTATAATGTTGTATGTGAAGAGAATTTTAAATCCTCCTTCCCTCTAAGTAAATTTTTAATTTTCCGCTGTTATTTTACGAAATCGATCAGAGGTGTTACACAGACCGTCCTAGACTCTACCTGAACCACTCCTGAACAGCATCGAACGAGCCCAAGCCCTAAGCCAAGACACGCGGGTTCCCTCCTTCTTTCCATTATGCGTGCGCGGCCCCTATACAACCAGCCGTGCCCAGGCCTACACCAGCTCACCGGTCCACACCCTAGGACCACCCTGAACCCTTCTGGACCTAGCCTAGACACCGAGCCCTCTCCTTCCTTGCCTAATAGACCCGTGCGTAAACCTAGCTCTAAACCCATGCTAAGGCCGCGATTATTTCCTCCTTTCTATGTCAATAGTCCAGCCATGATAGGAATCTCCCTAGGCCTATGACACAGCCATCACAGTGCCTCAGCCATGCTTGGTTGAGCCCCTGGTCTAGCCTCCCTCTAGCCGTGGCCTTTACCCAAGAAAAACCCTTGAAACCCTAGCCTTTAACCATAAGCCATGCATGCCTCCTCTCTGCCCTTGTCCAGCCCTTTTGTTGTCCCTTGAAGACACTTTTCCTAGTCCTTTAGCGTCTTATATTGGCAGCGTACCCATTGGAAATCATAACACGACTCACGTGCGCATAAAATCATCAAAACTTTTGAAATATTTGTCAAAACATTAAGCGATTTGCACTTAAATATTTTTCATGCTAAAACACATAAATCATGCATAATATGATTTGAATGGTGTAAAAAAAGGTTTAATAGCGTGCTTTTTTGTTTAAAACACTCGAATATTTGGCGTGGGTTGCGAAGAAGGACGAAAATCCTTGAACTTTCCTCTCCAAGTTTTCGAAAATTTTTGTGTGTGGTGTGTGAAGTGGACAGCTGAATGGAGTCTCAAGAGCACTAGGTTTTTTTCTCGAAAATTAGGTGTTAATGGGTTAGGGTTTTAGGCTTTTTGTTAAGGAATAATTAGGCCAACTAATATTAGGTAAATTAGACCCATTAATACATATTTAATTGTAAATAAATGTTTAAAAAAATAATAATATTTAAGCCTTTAAAAGTCCTTCGTTTGGCTAAAATCAGCTTCCCGGATAAAATCAAGCTCGTCTCGTAAAATAATTTGGACTCCAGCATTTTTATAAAATTTTAATCATATTATCAAGTCTCAAAACAATTTTCGAAAAATAATTTTATCTAAGTCGTCCACGATCTCCTTTTTCCAGCATATTATCGAATGTTCGGATAAAATCTTTAATTTTCATGAAATCATGCAATTACACCTCCAATGATATACTATGTATTCATTTAAGAATTTAAAATCAATTAAATAAAACAATTATGTAATTTAAATAATTTTCATTCATGTGGTTTATGTGGGCTGATTTTTGGACGTTACAATTCCTCCAATTCTTTAATACAATTTTGTCCTCGAAATTAAGACTTACCGAAAAATTTGGGGTAGCGACTACTCCTCTTTGACTCGGTCTCCCAAGTAGCCTTCATCCTCCGAGTGATTCAGCCACTTGACCTTGACAATCTTTATCACCTTGTTCCGTAGCCTTCTCTCTTTTCTGCCCAAAATTTGAGTAGGCCTCTCCTCATAGGACATGTTTGGTGTAAGCCGCAGTGGCTCAAATTCAGTACATGTGAAGGGTTTGACATGTACTAGCACATCATTGATACATGGAAGACATTGTGAACTATTGCGAGATTAGGAGGCAACGCCACTCGATATGCTAATGCTCCTACTTTTTCGAATATCTCGAACCGTCAGATGAACCTCGGACTAAGTTTGCTTTTCTTTCCAAATCTCATAACAACCTTCATAGGTGCTATTTTTAGTTACCGACTGCAAAATCGAGATCTCGTCTTCTTTTGTTCGCGTAGCTTTTCTGTCGACTCTGAGCAGTCTTCATTCTGTCTCGGATCTTGGTAACCATTTTTGCGGTGTGCTGAACTCGCTCGGGTCCAATCGTAGCCCTTTCTCCTACCTCATCCCAATGGATAGGCGATCTACATTTTCTTCCATAGAATGAATTGTATGGATCAATTTCTATAGATGACTGATAATTGTTGTTGTAAGTAAACTCCACTAGAGATAGTTTCGGTTCCCAACTCCCTTGGAAATCGATCGCGCATGCTCGGAGTAGATCCTCTAAAATCAGTATGACCTTCACAGACTGACTGAAACGTCTACTAATTTTAAAATTCTACTGAACCTTTTTTGATGCTATGGCCGAAACCAATGCCATATAAAACTATAAAATTCGAAAACATACATTTTGTAAAATCATCCCACTGCTGAATAAAATAATTACAGTTAAAATTATGAAAAGAGTAACCAACCTAAACAATTTACCTTTTAAAAATAAAAAACGTCCAGCATAAAAAAATCTGTCAAAAACCGTCAACAAAATAAATTCATCAATCTATGAACTGTTTAAACGTGTTAACATAAAATCATATTATTGCAGAAGAGTTCAAGGTCATCGGGTTAACGTGCGCCACTAGCTCCGCCCGTACAGTCATCATCACCTCCACCATCAACATCAATAAGCTCACCTGCATCATTCACATTTAGTGAGTCTAAAGACTCAACACACCTGTAACGATAATTGCAAGTACATATACATAGCACACATCAGTGAAAATATACTGTAATCAACATGCCTTTCATGAACTTTAAAGGCGTTAAGTAAACGTGCAATATGAAATTGTAACATGTCAAAACAGCTCATCATTATCATCGTATCTTTATACATCATTTCCTTTTGTGAATTCAGTTCATTAGTTGTGACTGTCCTACATCATTTACGATGGATCCATCATACATAGAACCGCGGTACTCGGCGGCTGTCGACCATCAGTGACAGTATTACCCATCCACTGTTCCTATGCCTCATCATCATAATTTACATATACGTCTCAAGTATTTACATAAACTTCGATAGCCACAACTAATTATCATCCTTTAAATCATCATCATTTATCAAAATCATGCACATGCGTAAATTTTCTTAAATCCAAGCATGCAACGTATATTTCTTAAATTCATAAAAATCGTGATCATGATGCATAAACATTTAAAAACATGATAAAATGTCCTCAGGGCTCTGCTAGGACAAAAATCTCGACTCGGGTGCAAAATGACCATTTTGCCTCTGGAAACCCAAAATGACGGTTTTACCCCCGGACCTCAACATTCCGATCTGAAGCTTACCAGACACCTTAAAACATCCCAAAAAATAATAAAAATATTTCTTACACATAAAATCGACCCCGTTTCAAAACTTAATCGATTCGTTTTAAAACTTAATCAAAGAAATTCTTTTTAAAACTTGGACCAGGGTCCCGGTTTTACCCCGGATCAACCCGAAATTTAACCAAATATTTCCTAACTCAAACCATGACTTAACCCTACTTGACAAGCCCGTAAACCTATTATTTCAGACCCATTATCACCCTAAAACCATAACCAAAAGTTGCTGGAATTTAGTTGCACAGACAATCCTTAACCCTAGTCACGACTTTGGACCGAACCAACGACCCTACACCTAACCTGCTTGGATCAGCCCCAAACAAGCTCGTCCTAGACCACCCTAGGGCTCTCCTGGACCAAACCATCTCAAGTATTCAGCCTCATGCATGCTCAATCCTCAATCCATCAAGGAAGCTCTCGATCTAGCCACATTCGACTCATATAAGTTTCTAGCCTATAACTCTCCCTTCCACCCGAGACCAACCTTGTATGGACCTCCACTAGGCCTTGGTTGGACCCTCCTGGACTGCAACATGACATGGTTCAGGCCTCACTCGGTCGAGCCTACCAACCTCTTTCACAAAACCAACGCATTAACCTAGCCTCCTAAGGGAAACATTGAGCCATCCCTCAAACTGTGCACTCCTTAGAATTCCAGCATCGTTTCACCTTAATTTAAAGCGTACACGCCATTAGAAATCATGGAAATCGGCAGTCCACATAGAGATAGATCAAGAAGATTTCTTGTCTCAACCAGTCCACATACATTGATACCATCGTTAAGCGGTTCTCGATGGATGAGTCCAAGAGAGGACATCTACCAATGTGTCATGGCGTGTCCCTATCCAAGTCTATGTCTCCCAAAACTGATGCAGAGATATCAACAATGACAAGCATTCTGTTTGCATCTGCAATTGGTAGCATCATGTATGAGATGATATCTACACGTCCTGACGTGGCTTTTGCACTAAGTGTAGTGAGTAGAAATCAATCGAACCCTGGTCTTCCACACTGAAAAGCTATGAAAGACATCCTCAAGTACTTAAGAAGGACCAATAAGTTGTTTTTGGTCTATGAAGGTTGAGAACTGAAATTGGAAGGCCTATACCAACTCTAGCTTCCAAAGCGATATCGATGATTCAAAGTCAACCTCTAGGTTCGTATTCATGCTCAATGGTGCTGCTATCTATTGGAAGAGTTGCAAGCAAGACAGTACTGCGGATTCCACCACTGAGGTCGAATACATTGCTGCATCAGCTGCAGCAAAGGAGGCTGTTTGGATAAGGAATTTCGTCAAAGAGTTGGGCGTCATTCCTAATGGAGTTGCTCCTGTCCCGGTGTTTTTTGACAACACGGGAGCTATAGATCAAGCAAAGGAGCCAAAGTCTCATCAGAAATCCAAACATGTATTGAGAAAGTGCTACATCCTCCGAGAGATTGTGGAAAGAGGAGAAGTGTCGATTGACAAAGTCGGCTCCGCAGATAATGCTGCTGATCCACTAACTAATCCTTTACCTGGACCATTGTTTGAGAAGCATCGCAAAATTATGGGTTTGAAGCATATGAGTAGTTTGCTCTAGTGCAAGTGGGAGATTGTTAGAGTAGGTGCCCGTCGAGCCAAGTGTTGGCCGATGGTTCATGTTGAAACTCTATGTATAAAAAAACTTTATTTTAATTATATTTGAAATTATTGTTTTGGCGCATCTTTATATGTATTCTCATGCTAGTTGCATTGATAAAGTCCTTGAATATACAAATAGCAGAAAGAATATGAGATGCTCATATGATGAGTATCATGAAACTCACATTTGAATACTGTATATTCTAAACAGTTCCTAGTTGATTCAGCCGCCGTTAAGAAGGATAAAGGCCGCTCGAGTTTGAGACTAGTATCTGCGATGTGAGTACCATGTTTCATTGGTAGGGGACATTGTGATGTCCGAGCATGCAGATAGGTGCTCCTCGTAGAGTGCACTGAACAACCCTACCTAAAGGACTTTCCAAGTGGTTCTCACATATCCAGTGGAAACGTCATATTTTATGGTTGTACATCATTAATCCTTATGATCCGGACAACATTGTGACTCTCTATGCTAGCATTGCACTTTGACATGTTTACCGACTCATATAGGGTCATTAGGTGGGAAAGTTGAGTGTTTTGTCGAAACATATAGGAGTCCATGCACTGTTGTCGGGGATTCACCGCTTACCTTCGGGTATAGATATCTTATTTGATCTCATGTGTATGTAGTTTGAAATCTCTGATCAGAATGTTGGTGATAATTAAGAAAGGGGTTTCTTAGATTACACCATCGATGCAACTACGACATGACACATAGTATCGAATCTTTGATAGCTCTCGATATACCAATAGCTGTCGAATCGGTTGGGATATATGAGATGAAGGGACTGTACTGTACGCTAATTATAATGGATTGGTTCTTGCAGGCACTATCATTTGATACCTAGGGAATCATGTAAGCGATGTTGCTAGGCGTTTAACATGATTGGTTGGGTACTATCAGACAGTTCTGACGTTCTTATTATCAAGGAGTTGATTATTAATAATGGAGCAACTGGGTATGATTATACAAGGACATGTTTAGTCTCGATCACATTGAGATGTAAACCCACAACTAGTTGTATCATTGAACCATTGAGGGTCACACAAGTGCTACCTTTCTAGATCCTGTTGAGAAGGAAAATAGTTCAATGTGTTGAACGGCTTACATAAGAGTTTATAAGCGCAAAGAAAAATAGAATTATGACTTCTATAATAGGATTATGGGGAAAGTAACTTTTTAATTTATGGAAGTGTTCATAAATTAAAAGATGACTCAAATAAATAATGTATTTAAAAATGTGATTTTCATAAACATTATTATGGACTAAATTAAATTAATTCAAGTATTGAATTAATTAAACACTAGTGGACCTAGTAGATTTCAAATAATTAAATTAATTCAAGTGTTGAATTAATTAAATAACATTGGCTATTGTAGAGCCCAATTTGAAATAATTATTCAATTAGTCTGCTTGAGTAAAATCAAGTAAGGTTTAATTGGTCTCAAATATGTTCGAGAAATTTAAATAAAAGTCCATAGGCTTTGTAATTGTTACATGCTTGGGAGATTAAAGGTTGGAGGTCAAATTTTGAGTTAAAGGCATGCATGCCTTTGGAACACACTTTATATTTTTACATAACCTAGAAAATTTCTCCCATTCTCTCCATGCAATGGCCGAAATTATCTTGCACATTTCCCTCGTGTCTTGCTTCTTTATTTTGTTGAAGATTGCATAAAATTCTCAATACAAAATACTCTAATTTTTCTAGTGCAAAATTAGAGTTGATGTTTTTAGTTGGTGGTGGACCTAATTTGAAGGAAAGAATCCAGAAGAGCATGGTGTGCTCTTGGAAAAGCTTGTAGAATATCTACCCTCAAGAGCTAAGTTGTTTACAACTTAGTTGGGGCCAAAACAGCAATCCTTGTGATTGTTAGATACAATTCTAAAACAATCTATGTATGACATTTGTGTTTATTTTCATATTTTCTACACACTATGTGGGGTGCTCGATTTTATTGCTATGAAAATATGATTTTCGAAATTTCCGTTGCGCTTCTGAGCACCATACCGATCCCCTTTCAGATCCTACCAACCTTTTTCACAAAACCAACCCATAACCCTAGCCGCCTAAGGGAAACATTCGGTCATCCCTTATAATTCCAGCATCATTTCACCTTGATTTACAGCCTACACGCCCTTAGAAATGATGGAAATCGGCAGCCCCTTGCAACAATACATGAAAACGTGAGTTGCACACAAGATATACACATATACGTGTCAAAACCTTTGCAAAAACGAAGAGGCGGGGAAGAAGCTTTCTTGAAGAAGCCACGGAAGCCGAAGGCTGCTGGTTCTTTTCTGCTGAAAAAAAGTTAGAGAGGCTGCTGGAATAATGGGTGGGCGTCTGCTATGAGGGGAATGGTTTAGGTTTTAGTTTAGCTGTTAATTATTTAAAATAAAGTGTATTAATGGGCCCTAATTGCATTTTAAAAGGATTAAAAGGGTATAAATCCCATTAAGCAATAAAACCAACCAAACAAGCCCAAACACACTCCCGAAAATATTTCTTTTAGGTACGTTTTTGAAAATATTGCCCGAGCCCTCAAAAAGTTCTCCGATTCGCTAAACTTTGCGTACCTGCTAAAAATATAACCCGGCGGGTAAAAATAACCAACCAATGCCCATTTTAAAAAAATAATATTTAAAACTCCTCATATTAAGTAATTACAAATATTTATTCAATAAAAATATTTTCCTGAATATCTCCGATCTCGTCCCTCGTTCTAGTGCGAAATGCAACTAAAAATCCTAATGCATGAAAATTTAAATAAACCATGAGTTAAAAATCAAATTCATGAAATAGACATGCATTTAATGCTTTAAAAAAAAATTTAAAATACAAAATAAATTTAATAACTTGCATCCATGTGGTTCACGTGGACCTTTAAATTTTCGGGACGTTACACTGACCGTATGTCTGAGGAAGAAATACGGTGCTGAATAGTAGTTTGGTCCCCAAGGCTGCATGCAAACTCTTCTAGAATGATGAAGTGAATCGCATGTCTCTGTCCGAAACACTAAAATTCCATGTAGTCGGACTATCTCTCGAATATATAGCTCTGCATACTGTGTCATAGAAAAATTCGTGTTTATTGGTAGGAAATGTGCTGACTTAGTAATATGGTCCACTATTACCTAGATGGTGTTGAATCCTTTCACGTTCATTGGCAATCCTACCATGAATTCCATAGTAATGTTCTCTCACTTCCACTCGGGAATGGGAAGTGGTCGGAGCATTCATGTTGGTCTATGATGCTCTGCCTTCATTTTTTGACACGTCAAGCATTCGGATATGAAGTGCATAATATCTCGTTTCATTTCCCACCACCAATATAAGAGCTGCAAGTCCTTGTACATTTTTGTACTTCCGGCGTGTATAGAATAAGGGGTACTGTGGGCTTCTGTTATAATATCAACTCTAAGTGAATCTCAATTAGGAACCCATAGTCGTCCTCGATATTTGACTATGACATCTTCGACTGAATATAACATTCAGCCTTTCGATTCATTTTGCTGTCTCCATTTCTGTAGTTGCTCATCGATAGACTGTCCGGCTTGAATTCTTTCTCGAGAGTAGGCTGTACTGCTAAAGTAGCGGGATTATGGGCTTTTCCCTAGCATAAATTTCAAGATCAAACATCTGAATTTTCGTTTGTAGAGGTCTCTGAACTGATAATTGAGCCAAGATTGTCCATTTTCTACTCAAAGCATCCGCAACTACATTAACTTTTCCGGGATGATAGCTAATGTCACAGTCGTTGTCCTTTACAAGTCCTAGCAATCTTGTTTGTCTCATGTTCAGCTCTTTTTGGGTGAACAAATACTTGTTGCTTTTGTGGTCCATAAAGATCTTGCATTTCTCACCATATAAGTAGTGCCTCCGAATTTTAAGCGCAAATACGACTGCAGCAAGTTCAAGGTCATGCGCTGGATAATTTTTCTCATGGGTTTTCAATTGTCTAGACGGATACACTATGACTTGATTGTGTTGCATGAGAGCTGCGCCCAATCCCAGCCTTGAAGCATCTGTATATAACACATATTCCCCTTGTTCTGTTCGCATAGCTAGAAATGGCGCGGTAGTGAGTGCTTGATTTAACTGACCAAAAATGTTTTGACACTCCGGTCCCCATACAAATTTCACATTCTTCTTCGTTAAAGATGTCAAGGGTACTGCAATGGACGAAAAACCTTTGATGAATTTGCGATAGTAGACAACTAAACCCAAGAAACTGCGAATTTCCGTTACACTTTTAGGAACTGACAATTCTTTAACTGTCTTGACCTTGGATGGGTCGACTTCTATTCCTTCACTCGAAATGATGTGGCCTAGGAACTCCGCCTTTTCTAGCCAAAACTCGCACTTGCTGAACTTTGCATATTATTTCCGATCTCGTAATACTTGCAATGTCGTCTTCAAGTGATGATCATGCTCATCTCGGTTCTTGGAATAGATTAAAATATCATCGATGAAGACAATAATAAACTAATCAAGGTACGACTGAAATATGCAATTCATGAGATCCATGAAGATCGGTGGAGCATTAGTAAGTCCAAAAGGCTTCACTTAAAACTCATAGCGTCAATAACGCGTTCTGAAAACCGTCTTATTCACATCTGCCTCTTTTACTCTCAGTTGGTGATATCCAGACTGAAGATCTATCTTTGAAAATACCGAAGTTCCTTGCAGTTGATCAAACAAATCCGCGATTCAGGGTAATGGATACTTTTTCTTCACTGCCACTCAATTCAGCTCTCTATAATCGATACACAGTGTCATACTCCCATCTTTTTTCTTCACAAACAGTACCGACGCACCCCATGGAGAGAAACAAGGGCAAATAAATCCCTTGTCTAGCAGCTCTAGAATTTGATATTTCAATTCTTTCAACTCAGCAGGTGCTAGGCAATATGGTTCCTTAGATATCAGCATGGTACCAACCATCAACTCAGTAACAAATTCCACCTCTTTCTCGGCCAGGATGCTCGAAACATCTTCAGGGAACACATAAGGAAAATCCTTGAAAACCTCCACATCTTCAATCGATCGACTGTCAGTGTTGGGTACTGACATAATACTAGCAAGAAAACCTTGACAGCATCTCCAGATAAGCTTCTTCGCACAAATTCAGGAGATAATGTGCGGAATTTGATTGTTCTGCGCTGCCTAAAAGATAAATGCTTCACAATTTGGCGTTCTAATAGATATTGACCTCCGCTGGAAATTGATAGTAGCTCCATTCAGTGTCAGCCAATCCATGCCAAAAATAACTTCGAACTTGGGCATTGGCAATACAATAAGGTCTGCTAGAACGACATTCCTCTGCAATTTGAGCTCCCCATTCTTAACCATGATTGTAAAGATTATATGTTCGCCCAAAGGCACTATAAAATCTTAATCCCGACTCTAAGTCCTCCGATAAGATTTTCAATCATTTCACAAAGGATTCAGATATGAAAGAATGTGTAGCTCCAGAATCTAGTAAAGCGTAAGTGGCTACGCCCACTAATAAAATTCTGCCTGTGATAACATTTTCATCACATAAGCCCTTCCAGTCGAGGGCTTCTTATGCGTTGGGCAATCATCAACCTTATACCCCATTCCTCTGCACCTGAAGCACTGCTAGGTGCCCCGCATGCACTTGTCGTGTTGATGGAGATTGCTCTCCTTGCAGTACGGCTTCTCATCAGTCTTCGGGATGGCTTTTTTCTGTGGCTGCCCCTATGGTTTATGTTGTTCTGGCCTCTCCGGTGGTCCCATAAACAGCTTCTTGTTCTAATGACTTGATTGCTGGGCATGGTTCCTCTTGAACTACATCTCCCGGTCAATGTCCTTCAGTGACTGCTCAGCTGGAAAGGCTTTTTCAACAACAACAATACAGTCAATAGGGTCAGTAAGCATCACATCCCGATGGAACGTCTACCTCAAACCATCAGAAAAATGTCGTAAATTCTCCGCAACAACATTTGCAATGAGGGGCACAAAGTGACAGCCACCGATCAAACTTCTGAACGAACTCATCAACCGAGGAATCCCCCTAGCGGAGACTCTTAAACTCTCTCTTCAACCTTGAACGGACATCAGCAGTTAAATACATATCAAATAATATCCTCTCACCATCTACCAGAGAAAAAAGAACGAACAGATCTTGAAAAAAGAGAGGATTTTACATTATGTTCAAAAAAAGAATTTAACCAAAAAAATGGTAAATTCTCTCTCTTAACTCCTCCCAAGACAAAGTCCTAGATTCACTCTTTGCTCCGCTCCCTCTCATCATAAGGAAGCGTTGCCCTTCAGCAAATAAACGGTACAACAAACTCGGTCAGTGTCCGCCATATTCATAAACCTAAAAATAATCTCCAAAGACCTAATCCATCCCTCATCCACGAATGGATCAATAGTGCCGGAAAATTCTTTGGGATCCATCATCCAAAATCTCTCATAAACCACCTCTGGTCGGACCTTCGCAGCATTCCCAACATGCTGATCCAGTAATCGTGCAAAGTCTACCTCTATAATACTACTAGAATTTTTTTAAAGCTCTATTCGAAAATATATTGAAACAATTGCATGCAATAAAAGCTGTCGATCTAGCATTTTAAAAATTCATTCAACTGCTGAATAAAAATATTGCAGTTAAATAAAAATCTAAATATCATCTCAACTCTGAACTACTATTTTCAAAGAACTCAAATGCAATATTCAAAAGCCTGCCAGATCATCAACATATGGAAAGATCAGAAATGCATAAAACATAATGTATCACTTCTGACTCATAAACATAAAATGCAAAAAAATGCAAAGTCCTCGGGTTAACGTGCGCACTCTTAGCTCCGCCTATTCAGTCTTCGAGGCCCACAGTCTCATCATGCTCACATGCATCAATCACACCTATTGAGTCTAAAGACTCAACATACCTGAACCGTAATAACAAATACATATGCATATCATGCAACAGTGAAAAGTACTTTAATTAATATAACTTCATGACCTTAAAAGCAAGAACTTAAACATATCATAACATACACATATTTAAAACATATCTTATCATTTAATCATATACATGTTTGTTTTCCTTTATTAAATTCAGATAATTACTTGTGACTTTCGTATTAGCTCTAATTGATGGATCCATCTACATATAACCGCGGTACCCGATGACGGGGACATCATCGACATTTTTACCCATCCACTGAGCATTGGCCTCACATGTTCGTGTTCGTGTTCGTTTTAGTCACAACCAACTCCCTTCTTTCAAAACATGACATCGTATTCATCACTTATGAAAAAAATGCATATACGTACATTTTTTAAAATCAAGCATACAACGTAATTTCCATATTTTTATAAATATTCACATCCATAATAAGCATAAACATTTTAAACAAGCAATTAGTTATCAGGGCGCTTGCAGGACTGCTAACTCGACCCTTGTGAAAAATGACCATTTTGCCCCTGGAAACCTGTTGGAATATTTCATGTTCGAAATCTTAATTTTGATGTTAACAAAACTTGTTATTTTTGTAAGTAACTATTTACCTAAGTGAGTAGGAAGCTGAAACTGATCAGGCTTCCAACTAATCAGTTACCAAGCCAAAACTAAAGCTATCGAAAAGAAAATTGAACGCGCCAACTGAACCAGTAGAACTGAAGTATCAAGAGCAGTTCAACTGATTGTCTAGTTGATAGGTGGTTCAGCAGAAGACTTTCAGAACCCGGCCAGCTGATGAAGTGTTCAACTGATGAAGAGCCCAACTGACCAGTTCAACTGAATCAGTGAAATCTGTTCAGCTGACGAGTCAACTGATTTCACCTCACCAGATCAAGAACAGTTCAACTGGCCAGTTGAAAGTATCAGTTTGAAATTAATCAGTTTGCAGAACACGACAAGCTTATCAAAGGAGGAAAAGAAATTGTACTATCAACAGTACAATAATGGTGGAACCCTAAACCCTATGTCACCCCTTCTACGACCTCAGGTAGGATCCACCAGAAGACTTTGATTAATACAACATCTTGTACAAACCCACTCAGCTTAGGACTTACACTACCACCTAACTGAACTCTTAGCCTAAAATGAAGACAGCACCTTCAAGCCAACACTTGTTTAACGTCTATTTGTAAAAGAGTACATACAAAAATTTAATATCTTTGTGCAAGACTCACTCAGCTTTTCAATACACTCTATTTTCTGTGTTTGTGAGTGATTGTGTGTGCGTGTGTTAGAAGTGATATATGAATACAACACGAAAGTGTTCTCACACACTGAGGGAATTGTGCATCTAATCTTAGCTGATAACACGTTAAAGTGTTCCATTAAATTTGGGCTTGATTGCTTCTTGTAAGCTGATAGACGTTGAGCGTGTCCTTCTTCTTTTCTCATGATTTACACACACTTGTTTGTTGATGGTCTTGATCTTGTATTTATAGAGGCTTCATGACCGTTCTTAAAATCTCATCAAATATGTCCGTTGTAGTTTGAATCCGTTCCTGGATATTTGTATCTTGTCATTATCACAGCCATTCTGGAACATCTTGACTTTAAGATCTGCTGCAACGTTCATTATTATTCTTTGACTGGACAATTGCTTTTATACCGTTGTGCACAACTGGAGTCCATTTAGATAAGCTTGTCGTGTTCTGCATGCTGGTATGCTCGTAACTGATCTCTTGAAATGGTCAGCTGAACTAGTTTGGTGAAATCAGTTGGCTCGTCAGTTGAACTGCTTTCACTACTTCAGTTGAAATGGTCAGCTGAGCTCTTCATCAGTTGAGCTCTTAATCCGTTGACCGGGCTTTTGAAGGTCTTCTGCTGAACTACCTATCAGCTGGACAATCAGTTGAACTGATATTTGATATATCAGTTGAACTGGTTCAGTTTGGGCAATCAGTTGGAGCTTTTAGTTTGCGTGTCGATATCTTTAGTTAAGGCTCAATAGGTTTTTTAGGTAAATTCTTTAGAAACAAAATAAAAAGTTTTTTTAACAGATACATGAAATGTTTCAACAATCTCCTCCTCTTTGATGATCACAAAACGTGAGCAATAAAATCGATTTTGTAAAGATGATTTTTAAAAAAAAAATTAATACTAATTCTCCCCCTCTGTGGGAATAAAAGACATTTAAGTGATAAAATTTCAGTTCGAGGGATAATTAATGGAAACTCCTTCTCAAGAATTAAAAAAACGAGTTTAAAACATTTTTCAGTCCGAGGGATAAAAAAGCTCCCCCTCAAGAATTGAATTAAAAACCCCCTTAATAATATAATCATTTACGCGATTTGATGAAGTTTTAACATCTTTTAAAATTCAATCAGTTTAGGCAACAAATCTTAAGATAGCAGTTCAGTTACATAGAAACTAACTGGATAAACATCGCGTTTATTTAATCAAATACGCATCCCTTGTATCATACATTAAAGCACACCAACATGTCCAAGGAAAATTTCTACTTTATTAGAAAATTTTAAAAACATCAAATATCAGTCAGTTTATAAATAATAGACCTGAATATACCAACAAATGGTTGCCTTGAATGCTTTGAAATGCTGCATCGATCTTGGGTTTCTTTGTTAGAAGAGCAGCTAATTTTCTTTGGACTTGATCTCTGTGTTGGCTAACTGGTCTAGCTGACTCAAACTGGACTCAACTGATGTTGAACTGCATTGATCATCCAATTTGATCTGATATGGCAATGAAGCGGTGATATACTGCTGATGATTAAGCTCCTAATCATCCGACATTTCAGGGTAGTTGGGTTTTGTTTGTTGATCAACTGAATTGGTAGGCTGGCAACTGAAATCTTGTCCACTGATGAGTTTACATATTCTACTGTCAATTTGGACTCAAAACTCTACAAGTTGCTAAATAACAAAAAACGGAGTCGAGAGAAGTGACTACAATGTTAGTTGTAACGGTAAACTCATATAAAATTTTTAAGAGGATTTTGAAAATCATTTTAAATAACATTTCGAAACAAATTTAAATATCAATTTTCAAATGTTCTTCTTAGAACAACTCGCTCTGATACAATTGATGGATCGATTCTAACACCTACGAGGGTGCTCCAAACACAATATTATCAATGAACAGCAACAACTCGTGTTCTAAGAATGTAAACACCGATGAATTATATCGAGTTTGGTTTTAAAACAATCAGAAAATACATGAAATAATCATTCGTTAAGAAAGCTGATCATTTTAAAGCTTTTTAACTTGTGTCAACTTATTAAATGAAATAAGGGGGATCAGTTCTTGCTTGTATCTGTTCAATTATGGTGAGAACTGAAATGATATCAACTGGAACTGATCAAATCAATTTGAAAACAATAGTTAAACAGTTAAGTACACAAGATATATATATGGATGTTTGGAAACTTCAACTGCTCATACGTCAACCTTCTACGACCTCGGGTAGGATCCAGTAGAAGACTTTGATTTAAAAAACACCTTGTACCAACCCACTCAGCTTAGGACTTCTGTTGCTGCCTAACTGAACTCCTAGCTCTGAATGAAGGAAGCACCTTCCAGCCAACACTTGTTTAACGTCTATGTGTTAATATAACAACCATGGGCTATTTTTTTGATCTTGGGCTCCCTCGGGGGCCTTTTCCCGTCTTGGGTTCCCATTGGGGCCTTTTTCCTCACTGGCTTCCCATGCGCCATTACTCATAGGATTTTTCCAGCCCAGGCATTGGAGCATTTACCTTCCCAGGATTGAACCCAAGACCTCCTGGATAAAAAGGTTTTGGCAAAGCAATCCTGGTACCAGTTGAGCCCAAGTGGTACCAACAATTTAGGAATATAGGTACTTAAACCTGAAGGTCCTGAGTTCAACTGTTGGGGAAGGCGAAAAAAACCACTTTCCAAGGGTGGGATATTCTAAGGGTGACAGTGCATGGGCATGGGCCAAGGCCCATGCTAGACCAACCTAATGATCCATGATCAGTAGTGGTGCATGGGTATGCGCCGAGGCCCATGTTGGTTCAGCCTAATGGCTCATGATCGTTATAGTTAAAGACTACATACAAAAGTTTAATATCTTTGTGCAAGACTCACTCAGCTTTTTAATATGCTCTATTCTCTGTGCTTGTTAGTGATTGCGTGCGCGTGTGTGAGAACTGATCTATGAATACAACATGAAAGTGTTCTCACACACTGAGGGAATTGTTCTTATCTAATATGCTGCAACGTTCATTATTGTCCTTTGTCTGGACAATTGTTTTTATACCGTTTTTCACAGCTGGATTTCACTTAGATAAACTTGTCGTGTTCTGCAAACTGTTTGGCTTCTAACTGATGTTTTGAATTGGTCAGTTGAACTGGTGTACAACTGGTTTGGTGAAATCAGTTGGCTCGTAAGCTGAACTGATTTCACTGCTTCAGTTGAACTGGTTAGCTGGGATATTCATCAGTTGAGTTCTTCATCAGCTAGCCGAGCTTTGGAAGGTCTTCTTCCGAACTACTTATCAGTTTGGGCAATCAGTTGGCGCTTTTAGTTTGCGTCTCGATATCTTCAATTAAGTCTCGGTAGCTTTCTGTGCACTTAAGTAAATAATTAGAAACAAAATAAAAAGTTTGGTTAACATTAAAATCAATATTGCGAACGTGAATTGTTCCAACAACTAAGTTTTCCTTTCTTCCCAAATCTCATCACACCCTTCATCGGTGCGACCTTCACAAACACATGATCGACTACTGCAAACTCTAGATCACTACGCTGCTGATATGCATAACTCTTTTGTCGGCTCTGAGCGGTCTTCATCTTGTCTCGGATCTTGACCACTAGCTCTGTAGTCTTTCTGACAATGTCTAGACCCAACTATGCTCTTTCATCTACCTCATCCGAATAGACTGGTGAACTACAATTTCTCCTATAAAGTGCCTCATATGGAGCCATACCAATAGATGCCTAATAGTTGTTGTTGTACATGAACTCCATGAGAGATATTTTTGGCTTCCGGCTGCCCTGTAAATCGATCATGCAATCTCTGATTAGGTCCTCCAAGATCTGAATCACTCTCTTAGACTGACCATCGGTCTGAGGATGAAAGGATGTACTGAATAGCATCTTGGTACCCAATGCCCGATCCAGACTCTTCCAAAATGCAGACGTGAATTTCAGGTCCCTGTCTGACACGATGGACATCGGAACCCCATGTTGTCTGACTATCTCTCAGATATACATCTCTGTGTATAGAGTTATGGTGAAAGTCTTCTTGACCGGTAGAAAAAGTGCTGACTTGGTGAGCCGATGAACTATCACCCAAATGGCATTATATCCTCCAGTTGTCCTCGGTAGCCCTGTCACAAAATCCATGGTGATGTGCTCCCATTTCCACTCGGGAATAGGGAGCGGTCTCAGCATTCATGCAGGTCTCGGATGCTCTGCCTTGACTTGCTGACACGTAAAACACTCAGACACGAAACAAAAAATATCTCCCTACATGCACGGCCACCAATACTTAAAGACCGCAGATCTTTATACATCTTCGTAATCCCCGGATGAATGGAGTATGGGGTGCTGATGGCCTCCCCCATAATGTCTGCTCTCTGGAAATCACCTCTTGAAAGTGGATCGGTTACGATGCCCGGTTGCGCAACGGAAGTTTTGAAAAATTCTCAACAAGAAAAACAAAACCGAGAACCTCAGAATATGTGTAGCAAATAACAAAAAAACAAACATGTCATACATAGAGTGTTTAAGAAATATACCTATCAATCTCTTTAAATTGATGATGGTTCCAACTAAGATGTTAAACATCTTAGCTCTTGAATGGTAGACTAATCTACAAGCTCCCTTGAGCACTCCTTGCCCAAATTCCTTCTTTCCTTCAAATTAGGTCCACCACTAACAAGGTAGATCCACTCTAATTTTGCACTAGAAAAATTAGAGCATTTTTTTTAGAAGAGTTTATTTTTACTCAACTAAAATGAATAAGAAAATTGGAAAATTATCCAAGGAAAGTTTCGGCCATCACTACGTGGAGAGAACAGGAGGAAAAACTTTATTGGTCCTTGAAAAAGTTAAAGTGAGCATGTGCATGTCATACCTTGTTTATTGAAAAAGTTGTCTTCTAACTCTTCACCTCCCCATGCATATTATTTAGACTTGTAACATTTACAAAGCCCATGGACTTTTATTTAGATATCTCAAACACATTTGAGACCATTTAAACTTTACTTGAATTTACTAAAGCCCACTAGTTGAATAATTATTTGCTATTGGGCTTGACAAGGCCAAATATTATTTAATTAATTCAACACTTGAATTAATTTAATTATTTGGACTCTACTAGGCCCAAAAGTGTTTAATTAATTCAACACTTGAATTAATTTAATTTAGTTCATAATAATGTTTATGAAAATAACAATTTTTCAAATACATTATTTATTTGGCCATCTTTTAATTTAGAAACACTTCCACAAATTAAAAGTCACATTCCCTTTATAGAAGTCATACTTATAATTTTCCTTGTGCTTATAAACTCTTTTATAAGCCGTTCAACACATTGAACTAATTTTACTTCTCAACGGGATCTAAAAAGTTATCACTTGTGTTACCCTCAATGGTTTATTTATACAACTAGCAGTAGGTTCACATCTCTAAGTGATTCGATACTAAACATGTCCTTATATTAGCATACCACAATTGCTCCATTCTTACCTATCAACTTCTTGATAATGAGAACGTCAGAACTCAAGTCTGATAGTACCCAACAAATTATGTTAAACGCCTAGCAGCATCACTTACATGATTTCGTAGGTATCAAATGATAGTGCCTGCAAGAACCATTCCATAATGGTTAGCTTACAGTACGGTCCCTTCAACTCATATATCCCGACCCATTCGAAAACTATTGGTATATCGAGAGTTGTCAATGAATTGATAATATGTGTCATGTCGTAGTTGCATCGATGGTTTAATAAAAAAACCCCTCTCTTAATTACCAACATACTCTGATCAGAGATTTCATACTACATATACATGAAATCACTTAGGATATCCATACCCGAAGGTAAGCGGTGAATCCCCGACTACTATGCATCGACTCCTATATGTTTTGACAAAACACCCAACCTTGCCACCAGATGACCCCATGAGAGTCGGTAAACAAGTCAAAGTGCAGTGATAGCATATAGAGTCTAAATGTTGTCCCGGCTCATAAGGACTAATGGTGTACAACCATAATCTAGGACGTTTCCACCCGATAAGTGAGAACCACTTGGAAAGTCCTTTGTGGAGGGTTGTTCAGTGCACTCTACAAGGAGCACCTATCTGCATGCTCGGACATCACAATGTCCCCTATTAATGAAACATGATACTGACATCGTACTTACTAGTCTCAAACTCGAGCGGCCTATATCCTTCATAGCGACGGCTAAATCGACTAGGAACTGTTTAGAATATACTTGTAACATACTGTACTTTTAAACTACTTTAAAATTTACGGAAAAATATAATTTTCTTAATTAAATAGAAATCTTAAAATTATGATAACAATAAACTGATCATTCAAAATATTTGCAACGAAAAGATCACAGATAACGTTAGCTAAAAATACTTGTTTAAATATCATAAACAATAACGTGAAATCAGAGTATTTGAAACATTGCATAATTTCTTAAAAACATGGCGGTTCTCGGGTTTAGCCTCCTGCTCACTCCAAGCCGGCTCATTGGTCCCCACCCCTCGTCTCCTCAAAGTCATCATCACCTGCATCGATCAAGTCTAGTGAGTCTAAAGACTCAACATGTATAAACTGGAAGTAACAAGTAATACGTAATAAAACCGCATGTATCTTTAAAATATAGCGTACACACTTTAAACTTGAACGTAATAGCATAAACATACATGAAACTTGAACGTAGTAGCATAAACGTAGACGTGCCATCATCATAAAACTTTTCTTAAAAATACTTGCATCATACATACTTGAGCATACATAACATCATTTTGCGTAGAGATATGTTTCAAAACAAGTAACTTATACATAAATGTGCCTGATCAGACTAAACCACTGTACTAGGCTGATAGGAAAAATCCACTTCCATATACATTAGATCCCCGTTCATGATTTAATGGGTGGATTGGTCTCTGTTTGTAACGTCCCAGATTCGTCAACTGTCCTCACTGTATCAAGACGAGTCTTTCCAGCGTGCTTATGTCCGTCCTCACTCACACGCACCCTAAGAAACTTCCCAGGAGGTCACCCATCCCAAAATTGCCCCAAGTCAAGCACGCTTAACTTTGGAGTTCTTATATGATGAGCTACCGAAAAGAAGATGCACCTTCGTGATATGAGTAGTACAAATCAAATCTTTTAAGCCATCTTCAACTGTACAGTCCATTACATTGAACAGTCTCGGAATCCCTCTCATTCCCGTGTGGGTCGGTTCATTCATGTTCCCTCCACCTAGAAGCCTGTCAGGAGCCGCTCATTGTCCGTGCAACTGATGGAAACGGCGATCAGCCCCCGCCCTCTTCTGCCCCGGGCCTCACATGCCCACCAGCTTCCGCTTGGTTCGTCCCCGAACCGCACCGTACTAAGAGAGGTCGGCTCTGATACCACTTGTAACGTCCCAGATTCGTCAACTGTCCTCACTGTATCAAGACGAGTCTTTCCAGCGTGCTTATGTCCTCACTCACACGCATCCTAAGAAACTTCCTAGGAGGTCACCCATGCCAAAATTACCCCAAGTCAAACACGCTTAACTTTGGAGTTCTTATGTGACGAGCTACCGAAAAGAAGATGCACCTTAGTGATATGAGTAGTACAAATCAAATCTTTTAAGCCCTCTTCAACCGTACAGTCCATTACATTGAACAGTCTCGGAATCCCTCTCATTCCCTTGTGGGTCGGTTCATTCATGTTCCCTCCACCTAGAAGCCTGTCAGAAGCCGCTCATTGTCCGTGCAACTGATGGCACCGGCGATCACCCCCCGCCCTCTTCGGCCCCGGGCCTCACACTGTTCATGCTTTACCACTTTCCAATTCGGATCTAAACCCGGTCATGATTTACCGGGTGGATTGGTCCCTGGTCATGCTTTACCGCTTTTCAATCCAGATCTATACCTGGTCATGCTTTATCGGGGTGGAGAGGTTCTCGGCCACGTTCACCGACTTCCAAACCCATTCATAATTTGGTCACAAGACATTTAGCATACCAAAAAAACTTAAAATATTTTCTTTTGCACGTCGAACATACTTAAAAACGTCGAGGGCTTTGTTGGAATATTCTGGACATGCTGCCCTAACAACAGCAACAAGAGTTCAGGAGATCCCAACGAAGCCTGCAACCAAAAATTCAAGATCACATTAGAAAACACATTTTCAGAAAAGTTTAGTTTGACCAGTCCCACAAAAACGATCATAACACTCATTTCTTATCCAAAAATTACGAATTTACTGTCAAATCGAAGGTATCTAAAAGTACTATGTTTTTTATGTTGAAAGTTTTTTCCAGAAAATCGACCGAAAAGTCGCAGTATTTAAAATGACAACAAATTCGTGTTTTGAGATCAAAAAATCGTTTCAAAAGAGATCCACCCATTTTTTTGCTCAAACTTTTGCATAACATACACATGTTTTCCATACACTACAATTAAAATAATTACTATGACAAGATCGATGCGAAAATGGAAAGAATATACATGCGTTGATGATTATACTCATGAAACGACGAAAAACGACGCGAGGGGATGCGAGAATCGATCCGGGACGACTTTTGCCACGATGCTTGCTATAATCGAACATGAGTTTTCTGAAGAAAATCGAAGGGGAAAGAGTGGCTGCTGGAGCACTCTAAGAACCCTAGTTCTTTTCAAAAGAAAAGATAATGCAAAGTGTGTGTGTGAGTGAGTGTGTGTGTGTGTGTGTGTGTGTGTGGGGGGGGGGGGGATTGTAAAAACATGTAGGGGTGTGTGTGTATTGATTAGCGAGATAATTAGGAGGTAATTAAGAGAGTTAATTAGGTGTTAATTAAGTAGTTAATTAGGTTAATAAAAATACTAATAACTAATTAACATGATAAATAAAATACTAATCCCCCATAACTTACAAGAACCTCTAATTTAAAATAAAATACACATGTGCCATATTTTCAAGATTTAAAATCCCCAACTATTCAACTTAGTATTTTGAAATGTTTAAAATCTTAAAATCACCTAATAAATTAAATTAGGCTTTGAAATGCTTAAAATTTCATAAATAATTTAAAATACCAATTTCTTGACTTGAAATAAAATACCACACTTTTCATAGATCACCTAAATCGTCAGCGGTCTCTTTTCCCGATCTCGTATCGAATATTCGTCTGAAACATAAAACTCAAGGAAAATGTTTTAACGTGCGTCACAAAACCATAATTAATTTAAAATAATGCATTTTAATAAATCAGGCATCTCTAAAATCGTTTTAAATTTAAATAAATGATTTAAAAATTTAATTAAATGCATGGGTTTTACGTGTACTGAATTTGGGTTATACAGTTCCTCCCCATTTAAATAAATTTCGTCTTCGAAATTAAGTCTTGCCAATCAACCTCGGGTAGCGATTCCTCATCTCTGCCTCGGTCTCCCAAGTGGCTTCTCCCATCGATTGATTCAGCAATCGGACTTTGACCAGCTTGGTTACCTTGTTCCGAAGTCTCCGTTCATGTCGGTCTAGGATTTAATCAGGTCTTTCTTTATACAAAAGATCCGGAGCAAGCTCTAATGGCTCATAGCTCAAAACATGCGAAGGATTAGCTAGGTAATTTCTCAGCATCGAGATGTGGAACACATTGTGTACACCGGCCAGATTCGACGATAGGGAAACACGATTAGCTAGTGTCCCAACTCTGTCAAGAATCTCGAACGGTCCAATAAATTTTGGACTAAGCTTACCTCTCTTCCCAAACCTGATAACACCCTTAATGGGTGCTATATTTACAAAGACGTGATCACTTATGGCAAACTCAAGATCTCTCCTACTCTTGTCAGCATAACTCTTTTGACGACTCTAGGCCGTCTTCATCCTGTCTCGGATCTTGACCGCCACATCTGCAGTCTGCTGAACAATCAGTGGACCAAGTTCTGATCGCTCATCGACTTCATCCCAATGAATCGGCGATCTGCAATTTCTTCCATACAGTGCCTCGTAGGGAGCCATACGTATAGACGATTGAAAACTGTTGTTGTAGGTAAACTCCACTAGAGGTAGTTTCGATTCCCAATTCCCATGGAAATCGATCACACAGGCTCGCAATAAATCCTCCAAAATCTGAATCACACGCTCATACTGGCCATTTTTCTGAGGGTGGAATGCGGTACTGAATAGCAACTTCGTTCCCATGGCTGCATGTAAACTCTTCCTGAAGGACGATGTAAACCTCGGGTCCCTGTCGGATACAATAGAAACTGGGATCCCGTGCAATCAAAATATCTCCCTGATATAGAGATCTGCATACTGCGTCATGGAGAAAGTCGTCTTCACTGGCGAGAAGTGTGCTGACTTAGTAAGTCGATCCACTAAACCCAAATGGCATTGGATCCCTTGACTGGCCTCTAATGCTCTGCCTTCACCTGCTGACAAGCGAGATATTCAGAGACAAATCAGCGGATGTCTCTCTTCATACCTGGCCACCAATACAACATCTGCAAATCCTTGTACATCTTGGTACCTCCTGGATGGATAGAATATAGAGATGCATGTGCCTCTGTCAGAATATCCTCTCTGATCGAATCAAAAATAGGCACCCACATCTGTAAGGCTCGAGATTTATTAGTCTTCATTGATGTGATATTCGGAAGATATGAGTATGCATGACATATAATGAGAAGCACTAAATGAGATTATGAAGTGGTGCATGAAATATAGACCGGACCCGCGGTAAGGAAAGGACCGCACCCGCGGTTGATGGACAGAGAGTTGGAGATTAATTACGGAAGTGACACCGCACCCGCGGTGCTAAACAGACCGCACCCGCGGTGTTGTACCGGTGAGGTCAACGCACCCGCATTACAGGACTGAGCGCACCCGCGGTCGAAGCTTTCAGAAAAGTTGATGTATATCAATACATGGAGCGCACCCGCGGTGCAAAAGTGAGCGCACCCGCGGTGCGACATGCAGTATAAAAATTAAGCCACTTGCCTCCTACCTAAGAAACGTGTATATAGATATATATATACCTACATGAAATTCAGGAGAATGAAGGAAAGAGCCGAGGGAAGTGCAAAAAAAAAAAGAATTGAAATATTCTTACGCCTTTTGTGAGAAATCCGTCCGTCTGTTTTTGAATTCGACTTCAGTACTGTGTTCCTATTGACGCAGGCTACAACTGGACGTAAGTTTCGTTACGTTTAGACATGATTTGAATTTATGATATTGTCAGAATTGAATATGAATCAGATATGATGTTTCTGCTACAGTAGAAATGGTATAACTGAAGTCAGATTAAAGAATAGACTATTTATGAAATTGTTATGAATTTCAGAGTTGATTTAGTTGAGATTTTATATCAGAGTTGTGTTATTATTCAGATTATGAGTTGTACTGATACTAGTTATGAATTCTGGTATTATATCTGTGATGTTGAGATAGACGGGGTTATCGTGACTGTATTGTTATGCCGTCGAAACATCAGTAGATTGATATTGATCAGATTCAGTAATGATTTCGATTGTATCATGATATCATTTATATGAATTAGATTGTACCTTGTTCAGATATGGATCAGATTATATATCGATTTGAGTATTGATCAGAACAGGTTTTGAATCGAATTATATACTGATATTGTATTTATACGATTGTCATTGCCAGACTGGTTATGGACAGATTGGAATACAAGACTTCGTCTTCGTCAGACCGGGAAGACAAAGGTATAATTCATGTTTTGTTTTGGGGAAGACACAACTCAAATGAGATTCAATTTGAGTTGCCCAACAAAATCACATACTAGGGTTGTTGTTTACCTTTTGATATAATTGATTTGTTTATAGAATTATATTCAAATCTCTTGATATGACGATGCCTTGTTTATAGATTTATATTCAAGCATTTGACCTAGGAGAGTCATTGGCAGACTTGCCAAACTAGATGTTCGGTGGTATCGACGCTTCGGATCAGATTCACTCCGATTGTAGACATTCGATACAGACATGACCGAAGTCTAGGAGTAAGACGTACAGTTACCCCGATTGGGAGGGTAGGTGACAGACAGTGACGTCTTATTCACACCGGGATCCCTAGAGTTAGAGTCGAGTCGAGTCAAGATATGAATTGAATTGAGTTGCATCCTTATTTTATTTTGATTCCAGAGATTATGGAATCCATTGTTACTGCATGCTTATTTTGATTTGGTTTCCTAGACTATGAAACATATTGTTATGAATTTTATGCATGATAATATGCTTTATGATTTATATTGTGTATATGCATGTATACATGTTTTATACTGGGATTTATTCTCACCGGAGTATCCGGCTGTCTTCTTGTTTTGAATGTGTGCATGACAACAGGTGGGACAGGATCGGGTTCAAGAAGATGATGAGAGAAGATGAGTTAGAGTGGTGATTCCGGACTTATTGTCGAATTGGTTTAATACTTGAAATTTAGTAGTTGAACCTTAGACTAGTTTGAATAATTGTTGTACATTATTGTACTTTTATACTGAGATGTATAATAGATTGATTCCATTACCTTCGGCATTTTAAAGAAAAAATTTTAGACCCTGTTTATCTTAATTGATAATTAAATCCCAAAGATGATTAAGAAGATGATCAGCGTCCGGGTCCCCACAACATCTTCCCTCTGTACTTTACAATACCATCAGACATTGTGTAGAGTACACTGCCTTTGGCTTCATCCTTCAGTATCCATTTCTATAACTGTTCATCTGAAGACTGTTCTCTACGGATTCGGTCTAGCAAAGAAGACTGGACTGTCAGATTAGAACGCTTGGGAGCTCTGCCCTTACGATAAACTTCTAACTCAAACCTCTAAATCTCATACTGAAGAGATCTCTGCACTGACAACTGTGCTACGACTGCAAATTTTCTGCTCAAGGCGTTTGCGACAACATTACTTTCCCAGAATAGTAGCTAATCTCACAATCATAGTATTTTACCAACTCCAACCACCGTCTTTGTCTCCTATTCAAATCTTTATGCGTGAAGAAATATTTGAGACTCTTGTGATCGATAAATATCTAGCATTTATCGTCGTACAAGTAGTGTCTCCATATTTTTAAAGCAAAGACAATGGGAGCTAACTCTAGATCATGAGTCGGATAATTCTTCTCATGCACTTTCAACTGTCTGGAGGCATAAGCTATAAACCGACCGTGTTCCATCAAAACTGCGCCAAAACCGAGCATAGAAGCATCAGTGTACAACACGAAATTACCTTGCCCTGCTGGCATGGCCAAAACTGGCGCTGAAATAAGAGCTTGCTTCAAAGTATCAAAGCTCTTCTGGCATTCTCCACTCCATAATAATTTAGCATTCTTCTTAGTCAATGAGGTGAGTAGCACTGCTATCGAAGAAAGTCCCTGAATAAATTTCATGTAGTAGCCTGCTAAGCTTAGGAAACTGTGGATCTCTAACGCATTCTTCGGCTCCACCCATTCTTTAACTACTGCTACCTTAACTAGATCCACCTCGATGCCACTGCTAGATATTATATGACCCAAAAAAGCTACCTTCTCCAACCAGAATTCACACTTACTGAATTTCTCAAACAACTTGCGACTCTATAAGACCTGCAAAACTGTACACAAATGCTGACTGTGCTCCTCATGGCTCTTCAAGTATATGAGAATGTTGTCAATCAACACTATGACGAACTGATCTAAGTAGGGCTGAAATTCTCAGTTCATGAGGTCCATAAATATCGTTGGAGCATTCGTCAGTCCAAACGGCATCACTAAGAACTCGTAGTGTAATGCCCGAATTTCGAAAAAAAAAATAAAATTGTGACAATAGTTGTGATGGTTTATGACTTTACGTTATGAATGGTAATGAATGTTATAGAATGAAATAGATAATGGATGGGTAGAATCAAAGGTTGAATTTGAGCTAAATAGGTAATGGAAGTGCAGAAACGGTATAAAAAATGTGGCAAAAGTTGTGGTTTTTAGCATAATGTTTTGTATGTTGATCCAATTGATGTGAGGCTACTTTCATTAGAAAGATAAGACATAAGGTTATAACTTTCTTATTTTGAGTTTTGGTCAAATCATTAGGGAAGACGAGCCAAAAGCGCCCCGAAGTGTGTCGTGCGTATCGTCATTCCTACAATAACACATGTTGGGAAATTAAGCATAACTTTTTACTCACACGTCCAAATGACATGAGGCCAATTGAAGATGCAAGCCAAGACATAGATCTACAACTTTCTAGTTTACCACTTTCGAAAATTTTGAAGTTAAAAATGCATTTTGGACAGAATACGGCGCGCCCTTGCGCCAGATCCCACGCGATGGCGTGCCCATTGCTGAAATTTTTGTGTTTGGGCAGTATGGTGCGCGCCCCCGCGCCAAAACACGCGCCATGGCGCCCAGCACCTGTACAAAAAACGTGTTTTGAGGTTTGGATGGTATATATTAGATTGGGGAATGATTTTTGTATCATTTCTTCTCATCCTCATTTCGCTCCATCGGTTTAGAGCTAGGGTGTTCCTCATTTCTCCTTCAATCCAATTTCTTCCAAGACATTAATCTTTGATTGAAGCCTTAATCTTTGCTTGGAGATTAGAAGTTCTTCTCCTCAATAGTTTAGAAGCAAGGTAAGAAAGCTTATTTCCTTGGGTTAGTGATTGAAGGGAAAACAATGGGTTGTTTGGTTTAAGTGTTAAGGTAAAGTTGTTAATATAATGATTGATGGTAGGTATTGTATGTATTGATATTTTGGGAAAGAAATTGATTGTAGAGGATCTAACTCTTTTGCACGGACGTCACGTGTTTGACAAAATGATTCAATGAATGTTTTTATGTCATATTACGGTTAAGAATTGATATGGATTCCTTCTTTATGCAATTGTTGGGATTTGAGTTTTCTTGAATATCCAAATTGCGGATCTTTATTCGAAGCATTATAGAATTAATTATGAATTTTGTACAGAAATTTCTCTCTTTTGATAAATGATCCAAGTTCTTGAGTTATAGTAGAATTCAGAGGTTCAAGACTTCTCACCTACACATTTCAATCTTCTTTTGTTAATATTTGAAAGGTGTGTTACGGTCGGTAACATACGAGGTAAAAGTATCATTTTTATTTTAAATTGAAAATTCTATGGCTTGATGAAATACTTGTGATTTTTGATGATTGATCTTTTGAGATGAGCTTATTATGATATTGACTTGATGAGATTGAAATGCATCATTGCATTGCATATTGAGCCACTGTTCGATTCAGATTTGATATGGCGGAGGTCGCCTTGATATTTTGATTTGTTGGACGTATGGGGCTATAGTTGAGTTGGTATAGTGTATGCGGAGGTCGCTGCTATGGCCTGAGCACTCTCTATAGGCGCACCATAGTCCTGGGATTGTAGAACACAGCACCCCACCTCGAGCGGATGAGTCGGTGGATGTTGCTGGGGATTCTCTTTCCTTGGGTACCCTATGACTAGATGATTCACTTGATCTTGAAATTTATTGATAGCCCACAGCTTCTGATAATGCATTGCATTATATTGCATCTTTATGGATTTATATGAGCTATTTTGAAAATTAAATTCTCATATGTTATTGATTGTATCATACTGTGTTTATACTCACCGGCACGTCGGCTACCTCTTGTTTTCATGTGCTTGTCGGTAGGTGAGGCGAGGCTCGGGATGCCAGAGTCCAGTTCCAGGCGAGGAGATACGAGTTAGAGTAGGATACTCGGGTGTTAGGAGCTATTTGATGATGTTTGGATTACTTTTGTTCACTAGTTATTTTGACATGTTGAAAATTATATTTCAAACATTTGAGACATTTAAATTATTCTGACGATGTTTATGTCAGTTTGTGAACAAGAAATTATATATTTTATTAAATCGTTTGGTTTGATATCAGAGCGTATGATATTTGGGAACAGGGTAGATCGAGTCAGTTCGAATTGCTTGATCATGTGATATATTTTCTAGCATTTTCACTGTGCTGTAATGTGAAATACAAGATCATAATTGAGATACTCTATTGTTGAGCTATATTCGAGATTTTTGAGATTATTGAGTCTCGAGAGCCAGAGATAATTGATACGAGATTGAGATGATTATGATATTGTGATTTATCTATGTTTGATCTATTGTATATCAGACATGGCTACTCGTGGTACAGGTCGTGGTAGACCTAGACAGAACATACCAGTGGCACAAGATCAGGGTAGTGCTACTCATACTCAGATGGATATAACTCCGACTCCGATGGAGATACTGTTAGCCAGATTTCAGTCTTTGCACCCACTGATGTTGAAGGGTACCGTAAATGCATTAGAGTGTGAGAACTGGTTGGAGAATATGGATCAATTATTTGAATCTCTTGAGTATCCAGATGATCGTAGAATCAAATTAGTTGTTCATCAGTTATTGGATGTTGCTAAGAGTTAGTGGATCATGACAAAGAAAGCTTTAGAGGGTCGAGGTACGATTGTTACCTGGGATATTTTTAAATCTGAATTTTATCAGCGTTTCTTTCCTACCTCTTACAGGAAAGATAAGGGAGTCGAGTTTGCAAATTTAAAGCAGAGAAATCTGAATATTGAGGACTATGTTGCTAAGTTCTCGAATTTACTGAGATTTGCTCCTCATGTAGCATCCGATGAAGAAGCTAAGGCTGATCACTTCATAAATGGTCTTAATCCTGATATCTTTACTCTGGTTAATACTGGAAGGCCTAACACTTTTGCTGAGGCTCTTGATAGAGCAAAGGGAGCTGAAACCGGAATCAATAGGCAGAGAGGTTCTCAGTATTCGCAACGACCCCAACAACCACTGTTCCGACAGCAGTTCAGACAGGGTAATAGTGTCAACATAAGAGAGCAGTTTAGGGCAAGAGGGAAGCAATTTAAGAGGCATGGCAGTAATTTTTCGAATTCTAGTGGATCGAGACAGTCTAGTTCAGTTCAGACCACTGGTTATTCAAGCACAACTTGTGGTCAGTGTGGTGGTAGACATTATACCGATCAATGTAGAGGAATCTCAGTAGCTTGCCACTTGTGTAACCAGGTGGGACACTATGCTCGAGTGTGTCCTAATCGTGGCAGTGAAATATCTCAGAGTGGGGGATCATCGAGACAGACACTTCACCAGAATCGTCAGACCCCTACAAATCATTCTTATTAGGAATCAAACCGGTCAGATCAGAACAAACTGAGTGGTGGCCTTAGGGCAGGACATCCACCTAGACAGCAGGCTCGAGTTTTTGCACTCAATGAGGATGAGGCACATCATGCTCCAGATAATGTCATTGCAGGTAATTGTTTTATCTCAGGTTATCCTGCTTATGTTTTGATGGATACAGGTGCATCACATACTTTCATCTCTGAGCACTTTGTCACATTGCATTCGTTGCATTCTATACCATTATTATCTACCTTATCTATTTCTACTCCACTGGGAAAAGTGACGAGGTCAGCTGAAATGATAAGTGGTTGTGAATTTCGTTATGAGGATAATGTCATTGAGCTTGATTGTATTATATTGGAGATGTCTGATTTTGACTGCATAGTTGGTATTGACATGTTGACAAGATACAGGGCTACTGTAGATTGTTTTCAGAAAATTGTTAAGTTTAGGCCTGATATGACAGATCACTGGACATTCTATGGTAAAGGTTCTTGAGCTAAGATTCCTTTGATATCTGTTTTGTCCATGACTCGTTTGTTGCAGAAAGGAGCCGAATGTTTCTTGGTTTATGCGATTGATATTTCAAGGTCAGTACCTAAATTGGCAGATATTCCAATTGTTAGTGAATTTTCAGATGTATTTCCAGATGAAATTCCAGGATTTCCTCCAGTCCGAGAGGTTGATTTCAACATTGAGTGAGGCCAGGTACACAGCCTATTTCTAGAGCTCCTTATAGGATGGCGCCATTTGAACTGAAGGAACTAAAGGAACAACTTGAGGATCTATTGGCTAAAGAATATATAAGACCAAGTGTTTCACCTTGGGGTGCTCCAGTTTTATTTGTGAAGAAGAAAGATGGGTCTATGAGGCTTTATGTCGATTATAAACAGTTGAATAAAGCCACAGTAAAGAATAAGTATCATTTGCCAAGGATTGATGATCTCTTTGACCAGTTGCAGGGTTCTTCAGTATATTCTAATATTGATTTAAGATCCGGATATCATCAGTTAAGAGTTAGAGAGACAGATGTGCCTAAGACTGATTTTCGTACCAGGTATGGGCATTTTGAATTTTTGGTTATGTCTTTTGGATTGACCAATGCACCTGCGGTAATTATGGATTTGATGAACCGTGTGTTTCAACGGTATATAGATCAATTTGTTGTGATCTTCATTGATGATATTCTTATTTATTCAAAATCATAAATTGAGCATGTTGAACACTTGAGAGTTGTACTGCAGATTTTGAGAACTGAAAAGTTGTATGCTAAATTATCCAAATGCGAGTTTTGATTGGATAGCGTGGTATTCCTTGGACATGTGATTTCGAGTGCTGGTATATCAGTTGATCCGAGTAAAGTTGAGGCAGTCATCAATTGGTCTAGACCGACATCAGTTACTGAGGTATGTAGTTTTATGGGTTTGACAGGCTATTATCGCAGATTTATTAAAGGATTCTCACAGATTGCGAGGCCAATTATGCAGCTGACACAAAAGAATGCACCATTTATTTGGTCACCGGAATGTGAGGCTAGTTTTGTTGAACTTCAGCATAGATTGACTAGTGCTCCAGTTCAGACTATTCCCTCAGGTGTAGGAGGATTTACAGTGCACACTGATGCTTCACATCAAGGATTGGGTTGTGTATTAATGCAGCACGGCTGTGTTGTTGCCTATGCTTCAAGACAGTTGAAGCCACATGAGTCTAGATGCCCCGTTCATGACCTGGAACTAGCAGCAGTGGGTTTTGCCTTAAAGATTTGGCGTCACTACTTGTATGGGGAGACATTTGAGATATTCACTTATCATAAGAGTTTGAAATACCTCTTTTCACAAGCAGAGTTGAACATGAGACAGAGGCGTTGGTTATATTTGTTGAAAGACTATGATTGCGAAATAAAATATTATCCATGAAAGTCTAATGCAGCAGCAGATGCTTTGAGCTTAAAAGTATGTAATATGTCCTTGATCACTAGCAGTGTATCTGATTTGGCAGAAGAATGTTGTCTTTCTGGTTTGGATTTTGTGGTAGATACTCAACCTGTAAGAGTATTAATGATTCAGGCAGAACTCGAGTTGTTTGTCAAAATTAAAGAGGCCCAAAAGTTAGATCAAAGCATTCAGAAATCAGTTGAACTTGTCAAATCAGGACATCAATCAGAATTTCAGGTCAATAATGAGGGTATTTTGTTTGTGAATTATCGTATTGTAGTTCCTAATATTTCAGAGTTAAGGATACAGATTTTACGTGATGCTCATTGCAGTAAGTTCTGTGTACACCCTGGAAGTAAAAAGATGTAAAATGATTCGAAGAAACAATTTTGGTGGAAAAGAAAAAAATGTGACATAGCAGAATTTGTATCTCATTGTTTGAATTGTCAACAAGTGAAAGCAGAAAGAAAGCAACAAGGAGGTCTTTTGCATAGCCTTAAAGTTCCAGAATAGAAGTGGGATCATATCACCATGGATTTTGTCACGAAATTGCCGAGGTCGTCGAGGTGTTGCGATTCAATTTGGGTTATTGTTGATAGATTAACCAAGTCTTCATGTTTTATTCCTTATCAGATGATATATAGGCATGATCAGATGGCCAGATTGTACATCAAAGAAGTTTTGAGATTGCATGGTGTGCCTAAGTCAATTGTATCAGATCGTGATCCCAGATTTTCTTCTCATTTTTGGCAGAGTTTACAAGAGGCCCTTGGTACTCGTTTGCATTTGAGTACAGCATATCATCCTCAGACAGACGGACAGTCAGAACGTACTATTCAGACATTAGAGGATATGCTAAGAGCTGTAGTGATGGATTTCGGTATTGGTTGGCAGGATTCGTTACCACTTGTCGAGTTTTATTATAACAATAGTTATCAAGTGAGCATTGGAATGTCTCCATTTGAAGCACTACATGGCAGGAAGTGTCGATCTCCTCTGTATTGGGACGATTTATCTGAAGCACCAATTGTAGGACCTGATATGATAAGAGATATGACAGAGAAGGTGAAATTGATTCAGAGTCGTATGAGAGCTGCTCAGGATAGACAGGCTAAGTATGCGAACATCAGGAGACGGCCGTTGATTTTTGAGAAAGGTGACAGAGTTTTTCTGAAAATATCTCCTTTTCGTGGTACAGTTAGATTTGGAAAGAAGGGTAAATTATCACCGAGATCCATAGGTCCGTATGAGATTTTGGAACGTGTTGGTGATTTGGCTTATAGATTAGCTCTTCCTTCTGCGTTATCAGGTGTTCATGATGTTTTTCATGTGTCCATGTTGAGGAAATATCATCCAGATCCTTCTCATGTACTTCCACCCGATGAGGTTGAGTTAGATCAGAATTTGAGCTACATTGAGAGACCGATTCAGATTCTAGACAGAAAAGATAAACAACTCAGAAATAAATTGATACCGTTGATTAAAGTACAGTGGAACAGATATGGTGTCAAAGAGGCAACTTGGGAATTAGAAGATAAAATGAGACATAAATATCCAGAGTTATTCAAATGAAGTATACTTCTATTCTCGGTTTTATTTTCAGTATTGCTCATTACACGTTAGACTTGAAAGAGATGATTGATTTCGAGGAAGAAATCTATTTTTAGAGGGGAGGGATTGTAATGCCCGAATTTCGAAAAAAAAAAAAATGATGCAGTAGTTGTTTTGGTTAATAACTTTACGTTATGAACGGTAATGAATGTTACAGAATGGAATAGATAATGGATGGGTAGAATCAAAGGTTGAATTTGAGCTAAATAGGTAATGGAAGTGCAGAAACGGTATGAAAAATGTGGCAAAAGTTGTGGTTTTTAGCATAATGTTTTGTATATTGATCTAATTGATGTGAGGCCACTTTCATTAGAAAGATAAGATATAAGGCTATAACTTTCTTATTTTGAGTTTTGGTCAAATAATTAGGTAAGACGAGCCAAAAGCGCCCCGAAGTGTGTCGTGCGTATCGTCGTTCCTACAATGACACATGTTGGGAAATTGAGCATAACGTTTTACTCAAAACTATAACTGACATGAGACAAATTGGAGATGCAAGCCAAGACATAGGTCTACAACTTTCTAGTTTACCACATTCGCAAATTCTGAAGTTAAAAATGCGTTTTGGACAGAATACGGCGCGCCCCTGCGCCAGATCCCGCGCGATGGCGAGCCCATTGCTGAAATTTTTGTGTTTGGGCAGTATGGTGCGCGCCCCCGCGCCAAAACACGCGCCATGGCGCCCAGCACCTGTACAAAAAACGTGTTTTGAGGTTTGGATGGTATATATTAGATTGGGGAATGATTTTTGTATCATTTCTTCTCATCCTCATTTCGCTCCATCGGTTTAGAGCTAGGGTGTTCCTCATTTCTCCTTCAATCCAATTTCTTCCAAGACATTAATCTTTGATTGAAGCCTTAATCTTTGCTTGGAGATTAGAAGTTCTTCTCCTCAAGAGTTTAGAAGCAAGGTAAGAAAGCTTATTTCCTTGGGTTAGTGATTGAAGGGAAAACAATGGGTTGTTTGGTTTGAGTGTTGAGGTAAAGGTGTTAATATAATGATTGATGGTAGGTATTGTATGTATTGATATTTTGGAAAAGAAATGGAATTGTAGAGGAGCTAAATCTTTAGCACGCACGTCACATGTTTGAAAAATGATTCAATGAATGTTTTTATGTCATATTACGGTTAAGAATTGATATGGATTCCTTCTTTACACAATTGTTGGGATTTGAGTTCTCTTGAATATCCAAATTGCGGATTTTTATTCGAAGCATTATTGAATTAATTATGAATTTTGTAAAGAAATTGCTCTGTTTTGATAAATGATCCGAGTTGTTGAGTTATAGTAGAATTTAGAGGTTCAAGACTTCTCACCTACACATTTCGATCTTCTTTTGGTAATATATGAAAGGTATGTTACGGTCGGTAACATACGAGGTAAAAGTATCATTTTTATTTTAAATTGAAAATTCTATTGCTTGATGAAATACTTGTGATTTTTGATGATTGATCTTTTGAGATGAGCTTATTATGATATTGACTTGATGAGATTGAAATGCATCATTGCATTGCATATTGAGCCACTGTTCGATTCAGATTTGATATGACGGAGGTCGCCTTGATATATTGATTTGTTGGACGTATGGGGCTATAGTTGAGTTAGCATAGTATATGCGGAGGTCGCTGCTATGGCCTGAACACTCTCTATAGGCGCACCATAGTCCTGGGATTGTAGAACACAACACCCCACCTCGAGCGGATGAGTCGGTGGATGTTGTTGGGGGATTCTCTTTCCTTGGGTACCCTATGACCAGATGATTCACTTGATCTTGAAATTTATTGATAGCCCACAGCTTCTGATCATGCATTGCATTGCATCTTTATGGATTTATATGAACTATTTTGAAAATTAAATTCTCATATGTTATTGATTGTATCATACTGGGTTTATACTTACCGACACGTCTGCTACCTCTTGTTTTCAAGTGCTTGACGGTAGGTGAGCCGAGGCTTGGGATGCCAGAGTCCAGTTTCAGGCGAGGAGATACGAGTTAGAGTGGGATTCTCGGGTCTTAGGAGCTATTTGATGATGTTTAGATTACTTTTGTTCACTAGTTATTTTGACATGTTGAAAATTATATTTCAAACATTTGAGACATTTAAATTATTCTGACGATGTTTATGTCAGTTTGTGAACAAAAAATTATATATTTTATTAAATCATTTTGTTTGATACATTTTAAATTATTAGTATTAGATATTGGACCCGGGGCCCCACACGTAGTGCCCATATCTGGTTCTGAATGATGTCTTATGAACATCTGCATCTTTTACCTTCAGCTGATGATACCCTGATCGAAGATATATCTTAGAGAACATTGTAGCTCCCTGCAACTGATCAAACAAGTACTCGATCCTTGGAAGTGGGTATTTATTCTTGAATGTTACCTTGTTCAGTTCTCGTTAATCAATACACAACCTCATGCTTCCATCTTTCTTCTTAACGAAGAGCACTGGTGCGCCCCATGGTGAGAAACTAGGGCGGATGAATTTTTTTTCTAGAAACTCCTGAATCTAGTGTTTTAGTTCTAACATCTCTGCTGGAACAAAACGGTACGGCATCTTAGAGATTGGCACGATGCCTGGCACAAGGTCAATGGAAAACTCCACCTATCTCTCTGGTGGAAGGCCTGTGACATCATCTAGAAAGACGTCAGGAAAATCTTTGACTACTGGTACATCAGATATCGACGGAGTGGTTGTGTCAAGCTTTGAAACAATGCTGGCCAAGAAAGCCTGAAAATCCTTGTGAATAAGTCTTCGCGCCTGCATGCAAGAGATCATGCGAGAGAAACTTCTCCATCTATCTGGCTCGAAGAGAAATTGCTCAATGCCCAAAGGTCTTGCTAACACTGACATTTTCTGAAAATCAATAAGAACTCAGTTCTTCGTCAGCCAGTCCATTCCCAAAATAATATCGAATTCAGGCATTGGCAACACAATCAAATTGGCATACACTAGGTGGCCTTGCAGTTGAAGATCAATGTCTCTGACAACGCTAGAAGCTAATAACTCCTCTCCTGATGGGACTGTAACTGAGTAGCTCACGTCGAATCCAATAGACTTGACGTCCAGATGATTAGCGAATGTCTCCAAAATAAAAGAGTGAGTATCCCCTGAATCTATCAAGGCCTTCGTGGTTACTCTCTTTATGAAAACATTTCCAGTCAACGAGGTCGTGTCTGGGTTCGCCTCCTCTGCTTGCATGGCGAACACTCTACCCTGGGTCGGCTGCCTCCACTGCGGGCAGTCCCTCAACATATGATCGCTGGCTCCGCATTTATTGCACTTGTCCGATCCTTTCGGACACACCGGGTACTCACCCGGCCTCTGAAGAGCCTTCTACTGTGGAATAGGACCCTTGCCTTTCGGCAGTCCTTGAAATGGCCTCTTTCCCTGCTGACCCTGGAAGGGCCTCTTATACTAGGGTCGCTGCTGTTGTTCCTGCTGAGGTGCCTGATAGGGCCTCTTGCCTTGCCTATCACTCTCGATATCCCTCTGATCCTGCTCTGACGCCAAAGCTCTAGACACGGCAACTGTGTAAGTAGTAGGACCAGCAACTCTGACATCACGGCACATGATCGGCCGTAACCCATCAATAAAATGCCTCCGTTTCTCTCAGGCATCATTTGCAATTAGGGGCACAAAGTGACACCCCCTCTCGAACTTCCTCACGAACTCAGCTATGCTGCTGTATCCCTAACGTAACGTCATAGACTCCCTAGTCAGTCTGGATCGTACTTCCTCAGTGAAGTGCTTGGAGTAGAAGACCTCCTTAAAACCATCCCAAGTCATTGTTTGCAGGTTCAATGACACTGATGCGCTCTCCCACCATAGTCTGGCGTCCCATGTCGGTAGAAATGTGGCACACCTGACCCTGTTTGCATCTTGTAGCTCCATAAATGCAAAAATCACCTCAATGGATTTAATCCATCCCTCCGCTATCATCGGGTCAGTAGTCCCCGAGAACTCCTTTGGGTCTACCCTCCTGAACCTCTCATATACTGCCTCTAGTCTGGGTCTCGCCCCAGCATCTATTGCAGCATTGTTCCCGCAAATTCTGCGAAGAACTGAGTCATTCCTGCAAGCATCTGAGCCTGCATGTCTGGCGGTGGACGAGGAGGAGTGGCCCTCTCCCCATCTTGATGCTCTCTACCCTCATCGCCTCTTCCACGCACAATCCTACGTCTAGGATGCATACTATTCCAATGTTTATTCAACAAGTAAACCCAACATGCATGTAAATATATCAATCTCTTAAGATGCACGTAAATCAAACTTAAAACATGCACATGCTGAAATCATAACTTGATTCTTACTACATAAAAGAATTTTAAAACTTTAAAACTTACAGACTCGAGATGTGACTTCGTGAGCTTCACAACCGGCAGTAGGCATAACCCTTTACAAGAACACCGCTATGATACCAATTGTAACGTACCATACTTTTAAACTACTTTAAAATTTGTGGAAAAATAAAAATGTTCTTAATTAAATAGAAACCTTCAAATTGCGATAACAATAAACTGATCATTCAAAATATTTGCAACGAAAACATCACAGATAAAGTTTGCTACAAATACTTGTTTAAATATCACAAACAATAACGTGAAATAAGAGTATTTGAAACATTGCATAATTTCTTAAAAACATGGGCGGTCCTTGGGTTTAGCCTCCTGCTCGGTACAAGCCGGCTCATTGGTCCACACCCCTCGTCTCCTCAAAGTCATCATCACCTGCATCGATCAAGTCTAGTGAGTCTAAAGACTCAACATGTATAAACTGGAAGTAACAAGCAATACGTAATAAAATCACATGCATCTTTAAAATAGAGCATACATACTTGAAACTTGAACGTAATAGTATAAACATACTTGAAACTTGAACGTAGTAGCATAAACGTAGACATGCCATCATCATAAAACTTTTCTTAAACATACTTGCATCATACATACTTGAGCATACATAACATAATTTTGCGTAGAGATATGTTTCAAAGCAAGTAACCCATACATAAATGTGCCTGATCAAACTAAACCACAGTACTGGACTGACAGGGAAAATTCTCTGCCACATACATGAGATCCTCGTTCATGCTTTAACGGGTGGATTGGTCCCTGATCATGCTTTACCACTTTCCAATCCGGATCTAAACTTGGTCATGATTTACCGGGTGGATTGGTCCCTGGTCATGTTTAACCGCTTTCCAATCCTGATCTAAACCCGATCATGCTTTACCGGGGTGGAGAGGTCCTCGGCCACGTTCACCGACTACCAAACCCGTTCATAATTTAGTCACAAGACATTTAACATACCACAAAAACTTAAAATATTTTCTTTCGCACATCGAACATAATTAAAAATGTCGAGGTCTTTGTTGGAATATTCTGGACATGCTGCCCTAACAACAGCAGCAAGGAGATTCAGGAGATCCCAACGAAGCCTGCAACCAAAACTTCAAGAACACATTAAAAAACACATTTTCAGAAAATTCTAGTTTGAGCAGTCCCACAAAAACGATTATAACACTCATTTCTTATCCAAAAATTACGAATTTACTTTCAAATCGAAGGTATCTAAAAGTACTATGTTTTTTATGTTGAAAGGTTTTTCTAGAAAATCGACCGAAAAGTCGCAGTATTTAAAATGACAGTAAATTCGTGTTTTGAGATCCAAAAATCGTTTCAAAAGAGATCCATCCATTTGTTTGCTCAAACTTTTGCATAACATACACATGTTTTCCATACACTACAATCAAAATAATTACTATGACAAGATCGATGCGAAAAGGGAAAGAATATACATGCCTTGATGATTATACTCACGAAATGACGAATAACGACGCAAGGGGATGCGATAATCGATCCGGGACGACTTGTGCAATGATGCTTGCTATAATCGAACATGAGTCTACTGAAGAAAATCGAAGGGGAAAGAGTGGCTGCTGGAGCACTCTAAGAACCCTAGTTCTTTTCAAAAGAAAAGAGAATGCAAAGTGTGGGGGGGAGGGGGGTGGGGGTTTAAAAACGTGTAGGTGTGTGTGGTATTGATTAGGGAGATAATTAGGGGTTAATTAGGGGAGTTAATTAGGAGTTAATTAAAAGACTTAATTAGGGAGTTAATTAGGTTAATAAAAATACTAATAACTAATTAACATGCTAAATAAAATACTAATCCCCCACAACTTACTAGAACCTCTAATTTAAAATAAAATACACATGTGACATATTTTCAAGATTTAAAATCCCCAACTATTCAGCTTAGTATTTTGAAATGTTTAAAATATTAAAATCACCTAATAAATTAAATTAGGATTTGAAATGCTTAAAATTTCATAAATAATTTAAAATACCACTTTCTTGACTTGAAATAAAATACCACATTTTTCATAGATCACCTAAATCGTCACCAGTATCTTTTCACGATCCCGTATCGAATATTCACCTCAAACATAAAACTCAAGGAAAACGTTTTAACGTGCATCACAAAACCATAATTAATTTAAAATAAAGCATTTGAATAAATCAAGCATTTCTAAAATCATTTTAAATTTAAATAAATAATTTAAAAATTTAATTAAATGCATGCGTTTTACGTGTACTGAATTTGGCTCTACAATACAGTATTCCAAAATTGAGTTTCATAATACTCATCACAGTGAGCATCTCATATTCTTTCTAATATTTGTATATTCAAGGACTTTATCTATGCTACTAGCATGGGTATACAGATAAAGATGTGCCAAAACAATAATTTCAAATATAATTAAAATAAAAATTGTTTATACAAAGAGTTTCAACATGAATCCTCGGCTAACACTTAGCTCGACGGGCACCTACTCTAATAATCTCTCACTTGCACTTTAGCCAGCTATCCATATACTTCAAACCCATTGATTCACGATGCTTCTCGTACAATGGTCCAAATAATTATCTGCGGAGCAGACTTTGTCAATCGACCAATTTCTGTATAGCCTTCCAATTTCAGTTCTGTATAGCCTTCCAATTTCAGTTCTGCGGAGCATTATCTGTATAGCCTTCCAATTTAAGTTCTCCACCCCCATAGACCAAGAACAACTTATTGGTCCTTCTCAAATACTGGAGGATGTATTTCACAGCTTTTCAGTGTGGAAGACCAGGGTTCGATTGATATCTACTCACTAAACTTAGTGCATAAGCCACGTCAGGACGTGTAAATATCATCCCATACATAATACTACCAATTGCTGATGCATAAGGAATCTGTTTAATCGCGTCTATCTCTGCATCAGTCTTGGGAGACATAGACTTGGATAGGGACACGCCATAACACATTGGTAGATGTCCCCTCTTGGACTCATCCATCGAGAACCGCTTAATGATGGTATAAATGTAGGAGGACTGGGTGAGACCAAGAAATCTTCTCGATCTATCTCTATAGATCTGTATTCCCAATAAAAAAGATGCTTCACCCAAGTCCTGCATCGAGAATTACTCACTAACCATATTTTAGTTGATTGCAACATCTCTACATCATTCCCAATGAGTAGACTGTCATCAACATAAAGCACCAGGAATGCCACAGCACTCCCACTGACCTTCTTATACACACAAGAACCCTTAGGATTCTTAGTAAAACCAAACTCTTTGATTGTACTATCGAATCTGAGGTTCCAACACCTAGATGCCCGCTTCAAACCAAAAATAGATCTCTGAAGTATGCATATCATATGCTCACTTCCGACAGATGTAAACCCTTCGGGTTGAGACATGTAAATCTTTTCCTTAATATCCCCATTGAGAAAGGCTGTCTTGACATCCATCTGCCATATCTCATAGTCATACCATGCAGTTATGGCTATCAATATCCTTATTGACTTGAACATTGCAACTGGAGAAAATGTTTTCTTAAAGTCAACTCCTTGTCTTTGAGCATATCCTTTTGCTACCAATCGCGCTTTGAAGGTCAATACATTCCCATCCTCCCCAAGTTTCCTATTGTAAATCCATTAACATCCTATGGGAACAGTTCCCTCAGGTGGATCTACAAGATTCCAAACTTGGTTTGAATGCATTGAATTCATTTCAGATTCCTTTGCTTCAAGCCACTTGGATGATTCGGCATCAGATAACTCTTCCTTGAAGGTTAATGGATGACATCCATGGTTAGGGTCATCATGGCCCTCTTCAAGAAGCAGACCGTACCTCATATGTGGTCTCCAGACTCTCTCGGATTTTCTAGGAGCTTGTATCTCCTCTCTTGGCTCTTCGGGTGTGGGTTCTTCAATTGTGGGTGTCTCTCGAACCTTTTCGAGTTCTATCATCTCCCCTTTTCTATCCAATAGAAATTTTTTTTCCAAAAAAGTTGCATTCCTAGAAACAAACACCTTTGTTTCTTGAGGATGATAGAAATAGTATCCAACTGAATTCCTTGGATATCCCACGAAGTAACATAAAATGGATCGACTATCCAATTTATCTCCCACTGCCTACTTCAAATAAGCAGGGCATCACGATATTCTAAGATAAGAATATTTGGGAGGCTTATCCATCCATATCTCATATAGTATCTTATCAGCTGCCTTTGAATGGACATTGTTCAACAACAGTGCCGCTGTCTCAAGCGCATATCCCCAAAAGGATGGCGGCAACTCGGTGAACCCCATCATAGACCGAACCATGTCCATAAAAGTCCGGGTACGACGCTCTGAAACACCATTCAACTGCGGTGTAGCAGGTGGAGTCCACTGCGATAGAATCCCATTCTCCTTAAGATACTCTTGGAACTCGACACTCAAGTAATCACCACCTCGATCCGATCGAAGTGACTTGATACTTCGTCCCAACTGTTTCTCTACTTCAATTCTGAATTCTTTGAACCTTTCAAAAGCTTCAGATTTGTATTCAATCAAATACATACAACCATACCTTGAAATTCATCGGTAAAGGTGATGAAGTAGGCATGTCCATGCTTAGTGGTGATGCTAAGCGGATCGCACACATCGGTATGGATCAAATCCAATAACCCTTTGGCTCGCTTCACATGGCCCTTGAAGGGAATTTTGGTCATCTTTCCTTTCAGACAGGATTCACAAGTTATGAGAGAATTAATATCACATATCAAACATGCATACTCCCACTAACTTGTTCATCATTCTTAGGGAAATATGTCCTAATCGAGCATGCAATAATTTTGCCGAATTTAGAGTATCTTGTTTTTGTTTTTTTGATGTTGTTATTGCTTGTACATTTTTTAGTGGAATATCTTTAAATTTTAAGTTATAGAGATCGTTTTCAAATTCTCAAGTACCAATTAAACATTCATTCTTGTAAATGTTGCAAACACCTTTGCTAAATAAACAAGAATATCAATCTTTATCAAGCATAGAAATGGAAACAATGTTTTTAACCAAATCAGGTACAAACAAAACATCTCTTAAAATTAACTTAAATTCATTATTCTAAATCAAGTAAACATCTCCATTAGCCTTGGCAGCAACTCTTGCCCCTTTGCCCATCCTCAAGAAGGTCTCACCTTCCCTTAGTCTCCTACTTCTTCCCATCATCTGCAAATCATTACAGAAATGTGAGCCACAGCCGGTATCTAATACCCAAAAAGTCGAGTTTATTGAAATGTTACTTCAATAAAGAACATACCGTTTCCAGAACCGTTCTGGGCAAGATATTCTCTACAGTTACGCCTCCAATGTCCAGGCTTCTTGCAGTGATAACATATATCAGCAGTCTTGTCACTCTTTACTGGTGTGGCTGCCACAACGGGATTTGGAGCTTGCCTCTTCAAGGGCACATTCTTCTTGAGACGTTGAAAAGAACGCTTCTTTCCCTTCCCAGGTGGACCAGTCTTTGTACCAGATGAAGAACCCACATAAAAAACCGGCTTCTCTTTCTTGATGGTGGACTCAAACGTAACAAGCATGCTCACCTACTCCTCAAGGGTAGACTCTAGCTTGTTCATGTTGAAATTCACCACAAAAGGATCAAATGAGCTAGGCAGTGACAAGAGCAACACGTCGGTGGTCAACTTCGAAGGCAACGTAAGATCAATGCCAACGAGCTTGTCCACAAGCCCAATCATCTTTAGGCCATGCTCATGTACCGAGGCCCCATCTCGCATGCGTAAAGTGATCAAGCTCCTTGATGGTAGCACGCCTAAGAGGTCAAGTCTTCTCACCAAAGAGCTCCTTGAGATGAAAATGAATGTCAGCAACACTCTTTGCATCGTCAAAACGCCTCTGCAGCTCATCATTGATCGAAGCCTATATATAACACTTTGCTCGCAAGTCATGGTCACATCAGTCCTTGTAAGTATGCAATTCCTTAGGAGTGCAGCTAGTCGGAGCCTCAACAGGGGGTGACTCAGTAAGTGTATATGCTATCCTTTTCGAATTCAAGACGATTTTTAGATTTCTTAGCCAATTGAGATATTTAGGTCCAATTATAACGTGTTTGTCGAGTATTGCAGATAGTGGATTGCGAATCAAAGACATTGTCAAAATTTGTACTGAAAAGTAAAACAGATGAATGTTAATGACAATTTCAAAATATTTAGTAAGATATAAAGTATGGACTTTTAATTCATAAATTTTCGCTCCCACTGTTTTGACATTTTTCATTACCCTCTAGTGAAAACAGAAAACTCCTTTCCTCAGTAGATACGTAAGGTCCAGTTAGCAAATTATGATCCCGAATAATATCAGCCAATCATAATTCATAAAAGGTAGTTTCCAATTGCATCTCAATGCAACCCTTTACATAAACTTTTGTCTCACGTTTGATTAGGAGACCAATAATATGACGTTGTTCATCTTTACGTGTCAAGCCTTACCCATCGATATTTAACATTAATGGACGGTCGCCATGAGTTCCATTAATAATATGAGCCCAAATCATGGGAGTTCCACGTAGTTCACATCACCATGTCAATGGATGTCACATCTTTCCGGTGTCCTTGGCTACCCCAATAGTATGAGCCGAGCCCCGAGCACGGATAGCTTTCATCATGCGTCCATTGTCGATGGAAGACATGGAAATCATAAACACCTTTATAATTCTCCTTTTCGGGCTTGATATTAATTTTGAATCTTATTCAAAATGAGGGTTTTTTTTTTTTAAATTTTGAAAGGTCTCATCATTAATTTTGTTTAAAAACTCGTCACGTTTGATCGTATGTTTGCCGGATTCATGCAACTTTGTTATTATCATGATAATAACGCACATACTCATTATTATAACATGTCATGCATATATTATAAACAGTAAACACAACAAGGATGATCAATCGCCCCAAAAACTAATGGCCCGTGTGAGCCAAACACGGGCCTAGGTCCAATCACTAACCGCCACGATTATAAACTAAATCAACAAAGTAAACAAACTCCTTTGTTTACTTTCTAATTAATTTATTTATAACCTAATTTCTTGTAAATCACAATTTACTATAAATAATTAAAGTCTAACTTAAATTATTTATTTTATTTGAAAATATATACAAATTTTGTGGATTTTAAACTTAAGAGCCCAAATAGACATTTTTCACCAAAAACCATTTTGGCCCATTAAAATTCACAAATTGTGTTAACCATCTAATGGCCCAACAACTCAAGACCCATGACACTTTGATATTCCAAAACACTTTTGGAAAGCCTAGTCGTCATCACCGTTTCCGTAGCTCCGTTGCCTGATTCCGGCCAACATGAACCAAATTTTTATTTTTTTTATATTAAAAGTAGGTGAACATTTCGAGCAGCCCCTCGGGCAGCAACATGGGGCCGAAGTTTGCCCCAAAACTGGCCAACGATTTGTTGTAAAGATTTTCTCATGCGGTTAAAAATTGTCCTCACTATAATATCAAGTATTTGCTACACAAAATAGTAACCTTAACTCATGATACCACTTGAAAGCGGATCGGTTACGATGCGCCAATACGCTATGGAAGTTTCAAAAATATTTTTCATGAAGAAAACTGAGCACCTCACAATGATGTGTAGCAAACAACATAAAATACAAAATGTCATACATATGGTGTTTTAAAAATTTACCTATCAATCACAAAGGATTGATGATGGTTCCAAGTAAGTTGTTACGATTTAGCTCTTCAATGGGTAGACAATCTACAAGCCTCCTTTGAGCACTCTTTGCTCAAAAATTAAGCCCACCACCAACTAGGAGATCCCCTCTAATTTTGCACTAGAAAAATTAGAGGATTTTCTTTGAGAAGGTTGTGCTATCCTCAACAATCGAAGAAGCAAAAATGGAGGGGAGAGTGAGTGAAATTTTTGCCAAGTTGAGTATGGGGAAAAGGGTTGGCTTTTTTTTGGGTGTGTAAAAAGTTAAAGTGTAAAATTGCATGTGCATACCATGCCATTAACTCAAAAGTTGCCTCCAACCCTTCAGCTTCCAAGCATGCAATTTGTTTGAGCTTGTAACAATTACAAGGCCCATGGAATTTTATTTAAATATCTCAAACACATTTGAGACCATTTAAACTTTACTTGATTTTATCCAAGCCCACTATTTTAATAATTATTTCTATTTGGGCTCTACAAGGCCCAATGTTATTTAATTAAATCAACACTTGAGTTAATTTAATTTTTTGGACTCTACTAGGTCCACTAGTGTTTAATTAATTCAACACTTGAATTAATTTAATTTAGTCCATAATAATGTTTATGAAAATCACAATTTTCAAATACATTATTTGTAATGCCCGAGATTTAATATCGTGTTAAATTACGATTATTGATTTTAATCGAGACGATTATGAGAGGGGCTAACCGAGACACAAAAGGAGATTTTATGTGGAAATTGTTGGTGCGAGGACCGAAGGTCTCGCGCATATGCGCGAAGAGTAGGCGCGCATTTGCGCGAGCTGTGCGGAAGCCATAATGAGAGACCGAGCATTGGGCGCACAGGCGCGACCTCAATACGCGCACATGCGCGAGAGGTCCAGAGAGTTGGGCGCACATGCGCGACTTAGATTCGCGCATATGCGCGAGATAACCCGAGAGTTGGCATTTTTCAACATTGGTCTCGTGCATATGCACCGAGTAAGGGTGTGCATATGCGCGAGATGCCGTGTAGACACGCGCCAGGGCTTATCGCCTCGCGCATATGCGCGGAGGAGGATCGCGCATATGCGCGAGACGTGTTTTGCGAAGGAAAGGGCCACGTCGCTTAATGCATGCAAGGTATATATATATATGTATATCATTTCTTCAGAAACGGTAAAGAAGAGAGGAAATCGAGAAATTGAAGCCAACTTCATATTTTGATTTTAAAGTGGGATTTTGCGAAAATCCGTCCGTCTGATTTTGAATCTGACTACGGTACTGTGTTCCTATCGACGTAGGCTACAACTAGACAGTAAGTTTTGCTACGTTTTGATATGTTTTGAAATTATGATGTTGTTGGAATTGAATACACGTCATATTTGATGTTCTCGACATGTTAGACATCATAGAATCGAAGTCAGATTAAGAAACAGACTGATTATGGAATTGTTATGAATTTTCAGGGTATATTGATTTATACGAGACAAATTTGAATTGTGACTGAATTATAGATTGTATCGGATACGAGTTATAATTTGTAATTGATGTCTGTTGATATGGTATTGACGGGGATACTGAGATTGTGCCGTGATTTGAATTAAATCCAGATTAATCAGATTCAATGTTGAATTGAGAATGGAATATTGATATTATGATTCTCAATATGTCGTTTCAGATTTACAGAGACATTCTTGAGTTCAGAATTGATATTGCTTAAGACCGAGACTACAAACGTAATGTATAAGTCAATGTGGTATCGGGAGATCGACTTAAGTCGGTTTAGACTTGAATTTCCCTAAATCACATACTTTACTTTATTGCATTGATATTTGCATTGATTTGATTGATATACTTGTTCTCTTGATTTATAGATAGCAGGTATTAGACGAATAATCTTGTGACCGAAGTGCCTAAAAGTGGCGGGATCGCCACGGGCACATTGCACGATGTCACAAGATAGTGTATGGACGATAGTGCCAAAGTCTATCACCGGATGATTGGCTATCGATGTGGATAGAAACGTGGCTTCTTCTATTACTGGTGATCGGTATTGTATCGATGTGGATAGAATCATAACTCTTCTATTACTGATGATCGATATCATATCGATGTGGATAGAATCGGAGTTTCTTCTATTACTGGTGATCGATACTATATCGTTGTGGATAGAATCAGAGCTTCTTCTATTACTGGTGATCGATACCCTATCGGCGTGGATAGAACTGGAGTCTTTTCTATTACTGTTGGTCGATATGGGAATGCCAACTTCTAGAAACCGGGATCCCTAGACTAGGATTGAGTCTAGTCTGAATTGTAGAGTTAAGAGCATTGTCGACAGTCTGATATTGATTATGTTTCAGATTTTGATACATATTGCTGTTATCTGTATATGCTTTATATTTGTTTATATGATTGCATGTTTCGTTGATTTATACTGGAATTATATTCTCACCGGAATTATCCGGCTGTTGTCTTGTTTGTATGTGTACATGACAACAGGTGGGACAGGATCAGGGTCCAGGAGATGAGGAGAGATCGTGATAGATTGGAGACTTCGGACTTTGATGTATATAGGGTTTTGGCACTTGATAATTAGATGTTAAACTTTAGTTTTTACTGATTTGTAGACGGTACAGGACTTGTACTTTATTTTTATACTGAGTTGTATATTAATTTGATTTCACTACATTCCGCATTAAAAAGAAAAAAAAATTTTATGACCCTAATTACTTGATTAGTAAATTGATCCTGATGACGATTAAGAACTGATTAGCGTCTGGGTCCCCACATTATTTATTTGGCCAACTTATAATTTAGGAACACTTCCACAAATTAAAAGTTACATTCCCCATAATACTCTTATAGAAGTCATACTTCTATTTTTTTAGTGCTTATAAACTCCTTTATAAGTCATTCAACACATTGAGCTATTTTTATTCTCAACGGGATCTAGAAAGCTAGTACTTGTGTGGCCCTCAATGGTTCAATGATACAAATAGCCGTGAGTTCACATCTCAGTGTGATTCGGGACTAAACATGTCCTTATATGAGCATACCCAAAATGCTCCATTCTTACGTATCAACTCCTTGATAATAAAAACGTCAAAACTCAAGTCTGATAGTACCCAACCAATTATGTTAAATGCCAAGCAGCATCGCTTACATGATTCCCTAGGTATCAAATGATAGTGCCTGCAAAAACCAATCTATTATGGTTAGCATACAGTACGGTCCCTTCATCTCACATATCACGACCGATTCAGCAACTATTAGTATATCGAGAGTTGTCAATGAATTGATACTATGTGTCATGTCATAGTTGCATCGATTGTGTAATCTATGTGTAAAGGCCCGTATTTTGTATTCGTATTTTTTTGCGGAATTATAAAAAATTTTCTGAATAAATACATAACTTGCCTCATTTATAAAATAAACATGTAAATAAAATTTAACTTTAAAATAACAGCGGAAGTAAATATTGTTTTCAAACAAAAATTTAAAAATAATCCAACTTATTAAAACTGAGTTTGAATAATAAAAGATGCATAAACTAAAACATGATGTCCTCAGATTTACTACTGCTGCCCCTAGATAGCTCACTGGTCTCCGCCCTCCGTCTCGACCTCAACAGTACCTACAACAATCATGTCTAGTGAGTCTAAAGACTCAACATGTATATATCGTGAATAACAAGTAAATATATATCATAAAATCGCTTGCAACGTAAAAATATGGTATCGTAAAGCGTGCAGTGAAAATCGTATCATGAATAATTATAACTACATGCATATCTGAAAACCATACGTAAAAACTTTGCTCAATAGAGCTCTGTCATATCATATCATAATTTTCTGGTAGAGATAATGTTTCTAAGCAAGTGGCCCATAACATAACGTGAGCGCCTGATCAGACTAAACCACTGTATTGTGGGCGGTAGAGATCCCACAGCCCTTGGACTGAATATCCATACCCATACATAATCGTAAACCGGTCGTAAGTCATCGGGTGGAGAGGTCCTCGGTTGCGTCTACCGACTTCCAAACCCATAAACATAAGGTAGCCACAAGACATATAGCATATATCTCAAAAATAAATATTTTATATTTTTATGCACGTAATATAATTATAACCTTATTTTTTTTTTACCGGATGAGTTGGATCGCTCCCAGGTTTGCTGCAACTTAACTCTAATAAGTGACACATGCAATAAATCCTGACTTGACAAAAACTTAACAATCGAACTAAAAACGAGACGATTAGAACCAATAACTTGATTTTTTAATCATGGATTCGTAACAACCCGAGCCAACATTAAACCGACGTTTAACCATGATTAATAATACCCCTAACCTACTGAAAAATGTTCATGATGATAGCTGTACAAGAAAATTGGTGAATGGAATCCAAAAACATAAAACACTCTTCCGAGAGTCATTTTGGCACCTTGCACCGTAAATTCTCGTACGACCTCTAAACTCAACCGAATCACAAACGGCCAAAAACATGACTTTCCTAACTCATTAAGGTACTGTCCAGTCCAAGGCCATGGGCTAAAAGCCAAACAAGAACTCAAACAAGCACCAAAACCGAAATGAAAGTTGCTGTCAAAAAAATTCAGCAGTAGCAGCTTGTGTATTTGTGATATAAACTCTGAAATTTAATGACCATTGGCTTGAACCACCTACCAAGGACTCTTACCAACATCCTAAGGCATGTCTTGGACCATGGATAAGGGCTAAAAGCCAACCACAACCCAAGCAACCGCCTAGAACAAGAACAGAATACCAGCCGAGAGCACCCCTTGGGGTGGAGTGTCTTGTAATGAAATATATTTTACTGTCTTGTCTCGTTCCAAGGGCCATTTGATTGGCCATGGCTCGATCTAGACATATTGGAGAGTTGTATGAACCATGGCTATGGGCTATAAGCCAACCATAATCAGAACAACACACCCAAAAACCGAAACCATACTCATACAAAAATCAGAATTTTAAAACCGATGGGCACTTGTCATGTTTATGTAAAAATCTGAAGGATCCGTGAACCAAGCCTGGAAAAACTGATTTTTCACGTCCTAGACATGATAAGGAAGTGTTCTAACCATGGCTACATTCCTTAGGGCATCCAAGATTCGAACACACTCCTTAACCAACCAAGAACAAAAACCGTGACTCAAGTCTGTATCTTTTGGAAAATGTTGCAGTCAATTCTGTATTTGTGAGGTTATGGATGTAAACCAATGGACCAATAACACCCTAACACACTCTAAAACATTCCTAGAAGAATTATTTACTAACTTAGCTCCAATTAATTTAATAAATTCTAAACACATTCTTTTTCATTAAAATAAATTATTCCTTAGCTTAAATTAAATTTAGGAATATTTTTCTTATTATTAATCTTATTTCTAATCCCCAAACTCCGGTCCGGTCTCGCGTATTTACCCTGAAAAGATAAAGCTAAATATCTTCTTTTAAAATAAATAAAACACTTCATATTTTCTTATAAATTCAATTTTTTAATTTAAATAATAGAAATTATGCATGGCTTATACGTAATCTGATTTTCGGGTTCTACACTATGAAACCTCTTTCATAATTATCACCAACACTGTGATCAGAGATTTCAAACTACGTACACATGAGATCACATAGGATATCCATACCCGAAGGTAAGTGGTGAATCCTCGACTACAATGCATTGACTCCTAAATTTTTCGACAAAACACCCAACCTTGCCACCTGATACCCCATATGAGTCGGTAAACAAGTCAAAGTGCAATGCTAGCATATAGAGTCTTCAATGTTGTCCCTGGTCATAAGGACTAATGGTGTACAATCATAAACTAGGACGTTTCCACTCGATAAGTGAAAACCACTTGGAAAGTCCTTTATGGAGGTTGTTCAGTGCACTATACAAAGTGCACCTATCTGCAAGCTCGGACATCACAATGTCCCCTACCAATGAAACATGGTACTCACATCGCATACACTAGTCTCAAACTCTAGCGGCCTTTTATCCTCCTTAATGGCGGCCGAATCGACTAGGAACAGTTTAGAATATACATTATTCCAAATATGAGTTTCATGATACTCATCATATGAGCATCTCATATTCTTTCTACTATTTGTATATTCAATGACTTTATTTGTAAGGCCTGAAATTATGTCATTTAACCCGAGGGTAATTAATTGATGAATTAACGTGATCATGAAAGGAAAAGCCAGAGGGAGACAAGAGGAAGGCATATTATAAGTGTGAGATTAGAAGGTCTCGCGCATAAGCATGGAGACGGGGGCGCGCATATGCGCGAGTAGACACTGCCGAGACAGAAGACCTCGCGCATATGCACAAGAAGAGGGGCGCATATGTGCGAGCAAATGAAGTGTTCAAGTGCCGAGACAGTAGGTCTCGCGCATATGCGTGAGGACGGGTCGCGCATATGCGCGAGCAGATGAATTGTTTTGCGCCGAGACAGTAGGTCTCGCGCATATGCACCGTTGATGGACGTGCAAATGCGCGAGAATTGTTGTATGAAGATTAAGCAACATTTCTTGCCATGCATGTTATTATGTAAACACATTCTCCTCCACTTCAGAATTGCAGCAGGAAACCGAGACCGTCCATGGAATTGTCAAACTTTCATTCTATCTTAGAATCGTGATTTTGCGAGATCCGTCCGTCAGAAATTCAATCCGAGTCTAGTTATGTGATTCTCTCATTAAAGGCTTCAAAAGAATGTGCGTTTATTTACTTTTCATCATGGTTCAAAAATTTATTCTGGAAGAAATCATAATTTGATTTATATTATGTTTTCCTGAGATTGTGATAATCGTATAATCGAAATAGGATTGAAGAACGGACAATCTATGTAATTGTTATCATTTTTCAGTTATATTCGAATGAGATTGTACATATTTTGTATTGGAATTGTGTTTATTGATTGATTATGAGTTGCTGAGATTGGCCGTTTGATGTTTGAGTTGCTGAATATATCAAGATTGTGCTGTTATGCCGTCGAAACAGAATTAGATTGAGTTCTGATCATATCCAGTATTATCTTGAGTTGTATGTGATATTGTACTTCTCGAAATGTCATTTCAGATTTGGTATTGAAGACTTCGAAGACTGAATAAAGCCTGATTGAGGTTTGAATCAACCGAGAACAACGAAAAGAAAGGTATAAATCAATGTTAAACCGGGAAGATACAACTCGAGTGAGAGATAGCTTGAGTTTCTTGAAACCACATACTTTATTGTAATTGCTTTAATGTATTTTCAATTCTTGAGATTGATATGCTTAGTCTATTGAGTTTTAGCAAAGCATGTATTGAGTCTTTGGCAGAGGTGCCAAGTCACTGGACGTTGGTTTATATCGATGTGCTTAGGAGTATATTGACTCCTATTGTAGAGATTCGATATAGAAGGCCAATCTCTGGGAATAAGAACGTACCACCATCTAGCTGGGAGAGTAGGTGGGAGACTTGTTACGTTCTTATTCAATTGGATCCCTTGATAAGAGTCGAGTCAAATAATAAGAGTTCAAGAGTTTGAGTTACAGATTTGTATCGATTTATGTTTATTAGATTATGATACATGTTGTTTTACAAATATTATATGCTTTTGAATATGTTTGTATGAAATGCATGTATACGTTGTTTATACTGGGAATTATATTTCTCACCGGAGTTATCCGGCTGTTGTTGTGTTTGTATGTGTGCATGACAACAGGTGGGACAAGATCAGTGTCGAGAAGAGGATGAAAGATCGAGATTAGAGTGGAGATCCGGGCTTAGATGTAGAATGGACTGTCAGCACTTGATATGTAGTTGTTGAACCCACGTGTGTTATGATTGTATATTGTACAAGGCTTGTACTTTTGATCATGTTGTAGATATTAAGCTTGATTTTGAAATTTGAATAAGACGGGACCTAAATTGTTATAGAATTTTGTACACTTGTTTATAAGATGTTCAACATTTTAAAAAAATAAAATTTGCGACCCTGTTTATTTAATTGATCCATTTAATCCTAATGATGATTGAAAAGAATGAGTTAGCATCCGGGTCCCCACACCAGGAGGTATCAGAGCTGTAGCTGTATGTTCCTTAGACTGGGATAGAAATGAGTGAGCGGGGTAGATTGAGTTTTTTTTCCTGCTCTTGTGGTGCTAGCATGTTTTACTGTTTTAAAAATACATTATTACCTGATTATCTGATTTGATTGGAAACGTGTATTATTGAAGAATGAATCAGAACCGATACTTGATCAGAGGTATGATGATTAGAGGAGGATTGAGACAGATTTGTTATATTTGGTTACGAACCATTTTGATAATCAGATATGCCTCCTCGAAGAATCCCAGAACAGGGTAGTACTTCCACTAATCCGATGGATGTTACAACAACACCCACGGAAACCTTGCTGATGAGATTTTAGTCATTCAAACCGCTGACTTTGAAGGGCACTGAGAATTATATTGATTGTGAGAGTTGTCTTAATGATATTGAAATGCTGTTTGATTCCCTTGACTATACAGATGAATGAAGAGTTAGACTGATTGTGCACCAGTTACACGATGTTGCAAAGAGTTAGTGGCTTACAAGCAAGAGGGCTTTGGAGCACCGAGGTACAGTTATTACTTGGAAGATCTTTAAAGCTGAGTTCTATCAACGATTCTTCCCAGTATCGTACAGCAAAAAAAAAGGGTGCAGAGTTTGCTAATCTGAGATAGGGTCATTTAAATATTGAAGAATATGTGGCTAAATTCTCTACCTTGTTACGTTTTGCTCCTTATATTGCTGAGAATGATGAAGCCGTTGCTGATCAGTTCATCAATGGGCTGAATCCAGATATTTTTACACTGATAAATACTGGGCGACCGAATAAATTTGCTGATACTTTGAACAGAGCAAAAGGAGTTGAAGCAGGTTTGATCAGCCAGAAAGGAGCTTCCTATGTTGCCCAGACAGAAACATCAACAACCCTCAGCCCAGTTTCACCAACCACCTCCCAGATTTGATAGTGGTGGTAGCAGCAGTGGAAAGAAAGATAATCTGAAAGCCCGAGGAAAATAGTTTAAGAAGTCTGGTAGTAGTTCATCTAGCTCCAGTGGTTCACAACAGAACTAGATTTATACAGGGGTCTAATGCACAACATGTGGAGGAAGACATCCCACAGAGCAATGCCAAGGCGTATTTGGTTGCTGCAAAATCTGTCGACAGCAAGGACATTTTGCCAGAGTCTGTCCACAATGAAGTTCTCAACGATACCTGGGAGCAGAATCATCTGGATCTGTGGATCAAGCTGATAGACGATCATTTGCTGTTCACTCCTTCCAGCCACCTACTACTCAGTCACAGCCGAGGCCAGGAGGAAGCTAGCCTCTGAGACAGCAGGCCATAGTGTTTGCTTTGATTGAGGAACAGGCCCAGAAAGCACCTGATGATGTTGTTGCAGGTAACTGTTTTCTTTGTTGTTACTCTGCTTATGTATTGATTGATACGGGTGCATCCCATACTTTTATTTCGGAACGATTTGCATTGATACATGATTTGCCTGTTGAGTCATTATCTTCTTTAGTATCGGTCTCTTCACCTTTGGGGAGAGGTCTTATATCAGTGAAGTATGTTAGATTGTATTGTACTCGGTTTGTCTGATTTTGACTGCATTATCGGTATTGATAAGCTGACCAAGTACAGAGCTACCGTAGACTGTTTCCAGAAAATTGTATGATTCAGACCTGAGATGGCTGATGAATGGAAATTTTACGGTAAAGGTTCTAAAGCTCGAATTCCTCTGATATCGGTATTGTCTATGACTCGATTATTACAGAAAGGAGCGGAGGGATTCCTTGTGTATTCAGTAGATGTACTGAAATCGAGCCCTTCATTGGCAAATTAGCTAGTGGTATGTGAGTTTTCTGACGTCTTTCCAGATGAGATTTCTGGTTTGCCTCCAATCCGAGAAATAGACTTCAGTATTGAATTGATACCAGGTACAGTACCTATTTCTAAAACTCCATACAGAATGGCACCGATTGAATTGAAAGAATTGAAAGAGCAGCTAGAAGATTTACTAGCTAAGGGGTACATTAGACAGAGTGTTTCTCCTCGGGGCGCTCCAGTAATGTTTGTCACAAAAAAAGACGGTTCAATGAGACTCTGCATTGACTATCGGCAACTGAACAAGGCTACGATAAAGAATAAATATCCATTGCCTCGTATTGATGATTTATTTGATCAGTTGCAGGGTTCTTCTGTTTATTCCAAGATCGATCTGAGATCTGGATATCATCAGCTGAGAGTCAGAGATTTTGATATATCGAAGACAGCTTTTAGAACAAGGTATGGCCACTATGAGTTTATAGTCATAACGTTTGGTTTAACGAATGCTCCAGTTGTATTTATAGGTTTGATGAACCGTATATTTCAGAAATATTTTGATGATTTTGTGATTTTCTTTATTGATGATATTCTGATTACTCGAAGAATCTGATTGATCATGCTGAGCATTTGAGAATTGTGTTGAATATTCTGAGAACTGAGAAATTGTATGCAAAGCTGTCTAAATGTGAGTTTTGGTTGAAATAAGTCGTATTTCTGGGGCATATTATATCTGGAAATGGTATTTCTGTTGATCCTAGCAAATTTGAGGCCGTGATCAGTTGGCCTAGACCAACATCAGTGCCAGAGATACGTAGTTTTATGGGTTTAGCTGGCTATTATCGTCGATTCATTAAATATTTCTCCAGTATTGCTAAGCCGATTACTCAGTTAGCTCAGAAAAATGCACCTTTTGTTTGGTCAGAAGATTGTAAATCCAGTTTTCTAGAGTTGAAGAAGAGATTAACCAGTGCTCCGGTGTTGACCATTCCGTCAGGTACTGGTGATTTTATTGTTTATTGTGATGCTTCTCACAGAGGAATAGGTTGTGTTTTGATGCAGCAAGGACATGTTATTGCTTATGCCTCGAGACAACTGAAATCACATGAGACTCGCTACCCGATTCACGATCTTGAATTAGCTGCTATTGTATTTGCATTGAAGATTTGGCGACAATACCTATACGGTGAGAAATTTGAAATTTATTCTGATCACAAGAGTTTAAAATATCTATTTTCACAGTCAGAACTGAATATGAGGCAACGAAGATGGCTTGATTTATTGAACGATTTTCATTGTGAAATCAAATATTATCCGGGGAAGTCAAATACAGCAGCTGACGCACTGAGTCGAAAGATGTGTTCTTTATCCTTATCGACGATTGGTGTTTCGAATTTGATTGAAGATTGCTGTCTTTCTGGATTAGTATTTGAGACAGATTGTCAACCTCTGAGACTCTATGCCATTCAAGTTGAACCAGAGTTGATTTTTCGAATTAAAGAAGCACAGAAAGTTGATCAGAATGTTCAGAATTCGATTGCGATGGTCAGAGCAGGGCATCGATAGAAATATCAGGTTCGTGATGCTGTATTATATGTGAATAATCGTCTTGTTGTGCCAGATGTTTCAGACTTGAGACACCAGATTTTGACAGAGGTGAAAGGGATCTATTTTAAGGTGTTCAAATGCGCAACGGAAGTTCAAAATGTTTAAGGGCATGAAAATCGAAATTTTAAGGGAAAAATTTCTTGAACACCTCATGTACTAGTGTGTTACATATACAAAACACAAAATGATATTCATAGGGTGTTAAGATAATTACCTATCAATCTCAAAGATTGATGTAATGGATCCAACCAAGTTGTAAACAACTTGGCTCTACAAAGGCAAGACAAATCTACAAGCTCTCCTTGTCCTCCTTTCTTCAAAATCAAGCCCACCACTTGCTAACTAGAACCCTTCTTACTTTGCACTGGAAAAAATAAGAAGATTTTTCAAAGAGAAGAGAATTGTTTCTCCAACAATTGAAGAACAAAAGGAGAAAAAAATGAGGAGAATTCTTCCTCAAAAATTTCGGCCAACTATGTGTAATGGGGAGAGGGATGACTAGCCTTGGTTGTGTAAAAAGCTAAAACAACTTTTAGCATGCCAAGCCTTGGAGATTGAAAAAGTGATCTCCAACCCTTCAACTCCCATGCATGCAATTTGACTTGGGCTTGCAACATTTACAAGGCCCATGGACTTTTATTTAAATGTCCCAAACATATTTGAGTCAATTTAAAGTTTACTTGATTTTACTCAAGCCCACTAGTTTAATAATTATTTCTAATTGGGCTCTACAAGGCCTAATTTTATTTAATTAATTCAACACTTGAATTAATTTAATTATTTGCACTCTACTAGGCCCACTAGTGTTTTATTAATTCAACACTTGAATTAATTTAATTTAGTCCATAATAATGTTTATGAAAATCACAATTTTCAAATACTTATTTGTTTGGCCAACTTTTAATTTAGGAACACTTGCCTCAAATTTAAAAGTTACATTCTCCTAATAGAAGTCATACTTCTATTTTCTCTTACGCTTATAAACTCCTTTATAAGCCGTTCAACACATTGAACTATTTTACTTCTCAACGGGATCTAGTAAGCTAGTACTTGTGTGGCCCTCAATGGTTCATTGATACAACTAGCCGTGGGTTCACATCTCCATGTGATTCGGACTAAACATGTCCTTATTCGAGCATACCCCAATTGCTCCATTCTTACTTATCAACTCCTTGATAATAAGAACGTCAGAACTCAAGTCTGATAGTACCCAACCAATCATGTTAAAAACCTAGCAGCATCGCTTACATGATTCCCTAGGTATCAAATGATAGTGCCTCCAAGAACCATTCAATTATGGTTAGCGTACAGTACGGTCCCTTCAACTCATATATCCCGACCGATTCGACAACCATTGGTATATCGAGAGTTGTCAATGAATCGATACTATGTGTCATGTTGTAGTTGCATCGATTGTGTAATCTATGAAACCCCTTTCATAATTACCACCATACTTTGATCAGAAATTTCATACTACACATAGGATATCCATACCCGAAGGTAAGCGATGAATCCCCGACTACAATGCGTCGACTCCTATATGTTTCGAGAGAACACCCAACCTTGCCACCTGATGACCCCATGAGAGTCGGTAAACAAGTCAAAGTGTAATTCTAGCACATAGAGTCTCAATGTTGTCCCGGGTCATAAGGACTAATGGTGTACAACCATGAACTAGGACTTTTCCACTCGATAAGTGAGAACCACTTGGAAAGTCCTTTATGGAGGGTTGTTCAGTGCACTCTACCAAGAGCACCTATCTGCATGCTCGGACATCACAATGTCCCCTACCCATGAAACATGGTACTCACATCGCAGATACTAGTCTCGAACTCGAGCGGCCTATATCCTTCTTAGTGGCAGCTGAATCGACTAGGAACTGTTTAGAATATACAGTATTCCAAATATGAGTTTCATGATACTCATCATATGGGAATCTCATATTCTTTCTACTATTTGTATATTCAAGGGCTTTATCTATGCAACTAGCAGGGGTATACAGATAAAGATGTGCCAAAATAATAATTTCAAATATTATTAAAATAAAGATCGTTTATACAAAAAGTTTCATTGTGAACACTAGGCCAACACTTGGCTCGACGGGCACCTACTCTAACAATCTCCCACTTGCACTAGATCCAACTACCCACATGCTTCAAACCCATTGATTCGCGATGCATCTCAAATAATGGTCCAGGTAAAGGCTTAGCTAGTGGCTAAGCAACATTATCTGCGGAGCCGACTTTGTCGATCGACACTTCTCCTCTTTCCACAATCTCTCGGAGGATGTGGTACTTTCTCAATACATGTTTGGGTTTCTGATGAGACCTTGGCTCCTTTGCTTGAGCTATAGCTCTCGTGTTGTCACACAACACCGGGACAGGAGCAACTCCATTAGGAATGATGCCCAACACTTGGACGAAATTCCTTATCCAAACAGCCTCCTTTGCTGCATCTGATGCAGCAATGTATTCGGCCTCTGTGCTGGAATCCGTAGTATATCTTGCTTGGAACTCTTCCAAGAGACAGCAGCACCATTGAGCAAGAATACGAACCTAGAGGTTGACTTCGAGTCATTGATATCGCTTTGGAAGCTAGAGTCGGTATAGCCTTCCAATTTCAGTTCCCCACCCCCATAGACCAAGAACAATTCATTGATCCTTCTCAAATACTTGAGGATGTCTTTCACAGCTTTTCAATGTGGAAGACCGGGGTTCGATTGATATCTTCTCACTACACTTAGTGCGAAAGCAACGTCAAGACGTGTAGATATCATCCCATACATGATGCTACCAATCGCAGATGCATAAGGAATGCTTTTCATCGCCGCTATATCTGCATCAGTCTTGGGAGACATAGACTTGGATAGGGACACGCCATGACACATTGGTAGATGTCCTCTCTTGGACTCATCCATCGAGAACCGCTTCACGATGGTATCAATGTTTGTGGACTGGGTGAGACCAAGCAATCTTTTTGTTCTATCTCTATAGATCTGTATTCCCAATACAAAAGATGCTTCACCCAAGTCCTGCATCGAGAACTTACTCGCTAAACATATCTTAGTTGATTGCAGCATTCCTACATCATTCCCAATGAGTAGAATGTCATCAACATACAACACCAGGAATGACACAGCACTCCCACTGACCTTCTTATAAAGACAGGGTTCCTCAAGATTCTTAGTAAAACCAAACTCTTTGATTGTACTGTCGAATATGAGGTTCCAACTCCTAGATGTCTGCTTTAGAGCATAAAAAGATCTCTGAAGTTTGCATACCATATGCTCACTTCCGACAGATGTAAACCCTTCAGGTTGAGACATTTAAATCTCTTCCTTAATATCCCCATTAAAAAATTTTGTCTTGACATCCATCTGCCATATCTCATAGTCATACCATGCAGCTATTCTGAGGCCCGGGGCCGAAGAGGGCGGGAGGTGATCGCCGGTGCCATCAGTTGCACGGACAATGAGCGGCTCCTAGCAGGCTTCTAGGTGGAAGGAACATGAAGGAACCGATCCCACACCGGAATGAGAGGGATTCCGAGACTGTTCAATGTAATGAATTGTACAGTTGAAGAGGGCTTAAAAGATTTGATTTGTACTACTCATATCACGAAGGTGCATCTTCTTTTCGGTAGCTCATCGCATAAGAACTCCAAAGTTAAGCGTGCTTGACTTGGGACAATTTTGGGATGGGTGACCTAATGGGAAGTTTCCCAGGGTGCGTGTGAGTGAGGACATAAGCACGCTGGAAAGACTCGTCTTGATACAGTGAGGACATTCGTCGAATCTGGGACGTTACAGCTATGGCTAGCAATATCCTAATGGTCTTGAACATTGGACCTGGATAAAAGGTTCCGTCAAAATTAACTCCTTGTCTTTGAGTATATCCTTTTGCCACCAATCGCGTCTTGAAGGTCAATACCTTTCCATCCGCCCCAAGTTTCCTCTTGTAAATCCATTTACACCCTATGGGAACAATTCCCTCAGGTGGATCCACGAGATTCCACACTTGGTTCGAATGCATGGAATTCATCTCAGATTCCATCGGTTCAAGCCACTTGGATGAATCGGCATCAGATAACGCTTCCTTGAAGGTCCTTGGATCACATCCATGGTTAGGCTCATCATGGCCCTCTTCAAGAAGCAGACCATACCTTCAAGAAGCAGACCATACCTCTTCCCATCACCTGCAAATCATTACAGAGATGTGAGCCACAGCCGGTATCCAATACCCAAGAAGTAGAGTTAATTGAAATGTTTACTTCGTTGTAGCAACATACCATTTTAAGAACTTTTCTGAGCAAGATATTCTTTGCAATTACGTCCTCCAATGTCCATGCTTCTTGCAGTGATGACAAACATCACTAGTCTTGTCAGCCTTAACTGGTGTGGCTGCCACGACGGGATTCGGAGATTGCCTCAACAAGGGCACGTTCTTCTTGGGACGCTGGAAAGAACGCTTCTTTCCCTTCCCATGTGGATCAATCTTCGTACCAGATAAAGAACCCACATAAAGAACCAACTTCTCTTTCTTGATGGTGGATTCAAACGTAACAAGCATGTTAACCAACTCCTCAAGGGTCGGCTCTAGCTTGTTCATGTTGAAATTCACCACAAAAGGATCAAATGAGCTAGGCAGCGATAAGAGCAATAAGTCGGTGGTCAACTTCGAAGGCAACATCAGATCAATGCCAACGAGCTTGTCCACGAGCCCAATCAATTCGCAAAGTGATCAGCTCCTTGACGGTAGCATGTCTAAGAGGCCGTGTTTGCTCACCAAAGAGCTCCTTGAGATGCAAATGAATGTCTGCAGCACTCTTTGCATCCTCAAAACACCTCTGCAGCTCATCATTCATATTAGCCTGCATATAACACCTGGCTTTCAAGTCATGGTCACACCATTCCTTGTAAGTCTGCAATTCCTCTGGAGTGCAGTCAGTCGGAACCTCAACAGGGGGCGACTCACTCAGTGTATACGCTATCCTTTCCGAATTCAAGAAAATTTTTAGGTTTCTTAGCCAAGTGAGGTAATTAGGTCCAGTTAACACGTGTTTTTCGAGTATTGCGGATAGCGGATTGCGAATCGAAGACATTGTCAAATTTTGTACTGAAAAGTAAAACAGATAAATGTTAATGACTATTTTAAAATATTTAGTAAGAATATAAAGTATGGACTTTTACTTTATAAATTTTCGCTCCCACTGTTTTGACATTTTCACTACCCTCTAATGAAAACGGGAAACTCTTTTCCTCAGTAGGTACGCAAGGTCCAATTAGCGAATTATGATCCCGAATAATATCAGCCAATCACAATTCCTAAAAGATAGTTTCCAATTGCATCACCATGCAACCCTTTACGTAAACTTTTGTCTCACGTTTGACTAGGACCCAATAATATGACGTCGTTCATCTTCACGTGTCAAGCCTTACCCATCGATGCTGAACCTTAATGGACGGTCGCCATGAGTTCCCCCAATAATATGAACCGAAATAATAGGAGTTCCACGTAGTTCACGTCACCATGTCAATGGATGTCACAGCTTTCTGGCACACAGGGCCCCCCCAATAATATGAGCCGAGCCCCGAGCACGGGTAGCGTTCATCATGCACCCATTGTCGATGGAAGACATGAAAACTATAAACAAATTTATAATTCCCCTTTTCGGGCTTGATATTAATTTTGAATCTTATTCAAAATGAGGGTTTTTAATTTTGAAATGTCTCATCATTAATTTTATTTAAAAGCTTGCCATGTTTGATCGTATGTGTGCCGGATTCATGCAACTTTGTTATTATCATAATAATAACGCACATACTCATTATTTATATCATATCATGCATATATTATAAACAGTAAACAAAACAAGGATGATCAATCGCCCCAGAACTAATGGCCCGTATGAGCTAAACACGGGCCTAGGTCCAATCCTAGGGAAATGCATGGGATGCAAATGCAACTATTACATTAGCTTCCAATATTTACATGTCTTCGATCTTCATAATCATCATGGCCACCATCTTCCAATCTTGATCATCCACTATACTAATATTTAGAAATAAATATCCATGGCAAATAGGGATACATTTCATGGTGGTGGGAACGGGCAATAAACCAAGCCCACTTTATAAATTGATAATTATTACAATCATTCAACACAAAATATCCTAGCATACACTTAGCAAATTGGGCTTAGGCTTTTGATCATCCTTCATGCATAATATCACATATCATACACCATCAATTACTTATCACAAAAATTAATTGATCCAATATTATATATCTTGATCCGATCACTAACCGCCACGATTATAAACTAAATTAACAAAGTATACAAACACCTTTGTCTACTTTCCAATTAATTTATTTATAACCGAATTTCTTGTAAATCACAATTTACTATAAATAATTAAAGTCCAACTTCAATTATTTATTTTATGAGAAAATATTTGCAAATTTTGTAAATTTAAACTTAAGGGCCCAAAAACACATTTTTCACCAAAAATATTTTGGCCCATTTAAATTCACAAATATGTTAGCCATCCAATGGACCAACAACTCAAAGCCCATGACACTTTGATATTTCAAAACATCTTTTGAAAACCCTAGTCATCATCGCCGTCGCAAGAGCTCCGTCGCCGGATTCCAGCCAAAAATTTTATTTTTTTTTAATTTTTTAAAGGGGCTGTTCGGGCAGCCCTTGGGCTGCCCTTGCTGTCCGTTTCGGGCGGCCCAAGCTGCCCAAAATGGGCAGCAACTTGCTGCCCAAAAATCGCCCAAATATGCCTTGATTTTTGTTGCAAAAATTTCATCTCATGCGGTTGGAAATCGACTTCAATATAATATTATGTATATGCTACACAAACTAGTACCCTTAGCTCATGATACCACTTGAAAGGGATCGATTTTAAGGTGTTCAAATGCGCAACATAAGTTCAAAATGTTTAAGGGCATGAAAACCGAAATTTTAAGGGAAAAATTTCTTGAACACCTCATGTACTAGTGTGTAACATATATAAAACACAAAATGACATTCATAGGATGTTAAGATAATTACCTATCAATCTCAAAGATTGATGTAATGGCTCAACCCAAGTTGTAAACAACTTGGCTCTTCAAAGGCAAGACAAATCTACAAGCTCTCTTGTCCTCCTTTCTTCAAAATCAAGCCCACCACTTGCTAACTAGAACCCTTCTTACTTTGCACTAGAAAAATAAGAAGATTTTTCAAAGAGAAGAGAATTGTTTCTCCAACAATTGAAGAACAAAAGGAGAGAAAAATGAGGAGAATTCTTCCTCAAGAATTTCGGCCAACTATGTGTAATGGGGAGAGGGATGACTAGACTTGGTTGTGTAAAAAGCTAAAACAACTTTTAGCATGCCAAGCCTTGGAGATTGAAAAAGTGATCTCCAACCCTTCAACTCCCATGCATGCAATTTGACTTGGGCTTGCAACATTTACAAGGCCCATTGACTTTTATTTAAATGTCTCAAACATATTTGAGTCCATATAAAGTTTACTTGATTTTACTCAAGCCCACTAGTTTAATAATTATTTCTAATTGGGCTCTACAAGGCCCAATGTTATTTAATTAATTCAACACTTGAATTAATTTAATTATTTGGACTCTACTAGGCCCACTAGTGTTTAATTAATTCAACACTTGAATTAATTTAATTATTTGGACTCTACTAGGCCCACTAGTGTTTTATTAATTCAACACTTGAATTAATTTAATTTAGTCCATAATAATGTTTATGAAAATCACAATTTTCAAATACTTATTTGTTTGGCCAACTTTTAATTTAGGAACACTTCCTCAAATTAAAAGTTACATTCTCCTAATAGAAGTCATACTTCTATTTTCTCTTACGCTTATAAACTCCTTTATAAGCCGTTCAACACATTGAACTATTTTACTTCTCAACGGGATCTAGTAAGCTAGTACTTGTGTGGCCCTCAATGGTTCATTGATACAACTAGCCGTGGGTTCACATCTCCATGTGATTCGGACTAAACATGTCCTTATTCGAGCATACCCCAATTGCTCCATTCTTACTTATCAACTCCTTGATAATAAGAACGTCAGAACTCAAGTCTGATAGTACCCAACCAATCATGTTAAACGCCTAGCAGCATCGCTTACATGATTCCCTAAGTATCAAATGATAGTGCCTTCAAGAACCATTCATTTATGGTTAGCGTACAGTACGGTCCCTTCAACTCATATATCCCGACCGATTCGACAACCATTGGTATATCGAGAGTTGTCAATGAATCGATATTATGTGTCATGTCGTAGTTGCATCGATGGTGTAATCTATGAAACTCCTTTCATAATTACCACCATACTCTGATCAGAGATTTCATACTACACATACATGAGAACACATAGGATATCCATACCCGAATGTAAGCGGTGAATCCCCGACTACAATGCATCGACTCCTATATGTTTCGACAAAACACCCAACCTTGCCACCTGATGACCCCATGTGAGTCGGTAAACAAATCAAAGTGTAATTCTAGCACATAGAGTCTCAATGTTGTCCCGGGTCATAAGGACTAATGGTGTACAACCATAAACTAGGACGTTTCCACTCGATAAGTGAGAACCACTTGGAAAGTCCTTTATGGAGGGTTGTTCAGTGCACTCTACCAGGAGCACCTATCTGCATGCTCGGACATCACAATGTCCCCTACCAATGAAACATGGTACTCACATCACAGATACTAGTCTCGAACTCGAGCGGCCTATATCCTCCTTAGCGGCGGCTGAATCGACTAGGAACTGTTTAGAATATACAGTATTCTAAATATGAGTTTCATGATACTCATCATATTAGCATCTCATATTCTTTCTACTATTTTTATATTCAAGGGCTTTATCTATGCAACTAGCATGGGTATATAGATAAAGATGTGCCAAAATAATAATTCCAAATATTATTAAAATAAAGATTGTTTATACATAGAGTTTCATTGTGAACACTCGGCCAACACTTGGCTCGACGTGCACCTACTCTAACAAGAGGCACACTGTAGTCGTTTCAGTGTTCATCCTGGTGGCAGAAAAATGTACAATGAGCTGAAGAAACAGTTTTGGTGGAAACAGATGAAATCAGACATTGCAGAGTTTGTGTCTAGATGTTTAAATTGCAAACAGGTAAAAGCAGAAAGGAAGAAACCAGGAGGTTTGTTGCATAGCTTATCTATTACAGAATGGAAATGGGATCACATTTCCATGGATTTTGTTACGAAGCTACCACGATCCTTCCGAGGTTGCGATGCGATTTGGGTTGTTATTGACAGATTAACAAAATCAGCATGTTTTATTCCATACAGAATGACATACAGACACGACCAGATGGCAGAGATTTATGTCAGAGAAGTGGTCAGATTGCATGGTGTGCCGAAGTCCATTGTATCAGATCAAGATCCTTGATTTACTTTGCACTTTTGGCACGGTTTGCAACAAGCTCTATGTAAGAAATTGCATTTGAGTACTGGATATCATCCTCAGACAGACGGACAGTCAGAGAGGACTATCCAGACATTGGAGGATATACTTAGAGTTGTAGTGCTAGACTTTGGCACTAGTTGGCAAGATTCTTTGCCACTTTGTGAATTTTCGTACAACAACAGCTATCAGACGAGTATAGAGATGGCTCCGTTTGAAGCATTGTACGGCAAGAAGTGCAGATCCCCTCTTTATAAGGATGAGATATCTAAGGTACCTGAACTTGGGCCTGGTATTATTCGAGATATGCATGAGAAAGTGAAGCTAATTCAGCAGAGAACAAAGACAGCTCAAGACAGATAGGACAAATATGCAGATATTCGACGTCGATCGTTAGAGTTTGAGCAAGGAGACAAAGTATTTCTGAAGATATCTCCTTTTAAAGGCATTTTCAGATTTGGCAAAAGAGGAAAGTTGTCTACACGCTATATTGGGCCGTGTGAGATTCTTCAAAAGATAGGTACTCGTGCCTATCGACTCGCTATTCTTCCTTCTCTATCTGGGATACATGACGTCTTTCACGTGTCTATGCTGCGGAAATATCTTCCTGATGCTTCTCATGTTCTTCAGCCTGACGAGGCAGAACTTGATGAAACTCTGAGTTATTTTGAAAAACCGATCCAGATTCTAGATCGTAAAGAAAAGTAGCTCCGAACGAAGACTATTCCGCTAGTGAAAGTTCAGAAAAGTCGTCATGGCATTGAAAAGCTACTTGAAAAACTGAATCAGATATGAGACATAAATTTCAAGAGTTATTTCATTGATGTGAGTTTTCTTATTCAGTTTCTGTTATATCTGTTTGTTTTATGTGATTTGATTGCTTGCGATTTCGAGGACGAAATCAGATCTTAGATGGGGAGAATAGTAAGGCCTGAGATTATATCATTTAACCCGAGGGTAATTAATTGTTGAATTAACGTGATCATGAAAGGAAAAGCGCGAGGGAGACAATAGGAAGGCATGTTATAAGTGTGAGATCAGAAGGTCTCGCGCATATGCGCAGAGACGAGGCGTGCATATGCACGAGTAGCCACTGCAGAGGTAGAAGACCTCGCGCATATGTGCGAGAAGAGGCGCACATATGCGCGAGCAAATGAAATGTTCAAGTGCCGAGACAGTAGGTCTCGCGCATATTGGCGAGGACGGGACGCGCATATGCGCGAGCAGATGAATTGTTATGCGCCGAGGCAGTAGGTCTCGTGCATATGCGCCGGTGATGGACGCGCATATGCGCGAGACATGCTGTATGAAGATTAAGCAACATGTCTTGCCATGCATGTTATTATGTAAACACATTCTCCTCCACTTCAGAATTGCAGCAGGAAACCGAGACCTTCCATGGAATTGTCAAACTTTCATTCTATCTTAGAATCGTGATTTTGCGAGATCCGCCCGTCAGAAATTCAATCCGAGTCTAGTTCCGTGCTCGTCTCGTTAAAGGCTTCAAAAGTATGTGAGTTTATTTACTTTTCAGCATGTTTCGAAAATTTATTGTGGAAGAAATCATAATTTGATCTATATTATATGTTCCTAAGATTGTGATAATCGTATAATCGAAATCGGATTGAAGAACGGAAAATCTATATAATTGTTAGCATTTTTCAGTTATATTCGAATGAGATTGTACAAATTTTGTATTGGAATTGTGTTTATTGATTGATTCTGAGTTGTTGAGATTGGCCGTTTGATGTTTGAGTTGCTGGATATATCCAGATTTTGCTGTTATGCCGTTGAAACAGAATTAGATTGAGTTCTGATCATATCCAGTATTGCCTTGAGTTGTATGTGATATTGTACTTCTCGAAATGTCATTTCAGATTTGGCATTGAAGGATTCGAAGACCGAATAAAGCCAGATTGAGGTTTGAATCAACCGAGAACTACGAAAAGAAAGGTATAAATCAATGTTAAACCGGGAAGATACAACTCGAGTGAGAGATAGCTTGAGTTTCCCAAAACCACATACTTTACTGTAATTGCTTTGATGTATTTGTAATTCTTGAGATTGATATGCTTAGTCTATTGAGTTATAGCAAAGCATGTATTGAGTCTTTGGCAGAGGTGCCAAGTCACTGGACGTTGGTTTATATCGATGTGCTTAGGAGTAGATCGACTCCTATTGTAGAGATTCAATATAGAGGGCCAATGTCTGGGAATAAGAATGTACCACCATCTAGCTGGGGAGAATAGGTGGGAGACTTGTTACGTTCTTATTCAACCGGGATCCCTAGATAAGAATCGAGTCAAAAAATAAGAGTTCAAGAGTTTGATTTACAGATTTGTATCGATTTATGTTTATTAGATTATGATACATGTTGTTTTACAAATGTTATATGCTTTAGTATATGTTTGTATGAAATTCATATATATGTTGTTTATACTGGGAATTATATTTCTCACCGGAGTTATTCGGCTGTTGTTGTGTTTGTATGTGTGCATGACAACAGGTGGGACATGATCAGGGTCGAGAAGAGGATGAAAGATCGAGATTAGAGTGAAGATCCGGGCCTAGATGTCGAATGGACTTTCAACACTTGATATGTAGTTGTTGAACCCTCGTGTGTTATGATTGTATATAGTACAAGACTTGTACTTTTGATCATGTTGTAGATATTAAACTTGATCTTGAAATTTGAGTAAGACGCGACCTAACTTGTTATAGAAATTTGTACACTTGTTTATAAGGTGTTCAACATTTTAAAAAAAAAAATTTCGACCCTGTTTATTTAATTGATCCATTTAATCCTAATGATGATTGAAAAGAATGAGTTAGCGTTTGGGTCCTACATTATCTATCCAACTAGCATGGGTATACAGATAAAGATGTGCCAAAACAATAATTTCAAATATAAATAAAATAAGGATTTTTTATACATAGAGTTTCAACATGAACACTCGGCCAATACTTGGCTCGACGGACATCTACTCTAACAAGGAGGGCTGACGTAGGAGCAGTTGAAGTCTCCGAACATCCATAAACATATCTTGTGTATTTAACTGTTTAACTATGTTTTAAACTGATTTGATCAGTTTTGTTGATATCAGTTCAATTAATTTGATAACTGAACTGATAGAAGCTACAACTAATTCTCCGTATTTCAGTCGATCGGTTTACACAAGACATTAGCTTTTAAAATCTCTCGATTTTTCTTAACAAAGGATTACTTCGAGTGTTTTCCGCTTTGTTTTGAAACAAAACTCGATATAATTCATCGGTGTACTCATTCTTAGAACACAAACTATTGCATCTCATTGAGAATATTGTGTTTGTAGCACCTCAATGGTGCCCGCACACGATCCATCAAAAACCTAACTGACCATTTTACCCCTAAACCTCAGAACTTCGACCCGAAGCCAACCGAACTTATTGAAACAACTCAAAAAATATTATAATCATTTCCTAAACATAAAATCGAGCTCATGCATTAAATTCTATAATTCGTTTTAAAACTTGGACCAGGTCCCGATTTTGATCCGAATTTACCCGAAACTCAACCAAACTTTCCCAAACTTAAATTGTGAATTAACCACACATGACCTGCCCTTGAACCACATAGTTCAGACCACCTAAAACCCTCGAAGTCAACGGAACATCTGCTGAAAAACATTCCACAAAGCGACCAAAACCCTAACTTGCTTCTAAGCTCTTATTCTCGGCCCTATCCTAAGCCACCAAGACCAGGCCTAACCACTGAACCTTGGACCAAGACCAGACCCATGAGCACCTGCCTGGAGCACCTGACGTGAGCCAGACGCGCATGAACACAACAAGATTCCTACGCGATCCCATCCTCGGCCCACACGACTTTGCCCCTACACTGCAGCCCTAACCCTTGCGACCTGCAGCCCTTGGGACACTCAAGGTTTGACTCAGACCCACCAGGACCTGAACACAATCGTCTGGAGTACACCCATGCATCGCCGCCCCTTCACCCTAACCAACCGAAGTCATAAACTCCTCAAATACACAATACTATCGGTCCTCCCCCACAACACCGAATCCAGTACTGACCTAATGCTTAGAAACATTCCAAACCTGCTGCAAAACGAAGGCCCTAACGACGAGAACCTTGCAGTCCTTCGAACCAAGCAAAAAACGTGAGAAACAAGTGAAGTAAATTCATAATTTTCATGTAAATCAATCTAAATTAGATTCATAACGATAGATCGATAAAATATCATACAAAAAAGTTCATCATACATACCGTAGTGTGATTGATGAGAAAAAGAGGGTATAGGACGTGCCTTAATGCAAAAACGTATGCAAAACGATGACCAACAGAGCGAGGGACAAAAACCAAAGGATGAAGCGACGTTTCTATCGAGTTTTTCTTGCAAAAGGTCGACCAAAAGCTGCTGGAAAATTTTGAAAAGCTACTGAACAATGGAGAGGGGCGACCAAAATATGGATGTAGTGTGTTTAGGGTTTGGAAGGGTAGGGTTAATTACAATATAATTAGTATAATGAGAACTTGATTAAAATAATGAGGTTAAGTAGGATTTTAGGCCCATTATGATTTAAAATAGTCCCATTATGCCCAAAAACACTCCCACAAAATATTTCGTTTAGGTATGTTTTTGAAAATATTGCCCGAACCCTCAAAAAGTCCTCCGACTTGCTAAAATTTGCATCGAATTAAAATATGACTTGATGAGTAAAAATATCCTTCAAAAGTCCATTCTCATATATTCATCATAATTAAAAAATTAAAAATAATTATTTAATAAAATTATTTTTCCTTAACTGTCCCCGGTCTCCGTTCCTCGTTCGAGTGTGAAATACTACCAAAAGCCCTATAGCATTCCATCTTAATGAAACAAAAAATAAAACACATTCATGTCATGATCTTGCATTTAATGCATTAAAAATAATTAAACACATTTTTAGCAAAACTCTAGATTGCATGCAATCATATTATGTCGTCCGAATTTTTCTAGAACTTACAAATCGAGCCATACCGGCAAGCACATGAGCACTAGCATCCTGATTAGGTGGAGGCGGTAGAATCTCCTCCTCCTGCCTATCCTCAATATCTCTCCGAAGAACTCGTCTAAGAGACATCTCTGTACATGTCGTCCAAACCACGTAATCAACATGCATTTAAATTTAAAATTACTTCTAGCTTCTTGATTCATGTATCATATAAACATTTAAAACTTAACATATAAATCTTAAATCAGTAAAACTCACAGACTTGAGGGGTGACTTCTTGAGCTTCTTGGAGTGGCAGTAACACAACCCTTTCGAGATCCTTCGCTCTAATACAAACTGAAACGTCTAATACTTTTTAACTTTAAAATCCTACTAATTTTTTTATATATATAAAAATCAAAACATTGATACCATTAACTCAACATTTAAAAACCTTAAATGCATAAAAATCCATAAATTGTCAACCACCAAAATCACACATCAACTTTTAAAATACTCCAAAATTAAACTTAAAAATATCTCTAAATAAATTGAAACGACCCTCAAGTGCATAAAATCCCTAAAATCGTCAATTAACAAAATTTGACTTCTACCTTTAACATGATCAAAGTATATTTCAAAATAAAGCATAAAATCTCTAATAAAATCCTTAAAAATATCTTTTAAACTTTGCCTATCAATCTAGTGAGGAAATAAATGTCTCTCGGAAATGTACTGCCGTACTCGATCAACTCAAGCATAAGCGCCTCCCTCAATATCATCATCACATGCAGCATTCAAACTAGTGAGTCTAATGACTCAGCACGTTCTAAACATGAGTAAAAAATAATACATATACAAGCACATGCATTAAAACATACTTTTATTTAAAATAAATTTTAAACATAAACAAATCACATATCGTAAAATCATAAAATTGTAAAGCTTTGCATCCTTTGATCATTGAAAGTGACTAACCTTTTATCCCGGCTGACTGATCAGTCTTAGCTCACCATAGCGCATGGGGACGGACACTAGGCACCACCATAGAAATACGATCGTCTGGCTCCCTCTCGGACCTTGTCCCGTAAACAGGCTCCCTCTATGGCCTTTTTCCTCACGCCATTCCCATAAAATTTTAAGTTCATCGTTCCATCTTAAAACGAATCTCCCACATATCCTCTATATCATTTGTCACATTCAATTTACATCCCACAAAATACTTTTCCTTTTTCATTCTTGAAGCATAAAATATAAGGACTTTTCAAAAATATCATTTTAAGAGTAAAAACTAGACAGATTTGCCATAAGTCATAAAATTCCATCAAATCATCATTTTATATCATTTATCTTACGTTATGATCCTTCGGACGCTGCCAAGCCTTTTCGTACTACCAGGTGAAAAATGACCATTTCGCCCCTAGACGTAAAATTTCTCAATTTTGAGTTTTCCTTACTTTTATTGACTCTAGACCATCCAAAAAATTATTTAAGCTTAATTTTAATTTTTCATATTTTTATTTGACGAAAGTTCAAGGATTTCTATTTAATTTCATAATTACTAATTCGTAAAGCGTTTAATTCTCGAATTAATTCAACTTTAATATTTTCTTTCCAAATTTTTAACATAGACTTTTTATATCTAAAATACCCTCGTGAACCATGAACCGACCCCCATGGACCATGGTTCGACCCTTTACTTTCCCTAGCACTAAATTCGAACCTAGCTCACCCTCAATAAGCCACGACTCAATTTCCTCGGACCATGGCCAAGCCAATTTGGCATAGACCAGGGTCTGACCTCATTGGAACTTCACCAAACACCCAGGACTCTCCCTGACCCATGCACCGAGCCCCTTGATGAAGGGACCAGCCGAGCGAGTTCCCTATTAGCTTTCTTGCCTCCATAGGTCTCTACTCGAACTAGGACTCTTATGCTTACTTAACCACCAGCTCCGTCGAACCCTATCCAACTCTGGACCACCATCTAGATCCTACTGGACATGCCCAGCCAGCCTCAACCGAGCCACACCCCCTTTTCCGAAGACACAACAGCCGCGAACATGAATGGAGGAGTCCTTGTACATATGGACTCTTCTCCATGGCTGCTGCCACGTCCAGCCCTTCACGATTTCTTCCTAGTGTCCCACTAAGCCACGCACCGACCCTGTCCCAAGCCCCATGCGTTGCCTCCCTTTACCCGAGCCCCTAGGACCCATGGAAAGCCACTCGAACCCTAGCATCATCTAGCTAAACACGTGCGGACCTCTCGATTACCGTCCAGCTCTCTTTCCACCTTAAATCATCCTAGTTCTATCCGTAAAACATCTTATGCTGGCAGCGTACTCATTGGAAATCATGACACGTTCATACATACGTAAAAAATTTCAAAACTTTAAAAATAATAGTTAAAATGTTAAGCAATTTGAACTCAATTATTTTTCATGCAAAATAATTAAACATTCATAGTATGATTTGAATGTTGCGTAAAAGGATTTAGAAAACGTTTCTTTACGATTTAAAACTCTCGAATACATGATCGTCAACGAGGGGCACGAGAAGGGACGAACGCCCTTAAGCTTTTCGATTTTTTGTGTGTGAAAATCGGCTGAATGGTGACACAAATGACCTCGCTTTTCAATTTTACAGTTTTTAATTTGCATGTTTATTGGCTTAGGTTTTGGGCCTTCAAGTGTAGGAACAATTGGACTTACTCATATTAGTTAAATTGGGCCCAATAACACTTATTTGATTGAAAAATAAAAGTTCATAAAATTTCATTTTCAAAAATATTGTATTTGATATTAAAAATATCTCGTTTACCCTAAACCGGCTCCTCGGGTAAAATCGAACTCGTCTCGTAAAATAATTTAAATTTTAAAATTTTTAGAAAAATAATCATTTTTTCATATTATTAAGCCTTGAAAATATTTATTGAGAAATATTTATTTTTATCTCCGTCGTCCCGGTCATTTTTCCTCAGCCTATTATCGAATATTCAGTTAAAATCTACAATTTCCTGAAATCATGCCATATAATCATTTAATCATGCAATCATACATTTAATCACACAATATGCATCAAGTAAGCTTTTAAAATCAGTTAAATAAAACAATTATATAATTTAATTCATTTGCATGCATGTGGTTTACGTATGTTGGTTTTGGACATTACAAATCCTCCCTTAAATAAAATTTCGTCCTCGAAATTAAGACGTACCGAATAATTCGGGATATCGACTCCTCATCTCTTACTCCATCTCCCAAGTGGCTTCTTCCTCCGAGTAATTTAGCCATTTGACTTTGACCATTTTGATCACCTTGTTCCGCAACTTCCTCTCTTATCTACCCAAAATTTGGGTAGGCCTATCCTCATTTGACATATTTGTTGTAAGTTGCAATGGCTTAAAGTTCAGTACATGTGAATGGTTTGACATGTACTTGCGAAGCATCAATATGTGGAAGACATTGTGAACTCTTGCAAGATTAGGTAGCAACGCCACTCGATATGCTAATGTTCCTCTTTCGAGTATCTGTAATGGTCTAATGAATCATAGACATAGTTTGTCTTTCTTGCCAAATCTCATAACACCCTTCATAGGTGCTATTTTTATGAACATGTGGTCACCTGCTCCAAACTCGAGATCTCGTCTCCTTTGTTCCGCATAGCTCTTCTTTCGACTTTGAGCAGTTTTCATTCTCTCCCGGATCTTGGCGACTATTTATGTAGTGTGCTGAACTAGTTTGGGTCCCAACTTAGCTCTCTCTCCTACCTCGTCCCAATGGATAGGTGATCTACATTTCCGTCCTTAGAATGCCTCGTATGGAGCCATTCCTATAGATTACTTATACTATTATTGTAAATGAACTCCACTAGAAGTAACTTTGGTTTCCAACTCCATTAGAAATCGATCACACATGCTCGGAGTAGATTTTCTAATATTTGTATGACTCTATTAGCCTGACCGTTGGTCTGATGATGAAATGCGGTACTGAATAGTAGTTTAGTACCCAATGCTGCATGTAGACTCTTAAAAAATGATGAAGTGAAACGTGTATCTCGGTCTGACACTACAAACACTAGAATACCATGCAGTCTAACTATCTCTCGAATATATAACTCCGCATATTGAGTCATGGAATAAATCGTCTTCACTGGTAGGAAATGTGCTGATTTAGTAAGACGGTCTACTATCACCCAAATGACATCGAGTCCCTTCATTGTCTTTGACAATCCTCCCACGAAATCCATAGTAATATTCCACCACTTTCACTCGGAAATGGGGAGTGGTCGAAGCATTCCCGCTGGTTTTTAATGCTCTGTATTCACTTGTTGGCATGTCAAGCATTCAGATACAAAGCGCATAATGTCTCGTTTTGTAGGAGCCTAAAAATCCGTACTTGGAAATTTGCGGAAAATTTAAAAATTTTTTTAAAATAATTAAAATTGCCTCATTCATAAATGAACTGATAAATAAAGTTTGATGTTCAAAGTGGCAGCGGAAGAAATTAACATTTTTGAAATAACAATAAAAGGTTTTTCCAACGATAATTAAAATGTTTGAGCCATCAAATAATAATAAATGTTGAACTGAGGTCCTCGGGTCCTACTACTGCCGACTCGAGCCTGCTCACTAGTCCCCGCCCTCCGTCCCGACATCATCAGCACCTACAACAATCAAGTCTAGTGAGTCTAAAGACTCAACATGCATATATCGTAAATAGCAAGTAAATAAATAAATAATAAGCTTGCATGCAAGTGAAAATATCATGTCATGAGGCATAACGTAAAAATGTCGTGTCATGATTAATTATAATACGTGCATAACTGAACTGAAAATCATAGTGAAAATGTTTGCTCCTTGGAGCCCTGTACTGAAATAGCCTGTAATAATTTTCTGGTGAGATTATTGTCTACGCATGTGGTCCCTGAACTGAACTGACCGGTAACTGGCGACCGGGCCTGTAACTGGCGACAGGACTTAGTAATGTATGTCTAATCAGACCACTGCCACAGTACTGGGTGAAACAACTGAACTGACCGGTAACTGGCGACCGGGCCTGTAACTGGCGACAGGACTTAGTAATGCTCTCATAACCGGTAACTGACGACCGGGCTTGTAACTGGCGACAGGACTTAGTAATGCTCTCATAATCGGTAACTGACGACTGGACCGGTAATTGGCGACCGGATTTAATCATGATAGTAAAGTTACCACAAGCCATATCGCATAAATCTCAAAATTTGTTTTTTTGCAAGTAATATAATTAAATAACTGAATTAAATATACTGTAATCATTTTTACTGAATGGATTGGATCGCTCCCAGGCTCGCTACAACCTAAATATGCCATGAAAAATATGCAATTGTTTTTTTTTTTTTACTTGACCAAACCATGCAATTAAAAACAAAAAACTGAGACAAATGCGCCTAATGACTTCGTATTTAATCATGACTCCGAACCAACCCGAACCAACACTGAAACATCATATAGTCATGATTAAAATACGCTTAAAATGATGAATTAATGCTCCTCAAATGATGCATGTCGAATCTTACATGAATAAAGGCCAAAACATGAAACGCTCTTCCGAGAGTCAATTTGGCACATCGCACCGTAAATTCTCGTACGACCTCAAAAATGATCCGAATGACGAACGGCCAAAAACATGACCTTCCTAACTTGATGAGGCACTGTGCAGTCCAAGGCCATGGGCTAAAAGCCAACCAAGAACTCAAACGACGCCTGAGAACAGTAGCACACTTGCTGTCAAAATTACAGCAGCTGCGCACTTGCTTTCCTTGTGTCGTTTTCGAGAATACCGGCCATTGGGGCTTGAACCACCGACCGGAGACTCTTACCAACATCCCAAAGAATTATTTGAACCATGGCTAAGTGCCCTAGGCCAGCCACAATCCAAACCACACCATGAACAACAGAAACTTCCCCACCGAGAGCCAAACCTGCGCGTGGGCTGTTGTGATTCATTTGCTGTCTCGTGTCGTTCCAGTGGCCATTTGATTGACCATGGCATGATATAGACATCTAGGGGCATGGTATGAACCGTGGCTAAGGGCCATATGCAAACCAAGATCCACACCATTCCACAAAATCGAACACACACATGCTGTAAAATGAAGAGGGGCGAAAGGGCGCAGGGGCTGTTCTTGAGTTTTAATTTAAAAACCGATTAACCATGGACCAAGCCACCAAAAGGGTGACCTAGTCACGTCTTAGACATGCTAGGGAAGTGATCTAACCATGGATATGGGCCTTGTGGCAGCCAAGATCAGATCAATTTCCATATTGACAGCAAACAGAAATTTTCGAAACTCAAAAGATCACAAGTTGGGAGTTGCTGTCATTTTCGTGTTTTCCAGCGTGCATGGGTTTAAATGAATGGACCAACATGGTCCTAATGCATCCTATTACATGTCTAGATGCCGCCTTGGGAGCCTAGAATCTAACCATCCACCTGAAACAGCACAACAAATGAAAACCGTGAACTGCATCATAAAGCCGAGAAAATCTGCATGTGGTTTTCTGAAAAATATTCTTGATGTTTCGGTTTATTGTCATAAAAACAATGATCGTGCAATGAAAATAATTGATAATAGGACTTGATTGAATAGTCAAGGAAGAACATATGCATGCCTGGTTTCGTTTGAAAGAAAAACGAAAGAACGAGACGATACGGCGCGGAGGAGTGGAGCGTTCTTGCTAGCTTGTTCTTCACTCGATTATTTCTCTAAGTGTTCTCGGTTTTTCCCTCAACTATAACTCACGAGAATGGTCTGAAAGCTACTGAATTTCAGTGGTGGGGGAGAGGGGAAATGGTTGTTAAGATAGTGAGGAGGAAAGGTAGCAATATAGGTGGATAGGCATTACAAAGTCTCCTCATTTTGAAATTTGAATTTGGTTGGTATCAAATGGCTTCTTGGATGGATCTAGAATGGGGTGACCGAAATTCCTTACTAATCTAGACTAGTATGATGCTCATTAATTAATTAATGAAGGTTGACTAATAATAAAAAGAAAGATTAGCATGTTAACACCACAAAGAATGGGTCAAAGGGTGATGAGTTGGCAAGGAATAGTCTAGATACTAAGGGGGCTGAAAATTCAATAATAAATGGAGGGGAAATGTTGATTATCTAGTAAATTAATAACCCTTAAAAGCCTCACTAATCCTTTAATTAATTTAGTGAATTAATCCCTTAATTATTGGAACTTAAATGAACTTATTTCCTACTCACCTCAAGTAATTAAATTAAATCCTCAAACCTCCTTATTAACTTAAATGACTTACTTGCTAGCTAAAATAAATTCTGGAAATGTTTCCTGAATCTTAAATTTTATCTCTAAGTTACGGGTTCTACAATCCTTCCCCCCTTAAAAGAAATTTCGTCCTCGAAATTAAAACTCACCGAATAACTAGGGGTAACGATCTCGCATCTCCGGCTCAGACTCCCACGTAGCTTCCTCCTCTAAATGGTTGAGCCATCTGACTTTGACTCGCCTAACCAGCTTGTTCCGAAGCTTCTTCTCCTGCCTGTCTAGGATCTTTACTGGCCTTTCCTCATAAGATAGGTTCGGAGTAAGCTGCAACGGCTCGAAGTTCAAGACATGCGAAGGATTCGCCATGTACTTCCTCAGCATAGAGACGTGAAAGACATTGTGTACTCCGGCCAGATTCGGCGGAAGAGCCACACGATAAGCTAGCGTCCCAACTATGTCGAGGATCTCAAATGGTCCAATGAATCTCGGACTGAGCTTCCTTTCTTCCCAAATCGCATGACACCCTTCATAGGTGCCACCTTCACAAAGACATGGTCGCCGACAGCGAACTTTAAATCTCTCCTCCTCTGATCTGCATAGCTCTTCTGTCGACTCTGAGCAGTCCTCATTCTATCACGGATCCGGGCTACTACGTCGACAGTCTGCTGAATAATCTCTGGACCCAACTCTGTTCTCTCTCCTACTTCATCCCAGTGAACAGGAGATCTGCACTTGCGACCATACAAAGCTTCATACGGAGCCATTTCTATCGACGACTGAAAGCTGTTGTTATAGGTGAACTCGACCAATGGCAAGTTCGACTCCCAACTCCCTGAGAAATCAATGACGCAAGCACGAAGAATATCCTCCAAAATCTGTATAACCCGCTCTGACAGCCCATCTGTCTGCGGATGGAAAGCTGTGCTAAACAGAAACTTCGTCCCCATAGTCGAATGTAAACTCTTCCAAAATGAGGAAGTGAATCTGGGATCTCTGTCAGATACGATAGAAATAGGAATACCATGGAGTCGGACTATCTCTCGGATATACAGCTTTGCATACTGAATCATGGTGAACGTCGTCTTAATAGGCAAGAAGTGCGCTGATTTGGTAAGAAGATCTACAATCACCCAGATAGCATTCGATCCCCTGGCTGACCTCGGCAAACCAGTCACAAAATCCATGGTGACGTTCTCCCACTTCCACTCAGGAATAGGAAGAGGCTTGAGCAACCCTGCTGGTCTCTTATGCTCAGCCTTCACTAACTGACAGGTCAGACACTCGGATACAAATCGTCTGATGTCCTTCTTCATACCAGGCCACCAATACAATAGCTGCAGATCTTTGTACATCTTCGTACTCCCTGGATGAATAGAGTACGGCGACATATGGGCTTCTGATAAGATATCTGCTCGGATAGAATCACTGCTAGGAACCCATATCCTGTCTCGATATCTCACAATACCATCGCTGACTGAATACAAGACACTGCCCTTGGCCTCATCTCTCTGCTTCCACTTGGCCAACTGCTCATATGATGACTGACCACTGCAAATACGGTCCATAAGGGAAGACTGGATGGTCAAGGTAGATAGACGGGGAACTCTACCTTGAGGATATGTCTCAAGATCAAACCTCTGCATCTCAAACTGAAGAGGTCTCGAAACTGTCAAATGGGCCATTCGCTGCAACTTTCCTGCTCAGTGCATCCGCAACTACATTAGCTTTACCCGGGTGGTAGCTAATGTAACAATCATAATCCTTCACCAGCTCCAACCAACGCCTCTGACGCATGTTCAGTTCCTTCTGCGTAAAGAAATACTTGAGGCTCTTGTGGTCGGTAAAGATCTGGCACTTCTCTCCATACAGATAGTGCCTCCAAATCTTCAGTGCAAAAACTACGGCGGCCAACTCTAGATCATGGGTAGGGTAGTTCTTCTCATGGATTTTCAACTGTCTAGAAGCATAAGCTATCACCCTCCCATGCTGCATCAATACGGCTCCAAGACCGAGCTTCGAAGCATCGGTATACAGAACAAACTCACCGAATCCTGATGGCATAGCCAAAACTGGTGTTGAGATAAGAGCTTGCTTCAAATTATCGAAGCTCTTCTAACACTCCTCGTTCCAAACAAATTTCACATTCTTCTTTGTCAGTTCTGTGAGTGGAACTGCAATCGAGGAGAATCCCTTGATGAACTTCTGATAATATCCTGCTAGTCCAAGAAAATTGCGGATCTCTGATGCATTCTGCCGGTACAACCCAATCTCTGACTGCTGCAACTTTCGCTGGGTCTACCTCAATGCCACTGCTGGAAACTATGTGGCCTAAGAACGCCACCTATGGTCAGATGCCTGCTGTGATCCTCCCGATTCTTGGAGTAGACGAGAATGTCGTCTATGAACACTATGACAAAATGATCGAGGTACGGCTGAAATACGCGATTCATGAGATCCATGAAGATCGCTGGCCCATTCATCAAACCGAACGCCATCACAAGGAACTCGTAGTGGCCATAACGAGTCCTGAAAGCTGTCTTCGAAACATCAGCATCTCTCACCCTCAACTGGTGATAACCGGAACGCAGATCTATCTTGGAGAAAATCGAAGCTCCCTGCAACTGATCAAACAGATCCTCAATCCTCGGAAGTGGGTATTTATTCTTCACTGTAACCCTGTTCAACTCCCGGTAGTCAATACAAAGTCTCATAGAGCCATCTTTCTTCTTAACAAAAAAGACTGGCGCGCCCCAAGGTGAGAAACTAGGGCGAATGAACTCCTTGTCAAAAAGTTCCTGAATCTGCTTCTTAAGCTCTGCCATTTCTGTCGGTGCAAGTCGGTACGGTGCTTTGGAGATCGGAACCGTACCTGGCATAAGCTCGATAGAAAACTCCACCTCTCTCTCAGGTAGCATACCAGAGACGTCCTCCGGAAAAACGTCTAAGAAGTCTCTAACAATCGGAACATCTGAAGCTGACTGACTCGGTGCCTTGGGGACAGATACAAATGTCGCTAGAAACGCCCGACACCCTCTATGCAAGAGCTTCCTAGCCTGAACATATGGAATAATGCGCGGTAAAGGAAAGTACCTGTCTGGCTCAAATAAGAACTGCGTCATTCTAGGCGGTCGGACTAAAACAGATCTCCGTTGGAAGTCAATCAAAACTCTGTTCCGCAATAGCCAGTCCATCCCTAGGATGATGTCAAACTCTGGCATCGGCAACACGATAAGATCCGCATAGACAAGATTGCCGTGGAGCTCAAGATCTATGTCTCGTATCACATTGGTGGCTGCAATCTCCTCGCCTGAAGGCAACACTACTGAATAGGCTATATCTAGTCCCGCTGGTCTTGACTTTGAGGAAATTGGCAAAGACCTCCGAAATAAATGAGTGAGTAGCCCCTGGATCTATCAAAGCCTTGGTAGCTGAGCCAGCTATGAAAATTCTCCCTGAAAGTTCAGAACACTAAGCGGAACCCAATAATCACAAGAGCTAAGCTTATAAACATGCAAAGGTCACAGTTCTTCTAACTAAATCCCGGAAATAAATACTGAGTAGAGCATGCAATCCTATTGCAAATCTAAGTTCAAAATCTAAATCCCGTTTCCCAAAACATTAAATCTCAAATGTAAACTTAAAGCTGCAAAGTACCTGTCATCAACATAGTATCGGGGTTCGTCTCCGTCGCATGAAGAGCAAACACTCTGCCCTTGGTAGGCAGGTTCTTCTGAGGGCAATACGGCAGCGTGTGGCCTGGGCTACCACACTTGTAACACTTCCCTAAGCCAAACATACATACTCCGGCATGGCGGCGTGAGCATTTAGGGCAAGCCGGACGCTCAAAGGTCCTCGGGACGGCACGTCCCTGCTGCTGCTGCTGCTGCTGAGGTCCTCCTCTGTTTCTGGGCGGGCCATGATACGGCCTCTTGTTCTGATGCTGATGCTGCTGAGGAGGATGGCGGTGTGGTACCTGGATTTGGCGCTTGCCCTAATGGTCTCTCTCGATGTCCCGCTGATCCTGCTCTGCGGCTAAGGCTTTGGAGACAGCGACCTCATAAGAAGTAGGGTCAGACACCCTAACATCATGGCGCAAGATCGGCTGTAGACCCACCAAGAAATGCATCAACTTAGATCTGGTATCGTTCGCTATCAGGGGTACAAAATGACAACCCCTCTCGAACTTACGGACGAACTCCGTAACAGTCGAATCTCCCTGTCTCAGGCTCATGAACTCAGTGGTCAACCTGGTGCGCACCTCCTCTGTAAAATATTTTGAGTAGAATACCTCCGTGAAGCGTGTCCAAGACAGCATAGCCAAGTTAAGAGCTACTGAAGCTCCTTCCCACCATAAGCGGGCATCTCCTCCGAATAGATAAGTTGCACAACGAACTCGATCTGCATCTCCAAGCTCCATAAACTCGAAGATAACCTCGAGGGACTTGATCCAGCCCTCGGCAATCATGGGGTCCGACGTCCTTGAAAAATCTTTTGGACCCATCTTAATGAATCTCTCATATACTGCCTCGGGCCCTGTCAGCCTGGTCGCCACAGCATTGTTACCCGCAAACTGTGCGAAGAACCGAGTCATCCCAGCCAGCATCTGGGCATTCATGTCCGGTGGAGGCGGTGGTGGAGGTGGTAGGTCTCTCTCCTGCCTCCGCTCCTCCCTGTCCTCATGGCGAGGCTCCTCATCTCTATTGCGCTCGAGAATGCGTCTAGGGGGCATACTGTTCCATACATAACCCATACGTAACTAACATGCATAATTCCATCATTAATTTAAATTTAAATACTGAGCAATAAAAATCTGGGCGAAAAATATCTCATGAAATCATGCTGTTGAAAATAATTCATGCTTTAAATGAAATGCATAAATGTAAAACTTACAGACCGAAGACGTGACTTCGTGAGCTTCTCGAGATCAGTAGTAGTACAACCCTATACAGAACCATTGCTCTGATACCAGCTGTAGGAGCCTAAAAATCCGTACTTGGAAATTTGCGGAAAACTTAAAATTTTTCTTTTAAATAATTAAAATTGCCTCATTCATAACTGAACTGATAAATAAAGTTTGATGTTTAAAGTGGCAGCGGAAGAACAGTAAAAGGTTTTTCCAACGATAATTAAAATATTTGAGCCATCAAATAATAATAAATGCTGAGCTGAGGTCCTCGGGTCCTACTACTACCGACTCGAGCCTGCTCACTGGTCCCCGCCCTCGGTCCCGACATCATCAGCACCTACAACAATCAAGTCTAGTGAGTCTAAAGACTCAACATGCATATATCGTAAATAGCAAGTAAATAAATAAATAATAAGCTTGCATGCAAGTGAAAATATCATGTCATGAGGCATAACGTAAAAATATCGTGTCATGATTAATTATAATACGTGCATAACTGAACTGAAAATCATAGTGATAATGTTTGCTCCTTGGAGCCATGTACTGAAATAGCCTGTAATAATTTTCTGGTGAGATTATGGTCTACGCATGTGGTCCCTGAACTGAACTGACCGGTAACTGGCGACCGGGCCTGTAACTGGCGACAGGACTTAGTAATGTACGTCTGATCAGACCATTGCCACAGTACTGGGTGAAACAACTGAACCGACCGGTAACTGGCGACCGGGCCTGTAACTGGCGACAGGACTTAGTAATGCTCTCATAACCGATAACTGACGACCGGACCGGTAACTGGCGACCGGATTTAATCATAATAATAAAGTGATCACAAGCCATATCGTATAAATCTCTAAATTTTTTTTGCACGTAATAAAATTAAATAACTGAATTAAATATCCTGTAATCATTTTTACTGAATGTATTGGATCGCTCCCAGGCTCGCTGCAACCTAAATATGCCATGAAAAATATGCAATAGTTTTTTTTTTTTTACTTGACCAAACCATGCAATTAAAAACCAAAAACTGAGACAAATGCGCCTAATGACTTCGTATTTAATCATGACTCCGAACCAACCCGAACCAACACTGAAACGAACCAACCCGAACCAACACTGAAACATCACATAGTCATGATTAAAATACGCTTAAAATGATGAATTAATGCTCCTCAAATGATGCATGTCGAATCTTAGGTGAATGAAGGCCAAAACATGAAACGCTCTTTCGAGAGTCAATTTGGCACATCGCACCGTAAATTCTCGTACGACCTCAAAAATGATCCGAATGACGAACGGCCAAAAACATGACCTTCCTAACTCGATGAGGCACTGTCCAGTCCAAGTCCATGGGCTAAAAGCCAACCAAGAACTCAAACGACGCCTGAGAACTGTAGCACACTTGCTGTCAAAATTACAGCAGCTGCGCACTTGCTTTCCTTGTGTCGTTTTCAAGACTACCGGCCATTGGGGCTTGAACCACCAACCAGAGACTCTTACCAACATTCCAAAGAATTATTTGAACCATGGCTAAGTGCCCTAGGCAAGCCACAATCCAAACCACACCATGAACAACAGAAACTTCCCCACCGAGAGCCAAACCTGCGCGTGGGCTGTTGTGATTCATTTGCTGTCTCAGTGTCGTTCCAGTGGCCATTTGATTGACCATGGCACGATATAGACATCTAAAGGCATGGTATGAACCATGGCTAAGGGCCATAGGCCAACCAAGATCCACACCATTCCACAAAATCGAACACACACATGCTGTAAAATGAAGAGGGGGGAAAGGGTGCAGGGGCTGTTCTTGAGTTTTAATTTAAAAACCCATTAACCATGGACCAAGGCACCAAAGGGACGACTTAGTCACGTCTTATACATGCTAGGTAAGTGATCCAACCATGGATATGGGCCTTGTGGCAGCCATGATCAGATCCAATTCCATATTGACATCAAACAGAAATTTTCGAAACTCAAAAGATCACAAGTTGGGAGTTGCTGTCATTTTCGTGTTTTCTAGCGTGCATGGGCTTAAATATATGGACCAACATGGTCCTAATGCATCCTATTACATGTCTAGATGTCACCTTGGGAGCCTGGAATCGAACCATCCACCTGAAACATCACAACAAATGAAAACCGTGAACTGCATCATAAAGCCAAGAAAATCTGCATGTGGTTTTCTGAAAAATATTCTTGATGTTTCGGTTTATTGTCATAAAAATAATGATCCTGCAATGAAAATAATTGAAAATAGGACTTGATTTAAGAGTCAAGGAAGAACATATGCATGCCTGGTTTCGTTTGAAAGAAAAACGAAAGAACGAGACGATACGGCGCGGAGGAGTGGAGCGTTCTTGCTAGCTTGTTCTTCACTCGATTATTTCTCTAAGTGTTCTCGGCTTTTCCCTCTACTAAAACACACGAGAATGGTCTGAAAGCTACTGAATTTCGGTGGTGGGGGAGAGGGGAAATGGTTGTTAAGATAGTGAGGAGGAAAGGTAGCAATATAGGTAGATAGGCATGAACAAGTCTCCTCATTTTGAAATTTGAATTTGGTTGGTATCAAATGGCTTCTTGGATGGATCTAGAATGGGGTGGCCGAAATTCCTTGCTAATATAGACTAGGATGATGCTCATTAATTAATTAATGAAGGTTGACTAATAATAAAAAGAAAGATTAGCATGTTAACACCACAAAGAATGTGTCAAAGGGTGATGAGTTGGTAAGGAATAGTCTAGATACTAAGGGGGCCGAAAATTCACTAATAAATGGAGGGGAAATGTTGATTATCTAGTAAATTAATAACCCTTAAAAGCCTCGCTAATCCTTTAATTAATTTAGTGAATTAATCCCTTAATTATTGGAACTTAAATGAACTTATTTCCTACTCACCTCAAGTAATTAAATTAAATCCTCAAACCTCCTTATGAACCTAAATGAACTTAATTGCTAGCTAAAATAAATTCTGGAAATGTTTCCTGAATCTTAAATTTTATCTCTAAACTCCAACTCCAGTCCGGCCTCACTGAAATAACTAAAATGATAAAAATCAAACTGCTGTATGAAATAATTAACTTAAGGAAAATCATTTAAATGCTCATGAAATAAAATCATTTAAAATACTAGAATTATGCATGGCTTATACGTAGTCTAAGTTACGGGTTCTACACGTTTCATTCACGACCACCAATATAAAAGTTGTAAGTCTTTGTACATGGTTGTACTCCCGGGATGAACAGAATAAGAGTATTGTGGGCTTCTGTCATGATGTCAACTCTAAGTGACTCTCCACTAGGAACCCATAGTTGACCTTGATACTTAACAATTCCATCCTCGACTGAATATAACATGCTACCCTTCGATTCACCTCGCTGTCTCCATTTCTGCAGTTGCTCATCATCAGATTGTCCGGATCAAATCCTATCTAGTAGAGTAGACAATACTGTCAAAATAGCGAGATTAGGGGCCGTCCCCTAGCATAAAATTCAAGATCAAAGCGCTGAATGTCCACTTGTAGAGGCTTCTATACTGATAAGTATGCCAAAAATGTCCGCTTTCTACTCAAATCATCCGCAACTACATTAGCTTTACCGAGATGGTAGCTAATGTCACAGTCGTACTCTTTACCAAGCTCTAGCCAACGTCTTTGTCTCATATCCAAATCTTTTTGGGTGAAGAAGTATTTAAGGCTTATATAATCCGTAAATATCTTTCATTTCTCACCATACAAGTAGTGCATCCAAATTTTCAATACAAATACGATAGCTGCGAGCTCTAGATCATGCGTCAGATAATTCTTTTCATGTATTTTCAATTATCCTGATGCATATGCTATACATCGATCATTTTGCATGAGAATGGTGCCCAATCCAAGTTTCAAAGTATCAATAAATACCACATATTCCCCTTGCTCTGTCGGCATCGCTAGTAATGGCGCCGTAGTAAATGTTTGCTTTAATTGATTAAAACTCTTTTGACATTTCGGGTCCCAAACAAATTTCATGTTTTTCTTCATCAATGTCGTCAAGGGTTGCAATGTTTGAAAAACCCTTGATGAACTTGCGATAGTAGACAGCTAAGCCCAAGAAACTACATATCTCCGTCGCAATTTTAGGCTAGGGCCACTGCTTGACTAACCCGACCTTAGATGGCTCCACTTCTACTCCTTCTTTTGACACAATGTGGCCTAAGAATGCCACCCTCTCTAACCAAAACTCGCATTTGTAGAATTTTGCATATAATTTCCGCTCTTGTAAAACTTGCAAGGTCGTCCGCAAATGCTGATAATGCTACTCACGGCTCTTGGATTAGATCAAAACATCGTCGATGAAAACAATAACAAATTGATCGAGATATGGCTGGAATACACGATTCATGAAATCCATGAAGTTTGCTGGAGCATTAGTCAATCCAAAAGGCATCACTTTAAAATCATAATGTCCATAACGCGTTCAGAACACCGTCTTATGCACATCCGTCTCCTTAACCCTCAACTAGTGATATCCAGACCTAAGACCTATCTTTGAAAATACCGAGACTACTTGCAATTGATCAAATAAATCTTCGATTCGAGGTAATAGATAATTGTTATTCATTGTCACTCTATTCAACTCTTTGTAGTCGATGCATAGTGTAAGGTCTTGGAATTTAAATTTTGCGTAACCTGAATGCATGAAATCTAGGGTTTTAATTAACTGGTGTGTTTATTTATTTTTTATGAATTTGATGCATAATATTGCATGATAGGGTTTGTTTCACGATTATTTTAAAAGTTCATGCATTAGGGTTTCTAAATGCATTTTGCGCATCAAGGAACGTTGACTGGGGAAATATCAGGAAAATTATTTTTATTACAAGTTTAATTTTATTTATTAATATAAGGTGTTTTAAGTGTATTTTTCAAGACCCGTCAGAGCATATTTTTAAACGTTACGCAAATTTTAACGATTCAGAGGACTTTTTGAAGAATCGACATATTTTCAAAAACTTCCCTAAACGAAATATTTTACATGTGTGTGTTTGGACTTGATGGGCCTATTTTTAAGCATATTGGGCTCGAGACCTTCTTTAAGCCTAGTAGAGGAGCAGAGTTGGGGCGGGGAGAAATTTTATTTTCCAACTAAGGCATCGCCTAGTGGAGGAGCAGAGTTGGGGCGGGGAGAAATTTTATTTTATCAGGCATCGCCTAGTAGAGGAGTAGAGTTGAGGCGCGGAGAAATTTTATTTTCCTACTAAGGCATTGCCTAGTAGAGGAGCAGCGTGAGAAATTAAATAAGCCTGCTAATGTGTCACCTAGCAGAGGAGTTAGATGGTGAGGAAGTTGAATTTCTATTTTCCTGCTAAGGTATAACCTAGCAGAGAAGTTAGAGGGTGTGGGTGTTGAATTTTTATTTTCCTGCTAAGGTGTCACCTAGCAGAGGAGTCAGAGGGTGAGGAGGTTGAATTTTTATTTCCTGCTAAGGTATCACCTAGCAGAGGAGTTAGAGGGTGGGGGTGCTGAATTTTTATTTTCCTGCTAAGGTATCACCTAGCAGAGGAGTTAGAGGGTGGGGTTGCTGAATTTTTATTTTCCTGCTAAGGTATCACCTAGCAGAGGAGTCAGAGGGTGAGGAGGTTGAATTTTTATTTTCCTGCTAAGGTATCACCTAGCAGAGGAGTTAGAGGGTGGGGGTGTTGAATTTCTATTTTCCTCCTAAGGTATCACCTAGCAGAGGAGTTAGAGGGTGGGGGTGTTGAATTTTTATTTTCTTGCTAAGGTGTCACCTAGCAGAGAAGTTAGATGGTGAGGAGGTTGAATTTCTATTTTCCTGCTAAGGTATCACCTAGCAGAGGAGTTAGAGGGTGGAGGTGCTGAATTTTTATTTTCCTGCTAAGGTATCACCTAGCAGATGAGTAAGAGGGTGAGGAGGTTGAATTTTTATTTTCCTGCTAAGGTATCACCTAGCAGAGGAGTTAGAGGGTGGGGATGTTGAATTTCTATTTTCCTGCTAAGGTATCACCTAGCAGAGGAGTTAGAGGGTGGGGGTGTTGAATTTTTATTTTCCTGCTAAGGTATCATCTAGCAGAGGAGTTAGATGGTGGTGACGTTGAATTTTTATCTTCCTGTTAGAACATTGCCTAGTAGAAGAGAAGGAAAGTTGAATATTTTATTAGCCTTTGCGGTTTAATAACATCAAAGATAAACTCGTGAGAAGTAGTAAACTCAAATGCAAAATACTCAAAGTTGCATAAAACGAGTTTCATACGTGCCAAAAGTGCGCAAAAGGAAATAAACAAGTATAAATATCGCAAAATTCGCATAATCCTACGGAAAATAAAGCAGTGCAGAAAATAACATAAATAAAGGAGCTCGATCTAAGAATCGGGGGGGAGACGCAATATGAAGCCCTCAAGGTCGATGAAGTCAGTAGGGACGCCTGGCGGAGGATAACCCTGTGCCTTGAAGAGGCCGACTGCACCCTCGAAACCCACCCCCAGGTAGTGAAAAGCTTTCGGGCCACAAATCTCGACAAATTAATTGGATTTGAGAAATTCCTCTTTGAAGGAGGAGGCTTCGGCAGCATGTCGTGCCTTGGTGTCTTTAAGCTCAGCCTGTGAATTCTTTATTTCCTCCTTCAGCTTTTGGATCTCTTTAGCTTGGTCCTCTGTCAACCGCTGAGACTCCTGCTTCTGTTTCGAGAGCTCGCCGCATTGGATTTGGGACTCCGAAAATCGAGCTTGAGACTCCGAAAGCTGCTTAGCATGCGATACTTTCATCTCGTCAATAATAGCCTGAAGCTGTTCACGGAGAACCTGGCCCTCACGTAATTCTTGACAGGCGTCAGATCGAGCGGCGTTAGCACGCTCAGCCAACTCCCCGATGTACATCATGCCCTGCATAAGTAGACAAGGGTGAAAAAAACGGCAAGAAAATCAAATGTATGTTGGAAATCAATCTAAAGACTAGAAGGAGAAATATACCTCAGTGACACTGCTGCATGTCTGGCACAGGAGTGCAGACCACCCCAGTGAACCCATGAACGCTGCATCTGCGCCGGAAGGAAGCTGATACATCACCTTCTGAGCCAATGGAGTAGGACCCCGCCCCACGATGGCCGTATCCGAGGTGTATAGAGGATGCACCCCCGACTCAGGAAGAGGCTCCTCCTCTGACTCAGACCCTTCTGGATAAGAGACTAATACAACTGAGATCTCAAAAATCTTGCGCATGCCATGGTGTGGGACTGACGGGCTAGGATCAGTGGATGCCTTGTGCTTACCGGATGGAGGAGGGGACTTGGGGCGAGGAGGTAGAGGAGGCTCCCTCTGGGGCGAAGGAGGATGGGGCTGCCTTCCTCTTCTTCATAGCAGTAGGGGAGCTAGCAAGCCTCTTCGCAGTTGTAGAGCAGGAATCTGTTTTCTTTTTCTCAGCAACAGAATAGACTCTCTTTGTACCCGTCATGACTGCTGGAATAACTGTCTTCTGGGGTGCTGATGAGGAACCCTCGGCATTCTTCTTGGAAAAGTCACGGAGAAATAGGGCGTTCCTGACTCTAGTACCTGCAAGCAGAGACAATAAACAAAATAAGAATGTTATCAAGTAACATAATAAGCAAAAGAAAGACGAGAAACATGAAAAGTGATAGTATCTACCCGCATTCTCCTTCAGATTAATTTTCGCGGGACTTAACCTGGCGTGACACAGAAGATCTTCAGATAGAAGTTTGGGAATGTTAAAGCATCGGTCTCCTAGTACACTCATTATCCACAGGTACTCCACATCTTTCTTGTAACTCTTGGAAAGGTCGGGCTTGGTGAAGGTAGGACAACAATCCGTGAAGCAAGTTAATTCTTTAGGAGGCTGGATAAAGAGGTAATATTTTTTCCAGTACTTCACGTGACTGGGGGCCCGTCAAAAAGTTTGTGGCTAGACCGGGAGGTTACATAAAAAGGTCCTTTTTTTTATCTGGATAGAACTAAGAAGTAGGAGAAGGTGGTGCAATTTAAAGGGAGGTCTAAGGCCCTGAGTAACAAAGCGAAACAACTTATTAAACAGAAAGCATTGGGCTTGAGTAAACCTAAAAGCACCAGGTAGTACTTGCTTAATTCTTGAAAGAAATCGCACAGAGGGAAACAGAGACCAGCATCAAAATGATGCTGAAAGAAGGTATAGTAGCCCTTAGGGGCAAGATATGGCCGGTCCTTTGGGCCAGGAATGATGATCTGGTGAGAGAAAGGAATGTGCCACAGAGTCCTAAGTTGTGACTCGCTACCAGGAGGGATGTGGGATGACAAGTTACCGTACCACAGGTTATCTGCTTCAGATATATTCATTTGTTGGATCACGTGACGAACTTCCTTACCCGGACGACTATGAGTGGTGACTTCCTCCTCAGGATGATCAATGGTAAAATCAGGATCAGCTAGGGAAGTCCTACTCTGGCTAGACACGCTAGACTGGCTAGACTCGCTAGACCCGCTAGATCTCTCAGAGCAACTCGAGTAACTAACCTCGGAATCGGAAGAAGACATGAGTATTAAGAATAATCAAACGGGTAAAGTAGAGAACTGACCCGGGTAAGGCGCGGGAAAATACTCAAAGCAATAGAATCGCAAGGATGGCCGAATAAGGTGCGCTACGACGTGCAAGGACGAGGGGCGAGCAGGTGCTTGCCCTCGGGCGAGCGTGGGGAGGGCGATAGGGCGAGCTGGTGCTCGGGTGCTGGGCGAGCGTGTGGCGCTCGGGTGCTGGGCGAGCGTGTGGCGCTCTGGCGCGCGACGAGCAGATGCTCGGCGAGCGAGAGGCGAGCTGGTGATGGCTCTCGGGCGAGCTGGTGCTTGGGTGCTGGGCGAGCGTGTGGCGCTCGGGCGCGCGGCGATCAGATGCTCGGCGGGCGAGGGGCGACCTGGTGCTGGCGCTCGGGCGAGCGTGGCGAAGGCGATGGGGCGAGCTGGTGCTTTGGTGCTAGGTGAGCGTGTGGTGTTCGGGCACGCAGCGAGCAGACGCTCGGCGAGCGAGGGCGAGAGCTGCAGGCGAGGGGCGAGCTGGTGCTCGGGGCAGGCGCTCGGTGGACTGGCGTGGCGTGGCACGGGAGAGCAAGCAGATGTATCGGCAGGTGGAGGGGCGAGGGGCGCGGCGAGGGGCGCTCGGCCGAGGGGCGACCTCGGCAGGAGGCGCGCTGGCTGCGCGTGTGCTGAGGCAAGGGCGAGCGTCCAAGCTCGCGGACGGCGATAGTGTGTACGGGCGCGCGGCATAGGCGAGCGTCTGGGCAGGCGATGGCGAGCTTCCGGGCGGGGGCGGCCGCAGCAGGGGCGAGCAGCACTTGCGCTCGGAGGGGCGAGCTGCAGAGACGAGGCGCGCGGCAGGGGCGAGCGCGCGACGAGAAGATTGGCACACTGCTAGGGCGACAGTGGCAAGGAGTAGGCGGTGAAGTGTTGGAGCGTAACTAGGGTGGAGTGAGGGAGAGAGAATTAATGAATGAGATGAAGAGGAAATTTTATAAGGGAGAAGTGAAATTAAGTAGGGGAAGGACTCTACCGGGCAGGTTGATCCCCGTAATTTTCGCAGCGGCAAACATCGTTCGTTAACGACAAACGAAATAAATTTTTCTAATACGGTACGTCCTCGTCGTCGATAAACCAAGGACAACACAACTAATCGAACTTTGAACCTACGATTCAGTTCGACTCAGGAGGGGGAGACTGGTGATACCCCATGGATGGGCCTTGGCTCATCCCTAGCCCAAAAAGAAGACCCAAATGGAAGACATGGATGAGCCCACTACTCTTGGCTCATCCCTAGCCCAAATGGAAAACAAGCACATCGAGGGCCCAGGTATCATCCTATAAATACCAGGTTTGATTGTTCAGTTATTCATTCAATATATTGTTTTCAGCAGCAACCTTAGCTGCTCCCCCCATATATCCTCAGTCTCTGACTTGAGCTTCGGAGGGGCTACGCCAGGACATCCTCCTGGCCCCCTCCTAACGACCTTATTTGTGATTTCAGGCTCAGGATAATTTCAAAACCTGCGTCTTGACTACTGACACTTGCTGGAACTGGACCCTTAATTTCCCGTGAGTATCATTGAAGAAAGTTCGTAGGGATTCATCAAGAGCTATATCCGCCTGTACCGGATTATTTGGAGCCGAGTGATTTAATTCACCAAAAGTATAAAATTCTAACGCCCTATGAATGTTTATTTATAAAACCATACGAGTGCTCAAACATATATATTTTGAATGTCAAAATAAAATGAACAATTTTAAACTTCCGCTTCGTTTGGGCACGTAGAAAACCAAGATACAACAAAAAGTGCATGAGAAACAATTTTATATGGCGGCATATGAATCAAAACGGTTTTAAAACGAGTTTGGACAGTTGTGCATGGAACTAACGTTTTCTTCCCAAAAATTTCTGTGTGTGCTTCGGTTAGGGCTCCTGGGACATTGCTGCGGGTTATGGGTAAGCTTTAGGGGTGTCTTAGGGTCCTAGGGTGACCCTATTTAAGGTGTTTCAGGGCTTGGTTGGCTAGAGAAAGCGCTGGAATCAGAAACACGTTGCTGCACGAAATTGGGCCTCGTGGAAAGGGCTGTAGGTGCTTCGGCCTTATGGTTTTATTCAGGATCTGGGTTTGGGCTCTTGGCTGTGGTCTAGTCAGTCCCTAAGGGTCATAGGATGATCCTAGTTATGTTGTTTTTGGGTCTAGTTGTCTAGGGAAAACGCTGGAAACAGAAACACTACAGCTGCGCAGGTGCATGTAAGGGGCTGTAGGTGGTTTGCTTGTGTGGTTCGGCGCATGGGATGGTTCGGGGCTGTTGGCTATGGTTTTGGGCATGTCTCAGGGTCCTAGGGTGAACCTAGATGTGGTGGTTCATGGGCTGGATGGTCGGGTAGAGTGCTACAACCAGAAACTCGAAAGCTGCCCAGAAATTGGCCTCACATGAGAAGCTGTCACGTTTCTTATATTTTGGGGCTTTAGCGCTGGTTCTGAGTAAAAAGGGGCTTCACCATGGTATTATGTTATGTCTAAAGGTCGAGTCTAGGGCTTGTTTTGGGTTCAATTCGAGTCGGTTTAAGCGTGAAGTCGCTAGAAGCACATATGGGTTGTAGCGCGTTTCCTAGGAACGTCTTTGGTTTTATGGATCGTAGGTTGTTATAAGTTGATTTGATTATGGTTCCGGGATAGTTTAGGCTCTTGGACTGTAGGTTAGGATTTTGGCTAAGTATAATTCGAGTCCCGAGTCATTCGGTAAGTCGTAGGCTATTTTAATTTATTCGGAAGTCGCATGTGTACGTTGGGGTTTTCGTGCTAAGTTTAGTCATTTAAATTTTAAGGTTATGGCAGCAAGTCCAGGGTGTTCTAACGAAGTCCACGATGTTCGTAAATATGTATCACCTGCAAAATAATTATTTTTGAGCTATGCACTTTTTCTTGTGGCCAAATTATGTTACGGGATTTGAAAGCGGTAAAGTATGACCGGAGACCTCTCTACCCGGTAAAGTATGATCGGGAATTTATGTACATGGGAGTGGACATCCGGTCGAAAGGCTGTGGTGATCCTTGCCGGCTTAGTACTGTGGTTTAAGTTTGATCAAACGATTTATGTGTATGGGCCATTTGCATTGAACAGAACTCTACACAAAATTATTTACGTCTATGATTATGCATGACAAGTATGAAAATATGATTTTATGATTTTTTATGAAATTGTTTATGCAAGAAAGTACTATGTATTACTCGTTATTCATGGTTCAAGCATGCTGAGTCATTAAACTCACTAGACTTGATCAATGCAGATGATGTAGTCGCAGAGACGAGAGGCGGTGACCAGTGAGCAAGCTCGGGCCAGTGGCAGTGCAAACCCGATGATCTTTTAGTTTAAGTTATATTATTACGCACGTTTTTCAATTATTTACTCTTACTTTTGATTTATTAAGATTGGTGATAAGAAAATTAAATTTATAATTTTGTTAGACTATTTTTAAATTGAATTAGTAAATTTTTTGGATTTTTGGATTAATTGGATGTTGGTGATTTATTTTAAATGATGGAGTTTTAATATCAATTTTATTTTAGTATGAGTGGTTACTGTTAATTTATTTTAAGAGTTATACTTATAATAAATTATTTAATAAGAAATTTTCAAATTTTTCTGCAAGTGTTAAAGTAATATTATTTTAAGAATCGGTTCGTCACATATTTAGTCGTTTGACGAATGTCTCGAATATGAATGAGTTTATAGCTCTCGAATTCAGCAATGCGTAGATAGCTACACCTAGGATGAACATCCTTCCTACGTCGAATATACCGTCAAATCTATTCGTGTTGAGGCTTAAGGAATTTCTATAATTATTTTCTCAAAATTTTTGAAAATTAAATGTTTGAACCCTATTATTTCTCAAAAAATTGAAATTTAACCTCTTGAATTTCTCGAAAATTTCTTTTTCATCCTTTAAGGTTTCGAATTTGTCATTTAGTACCCAAATGTTTCGAAATTTACATTTTAGCCCCATAAATTTCAAATTCCATCTAATTAGGCCTTAAACTTTCGAAAATTACTAAGTTGACCCTTATAATATCGAAAATCGCGAAAACAACCCCTAATTGTTTAAGATTTATAAAACAACCCAAAAATTTTTGTAAATTGCAATTTAGTCCACAGAAATTTTCAAAAAAATCGATATTCCACTCTAGGATTTTTCGTTTTTCTTAATTCCAGACCTTGGACACTTAAAAATATTTGGATTAATCCCCAAAATCTCGGTCATGTGAAATTAAGCCCTTTAAGTTTTGGATTTTTTGCACTTTGGGCCCTAGGTTTTCGAAAAATGCAACACGTGCCCAAATTCTAGATTTTTCTCAATTTTAAGCCTTAAAATTATTGTTTAGATTTAGTTATCTCTTTTGCATCATTAAGACTCGTAATTCATATTCAATTTCTATGGTTTCTATTGTCATCTCTTAATTTCAACTACGGTAGAGCATGCGATCTATTTTCTTCTAGGTTCTTCTTGATCTCAAATCAATTCTCATAACCTATTTAATATTTCATGTAATAAAAGAAATATAGAAACGTTAAATAACTAGGTTAACGGTTATTAGAGTCGTGTCTATCTCTTCCTCAGCTTCCTCAGCGTGCATCACATAGACTCTCCCCACAGTAGGTCCTTTCTTCTTCTGTCAATCAGCAGTCTTATGTCCTTCTTCTTTGAATAAGAAGCATTTATTTGTCCCCCACATGCACTTGCCAAAATGTAAGCAAATTCACTCCTTGCACAGTGCCTTCTCAACAGGTTTTGGTGCTCCAGGTTGTGGTGGCTTTGCCTGTCCTGACTTCTTTACTTGCCCTTGAGATCTAGGAAGTCCCAAAAATGGCTTCTTATTCGGCTGAGAACTCTGTTGGTGTTGCTGCCTCTTGCACTGCATCTCAAAATCAATATCTTTTAAGGTTTGCTCAGCTTTAAATGCTGTAGTGGCAACCGCAGAGTCCGTCGGTCACATCAACATCACATCATGACGTATAGTGTGTCGTAAGCCATCCAGAAATTGTCTAAGTTTCTCAGCAGCATCCCTAGCAATAAGGGGCACAAAGTGACAGCCCTTATCAAACTTCCTAACAAACTCGGCCACAATCATGTCTCCCTGACGGAGAATCATAAATTCCCTCTTCAAGGGTCCTTGGACATTGGGAATGAAGTATTTCTCATAGAAGATTTCCTTGAATCGTGCCCAAGCAAGAGTAGCCACGTCAAATCCCATGTTCATCTCCTATCAAACTTCCTAACAAACTCAGCCACAATCATGTCTCCCTGATAGAGAGTCATAAATTTCCTATTCAAGCATCCTCAGACATCGACAGTGAAGTATTTCTCATAGAAGATTTCCTTGAATCATGCCTAAGCAAGTGTAGCCACGTCATTCCCATGTTCAGCCCCTTCCTACCAAAGGGAAGCATCATATCTAAGCATACAAGTAGCAAACCTAACTCGGTCAGTGTCTCCAATGTTCAGGTAATTAAAGTGAACCTCCAGGAGTAAATTGGTCGGTAGTGCCAGAAAACTCCTTCTGACCGAGTCTCCGAAATTCATCATACATCTCAAGCTGTGGTTTCGGAGCTTACTGAAACTGCTGCTCAAAGAAGCGTGCCATTTCTTACAGTGCATGAATAACACCATCCCTATTTGGAGGTGGGGGTGCATTCCCTTGACGATCTCCCTCATTTTCAACTTGCCTATCAGTACTAGGTGCACGTCTAGGAGGCATTATATCTGAACGTTTTTCAAATTTTAAACGTAATCAACATGCATTTAAATCTAAGGTTCTAAACTTGAAGCATGTAAATTTCATTTATCGTTAAACATAAAAAATGATTATCATTAAATTTTAATAAGAATGCATCTTAAACATATAAATCATGCGATCATGCAGATGCTATCAAGTAAATCATATAAAACATTTAAACTTACAAATTTGAGGTTTGACGACTGAGCTTTCCGGAACTGGCACTGGTACAACCCTTTGCAGGAACATTGCTATGATACCAACTAAAACATCTACTACTCGTTTTTCTTTGAAAAATAATAATTTTTTTTAAAAAAACCTACTCTCGGCCCTACACATATATAAATATAAATTTGCAACTCTTTTAAAATATATTTACCAATTAACCAATTAAAATCCAAAAGAACATAAATACAACGTAAAATCATAAATTGTCTCCAAATCTAAACTAGCAATAGTTCAAAAACAGTCCTCTCCAAAAACTCTCAAAACCATCATATAAATCACAAAAAAAATCTCAAAGTACTCCAGAATTCATAATCTTATCCATAGACTTAATGTGCGGAAAACTAACGACGGTCCTCGGGTTATGTGCACCTTCAGTCTGTCCAGAGCAACCATCAAGTCCTCCACCTACATCTACATCATGCACATTGTAACGACCCGAAAATTTGAAGGGCCACGCGAACCACATGCATGCAATTATTAAATTCCTTATGTATTTTAATTAAATGTTTTAATTGCATGAATTAATTATGTTGTGCATATTTGCATGTTTAAAAATATATTTTTCTACATGATTGCATTAAAATTTAATTTTAAAGGTCATTCGAGTTGCGATCGAGGAACGGAGACCGAGGGCTGAAAAAATAGAAAATGTTTTTATTAAACAATTGTTTTTAATTATTTAAAATAAGGGTGACGTTTTTTCATATTTTTGAAAATAAAAGGTTTTTAGGTGATTTATACGCCGGCACGTAAATTTTATCGGTGTTAGTTTTTCAACAAAAATACAAAAGTTTCGGCAGCCCGGCTAATAAATTCACAAACTTATTTAAGCAAAATTATTTTTTATATTTTAATTAAGTACTAATGGACTTAATTAACATGGTTAATGGGCCTAAGCTTGTTTAGCACTTAATTAACTATTTAATATGTAAATTAGACCCCATAACCTACCAAAGAAACTCACGCCACTTTCAAATTCTCTCCCAAAACCCTCCCCAATATTCACAACACACACACACACACACACCATATTTTTAAGAGAAAACCCGTGAGCTTCAAAGAGAATTTATCCTAGGAGTCTACGTCGTCGTTCTTCGCAATTGTCAACGCTTATTCGTGCGTTTAAAACGTAAAGGCACACCATAATTCTCCTTTTACTCATCCATCACACCATAATATTTATTTTATTTTGTTTTGCATGAAAAACAAGTTGCATCATGTTATATTTTTGAATTTGCATCATATGTGAATTTTAAAGCTTGTATTTTCATCAAAAATCATGTTTGCTTAATGCTTAAGGGCCTGCCATTAGTTAGGACTTGATCAAGTATAGTTTTACATGAGTTTAAAACACCAAAATGCTGCACAACAACAGAACACACAATCTGGAATCAGTTTTCTGTTTGGTGAATTTGTGGCTCGGCTTCAAGGGTTTTGCTACTGGACTTGGGTTCGATTGAGACTAGGGCATGGCTATGATCCGTGAGGGGTAAAGAGAAGAGTCCTAGCCACGCTAGGACTCGAGACCAGGGGCTGGCGAGGAGTCCTAGCAAGCTAGGACTCCACCCGAGAGCACCAAGAAAGCAGCGCAGGGTAGCAGCTGGTGCAGGGAGGAGATGGATCGGCCTGGGGGCTTTGGGCTGGGCTAGGTCGAGTCATAAGGGTCCTATGGAGAGCCTAGATAGGGTGGTGCAAGGTCTAGGTAGTTCCACACAGTACATGCAATTGGGTCGGTTTCCAGGATGTTTGTACGTGGGTTAGGGTCTTGTTCTTTGGGCTGGGCTTGGTCAAGAGGGTTCCTAGGTAGGTTGGCTTGGGTTTGGCTCGAGGTGGCTCAAGCGTGGCTCGAGTAAATTAGGACCTAAACGAACCCTCAACATGCTAATGGACATAAGCTAACCCCTCCTAGAAGTCACAGCCCTTCACCCGTTCCCAAGGATTCCTCGCGCGGCCTTCCTAGGCACGGCTTGTTCCTAGCCCTCAAGCCATCAATCGTGCGGCCTCCCTCGGATCCTCACGCAAGCCCCTGGTGCCCTCTGGTTGTGCCCTATCTACTTCAAGGAGCCGCAGGCCCCTGCAAGCCCTTGCCGAAACACTAGTTCCACAAGGCATGAAATTTTCGTTCAAGTAATCTCCCCTACTTGTGCAGCCCTTGTTTAGGCTTCTTTGAACACTCAATACGCTTGAAAGCATCCCTCCAAGTTACCCCATCATGGCAGCCCCTTGGTGCATCATTAAAACAAATTTTGGAATCATAAAATCCTGAGTTATTTGTATGGGTATCGATAAAAACGAAGATACAAGTTTATCATGTTTCTCATGCAAACATCTATCAAGCATATATTATGGTGTGAAGGATGAGAAAAATGAGATTAAGGTGTGGCTTTTCGTATTTTATGCACGAAAACAATTCTTTGACGCGAGGGACGTTGACGGAGCGACGGGGAGAGAGTTTTGCTGAATTATCCTTGCCAAATTCACGTGAAGGTGCTGGTGTGTGATGTGTGTGGCCTTGTGCTGTTGTTGGGAGGAGTCCTATTATTTTTTTCTGGGGGTGTGCGTGAGTTTGTTTGCCAAGGTTTAGGGTTTTGGAGCTTAAGGTTTAATATAAAACATGTGTGCAAGCTTAGGCCCCTTAATAATAGTATAATAGGCCCATTAATCCCATTTGTGAGTATTTAAAATATTTTTTTTAGGAAAGTTCGTGAAAATATTAGAAGAGTTCTCAAAAAATTCATATTTTCGTCAAAAATCGAATACTGTTTAAAAATAAAACTCGGCGTATATAAAAACCTCAAAAACCTCATTTTAAAAAATTCCCTAAATAAAATGCTTCAAACGTTAAATAATTAAAATAATTCTTTAATAAAAATATTTTCCCTTATTTGGTCCTCAATCTCCGTTCCTCGATCGCGTCTCAAATAACTTTTAAAACACTGTTTTTATTCATTCATGTAGAAAGATAAATTTTACACATGTAAACATGCATAACATATTATGTTCATGCATTAAAACTATTTAATTAGTTATTTTTCCCTTTCCCCTAGATTTGCATGCAATTAGATTACGTTATCTTATTTTTGGACCTTACAGTTGTTCAGTGCATCATTATATGATTTTACATTGCGAGGCAGACCTCATGGCACCAATGAAACATGACGTTTACATCACATATGCTAGTCTCGAGTTCGAGCAACCTTTATCCTTGTTTTAGCTGGCACATTCGAATAGGAACCTGTTTAGAATATACGGTACACTTCCTAATGAGTTTTATGATCTTACATTGCGAGGCAGACCTCATGGTATCTATTGTATATTCAATGACTTTATCTATGGAGCTTGCATAGGCATACAGATAAAGTATAATGCGATAACTGAATGAAATCGTAAAATATTATTTAAAATTAATATTTTTTACATTAGTGTCAATAAAGACCCGAGCCACTAGTTGGCTTGCTGGGCACCTACTTAATTATCTCCCACTTGCCCTATTGCCAACTACACATAGATCTTAGACTGATTGCTTCGTGATGCTTCTCAAACAATGGTCCTGGCAGGGGTTTCGTCAGTGAATCAGCAACTTTATATGCATAGGAGACATTCTGTACCGTTATGTCTCATCTTCCCACAATATCCCGGATTATGTAAAACTTCCTCAGTATATTTGAATCTATGATGAGACCTCGGTTCTTTCGCTGGCACAACAACACTAGTGTTGTCACCGTAGACCGAGAGTGGATCAACTGTTTGAGAAATTACATCCAACTCTTGGATGAAAATTCTTCATCCAAACACCTTCCTTTGCTGCAGCCGATGTAGTTATGTATTTGACATCAGTGGTTGAATCCGTTGTGGTGTCTTTCTTGGAATTTTTCAAAGAGACATCACCGCCATTAAGCTTGAATACAAATCCAGATGTTGATTTCAGATCATCCACATCTAATTGAAAGCTAGAATCATTTTAGCCTTCCAATTTTAATTCTCCACTCCCGTAAAGTAAGAAAAGATTCCTAGTGCAATGGACCGGGATTCTACTGACATCTGCTTGCAACACAAAGTGCATTTGCAATATCAGGTCGAGTAGATATCATACCTTACATAATACTTCCTATAGCAGATGCATATGGAATGCGGCTCATGGTTTCTATCTTTTCGTTAGTCTTAAGGTGCATAGACGTGGATAGAGGGATAGAAGCACACCATGAGACATTGGGAGATGTCATCTCTTGGGTTCCTCCATGGAGAATCTCCTCAGTATGATATCGATACATGTGGATTGGGTGAGCCCTATCATCTTCTTCCATCTATATCTATAGATCTGTATTCCTAATACATATGATGCTTTTCTCATAGTCTTCATGTAGAATTTACAAGCTAACCATACTTTAGAAGATTGCAACATTCTTACAGCATTTCCAATGGGTAATATATCATCAACTTAAAGCACCACGAATGTTACTGCATTCCCATTAACCTTCTTGTACGCACAAGGTTCCTCAGGATTTTTGACAAAATCAAACTCTTTGATATTGTTATAAAATCTGAGATTCCATCTCCTTGATGCATGTTTGAGTCCTTAAATGGATCTCTGAAGTTTTCATATTTTTTGCTAACTTCCTACTGATGTGTATCTTTTAGGTTCAGACATGTAAATCCCTTCCTTAATATCCCCATTAAGGAACGATGTCTTGACATCCATCTTACATATTTCACAGTCATACCATGCTGCTATGGCTAGCTGTATCCTTATGGACTTGAACATTGCAACTGGAGAAAATGTTTCCTCATAGTCAAATACCTTGCCTTTGAGTACTCAAGTATTCTCCACCTCAATTTGTATAAAGTATTTTAAAACTCTTTCCTAACTATTTCTCTACTTCTGTTCTGAATTATTTGAAGCTTTCACAGGCTTCAGACTTGTATTTCATTAAATACACATTCTGAAGCTCGAATGTTCATCAGTAAAGGTAAAGAAGTATGAATGACCAAATTTCGTGCTAACTCTTAGCGGGCTACACACATCTGTATGGATCAAATCCAACAGATCATGAGAACGTTCCATTTTCCCTAGGAAAGGGTCCTTGATCATTTTTCATTTTAGACTGAACTCATATGTCTCTAGAGAGTTTATGTTTGACGAGTCAAACATGCCCTCTCCCACTACATAGTGCCACAATTGTGATTGTTTTAGACTTCTTGTTTTCTTTTTCTTTTTCTTTCGTTGTTGTATCGTGTTTACTTGGACATTCACTCATCATTGACAAAATATTTCTGGCCCAGATAATTTCTTATGTCCAGGCTTCTTGCAGTGAAAAACAAACATGTTCTGACTTATTGGGCTTTGTCTAATTCCAAGTCCACCACTTTCTCACTAAACCCAATCATACTTACACCATGCTCATGGGCCAGAGCCCCATCTTGCATGAGTGCAACTCTTGCATGTGTATTCGAATGTCAGCAGCTTTCATCATTTTTTCAAACTGTCTTTACAGTTCATTTGACACAGAAACGAGCATATTACAATTTAGTTTCCATACTATGGTCCCACCATCTGTATGCTTTGTCAGTTCAGCAAGAATGATATTAATGTGTATGATATTTTCACCGAATTTAGAACAATTTTCCCAGCCAATCTTGAAAGTTTGAGTTCGGTTAGCTTGTTTAAATAACATAAATGAATTACGTGACGAAATCGTAAATATACAGATATGGAAACAGAATAAACATTATTGACTATTTTAAAATATTTTGTAAGACATAAAATATGGATTTTTGTTTTTAGGAATTGTCTCCCACTATTTTGACATTCTCACCACTCTCTGATGAAAATGGAAAATCCAATTTCGTTATAGGGTAGGCAAGGCCAATTACGAAATATTGATCCCGAATAATATCAGCCAATCACAATTTCTAAAAGGTAGAGCCCAATTGCAACTCCTTGCAACCCTTACGTAATTTCGCATCACGTTTGAGGAGGGTCTAATAATATGATCTCATTTCTCTTCACGTGTCGAGCCTGACGTATCAACGTCGAACCTTAATGGACGGTCATAATGAGATCCCCAAATAATATGAGCCGATGTCATGGGAGTTGCACATAGTTCACCTCAAATATGCCAGTGGAAGTCACAGATTTCCGGCGTTCAGGCCTCCCCAATTATATGAGCTAGACACTAACTGTAACGTCCCAAAAATCTGAAGGTTCACGTGAACCACATGCATGCAAGTTATTAAATTTCTTTTGTATTTTCTTAAATTGTTTTAAAGCATTAAATGCATGTTTATTTCATGAATTTTTGGTTTTAATTCATGATTTATTTAAAGTTTCATGAATTAGGATTTTAAGTTGCATTTCGCGCTCGAAAGAGGAACGAAGACCGGGGATATTCAGGAAAAATATTTTTATTGAATTATTAATTTTAATTAATTAATAGAAGGTGTTTTAAGTGTATTTTTCAAGAAATAGGCTTTGTTGGGTATTTTTACCTGTCATAGCATACTTTTAACCGGTAAGCAAATTTTAACGATTCAGAGGACTTTTTGAGGGCTCGGGCGATATTTTCAAAAACGTACCAAAACGAAATATTTTTCGAGAGTGTGTTTGGGCTTGTTGGGTTGATTTTATTGCTTAATGGGCTTTATATAATTTTAATCATTTTAAAATGTAATTAGGGCTCATTAGTACACTTTATTTTAACTTATTAACACCTAAACTAAAACCTAAACCTATTCCCATCTTAGCAGCCGCCTACCCCTTATTACAGCAACCTCTCTCATGATTTTTCAGCAGCAAAGAATCAGCAATCTTCAGCCTCCATTGTTTCTTCAAAAAAGCTTCCTCCCCGCCTCTCTGTTTCACGTCCCACACGCGTATATTCAAGCTTTTGATCATATAAACTCTAAGGCGCACTTGTATCCTCACGTTTTCTTGATTTGGTGTAAGGGGGCTGTTCACGTTGAAAATAATGGTGTCATAGGGCTAGAGTATGATGAGGGGCGAGATTATGCATAGGCCGAAGGGTTCAACTTGTTTGCTTGAGTTATGTGTCACAAAAACCTGTGACCCTCTGTTATTTCAAATTTTGCAACTTATAGTTTGGTTTTCTGAAAATGTGTCGATAAATGATTTGTGGCACTCTTTTTTATCTTAGATTAAATAGGAAATTCGTAATTTTTTGCTAAGAAACGAGGGAGATATGATTTTTGTAGTAAAGCCGTGCAAGCTGTGAAGTTTCTATGTCACAAAACCCGTCACCCTCTGTTATTCCAGATTCTGCGACTTATAGGTTTGTTTTCTTAAAATGTGTTCAACATATGATATGTAACACTCTGTGTTATCTTCGATTCGATAACAAATTCGTAATTTTCTGATACGAATGAGGGAGATATGATTTTATCATAACATCGCTCAAGCTGTGAAAATTTGTGCATGTTTTTCATTTTTTCTCAAGTTGCGTGCGTAGTCTCGGCAAATGAGGGCTGAACCATGCCATGGTTTTGTGAGGAGGGTCCAAAGGTGGGATAGGAAGAGTTGGGTCAGGTCTGGTCCCCGTTGGTTTGGTCTAGGTTCGAGAATTTGATGGTTTAGTGCACTAGGGTTCGGCTCGCTTTGGTGTAGAAAAATCCAGCAGCTTTCAGGTGATGTTCGAAAGTATTAATTGGGCTGGTATAGGTGGTTTAAGGGCTGGTAAGGTGTGTTTGAGGCTTGGTTTAAGCTTGGAGAGAATTGGTTAAATTTTGGGTTGATTCGAGTTAAAATCGGGACCCCAGTCCAAGTTGTAAATCGAATTGTTTAATTTTAAAACGAGCTCTAGTTTACGTCAAAGAAATGTATTTAATTTTATGTTTTGGAGGTTTTAAGGAGTTTCGTAAGCCTCGGGTCGAAATGTTGAGTTCCAGGGGTAAAACGATCATTTTGGGTTTCCAGGGCAAAATGATCATTTTGCACTCGAGTCGAGATTTTAGTTCTGGCAGCGTCCTGAGCACAAATTTATCATGCTTTCAAATATTTATGTAACATGATTATAATTTTTATTAAATTTATGAAATATACGTTTCATGCTTGATTTTAAAAAAATTTACGCATTTGCATGATTTTGATAAGTGATGAGAATGATTATGTTTTGAAGGATGAGAATTAGTTATGGCTATCGAAGTATATGTAAATGCTTAAGACGTATATGTAAATGATGATGATGAGGCCTTGGCACAGTGGATGGGTAATACTGTCACTGATGTTCGATAGCCGTCGGGGTACCGCGGTTTTATGTATGATGGATCCATCGTAAATGATGAATAATGTACGACAGTCACAACTAATGAACTGAATTCACCAAATGAAATAATGTATAATGATGAATGATGATAATGATGAACGATGAATGTTGATAACGATGAACTGTTTTAACACGTAAAGATTTCATCTGGCACGTCTGAATTTACGATTTTTAAATGCATGAAATGTATGTTGATTACAATATATTTTCACTGATGTGTGCTATGTATATGTACTTGTTATTCCTGGTACAGGTGTGTTGAGTCTTTAGACTCACTAGGCGTGTGTGATGTAGGTGAGCAAGATATCGAGGGGACTGGAGGTGCCGAACTCTGAGCAGGCAGGCCTAGTGGGGCGACACGACCCGAGGACCAAATTTCTTCTGCACATGATGTTTTTATCAGTTTTGAGAGGACATGAGTATTTTATACATTGGTTTTGTTACGATGTTGGTTTTAGGATTTTTACTCGTTACGTTACATATTTTTCTATTGGTCGAGTTTGGCCATTTTAACTGCGGTGTTTTAAGATGTTAAACATTTACGATTATTTTTAAATGACACATTTTTGAGTAGGATTGCATGAATGCGAAATATTTAAATGATATTTGATCTTCTACAAAAAAAATATTTCGCATTTTAAATAATGGGACGTTTCACTAACCACTGGTAGCATTCATCATGAAACCACCGTTGATGGAACACAATTAATTATTAAAAATTATTTTTATTATTCTTTTAATGGCTTGATTTAAATTTTGGATCTCATCCAAAATGAGAGATTCTAATTTTAAAATTTTTTGTCTTGTCATTAATTTTAAAAACTCGTGCCAAGATTGTTTGTATGATTGTCGGATTCATGCAACTTTTGTTATTATATTAATAATAACGCATATACTAATTATTTATAATGTATCATATACATCATAAATAATAAAAGATGAAAGATAACCGAGATCTAATTGATCCGTATGAGCCACATACAGATCTTTGTACATTACCTAGGTAAATGCAGGTATGCAAATTCAATATCACATAAGCTTCCAATATTTTACATGTCTTCAATCTTCAAAAATCCTTCAGAGGATCGCGCCCATCTTCTTCAAATCTTTATCTCCCATTAATTCTAATATTTACATTAAATATCCATCACACATTGGGATACAAATTTAGCGGGTAGGAATATTCGAGAAATCAAGTTCACTTTTAATTATAAAATAATCAAAAGTACAACACGTAAAATATCCTAACATACACCTAGCACATTGTTCATGGCTTTCAATCATTCTTTTTCCTTATAAAAATCATATATTATATAAATCCGATAATATCATATATTATCAACATATCGTGTATCTCGAAAATTATCACTAAACTCCATAATTATCAAATTAAATAAACACTTTTATTTAATTTCAAATACTTAAATTTCATGTAAAATACCTTTTATCGTTAATAATTAAAATATAATTTCATTTTTTTTGTAAGAAATTAATTTTATCAAAAATTATTGTAGGGGTAAAATCGTTCGTATTTTCATAAAATATCAATTTAGCCCTGAATTTTTCCATAATTAAGAAAACACCTCGGACTCTAAAAAAAGAAGTCTCTATGGTGTAGGATTGCCTGAACAGTTCGGAGAGCGCACAATGGCAATGGCTTGTGCGCTGCTCGAAGTTTTACGAGGGGCAGCCTGCACTGCCCTACCCGCCACGTTTATTTTTTTATTTAAAAACATGGGCAGGCCGCGGGGCAGTGGCTGCCCCTACGTTCTGTCTAGAACTTTTCCGGGCAACCATGTGAAATTATTATTTTATGTTTGGTTTATGAAAAACACTTTTTTATGGGCTGCGGCTTTATAAAATTCTTACATTTTTAGAAATAAAAAAATTGACACAATAAAAACGCACGATTGAGAAATTGGCTCTGATACTACTATTGGTGCATCGTATTCTCGCACCCAAGACGCAGTGAAAGTTTAAAATTTTTCGTCTTGACTTTCAAGATGTTGCTTGGGCGTCGTGTGTTTAAGAAACCATTCATAGGGCGCTTATAATCATACCTTGCGTATAGAATGCTGGACTCCAAACTATTCCGGATTTAAGCGTATATAGCCCTTCTTATATATCCCTACGAACGATTCTTTAAACTTGATCGTCTAATTAGGTTTACGATAAGAAGCTATCCTCATCGCTTGGATTGCACTAGAAATCGCAAGTGATTTGTACGTTGTGACTGTGGTCTCCGAATTTCCAAAATACAGAGACGGCGCAGTGATGGTTATAGAAGAAAAGTGATTATCGAATTTTAGATGAAATTTATTCGATTGGTCATGGCTTTCTTGATGGAAGATTATTGATTCTTATAATCAATGATTATTTGAAGATAATTAAGCTATAATCCTTAATAGCTTGCATGAATTGACTTTCATCATATCCCTCAATTCAATATGGCCGAATTGTCTTTCTTCAAAACTTGTGAAGTGGCCGAGAGCTTCAAGGGGAGGGAGAGGAGTTTTGTGTTGAATTTTGTGGGCAAAACTTTCAGTATATGCTCATGGCCCCACAGCAGCCCCAAGGGACAAGGGTCAAACCCCAGTACGAAGATCAAATAAATTACAGCATAAATAAATGACATGTAATGAAATCAATTCAGTGAAATGCATGTAGGGTACCAATAATCTCAGGTATCAAACATGATCCAAATGAGCGATAGTAACAAATGTGGCCAGATGTGCCAGGGGTGTGACATGTCAAATACGCCCTCGGCCCTGCACATCTGAGTCAGGGGTGTCACTCTGCAGAACTGCTCGGCCCTTCCGCTAGTCATCAAAGGTGTGACACTTAAACGCCCTCGGCTCTGATGTCTAAATAACTCATCCAAGAGTAAACATAAATCTCGGAAACAACGGAGTCATGGCTTAATATGAATGCGTGCTCAACAATGCATATAATTCCACAGATTATTCCAATATATTTTAAAAAAACACATTTATTTTAAGAAATGAAGAATAAATCTTAAAATACACCCGAATAGCACAAAGAGCACATAAAATCACATCAATTAAATTACACGTCGTTATAGACGCTGTAAAGAATCGATTAATCTGTACCTTAACCTTCAAATTAAATTACCACAATAGTTTATGAACTCCTTGGAGTTTCTTGGTTATTAAAACATGTGGCAAATAATTTATTTCCATCAAATAAAGATTCAACTCTTAGCCAAAAAAAAGTTACTAATTCCAGCTTGGACCTAAGCTCGGTTTTAAGGTCATAACTCAATCAGAACTTAACCAAAACACACTTATCATACATGGCTGGAATCATAACTCAAAATCCTATATTTCATCAGAAGACATCAGAAAGAAATCCAATCATCTCGACACAGAAAAATGCCCAAAACAAAAACCATGAGAAATGAGTTCTGTGACAGATCTAGGTTTGACACCTATGAGTATAAAATTCATGTCTAACTCATCATTGACTCAAATCAATATCCGTCAATTGGAGAAAAATGAAAACTCAAATATCTAAGTTTTCCTAGAAGAAACAATTTCCAGAATCCTAATAGATAAATCCCATAATTATCAATAAGACGCTACTACCAACACAATTCGCGGACAGCAGTCTGTATTGAGTAGTTTCGGCAAAATGAGCATAACTATTTCAATTCTTAATGGAATTTAACGATTCTTAAAGAGATCGTTTAAGGTGCCCGAAATGCGCAACGAAAGTTTCAAAAATATTTTTCATACCAGAAATCGAGCACCCTAAACACTAAGATGTGTAGCAAATACAATAAAACACAATATGACATTCATAGGGTGTTTTAGAAAATTACCTATCAATCTCAAGAGATTGATGATGGCTCCAACTAAGATGTAAACACCTTAGCTCTTGAATGACAAGACAAATCTTCAAGCCTCCTTTGAGCACTCCTTGCTCAAAATCAAGCCCACCACCAACAAGCTAAATCCACCTTACACTTGCACTAGAAAAATGTAAGGCATTTTTCTTTGTGAAGGAAATGTTTTTCTTCAACAATTGAAGAACAAAATTGAAAGGAATATGACTTCAAAATTTCGGCCAAAGGGGGGGAGAGAAATGGATTGGAAGACTTTTCTTGGTGCTTGAAAAAGTGATAAAGTGCATGAGCATGTCATGCATTATTTTATGAAAAAGTTGCCTCCAACCCTTCACCTCCCTTGCATGCTTTTTACTTGGGCTAGTAACAATTATAAGGCCCATGGACTTTTATTTAAATGTCTCAAACACATTTGAGACTATTTAAACTTTACTTGATTTTACTAAAGCCCACATGTTTAATAATTATTTCTAATTGTGCTCTACAAGGTCCAAAGTTATTTAATTAATTTAACACTTGAATTAATTTAATTATTTGGACTCTACTAGGTCCACTGGTGTTTTATTAATTCAACACTTGAATTAATTTAATTTAGTCCATAATAATGTTTATGAAAATCACAATTTTCAAATATATTATTTGTTTGGCCAACTTTTAATTTAGGAACACTTCTTCACTTTAAATTAAAAGTTACATTCTCCTTATAGAAGTCATACTTCTATTTTTATTTACGCTTATAAACGAATTTATAAGCCGTTCAACACATTTAACTATTTTAACTTCTCAACGGGATCTAGAAAGTTAGCACTTGTGTTGCCCTCAATGGTTCATTGATACAACTAGCCGTGGATTCACATCTCCACGTGATTCGGGACTAAACATGTCGTTATATGAGTATACCCCAATTGCTCCATTCTTACTTATCAACTCCTTGATAATAAGAATGTCAGAACTCAAGTCTTATATTACCCAACCAATCATGTTAAACGCCTAGTAGCATCGCTTACATGATTCCCTAGCTATCAAATAATAGTGTCTGCAATAACCATTCAATTATGGTTAGCTTACCGTACAGTCCTTTTAACTCATATATCCCGATCGATTCGACAACTATTGGTATATCGAGAGCTGTCAGTGAATCGATTTTATGTGTCATGTCGTAGTTGCATCGATGGTGTAATCTATGAAACCCCTTTCATAATAACCACCATACTCTGATCAGATATTTCAAACTATATACACATAGGATATCCATACCCGAAGGTAAGCGGTGAATCCCGGACTACAATGCATCGACTCCTATATGTTTCGACAAAACACACAATCTTGCCACCTGATGACCACATATGAGTCGGTAAACAAGTAAAAGTGCAAAGCTAGCATATAGAGTCTCAAAGTTTTCCCTGGTCATAAGGACTAATGGTGTACAACCATAAACAAGGACGTTTCCACTCGATAAATGAGAACAACTTGGACAGTCCTTTATGGAGGGTTGTTCAGTGCACACTACAAGGAGCACCTATCTGCATGTTCGGACATCACAATGTCCCCTACAAATGAAACATGGTACTCACATCGCAGATACTAGTCTCAAACTCGAGCGGCCTATATCCTTCTTAGCGGCGGCTGAATCGACTAGAAACTGTTTAGAATATACAGTATTGCAAATATGAGTTTCATGATACTCATCATATGAGCATCTCATATTCTTTCTACTATTTTCATATTCAAGGATTTTATCTATGCAACTAGCATGGGTATACATATAAAGATGTGCCAAACAAAAATTTCAAAAGTTTTTAAAATAAAGATTGTTTATACATAGAGTTTGAACACGAACCCTCGGTCAACACTTGGCTCGACTGGCACCTACTCTAACAATCTCCCACTTGAATTAGAGCCAACACCCATATGCTTCCATCCCATCGATTCGCGATGCTTCTCGAATAATGGTTCAGGTAAATGCTTAGTTAGCAGATCAACAAAATTATCTGCGGAGCCGACTTTGTCAATCGACACTTCTCCTCTTTCTACAATCTCTCGGAGGATGTGGTACTTTCTCAATACATGTTTGGATTTCTCATGAGACCTTGGCTCCTTTGCTTGAGCTATAACTCCTGTGTTGTCAAAAAACACTGTGACAGGAGCAACTCCATTAGGAATGACGCCCAACTCTTGGACGAAATTCCTTATCCAAACAGCCTCCTTTGCTGCGGCTGATTCAGCAATGTATTCGGCCTCATTGTTGGAATCCGCAGTAGTGTCTTGCTTGGAACTCTTCCAAGAGAAAGCAGAACCATTGAGCATAAATACAAACCTAGAGGTTGACTTCGAGTCATCGATATCGCTTTCGAAGCTAGAGTTGGTATAGCCTTCCAATTTTAGTTCTACACACCCATAGACCAAGAACAACTTTTTGGTCCTTCTCAAATACTTGAGGATGTCTTTCACAGCTTTCCAATGTGGAAGACCAGGGTTCGATTGATATCTACTCAATACAATTAGTGTGAAAGCCACGTCAGGACGTGTAGATATCATCCCATACATGATGCTACCAATTGCAGATGCATAAGGAATTCTTGTCATCGCCGCTATCTCTGTATCAGTCTTGGGAGACATAGACTTGGAATGGGACACGCCATGACACATTGGTAGATGTCCTCTCTTGGACTCATCTATCGAGAACTACTTCACGATAGTATCAATGTATGTGGACTGGGTGATACCAAGCAATATTCTTGATCTATCTCTATAGATCTGTATTCCCAATACAAAAGATGCTTCACCCAAGTCCTGCATCGAGAACTTACTCGCTAACCATATTTTAGTTGATTGCAACATCCCTACATTATTTACAATGAGTAGAATGTCATCAACAAAAAGCATCAGGAATGTCACAGCACTCCCACTAACCTTCTTATACACAAGGTTCCTCAGGATTCTTAGTAAAACCAAACTCTTTGATTGTACTATCAAATCTAAGGTTCCAACTCCTAGATGTCTGCTTTAGACCGTAAATAGATATCTGAAGTTTGCATACAATATGCTCACTTCCGATAGATGTAAACCCTTCAGATTGAGGCATGTAAATCTCTTTTTTAATATCCCCATTAAGAAAGACTGTCTTGACATCCATTTGTCATATCTCATAGTCATACCTTGCAGCTATGGCTAGCAATATCCTTATAGACTAGAAACATTGCAATTGGCGAAAAGGTTTCCTCAAAGTCAACTCCTTGTCTTTGATTATATCCTTTTGCTACCAATCACGTCTTGAAGGTCAATACCTTCCCATCCACCCCAAGTTTCTTCTTGTAAATCCATTTACACCCTATGGGAACAGTTCCCTCAGGTGGATCCACAAGGTTCCACACTTGGTTCGAATGCAAGGAATTCATCTCAGATCACATTGCTTCAAGCCACTTGGATGAATCGGCATCAGATAACGCTTCCTTGAAGGTCATTCGATCACATCCATGGTTAGGCTCATCATGGCCCTCTTCAAGAAGCAGACCATACGTCATAGGTGGTCTCGAGACTCTCTCAGATCTTCTAGGAGCTTGTATCTCCTCTCTTGGCTCTTCAGGTGTGGGTTCTTCAATTGTGGCTGTCTCTCGAACCTCTTCGAGTTCTATCATCTCCACTTTTCTATCCAATAGAAATTTCTTTTCCAAAAAGGTTGCATTCCTAGAAACAAACACCTTTGTTTCTTGGGGATGATAGAAATAATATCCAACTGAATTCCTTGGATATCCCACAAAGTAACATAAAATGGATAGACAATCCAATTTATCTCCCACTACCTGGTTCACATAAGCAGGAATCCGCATATTCTAATATAAGAATATTTGGGAGGCTTACCCATCCATATCTCATATTGTGTCTTATCAACTGCCTTTGAATGGACATTGTTCAACAACTGTGCCGCTGTCTCAAGCGCTTATCCCCAAAAGGATGGCGGTAACTCCGTGAACCCCATCATAGACCGACCCATGCCATCAAAGTCCGGTTACGATGCTCCGAAACACCATTTAACTGTGGTGTAAAAGGCGGAATCCACTGCGAGAGAATCCCATTCTCACTAAGATACTCTTGGAACTCGGCACTCAAGTACTCATTTCCACGATCCGATCGAAGTGACTTGATGCTTCGTCCCAACTGTTTCTCTACTTTACTTCTGAATTCTTTGAACCTTTCAAAGGCTTCAGACTTGTATTTCTTCAAATACACATACCCATACCTCGAAAAGTCATCGGTAAAGGTGATGAAGTAGGCATGTCCATGCTAAGTGGTGATGCTAAGCGGACCGCACACATCGGTATAGATCAAATCCAATAACCCTTTGGCTCGCTGCACATGGCCCTCAAAGGGAATTTTGGTCATCTTTCCTTTTAGACAGGATTCACAAGTTGGGAGAGAATTAATATCAGACATATCAAACATGCCCCACTCCCACTAGCTTGTTCATCCTTATTAGGGAAATATGTCCTAATCGAGCATGCCATAGAAATTGTGCCGAATTAAGAGTATCTTGCTTTCGCTTGTTTGTTGTTGTTATTGCTTGGACATTGTTTAGTGGAATATATTTGAATTTTAAGTTATAGAGATCGTTTTCAAGTTCTCTAGTACCAATCAAACATTCATTCTTGTAAATGTTGCAAACACCTTTGCTAAATAAACAAGAATATCCATCTTTATCAAGCATAGAAATTGAAACAATGTTTTTCATTAAATCAGGTACAAACAAAGCATCTCTTAAAATCTACTTAAATTCATTGTTCAAAATCAAGTAAACATCTCCTACGGCCTTGGCAGTAACTCTTGCTCCATTGCCTATCCTTAAGAAGGTCTCACATTCCCTAAGTCTCCTACTTCTTCCCATCACCTGCAAATCATTACAGAAATGTGAGCCACAGCCGGTATCCAATACCCATAAAGTAGAGTTAATTGAAATGTTTACTTCAATATAGAACATACCATTTCCAGAACTCTTCTGGGCAAGATATTTTATGCAGTTACGCCTCCAATGTCCAGGCTTCTTGCAGTGATGACATATGTCAACAGTCTTGTCAGCTTTAATTGGTGTAGCTGCCACAGCGGGACTCAGAGCTTGCCTCTTCAAGGGCACGTTCTTCTTGGGACGTTGAAAAGAACGCTTCTTTCCCTTCTCAGGTGGACCAGTCTTCGTACCAGATGAAGAGCCCACATAAAGAACCGACTTCACTTTCTTGATGGTGGCTTCAAACGTAACAAGCATATTCACCAACTCCTCAAGGGTAGGCTCTAGCTTGTTCATGTTGAAATTCACCACAAAATGATCAAATGAGCTAGGCAACGACAAGAGCAACACATCGATGGTCAGCTCCGAAGGCAACGTAAGATCCATGCCAACGAGCTTATCCACGAGCCCAATCAACTTTAGGTCATGCTCATGGACCGAAGCCCCATCTCGCATGCGTAAAGTTATCAGCTCCTTGACGGTCGCATGCCTAAGATGCCGTGTTTGCTCACCAAAGAGCTCTTTGAGATGCAAATGAATGTCAGCAGCATTCTTTGCATCCTCAAAATGCCTCTGCAGCTCATCATTCATAGAAACCTGCATATAACAGTTAGCTCGCAAGTCATGGTCACACCAATCCTTGTAAGTCTGCAATTCCTCAGGAGTACAGATAGTCGGAGCCTCAACAGGGGGCGACTTAGTAAGTGTGTACTCTATCCTTTCCGAATTCAAGACGATTTTCAAATTTCTTAGCCAATTGAGGTAATTAGGTCCGGTTAATATGTGTTTCTCGAGTATTGCAGATAATGGGTTGCGAATCGAAGACATTGTCAAATTTATACCGAAAAGTAAAACAGATAAATGTTAATGACTATTTTAAAATATTTAGTAAGATATAAAGTATGCACTTTTACTTCTTAAATTTTCACTCCTACTCTTTTGACATTTTTCACTACCCTCTAGTGAAAACGGGAAACTCTTTTCCTCAGTAGGTACGTAAGGTCCAATTAGCAAATCATGATCTCGAATAATATCAGTCAATCACAATTCTTAAGAGGTAGTTTTCAATTGCATCACCATGCAACCCTCTACGTAAACTTTTGTCTCACGTTTGATTAGAACCCAATAATATGACATCGTTCATCTTTATGTGTCAAGCCTTACCCATCGATGTTGAACCTTAATGGTCGGTCGCCATGAGTTCCCTCAATAATATGAGCCGAAATTATGGGAGTTCCACGTAGTTCACATCACCATGTTAATGGATGTCACAGCTTTCCGGAATAATATGAGTCGAGCCCAGAACCCGGGTAGCGTTCATCATGCACCCATTGTCGATGGAAGACATGGAAATTATAAGCACCTTTGTAATTTCCCTTTTCGGGCTTGATATTAATTTTGAATCTTATTCAAAATGAGGGTTTTTAAATTTGAAAGGTCTCGTCATTAATTTTTCTTAAAGGCTCGCCGTGTTTGATCGTATGTTTGCCGGATTCATGCAATTTTGTAATTATCATAATAATAATGCACATACTCATTATTTATAACATATCATGCATATATTATAAATAGTAAATAAAACAAAGATGGTCAATTGCCCCAATACTAAGGCCCGTGTGAGCTAAGCACGAGCCTAGGTCCAATCCTAGGGAAATGCATGTGATGCAAATGCAACTTTTACATAAGCCTCCAATATTTACATGTCTTCGATCTTAATAATCATCAAGGCCACTATCTTCCAATCTTGATCTTCCACTATACTAATATTTACAAATAAATATTCATGGCAAATAGGGACACATCTCATGGGTGGGAACGGGCCATAAACCAAGCCCACTTTATAAATTGATAATTATTACAATCATTCAACAAAAAATATCCTAGAATACACCTAGAAAATTGGGCTTGGGCTTTTGATCATCCTTCATGCATAATATCACATATCATACACCATCAATTAATTATCACAATAATCAATTGATCCAATATTATATATCTTGATCCAATCACTAACCGCCACGATTATAAACTAAATTAACAAGTATACAAACTCCTTTGTCTACTTTCTAATTAATTTATTTATAACCGAATTTCTTGTAAATCACCATTTACTATAAATAATTAAAGTCCAACTTCAATTAATTATTTAAGAGAAAATATGCACCACTTTTGTAAATTTAAACTTAAGGGCCCAAAAAATCATTTTTTCACCAAAAACATTTTGGCTCATTTAAATTCACAAATTTTATTAGCCATCTAATGGCCCAACAACTTCAAGGCCCATGACACTTTGATATTCCAAAACATTTTTGGAAACCCTAGTCGTCATCGCCGTCGCCGGAGCTCCGTTGCCGGATTCCGGCCAACATGCACAAAAATTTTTTTTTAAATTTAAGGGGCTCTTCGGCCCGTTTGGGGCAGCCTGAAATGGGCAGCAATTTGCTACCCAAAACCGCCCCAAAAATCGGCCTTCGATTTGTCGTTTTAATTGTCTCATGCGGTTAGAAATTTACCACAATATAATATCATGTATATGCTACACAAAATAGTAACCATAGCTTTGATATAACTTGAAAGGGATCGTTTAAGGTGCCCGAAAAGCGCAACGGAACTTTCTAAAATATTTTTCATACAAGAAATCGAGCACCCTAAACAATAAGATGTGTAGTAAATACAATAAAACGCAATATGACATTCATAGGGTGTTTTAGAAAATTACCTATCAATCTCAAGAGATTGATGATGGCTCCAACTAAAATGTAAACACCTTAGCTCTTGAATGGCAAGACAAATCTTCAAGCCTACTTTGAGCACTCCTTGCTCAAAATCAAACCCACCACCAACAAGCTAAATTCATCTTACACTTGCACTAGAAAATGTAAGCCATTTTTCTTTGAGAAGGGAATGTTTTTCTTCAACAATTGAAGAACAAAATTGAAAGGGAATATGACCTCAAAATTTCGGCCAAAGGGGGGGGGAGAGAAAGGGGTTGGAAGACTTTTCTTGGTGCTTGAAAAAGTGATAAAGTGCATGAGCATGCCATGCATTGTTTTATGAAATAGTTGCCTCCAACCCTTCACCTCCCTTGCATGCTTTTTACTTGGGCTAGTAACAATTATAAGGCCCATGGACTTTTATTTAAATGTCTAAAACACATTTAAGACTATTTAAACTTTACTTGATTTTACTCAAGGCCACTAGTTTAATAATTATTTCTAATTGGGCTCTACAAGGCCCAATGTTATTTAATTAATTCAACACTCGAATTAATTTAATTATTTGGACTCTACTAGGTCCACTAGTGTTTAATTAATTCAACACTTGAATAAATTTAATTTATTCCATAATAATGTTTATGAAAATCACAATTTTCAAATACATTATTTGTTTGGCCAACTTTTAATTTAGGAACATTTCCTCAAATTAAAAGTTACATTCTCCTTATAGAAGTCATACTTCTATTTTTCTTTACGCTTATAAATTCCTTTATAAGCCGTTCAACACATTAAACTATTTTAACTTCTCAACGGGATCTAGAAAGTTAGCACTTGTGTGGCCCTCAATGATTTATTGATACAAATAGCCGTGGGTTCACATCTCCATGTGATTCGAGACTAAATATGTCCTTATATGAGCATACCCGAATTGCATCATTCTTACTTATCAACTCCTTGATAATAAGAACGTCAGAACTCAAGTCTTATAATACCCAACAAATCATGTTAAACGCCTAGCAGCATCGCTTACATGATTTCCTAGGTATCAAATGATAGTGCCTGCAAGAACTATTCAATTATGGTTAATGTACAGTACGGTCCCTTCAACTCATATATCCCGACCGATTCGACAACTATTGGAATATCGAGAGCTGTTAAAGAATCGATACTATGTGTCATGTCGTAGTTGCATCGATGGTGTAATCGATGAAACCCCTTTCAAAATTACCACCATACTTTGATCAGAGATTTCAAGCTACATAAACATAGGATATCCATACCCGAAGGTAAGCGGTGAATCCCCGACTACAATGCACCGACTCCTATATGTTTCGGCAAAACACCCAACCTTGCCACTTGATGACCCCATATGAGTCATAAACAAGTCGAAGTGGAATGCTAGCATATAGAGTCTCAATGTTGTTCCGTATCATAAGGACTAATGGTATACAACCATAAACTAGGACGTTCAACTCGATAAGTGAAAACCACTTGGAAAGTCCTTTATGGAGGGTTGTTCAGTTTACTCTACAAGGAGCACCTATCTGCATGTTCGGACATCACAATGTCCCCTACCAATGAAACATGGTACTCACATCGCAGATACTAGTCTCAAACTCGAGCGGCCTAAATCCTTCTTAGCGGCGGCTGAATCGACTAGGAACTGTTTAGAAGATACAGTATTGCAATATGAGTTCCATGATACTCATCATATGAGCATCTCATATTCTTTCTACTATTTGTATATTCAAGGACTTTATCTATGCTACTAGCATGAGTATAAAGATAAAGATCTGTAAAAACAATAATTTCAAATATTATTAAAATAAAGATTGTTTATACATAGAGTTTGAACATGAACCCTCGGCCAACACTTGGCTCGACGGACACCTACTCTAACAATCTCCCACTTGCACTAGAGCCAACTACCCATATGCTTCAAACCCATTGATTCTTGATGCTTCTCGAATAATGGTCCAGGTAAAAGCTTAGTTAGCGGATCAGCAAAATTATCTGCGGAGCCGACTTTGTCAATAGACATTTCTCCTCTTTCCACAATCTCTCGGAGGATGTTGTACTTTCTTAATATATGTTTGGATTTCTGATGAGATTTTGGCTCTTTTTCTTGATCTATAGCTCCCGTTTTGTCAAAAAACACTGTGACAGGAGCAACTCCATTAGGAATGACGCCCAACTCTTGGACGAAATTTCTTATCCAAACAGCCTCCTTTGCTGCAGCTGATGCAGCAATGTATTCGGCCTCATTGGTGGAATCCGCAGTACTATCTTGCTTGGAACTCTTCCAAGAGACAGCAGCACTGTTGAGCATGAATACAAACCCAGAGGTTGACTTCGAGTCATGGATATCGCTTTGGAAGCTAGAGTCGGTATAGCCTTCCAATTTCAGTTCTCCATCCCCATAGACCAAGAACAACTTATTGGTCCTTCTCAAATACTTGAGGATGTCTTTATACTATTTGTATATTCAAGAACTTTATCTATGCAAACAGCATGGTATACAGATAAAGATGTGTCAAAACAATAATTTCAAATATTATTTTATTAAAGATTGTTTATACATAGAGTTTGAACATGAACCCTCGGCCAACACTTGGCTTGACGGGCACCTACTTTAACAGATTATTGTATCACGAAGACAACACATAGCTCTACCACTCTTATTTGAATCACAAGTTCAGAATCGGAGCGCATAAATGTCATAAACTTGAAATATAGTAGCTAATCTACGAAGCTCCCACACAGAATTCCCTTTTGACACCTTTTGATAGAAAAATCATATCAAATCCGTTTTTAATTGGAATTCAATTTCGTTAGCGGCTACAGAAATCTTACACATAAAGCTATAAGTTCTATTTGAACCACAAGTCAAGATTCTTTGTACAAACCACACAAAAACCCAACAATCAGAAACCCAAAACCTGCAACTCGAAAACAGAAACCAACTTCTACTACCATGAAAAAAATTGAAAACATAGGCTTAGGGATTACCTTCAAAAGCTTCCCTTGAATTGAAATAGGGTTGGGAATGAGATCTTCAAGCCTTAAAGTACACAAATTACGCAAGGGCTCATTATGGAGCTTGTTATGGAGCTTGTTGCTTACTTGCTCTTGCTTTAAACCAACTTTTGAGCCGCTGAACTATCTTCAAGGAAGAAGACTGTGATTACTGGAGGCGAAGAGATGAGCAGCAGGTGGAAAGCTAAGCACAAAAGAGAACAAAATAGATGCCAAGAGAAGAAACGAGAAGGCTGAGAGGAAATGGATTGGGCTTCGGGAAATGGTTTTCCTATAACACATATACACATATATACATGTATCCAATTAGCCCAAAAGCTAGAATGTGGCCCGGTCCAAATATTTACAACTCCCGTGTGCTATTTGAAACGTCTGCCCTTTTTATTGCTTAAAAGTACTAGAAAATTTTTATTTAAAATTTTTTTTTAAACCTAACATGAAGGCCAAACACATGAAAATATTTTTTATAAAATATTTTGCCCATTTTAAAATCAAACCTCAACCAACAAGTATTTAAAAATCATGAAATCGTCAATTGTTTTACCAAACCTTACAAGCAATAAACGTGAATGATATCATCCTCTCAAAAACCACTCAAAAGCATAAATAAATGGTCTTAAAAATCTTTTAACGTAAAATCGTAATCATGAATCATAAGTGCAGAAATAGTAGAAGTGCTGGTCCTCGGGTTGTGTACAGCTTCAGTCCAGTCAGGTCAACCATCAAGACCTCTCTCAAACTCACCTGCATCCATCACACCTATTGAGTCTAAATACTCAACACACCATAATCTTGATAACAAGTAATACATATACAAATCACAGGCCACAGTGAAAAATACTTGTACTTAAAATATCGTTTTCATGAAGATGCATAAACTTTAAACATAATATTTTCGTAAAAATTTTCATGATGAATAAACTTTTCATAAAAACATTTTCATGATGACGAATCAACTTTAAACATAAACATTTTCATAAGCTTTTTATAAACATTTTCGTAAACCATTACATAAACATTTTCATATCACCCTCAACAAATTAATGTGAACATGCATACTTTAAACGTCAACATTTTTTTCCTTTTCCTCATTCATAACATGTATCCTTTTATCATGATCATAAACATTTTTCCTTTTTACTGAATTCAGATCGTTAATTGTGACTTACCTCAATCCTCAAAAGTCGATGGATCAATCTACATGAAACCACAGTACTGGGCGGCGGGGAAATCAGCCACGTAAGATCGTCAACTGAGCCTTGGCCTATCCTCAATCATATCCTCATATCCTCAATAGTCGATGGATCCATCTACATGAAAGCACAGTATTGGGCGGCGGGGACATCAACGACGTAAGATTTTCAACTGAGCCTTGGCCTATCCTCAATCATATCCTCATAGTCACAATTCCTTCACTTCCTTCAATGTTTTACATTTTCATCACTTTTATAAAAATCACTTGTTTAATATCCTTTTTTTTAAAAAAATAAGCATGCCACGTTTCTTTTAACGTTATCATTTCCTCATAAAAATCTATAAACATTTTAAAAGAAAACTTTTAACATATAAGATACATAAATCTTTTAAATAAACATTTCCACATCATAAACATTTAAAATACACATTTTAACATATTAAATCATAACTTTTTAAAATAACATTTTGACATAATAACTCGTAAATATTTAAACTCCATGTCATAAAAATGCGTAAACATTTGAAATAATCATATTATCATGTAAAACAACATTCAGGACACTGCCATCATATTTACTAATTTCTAGGTGTAAAATGACCTTTTTACCCCTAGACGTAAAATTTCACGTTTTTGACTTTTTCTTGATTTCATTGACTCTAACATGTCCCAAATAATTATTTAAGCTAAAATTAAAATTCTCATAATTTTATTTAGCTTAAAAACTAGGCTTTTCAATTAATCTTTAATTAATCGTTTTGACGGTGTTTTAATCCTGAAAAACCCAAACTTTAGAATAAAATTCCTAAACTTAAAACATAGAATTTTATATTATTTTAGCCCTTATGAACCACGACTCGTCCCCCGTGAGCCGTGTTTCGATTAATTTTTGTAAGGAATCAAACCCTAGCCCTTCGCCCAAGCCAACCCGAACCACCTTAGATTTTCCTCGAGCCATGCTCGGACCACACCGAGCCAGCCCTTTCCTGGACTTAGTATGGACCCTCCTGGACTGACTTGACCCCATGAACTAGCCCCCTAGCTTGAACCCGAAGCCCATCACCAGCAACATGCAAGGCCGAGACTCCTAGGTGCATGGATTCTAGTTTTGTGGACTGAGGACTCTAGCTGTTGACTCAACTCATGAATCAGCATGCTGTGCGCTCACTTAGAACCCTTCACCCTCGATCTAACCCTTTCTAGGCCCCTTAAACCAGCCCTTAACTCTCGGCGTGCTGCTGAACGAACTTGCGCAGCGTCTCCTCTCTCGGGTGGGAGTCCTAGCGTGACTAGGACTCCTTCCCCAGCCCTTAACTCGAGTCCTAGCCTGGCTAGGACTTTCCCTTTGACCCTTCGCCGACCTTGACTAGCCCCTGGACTCAGGCCGTGACCAAGCAAGCCACTTACTTACCACAATCGAGCCCTACAATCTCTTGTGACAGATTTTTGAACCAACATGATTTCTTCGTTATAGCAGCGTGTGTGGGGCGTACTTAGGACTCTAACTTGTGTAAAAACCTTGCATGAACTTGTCCTAGTCTGGAAGCCTCATTAGACAATTTAAACAAGGTTTTTGGAACACCAATTCATGAATTCAACACCAGCCTATGTAATATTTCGAAAATACAACAAGGATATCATGTTTTACATACAATCGATAATTAAATGACAATTCGATGTGATAGACGAGAAAATGAGATGTATGACGTGCCTTTGCGTTTTAAACGCACGATTTTACAGTGACGATGAAGAACGGGGCAAGACCTATGGCTTGAATTCTTCCTTAAGCTTTTTTCTCGATTTTCTTACTTCCAAATAGTATGTGTGTGTATCGTGTATAAGGGGTTTTCTTTGGAAAGAATTTTCAGAAAGTTGGCGTTGGTGTGATGATGGTTTAAGGTCGGTTTAAAACTTTAAGTATGATAAAAATCACCCACCAAGGCTTAGGCCTATTAAGCACACAATTTAGGCCCTTTAGTGCTTAATTAGAGTTTAATTAAAATCTTAAAATAGTTTTGTTAAAATAAGATTGTTAATTTAATAGCCGGGTTGCCAAAAAGTTCGCGTTTTTGTTAAAAATCCAACACCGATAAAAATTACATCCCGGCATATAAAATAACCTCAAAACCCCATATTTTCAAAAATATGTAAAAGCATCACCCTTAATTGAAATAATTAAAAACAATTAACAAATAAAAACATTTTCTATTTTTCAGCCATCGGTCTCCGTTCCTCGATCTCAACTCGAATAACCTTTTACAAATACATTTTAATGCAACTATGTAGAAAATATATTTTAAACATTTCAATATGCGCAATATAATTAATTCATGCAATTAAAACATTTAATTAAAATACAAGGAGATTTAATAATTGCATGCATGTGGTTTGCGTGGACTTAAAATTTTCGGGGCGTTACACTACTAAACATCGATATGTATTTTAATATCGTCTATAATCCCAATAATTTTCTAATACATATGTTTAACACATAAGTATATATAATTAATTGCCTTAATTATTTTAATTTAGCACTTTAAAATAATTATTTCCAATTCTTGCCAAATACTTAATAATTAAATTCGGGTTCTCACATTCTCCCCTTCTAAAAAAAGATTCCGCCCTCGAAATCTAGCATACACCACTTACACAAAGTGGTTAAAATATTTACCACTGATAATACATAGGAAAATCTGAGTACATGGAGTTATTCATTTTATTTTCAAACAATGAGGCCACTCTTGACGCATTCTAGCTTCTAACTCCCATGTAGCTTCTTCTATCCCATGTCTACTCCACTGTACCAAAATCAAAGGAATCGTCTTGTTCCTAAGTTGCTTCTCTTTGCGATCAAGAATTTGAACTGGATGCTCAACATAATTTAGGGAACTCTCTAACTCTACATCCTCGGTACTCAATACATGAGCTAGATCTGGCTCGTACTTCCGCAGCATAGATATATGAAACACATCGTGAATCGCAGACAAACTCAGCGGCAAGTCCAAACGATAAGCCAAAGTGCCAATCCTCTCAAAAATTGCATACAGACCTATATAATGTGGAGCTAACTTCTCTTTACGTCCAAATCTCATAGTACAACGAAACGGTGATACTTTTAAGAAAACATAATCGCTTCTACATTTTCTGTCATATAAAGCTTCAAATGGTGCCGTACCGATCGTTGTCTGAAAACTATTGTTGTAAGAGAATTCGACCAGAGACAATGACTCTTGCCAACCACCCCTGAAATCCATTACAACTGCTCGTAACATATCCTCTAGAGTCTGGATCGTTCTTTCTAGCTGACCATCTGTTTGAGGATGATAAGCAATGCTCATGGCCAACTTTGAACCCAAGCTGATTGCAAACTACTCCAAAATTTCGAAGTAAACCTTAGATCATGGTCTGATACTATAGTTAGTGACACACCATGAAATCTTACCACATGATCAATGTACAATTTCGCCATTTTCTTGTAAGTACAGGTAAGGTAATATGGAATAAAATGGACTGATTTAGAAAATCTATCACCTATCACCCAAATTGCATCATAACCACGATTAGAACGAGGTAGGTGTGTCACGAAATCCATAGCAATGTGCTCCCAATTCCACTGTGGTATTTCAAGACCATGTAACATACCGCCAGGTCTCATTCGTTCAGCTTTAACCTGTTGGCAAGTTAAACATTTAGCCACAAAATCAGAAATTTCCTTCTTCATACCTTCCCACCAATAATGAGCTCTCAAAGTATGATACATCTATCTATTTCCTGGATGAATGCTATGTTGACTACAATGTGCTTCACGTAGTATAGCTTCTTTCAGATCTATCAAATTAGGAATCACAACTCTCCCATTAAAGCGCAAACTACCATCTGAGGCAACACTGAACTTATCTGACCGATCTGTTTGAGTAAATTCTTTCAATCTATGAATATGCGGATAAGTTCTCTGTGTTGTTTTAATGCTTGTTATTATATGTGGATGGACTTTGATAGATGAAACTATAAAGTAATCTCCACTTGTTTGATAAGTCCATCCTGATGTTCCCAAATGCTTGTGGACTTTAGAAATATTCAGAAATGTTAGCATAGCGTTTTGAGCTTTCCTGCTAAGTGCATCTGCAAATAGATTCATTCGCCTTGGTTGATATTGAATCTCACAATCAAAGTCTTTAAGCAATTCCATCCATCGACGTTGTCTAATATTCAAGTCGGACTGTGTGAAAAGATATTTAAGGCTCTTGTGATCAGAATAAATTACAAACTGTTCACCATATAGATAATGACGCAATAAATTCAATGCAAAAACAATGGCATCCAACTCTAAGTCATGGACTTGATATCGAGTCTTATGTGGCTTCAACTGTCGAGATGCATATGCAATCACTCGCCCATTTTGCATTAAAACACATCCAGTCCATTCAGAGAAGCATCTGTAAACACAACAAATTCACCTGAGCCTGAAGGTAAAGCTAACACTGGAGCTGCTGTCAACTTTTCATTCAAGGTCTGAAAACTTGATTCACATTATGCAGTCCACACAAAACGTCGATCTTTTCGCGTTAACTGAGTCATAGGTCTTGCAATTACGGAAAATCTTTCGATAAAACTCCTATAATAACCTGCTAATCCCAAAAAATTACGAATCTCAGAAACATTTGTTGGTGTTGGCCAATTAATAACAGCTTCGACTTTACTGGGATACACTGAAACTCCCAGAGCAGATATAACATGACCGAGAAATGCTACTTTGTCCAACAAAAATTCACACTTAGAAAATTTACCATATAATTGTGATGCTCTGAGTGTTTGGAGGACTAGTCTCAAATGTTCTCGATGTTCCTTCTTTGTTTTTGAATAAAACAAAATGTCATCGATAAAGACAACAACGAATTTGTCTAAAAATTCTCGAAAAACACGGTTAATCAAATCCATGAATACCGCTGGAGCATTAGTCAATCCGAAAGGCATGACTAAGAATTCATAATGCCCATAACGTGTCCAAAATGCAGTTTTAGGAACATCTTCCTCTCTAACTCTTAGCTGATGATATCCAGAACGAAGATCGATCTTGGAATACATGGATGTTGTAGAACCCGATAAATCAGACTACGTATAAGCCATGCATAATTACTATTATTTAAATTAAAATGATTTTTTTATACATGCATGAGTGTTTAATTCATCTTAAAATTTGTTAAGCCATGATCATTTATTTTAAATCGCAGAAGTTTAGTTTTATCTTTTCAGTTAAATACGCGAGGCCGGACTGGAGTTAGAGTATTGAGATTAAATTTAATAATAAGAAAATATTCCTAAATTTAATTTAAGCCAAGGAATAATTTATTTTAAGGTAAAAGAATGTTTAAGGTTTTATTTAATTAATTGGAGTTAAGTAGTAAATAAGCTCTCTTATGTCCAATAATTAATTTAAAAGCCTAAATTAAAATGTGTAACCAATTGGAATAAAATAATCTAAGCCTATTTTTTTTAAGAAATTGTAACTTAACATGTTAGTAATTTATCTTAAGACCTAGCCATGCATGCAAGAAAATTGTAATCCTAAATTAAATTATTAATTCACTAAAATTCATATTAAGTGTTTAAAACTTTAAAGAGTTAAAAATTCAATAATTAAGCAATATTCTTCCCCATTTTTGGATAGCAATTTCGGCCACCCCTTATAGGAATTAATCATGCTTGGCAACTCTCCATTTTTGATCCCTTCCTTATCCTTTCTTGGTATGATAATCCCTCTCTTTTAAATCACCAATAATTATTAATTAAGCAATATCCTTACCTTCATTTTTTATTGGAAAAATCGGCAATCACCTCCCTCAAATCTCCCTCAATCCAATGATAGCACACCTCATTCCATATCTCACTAGCAACTAGGATGGAATGAATTGAATTGCCATTCGACCTCCTCATTTAATTAGTAACCTTCCCCCTTAATTCCTTAACACTCTCCCCCACCATCCCTTCGAATTTTCATAGCACATCCAGCAGCAAAAACGTGAGCCATCAACAAGAAAAACATAAGGAAAAAAGTAAGAAAGAAACTCCGTCTCCGCCGCGCCGTGTTCGTCATATTGATTTGTTTCTTTCGAAAACAAATTTCCAGGCATTTTTTTCTTTGCTCTTAAATCAAGTCGTATAAATATTTTAAAACATTACATGATCATGATTTTAATGGAAAAACCGAAATATTACAGCAACTACACAATAAAATTCTGCACAGATTTTTCGGCTTTCTCTTGTGCTTCACGGGTTGTCTTGTTTTTGTGATTTTAGGGATTGGCTCGGTTCCAGGTGCTCAAGGCTGCATCTAGGCACGTACTAGGGTGTATTAGGATCATGTTGGTCCATTAGTTCAAAACCCATGCACGCTGGATAGAGACTTGACAGTAACTTCTTCCATAGTTGCGAGTTTGAGTCTTGATTCTCGATTCTTTTTTGTCTAAGGCGAGGGTTCGAATCTTGGTTGGTCTAAGGCCTATAACCATGGTTCGAACTCTTCCTTATCATGTCTAGGACATGACCAAGGTGGCCCTTCAAGGCTTGGTTCATGGTCCAATCGGTTTTAAAACAAAACATGCAAGTGCCCCTCGGTTTCTGTTTTCTGATTTTGTGTGAGTGAGTTTCGAATTTTGGGTGTTTGGGTGGATCATGGTTGGTTTTTTAGCCCTTAGCCATGGTTCACACAATACCTCGTGATGTCTAAATCGAGTCATGGTCGATCATATGGCCACTTGAACGATGTAAGACAGCAAGCGAATCGATACATCACAGTACAGATTTTCGGGTTCTGGGTTTGTACTTTGGTCGATCTTAGGTTGCTGCTGGGATCTTGGTTGGCTTTTTAGCCTTTAGCCATGGTTCAAGCTACACCTTAGGATGTTGGGAAGAGGCTCTGGTCGGTGGTTCAAGCCCCAATGATCATTAGTCTCTTTAACGAACACAACAAGCGCAGCTGTTGCCATCGCACATTTGACAGCAGAATGGCTTCGGTTCAGAGGTGGTATTTGAGTTCTTGGTTGGCTTTTAGCCTATGGCCTTGGACTGGACAGTACCTCAATGAGTTAAGAAGGTCATGTTTTTGGCCGTTTGTGATTTGGTTAAGTTCATAAGTCGTACGAGAATTTACGGTGCAATGTGCCAAAGTGACTCTCGAAAGAGAGTTTTACGATTTTGGCCTCCATTCACATTTTTTGTGTATTACAGCCCTAGGTTTATGTTTTCCAGTATTTTTGGTGTATTTTAATCATGGTTAAACGATTGTGCAATGTTGGTTCGGGTTGGTACGAAGCCATGGTTGAATACTAAGTTTGTTGGGCGTAATTGTCTCATTTTTAGTTCGATTATGAAGTGTTGGTCAAGTTAAGATTATTTGCATGTTTCTCATGTTAGAATTAGGTAGCAGAGCCTGGGAAGGAGCTAAGTCATTCGGTAAAACAGTGTTATAATTATATTACGTGCATAAAATATAAAATGTTTATTTTTGAGATATATGCGATATGTCTTGTGGCCACCTTACGCTTATGGGATTGCTTCACCCGGTGACTTACGACCGGTTTATGATTATGTATGGGTACGGATATCCTGTCCAAGGGCTGAGATGATCTCTACCGCCCAATATACTCTGGTTTAGTCTGATTAGATGTGCATGTTATGTTATGTTATGGGCCACTTGCGTAGAAACATTATCTCTACAGAAAAAATTATGGTATGATATGTTATGACAGAGCTCTATCGAGCAAAGCTTTTACGTATGATTTTCAGATATGCACGTATTTATAATTATCCATGACACGATTTTCACATTACGCTTTACGATATTTTTATGTTACGCGAAATTTTATAATATATTTACTTGTTATTCACGATATATGCATGCTGAGTCTTTAGACTCACTAGACTTGATTGTTGTAGGTACTGATGAGGTCGGGACCGAGGGCGGGGACCAGTGAGCTAGCTTGGGTCAGCAGTAGTAGGAACCCGAGGACCTCATGCTTCAGTTTATTTATCCTTTTATGCACAAAACTCATTTTCATCATGTTGAATTATTTTAAGTTGTTGTTTTGAAAACGATAATTTCTTCCGCTGTTACTTTAACGTTAAATCTTTTTATCAGTTCATTTTATGAATGAGGCATGTTATTTATTTAAAGAGAAAAATTTTAAATAATTCCGCAAATTTACAAATACAAAATACGGGCCTCTACAGTTGGTATCAGAGCCTATGTTCTTGTAAAGGGTTGTACTACTACCGATCTCGAGAAGCTCACAAAGTCACGTCTTCGGTCTGTAAGTTTTACGTTTACGCACTTCGTTTAAAGCATGAAATATTTTTACAGCATGTTTTCATGAAATGATTTATGTCAAGATTTTGATTATGCAATATTTATTTAAATTTAAGAAATAATAGAATTATGCATGTTGGTTACGTATGGATTATATGTATGGAACAGTATGCCTCCTAGACGCATTCCTGAGCGCATGAGAGACGATGAGCATCGTCATGAGGATGGTGAGGATCATAGGCAGGAGAGAGATTTACCTCCAACCCCTCCACCGGACATGAATTCCAAGATGTTAACCGGAATGACGCAGTTCTTCGCACTGTTTGCGGGGAACAATGCAGGGGTAGCCAGGCAGACGGGACCTGAGGCTACCTACGAGAGGTTCATGAAGATGAGGCCGAAGGAGTTCTCGGGGATGACCGATCCTATGATTGCCGAGGGCTGGATTAAGTCCCTCGAGGTTATCTTCGAGTTCATGGAGCTTGGAGACGAGGATAGGGTTCGTTGTGCGACCTATCTGTTTGGAGGAGACGCTCGCTTGTGGTGGGAAGGAGCATCCGTAGCCTTGAACTTGGCTACTCTGAGCTGGACGCGCTTTACAGATGTATTCTACTCTAAATATTTTACTGACGAGGTGCGTTCCAGGTTGACCAGGGAGTTTATGACCCTGAGGCAGGGAGACATGACTGTTACGGAGTTCATCCGTAAGTTTGACAGGGGTTGCCATTTCGTACCCCTGATTGCAAATGATGCTGGAGCCAAGTTGAGGCAGTTTATGGATGGTCTGCGGCCGATCTTGCATCGTGATGGTACGGTGGCTGGCCCTACTACTTATGATGTCGCTGTCTCCAGAGGCTCTAGCTGCAGAGCACGATCTGAATGATATTGAGAGACACCGCCAGGGCAAGCGACCAGTCCAAACGCCGCACCGCCCTCCCCATCAGTAGCATAAGAGTAAGAGGCCTTTCCACGGCCCATATAGGAACAGAGGAGAGCAGCAGCAGGGACGTGTAGTCCCGAGGGCCATGGATTATCCAGTCTGTGCTAAATGCACACGCTGTCACGCTGGAGCTTGTATGTATGGCTCAGGGAAGTGCTACAAGTATGGTAGTCCTGACCACCTACTAAAGAATTGCCCTCAGGGGAGTCTGCCTACCCAAGGCAGAGTTTTTGCCCTTCATGCAGCGGAGATGAACCCGGAGACTATGCTCTTGACAGGTATCTTAAAGCTTTAAGATTATATTTGAAAGTTATTGTTTCGAGGGTTTGGGTTGAGATTCTGAACATAGAATTGATGATAGGATTGCATGTTCTAATCAGTGTTACTTTCGGTAATTTAGGTTAGAAGAACTTTGACCTTCGCATGTCTATAAGTTAGTTCTTGTAATTTTTAGGTTCAGCTTGATGTTCCAACCTTTCAGGAGAATTTTTATAGCTGGTTCAGCTATGAATGTCTTGACAGATTCAGGGGCTACTCATTCGTTCATTTGGGAGACCTTCGCAAATTTCCTCCAGATCAAGACCATTGGGTTAGATGTAGCGTATTCAGTAGTGTTGCCTTCTGGAGAGGAGCTGGCAGCTACTAATGTGATCCCAGACATAGACCTCGATCTTCATGGTAATCTTGTTTATGCGGATCTTATCGTATTGCCGATGCCCGAGTTTGACATCATTCTGGGTATGGACTGGCTATTAAGGAACAGAGTTTTGATTGATTTTCAGCGGAGATCTGTGCTAGTCCGACCTCTTGGGAGAGAGCAGTTCTTATTCGAACCATACAAGTACTTTCCTTTACCACGTATAATACCTTGTTTTCAGGCTAGGAAGCTTATGCGTTGAGGGTGTCGAGCATTTTTAGCGACTTTTGTATCTGTTTCCGAGACACCCAGTCAGTCAGCCGTCGATGTCCCAATTGTTAGGGACTTTCTAGAAGTTTTTCCTGATGACGTCTCTGGTGTGCCACCTGTGCGGGAAGTGGAGTTTTCTATTATGCTTATGCCAGGTACCGCACCGATCTCAAAAGCACCGTACCGATTAGCATCGACAGAGATGGCAGAACTCAAAAACAGATTCAGGAACTTCTCGACAAGGAGTTCATTCGTCCGAGTTTTTCAACATGGGGCGCGCCAATCTTATTCGTGAAGAAGAAGGATGGTTCGATAAGGCTATGTATTGATTACCGGGAGTTGAACAGAGTGACAGTGAAGAACAAATACCCGCTCCCGAGGATTGAAGATTTATTTGACCAGTTGCAGGGAGCCTCAGTATTCTCAAAGATTTATCTGCGTTCTGGTAACCACCAGTTGAGGGTGAAAGATGCCGATGTTCTCAAGACTGCTTTTAGGACTCGTTATGGCCACTTCGAGTTCCTTGTGATGCCGTTCAGTTTGACGAATGCGCCAGCGATCTTCATGGATCATATGAATCGCATATTTCAGCCGTATCTTGATCAGTTCATGATATTATTCATAGACGACATTCTCGTCTACTCAAAGAATCATGAGGAGCACAGAAGACATCTGACCGCAGTTTTGCAGACCTTACAGAAGCACAAGTTATTCGCAAAGTTCACTAAGTGCGAGTTTTGGTTAGAGAAGGTGGCGTTCTTAGGCCACATCGTTTCTAGCAGCGGTATCGAGGTAGACCCAACGAAAGTTGCAGCAGTCAGAGATTGGGTTGTGCCGCAGAATGCATCAGAGATCCGTAGTTTCCTTGGGCTAGCAGGATATTATCGGAAGTTTATTCAGGGATTCTCCTCCATCCCAGTTCCACTCACATCGTTGACTAAGAAGAATGCGAAATTTGTGTGGAGCGATGAGTGTCAGAACAGCTTCGATACATTGAAACAAGCTCTTATCTCAGCACCAGTATTGGCCATGCCGTCAGGGCCCGAAAACTTTATCTTGTATACCGATGCTTCGAAGATCGGTTTAGGCGCAGTGTTGATCCAGCATGGGAAGGTGTTAGCATATGCTTCTCGTCAGTTGAAAATCCATGAGAAGAATTGCCCTACCCATGATCTAGTGTTGGCAGCCGTAGTATTTGCTTTAAAGATTTGGAGGAATTATTTGTACGGAGAGAAGTGCCAGATCTTTACCGACCATAAGAGCCTCAAGTACTTCTTTACGTAGAAAGATCTAAATATGCATCAGAGGCAGTTGGTTGGAGCTAGTGATGTACTATGACTGTGACATTAGCTACCACCCGAGCAAAGCTAATATAGTTGCTGATGCACTGAGCAGGAAAGTCGCAGTGATAGCCCATATGGCGATTCCGAGACCTCTTCAGTTTGAGATGCAGAGGTTTGATCTAGAGACATATCCTCAAGGTAGAGTTCCCTATCTATCTACTTTGACGATTCAGTCTTCTCTTCTAGACCGTATTCGCAGTGGACAGTCATCAGATGAGCAGTTGGCAAAGTGGAAGCAGAGAGATAAGGCCAAGGGCAGTATTTTGTATACAGTTAGCGACGGCATTGTGAGATATCGAGACAGAATGTGGGTTCCTAGCAGTGATTCTATTCGAGCAGATATTTTATCCTAGGCCCACATGTCGCCGTACTCTATTCATCCTGGGAGTACGAAGATGTACAAAGATCTGCAGTTGTTGTATTGGTGGCCCGGAATGAAGAAGGATATCAGACGTTATGTATCCGAGTGTCTGACGTGCCAGCTAGTGAAAGCAGAACATCAGAGACCAGCAGGTACGCTCAAGCCTCTTCTTATTCCCGAGTGGAAGTGGGAGAATGTTACCATGGACTTCGTTGTGGGTTTTCCGAAGTCAGTAAGAGGATCGAATGCTATCTGGGTGATTGTTGATCGTCTTACCAAATCAGCGCACTTCTTGCCTATTAAGACGACTTTCACCATGATTCAGTATGCCGAGTTGTATATCCGAGAGATAGTCAGACTTCATGGTATCCCCGTTTCTATAATGTGTGACCGAGATCCTAGATTCACTTCCTCATTTTTGAAGAATTTGCATTCGGCTATGGGTACGAAGTTGTTGTTTATCACAGCTTTCCACCCACAGACAGATGGGCAGTCAGAGACAGTTATCCAGATTTTGGTGGATCTTCTCCGTGCATGTTTCATCGATTTCTCAGGGAGTTTGGAGCGAAGTTGCCATTGGTAGAGTTCACCTATGACAACAGTTTTCAGTCGTCTATAGGTATGGCTCCGTATGAAGCATTGTACGGTCGTAAGCTCAAATCGCCTATTCACTAGGATGAAGTAGGGGAAAGAGCAGAATTGGGTCCGAAGATTATTCAGAAGACTGCAGATGTAGTAGTCAAGATCCGTGATAGAATGAGGACTGCTCAGAGTCGACAGAAGAGTTATGCGGATCAGAGGAGGAGAGATCTAGAGTTTGCCGTTGGCGACCATGTTTTTGTGAAGATAGCACCTATGAAAGGTGTCATGCGGTTCAGGAAGAAAGGAAAGCTTAGTCTGAGATTCATCAGGCCATTTGAGATCCTCGACAGGGTTGGGACGTTAGCTTATCGTGTTGCTCTTACGTCGAATCTGGCCGGAGTACACAATGTGTTCCACGTCTCTATGCTGAGGAAGTATATGGCGAATCTTTCGCATGTCATGAACTTCGAATCGTTGCAGCTCACTCTGAACCTGTCTTATGAAGAGAGACCAGTGCAAATCTTAGACAGACAGGAGAACAAGCTTCGGAACAAACTGGTTAAGCTAGTGAAAGTCAAATGGCTTAATCATTCGGAGGAGGAAGCTACGTAGGAATCTGAGCCAGAAATGAGGAGTCGGTATCCCAAGTTATTCGGTAAGTTTTAATTTCGAGGACGAAATTTCTTTTAAGGGGGGAGAGTTGTAGAACCCGATAAATCAGACTACATATAAGCCATGCATAATTACTATTATTTAAATTAAAATGATTTTTTTATACATGCATGAGTGTTTAATTCATCTTAAAATTTGTTAATTCATGATCATTTATTTTAAATCGCAGAAGTTTAGTTTTATCTTTTCAGTTAAATACGCAAGGCCGGATCGGAGTTGGAGTATTGAGATTAAATTTAATAATAAGAAAAAATTCCTAAATTTAATTTAAGCCAAGGAATAATTTATTTTAAGGTAAAAGAATGTTTAAGGATTTATTTAATTAATTGGAGTTAAGTAGTAAATAAGCTCTCTTATGTCAAATAATTAATTTAAAAGCCTAAATTAAAATGTGTAACCAATTGGGATAAAATAATCTAATCCTATTTTTTTTAAGAAATTGTAACTTAACATGTTAGTAATTTATTTTAATACCTAGCCATCCATGCAAGAAAATTGTAATCCTAAATTAAATTATTAATTCACTAAAATTCATATTAAGTGTTTAAAACTTTAAGGAGTTAAAAATTCAATAATTAAGCAATATTCTTCCCCATTTTTGGATAGCAATTTCGGCCACCCCTTATGGGAATTAATCATGCTTGGCAACTCTCCATTTTGGATCCTTTCCTTATCCTTTCTTGGTATGATAATCCTTCACTTTTAAATCACCAATAATTATTAATTAAGCAATATCCTTACCTTCATTTTTTATAGAAAAAATCGGCAATCACCTCCCTCAAATCTCCCTCAATCCAATGATAGCACACCTCATTCCATATCTCACTAGCAACTAGGATGGAATGAATTGAATTGCCATTCGACCTCCTCATTTAATTAGTAACCTTCCCCCTTAATTCCTTAACACTCTCCCCCACCATCCCTTCGAATTTTCATAGCACATCCAGCAGCAAAAACGTGAGCCATCAACAAGAAAAACATAAGAAAAAAAGTAAGAAAGAAACTCTGTCTCCGCCGCGCCGTGTTCGTCATATTGATTTGTTTCTTTCGAAAACAAATTTCCAGGCATGTTTATATTGTTCTTTGCTCTTCAATCAAGTCATATAAATATTTTAAAACATTACATGATCATGATTTTAATGGCAAAACCGAAATATGACAGCAACTACACAAAAAAAATTCTGCACAGATTTTTCGGCTTTCTCTTGTGCTTCACGGGTTGTCTTGTTTTTGTGATTTCAGGGATTGGCTCGGTTCCAGGCGCTCAAGGCTGAATCTAGGCACTTAATAGGGTGTGTTATGATCATGTTGGTCTATTAGTTCAAGCCCCATGCACGCTGGATAGAGACTTGACAGCAACTTCTACCATAGTTGTGAGTTTTAATCTCGATTCTCGATTCTTGTTTCTCTAAGGCTAGGGTTCGAATCTTGGTTGTTCTAAGGCCTGTAACCATGGTTATAACTCTTCCTTAGCATGTCTAGGACGTGACCAAGGTGGCCCTTCAAGGCTTGGTTCATGGTCCTGTCGTTTTTAAAACAAAACAAGCAAGTGCCCCTCGGTTTCTGTTTTCTGATTTTGTTTGAGTGAGTTTCGAATTTTGGGTGTTTCGGTGGATCTTGGTTTGCTTTTAAGCTCTTAGCCATGGTTCACATAATACCTCGTGATGTCTAAATCAAGTCATGGTCGATCATATGTCCACTGGAACGATGTCAAACAACAAGCGAATCGATACATCACAGTACATATTTTTGGGTTCTCGGTTTAGACTTTGGTCGATCTTAGGTGGTTGCTGGGATCTTGGTTGGCTTTTTAGCCCTTAGCCATGGTTCAAGCCATACCTTAGGATGTTGGGAAGAGGCTCTGGTTGGTGGTTCAAGCCCCAATGATCACTAGTCTCTTAAACGAACACAACAAGCGCAGCTGCTGCCATCGCACATTTGACAGCAGCATGGGTTCGGTTCAGAGGTGGTATTTCAGTTCTTGGTTGGCTTTTAGCCTATGGACTTGGACTGGACAGTACCTCAATGAGTTAGGAAGGTCATGTTTTTGGCCGTTCCTGATTTGGTTAAGTTTAGAAGTAGTACGAGAATTTACGGTGGAATGTGCCAAAGTGACTCTCGAAAGAGAGTTTTACGATTTTGGCCTCCATTCACATTGTTCGTGTATTACAGCCTTAGGGTCATGTTTTCCAGTATTTGTAGTGTATTTTAATCATGGTTAAATGATGGTGCAATGTTGGTTCGGGTTGGTACGAAGCCATGGTTGAATACTAAGTTAGTTGGGTGTAATTGTCTCGTTTTTAGTTCGATTATGAAGTGTTGGTCAAGTTGAGAATATTTGCATGTTTCTCATGTTAGAATTAGGTCACAACGAGCCTGGGAATGATCCAACTCATTCGGTAAAATAGGGTTATTATTATATTACGTGCATAAAATATAAAATGTTTATTTTTGAGATATATGCGGTATGTCTTGTTGCCACCTTACGCTTATGGGATTGCTTCACCCGGTGACTTACGACTGATTTATGATTATGTATGGGTAAAGATATCAAGTCCAAGGGCTTAAATGATCTCTAACGCCCAGTATACTGTGGTTTAGTCTGATCAAATGTGCATGTTATGTTTTGTTATGGGCCACTTGCGTAGAAATATTATCTCTACAGAAAAAAATTACGATATGATATGTTATGACAGAGCTCTATTGAGCAAAGCTTTTACGTATGATTTTGAGATATGCACGTATTTATAATTATCCATGACACGATTTTCACCTTACGCTTTATGATACGATATTTTTATGTTACGCGAAATTTTATGATATATTTACTTGTTATTCACGATATATGCATGCTGAGTCTTTAGATTCACTAGACTTGATTGTTGTAGGTACTGATGAGGTCGGGACCGAGGGCGGGGACCAGTGAGCTATCTTGGGTCAGCAGTAGTAGGAACCCGAGGACTTCATGCTTCAGTTTATTTATCTTTTTATGCACAAAACTCATTTTTCATCATGTTGAATTATTTTAAGTTGTTGTTTTGAAAATTATAATTTCTTCCGCTGTTACTTTAAAATTAATCTTTTTATCAGTTCATTTTATAAATGAGGCATGTTATTTATTTAAAGAGAAAATTTTAAATAATTCCGCAAATTTACAAATACGAAATACGGGCCTCTACAGATGTACCCTTCAACTGATCAAACAAGTCATCGATACGCGGGAGAGGATATTTATTTTTTACTGTAGCTTTATTTAATTGTCGGTAATCAATACACATCCTCATCGTCCCTTCTTTCTTCTTTACAAGCAATACTGGAGCTCCCCAAGGTGACATACTTGTCTAATATAACCTTTTTCCAGTAAGTCTCATAATTGTTCCTTGAGTTCTTTCAACTCCGCTAGAGCCAAACGATACGGTGCTCTAGAAATAGGGTTCGTTCCTGACATTAACTCAATACTGAAATCTATTTCCCTCTGAGGAGGAAAGCCAGGAATTTCATCAGGAAATACATTAGTAATATCCTTTACCACAGGAATATCCGAAACATTCAACATTTCTTCTTGTGTCACATTAACTGCATAAATCATGAATCCTTCATTCCCTGCCGATAGCAGTCTAAACATTTCCATCGCTGACACTAATTGAATGCGTGACTGAGAATCATTACCATAAAAGTTTCACTTATTGCCATAATAAGGTCTAGATCTGAAAACTCTATGGAAACAATCAACAGTGGCTCTATAATTCATCAAAGTATCCATTCCCAAATTACAGTCGAAGTTAGACATATATAATTTGATTAGATTAGTTATCATAAGGTTATCATCAAATCTAATCACACAGTTCAGAACTATTTCACGAGACATCAAATACACACCAGCATGGGTAGACACAGACACCGTATCCCACAACAAGGTAGTAGCTATCTCATGCTCATCGATAAATGCAGTAGACAAAAATGAATGAGATGCTCCCGTGTCTATCAATATACGTGCAGGATGATAAAAAATAATGCATATATCTGCAATGACCCCTCCGGGTGTCTCATGAGCCTGGTCCTGATTCAAAGCATGCACCCTAGCCTGCTGAGGTCCTGGAAAGTACTGTTGAGCAGATCCTCTCGGCTGTGGGTAGCTAGGCTGTGGAGTAGATGGTCTACGCACCGGGGCTCGCGGAAACTGGCTCAACTGTGAGGGCTGATACTGATGTCTTCCCGCATTAGGACAAACTCTCGCATAATGTCCCGGTAATCCACATGTATGACAGTCTCCCTGAACTTCTGTGCACTGGGCAGTAGGATGCCTACCTCCACATCTCCCACAAGAATCTCGAATATAACAACTAGATCTTCCTCCCCGAAAACTACCTGAACTAGATGAACTGCTGTAAGACTTCTTCTTAAACTGCTTTCCCTTAGCCTTAAATTTATGCTGCTTCGGTGGCTGGTTTGACTGTGGAGGCCGATAAGAAGGTATGCCCACTGGCATCTGAATGCTACTCCCGAACCCTTGGGAAGTAAAAGATGGAACTTGTAGTGATGCTCCCCAAAGCAAACTAGCCTCAATATTCTTTGCCTTCTCTACTACTTCAGCATTGGTAGATGGTGCTCCGGTCTTAACCAAAGTATTTATCGTTTGGTTCAGTCCTTGCATAAAACGCGACAGCTTGGATCGATCACTATTAGATACATGAGATACGTAAGCTACACGAGCAGAAAATTGAGAGGCATACTCTCCCACTGATATATTTCCCTGAACCAACTCATTGAACTCGGCTTCCTTAGCAGAATAATAAGATGGAGGCGAGTATTCTTGAATAAAATGAGTACGGAATACCTCCCAAGAAATTATCAGACCAGATTCTCGGATTGCTTCATCTGTGGCTTCCCACCACAGTTGTGCACGATTCTTGAGTTGATAAACATCTAACTTGAGTCTCAGCTCTGGAGTGTAGTCCACCAGATTAAACAAATAGTTCATGCTCTTCAACCACGCTATTGCCTTTTCGCCACCTTCATTTCCAAAGAATTTGGGAGGACGCAAATCTTGGAATTCAGCAATTACTAACTCCATTTCTCTCATTCTTTGGGTCCGCTGCTGAACTTCACGATCAACTTCCACATTTCTCGCAACATGCCTTTCTGGAGTAATTGGTGGTTCCTGCTCCACCTCTACCACTATATTCACATTTTGATTTTCCCTTCCTCTAGGGGTGCCACGTCTACCTCTGCCAATACCCTCAGTATTTCTTATGTTCTGAGCTTTGGACTCTTGGATAACTTCTTTTCCCTTTCTACCTCTTCCTCCTGTTGCCATTCTACAAGACACAAGGATTATACCACAAGCCAAAAAAAATAATAATAAGAACTGAAGGGTTCAAGGAAAGTTAAAACTTAGTCCACCATGTACAAATAAACGAAGCGTCAAACTTTGTAATGTCCGAAAAATCAACCTACGTAAACCACATGCATGCAAAATTATTTTAATTGCTTAATTGTTTTTAAATACTTGCATGATATTTATTATATGATTAAAAGCATGATTTCATAATTAAATGATTATATGACATAATTACATGAAATTAAGGATTTTACCCGAATATTCGATAATAGGTAGGAAAAATGAGATCATGGACGACCAAGATAAGAATATGTATTTTTATTTAAATTATGACAAGGCTTCCTAATATAATTAAAAATGATTTAATTTTTCTAAAAATATGAGAGTTCGAATTATTTTAAGAGTCGAGCTCGATTTTTCCCGGGAAGCCGATTTTGAGCAAACGAGGAGTTTTAAAAGATCAAAAATATTATTTTATAAACTAATTTTATAAACTTCTATTATTTAAATTAATAAGTGTTATTGGGCCCAATTGAATTAATTAAAGTAGGCCCAATTAGCCTTAAGCTTGCAAGCCCAAACCAAAGCCCATTTAACTTGTTTATTAATTATAAAATATGCAACCAAGGTCATTTATTCACCATAAACGCCATCAATCAGCCGAGACACCCTCAAACACTAACAAGGATTTTCGAAATTCAGGAGAGGAGAAAATCTTGTGTTCTTCATCATCCGGTCGTCCAACGTCAAATCCTCCCCGAAGATCGTATATTCGAGCATTATAAACTCAAATGCACGTTTTCTAAACCCTTTTAAACATTATACAAATCATAATATGCTTGATTTAATTGTTTATGCATGAAAAATATGATGGTTGGATTATTTTTACGGTATAGCGTATATTTTCAAAAACGCGACGATTTTACGTTTATTCGAAAAAAGTTATGAATCCAAGGGTTAAGCTGCCAATGCATGATAAAAATATGAATATATTAGGGACAAAACATGATAAATTAATCAAGAGAACAAGCTGGAACCGTGGGACAAAAGCTAATAAAGAACCGTGAGTTTTTGAGTTTTATGTGCATGTGTGGCTCAAGTGGCTCGTTCTTTTGCATGCGGTTACGGGGCTGGCCAAGGCTGGTTGGGGGCTTGGCCCGGGTCAGGTTCGAAGGCTGGGTTGGGTCCTAGGGCAGATAGGGCTCGCGCTAGGTTTGCTGGAAGAGTCCTAGCGTGAGAAGAGTCTTCACGCGCAGGTAATTTCTTGGGTGGCCGAGAGTTGCAGGGTGTGGCTCGGTTTGGGGCTGGGCTAGGTGGTTCTGTTAGAGTAGGTGCTCGTCGAGCCAAGTGTTGACCGAGTGTACACAATGAAACTCTATGTATGAACAGTCTTTATTTTAATAATATTTGAAATTATTATTTTGGCACATCTTTATCTATATACCCGTGCTAGTTGCATAGATAAAGCCCTTGAATATACAAATAATAGAAAGAATAAGAGATGCTCATATGATTAGTATCATGAAACTCATATTTAGAATACTGTATATTCTAAACAGTTCCTAGTCGATTCAGCCGCCACTAAGAAGGATACAGGCCGCTCGAGTTCGAGACTAGTATCTGCGATGTGAGTACCATGTTTCATTGGTGGGGGACATTGTGATGTCCGAGCATGCAGATAGGTGCTCCTGGTAGAGTGCACTGAACAACCTTCAATAAAGGACTTTCCAAGTGGTTCTCATTTGTCGAGTGGAAAAGTCCTAGTTTATGGTTGTACACCATTAGTCCTTATGACCCAGGACAATATTGAGACTCTATGTGCTAGAATTACACTTTGACTTGTTTACCGACTCTCATGGGGTCATCAGGTGGCAAGGTTGTGTGTTCTGTCGAAACATATAGGAATCGATGCATTGTAGTCGGGGATTCACCGCTTACCTTCGGGTATGGATATCCTATGTGTTCTCATGTATGTGTAGTATGAAATCTCTGATCAGAGTATGGTGATAATTATGAAAGGGGTTTCATAGATTACACCATCGATGCAACTACGACATGACACATAGTATCGATTCATTGACAACTCTCGATATACCAATGGTTGTCGAATCGGTCGGGATATATGAGTTGAAGGGACCGTACTGGACGCTAACCATAATTGAATGGTTCTTGCAGGCACTATCATTTGATACCTAGGGAATCATGTAAGCGATGCTGCTAGGCGTTTAACATGATTGGTTGGGTACTATCAGACTTGAGTTCTGACGTTCTTGTTATCAAGGAGTTGATAAGTATGAATAGAGCAATTGGGGTATGCTCATATAAGGACATGTTTAGTCCAAATCACATGGAGATGTGAACCCACGGCTAGTTGTATCAATGAACCATTGAGGGCCACACAAGTACTAGCTTTCTAGATCCCGTTGAGAAGTAAAATAGTTCAATGTGTTGAACGGCTTATAAATGAGTTTATAAGCGTAAAGAAGAATAGAAGTATGACTTCTATGAGAGAAATGTATTTTTTAATTTATGAATGTGTTCCTAAATTAAAAGTAGGCCAAGTGAATAATGTATTTGAAAATTGTGATTTTCATAAACATTGTTATGGACTAAATTAAATTAATTCAAGTGTTGAATTAATTAAACACTAGTGGGCCTAGTAGAGTCCAAATAATTAAATTAATTCAAGTGTTGAATTAATCAAATAACATTGGGCCTTGTAGAGCCCAATTAGAAATAATTATTAAACTAGTGGGCTTGAGTAAAATCAAGTAAACTTTAAATGGACTCAAATATGTTTGGGACATTTAAATAAAAGTCTATGGGCTTTGTAAATGTTACTAGCTCACTTAAAAAGCATGCTAGGGAGGTGAAGAGTTGGGGATTACTTTTTCATTAAAAATTGCATGGCATGCTAAAAGTGACTACTACTTTTCCCACAACCAAGGCAACTCATCCCTCTCCCATTACCTCACCTTGGCCGAAACTTCATCAAGATTTTCTCCCAAAAATTCTCTCAATTTTCTTCTTCAAGAGTTGAGGAAATAAATCACTTCTCCTTGAAAAATCCTTTTGTTTTTCTAGTGCAAAATAAGATGAGATCTTCTTAGCAAGTGGTGGGCCTAATTTTGAGCAAGATGTGCTCAAGGAAAGCTTGTAGAAGTTCATCCTTTGAAGAGCTAAAGTGTTTACACTTTAGTTGGAGCCATCATCAATCTTGAGAGATTGATAGGTAAATTTCTAAACACCCTATGAATGTCATAGTTTGTGTTTTTGTATATGTTACATACTAGTACTAAGGTGCTCGATTTTTCTCTTGCAAAAACCGAAAATTTTGTACCTTCCGTTGCGCATTCGGGCACCTAAAATCGATCCCTATCAAGTGGTATGCCACCCAAATATTCTTATCTTAGAATATGGGGGAGCCCTGCTTATGTAAAGCAGGTAGTGGGAGATAATTGGATAGTTGATCCATTTTATGTTACTTTGTGGGATATCCAAAGAATTCAGTTGGATACTATTTCTATCATCCCCAAGAAACAAAAGTGTTTGTTTCTAGGAATGCAACCTTTTTGGAAAATGAATTTTTATTGGATAGAAAAGGGGAGATGATAGAACTCGAAGAGATTCGAGAGAGACCCACAATTATAGAACCCACACCCGAAGAGCCAAGAGAGGAGATACAAGCTCCTAGAAGATCCGAGAGAGTATCGAGACCACCTATGAGGTATGGTCTGCTACTTTAAGAGGGCCATGATGAGCCTAACCATGAATGTGATCCAAGGACCTTCAAGGAAGCGTTATCTTATGCCGATTCATCCAAGTGGCTTGAAGCAATGGAATCTGAGATTAATTCCATGCCTTCGAACCAAGTGTGGAATCTCGTGGATCCACCTGAGGGAATTATTCCCATAGGGTGTAAATGGATTTACAAGAGGAAACTTGGGGCGGATGGGAAGGTATTGACCTTCAAGGCGCGATTGGTGGCAAAAGGATATACTCGAAGACAAGGAGTTGACTTTGAGAAAACCTTTTCTCCAGTTGCAATGTTCAAGTCCATAAGGATATTGCTAGCCATAGCTGCATGGTATGACTATGAGATATGGCAGATGGATGTCAAGACAGTCTTTCTTAATGGGGATATTAAGGAAGAGATTTACAGTCTTTCTTAGAGTTATAATGCTTGATTTTAGCACTAGATGGCAGGAGTTGTTGTCATGTCGTGAGTTTGGGACATTTAAATAAAAGTCCATGGGCTTTGTAAATGTTACAAGCCCACTTAAAAAGCATGCTAGGGAGGTGAAGAGTTGGAGATTACTTTTTCATTAAAAATTGCATGGCATGCTAAAAGTGACTACTACTTTTCCCACAACCAAGGCAACTCATCCCTCTCCCATTACCTCACCTTGGCCGAAACTTCATCAAGATTTTCTCCCAAAAATTCTCTCAATTTTCTTCTTCAAGAGTTGAGGAAATAAATCACTTCTCCTTGAAAAATCCTTTTGTTTTTCTAGTGCAAAATAAGATGAGATCTTCTTAGCAAGTGGTGGGCCTAATTTTGAGCAAGATGTGCTCAAGGAAAGCTTGTAGAAGTTCATCCTTTGAAGAGCTAAAGTGTTTACACTTTAGTTGGAGCCATCATCAATCTTGAGAGATTGATAGGTAAATTTCTAAACACCCTATGAATGTCATAGTTTGTGTTTTTGTATATGTTACATACTAGTACTAAGGTGCTCGATTTTTCTCTTGCAAAAACCGAAAATTTTGTACCTTTCGTTGCGCATTCGGGCACCTAAAATCGATCCCTATCAAGTGGTATGCCACCCAAATATTCTTATCTTAGAATATGGGGGAGCCCTGCTTATGTAAAGCAGGTAGTGGGAGATAATTGGATAGTTGATCCATTTTATGTTACTTTGTGGGATATCCAAAGAATTCAGTTGGATACTATTTCTATCATCCCCAAGAAACAAAGGTGTTTGTTTCTAGGAATGCAACCTTTTTGGAAAATGAATTTTTATTGGATAGAAAAGGGGAGATGATAGAACTCGAAGAGATTCGAGAGAGACCCACAATTATAGAACCCACACCCGAAGAGCCAAGAGAGGAGATACAAGCTCCTAGAAGATCCGAGAGAGTATCGAGACCACCTATGAGGTATGGTCTGCTACTTTAAGAGGGCCATGATGAGCCTAACCATGAATGTGATCCAAGGACCTTCAAGGAAGCGTTATCTTATGCCGATTCATCCAAGTGGCTTGAAGCAATGGAATCTGAGATTAATTCCATGCCTTCGAACCAAGTGTGGAATCTCGTGGATCCACCTGAGGGAATTATTCCCATAGGGTGTAAATGGATTTACAAGAGGAAACTTGGGGCGGATGGGAAGGTATTGACCTTCAAGGCGCGATTGGTGGCAAAAGGATATACTCGAAGACAAGGAGTTGACTTTGAGAAAACCTTTTCTCCAGTTGCAATGTTCAAGTCCATAAGGATATTGCTAGCCATAGCTGCATGGTATGACTATGAGATATGGCAGATGGATGTCAAGACAGTCTTTCTTAATGGGGATATTAAGGAAGAGATTTACAGTCTTTCTTAGAGTTATAATGCTTGATTTTAGCACTAGATGGCAGGAGTTGTTGTCATGTCGTGAGTTTGGGACATTTAAATAAAAGTCCATGGGCTTTGTAAATGTTACAAGCCCACTTAAAAAGCATGCTAGGGAGGTGAAGAGTTGGAGATTACTTTTTCATTAAAAATTGCATGGCATGCTAAAAGTGACTACTACTTTTCCCACAACCAAGGCAACTCATCCCTCTCCCATTACCTCACCTTGGCCGAAACTTCATCAAGATTTTCTCCCAAAAATTCTCTCAATTTTCTTCTTCAAGAGTTGAGGAAAGAAATCACTTCTCCTTGAAAAATCCTTTTGTTTTTCTAGTGCAAAATAAGAGGGGATCTTCTTAGCAAGTGGTGGGCCTAATTTTGAGCAAGGTGTGCTCAAGGAAAGCCTGTAGAAGTTCATCCTTTGAAGAGCTAAAGTGTTTACACTTTAGTTGGAACCATCATCAATCTTGAGAGATTGATAGGTAAATTTCTAAACACCCTATGAATGTCACAGTTTGTGTTTTTGTATATGTTACATACTAGTACTAAGGTGCTTAATTTTTCTCTTGCAAAAACCGAAAATTTTGTACCTTCCGTTGCGCATTCGAGCACCTAAAATCGATCCCTATCAGGTTCACCAGGGTCCTAGGGTGATGTGCAGGGGTCGGGCCAGGGCCTGGAGTGGCTTGGGTCACTGCTGGCTCGAGCAAAACGTGAGGAGCAAGGGGCACTACAAGTAGCGCAACTGGTGTCTTCCGAGTTCAGAGCTTCGTGCTTGGGGTTCCAGGGCTGGAGCTGGTCTGGGTCGAGTCTGGGTGTGGTGTAGGCTCGGTGAGGGTCAGTGCTGGTAGATGGTTAGGGGCTGTAAGTGTGGGGACCCGGACACTAATCATCTTCTTAATCATTTTTGGGATTTAATTATCAATTAAGATAAACAGGGTCTAATTTTTTTTTTCTTTTACAATACAAGGGCGGAACGTAATAGAATTTAATTAATATACATATCAATATAAAAATAAAATTCTGTACAATAAACATTCAGACTAGACTAAGGTTCAACTACTAGATTTCAAGTGTTAGAACCATATCTACAACAAGTCCGGAATCACCACGCTAAACTTGTCCTCTTTCATCATCTTCTTGACCCCGATCATGTCTCACCTGTTGTCATGCACACATACAAATAAGACAACAGCCGGATAACTCCGGTGAGAATAAATCCCAGTATAAACAATGTGTACATGCCATGATATAATAAAGCAAGAAACAGATATCACTACATGTATCATAATCTGACAATGCGAATCGTTATCAAACTGTAAATAAAACATGAATTGTAATCTACGAAACATAATTTATACAATCTGTGATTCAACTCATGACTCAGCATCTCAGACTCGACTCATCTCTCATCTAATATAGGGATCCCGGTGAATAAGAACGTAACAGGTCTCCCACCTACTACTACCGGTCGCCGTGGCGGTACGTTCTTATTTCTGGACTTTGGTCTAGTCTATATCGAATAATCTGTAATAAGGATGTTATCTGTATCTGAAGCATCTCGATATACCAAATGTCCAATGTCTTGGCATGTCTGTCCAAGACTAGCCCTATTGTGACAATGTGCAATGGGCCAGTTACTCCTCTGTCATAGTCTAGCCCCTCTATCAGTGACTCTCACTCAATAGCTCTCTGCTTTCTACTTTCTAATTCAATAGAATAAACATAATCATTAAAACACAAAGGTATAAAAACAATACCATACAAGTATGTGGTTTAGGGAAACTCGAGTTAAATCTAACTCAAGTCAATCTCCCAATTAACATCGATTTATACCTTTCTCTTCTCGATCCAACGAAGTCGAAGTTTCGGATTCAAATCTGTCCATTCCCAATCTGGCAATGACAATCGAATAGGTATAATATCAGTAAACAACTCAATTCAATACCTGTTCTGATCAATACTAAAATCAACACATAATCTGATCAATGTCAATAACATAACAGTACAATCTCAATCAATACTGAATCTGATCAATATCAATCTACTGATTTGACGGCATACCGGGGTAGTTTCTCAATACCAATCAACTCAAATATCAATACTCAATAGCAATACTCATAATTCTTATCAACATCAACCCATAAGACTGAATTCTGCACCATCTCAACTCAATATATGCTGGAAAATCATAACAATCACATATGGTATCATTTTCTCGATCCGTTTACGTTTCTACGATGTCCATGATTTCAAGAACACATAATTACAAGCATATCAGAATTTCCCAAACATGTAAACTTCGAAACATGCTGAAAAATAATAAAATATATACCTTTTCGAAGTCCTTGATGAGAGAAGCAAGAATCTATCCTCGGATTGAAAATCGGATGAATATATCTTGCACAAATCAATTTCTAAAAAAAATGAAGCATGAAGGAATTCTCTAGGGTCTCTCTCAGTTCTTGCTTGGAAGATGCTGAAGAATGACAGCAATACAAAGTTTATATATCACATGCCATGTGTCAACATAATACTTAAAGGTGGATTTCTCGCACAGAGCATCGCGGGTGCGCTCCTTCCGGACCGCGGGTGCGCTGAGCTCACGACATTCCATCCAGATTTCAAAAAGAGATGACCGCGGGTGCGGTCCCTTTTTACACCGCGGGTGCGGTGTTGGTTCGTGTGCAAAACTCTAACTTTCTGCCTATTAACCGCGGGTGCGGTATGTTTTGCTGTGCAGGTGCGGTCTATACCTCATGCAACACTAAATAATTTCATTTGATCAACCTACAATCTTGGGCATTACATTTCTCCCCCTCTTAGATAAAAGTTCGTCCTCGAACTCGCAGGCAATCAAGACAAAGTATATAACAGAAACAATATCATCAAAACTGAATAAATACTCACATCATGAAAATAGCTCGGGATATCTCTGTCTCATCTCTGATTCTGTCTCCCAAGTCGCTTCTTCAATGCCATGACGACTCCACTAGACTTTCACTAGCGAAATAGTCTTCGTTCTGAGCTGATTTTCTTTTCGATCAAGAATCTGTAATGGTTGCTCAAAATAACTCAATGTATCGTCAAGCTCGGCCTCGTCAGGCTGAATGACATGAGAAGCATCAAGCATGTATCTATGCAGCATCGATACATGAAAAACGTCATGTATCCCATATAAAGAAGGAGGAAGAGCAAGTCGATATGCCCGATCGCCAATATTCTCAAGAATTTCGTACGGACCGATGTATCTAGGAGATAACTTTCAACGTTTGCCAAATCTGACAACGCCTCTGAATAGAGAAATCTTCAAAAATACTCTGTCTCCCTGTTCAAATACTAATGGTCTACGTCTGATGTTCTCATACTTGGCTTGTCTATCCTGTGCTGTCTTCATTCTCTTCTGAATTATCTTCACCTTCTCAGTCATTTCACGAATCATATCAGGCCCAAGTTCTGGTACCTCAGATATATCATCCCAATGCAGAGGAGATATGCACTTCTTGCCATATAACGCTTCAAATGGTGCCATCTCGATATTCGTCTGATAGCTATTGTTGTACGAAAACTCACGACATGACAACAACTCCTGCCATCTAGTGCTAAAATCAAGCATTATAACTCTAAGCATATTCTTCAAAATCCGGATAATCCACTTTGACTGTCCGTCAGTCGGTGAATGATATGCAATAATCATATATAATCTCGTACCCACTCTTGCTGTACTTCTCGCCAACCGTGCAAAGTCAACCAAAATCATGGTCTGATATAATCAATTCTCGACACCTTGTGTAATCTGATCACTTTTCAGACAGAAATCTTAGTAATATAATCATATCTGTACATCTTCATGTACGAGCTAGCACTCGCAGACTGGGTCAGCCTGTCATTCCTAACTCAATCAATACTCAATCGTGGAAGTATTGTAGTAACTTTTTCACGATATCTCTGGAAATGTAATCCCCTTCCCATTCAGGAATCGATAAGCTATATAACAATTCTCCTGGGTTCATTCTTTCTGTCTTTATCTATCGGCAATTCAGACACTTCAGTACAAACTCTGCCACATCTAATCTCATATGTTTTTATCAAAGCTGTCTTTTCAAATTATCATATATCTTTCTGCTATCGGGACGAATACTAAATAAACTCTTGCGTATTTCTGACAACGTTAATTATTTCAATCCGAAATATCTGGCACATCCCATCGGTTATTCACATACAACGCAGTATCACTTACCTGATATTCTGATGGATACCCTGTTCAGACTATCGATAATCAAGTCCTGCCCATTCTGATCAACTTTCTGAACTGTTTCAACTCTCAACATCAGCTTTGTTTCGGCTTGTACGGTATCGAGTCTCAACTGTATACAATCGGTATCAAATACTGCTGCAGAAAATAATAATTCTCAAGCAATTCAAAATAACAATCAGATACAGTAGCCTGCTAACTCATGCAACTACAAGTTTCTGATACTGATATCAGGCTCGACCAACTGATCGCGGTCTCAACTGTGCTAGAATCAATAAATATATCATCTTAAGATATAACAAACCCTGAACACAATCTGTCTCAGTCAAGATTCACATTTCAACAGTTGCTGCATACAACTTTCCAGTTCCCAAAATATTCAATACAATACTCAGATATTCAACAAAAGCAGTCATAATCTTCGAATATACCAAAATACCATAGATAAATAAATCGGATAATTATCAAATATTCTGAACACAGAGTTTATCAACTCACTACTATAGCTGATACATCCCTAACGAGAAACATTCAATCAGATGTAACTCCCGGTTAATGAATTTGCTATTCGATCTTTCAAATCTTTCAATTCAATCAATATCATTCGGTACAAAGTTCTAAAGATAATAACAATACCTGATATCAAGTCAGGACTAAAATCAATCTTCCTGATTAAGGCAAACCCGAAAGTTCATCTAAGACGATTTTAGCAACTCTCCTGTCACTGGCAAATCAGTCAATGATACACTCCATCTTAGTAAATCAACTAATATATATAAGGAATCACTCCGTTCCTTTCGATAATCATCGAATCATGAGCATCATATATATCAAAGATATTCTAAATCCAGAATTCCTACCGTATAATGTTCATCCTTCGGCCATATCAGGTCCGAATCTTACCATCTTCTGGAAATAATCTGCGATAGCTCTGTACTTGGCCAACACATCAATATCAATAATGCAGTCAGCATCAAATAACACCAAGTACTATATAATCTAACTCAATCTCATATCTGTCATACTGTAGCATACCAAATCTAACAGATGTTACTGATACAAAACCTCTCCCAAACAGAAAAGAGATCAATACTACAGCATATAATAACTCAATACTCAAGCATATATCCATGCAATTCATTCAGAAATCATATACAGGATGTACTAATATTTCTCAATACGTACACAAAATAACCATAAAGGAACATTTACCTGCCACTATAGAATCAAGTGCATTCCGGGTCTGTTCCCCGGTCACTGCGACCAGATGCCTCTGCTCCCTGGAATCTTCGGGAACCTCGCTGTGGACATACTCTAGCAAAGTGTCCTTGCTGTCGACAGATGTTACAACTACCAGACACATCTTGGCATTGCTCTGTGAGATGACTTCCTCCACAGGTTCTACAATACACTCCGGTATAACTCGGGCTAGAACCACTGGAGCTAGATGAACCACTCCCTAACTTCTTGAACTGTTTCTTTCGAGCTTGCAACTGTTCTTTCTTTCCACCAATGCTGCTGCCAATCTCAACTCTGTGAAGAAGTTGCTGTGAACTCGCTGCTGGAAGAACATATGAAGCTTCTGTTTGTCTCATCAGAATTGTTTCTGCTCTTTTGGCTCTGTTCAGGGTATAAGCAAAATTATTTGATCGTTTCACATTTACCAATGTACGTATCTCCGGATTCAATCCCTGAATAAACTGATTAGATACAGCTTCATCGTTCCTAGCAACGTGCGGAGCAAAACGTAGCAAGGTAAAGAATTGGGTCAAATACTCATCAATATTGAACTAACCTTGTTTCAAATTTGCAAACTCTGTACCTTTATCCTGTCTGTATGATACGGGGAAAAATCTTTGATAAAATTCAGCTCTGAACATTTTCCACGTGATCACCGTACCACGCTGTTCTAATACTTCTTGGTTACCAGCCACTAGCTCCTTGCGACGTCCCGTAACTGGGTGGGCACCAATTTAACTCTCCGTTCATCTGGGTAATCAAGTGAATCAAACAGTATCTCTATATCATCTAACCAATTCTCACAATCATCAGACGTCTCAGTACCCTTCAGAATCGGCGGTTGAAATGACTGAAACTGTTTCAACTGTATTTCCATCGAAATTTCCAACTCATCTATCTGATCCACCGCAGTACTACCTCTTTCTGGAAATCTTCGAGGAGGTATATCTGATTACCAAAAGCATTAGTAACCAAATACAACAAACCTGTTTCAGTTCTCCTCTGATCATCTTACTGCTGATCAAGAATCAGGTCTGATTCATACTCAATAATACACGTTATCAAATCAAATCAGTTAAATCAAGTAACATGTATTATAAGGCAGTAAAACATAGTATCATGCTAGCATATACAATGTAATTCAACATTACAACCAGTCAATATTACAACAAGTCACATGCTAGTATCGCAAAAGCAGGAAAGAAAACTCAATCTACCCCGCTCATTCTCCTCTATCTCAGTCTAAGAAACCTACTGTTCTAGGACCTAAGGCTCTGATACCACCTGTTGTGGGGACCAGACTCTAATCATCTTCTTAATCATTTTTGGGATTTAATGATCAATTAAGATAAACAGGGTCTAAATTTTTTTTCTTTTACAATACAAGGGCGGAACGTAATGGAATTTAATTAATATACATATCAATATAAAAATAAAATTCTGTACAATAAACATTCAGACTAGACTAAGGTTCAACTACTAGATTTCAAGTGTTAGAACCATATCTACAACAAGTCCGGAATCACCACGCTAAACTTGTCCTCTCTTATCATCTTCTTGACCCCGATAATGTCCCACCTGTTGTCATGCACACATACAAACAAGACAACAGCCGGATAGCTCCGGTGAGAATAAATCCCAGTATAAATAATGTGTACATGCAATGATATAATAAAGCATGAAACATATATCACTACATGTATCATAATCTGACAATGCGAATCGTTATCAAACTGTAAATAAAACATATATTGTAATCTACGAAACATAATTTATACAATCTGTGATTCAACTCATGACTCGGCATCTCAGACTCGACTCATCTCTCATCTAATCTAGGGATCCCGGTGAATAAGAACCTAACAGGTCTCCCACCTACTACTACCGATCGCGGTGGCGGTACGTTCTTATTTCTGGACTTTGGTCTAGTTTATATCGAATAATCTGTAATAAGGATGCTATCTATATCTGAAGCATCTCGATATACCAAACGTCCAGTGTCTTGGCATGTATGTCCAAGACTAACCCTATTCTGACAATGTGCAATGGGCCAGTGACTCCTCTGTCATAGTCTAGCCCCTCTGTCAATGACTCTCACTCAATAGCTCTCTGCTTTCTACTTTCTAATTCAATAGAATAAACATAATCATTAAAACACAAAGGTATAAAAACAATACCATACAAGTATGTGGTTTAGGGAAACTCGTGTTAAATCTAACTCAAGTCGATCTCCCAATTTACATCGATTTATACCTTTCTCTTCTCGATCTGACGAAGTCGAAGTTTCGGATTCAAATCTTTCCATTCCCAATCTTGCAATGACAATTATATAGGTATAATATCAGTAAACAACTCAATTCAATACCTGTTCTGATCAATACTCAAATCAAAACATAATCTGATCAATGTCAATAACATAACAGTACAATCTCAATAAATACTGAATCTGATCAATATCAATCTACTGATTTGACGGCATAACGGCGTAGTTTCTCGATACCAATCAACTCAAATATCAATACTCAATAGCAATACTCATAATTCTTATCAACATCAACCCATAAGACTGAATTCTGCACCATCTCAACTCAATATATGCTGGAAAATCATAACAATCACATATGGTATCATTTTCTCGATCCGTTTACGTTTCTACGATGTCCATGATTTCAAGAACACATAATTACAAGCATATCAGAATTTCCCCAACATGTAAACTTCGAAACATGCTGAAAAATAATAAAATGTATACCCTTTCGAAGTCCTTGATGAGAGAAGCAAGAATCTAGCCTCGGACTGAAAATCGGATGAATATATCTTGCACAAATCAATTTCTAAAAAAATGAAGCATGAAGGAATTCTTGAGGGTCTCTCTCGGTTCTTGCTTGGAAGATGCTGAAGAATGACAGCAATACAAAGTTTATATATCACATGCCATGTGTCAACATAATACTTCAAGGTAGATTTCTCGCACGGAGCACCGCGGGTGCGCTCCTTCCGGACCGCGGGTGCGCTAAACTCACGGCATTCCATCCAGATTTCAAAAAGAGACGACCGCGGGTGCGGTCCCTTTTTACACCTCGGGTGCGTGTTGGTTCTTATGCAAAATTCTAACTTTCTGCCTATTAACCGTGGGTGCGGTATGTTTTTTTGTGCAGGTGTGGTCTATTCCTCATGCAACACTTCATAATTTCATTTGATCAACCTACAATCTTGGGTATTACAGTAAGGTTAATAGAAAGAGTAAGAGTCTTAGTGCACGAAAACTGACGAACACACAAAGAGTCATGGGCAGTAGTCTTGGCATGTATGTTCAAGACTAACCCTATTCTGACAATGTGCAATGGGCCAGTGACTCCTCTGTCATAGTCTAGCCCCTCTGTCAGTGACTCTCACTCAATAGCTCTCTGCTTTCTACTTTCTAATTCAATAGAATAAACATAATCATTAAAACACAAAGGTATAAAAACAATACCATACAAGTATGTGGTTTAGGGAAACTCGTGTTAAATCTAACTCAAGTCGATCTCCCAATTAACATCGATTTATACCTTTCTCTTCTCGATCTGACGAAGTCGAAGTTTCGGATTCAAATCTTTCCATTCCCAATCTTGCAATGACAATTATATAGGTATAATATCAGTAAACAACTCAATTCAATACCTGTTCTGATCAATACTCAAATCAAAACATAATCTGATCAATGTCAATAACATAACAGTACAATCTCAATAAATACTGAATCTGATCAATATCAATCTACTGATTTGACGGCATAACGGCGTAGTTTCTCGATACCAATCAACTCAAATATCAATACTCAATAGCAATACTCATAATTCTTATCAACATCAACCCATAAGACTGAATTCTGCACCATCTCAACTCAATATATGCTGGAAAATCATAACAATCACATATGGTATCATTTTCTCGATCCGTTTACGTTTCTACGATGTCCATGATTTCAAGAACACATAATTACAAGCATATCAGAATTTCCCCAACATGTAAACTTCGAAACATGCTGAAAAATAATAAAATGTATACCCTTTCGAAGTCCTTGATGAGAGAAGCAAGAATCTAGCCTCGGACTGAAAATCGGATGAATATATCTTGCACAAATCAATTTCTAAAAAAATGAAGCATGAAGGAATTCTTGAGGGTCTCTCTCGGTTCTTGCTTGGAAGATGCTGAAGAATGACAGCAATACAAAGTTTATATATCACATGCCATGTGTCAACATAATACTTCAAGGTAGATTTCTCGCACGGAGCACCGCGGGTGCGCTCCTTCCGGACCGCGGGTGCGCTAAACTCACGGCATTCCATCCAGATTTCAAAAAGAGACGACCGCGGGTGCGGTCCCTTTTTACACCTCGGGTGCGTGTTGGTTCTTATGCAAAATTCTAACTTTCTGCCTATTAACCGTGGGTGCGGTATGTTTTTTTGTGCAGGTGTGGTCTATTCCTCATGCAACACTTCATAATTTCATTTGATCAACCTACAATCTTGGGTATTACAGTAAGGTTAATAGAAAGAGTAAGAGTCTTAGTGCACGAAAACTGACGAACACACAAAGAGTCATGGGCAGTAGTCTTGGCATGTATGTTCAAGACTAACCCTATTCTGACAATGTGCAATGGGCCAGTGACTCCTCTGTCATAGTCTAGCCCCTCTGTCAGTGACTCTCACTCAATAGCTCTCTGCTTTCTACTTTCTAATTCAATAGAATAAACATAATCATTAAAACACAAAGGTATAAAAACAATACCATACAAGTATGTGGTTTAGGGAAACTCGTGTTAAATCTAACTCAAGTCGATCTCCCAATTAACATCGATTTATACCTTTCTCTTCTCGATCTGACGAAGTCGAAGTTTCGGATTCAAATCTTTCCATTCCCAATCTTGCAATGACAATTATATAGGTATAATATCAGTAAACAACTCAATTCAATACCTGTTCTGATCAATACTCAAATCAAAACATAATCTGATCAATGTCAATAACATAACAGTACAATCTCAATAAATACTGAATCTGATCAATATCAATCTACTGATTTGACGGCATAACGGCGTAGTTTCTCGATACCAATCAACTCAAATATCAATACTCAATAGCAATACTCATAATTCTTATCAACATCAACCCATAAGACTGAATTCTGCACCATCTCAACTCAATATATGCTGGAAAATCATAACAATCACATATGGTATCATTTTCTCGATCCGTTTACGTTTCTACGATGTCCATGATTTCAAGAACACATAATTACAAGCATATCAGAATTTCCCCAACATGTAAACTTCGAAACATGCTGAAAAATAATAAAATGTATACCCTTTCGAAGTCCTTGATGAGAGAAGCAAGAATCTAGCCTCGGACTGAAAATCGGATGAATATATCTTGCACAAATCAATTTCTAAAAAAATGAAGCATGAAGGAATTCTTGAGGGTCTCTCTCGGTTCTTGCTTGGAAGATGCTGAAGAATGACAGCAATACAAAGTTTATATATCACATGCCATGTGTCAACATAATACTTCAAGGTAGATTTCTCGCACGGAGCACCGCGGGTGCGCTCCTTCCGGACCGCGGGTGCGCTAAACTCATGGCATTCCAGCCAGATTTCAAAAAGAGACGACCGCGGGTGCGGTCCCTTTTTACACCTCGGGTGCGTGTTGGTTCGTATGCAAAATTCTAACTTTCTGCCTATTAACCGTGGGTGCGGTATGTTTTTTTGTGCAGGTGTGGTCTATTCCTCATGCAACACTTCATAATTTCATTTGATCAACCTACAATCTTGGGTATTACAGTAAGGTTAATAGAAAGAGTAAGAGTCTTAGTGCACGAAAACTGACGAACACACAAAGAGTCATGGGCAGTAGTCTTGGCATGTATGTTCAAGACTAACCCTATTCTGACAATGTGCAATGGGCCAGTGACTCCTCTGTCATAGTCTAGCCCCTCTGTCAGTGACTCTCACTCAATAGCTCTCTGCTTTCTACTTTCTAATTCAATAGAATAAACATAATCATTAAAACACAAAGGTATAAAAACAATACCATACAAGTTTGTGGTTTAGGGAAACTCGTGTTAAATCTAACTCAAGTCAATCTCCCAATTAACATCGATTTATACCTTTCTCTTCTCGATCTGACGAAGTCGAAGTTTCGGATTCAAATCTTTCCATTCCCAATCTTGCAATGACAATCGAATAGGTATAATATCAGTAAACAACTCAATTCAATACCTGTTCTGATCAATACTCAAATCAAAACATAATCTGATCAATGTCAATAACATAACAGTACAATCTCAATAAATACTGAATCTGATCAATATCAATCTACTGATTTGACGGCATAACGGCGTAGTTTCTCGATACCAATCAACTCAAATATCAATACTCAATAGCAATACTCATAATTCTTATCAACATCAACCCATAAGACTGAATTCTGCACCATCTCAACTCAATATATGCTGGAAAATCATAACAATCACATATGGTATCATTTTCTCGATCCGTTTACGTTTCTACGATGTCCATGATTTCAAGAACACATAATTACAAGCATATCAGAATTTCCCCAACATGTAAACTTCGAAACATGCTGAAAAATAATAAAATGTATACCCTTTCGAAGTCCTTGATGAGAGAAGCAAGAATCTAGCCTCGGACTGAAAATCGGATGAATATATCTTGCGCAAATCAATTTCTAAAAAAATGAAGCATGAAGGAATTCTTGAGGGTCTCTCTCGGTTCTTGCTTGGAAGATGCTGAAGAATGACAGCAATACAAAGTTTATATATCACATGCCATGTGTCAACATAATACTTCAAGGTGGATTTCTCGCACGGAGCACCGCGGGTGCGCTCCTTCCGGACCGTGGGTGCGCTAAACTCACGGCATTCCATCCAAATTTCAAAAAGAGACGACCGCGGGTGCGGTCCCTTTTTACACCTCGGGTGCGTGTTGGTTCGTATGCAAAACTCTAACTTTCTGCCTATTAACCGTGGGTGCGGTATGTTTTGTTGTGCAGGTGTGGTCTATACCTCATGCAACACTTCATAATTTCATTTGATCAACCTACAATCTTGGGTATTACAGTAAGGTTAATAGAAAGAGTAAGAGTCTTAGTGCACGAAAACTGACGAACACACAAAGAGTCATGGGCAGTAGGCTGTTCCAGGTGAGTTTGAGCGAGACAGGGCTAGGTTCAGGGGCTTGGGGTTGGTCAAGAGACTGCCTATATGGGTTGTCTAGGGTTTGGCTCGAGGTGGCTCGGGCGTGACTCGAGTAAATCGGGAGATGGCTCGGGTTGATCGGTTAAGGGTCAATTTCAAAAATTAAACAACAAAAATTGAATCCATGGGTCCACGGGTGTGTTTCATGACCTGGAAGGGTATAATAAATACAAAAAATGTGATGTTTAAAATTTGGGATTAAAATATTGAGTTTTGGATTTATCCGGAATTTAATCTCCTCACGAAATGTTAATTAAAGAATTAATTTAAAAGCCTAGTTTCAAGCTTCATAAAATTATGTAAAATTATATTTAAGCTTAAATAATTAATTAAAATAATCCCATGTCTTTAAAAGTGAGAAAAAGATAAAATCGAGAATTTTTACGTCTATGGGCAAAACGATCTTTTTGCAGTTAGGAAAATACGATAACGCTTGGCAGTGTCCCGAAGGATCATAATGCTTGTAAAATGAAATTTTATGATTTATTATGATGCTTTTGGATAATATGTATTTTTACAATTTAGGGTAAAGCTATGCAATTTATACTGTTTAAATTGCTATTTTTGGAAAGCTGTCTTATTTTATGATTTTTAAAGAAAAGGAAAAATATTTTGAGGGATGTGAATTGACTGTGACAAAAGATATGATTTATGATATATGATTTTGTGGGGATAAAGTGAGGGGAAAATGCTCTAGAGAGAACTCATCTACGGGAAAAGGCCCAGAGGGAACCCATGTTTGGGAAAAGGCCCCCGAGGGAACCCGTCTATGGGAAAAGGCCCCCGAGAGAACTCCGACGATTGTATTTCCATGGTGGAGCCTAGTGCACACCCCCATGGACCATGTGGAGCTAAGACTGCAGTCGACCAAAGGATAAAAGCTAGTCACTTTCAAATATCAAACTTTACCCAAAAAGATATATGATTGAAAGATTATGATAAATATGATTTTTATGATATATGATTTATGATGATGATTAAAGAAATTTTTAAATGATTTTTAAAGTGATTTATTTATGCTCAAAGCTTATTTTAAATGATTTTTGAAGGATTTATTTATGCTTAAAGTTATTTTAAAATGATTTTACGATTTATGATTTAATTATGCTAAAATGATTTTAAATGGTTTATTTATGTTTAAAAGATTATTTTAAATTAAAGTATGATTTTAATGTATGTGATTGTATATGTATTATTTGTTATCCATGTTTAGAACGAGTTGAGTATTTAGACTCACTATGTTTGTATGATGCAGGATTTGATGATTTTTGGTGGCGGTGACGATTGAGTCGATCGAGTGCAACAGCACACACCCAAGGCCTTTATGTTTTCGCACTAGCTTGATAGATTAAAGATTTAAAGATTATGTTAATTATTTTTATTAGAGATATTCTTATCTCTATTTTTATTGTTAGTTATCTTTTCAAAGATCAATTTATGAAGTTTTGATTAGGGGATGATTTAAAATTTATTTTTTGCACTTGAGATTGAAATCGGTTATTTAATTTGATTGTTAGAAATGTTAAATTATTTTATTTAGATTAGTATTTTAGAATTTATGATTTAAGATTAGAAAAAAAAAATCGAGGTCGTTTCAGTTGATATCAGAGACAAGGTTTTCCCCAAAGGGTTGTATACTGTCACTTCAAGAAGCTCAAGAAGTCACGCCTCAAATATGTGAGTTTTTACTGCTTTGTATTTTATATGCTTAAAATTCTTTAAATGTCTATATGAATCATGATATACATGTTAGTTGCATGCTGCATGAAAAATTTTAAATTCATGTTTTACGTGGTTGGACGACGTGTACAGAGATGCCTCCTAAAATGATTTTGCGTAGGACTGATGAGGTTAGGCAGGAGGAGGAGATTCCACAGCCTCCACCTGGTCAGGATGCTAGTGCCAGTGTACTAGGTGGTATGGCCCGTTTTTTGAGCAACATGTAGGTGATGGAGCAAGGGTTAGACCAGAGCCAGTTTATGAGCGTTTTACAAGGATGCACCCCGATGAGTTTCAAGGCACTAATGATCCATTTGTTACTGAGGGATGGATTTGATATTTAGAGGTGATTTTTCGCTACATGGACATGGCAGACGCTGACCGAGTTCGCTGTACCATTTGTCTGTTGAAGGGCGACGCTTTCTTATGGTGGGAGGGAGCAGAGCGAGGAGTGAATATGGCGACGTTGACTTGGGCGGAGTTCAAGAGGGTATTCTATGACAAGTACTTCAAATCTGATGTTCGTTCTAGGCTTAAGAGGGAGTTTATGAGTCTCCGTCAGGGGCATTGGACTGTTGCCGAGTTTGTGTGGAAGTTTGATATGGGCTGTCACTTTGTGCCCTTGATTGCCAACGATGCTGCTGAAAAATTATGTCATTTCCTTGATGGTTTGAAGGCGACTATCCAACGTGATGTGATGCTTAACGATCCTATTGACTACGCTACTGTCGTCGCCAAAGCTTTTAGAGCTGAGCAGTCACTTAAGGATATAGATTGGGAGATGCAGCGGAAGAGGAACCGTGCTCAGCAAGCTAGTCAAAGTAATAAGAAGCCTTATACAGGACCTCCTAAGCAACCAGAACCACGAAAACCACAAGGACAACCACGAAGAGGGAATGTTCCGAAGGCTGATGAGAGACCACTGTGCAAGGAGTGCAATCGTCCACATTCTGGCAAATGCATGTGGGGCACCTAAAAGTGCTTCAATTGCGGAGAGTTGGACACAAGATGGTGGAATGCACGAAGCCTACAACCCATGACTGGAAGAGTCTATGTGGTGCAAGCTGCAGAGGATGAGATAGATCCGACACTACACTGATTTATAGGTAACCTAGATGTTTAAAATTTTTTCGATGCTTTTCTTGCATGAAATGTTAAATTGGGTTATGGGATTTCATTGGGATATTGAAGAACTTAGGGGAAAATAGGGTGCATGCACTACTTGAGCTGGATTTGGGAGTCGACTTTGGGAAATTTTTGGGTTAGAATTGTAATTTTCAAGATTTTGAGGACCGAATTGAAGAGTAGAAATTAAGTTAGAGGGAATCTAAGCTTTACAATCTTCAATTTAAGGAAAATTTCGAGGACGAAATTCGATTTAAGGGGGGAGAATTGTAACGTCCGAAAAATCAACCTACATAAACCACATGCATGCAAAATTATTTTAATTGCTTAATTGCTTTTAAATACTTACATGATATTTATGATATGATTAAAAACATGATTGCATAATTAAATGATTATATGATATGATTACATGAAATTAAGGATTTTACACGAATATTAGATAATAGGCATGGAAAAAGAGACCGGGAACGACCAAGACGAGAATATGTATTTTTATTTAAATAATGACAAGGCTTCCTAATATGATTAAAAAATGATTTAATTTTTCTAAAAATGTTAGAGTTCGAATTATTTTCCGAGTCGAGCTCGATTTTTCCCGGGAAGCCGGTTTTGGGCAAACGAGGAGTTTTAAAAGATCAGAAATATTATTTTATGTAAACTAATTTTATAAACTTTTATTATTTAAAATAATTAAGTGTTATTGGACCCAATTTAACTAATTTAAGTAGTCCCAATTAGCCTTAAGCTTGCAAGCCCAAACCAAAGCCCATTTAACTTGTTAATTAATTATAAAATATGCAACCATGATCTTTTATTCACCATAAACGCATCAATCAGCCGAGACACCCTCAGACACTCACAAGGATTTTCGAAATTCAGGAGAGGAGAAAAGCTTGTGTTCTTCGTCGTCCGGTCGCCCAACGTCGCACCCTCGCCGAAGATCGTATTCGACTGTCATAAACACGAAAGCACGTTTTATAAACCCTTTTAAACATCATACAAATCATAATATGCTTGATTTAATTTTTTATGCGTGAAAAACATGATGGTTGGATTATTTTTACAATAGAGCGTAAATTTTCAGAAATGCGACGATTTTACGTTTATTTGAAAAACGTTATGAATCCAAGGGTTAAGCTGCCAATACATTATAAAAATATGAATATATTAGGGACAAAACATGATAAATTAATCAATAGAACAAGCTGGAACCGTGGGAAAAATGGTAATAAAGAACCGTGAGTTTTTGAATTTTATGTGCATGTGTGGCTCAAGTGGCTCGTTCTTTTGCATGGGGTCACGGGGATGGCCTGGGCTAGTCGGAGGCTTGGCCAGGGTCAGGTTCAAAGGCTGGGTTGGGTCCTAGGGTGGCTAGGGCTCGCGCTAGGTTTGCTGGAAGAGTCCTAGCGTGAGAGTAATCTTCACGCGCAGGTAATTTCTGGAGTGGCCGAGAGTTGTAGGGTGTGGCTCGGTTTGGGGCTGGGCTAGGTGGTCCACCAAGGTCATAGGGTGGTGGTCAGGGGTCGGGCCAAAAGCTGGAGTGGCTTGGGTCACTGCTGGCTCGAGCAAAACGTGAGGAGTGAGAGGAACTCCAAGTAGCGCTGCTGGTGTCTTCCGAGTTCAGAGCTTCGTGCTTGGGGTTACACGACTGGGGCTGGTCTGGGTCAAGTCTGGGTGTTGTCTAGGCTCGGTGAAGGTCAGTGCTGGTAGATGGTTAGGGGCTGTAATGTTTCTAGAAAGAGTAGGAGTCCTAGTCCACCAAAACTCACGCACACACAAAGGGTCATGGGCAGCAGGCTGTTCCAGGTGAGTTTAAGCAAGCCAAGGCTAGGTTTAGGGGCTTGGGCTTGGTCAGGAGGGTTCGTAGATGGGTTGGATAGGGTTTGGCTTGAGGTGGCTCGGGTGTGGCTTGAGTAAATCCGGAGATGGCTCGGGTTGATCAGTTATGGGTCAATTTCAAAAATTAAACTACAAAAATTGAAGAATTAATTGAAAAGAATTAATTAATTAAACAACAAAAATTTTGGTTCATGACTTGGAAGGGTATAATAAATACAAAAAAATGTTATGTTTAAAATTTGGGATCAAAATATTGAGTTTTGGATTTATCCGGAATTTAATCGTCTCACGAAACGCTAATTAAAGAATTAATTGAAAAGCCTAGTTTCAGGCTTCATAAAATTATGAAAAATTATATTTAAGCTTAAATAATTATTTAGAATAATCCCATGTTATTAAAAGTGAGAAAAAGATAAAATCGAGAACTTTTACGCCCAGGGGCAAAACGATCTTTTTACACTTAGAAAAATACGAAAACACTTGGCAGCGTCCCGAAAGATCATAATGCTTGTAAAATGATATTATATGATTTATTATGATGATTTTGATGATAATATGTATTTTTACGATTTATGGTAAAGCTGTGCAATTTATAATGTTTAAAATGCTATTTTTGGAAAGCTGTCTTATTTTATGATTTTTAAAGAAAAGAAAAAATATTTTGAGGGATGTGAATTGACTGTGACAAAAGATATGTTTTATTATATATGATTTTGAGGGGATAATGTGAGAGAAAAAGGTCCCAGAGGGAACCCATCTACGGGAAAAAGGCCCTAGAAGGAACCCATGTTTGGGAAAAGGCCCCCGTGGGATCTTTTTTATTAGAGATATTCTTATGCTTTATTTTTATTGTTCGTGAAATTTTCAAAGGTTTATTTAGGAATTTTTGGTTAGGGGATCATTTACGATTTAATTTATGCACTTGGGATTCAAATCGTTAATTTATTTTGATTGCTAGAAATGTTAAATTATTTTATTTAGTTTAGTATTTTAGAATTTATGATTTAAGATTAGGAAAAAAAATCGAGGTCGTTTCATACTTACTTCACCACCAGCTCTATCTCAGCGAAGTTAAATAATCACAGCATGCAAATCAAATAAAGAGCAAGTAGTAAATCAAATACGCAATTAATTTATTTGTGTCTAAACTCGAGTGTCCTAGACTCTAATTCTATCATACCTCAGTTACGCTCTGATACCAACTGTGAGGGCCCGTGCTCTTGATTAATTTTTAATTATCAAACAACCAGGATTTATTAGCGTAAACAGTGAAAACGAGTAAAAATTTTCCTTTTTTGGCCTACAGAAATTTCGGCACGACCTCCCCGTAAATAAGACATACCAAAAAAAATTTCAAAACAGCACAACAAAACATTTATACTCGAAAATAGAGTCCGTTAAAAAAAACAGAATACCAATCGCACACAGAGCCAGTCAGGCCTGATCACACCAAAAAAGATCCAACACTCAATAATACAACAATACAAATACACGAGGCATCTCCTCGGCAAAGACTAAATATATAATATAAATATCTGGGGATCCCAACTCAAATCGACTCACTGGGCTCCATTAGCAGACGCTTCGCCAGCTGTATCAGAACCACCTGTATAACTTGCTATGGAATCACAAAACAAACCACAGCAGCCCCGAGGGACAGGGGTCAAATCCAAGTTCGAAGGTCAAATAAATTACAGCATAAATAAATGACATGTAATGAAATCAATGCAATGCAATGCATGTAGGGTACCAATAATCTCGGGTACAAAATGTATCCAAAGAAGCGATAGTAACAAATGTGGCCATATGTGCCAGGGGTGTGATGTGTCAAATACGCCCTCGGCCCTGCACATCTGCGTCAGGGGTGTCAGTCTGAAGAACTGCGAGGCCCTTCCGCTAGTCATCAGAGGTGTGATGCTTAAACGCCCTTGGCTCTAATATCTAAATAACTCATCCACGAGTAAACAGAAATTTCAGAAACAATGGAGTCATGGCTCGATATGAATGCGTGCTCAACAATGCATATAAATCCACATATTATTCCAATATATTTAAAAAAACACATATATTTTAAGAAATGAGAATAATCTTAAAATACACCCAAAGAGCATATAGTTTATGAACTCCTTGGTGCTTCCTGGCTTTTAAAACCTGTGGCAAATAATTTATTTCCATCAAATAAAGATTAAACTCTTAGCCAAAAACAAGTTACTAATTCCAGCTTGAACCTAACATCGGTTTTAAGGTCATAAAACTCAACCAAAACACACTTATCATACATGGATAGAATCCTAACTCAAAATTTCATATTTCATCTGAAGACATTAGAAAGAAATTCAATCATCTCAACATTGAAAAAGGCCCAAAACCAGAAACCATGATAATTGAGTTCTGTGGTAGATCCAGGTTTGATACCTATGAGTATAAAATTCATATCTAACTCATCATTGACTCAAATCGATATCTGTCAATTGTAGATTAAAGAAAACTAAAATATCTAATTCTTCCTAGAAGAAACCATTTCTATAATCCTAATAGCTAAATCCCAGAATTATCAAGAAGACGCTACTACCAACACAATTCGCGGACAACAGTCTGTACTGAGCAGTTTCGGCAAAATGAGCATAACTATTTCAATTTTTAATGGAATTTAACTATTTTTGTATCAATATGAAGACAACACATAGCTTTACAACTCTTATTTGAATCACATGTTCAGAATCTGAGCGCATAAATGTCATAAACTCGAAATACAGTAGCTAATCTACGAAGCTCCCACACAGAATTCCCTTTTGACACCTTTTGATAGAAAAATCATATCAAATCCGTTTTTAATTGGAATTCCATTTCGTTAGTGGCTACAGAAAGCATACACATAGAGCTATAAGTTCTATTTGAACCATAAGTCAAGATTCTTAGTGACAGCCACACAAAAACTTGAAAATCAGAAGCCCAAAACCTGCAACTCGAAAACAGAAACCAACTTCTACAACCGTGATCAAAATTTAAAACTTAGGCTTAGGGATTACCTTCAAAATCTTTCCTTGAACTGAAATAGGGTTGGAAATGAGATCTTCAAGCCTTAAAGTACACAAATTACGCAAGAATGAAAGCTGGAAAAGAAAACATAACACCAAGGGCTCATTAGGGAGCTTGTTGCTTACTTGCTCTTGCTTTAAACCAAATTTTGAGCTGCTGAACTATCTTCAAGGAAGAAGACACTGCAATTACTGGAGGCGAAGAGATGAGCAGCGGGCTGAAAGCTAAGCACGAAAGAGAACAAAATAGATGCCAAGAGAAGAAACGAGAAGGTTGAGAGGAAATGGATTGGGCTTGGGGAAATGGGTTTCCTATAACACATATACACATATATACATGTATCCAATTAGCCCAAAAGCTAGAATGTGACCCTGTCCAAATATTTACAACTCTCGTGTGCTATTAAACATCGATATGTATTTTAATATCGTCGATAATCTCAACAGTTTTCTAATACAAATGTTTAACACACAAGTATAATTATTTGAATTAATTATTTTTATTTAGCACTTTAAAATAATTATTTCCAATTCTTGCCAAATACTAAATAATTAAATTCGGGTTCTCACACTTGTGCACCCTCTTAAGACCCTAATGACTCGCCGTAGCCTAGCCCAAAGCCCCCAGCCCGAGCCACTAATTGCCTGCGTTGCAGCTGTCCTTGCGCTACTTCACTTCTAGTTTTTGGGTGGAGTCCTAGCATGCTAGGACTCCTCCCCAGCCTTTGGTATCGAGTCCTAGCTAGGTTAGGACTCTTCCCTTGACCCCTCACGTGACTCTAGCCTAGCCCTCGTTCAAACGAACTCAATCCCAGCAACCATGCCCTAACAATCGTGCCCCTTGAACACATGATAGGAAGATGTGAGTTCAGCATGTTTTTGTATGACTAGGACCCTTAAACTTTGTCCAAACAACCCATAACCCCTCCTAATCATGGCAACCCAATAGATACATGAATTTCATAATTTTTGGATCAACAACATGCTTTAAAAATTCACCTTTCATGCATAAACGAAATTATTTGAACGTTTTACTTGTTTTCATGCAATTTCATAAAAAATTACATAATATAGTGTGATGATGAGTAAAGGAAAGAGTATGGCGTGCCTTTGGGTATTAAACGAACGATTATATGTTTGAAAAATCGAAGAACGACGACAAACAATCATGGCTTGAATTTACATGACAAAACAAAACCCTCATTGATGTGCTTGTGGGTGCCGTGGGTTTTTGGAGTGAAAAGAAATTCTGAATTGTGTTGCTAGGGTGGAGGCGTGTGTTTGTAAGGGTTATGGTGGTAGGTTAGTATATTATATAGCTAATTAAATCACTAATCAAAGCTTTAGCCCATTAACAAAGTTAATTAATCCCATTAAGTCCATTAGCGCTTAATTAAAATATTAAAAATAATTTTGCTTAAATAAGTTTGTGAATTTATTAGTCGGGTTGCCAAAACGTTCATATTTTTGTTGAAAAACCAACACCGGTAAAATTTACATCCTGGCGTATAAAATCACCTCAAAACCCCCTATTTTCAAAAATAAAAAGCATCACCCTTAATTTAAATAATCAAAACAATTATAAAAACATTTTCTATTTTTCAGCCCTCGGTCTCCGTTCCTCGATCGAAACTAGAATAACCTTTAAAAATCTCATTTTTAATGCAACAATGTAGAAAATTATATTTTAAACATGCAAATATACACAACATAATTAATTCATGCAATTAAAATATTTAATTAAAATATAAGAGAATTTAATAACTTCTTTGTATGCGGTTCGCGTGACTTTTAAATTTTCGAGGCGTTACAATCTTCCCTCCTTAAATTGAATTTTGTCCTCGAAATTCGCTTATCCTAGATCATCAAAAGTTCAGACTTAGTTCTAGTATCCCAAAAATTCATGCTTCCGCTGCACTACTCTGATAAAACTTAGGTTTGAGGATGTTTTTATGTCACCTTGATTCCAATTGAATTTATCTTTTAAATCTTCGTTTGCGAATCGCAACTTAAAACGAACCATGAGGACTTAATGTTATGGTATTATAACCTCGAATTTCAACTTTTCTTAAAATTCCCAACATTAAAAGATTGATGACCATACTTATTGTATATTATTTTACTTATTTTATATCAAAATGTTCATCAACTTATCATATTTCAACATTAAAATCCCAAACACATCCGCTAACGCTTAGATTTTTTAGCCTAATATTGATTCATCCTTAAAAACCCTTGCTTAACAAATCTTATAACATTATAACCAAGATATCCCAAAGTTTCAAATATTCTTAAAAGTCTAAATCATCGAAAATTCTTATTATTTAAACCATTCAATTCTCACTTATTGCTAAACAAGTCCCCAAATTCTTTAAAAATTGCAAAATTAATTCTTAATTTCTTCAAAAATTATCCGATCGATCCTTAATTTCGAAAATCCTACGATTAACCCATAAGTTTTTGACGTTCTTAATTTCCTTATACAAGTTTCCCGTAACATAATTTCAAAAATTTTAAACTTATTTACCCAAAAGTCAATTTTCATAACCAATCTTACCTTTTATCAAAATTTAAAATTCCAATTTTTATGTTTTCTTACTTCCAAAGATTATCGCAGTCTTCGAATCATTATTCCTTATGTCTAATTACCAAAATTAACTCAACTAGTAACCATGAATCATCAGTATTTTCTTAGAAAAATACACGTGTCCCAAAAACATTCATAATATTCACGATTAACTTATGGCCCAAAAAGTAGAACGACAATACTAAAACCCAAAAATCAGCATAGTTCCATTCCACCACAAAACAAACATGCGTTGAAATCATAAAATTTCTTATTTCATATCGTATCACGTATAAAAATTCTAAAGCATATAAAATATATATCCTCATAATGCTATTAAACATGTGACAAACATATAATTCATGTACTTATCATCATATAAATCATATAAAGCATTTAAACTTAAAAATTTGAGGCTTGACGATTGAGCTTCCCGGCACTGATGGAGGCACAACCCTTTACAGAACCATTGCTCTGATACCAACTGAAACGTCTGCTATTCGTTTTCTTAAAACATACTAGAATTATTATTTTTTAAACCCTTTCTAGCGTCGGTCGAACACTTGCATAAAATAATTAAAGAATTTTTTACGCCATTTTGAAATAATCCAACCAACTAACATTTAAAAAATCCAAAAGAAATAGTTTAAAGCATAAAATCGTCAAATGTTCACTAAACCTAAAAATATTATTTGAAAAGTATAGCCCATACTATCACCTCTCAAAAACAACTCATAAACATAAATAAAAGTCATAAAATATTTTTAACATAATCATAAAATCATAATTCATAACTAGTTCGGAAAACTAGCGTTGGTCCTCGGGTTATTTGCACCTTCAGTCCAGCAAAGTAAACCATCCAAGCCTCCCTCAATAATATTATCACGTTCACCAGTATCAATCACACCTAGTGAGTCTAAAGACTCAACACCTCATATTTTTTATACCAAATAATACATATAAATCCACAAGCAACAGTGAAAATACTTTTACGTAAAAATAACATTTTCATGACATGCATAAACTTCAAACATAAACATTTTCATAAACTTTTTCATAAACATTTTCGTAAATATTTTCATATCATCTTCAACATATTCATATACATAGTATCATCAACATATATGTATTCCTTTTTTCTTTTCGTTGAATTCAGATCGTTAATTGTGCCTTTCGTGTTCATCTACGTCTACGTGTTCGACGATGGATCCATCTACATGTAACCACAGTACTAGGCGGCAGGTACATCAGCAACACTCTCACCGGTCAACTGAGCCCTAGCCTTACGTAATAACATATCATCGTATACATATTTGTATCCACGGAAACACGATCGTCGGGCTCCCACTAGGACCATAACCCTCACGATATTTCCAACATATCATCGTATTAGTCACAATTACTTCACTTCCTTCAACGCTTCATATTCTCATCACTTTATAAAGTTTAAACACGAATAAAACATTTTCCTTTTTAAACCAAGTATATAACATATCTTTTAAATGTCCATATTAAATCATAAAATCCATAAACATTTTAAAAATAACATTTTAACATATAAATATCCATGAACATTTAAAATAATCATACTAACATATAAAACAGTAATCAGAGCACTGCCATGACGTCTACTATTTTTCGGGTGTAAATTTACCCTTTTGCCTCTAGTCGTAAAATTTCACTTTTGACATTTTCTTAATTATATTAAATCTAAAATGTCCCAAATAATTATTTAAGCTTACATGAATTTTCTCACATTTTTAGTTAGCTTAAATGGAGGACTTTTAATTTATTCTTTAAATATAACATATTACTGCGTTTTAATCCTAAATTAAATCAGACCTTAATATAAAATTCTCGAATTAAAAACTTTTACTTTCAAAAAATATTTGAGCTTAAATATAATTTTCCATAATTTTATTCGGCTTAAAACTAGGTGTTTCAATTAATTCTTTAATTAACGTTTCGTGATGCGGTTAAATCCCAGGATAAATCCAATACTCATTATTTTGATCCCAAATTTTAAACATAACATTTTTATTATTTATTCGATCCATGTGAATATTGAACCACACTCGTGGACCCATGGTTCCAATTTTATCCTTTTAATTTTATTTTTTGACACATATTCAAACCCACCGAACCATCTCCCAAATTACTCGAGCCACGCCCGAGCCACCTCGAGTCAAACCCGAGCCAACCCATCTAGGAACCCTCCTGACCAAGCCAAAGCCCATGAACCTAGCCATGGCTTGCTCAAACTCACCTGGAAAGTGACCCACGTTCTGCATGTTTTTGTGCGTGGGCTTCCTTGCACTTCTAGGACTCCTAACCCAACTAAGACACTTCCAGTAGGTTACCCATTGACTCCTCTCGACCCTTACTGACCATAAAGCAGTTCTAGACCCGAGCCACCCCCAGCTCAAGCCCCTGAGCCACGCACGAAGCCCTGCCCGAAGACACACCACCTGCGCACCAGCATGCTAACTCAAGCTCTCATGTTTCCTCTCGAGCCAGCAGCCAACCAAGCCACCCCAGCCCCTGCCCAGACCCTTTTGCACCCTCTTTGGACCCTAATGACTTATCCCTAGCTCAGCCCAGAGCTCCCAGGCCGAGCCACTCCTTCCCTGCGCTACAGCTGTCCCTGTGCAACTTCACTTCTAGTTCTCGGGTGGAGTCCTAGCTTGCTAGGACTGATCCCCAGCCCCTGGTCTCGAGTCCTAGCGTGGCTTGGACTCTTCCCTTGACCCCTCACGTGAATCTAGCCTAGCCCTGGTTCAACCAAACTCAAGCCTAGCAACCATGCCCCAAAAACCGTGCCCCTTCAACACATGACAGGAAGATGGTACCAACTTGTTATACCTTGAGTTCAGCATAACTTTGTATGACTAGGACCCTCAAACATTGTGTAAAAACAACCCATAACCTCTCCTAATCATGGCAGCCTCTTAGATACATGAATTTCATGATTTTTGGATCAACAACATGGTTTGAAAATTCACCTTTCATGCATAAACGAAATTATTTGAACATTTTACTTGTTTTCATGCAATTTCATAAAAAATTACATAATATAGTGTGATGATGAGTAAAGAAAAGAGTATGGTGTGCCTTTGCGTATTAAACGAACGATTATACAGTTGGAAAAATCGAAGAACGGCGACGAACGATCATGGATTGAATTTACATGACAAAACCAAACTCTCCTTGATGTGCTTGTGGGTGCCTGGGTTTTTGGAGTGAAAAGAAATTCTGAATTGTGTTGCTAGGGTGGAGGCGTGAGTTTGTTAGGGTTATGGGGGTAGGTTAGTATATTATATAGCTAATTAAATCACTAATCAAAGCTTTAGCCCATTAACAAAGTTAATTAGTCCCATTAAGTTCATTAGTGCTTAATTAAATTATTAAAAATAATTTTGCTTAAATAAGTTTGTGAATTTATTAGCCGAGTTGCCAAAACGTTCATATTTTTGTTGGAAAACCAACACCGATAAAATTTACGTCCCGACGTATAAAATCACCTCAAAACCCCCTATTTTCAAAAATAAAAAGCATCACCCTTAATTTAAATAATCAAAACAATTATAAAAAACATTTTATATTTTTCAGCCCTTGGTCTCTGTTCCTCGATCGCAACTCAAATAACCTTTAAAAATATATTTTTAATGCAACAACGTAGAAAAGTATATTTTAAACATCTAAAAATATGCATAACATAATTAATTCATGCAATTTAAACATTTTATTAAAATACATGAGAATATAATAACTTGCGTGCATGTGGTTCGCGTGAACTTTTAAATTTTTGGGCCGTTACATGAGCCTTGACCTTACATATCATCGTATCATCATAATCATCGTATCAGTCACAATCACTTCACCTCCTTCAATTTTTCATATTTTAATTACTTATAACATTTAAAGCATATTTAATAATCATTTTTCTTTTAAACCAAGAATGCAACACGTCTTTTGGAATTATCGTTCATCATAAAATTTCATAAACATTCGTAATAAGCATATTAACATATTTTACAGCATTCAGGACACTGCCAGGACGTCTATCATTTTTAGGTGTAAAATGACCATTTTACGCCTTGACTTAGGATTTCTCGATTTTGACTTTTTCCTTACTTTCATTGACTCTAGACCATCCCAAATAATTATTTAAGCTTAAATTAAAATTTTAACATTTTAATTTGTCTTAAATTCGATTTAGTTTCAGTATTATTTAATTCGTGAAGCATTTCGTGGACCACGGTTCGACCCCTTAACCATTTATTTTGAAAAACCCGAACCCTATGTTAATTCCTTCGAGCCATTTAACGTTTCCCTCGAGCCACACCCGAGTCAGCACCTGACCAGACCACCTAGGGACCCTATGGACCAGTCCATCCCCACTTAACAAGCCCCTAACTCTTTGCAACTCCCTGCCCTAGCCGAGAGCCACGCGAGACCCTAACTTGTATGCCTAGGACTCTACACTCGACGGGGACCCTTCTAACTGAGCCACCACCGGGCCCTCAAGCTCCTGACCATCAGTAACCCTGTCAGGCCTAGTCTGGACCCCCTGGTCAAGTCGTGACCCTTCTTCGCACAACTACTGTTCTCGGTTGGTATGGGAAGAGTCCTGATACTCACGGGAAATTTAGGGTCCGCTCCCAGCAAGTGTCACTAGTACAGACGCAGGGTTTTGAAATTGTCCCGAGCTTGAAATCACAAAAAAGACCGTTAAGAGGGGGCCAGGAGGGTGTCCTGGCGTAGCCCCTCCGACACTCAAGTCAGTGACTGAGGATATATAGGGGAGCAGCTGAGGGTGCTGCTGAAATCAATATAGTGAATGAATATCATGCGCTCAAACCTGGTATTTAGAGGAGAATACCTGGGCCCTTGGTGGGCTTGTCCTCCATTTGGGCTGGAGATGGGCCAAGGGTGGTGGGCCCATCCATGGGCTCATCCATGGAGTATCACATGTCTCCCCCTCGCGAGTCGAACTGAATCGTAGGTTCAAAGTTCGATTAGCTGTTATGTCCTCGGGTCACCGGGTACGAGTTGTGCACTTTCTTCCAGCTGTTTGTCAGTCTCCAAAGATTTGAAAACAAATCAAATCATGATCCTGCTTTCATTCTCACTTCACCCATACGTAATTTTTTCTTCAATTTCATTTATCAGCCTTCTCCAGCCGTGCTAACCCTAACGCAACCGCATCATCAGCCCGTCATCATCGTCGTACACCCCCTAGCCACCGCCTCACTTGAGCCACCGCTCGAGCCTCGCCCAGCCATCGCCCCACACCGCCTGAGACAGCTCCTCGCCCAACTAACAACCACCGCCCAACGTGCAGCCACCTCCCAAGCCAATGCCTCGCCCAAACTCGCCCGGCGCGTTTGCATCGCCCGACCCATAGACGCTCGCCCTCGCCGCGTAACACTGCCGCACCCTGCCCATCCACCTACCGAGCTCGCCCCTCACCAGCTCGCCTAGCCTCGCCCCAGCACTGTATACATACGCTCGCCGCCTGCCGAGCCCAGACACTCTCCCTTGCCCAACGCGCGCAGCCAGCGTGCCTCCTGCCCCGCACGCCCCTGCCCAGTGCGCCGGCCTCGCCCCAGCGCACATCGCCCCATCACGAGCTCGCCTAGCACCCCTGTTCGCCTGCTCACCCAAGCTTGCCTCACGCTCACCCGAAGCCCTCGCCCCGTACGAGCGCACGCCTGCCCCGTTACAGCGCTCGCCCAATGCGCGACGCCCGCCCCAGCGCGCCTCGCCTCATCGCGAGCTCGTCCAGCACAGACCTGCCCTCGCCTCCTGCTGAGCTCTCGCTTGACGCTCGCCCCTACCGCGGCCTCACGCTCGCCCCGCCGAGCTTGCCCCCGCACTGCATACATACGCTCGCCGCCTACCGCGAGCTCGCCCAAGCACAGCCAGGCTCGCCTTGCCCCGAGCTCGCCTGCCACGCCCGCCTTTTTTGCGCACACAACTTTGGTCGATCCCCGCGACCTGACCGGGCAGGTCGATCCCCGTAATTTTCGCAGCGGCAAACATCATTCGTCATCGACAAACCAAATAAATTATTCTAACACGGTATGCCCCCGTCGCCCCCATCTTCAAGGTCTTCTACTAAGGTTTTGAAGGAAAATAATTTCAACTTCCACGTGCCCTCGCACTCTCTGCTAAAAATAGTTTTTAGCATGAAAAATAAAATTTCAACATCCTCACCATCTAACTCCTCTACTAGGCGATGCCTTAGCAGGAAAATAAAACTCTCACCTCATCATCTCGTAACTCCTTTGCTAAGCCGGGTCTTGGCAGGAAAATAAAATTTCACCACCCTCATCCTCTAACTCCTCTGCTAAGCCGGGCCTTAGTAGGAAAATAAAAATTCAACACCTCCACCCTCTAACTCCTCTGCTAGGTCGGGCCTTAGCAGGAAAATAAAATATCAACACCTCCACCCTCTAACTCCTCTGCTAGGTTGGGCTTTAGCAGGAAAATAAAATTCACCACCCCCACTCTCTAACTCCTCTGCTAGGTCGGGCTTTAGCAGGAAAAAAAAAATTCACCACCCCCACCCTCTAACTCCTCTGCTAGGTCGGGCCTTAGCAGGAAAATAAAAATTCACCACCTTCACCCTCTAACTCCTCTGCTAAGCCGGGCCTTAGAAGGAAAATAAAAATTCACCACCCCCACCCTCTCACTCCTCTGCTAGGTCGGGCCTTAGCAGGAAAATAAAAATTCACCACCTTCACACTCTAACTCCTCTGCTAAGCCGGGCCTTAGCAGGAAAATAAAAATTTACCACCCCCACCCTCTAACTCCTCTACCAGGCGATGCCTTAGCAGGAAAAATAAAATTTTTCTCATCCCCAACTCTGCTCCTCTGCTTGGCGATGCCATAGCAAGAAAATAAAAATTCACCACCTCCACCCTCTAACTCCTCTGCTAAGCCGGGCCTTAGCAGGATAATAAAGATTCCCCACCCTCACCCTCTAACTCCTCTGCTATGCGACGCCTTAGCAGTAAAATAAAGATTCTTCACCCTCACCCTCTAACTCCTCTGCTAGGTGACGCCTTAACAGGAAAATAAAATTTCTCTCCTCCCCAACTCTGCTCCTCTGCTAGACAGTGCCCTAGCAGGAAAATAAAATTTTTCTCATCTCCAACTCTGCTCCTCTGCTAGGCGATGCCTTAGCAGAAAAATAAAATTTTCTCGCTTTCATAATACACCAATATTCATATATTGAAAAGAAGAACTTGATTTTATTGAATTCCAACTGATTACATGGGAAAATGCAAAGATAAAATACATCAACGATAAAATCCAGCATGATATTCCCTAAGGTGGTAAGCATTCTTGAGCCTCTTTAGAGCCTCGCCCGGCGCATTCTCCAACTTTCATCTCTGCTCCTCTTGTACCTCCGCAGGACAAAGTTACCCACTTAGAAGCTTCTTCAAATGACTCTAGAACTGTAAGACTGAGCTCAAGCTTCCATGTGAATGCTCGCGACCTCTCTTTTCTTCTTCCTTCACGATTCTTTCATAACAACGACGTGCGAATTTTCGGTCCCCGCACAAGACTCCAAATCCTTTTCCCACAGGAAACTTAAGCTTCTGATGATAACTGGAAGATACGGCTCTAAAATCCTTCAGGGCTGGTCGTCCTAGAATTCCATTATACGCTGACGTGATATCTACCACGGTGAAGGTTATCATTTTTGTTACCCGCCGAGGATAAGTCCCCAAGGATAGGGGAAGCACAATTTGACCCAAAGGCGGGATGGCGTGTCCTGCAAACTCATACAGCCGGGTGGAGGCCGGCTCAAACTCAAATCCTTCCACCTTCATTTGATCCAACGTGCTCTGGAACAAGACGTTCACGGAGCTTCCATTATCAATAAATATCCTTGCCACATCATAAATGGCAATGGTGGCTGTCACAAGGCATCGTTATGTGGATGTCACGACGCCTCGGAGGTCTTCCGGCCCAAAGCTGATGACGGAGTTTTGTGGTAAATCTGCACCCCTAGATATCTCAAAGTTCTCCAATCTTCTCCCATGTGCCTTCCAAGCTCGTCTAGAGTCTCCATCAGTAGCACCGCCCGAGATCATATGAATCATTCCTCTCGTAGGGTGGTTATCCTCATTCGTTCCCCTCCTCGGTTCGTCGAGCTCCTGAAGGACATCTTGACCTCGACCTTCTCCTCTCTGCTCCCCAACCCTCTGATTTATCCATGGAGGGCCTTGAACACGTCTAGGGGACGGGCGAGACCTCGGTCAAATCCCGGATGCGGATCCTTCTCGTCTGTCCCGCGAAGGAAATCTAGCACTAAACTCAACCCTTCGTGACTTCTCCCATCTTCCCGCGGGCTCCCTCACCTCCATCACCTCGTCACAACTCCTATCCAGGGGAACATGTGATGAGAATTGTCCTCTACTTCTAATTCTGTCCTTCCTTTCTTTCCCCCGCACCCCTTTTCCTTCCTCCTTTTTCCACTCCCTCAACTCTACTTCCTCCGGGCCGGTTCTCCATCCTTCTGTACCGTTGGGCATCTTCCAAGTTTACATATTTCTCAGCTCGAGCCAACAGATCATGATAGCTCGACGGAGGCTTCTTGACCAGCGACTTGAAAAACTCCCCTCCCCTTAGTCCTTGTGTGAAGGCACTTATCATGATGTTATGAGTAGCCGCTGGTATTTCCAGCGCTGCACTGTTGAAATGCTAGACAAATTCTCGTAAAGTTTCATTCTCTTGCTGTTTCATCACGAACAGGCTCAAATAATTTTTCTGGTGCCTCTTGCTGCTAGAAAATCGGTGCAAGAAGGCAGCTGAGAAAGCCCTCAAAAGAACGTATAGAGTTGGGCTGCAAAGTGTTAAACCATTGCTGGGCTGACCTCACCAACGTGTTCAGAAACACCCTGCACCTGACCCCATCTGAATATTGATGTAACAGAGCCGCATTCTCAAACCTCCCCAAGTGTTCCTAAGGGTCAGTATGTCCATCGTAATCTCCCACATTCGACTGTCGAAAATTTGGAGGAAGCCCTTCTTCTAAAATGGCTGGTGAAAAAGGACTTCCTCTCTTGAGTGCCGGCGCTCTGCTTCCCAACTGCTGCTCAAAATCTGTATTTTCTTCCACATTTCTCCCATCTCACTAATCTCCCCCCTTTGGTGGGGCTGTGTCTCTTCAACCCTACTCTGGTGGCCCTCAGCATTTTCTTCACGCTCCTGACGGGCGGCACGTTCCTCTTCAAACACAGACTCTTGATTCCTTTTCATGGCCTCATCCACTGTCCGGATGATAAATTTGCCCAACTGCTCCAGGGTCAAGTTCCCCACGTTCTCATTGGGAGGGGTTTGCTCGGCTTCGGTCTTGTGACGAGGCTGCTCAGCTCTTGTCTCTTGACGAGGTTGTTCCTGTCTCGTATCAAGACGCGGTTGTTCCTGTCTTGTCTCAACATGAGATTGTTCGGGTCCCCTCTGAGGACGCGATGATGCTGAGGTAGCTCTTCTACTCCATCTCTTGCCTACCAGCTCTACGTCTCAACTCAAAACTTCCCACAGACGGCGCCAAGTGATACTCACAGGAAATTTAGGGTCCGCTCCCAGCAAGTGTCACTAGTACAGACGTAGGGTTTTGAAATTGTCCCGAGCCTGAAATCACAAAAAAGACCGTTAAGAGGGGGCTAGGAGGGTGTCCTGGCGTAGCCCCTCCGACCCTCAAGTCAGTGACTGAGGATATATAGGGGAGCAGCTAAGGGTGCTGCTGAAAACAATATAGTGAATGAATATCATACGCTCAAACCTGGTATTTATAGGAGAATACCTGGGCCCTTGGAGGGCTTGTCCTCAATTTGGGCTGGGAATGGGACAAGGGTGGTGGGCATCCATGGGGTATCATGTCCTATCTCGCAGACTCTTCAATAGCCGTTGTGCTTGAGTCCTAGCGTGGCTAGGACACTTCAGCACACCTGACCACGTCCAGCCCGAGCCCTGGTCGAGCCGCACGCTGCTTTCCCCTTACACAAGACCCTAGTTCACAAACATTTTGTTTTCCATCAACCCTTCCCTCTAACTTGCCCAGCATGTGCATCAGCCTGCCTAGGCTCTTAAAACCTCACAAACTTGTCCCTTTTTGTTGTCCTAAGATGTTAGCCCCTTCATGCATCATATACATAGGTTTTAAATCACCCATGTCACGCCCCGAGTCCGAAGCATCGGTGACATCCGACATTGTTTAACAATTAAATTGAAAACAATAAAGCCTCGTATCAAATCAAACAAGTTTTTTTCATAAATAAAGTATTGTATTACAATGACAATGGAATAAAATACATCAGAGTTTCAAATAGCGGAAACGAAAGAAAAGCAAACTCTTGAGTTCTGATCTTGATCTCCGGTTCACCAACCCCAGAAGGCATCTTGCTCTTCCTCATCCAGTTGCTCCTCATTTTTATCTGAAATTTGTACGGGGTGAGTGTTTTGGAAAACACTCAGCAAGTGGGGGTCGATCGATTCCAAAGATACATATAGAACTTAGTTTTTTTTAAAACGTTCTTTTAAAAAACATTCAAAACTTAATATTCTTAACTTATCAGAACAGAGACAAATCGAATAAATGACAGAATTAATCAGATGATTCAGAACAATTCAGAAACTGATTAACTCAATTCAGAACAGAACATATCAGAACAAACAGAACACTATTTTTTGTAGAACCCGTAATCAGTAGACGTATAGGCCATGCATAATTCTAGTGTTTTAAATTTAATTGACTTCATTGCATGATTATTTAAATGCATTTCTTTGAAGTTAATTATTTTATTATCTCAGTTCAGTAGTTTGATTTTTAGCATTTCAGTTATTTCAGTGAGGCCGGACTGGAGTCGGAGTTTGGAGATAGAATTTAAGATTCGAGAAATATTTCCAGAAGTTAATTTAGCTAGCAAGTAAGTTCATTTAAGTTAAAAAGGAGGTTTGAGGATTTAATTTAAGATGCTTGAGGTGATTAAGAAATAAGCTCATTTAAGTTGCATAATTAATGGTTTTATTCACTAAATTATTTAAGGGATTAGTGAGGCTTTTAAGAGTTATTAATTTAGTAAATAAACAACACTCCCCATTCCTTCTATTAGTGGATTTTGGCCCACCCCATAGTTGCTAGGCAATGCATTTGCCAACTCACCACCCTTTGACCCATTCTTGGTTGAATTAGCATAATGATCTTTTTATTTTTAGTCCACCTTAATTAAGTAAATATTTAGCATCATCCTAGTCTAATAAGCTCTATATTTCGGCCACTATACTCTAGAAGCATCCAACAAAGAGTTGATAGCAAACCACAATTCAAATTCAAAATTCAAATGCTTGGAGACTTGGTCTTGGATCTTCCATATATTGTGCACCCTTCTCCTCACCTTCATAACCACTCAATCCCTCTCCCTCTCCACCAAAATTTAGAGTATTTCAGAGGTAAAAGTCGTGAGTTTCATAGCCAAATAGAAGGGAGAAAAACCTGAGAGCAAGAAAGTAAAGAAACGTTCCACTCCTCCGTGCCGCGTCGTCGTCGTTTCGTTCGTTTTCTTTCGAAACGAAACCAGACATGTCTAGTTTTCTTTCAAAACCTCAATCAAGTCCTATTATCATCTATTTAACATTACGTGATCATCTTTTATGTGCAAAAATCGAAACATGACAGAAATTTTCAGAAAATTTTAGCATGCAGATTTCGGCCCTTCCCTTACCAAGCTTCACGTTTTTCTGAGTTTTGTGGTTTCAGGTGATTGGTTCGACTCCAGGCTCCCAAGGCGACATCTATACACGTAATAGGATGCATTGGGATCAGATTGGTCTGTTCCTTCAAGCCCCTTGTTGCTGGAAATTCAGAAATTGACAGCAACTTCACTTCTATACATTAACGCAATTCGAAAATTCAGTTTGGTTGTCTAGGAGAAAGGATCTGATCTTGGCTGCCCCAGGGCTCATGGCCATGTTTGGACCACTCCCATAGCATGTCTAAGACGTGACGAAGTCGCCCTTTTGGTGGCTTGGTCCATGGCTCATTGGTTTTTAATCAAAACAGCCCCCTATACCCTTCGGCCCCTTCCATTTTTCAGCACACGTATTTCGAGTTGGTTGGGTTAGTGTGTATCTTGGTTGGCCTATGGACCTTAGCCACAGTTCATACCATGCCCCTAGATGTCTAGATTGTGCCATGGTCAATCAAATGGTCATTGGAACGACGCAAGACATCGATCAAAGCAAAACAGTGCACACGCATACAAGATGCTCTCGGTTGGACCCTTCGGTTGAGTTATGGTGTGATGCGGATTGTGGCTGGCCTAGGGCCCTTACCATGGTTCGTATCATTCCTTGGGATTTTGGTGAGAGTCTCAGGTCAATGGTTCACGCCCCAATGGCAGGTAGTCTCGAAAAAAACACAAGTTAAGCGATGGTACAGTTGCTGGAAATTACAGCAAGTTGCTGTGTCGGTTCGGTGGCTCGTTCGAGTTCTCGGTTGGCGTTTAGCCTATGGACTTGAACAGGACAGTGCCCCTTTGAGTTAGGAAGGCCAAGTTTTTGGCCGTTCGTGATTCGGATCATTTTTGAGGTCGTACGAGAATTTACGGTGCGATGTGCCAAATTGACTCTCGAAAGAGCGTTTCGTGTTTTGGCCTCCATTCCACCTAGATTTCGACCCTATCATTTTAGGAGCATTATTTTATGATTTTTCAGCGTATTTTAATCATAACTATACGTCGGTTCGCTGTCGGTTCAGGTTGGCTCGGAGTCATGATTAAATGCGAAGTCATTAGGCGTCATAGTCGCATCTTTTGAACTAAATTGCATAGTTGGTCAAGTTTAAGCTATTGCATATTTTTCATGGCACAGTTAGGTTGCAGCGAGCCTGGGGACGATCCAATCCAATCCAGTTGGTAAAATTACGGGACATTTTCATTATGCCAGTTAATTATTTTACGTGCATTAAATAGAAAATGATTATTTTTGAGATTTATGCGATATGGCTTGTGTTTCATTCACTATGTGGGAGTATTATTTTATACGGTCGCCAGTGACCGCTCAGTTCAGTTTGGTACCACCCGGTCGCCAGTGACCGGCCAGCTCAGTTCAGTTTCAGACTCCCCGGTAGCCAGTTACCGATCAGTTCAGCTTAGTGCAGTGGCCACAGGCGTAAAACATAATCTCAACAGAAAATTTTACCAGTTATTTCAGTACAGGCTCCAAGGAGCAAACATTTTTTTTCTGTGATTATTAGTTCAGTTATGCACGATTATAATTGCTCAGTACAGATTATTTTCAGCATGCCTCAGGACAGGATATGTTATCACATGCATATTTTAATTCTGATTTTTACTCGTTACCTGCGATATATGCATGCTGAGTCTTTAGGCTCACTAGACTTGATTGTTGTAGGTACTGTTGAGGCCAGGGCCGAGGGCGGGGACCAGTGAGCCAGCTTGGGTCGGCAGTAGTGGCACCCGAGGACCTCAGAGCAGCAGTTGTTATTTTATTCCGCAAACATTTTATCAGTCGTTGAATATTTTTAAATTGTGATTTTTGGCAATCTTTATTTTCTTCCGCTGCAATATTTTGAAATATTGAACTTGATTCACCAGTGATTTTATGAATGAGGCCATTTAAGTTCTCTTAAAAAGAAAATTTTTAATTTTCCGCAAATTTTCAAGCAAGAAGTTCTAGGGCCTTTGCAATTGGTATCAGAGCGGTGGTTCTGTATAGGGTTTCACTACTACTGACCGCGAGAAGCTCACGAAGCCACGTCTTCGGTCTGTAAGTTTTTCAGTTCAGCATTTTGTTCAGCATTTTAGTTAAAGCATGAATTATTTTGTCAGCATGCTTCAAGATTTTCAGTACTTCAGTGTTCATTTAAAATAAATTATGGAATTATGCATGTTAGTTACGTATGGGTTATGTTGGAACAGTATGCCCCCTAGACGCATTTTAGAGCGCAACAGAGAGGAGGAGCCTCGCCGAGAGAACAGGGAGGAGCGTAGACCGGAGGGAGACCTACCACCTCCTCCACCGCCCCCTCCGGACATGAATGCCCAGATGTTAGCTGGGATGGCACAGTTCTTCGCACAGTTTGCGGGGGACAATGCCGCAGCCACAGCCAGGTTGACAGGGCCCGAGGCTGTTTATGAGCGATTCATGAAGATGCGCCCGAAGGAATTCTCTAGGACATCTGACCCTATAGTTGCCGAGGGATGGATCAAATCCCTCGAGGTTATCTTCGAGTTCATGGAGCTGGGAGATGCAGACAGAGTCCGTTGTGCCACCTATCTGTTCAGTGGAGATGCCCGCTTATGGTGGGAAGGAGCGTCAGTAGCCCTGACCTTGGCTACACTTTCATGGACCCGCTTTACGGAAGTTTTCTACTCCAAGTATTTTGTTGAGGAGGTTCGCACCAGGCTGACCACCGAGTTCATGAGTCTAAGACAGGGGGATATGACGGTTACGGAGTTTATCCGTAAGTTCGAGAGGGGCTGTCACTTTGTGGCCCTGATCGCGAATGATGCCAGAGCCAAGTTGATGCACTTCCTAGTGGGTTTACGGCCGATCTTGCGCCGGGATGTTAGGGTATCTGACCCTGCTACTTATGAGATTGCTGTCTCCAAAGCCCTAGCCGCAGAGCAGGATCTGCTGGATATCGAGAGGGATCGCCAGGGCAAGCGCCCAGTCCAGGTACCACACCGCCCTCCTCCTCATCAGCATCAGCAGCAAAACAAGAGGCCTTTTTATGGACCGCCTCGAAACAGAGGCCAGCAACAGCAGCAGCAGCGGGGACGCCCAGCCCCTAGGACTTATGAGCACCCAGTCTGCCCCAGGTGCTCACGCCGCCATCCTGGAGCATGTATGTCTGGCTCAAGAAAGTGTTTTAAGTGTGGCAGTCCAGACCACATGTTGCTGCAGTACCCTCAGAGGAATCTGCCTACCCAAGGCAGAGTTTTTGCTCTCCATGCCGCGGAAACCAACCCTGAGACTATGTTGTTGATAGGTACCTTTAAACTTTAAGTTATTATTTGAATTTCCGTGCTTTGGGAATAAGGATTAAGATTGAACTTAGAACTGTGATAGGATTGCATGCTCTACTCAGTACTATTTTGGAGATTTAAGTTAGAAGAACTTTGACCATTGCATGTCTATAAGTTTAGTTCTTGTAACAACTGGATTCAACTTAGAGCTCCGCTCTTTCAGGGAGAATTTTTATATCTGGTTCCGCTACCAAGGCCTTGATAGATTCAGGGGCCACTCACTCGTTTATTTCGGAGGTCTTTGCTAACTTTCTCAAGATCAAGACCATTGGGCTAGACATAGCCTTTTCAGTAGTGTTGCCGTCAGGCGAGGAGATGGCAGCCACCAATGTTATCCGAGATATAGACCTGGAGCTGCACGGTAATCTTGTTTATGCGGATCTGATTGTGCTACCGATGCCAGAATTTGACATTATCCTAGGGATGGACTGGCTATTGAAGAATAGAGTGTTGATAGACTTCCAGCGGAGATCTGTCCTTGTCCGACCGCCTGGAATGGAGCAGTTCTATTTTGAGCCGGACAGGTACTTTCCTTTACCGCGCATTATTCCGTATGTTCAGGCCAGGAAGCTCATGCATAGAGGGTGTCGGGCATTTCTAGCGACCTTTTTATTTGTACCCGAGGAACCCAGCCAGTCAGCCTCAGATGTTCCGATTGTCAGAGATTTCTTAGACGTTTTTCCCGAAGACGTCTCTGGTATGCCACCCGAGAGAGAGGTGGAGTTTTCCATTGAGCTTATGCCAGGTACGGCTCCGATATCCAAAGCGCCGTACCGACTAGCACCGATAGAGATGGCAGAGCTTAAGAAGCAGATTCAGGAACTTCTCGACAAGGAGTTCATTCGCCCGAGCTATTCACCATGGGGCGTGCCGGTCTTATTTGTGAAAAAGAAGGATGGCTCGATGAGGCTTTGCATTGACTATCGAGAGTTGAACATGGTTACAGTGAAGAATAAATACCCACTTCCGAGGATTGAGGATCTGTTTGACCAGTTGCAGGGAGCTTCGATTTTCTCCAAGATTGATCTGCGCTCTGGTTATCACCAGTTGAGGGTGAGAGATGCTGATGTTTCCAAGACTGCTTTCAGGACTCGTTATGGTCACTACGAGTTCCTTGTGATGTCGTTCGGTCTGACGAATGCGCAAGCGATCTTCATGGATCTCATGAATCGCGTATTTCAGCCGTATCTCGACCATTTTGTGATAGTGTTCATAGATGACATACTCGTCTACTCCAAGAGTCGGGAGGAGAACAGCAGGCATCTGACCACAGTGTTGCAGACATTGCAGAAGCACAAATTATTCACAAAGTTCAGTAAATGCGAATTCTGGTTAGAGAAGGTGGCGTTCTTGGGCCACATTGTCTCCAGCATTGGTATTGAGGTAGACCCCGCAAAAGTTGCAGCAGTCAAAGATTGGGTTGTGCCTCAGAATGCATCCGAGATCCGTAGTTTTCTTGGGTTGGCAGGATAATACAGGAAGTTCATTCAGGGATTCTCATCCATTGCCGTTCCACTCACAGCACTGACCAATAAAAATGTGAAATTTATGTGGAGCGAGGAGTGTCAGAAGAGCTTCGATACTTTGAAGCAAGCTCTTATCTCAGCACCCGTTTTGGCTGTACCGTCAGGATCTGGTGAGTTTGCCCTTTATACTGATGCTTCGAAGCTTGGTTTAGGTGCAGTTTTGATGCAGCATGGAGAGTGATAGCGTATGCTTCTCGACAGCTGAAAATCCATGAGAAGAATTACCCTACCCATGATCTGGAGTTAGCGGCCGTAGTTTTTGCCTTGAAGATTTGGAGGCACTATCTGTATGGAGAGAAATGCCAGATCTTTACCGACCACAAGAGCCTCAAGTATTTCTTTACGCAGAAGGAGCTGAACATGCGTCAGAGGCGTTGGTTGGAGCTTGTGAAAGACTACGATTGTGACATTAGCTACCACTCGGGTAAAGCTAATGTAGTTGCGGATGCATTGAGCAGAAAAGTCGCAGTGATGGCTCATTTGACGATTCAGAAACCTCTTCAGTTTGAGATACAGAGGTTTGATCTCGAGACTTATCCTCGAGGTAGAGTTCCTCGTCTATCTACCTTGACCATTCAGTCTTCCCTTATGGACCGTATTCGTAGTGGTCAGTCAGCAGATGAGCAACTGGCACAGTGGAAGAAGAGAGATGAAGCCAAGGGCAGTGTCTTGTATACAGTCAGCGACGGATCTTGTGAGATACCGAGATAGGATATGGGTTCCTAGCAGTGATTCTATCCGAGCAGACATCTTATCAGAGGCCCATACGTCCCCGTACTCCATTCACCCTGGGATTACGAAGATGTACAAAGATCTGCAGCTATTGTATTGGTGGCCAGGGATGAAGAAGGACATCAGGCGTTTTGTATCAGAGTGCCTGACTTGCCAGTTAGTGAAGGCCGAGTATCAAAGACCAGCAGGTTTGCTCAAGCCTCTTCCTATTCCCGAGTGGAAGTGGGAGAACATTACCATGGATTTTGTGATCGGTTTGCCGAAGTCAGCCAGAGGATCGAATGCCATCTGGGTGATTGTAGATCGTCTTACCAAATCAGCGCACTTTTTGCCTATTAAGACGACTTTCACCATGGTTCAGTATGCAGAGTTGTATATCCGAGAGATAGTCCGACTTCATGGTATTCCAGTTTCGATCGTATCCGACAGAGATCCCAGATTCACTTCCTCATTTTGGAAGAGCTTGCATTCGACTTTGGGTACGAAGTTGCTGTTTAGCACAACTTTCCATCCGCAGACAGATGGGCAGTCGGAGCGAGTTATTCAGATTTTGGAGGATCTTCTTCGCGCTTGCGTCATTGATTTCTTTGGGAGTTGGGAGTCGAACTTACCATTAATAGAGTTCACCTATAACAACAGTTTCCAGTCGTCTATAGGTATGGCTCCGTATGAAGCGCTGTATGAACGTAAGTGTAGATCTCCTGTTCATTGGGATGAAGTAGCAGAGAGAGCAGAGTTGGGTCCAGAGATTGTTCAGCAGGCAGCAGAGGTAGTAGCCAAGATCCGTCATAGGATGAGGACTGCTCAGAGCCGACAGAAGAGTTATGCCGATCAGCGGAGGAGAGACTTAGAGTTTGCAGTGGGCGATCATGTCTTTGTGAAAGTGGCACCTATGAAGGGTGTCATGAGGTTTGGCAAGAAAGGGAAGCTCAGTCCGAGATTCATTGGACAGTTTGAGATCCTTGACAGAGTTGGGACGCTAGCGTATTGTGTGGCTCTTCCGCCGAATCTGGCCGGAGTACACAATGTGTTCCACGTCTCCATGCTGAGGAAGCATATGGCAAATCCTTCGCACGTGCTGAAATTCGAGCCGTTGCAGCTTACTCCGAACTTATCTTATGAGGAGAGACCCGTGCAGATCCTAGACAGGCAGGAGAAGAAGCTTCGGAACAAGCTGGTTAAGCGAGTCAAAGTCAAATGGCTTAACCATTCTGAGGAGGAAGCTACGTGGGAGTCTGAGTCAGAGATGAGGGAGCGTTACCCCGAGTTCTTCGGTGAGTTCTAATTTCGAGGACGAAATTTATTTAAGGGGGGAAGGATTGTAGAACTCGTAATCAGTAGACGTATAGGCCATGCATAATTCTAGTGTTTTAAATTTAATTGACTTCATTGCATGATTATTTAAATGCATTTCTTTGAAGTTAATTATTTTATTATCTCAGTTCAGTAGTTTGATTTTTAGCATTTCAGTTATTTCAGTGAGGCCGGACTGGAGTCGGAGTTTGGAGATAGAATTTAAGATTCGAGAAATATTTCCAGAAGTTAATTTAACTAGCAAGTAAGTTCATTTAAGTTAAAAAGGAGGTTTGAGGATTTAATTTAAGATGCTTGAGGTGATTAAGAAATAAGCTCATTTAAGTTTCATAATTAATGGTTTTATTCACTAAATTATTTAAGGGATTAGTGAGGCTTTTAAGAGTTATTAATTTAGTAAATAAACAAAACTCTCCATTCCTTCTATTAGTGGATTTCGGCCCACCCCATAGTTGCTAGGCAATGCATTTGCCAACTCACCACCCTTTGACCCATTCTTGGTTGAATTAGCATAATGATCTTTTTATTTTTAGTCCACCTTAATTAAGTAAATATTTAGCATCATCCTAGTCTAATAAGCTCTATATTTTCGGCCACTATACTCTAGAAGCATCCAACAAAGAGTTGATAGCAAACCACAATTCAAATTCAAAATTCAAATGCTTGGAGACTTGGTCTTGGATCTTCCTTATATTGTGCACCCTTCTCCTCACCTTCATAACCACTCAATCCCTCTCCCTCTCCACCAAAATTTAGAGTATTTCAGAGGTAAAAGTCGTGAGTTTCATAGCCAAACAGAAGGGAGAAAAACCCGAGAGCAAGAAAGGAAAGAAACGTTCCACTCCTCCGTGCCGCGTAGTCGTCGTTTCGTTCGTTTTCTTTCGAAACAAAACCAGGCATGTATAGTTTTCTTTCAAAACCTTAATCCAGTCCTATTATCATCTATTTAACATTACGTGATCATCTTTTATGTGCAAAAGCCGAAACATGACAGAAATTTTCAGAAAATTTTAGCATGCAGATTTCGGCCCTTCCCTTACCAAGCTTCACGTTTTTCTGAGTTTTGTGGTTTCAGGTGATTGGTTCGACTCCAGGCTCCCAAGGCCACATCTATACACATAATAGGATGCATTAGGATCAGATTGGTCCGTTCGTTCAAGCCCCTTGTCGCTGGAAATTCAGAAATTGACAGCAACTTCACTTCTATACATTTACGCTTTTCGAAAATTCAGTTTGGTTGTCTAGGAGAAAGGATCTTATCTTAGCTGCCCCAGGGCTCATGGCCATGGTTGGACCACTCCCCTAGCATGTCTAAGACGTGACTAAGTCGCCCTTTTGGTGGCTTGGTCCATGGCTCATCGGTTTTTAATCAAAACATCAAAACAGCCCCCTATACCCTTCGGCCCCTTCCATTTTTCAGCACACGTATTTCGAGTTGGTTGGGTTAGTGTGGATCTTGGTTGGCCTATGGCCCTTAGCCATGGTTCATACCATGCCCCTATATGTCTAGATCGTACCATGGTCAATCAAATGGCCATTGGAACGACGCAAGACATCGATCAAAGCAAAACACTACACACGCATACAAGATACTCTCGGTTGGACCCTTCGGTTGAGTTATGGTGTGATGCGGATTGTGGCTGGCCTAGGGCCCTTAGCCATGGTTCGAATCATTCCTTGGGATGTTGGTGAGAGTCTCTGGTCGGTGGTTCATGCCCCAATGGCCGGTAGTCTTGAAAACAACACAAGTTACGCGATGGTACAATTGCTGGAAATTACAGCAAGTTGCAGTGTCGGTTCGGTGGCTCGTAAGAGTTCTCGGTTGGCTTTTAGACTATGTCCTTGGACTGGACATTGCACCTTTGAGTTAGGAAGGCCAAGTTTTTGGCCGTTTGTGATTCGGATCATTTTTGAGGTCGTACGAGAATTTACGGTGCGATGTGCCAAATTGACTCTCGAAAGAGCGTTTCGTGTTTTGGCCTCCATTCCACCTAGATTTTTACCCTATTATTTTAGGAGCATTATTTTATGATTTTTCAGCGTATTTTAATCATGACTATACGTCGGTTCGGTGTCGTTTCAAGTTGGCTCGGAGTCATGATTAAATGCGAAGTCATTAGGCGTCATAGTCTCATCTTTTGAACTAAATTGCATAGTTGGTCAAGTTTAAGCTATTGCATATTTTTCATGGCACAGTTAGGTTGCAGCGAGCCTGGGGACGATCCAATCCAATCCAGTTGTTAAAATTACGGGACATTTTCATTATGCCAGTTAATTATTTTATGTGCATTAAATAGAAAATGATTATTTTTGAGATTTATGCGATATGGCTTGTGGTTCATTCACTATGTGGGAGTATTATTTTATACGGTCGCCAGTGACCGCTCAGTTCAGTTTGGTACCACCCGGTCGCCAGTGACCGGCCAGCTCAGTTCAGTTTCAGACTCCCCAGTAGCCAGTTACCGATCAGTTCAGCTTAGTGCAGTGGCCACAGGCGTAAAACATAATCTCAACAGAAAATTTTACCAGTTATTTCAGTACAGGCTCCAAGGAGCAAACATTTTTTTTTCTGTGATTATCGATTCAGTTATGCACGTATTATAATTGCTCAGTACAGATTATTTTCAGCATGCCTCAGGACAGGATATGTTATCACATGCATATTTTAATTCAGATTTTTACTCGTTACCTGCGATATATGCATGCTGAGTCTTTAGGCTCACTAGACTTGATTGTTGTAGGTACTGTTGAGGCCAGGGCCGAGGGCGGGGACCAGTGAGCCAGCTTGGGTCGACAGTAGTGGCACTCGAGGACCTCAGAGCAGCACTTGTTATTTTATTCCGCAAACATTTTATCAGTCGTTGGATATTTTTAAATTGTGATTTTTGGCAAACTTTATTTTCTTCCGCTGCAATATTTTGAAATATTAAACTTGATTCACCAGTGATTTTATGAATGAGGCCATTTAAGTTCTCTTAAAAAGAAAATTTTTAATTTTCCGCAAATTTTCAAGCAAGAAGTTCTAGGGCCTTTGCAGTTTTATACCCACCAATGGGGGCCAGACAGAACATGGTTTTATACCCACCATTGGGGGCCAAACATAAATGGTTTTATACCCACCATTGGGGGCCAGACAGAATCACAATTCTCGTCCCATTTCAAATCAATTTGTAACAGTGCAACACGAAATTCAGATTTACCAGACAGAACGTATCAGAGTTTTGAGATATCAGAGTTTCAGACGGATTCAGCGGAACCAAAGAATTTCGAACAACAAACAGAGCACATAATCGATCGAAATTTTAAAACAGAACATACTGAATTTTCGAAAAAAGGACACACATAAACGCATGTCATAACTTATATATTAAAGTTTTAAAAATACAAAAAGTGTACGTAACAAAAGCCCACTTACTCTTGTAGATTTTTGTTCAAAGCTTTCTTCCAAAAATCAGGCAGCACCTTGGCGCGACTTTAGCAATTGCAGTCTTCAATCAGACAGTACTTCGACGTAAGATTTCTGCACTGGACTGCACGAAATCTTCCTTCCTTTCCCTCACTTGACTTGGCCGAATTAATGAAGAGGTTTTGAAAAGGAGCGAGGGCCGAAATTTTGGAGCACTTTTTGGTGTGTTCTTCATCAACTTGTAGTGGTATTTATAGGAAAAGAAAGGCCTTCCACCTAGCCTCTCCTTGGCCGAAATCTTGGTCAACAAGAATAGCCATGAATGTTGTTATAATGTTTGTCCAAAGTTTCATGCATGAAAATTCAAAATCCCATGATGAGCTAATCCCCGAGCTTTGGAGTTACTTCCTCCAGTTAAATTTAATGAAAATCTAAGTTAATCTTCAAGTTATTTAGTTGGAACAAACATTTTTGAGCTTAGTTTGAGTTAAACTGCAAGTTCGTATTACTTACTTGATTTGCTTCGGATCGTAAAATCCTGTGTGAGATTTAGTTGGAACAAACATTTTTTAGCTTAGTTTGAGTTAAACTTCAAGTTCGTATTACTTAATTGATTTGCTTCGGATCGTAAAATCCTGGGTTCTCACATCCCTCCCTCCTTATTGAAAGTTTCGTCCCTGAAACTTGCATTAGCTTGTTCTTTCGAATAGATGAGGGTATTGTGATCGCATTTTCTCCTCGAGTTCCCAAGTTGCCTCCCTTTCAACATGATTTGACCACTGTACCTTGACATAAGGTATTGTCTGGTATCTCAACACTTTGTCTTTCGTGTCCACTATTCGGATAGGGACTTATTCGTATTTAAGTTCTTCGTTGAGTTTTCCTTCAATCATCGGTGGTACAACCTTGAGTACATGACTCGGGTCTGAGACCTACTTTCTCAGCTGTGAGATGTGGAAGACATTATGTATCCTGGACATATCAGGTGGTAAAGCTAGACGGTAAGCTAAGGTTCCTACCTTCTCCAGTATTTTGAATGGTCCCACATATCTCGGATTCAACTTTCCGGATTTACTGAACCGAACTACTCCTTTCATTGGAGAGACCTTAACGTAATCTTTCTCACCAATTTCCAACTGTAAGGGTCTTCTCTTCAGATAGGCCCAGCTCTTCTGCCTATCTTGGGCTGCTTTGAGTGTCTCCTTGATTATGACTACGTTATCAACGGTTAACTGAATAAGTTCTGGTCCGGTAACAGCTTTTTATCCGACCTCATCCCAATATAGAGTCGACCTACACTTCCTTCCATAAAATTCCTCGTACGGAGCAATCTCGATGCTACTATGATAGCTGTTGTTATAGGCAAATTCGATCAAAGGTAACTGTTCACTCAAATTTCCAGAAAAATCCAGTGCACATGCCCTCAGCATATCTTCGAGGGTTTGAATTGTCCTTTTGGTTTGGCCATCAATCTGGGGATGATAGGCCGTGCTGAGAGTAATCTTGGTTCGCATAGCCTTTTGGAAACTCTTCCAAAATTTTGATACAAATCTTGGGTCTCTATCAGAAAGTATACTTGCCGGAACTCCATGTAGCCTCACTATGTTGTCCATATACAAAGTGGCTAATTTATCCAAATTATAATTCATCCGTACTGGCAAGAAATGGGCAGACTTGGTCAATCTGTTAATGATTACCCAGATCCCATAGTGACCCTGCCTTGATCGTGGTAGTCCTACTACGAAATCCATGGAGATGTTATCCCACTTCCACTCTGGTATCTCCAATGGCTGTAACAGTCCTCCAAGCCTTTGATGTTCTGCCTTTACTTGTTGACAGACTAAACACTTTGCAACAAAAACAGCTGCATCTTTCTTCATACCGTTCCACCAGTAATTATTTTTCAAATTCCTGTACATCTTGGTGCTTCCTGGATGTACTGAAAATTTCGATTTATGTGCCTTGGCCATTACTTCTTCTCGAATTCCATCGACGTTTGGCACATACCATCGTCCTTTCATCCAGAGTATTCCATTTTCATCAATTTGAAATTCTGGAGCTTTTCCTTCTTAAATCTGTTCTTTTATTTTAAGGATGAAGGCATCATGATTCTGCTTCAGTTTGATGGTCTCTCGGAGACTTGATTGTACTGATAATGAAGATAAGCTCGCCTTTCCAGGATTCCTTCGGCTCAAAGCATCCGCCACCTTATTTGCCTTACCCGGATGATAATTGATCGACAGATCATAGTCCTTGAGAAGTTCCATCCACCTTCTTTGCCTCATATTTAATTCCTTTTGAGTGAAAATGTACTTCAGGCTCTGGTGATCAGTAAAAACTTCGCATTTTACTTCATAAAGGTAGTGCCTCCAGATTTTAAGTGCAAATACTACTGCGGCTAACTCCAAGTCATGAGTGGGGTAATTCTGCTCATATGGTTTTAGTTGCCGTGAGGCATAAGCAATTACCTGACCCTCTTGCATAAGCACACACCCTAATCCTCCCTTTAAGGCGTCACTGTATACAGTGAAATTCTTACCATCCTCGGGAAGAACTAGTACTGGTGTGGATGCGAGTTTTGTCTTTAGGGTTTCAAAGCTTCTTTCACATTCTTTATTCCAAATGAATTTCGAATTTTTCTGAGTAAGTTTGGTGAGTGGAATTGCTATCGAAGAAAATCCTTCCAAAAATTTTCTATAGTAGCCTGCTAAACCCAGAAAACTCCTGACTTCAGTCACTGTCTTTGGTTGTGGCCAATCCTTGATTGCCTCTACCTTCTTAGGATCTATTGACACTCCTAATTCAGAAATTATATGCCCTAAGAACGCCACACTTTTTAACCAAAATTCACATTTCTTGAATTTGGCGTATAGTTCCCTTTCTCGAAGTGTCTGCAAAGTGAGACGTAGATGCTCTTTGTGTTCTTCTTCACTTGGTGAGAACACAAGGATATCATCTATGAAAACAACCACAAACTTGTCGAGATATGGTTTGAATACCCGATTCATCAGATTCATGAATGCTGCAGGAGCATTTGTTAGGCCAAAAGGCATTACCGTGAATTCGTAATGTCCATATCTTGTCCTAAAAGCAATTTTAGGGATGCCTTCCGCTTTGACCTTCAACTGATGGTAACCAGATCTCAAATCTAGTTTTGAGAAGACCTTGGCTCCCTTTAACTGATCGAAATGGTCATCTATTCTTGGGAGTGGGTACTTATTCTTTATGGTGATCTTGTTCAACTCCCGGTAGTCAATACACAGTCTCATGCTCCCGTCCTTTTTCTTTACAAAAAGCACTGGGGCTCCCCATGGGGATGCACTGGGGCGAATCTGCTTCTTGTCTAGTAATTCCTGCAGTTGCTCCTTTAGCTCCTTTAATTCAGCTGGAGCCATTCGGTATGGTGCCTTTGAGATTGGTTCAGCACCAGGGACCAAATTGATTTCAAATTCTATTTCCCTATCGGGTATCTCACCCGGTAACTCTTCGGGAAAAACATCTAGAAATTCTTGAACAATCGGTATATCTTCCATCTTTGGAATTTCTTCTCCCTTGACTTCATTGATCATTGCCAGATAAATCTATTCTCCTCCTTTTATGGCCTTCCAGGCTTGTGAGGCAGATAACAGAGATTTCCTTTCTTTGGACTTCCCATGGTATATGACTTCCTCCTTAGTCGAAGTCTGAAGTCTAATATCTTTCTTTTGACAGTCTACTATGGCATGGTTTTTAGCTAACCAGTCCATTCCAAGAATGATGTCAAACTCAACCATATTGAGTTGAATTAATTCCACTTCAAAAGTTTGATTGCTGATACAAATTGTACAGTTTCGATAAACTTTGTGTGTTTCAATTGTTTTGCTGACATGTGTTGCTACCCTTAACGGTTCACTAAGAATATCATGCTCAAGTTTAAGCTTTTTATCAAATCTTCTTGACACAAATGAATGTGTGGCACCACAATCAAACAAAGCATATGCAGGCATTTTATTGAGTAAGATGGTACCTGCCACCATTTCATTGGTGTTATCAGCTTCCTCTTGGGTTATTGCATAAACCCGAGCATTAGTCTTGTTTTCATGTTGCTTGCTGGGCCCCGTCCATTTGTCCTTGTTGTCAGGACAATCTTTAATTCTATGACCCACCTTTCCGCACTTAAAACAAGCGTCTTTCTTCCGATAACATTCTCCAACATGTTTCTGTCGACATGTATCACACCACTTTCCTTCGGTGTTACCAGCACTGCCAGAATTTCCTTTGAAAGACTCACCTGAATAATTTGGTTTCTTAAACTTGGGACAATTCTGAGTAGATAGACTGCTCATCGGTCTTTTGTTATTGTTTTCTTCCTCACGTCGCTTGATATCAGTTTCTGCGCTCATTGCAGCACCCATCAAATCCGCAAAGTTGTTTTGCTTGAATACTGCCAATGCCGACTGAATTCGATTGTTGAGTCCCTTCTTGAATCGATGCATTTTTAACGTTTCATTCGACATGATTGTTGGGACATAGGTTCCCAGATCTTTGAATCGGGAAGTGTATTCCATTACTGACATGTCCGGAGCCTGTTTGAAATTTTCAAATTCACTTAACTTCTGTAGTCGAAATTCAGCGGGATAGTATTGTCTCAAAAATTCTCTCTTAAAAATCTGTCATGTGATCTCTTCCACTTCTGCCAAAGATGGCGACACAGTTTCCCACCATTTCCAAGCTCGGTCTTCCAAAAACGGTGTTACAACCTCCACTCTCAGCTCTTCAGGTATCTCCAGTAAATGTAGTTGTGTTTCGACGTTCTTGAGCCAGTTGTGGCTGACCTCTGGGTCTGGGTTCCCATCGAAAGTTGGAACTCGATTCCTTCTGAGAGATTCGTAATGATACTTAATCCCACGCGGTTGCGGTTCAGGTGGTGGTTGGATGGCGTTAGCCAATGGGTTCACGAATCCTTGCAACGTTGCAGCTACGAGAGTAGCTATTGCCATTATATCTTCTTGACCGAGATTTACTCTCGGAGGTGGTGGTGGTGGGTTTTCATTTTGGTTGGCACCACGAGGGTTACGGTTGTTTCGGGATGGTCTGCCTGCCATTTCCTAGGATAAAAATCGAAAGTAAAGCATCAGAATTGTATTAAGGATAGAAAGGCACAAATAAAGGGCACAATTAAAGTGGTCGTGGAAAATTTTTTGATTCTAAGAATTGCGAAGCAATTAAAGGGATAGATTTTTGAAATCTGTTCGAAATTTAGGAAACAGATGGAAGTTGAATTTCAAGTACAGATGAATGTTGGACTCAATTGTGATGCACTAGGCTTTTGCCAAAATTTGACTTCGCCAAATTTTGTCTGTCAAAATCCCAGCGGGATTATGAACCTGGCTCTGATACCACTTAAATGTCACGCCCCGAGTCCGAAGCATCGGTGACATCCGGCATTGTTTAACAATTAAATTGAAAACAATAAAGCCTCGTATCAAATCAAACCAGTCTTTTTCATAAATAAAGTATTGTCTTACAATGACAATGGAATAAAATACATCAGAGTTTCAAATAGCGGAAACGAAAGAAAAGCAAAATCTTGAGTTCTGATCTTGATCTCCGGTTCACCAACCCCAGAAGGCATCTTGCTCTTCCTCATCCAGTTGCTCCTCATTTTTATCTGAAATTTGTAAGGGGTAAGTGTTTTGAAAAATACTCAGAAAGTGGGGGTCGATCGATTCCAAAGATACATATAGAACTTAGTTTTGTTAAAACGTTCTTTTAACAGACTTTCAAAACTTACTATTCTTAACTTATCAGGACAGAGACAAATCGAATAAATGACAGAATTCATCAGATGATTCAGAACAATTCAGAAACCGATTAACTCAATTCAGAGCAGAACAAATCAGAACAGACATAACACTGTTACTCATCTCATTTCTATGGTCAAATTGTCCCCAATATGTTAGTCCTCTAAGGGGTGAGACCAGAACATGGTTTTATAACCACCAATGGGGGCCATAACAGAACATGATTTTATACCCACCAATGGGGACAGACAGAATGTGGTTTTATACCCACCGTTGGGGGCCAAACAGAAATGGTTTTATACCCACCATTGGGGGCCAGACAGAATCACGATTCTCGTCCCATTTCAAATCAATTAGTAACAGTGCAACACGAAATTCATATTTACCAGACAGAACGTATCGGAGTTTTCAGATATCAGAGTTTCAGAGGGATTCAGCGGAACCAAAGAATTTCAAACAACAAACAGAACACATAATCGATCGAAATTTTAAAACATAACATACAGGATTTTTGAAATAAGGACACACATAAACGCATGTCATAACTTATATATTCAAGTTTTAAAAATACAAAAAGTATACGTAACAAAAGCCCACTTACTCTTGTAGATTTTTGCTCAAAGCTTTCTTCCAAAAATAGGGCAGCACCTCGGCGCGACTTTAGCAATTGCAGTCTTCAATAAGACAGCACTTCGACGTAAGATTTCCGCACTGGACTGCACGAAATCTTCCTTTCTTTCCCTCACTTGACTTGGCCGAATTTTTGAACAGGTTTTGAGAAGGAGTGAGGGCCGAAATTTCGGAGCACTTTTTGGTGTGTTCTTCATCAACTTGTAGTGGTATTTATAGGTAAAGAAAGGCCTTCCACCTAGCCTCTCCTTGGCCGAAATCTTGGTCAACAAGAATAGCCATGAATGTGGTCATAATGTTTGTCCAAAGTTTCATGCATGAAAATCCAAAATCCCATGCATTCTCCAAGTTCTAGATTAGTCATAATTATAATTCAAACTCACATGCATATTAAGTTTGTCCTAACCCTTGGCTCCTTTATTGATTATCTCTTACATACTTAATTTGTCCAAACCTCAGCTCAACCTATAACACCCTTTTTTGGTCTTGTTAGGACAAGTTTGGTTGAGCTTTTTTGAGCTGACAGATCGTGACCTTGAGCTGGGGTTTTATTCCTCCAGTGATAATACTTTGACGGATACGGTTACTTGTAGCTTGACCTCCTGATGAGCTAATCCCCGAGCTTTGGAGTTACTTCCTCGAGTTAAATTTAATGAAAATCTAAGTTAATCTTCAAGTTCTTTAGTTGGAACAAACATTTTTGAGCTTAGTTTGAGTTAAACTTCAAGTTCGTATTACTTACTTGATTTGCTTCGGATCGTAAAATCCTGGGTTCTCACAACCCAAACACAAGTTCTTTGATCAAAGAATTTCAAAAACAAAATATAAATACATGGTAAACATATTTTCATGCAAACATGCCTCCATTAAATAATATTGTCTGATAGATAAGAAAAAGAATGTTAATGCGCGCCTTTGCGTATATTACGCACGAAAACGAGTTGGTGATGCGGAGAACGGTGACAGTAGAAACTTAGGCTGAAATCCCTTGCAAGAACCAAGGCTTTCACTTCCAAACATACATGTTTGTGTTTGTGATCGTATTAGTCACATGCAACTCCCATCTTTCAGAACATATCATCATATTCATAACTTATAAAAATCATGCAAATACGTAAATTTCCTTAAAATCAAGTATGCATCGTATTTTTGATATTTCTATAAAAATTCATTTTTGTGGTAGCACACATTTAAAACATGTAATTATTGATCATGGTGCTACCAGGACAGCTAACTCGACCGGGTGAAAAATGACCATTTTACCCTTGTAACCCTAATTGACCATTTTACCCCTGGACCTCAAAATTTCTACCCGAAGACAAACCAAACTCCTTAAAACACTTCAAACCATATTTATAATTATGCCAAGATATAACCTCGAACCCGATACATTACTTACACGATATGTTTTAAAAATTGAACCGGGGTACGGGTTTTAACCCGAATCAACCCAAAACTTAACCAAACTTTCCGAAATATTAAACCCCACATATTCACACCTTACCAGTCCCTAAAAACCAAATTCAAGCTGTTTTGAACCACTTAAAACCCGATGCTACCTGATGGAATTTTCGGCCCACATGCACCAAAAACCCTAGTGCACTAAACCTACCATTTTTCAGTCCTAGACCTTACCAACCCGAACCAGCCTTGATCAAACGTCACCACCTACGACCTAGATCAGACCATGGACGCCCTACTGTACCAACCCGAACCACGCCTTAAGCTTCATGCATGCACAATCCTTGATCATGCCAAGCAGCGCCATGACTAGCCCTTGAACTTTCTCGTCCTCTCGACCTTATGTGCAGCTGCTCACGGCCCATTCCCAGCCCTATCACGGACAAAATAGGGTCTGGTCCGTGGTTGGAATCAAGCCATGCATGGCTTCACCAACCATTTCTTCATGTCTAGCAACGGAAACCCTAGACTATCAAAACAAACCGATTGGCCCTCATCCAAGCTGACAAAGTCTCGACTCCAACACCTTGACACCTTCACTCTCAACATATATTGGCCCCTAGAATCCAAAATCGGTAGCCCCTTACACAAGAAAAAAAAATATGAGTTACATGTAAACGTTTATGCATATTTCGTGACAAAACAATGCATAAAAATGCAACATAAAAAAATCTATTCATTCCTCATGCAAACACACAAGCATCAGCATATAATAGCGTGAATGACGAGAAAAAAGAGATTCCTTGTGATTATACGCTCGAAACCTTTTGCGTAGACGTGCACCAAGAGACATGGAATGATTTCTTTGCAAAACTTTGAGGATTTTCGAAGTGGCTGCTGAAGTTTTCGGAGGAAAAGGCTGCTGGAATGATGAAGGTGGGCGGTCGAATGTTGCACTAGGTTTAGGGTTTGCTAATGAGGTGTTTAAGTTATAATATAAGGTGCTAATGTGTCCTTAATTAAAAATAAAGAGATTAAAAAGTACTTTTGGCCCATTAAGTAATAAATTAATCCTATCAAGTCCTAAAACACTCTCGAACAAATATTTCACTTAGGTATGTTAATGAAAGTATTGTCCGAACCCTCAAAAAGTCCTCTGACTCGCTAAATTTTTTCGTACCAGTTAAAAATATTACCCAGCGAGTAAAAATACTCCACCAAGGCCCATTTTCAAAAATCTCGTTTAATTACACCATATATTGAATAATTAAAAATAAATATTTAATAAATTCATTTCCACAATTATCTCCAGTCTTCGTTCCTCATTCGAGCGCGAAAACTTCTAAAAGCCCTAATGCATGAAACTTTAGTAAACCATGAAATTATCATGCATTAAATGCATAAAATAATTAAAAATATATTTTAGAAAAAAAAACCTAGATTGCATGCATTCAGGTTACGTAGTTCAGATTTCTTTGACTTTACAATTCCTCCCCCCTTATAAAGAATTTCGTCCTCGAAATTTAAAACGTACCGAATAATCTGGGTGACGACTCCTTATCTCGGTCTCAGTCTCCAGAGTATCCTCCTCCTCGGATCGATTCAGCTACTTGACCTTGATCATGTGGATCACCTTGTTCCAGAGTCTGCTCTCCTGCCTATCGAAAATCTGACTAGGTCTATCTTTGAAAGACAGGTTCGACGTCAACTGAAGTGGTTCATAATTCAACACATGTGAAGGGCTCAACATTTTCTTCTGCAGCATCGAGACGTAGAACACGTTATGAACTCTTGCCAGAACTATGGGTGACGAATCCTCATCTCAATCTCAGTCTCCAGAGTATCCTCCTCCTCGGATCGATTTAGCCACTTGACCTTGACCATGTGGATCACCTTGTTCCGGAGTCTGCTCTCCTGCCTTTCGAAAATCTGAGTGGGTCTATCCTCGAATGACAGGTTCGGCATCAACTGAAGTGGCTCATAATTCAGCACATGGGAAGGGCTCGACATGTACTTCTGCAGCATCGAGATGTGGAACACGTTATGAACTCTTGCCAGATTTGGAGGTAAAGAACCTCTATAAGCTAGTGTCCCAAATCTCTCGACGATCTCGAATGGTCCTAGGAATCTAGGACTGAATTTGCCCTTCTTTCTGAATCTCATCACACCTTTCATCGGTGCGGCCTTCACAAATACATGGTCGCCCACTGCAAACTCTAGATCCATCTGCCTCTGATCTGCATAACTCTTTTGTCGGCTCTGAGCAGTCATCATCCTGTCCCGGATCTTGACCACTAACTTTGAAGTCTAATTGACAATGTCTGTCACCAACTCTGCTCTTTGCCCTACATCATCAAAATAAAATGGCGACCTACACTTCCTCCTGTAAAGTTCCTGGTATGGAGCCATACCGATAAATGCCTGGTAGCTGTAACTATGTGAACTCCACGAGAGGTACATTCGGCTCCCAGCTGCCTAGGAAGTCGATCATGCAAGCTCTGAGTAGGTCTTCCAAAATCTGAATCACCCTCTCTGACTCTCTGTCGGTCTGAGGATGGAAGGCAGTACTGAATAGTAGCTTAGTATCCAATGTCTGATGCAGACTCTTCCAGAATTCAGATGTGAACTTGGATCCCTGTCTAACACGATGGACACTGGAATCCCATGCAGTCTAACTAACTTTCTGATATACAGCTCTGCATAGTGAGTCATGGTGAAAATTTTCTTGATCGGTAGAAAATGTCATGACTTAGTGAGCCGATCGACTATCACCCAAACAGTATTATTCCCTTCAGCTATCCTCAGTAGCCCTGTCACAAATTCCATGGTAATGTTCGCCCAATTCCACTCGAGAATAGGGAGTGGTCTCAGTTTTTCTGCAGGTCTCTGGTTTGGCCTTAACATGCTGACACGTCAAACACTCGGATACAAAATGTAAGATATCTCGCTTCATGTCCGGCCACCAATAAAAAGTCTGCAGATCCTTTTACATCTTTGTACTCCATGGATGAATGGATTACGGGGTGATGTGGGCCTCACTCATGATATATGCTCTCAAGGAATCACTGCTAGGAACCCACAGTCGGTCACGATATCTGACTATGCGGGCCCCACTCACTCTTGTGATCCGTGAAACTCCTGCACTTCTCCCCATCGGATAATGCCTCCATATCTTCAAGGCGAATACCACTGCAGCTAGCTCGAGATCATGACTCAGATAATTCTTCTCATGGACCTTCAATTGTCTGGACGCGTAGGCTAAAACTCTATCATGCTGCATCAGAACCGCGCCCAAACCGAGCTTCGAAGCATCTATATAAATCATAAACTCCCCTTGCCTTCATGGCATAGCTAGAACTGGCGCTGAAGTCAGTGCTTGCTTCAACCTGTGAAAGCTCTCATGGCACTCTGATACCCAATCAGGTCTGCTTGCACCGCATTTTTCTGTAACCGAAGCTCCAATCTCTTCATTATCTGTGAGGTAAATATCTAATCTACGGACGGAATCGAAACTCTGAATCCTAGATCTATAGCCTCTGGTATGATTCCTAGTCATTTGACAAATGAATCGGATATAAATGAATGTGTAGCTCCGAAATCTAGCCATGCATACGTGGCTACACCTGAAATATATATCATTCATGTGACAAAACATACCATCAAATATGATCGTGTTGAAACTTAAGAAATTGTCTATCAGTAATTATCCAAAATCCTCGAAAATCACTGATTAACTTCTAGTGTTAAATCAAAAATTTCAAAATTTACCCCCAAAAATTTCGAAAGTAAATTTCGAAATTTTCAAATTGTCCCTTAAATTTTCAAATTCCTTACCATTCGGTCCTTCAATTTTTTCGAAAGTTGTAACTTATTCCTCGTGAAATTTTGAATCTACTCAATTTAAACTTTAATTTTCTCGAAAATTACAAATTTGATCTCAAAATTTCAAATAATGCGAAACAGCTCCTCGATTTTTGAATTTTGCAACTAAGTCCCTATAATATAAGTCATTGCATTTTGGTCCTCAAAGCTCTTTATTAAATCAATTCAATCCTCAAGTCCAACTATTAGAACATGCAATCGAATTTATTCTAGGTTCTAAATCCCAAAAATATTCCCACAACTAACACAATAATCCATGCAATATAGGCGGTAAATAATAATTATAAAACATAATGGATACCGGGGATCAGTGTAGAGTCTGTCTCCGACTCCGCCTCCTCTACGTGCATCACATAAACCCTGCCGGTAGGGGCCCTTGTTTCTAGGGAAACCAGCTGCCTTGTGTCCATCCTCCTTGCATATGAAACATTTAAAGGTCCCCCACATACACTTGCCGAAGTTGAACCAGTTGCACTGCTTGTATGGTTGCCTCTCTTCCGGCTTAGGAGCCCCTGGTTCCTGTGGTTGAATCTGTTGTCCGGGCTTCTAGGAGTGACCCTGGGGCTTCTGCTGCCCCAGATGCTTAGGAGGCCCGGTGAACAGTCTCTTCTGTTGCTACGAGCTAGACTGGGCCTGATGCCTCCTCCGCTGCATCTCGGCATCAATATCTCTCAGGGACTGTTTTGCCTAAAAGGCATAAGTGGTGGCCTCATCATAACTCGCCGGTCTCATTAGCATAACATTCCTGTGCAAAGTAGGTCTGAGGCCATCCATGAAATGTCTCAGCTTCTGAGCTTCATCCCTCGCAATACGGGGCACAAAATGACAATCCCTGTCAAACTTCCTGAGAAACTATGCCACAGACAAGTCCCCTTATCGGAGACTCATAAACTCTCTCGTCAGGCGTCCCATGAACTCAGATCCAAAGTATTTATTGTAAAATATATCCTTGAATTGATCCCAAGTGAGGGCAGCCAAGTTCACCCTGTGTGCTGCTCCCTCCCACCATTAGGATGCATCGTCCCTCAGCATGTACGTGGTACACCTGACCCGATCTATGTCCCTCATGTCTAGATACTTAAAAGGCAGCTCTAGACATCGGATCCAACCCCTTGCTAAGAATGGATCAGTAGTACCCCCGAACTACTTCAGGTTGAGTAGTCTGAACTGCTGATAAATGTTCGTCTGGGCCTTAGAGCCTGTTGTGCCTGCTCCATCAGTCTAGCAATGCCCTCAAGGACTCGGGTAGTTGCGTCTCCTGCGGTGGTGGTGGTGGAAGGGCTCGATCGCTTCCAGTAGTATCATCCTATCTGTCGATGCTGGGGGTGCGTCTTGGAGGCATAGTATCTGAATATAATCCGAATTCTAAACGTAACTCATCATGCAATTTAATATAGTTTCCAAAATATTTAATCCTTAAATCATGTAAACAACTAAACTGATACTGTAAATCACTGAAAAACATGTATCATGTAAACATGTAGGTGATAGAATTAATCAATTCAAAACATTTAAAACATGCAGACTTACAGACTTGAGGCTTGAAGACTAAGCTACTGAAGCTGGCGGTGGCATAACCCTATACAGGACCCTTGCTCTAGTACCAACTGAAACATCTACTACTTAAAATACTGCTAGAAATATTTAGTTTTTTATAAACTAATTTTCGAAAATACAATTAAATTCATGCATGCAATAACAGCTGTCAATTATTCGTTTCAAAATAAAAGTATTCAACTGGTAAAAATACTGCAGTTAAAATTAAGAGAAATAGTCAAACCCTAGACGGTTGTTTAAAATAAAACAAACGTGAAGCATGCAAAAATATTGGCAAAACATCGACATGTAAAAACAAAAGTGTATGAAAATATCTATGTTCAGTTTTAACCTATAAACATAGTGTATGGAAAAAATTGTCCTCGGGTTAGCGTGCGCACATCCAACTCTGCCAACTCAATCTTCGACGCTTCCAATCTCCTCATTAATATGCTCACATGTATTATTCACACCTAGTAAGTCTAAAGACTCTACACATCTATAACATTATTACAAGTACATATACATAACATGCAACAGTAAGCATGAATTTAATCATATCGTGTCAAATCATAACGTGTCCAAAACATGTCTCATCATATCAACATATACATGTTCATTTTCTTTATTTGAATTCAGATCATTAGTTGTGACATTCGTATAAACTCTAATCGATGGATCCATCTACGTATCAACATGGTACCCGGCGGCGGGGGCATCATTGACAACTTTATCCATCCACTAAGCCTCGGCCTTAGATGTTCGTGTTCGTGTTCGTGTTCGTATTAGTCACAACCAACTCCCACCTTCAAAAGATATCATCATATTCATCATTTATAAAAATCATGCATATACGTAAATTTCCTTAAAATAAAGCATGCATCTTATTTTCATATTTCCATAAAAAGTCATGTTCGTGGTAGCATATACATTTAAAACATGTAATTTAATAATCAGAGCTCTGCCAGGACTGCTAACTCAAGTGAAAAATGACCATTTTGCCCCTGGAACCCTAATTGTTCATTTTGCCCTTGGACCTCAAAATTTTGACTTGAAGCCAACCGAACTCCTTAAAAAACTTCAAACCATAATTATAATTTTCCCTAGACCTAACCTCGAGCCCGATACATAGGTTACACGATTCGTTTTAAAACTTGGAACGGGAGCCCGGTTTTAAACCGAATCAAACCGAAACTTAATCAAACTTCCCAAAATTTTAACCACCACATATTCATATATTCTCATGAAAACACAAACACATCAGCATATAATAGCATGAATGACGAGAAAAAAGAGATTTATGTCGTGCCTTGCAAATATACTCTCGAAACCTATGCGTAGGAGAGACATGGAGGGATTTTTTGCGAAAATTTGAGGATTTTCAAAGTAGCTGCTGACATTTTCAAAAGGAAAGGCCTAGGTTTAGGGTTTTCTAATGAGGTGTTTAAGTCACAATATAATGTGCTAATGGGCCCTTAATTAAAAAAATAAAGGGATTAAAAAGAATTTTAGGTCCATTAAGCGATAAAATAATCTCAACAAGCCCAAAAATGCTCCCGAAAAAATATTTTATTCAGGTATGTTTTTGAAAATATTGCCCGAAACCTCAAAAAGTCTCCCGACTCGCTAAATTTTGCGTAACGATTAAAAATACGATCCGACGAGTAACAATACTCCACCAGGGCCCATTCTCGAAAATCTCACTTAATTACACCTTATATTAAATAAATGAAAATAATTATATAATAAAAATAATTTTCCTCAATTATCCTCGGTCTCTGTTCCTCATTCGAGCTCCAAAAACTACTAAAAGCCCTTATGTAAACTATGAAATTATCATGCATTAAATGCATAAAAATAATGAAACACCTATTTTAGAAAAAAAAAACCCTAGATTGCATTCAGCCAGGTTATGTAGTTCGAATTTCCTAGACTTTACTGATATAAACATAGAAAATTTGACGATCAGTTCCTCATAGAACTGATTCATATTCGAAAAAGAGTTCAAAAATCTGAAGTGTTTATTAAACGCCCCTTCTAAACACTTCACTCAGATTAACCGTTCTTAACACATGTTATTCCTGTTGTTATGAAATTATTTCATTCCATCATGTCTCATTAAGTTTTGTTCAGAGTTTGTTACCCATTTCGTTTCATATTGTCTTGTTAAGTTCTGCTTAAATATCTGAATTTTGAAGCACTGTTATGATTTGATTTTGAACAGGATAGAAAATATGATAAGATATGGCCCCTTAAAGTGGATATAAAAATGTAATTATGGCCATTTTCGTTGGGTATAAAACCAATTCAAAGGCCTCGCCCCTTATATGAGTAACATATAGGGTAAAGATACTTATGGCCTCGTACATTGGGTATAAAACCGTACTTATGAGCACCCCCCCTCATTGGGTGTAAAATCGATTTAACCGCCTATCTCCTTAGAGAAGTAACATATATGGGACAGATTTATGAATGATGAAATGAAATATCAATGCTATATATGTTCTCGGGTTTCGTTTATGTCATACTTTAATGTTTTGTTTCGATTTTGACCATGTCATGTCTTGAGCCAAGTGACATGTCCCGCGACATGTCACTTCAAGAATTATGTTTATATGTATATTATATATTTCGTAAAAACTCAGTTTATATATTTATATGTATTGTTGTGTTCGATCAGCCCTCATTTGTTGAGTGTTTTTACAAACACTCAACCCTTACTCTACCTTTTTCAGATAAGAACGAATATCAAGACAAGTTGTATAATGCTTCCGTATATTTTATTTCGTTTTTTAGAATTTAACGTTGTAAGACAAGATTATTTTGAGTTAATTTTTAAACATACTTGTTTTGGTTTATACTGAACTATGAGGCTTGTTGTTTGGTGATTATGTGATCGTTGAACAACACCAATGTCGACTAACCCCGGTCCCGGGGAGTGACATTTTAGTGGTATCAGAACCACCGAGTTCATAATCTGGCTAGTGATTTTGATAGAAAAATTTTGAAGGAGTTAGATTTTTGAAAAAACTTAGTCATTAATATCCAACTCAATCTTAGATTTTGGAACTCATGACTTCCCATACGAAACTAAAGAATTCGATTCCATTAGTTATTCTGAATTTCTCTTGACATATAATCTTTGAACCATACATCAATTCCAGAATTTTCCATATTTAAAATTTTTTCAAAAAAACCCTTTTGAATCAAATCTCGAATGAGATGACTCTGAAATTTACTGTTTGATGTTGATTCATTACCTTTTCATTTTCTTAACAAGGTAATTTTCTTAGCCTTCCATTGTATTTCAGGAAATGGCTTTCTACGCTCCTCGTAATTGTGCTCAGTTTTTGCCATTTTGGGAAATTCTCGTTTAACTTATAACTTCGCATAGGAAACTCGAAATCCAATTCTGCCAATTGTTCCTTGATCGTCATTAATTATTTTCATCATTATCGGATTCATATGCAATTTTTGATATACAAATGGTTGCAAAATCGATCGTGATATATGAGTTGAAGGGACCGTACTGTGCGCTAACCATGACTTAAGGTTCTTGCAGTCACTATAAGTGATACATAGGAGATAATGGGGAGATGCTAGTAAACGCTCTTATCATGATGCAATGGATGCAATCAGAAATGAGTTCTGACATTCTTGATCAAGGATTTGATGAAAAGAATGTAGCTAACTAAGGTAAGCTCGAATAAGAATAAATGTTATTCTGAATCACATGGAGCTGTGAACACACAGCTAGTTGTAACCCTGAACCATTGAGGGTCACACAAGTATCAGAATATATGTTTCCGTTGAGAAAGTCAAAGTTCAAGGAGTTGAATTTGACGTCTATAGTTTAATAGAGATCAAACATGATACTTATAAAGGAGTTTATAAGTTGATTTTATAGGATGAAAGAAATAGAATTTAGCTTAATAGATAATTAAGGAAGGAGAGTGAAACTGTCTGTTTTGATTAAGGAGTTCACTAAACTGACAACTGTCCAATATGGTAATTGAAAATTTTGGTTTTTGAAATTTTCGTTTTTCATTTTATAAACAAGACTTGAATCCTTGATACATCGACTCTCTCGGATCGTCAATCAGGGTTATAATGAGTTCGGAATAGTTTATTTAATGAGTTTGTGGTTTACTAATTAAATGTTAGTTTTACTTGTAATATGTACGAATTCTCATAAAATTTTCTAAAGGTGTGTAGAATTAAATTGCTTAATAAATTAATTAAATAAATCAAATAATTGATATGTAGTTTAATTAATATATCTATGCATGTGTAAATATATTAATATATATATACACACACATTTTATATCACCATATAAAATGTGTGTATATGATATTAATGTATAATGTAATATCAAAAGTTGATAAATACATTATATATTAATACTATGAAAATTTTAGTTGTAATGAAATATAGAGTCCCAGTGGGACAAGGATTAGCAATCCTTATGGGAGAGAGACTTTTAATGGGATCAGGAGTCGCACTCTATAAATATATCATCAGAGGGCACAATGACTACTAGAATTTTTGTCCACAAAAATTCATCAAAATCCTCCCCAAATTCTCACGCAAAGTCACGACCATCACATGAAATTTTCGAACAAAATTTGGCCAAAGCAACGTCTTTCACCCCCACGCCGTCGCCATTGCACCTTCTCCTGATTTTGGAAATTCGCAAGCTACAATCTCAAATCACAAATCGTTTAGCTTTCTGTTGCAATCCATACGAGGAACGAATATTTCAATAGTGGACCGGATTTTACGATCAACCAGAAGGATATATATTCATATGCATTCACAAGAAGTATCTTCGCTTAAAACCCGGAATAGAAATTGAGCCTTGGCCTTACATCACAATCAATTCACCTCCTTCGACTTTTCATATTTCATCACTTATAGAAATTCGTGCACGTATAAATCATTTTCATTTAAACCAAGAATGTAATATGTCTTTCAGTATTAAAGTTTCATCATAAAATTCCATAAATATTTAAAATAAACATTTTACATTTATTATAGCATTCAATGCATTAGCAGGACGTCTAAAATTTTTCAAGCGTAAAATGACTATTTTGACCCAGAAACCCTAAATTTCCATATTTATTATTAAACCTTGAAAGAACGACCCAAATCATTCCAAACTCTAAATAACATCTTAAAATACACCCATAAATATTTCTTAGATGTAAACTTTAGCTTCTCGACTAATTTCCAAATTCGTTTTTAGACTTAGACCTACATCCCGGTTTTGACTCGTATTAACTCGAATCATAACCAAACTTTACAAAACTTGAACCATAGATTAATAACACCTTACTAAACAATATTCAATCTAAACAAAGAAAATTAAGACCTTCGATCAAGCCTAGATCAGCTACTAATTTTTTTTTCCTATTTTTTGAAAACCCTAGTTTGATCAAGCCAACAGTTCCTTCGACTTAGCCCCTAAGAAAGTAGACCATACCCCCGACCAACTCTCCTTGGACCTAGATCGAGCCTCTCAAGACCTTCTTTTCACGAGAACGTTCATGGTTCCTCCTATATCTCATGGCTGCGGTTAGGGAGTGCCCTAGCCGTGCGCCTTCCTTATCCAGCCATCCACTAGCCTACCTAGGGTTAAGACTCGACCACCTAGGGACCCTCTATATGTGTTCTTAACACTGATAGCTACCGTATCCTTCAGGAGCCCTTGAGTCATGCAATAGATGTCCCAAAACACCAAGCCATTGCGGCCCATATGTTCATGAACCCTAACCAGCGTGCACCTTGCGAATTAAGGCCCTTGAACCTCCTGAAACTCATCTTTTTTCATGCCCCTACCATAGAAACCCATTAGTGAACCATTAACAAGAGTTTTAAAAAATTAAAACACTAATTATAGTACATGTTTAGCCATAAAAACGAAAATACAAGAAGTGCATCATATTTTTCATGCAAATATAATTAAATGCACATGATATAGTGTGAAAGATGTTTGAATGAAGTTTAAGGCGTGCCTTTGCGTTTATTACGCTCGAAAACAACATGGCGATGCGAAGAACGTTAGCGGAGATGGACCCCTGTATAATTTTTCATTCAATTTGCATGATTTTTTAAATGTACGTACTTTTTGAACTATTTTAAAATTTGTGGAAAAATATAAATTTTCTTATATACAAAATAAAATTTCAAATTGCGTTAAAACCTACTTGTCTAAAAACATTTGAAATAAACAACTACAACTTAGTTTGTCAAAAGTAGTAATCGTTTAAACATCGTAAACCACTTCATGAAAATCGGATTATTTGAAACAACGTGCATAAAAATATTCTTAAAAAAATTGGCGGTCCTCGGGTTTAGCCTCCTGCACAGACTGAGTTGGCTCACTGATCCCCACCCATCGTCTCCTCATGCTCGTCCTCGCCTGTATCGATCAAGTCTAGTGAGTCTAAAAACTTGAACATGTATAAACTGAAGATAACGAGTAATACGTAATAAAACTACATGCAAATTAAAAGTAGAACATACATACATAAACTTGAAAGTAATAACATAAACATAGACGTGCCATCATCATAAAACTTTTCTTAAACATTCTGGCATCATATATACTTGAACATGCATAACTTCATCATTTTGCATAAAGATATCTTTCAAAGCAAGTGACCCATACATAAATGTGTCTGATTAGACTAAGCCACTTTGATGGGCTGACAGGAAAAATCCACTACCACATACATGAGATCCCCGGTCATGCTTTACCGGATGGATTGGTCCTTGGTCATGATTTACAACTTTCCAATACTGATCTAAACCCGATCATGCTTTACCGGGGTGGAGAGGTTCTTGGCCACGTTCAACGACTTCCAACCCCATTCATAGTTGGAGATGTCCCCAGACACGTTATCCGGCTTCCAAACCCGTTCATAATTGGTCACAAGTCATTTATCATACCTCAAAAACTTAAAATATTTTCTTTTGCACGGCGAACATAGTTACTTGGCGTTGAGGGATTCGTTGGATCTCTCTTGGGGCCACTGCTGCACGTACTAACAAGAGTTCAAACACCTATCATTCATAACTTAGACGTATTAGTCATGCTCACACCCAAAATGACTAATTTCCTTATGACGTTCTAAATCTCTCGGGACTTGACCTCGTTTAATCATCGTACTAAACCATGACATCGAACCCCGAAGCAAATCCCAATATTTTCCCAAACATGGAGGACACAGACCCCGTGTACACGTCCGGGTCTGGGTCCGTATAGCCTCTGCAACTTAACCTACGAAATTAACAAAGGCACGGACCCCGTGTCAGGGTCCGGCTCCGGGTCCGTGTAGACACTGAAATTTCGCACCACAAAATAAACAAGGGCACAGACCCCGTGTCAGGGTCCGTCTACGAGTCCGTGTAGATTCTGAAAAGTTGTACCCAACGAAAATCACTACACTTGTGGCTTAATCCTCTTAACTCGATCGTGCGGACCGTGAACCAACACCTCGAGACTCATCCTAGGATGCTATGACAATGATTCAAACTCCCAGGATGCCTCAAACCACGATACGAATCATACAACGCAACTCAAACTGTGAACACAGTATTTTGACACCAAAATGCTTCCTACGACTTCTAGTTCAACCATGTGGCTATTGACACGAAACGAACATAAAATCATCCCAACATAATACTCACAATTTTTAAACGCAGCAGCGATCAGCCAAATCTTCCCAACGAAGCCTGCAACAAATAAACTTCAAGAATTCATCAAGATCATATTTTTAGAAAATTGCAGTTTGAGCAGTCCTACGAAAACGATCATAACTCACTCGTTTCATGCCTAAAAATTATGAATTTACTGTTAAATCAAAGGCATCAAAAAGTACTACGTTTTATATGTTGAATTTTTATTTTAGAAAATCGACCGAGAAGTCGCAGTATTTAAAATGACAGCAAATTTCTAGTTTTGAGATCTAAAAATCATTTCAAAAGCGATCCAACCATTTTTGCTCAAATGTTTGCATAACATACACATGTTTTTCATATAATACACATCAAAATTGATATTATGACAAGATCGATGCGAAAACGAAAGAATATACATGCCTTGATGATTAGAACTCACGAAATGATGATGCTGACGCGGCAAGGATGCGAGGCCGCTCCAGAACGACTTGCGGCGCTTTTATTTCAAAAAAAATGATCGAGAATTGCTGAAATGATGAAGGGGAAAGGGTGGTGGCTGCTACTCTCCAAGAACCCTACCCTTTTTCTTAAAAAGATGAAATTGAAGAATGTGTGTGTGCAAATGAAATGTGTGTGACTTATGGGTGTGGTGTATGTTATTGTGTGTGTGTGCGTGAGTTAATAATTAAAATAGAGGTAATTAGGGGCTAATTAGCTTAATTAAATAATTGATGAGCAATTACATGGTAATTAAAATACTAATCCCCCTTAAATTACTAACTTCCCTGAATTTAAAATAAAATACTCAAGTGTTAAACTTTTGAAAGTTTAAAATCTTAAAATCACATAATAATTAAATTAGGCTTTAAAAATGCTAAAACTTAATAAATCTTTAAAATACCATTTTCTTGACTTTAAATAAAATACTCCATTTTAAAATCGCCTAAATCGTCCCCGGTCTCATTTCCTCGATCCCGCCTCGAATAATCGTCTGAAACATAAAACTCAAAGAAAATGTTTTAACGTGAATCAACTAAACATATTATAATTTCAAATACTGCAAATTCATAAATCATGAATTAATACCCAAATTAATGAAATAACCATGCATTAAAACCATTTAATACAATACATAAGGAATTTAATAAATTGCATGCATGTGGTTCACGTGGACCTCAAATTTTCGGGACGTCACAATCTATCCCCCTTAACTTGAATTTCATCTCCGAAATTCGCTTATCTTCGATAATACAAAATTTTAGATTTTTAATTCTAGTATCCCAATAATCTATGATTCTGCTGCGCTAAACTAATAAAAATAAGTCCTAAGCTGTCCTTACGTCTCTTCAATCCTAATTAAATTGCTTATCAAAAACCTCGTTTACGAATCACAACTTAAAGCGACTTATGGCGTCTTAGTTTTACTTTACACAACCTAGAGTTCTGACTTTTTTCACAATTCAATATATTAGAAATGGAGATTCAAACTTATCGTATCTTACTTTCCTTATACTATACCAGTAATATTCATCGATCTATTATATTAGCATTTATGCAGTTCAACCTAAGAAATCATAGCACCAAAAGTTACTGATAAACTTCTATCTGTGGTACTACACTCAAAAGTTAAACCTTGTCTTAACCCCATAATAATATTGACCTACGAACCTTGAATCGAATACTTACCTTACGACACCAAACTTACGTAACATAGCTATTTACAAGTACATCCCAAATATAAAATTGTTGCTAATCTTAAATTTCGAGTAACATTAATCCATAAAACCCCAAAATATACAATATCGATCTTCTGTTTAAATAATAAAACTTTCCTAGCATCAAACACATGCTTAATCTATTTTCTTCCCAATTATAGTTGATGCATAAGATACTTGGACCTTCCTCATTGGAACAAATTTCACACTTTGACGTATCCTCAATACTTAATTCATTCTAACGTATAAAACTTAATAAGTTTCCCCTGTTAATGATGGACTAAATCTAATAAATCAACTTCACTTATAATCCATAGAATTCTAGAATCCTCATATAAAGATTTTAGATTTCTTACTCGAAAAAACTCTTAATAACCGTCCCATTGATAACCTATGTTGAATACAACTAATTTCTTTTGTTTTTATTTCACCCAATATCCCCGTATGAACACCTATTTCATAAACTTGAAATTCAATCTTACACAACCCAAGTAGTATTAGATAACTTAATTCCACTACTCATATCCACTTAATCCTAAGTTTCTTAAAGACTTACAAAGATTCCTCAAGACAAGGTACCTGTCTCACTTCATACATGCGTCTAAAAAGTAATATAACCAACAATCATACGCAACTTTCTAGAAAAAAATTTAACCATAACAAAGGTATAATTTTAACTGTTCAGATCATGACTAAAAGTTATGCTACATCAAGCCTTAAGCTCCCAAAAATAAGTTAACTTACTGTCTAATATTATAACTTAACTAATTGATCAACTTTCTCTTAAATTATTATCACTCTAAATTCTTAATTTGCCTCTGCATTATTCCACTAACACTTAAATTTTTAAGTCCAATATTTATTCATCCTACAATGCCCTTGATTACCATTCCATATAACATTATAACCCGGATATTTCAAGGTTCTAAATATCTTTTCAAGCCTAAATCAGCGAAAACTCCTATCATTCAAACCATTCCATTTTCACTTATTACTAAACTAGTCCCAAAATTCTTTAACAATTGCAAAAATAAATTCCTAATTTCCTGGATAATACCTAACTTTGTCCATAATTTTGAAAATCCTACAATTACCCATAAGTTCTTGGCGTTCCTACTTCCATTTTATAGGTTTTCCGCATCATAAGTTCAATAATCTTAAGCTTATCAAATCAAAAAATCAATTCTTATAACCAATCTTACATTTCCATCAATACTTAAAATCCCAAATTACACAATTTTTTTATACTGCTAAATGTCGTCTTAGATTTGTAATCTTTATTCCTTGTACGAAATTTTCAAAAGTTAACTCAACTAGTAACCACGAATCATCATTATTTTAAAAATCTACGTCCCGAAAGCATTCAGAATTTTCATGATTGATTTATGACTCAAGGAGTAGAACATCAGTACTTACTAACCAAAAATCCATATGCTAAAATCATTAATATCAAAGGCCTAACACCCAATAGTCGAATTCTCAAGCATGTCCAATACCACGAAGCCATCATGCATGAAAGTCATAAAAGTTCGCATTTCATGTCGTAACATGCATAAACACTTTAAAGATCCAATCGCAAATCATAACGACATGTATATCTATACTCTAAAACGTGTGAACATCTAGGTGATAGTATTAAAACATGCACATGCTGAAATCATGACTTGATGCTTACGACTAAAAAAACTTTAAAACTTACAGACTTGAGGTGTGACTTCGTGAACTTCACGCAACTTGCAGTAGGCATAACCCTTTACAAGAACACCACTATGATACCAACTGAAATGTACCGTACTTTTTGAACTATTTTAAAATTTGCGGAAATATAAAAATTTTCATTAATACAAAATAAAATTTCAAATTGCGTTAAAATAACCTACTTGTCTAAAAACATTTGAAATAAATAACTACAACCTATTTTGTCAAAAATAGTAATCGTTTAAACATCGTAAACCACTTCATGAAAATCAGAGTAACCACTTCATGAAAATCAGAGTATTTGAAACAACGTACATAAAAATATTCTTAAAAAATTGGCGGTCCTCAGGTTTAGCCTCCTGCACGGACCGAGTTGGCTCACTGATCCCCACCCCTCGTCTCCTCATGCTCGTCATCGCCTGCATCGATCAAGTCTAGTGAGTCTAAAGACTCAACATGTATAAACTGGAGATAACGAGTAATACGTTATAAAACCACATGAAACTTAAAAGTAGAACGTACATACATAAACTTGAAAGTAATAACATAAACATAGATGTGTCATCATCATAAAACTTTTCTTAAACATTCTTGCATCAGACATACTTGAACATGCATAACTTCATCATTTTTGCGTATTATTATGTTTCAAAGCAAATGACCCATACATAAATGTGCCTAATAAGACTAAACCACAGTACTGGGCTGAAAGGAAAAATTCACTGCCAAATAAATGAGATCCCCGTTCATATTTGGAGATGTCTCGGGACACGTTCTCCGGCTTCCAAAGCCGTTTATAATTGGTCTCAAATCATTTAGCATACCTCAAAAACTTAAAATATTTTCTTTTGCACGGCGAACATACTTACTTCGCTCGGGGCCACTGCTGCACATACTAACAAGAGTTCAAACACTTATCTTTCATAACTTAGATGTATTAGTCATGCTCACAACCAAAATGACAAATTTCCTTATGACGTTCTAAATCTTTCGGGACTTGACCTCGTTTAATCATCGTACTAAACCATGACATCGAACCCCGAAACAAATCCCATTATTTTCCCAAACATGGAGGACACGGACCCCGTGTACACGTCTGGGTCTGGGTCCGTATAGCCTCTGCAACTTAACCTACGAAATTAACAAAGGCACAGACCCCGTGTCAGGGTCCGGCTCCGGGTCGTGTAGACACTGAAATTTCACACCACAAATGAAACAAGGGCACGACTGATGAAACTTAAAATTAATAATTTATTATATGTTAAAACCTGTATTTTAAAATTTAAGTTTCATAAAAATTATAAAATTATGTTATTTTAGTATTGTTTGTTTATATTTAAATGTCTTACTAAATATGTTTTATTTTCAGGTTTTCTACGTGTTGCTAAAATAATGATAACTCAAGCTACAAAATTCAAATAGAGGTGATTCAAACATGTTTGGAATACTTGAGAAATTATCTACAACTTTGTAGAAGACATGATTGCCTAAAAATTTAATTAAGATGATCAAATTGTGCAAATATCAAAAGGATGACAGATTTACTTTTACTATGATCATCATATAGTAAAAAAATCATAACTATTTCAATATTTAACAAAATGAGGTGAACCAAAATGCCAAAATCATCTACACACAATTCCCCACATGTTTTCTGTTTTGAGCGGATTCAAATTCGGTGATTAAAGTCGTAGAACATAGCATTGAAAGAAGAACCATGCAATTGAAGTTGGAGGAGACAAAAACTACTATTACAACTATATGGCATTAATAAAATTTTTGACCATTTCTCTCATTTGGCCTATAAATAGAGGCCTTGTGCTAGCTTGAAAATCATTCTATTCCATTGTAAAATATAGTGTGTTTGTATAAAAGTTCTAAGTTCCAATATATTTTTCATTTTCCCAAATATGAGTGTTGATCAAAAGTAAGCTCATGGAAAGCTAAATCTATTATGTCAAGGTGAAGAGGATGAATTCTTGGTGAAGTAAGATTGTTTATATTTGTATATTCTTTCTTTATTTTATTTCATTTAGCTAAATTCTTTTTATGGTAGGTATAATAATGATTTATTTGTTGTTATTAATTTACACCAAATGCTTGATACTATTAAAGTTGTTATCTTGATTTGTTGTTTAATTTTGATACAATAAATATTTCATCAATTATTATTATTGTTATATTATATATATATTTATGTGTATATTTATATTTATATAATTATATCATATATTTCATTTAAACGATAACGTGGCTCTGCCGGTTATTTTAAATGTAATATTATGATTTAATACTAACATCTAACAATCTAACATTTACTTTATCGCAACTAACTTTTATTTTTCGCATCTAACTTTTACTTTACATGCAACTAACTTTTATTTCCCGCAACTAACTTTTATTTTTCGCATCTAACTTTTACTTTACTGCAACTAACATTTACTTTATCTCAACTAACTTATTAAATCATATATTTCATTTAGTCAATAGCGTGGCTCTGCCGGTTATTCCAAATGAAATATAATGATTTAATTTAACATTTTTTATGCAATTATATATTTATATAGTTATATATATAATCATAGGTACCATATATAAAATATCGGTTAATTCGATATTTTCTGTAGTGGGAACTATATTATATTATATGTGTGTTTAATTATTTAATTTTCTTGGAACCATTATTTGTGGCGGCTTCCTTTTTTTTACTTTTACATAAACCAAGAATAAATCCTTGAGCCTTGACAAATTTATAATTTGTAAACTTCATTCTTGAATTTGAGAATTTATAAATTAATAAATTTAAACTTAAAATAACTTATTTGTGGATCGATCTCGTACTCACAAAATATATTACTTGCAGACAACCTATACTTGGGTAAATTATAATTTAAGTGGTAGCAAGTTTTTGGTGCCGTTGCCGGGGAGGTATAAATTAAGTTTATATTTGTTATTTATGTTTTATTTATAAGTATTGTGTTGTTTTTACTTGTATGAGTATTTGTAGTCGAAAAAAAGGTGGTAGACTTATTTGAGTATTTGAAAATAATTTAAACATGAATGATAATTCAAATAATCAAGATGATAATAATAATAATAATAATAATAATAATAATAATCAAGAACATGATCAATTATGAACACTTAGGCACCATATGAATCCTATTAGAACTAGTGCCCCATCTTGTTTAGTTTTTCCTCCTGATGCATCTAATTTCAACTTTAAACCTCAAATTATTCAACTTTTACCAAATTTCATGGCTTAGATTCTGAAAATCCATATTTACATCTAAGAGAATTTGAGGAAGTTTGTAACACTTATAATGATCAAAATTGTAGCATGGATATAGTTCGATTAAAGCTTTTCCCTTTTTCTTTGAAAGATAAAGCTAAAACATGGCTATAAAATTTGAGATCGAGTTCAATAAGGTCATGGGAAGAAATGCAACAACAATTTCTTAAATGGTTTTTCTCTTCCCATAATACAAACTCTTTTAAAAGACAAATTACTACTTTTTCTCAAAAACAAGGAGAAACATTTTATCAATGTTGGGATAGATATAAAGAATTACTTAATGTATGCCCACATCATGGTTTTGAAACATGGATAATAGTTTCTCACTTTTATGAAGGTTTTATACCTTAAGATAGGCAAATTATAGAATTCATGTGTAATGGAACTTTTGAAGATAAAAACCTAAATGAAGCTATGGAGTATTTGGATTCATTAGCAGAAAATGCTCAAAATTGGGATAATATAGGCACATTAGAACCACCAACAACTAAAATCAATAATTCAACAAATAGGGGTGGTATCTATAATCTTAAAAATGATATAGATATTCAAGCTAAACTTGCATCTTTAGCAAGAAAAATTGAGTCATTAGAAATGAAAAAGAGTGGTCAATTAAAAGGTATTCAAGAAATTGTTTGTCATATATGTGATACACATGATCATTCTACAAAAGTTTGTCCAACATTACGTTCATTTAAAGAATGTCTCCATGAACAAGCAAATTATGTTAACAATTATAAAAAACCAATACTAGATCCTTTTTCACCATGATATAATCATGGATGGAAAAATTCCTAATTTTAGTTGGAGGAATGATAATAATGCACAACCCTCACAACAATATTTTTAAAATAACCAAAATCATCAAGGTTATATTCCTTATGTTACACCTCCAAGAAAAAACTTTGAAGATGTAATTCATGCATTTATCCAAAAGCAAGAGTCTATCAATATTCAAAATAGTCAATCTATGAGTGATTTGAAAGAAAATCTTGCAAAATTTGTATCTGCACTTAATATTCATGAAAAAGGAAAATTTTCATCTCAACCTCAACCTAATCCTAAAAATCAAAATCAAGAATTCAAAATGAAAAAATTGATCAAATAAAATCTGTTATTACCCTTAGAAGTGGTAAAATAGTTAATGATCCATATAGTAATGAAAACAAGGATCATTTAAAATCAAAGAGTAAGGATGATAGTCCTGATACTTTTGAGAATGATGTTACCTTAAATTCTAAGAGTAATATGGCGAATGATAAATCATCTAAAATAGTAAATGAGTTAAATAAACCTCCACCATTTCCTCATGCATTAACAAATCATAAAAAACAAAAAAATGATTCTGATATCTATGAAGTTTTTAAACAAGTAAAGATAAATATTCCATTATTAGATGCTATTAAACAAGTACCTTCCTATGCCAAATTTTTAAAAGACTTATGTACTGTGAATAGAAAATTGCATGTGAAGAAGAAATCATTCTTGGCCGAACAAGTAAGTTTTATTGTTCAAAACAATTCTAGTTTAAAATATAAAGATCCTGGTTGTCCAACAATTTCATGTATTATTAGAGAAAATAAAATTAAAAAATCTTTGTTAGATTTTGGAGCAAGTGTGAATTTACTTCTTTATTCAGTTTATGAAAAACTTAATTTAGGAGAATTAAAACCGACTTCTGTTACTCTCTTACTGGCGGATAGGTCAATCAAAATATCTAGAGGTATTGTAGAATATGTGTTGGTTCAAGTTGATAAATTCATATATCATGTAGATTTTATTGTTTTGGATACACAACCAATAGAAGTACATAATGAAATTCCAGTAATATTGGGACGACCAATTCTAGCAACTTCAAATGCTTTAATTAATTCTCGAAATGAAATAATGAAATTGTCTTTTGGAAATATGACTCTAGAACTTAATGTGTTAAATTTATGTTGTAATGCCCTAGATGGTCATATTTAAAATGCAAAGATGAAGTGTTGCTTGAAGAAAGAGACCGCACCCGCGCCTAAACAACCGCACCCGCGGTGGATAGGCAGAAAGTTGGCCATTTTACAGTAGGGTCACCGCACCCGCGGTCCAAGCAAGAGTGCACCCGCGGTTGATGGACAGAGAGTTGGAGATTAATTACAGAAGTGACACCGCACCCGCGGTGAAGAAGTACCGCACCCGCAGTGCATGGCCAGTAGGGTAGGAAATTTTATGCGAAGCAAGACCGCACCCGCGGTCCACAAGACACCGCACTCGCAGTCGGCGAATGTTGGAAAATGAAAAGTGGTGCAGAAGCTTAAGCGCACCCGCGGTCTAGACGGAGCGCACCCGCGGTGCCCTGTGCGAGAAAGCCACCCTTAATTCTTACGAAGACACATGGCATATATATAAATAGAAATGTGCTGAGTCTTCACTTTCACCACTTCCATCAGCTGAGAACGAGAGAGAGTGGGGAGAAGCTTCAATTCCTTTTGGCTTTAAGGTTAGGATTTTGGAAGAATTACACATCCAAACTTAAATACGAGACGAGATTCGTGTTCCTCATGACAAGGCTTCAAAAAGGGTATACTTTCTATATCTTTTCAGCATGTTTTGTAATATACATGTTGGAGCAATGCTGATATACTTGTGATTATATGTTCTTGAGATTATAGATGTCGTAGAATCGTAAACGGATCGATTATCGGATGTCGTATGCGAGCTTTATGAAATTCCAGCTTATATGTGTATGAGATTGTGCAGATTCTGAAACTATGATGGAGATGTGTTGAGAATTATGTGGATTATTATTGAGTAATGATAAGTGAGTTGATTTATATCAAGAAATACACTGTTATGCCGTCGAGATTATATGGTGATTGAATAATGAGTTGTATCAGACTTGCTTTGAATTGTATCTTGATAAAGTACATCTATACATTGCCATTTCAGATTGAAGTGATAGACTTTATAATCGTCTTCGAGTTCTCGATTGATTCCAACGACAAGAAGGTATAATTCATGTTTTGTTTGGGGAAGACACAACTCAAATAAGATTCAATTTGAGTTTCCCAACAAAATCACATACTAGATTAGTTGCTTGTCTTTTGATATGATTATGATTTGTTTATAGATTATATTCAAATCTTTTAATATGATTATGCATTTATAGATTTATATTCATGCATTTGAGATAGGAGAGTCATTGACAGACTTGCCAAACTACTAGACGTTCGGTGGTATCGACGCTTCAGATCAGATTCAATCCGATTGTAGACATTCGATACAGACAGGACCGAAGTCGAGGAATAAGACGTACAGTTACCCCAATTGGGAGGGTAGGTGACAGACAGTGACGTCTTATTCACACCGGGATCCCTATAGTAGAGTCGAGTCGAGTCAAGACATAATTTGATTTGAATTGCATGCTTATATAGATTGGTTTCATAGACTAGGGAACCTATTGTTATTGTTTCCATTCATGATTTATGATTATGTATCAGCATGCATACATGTTTTATACTGGGATTTGTTCTCACCGGAGTTTTCGGTTGTTGTTATGTCTGTATGTGTGCATAAAAACAGGTGGGGCAGGATCAGGGTCGCGACAGAGATGAGAGATGGACATAGCGTGGTGATCACGGGCGTAGCAGATGAACTAGTAGTTGTACTTTTGATATGTACTGTATTTAATTACTGGTTTGTAGAATATGAATAAAACGAGGCATGTATATTATGTTTGTTGTAATGAAATGAATATAGAATTATCTGGTGCCTGAGTTATAAACATTTGAGTTAATGTTAAAAGCAAAATTTTGACCCGTATTTTTGAACAATGATTCAACAAATCCAGCAAAGAATTGAGTTAGAGCTAGGGTCCCCACAACAGGTGGTATCAGAGCATTAGGTTCTGTAGACTGAGATAGAATAGAATGAGCGGGGTAGATCGAGTCTTCTTCCTTGCTTTTGATGTGCTAGCATGATTTAAATGCTTTCCCTATTATATGATGTATTGTATCTGAGTTGATTTACAGCATATATTTGTAAAGACTGAATCAGAACCGATTCTGAATCAGAGGTATATGATCAGAGGAGGACTGAGACAGATCGTATAGATTGTATCCTAATCTGTTTGATAATCAAATATGCCGCCTAGAAGAATACCACAACCAGCTGCAGGTCAAGTGCCAGAACAAGGGAGTACGTCGGGTACTTAGATGGACATGACTGCGACACCGATGGAGACTTTGTTGAAGAGATTTCAATCATTTCATCCACCTACCTTGAAGGGCACAGAAAATGCAGTGGATTGTGAGAGCTGGTTAGACGATATAGAGATGTTGTTTGAATCTCTGGCTTATACAGACGAACGAAGGGTGAAACTAATCGGGCATTAATTGCAAGAAGTGGCCAAGAGTTGGTGGCTAACGGCGAAACGAGCCTTAGAACATCGAGGTATTGATATTACTTGGAAAGTATTTAAAGATGAATTTTATCAACGTTTCTTTCCAGTGTCGTATCGAAAAGACAAAGGGGCCGAATTTGCCAACTTGAGACAGGGGCAGTGGAACATAGAAGAGTATGTTGCCAAGTTTTCTTCTTTGCTCCGATTTGTGCCACACGTGGCAGGAAATGACGAGGCGGTCGCCGATCAATTCATAAATGTTTTGAATCCGGATATCTTCACCTTAGTGAACACGGGACGACCCAATACCTTTTCTGATGCACAGAACCGAGCAAAGGGAGTAGAGGCTGGCTTGATCAGGCAGCGAGGAGCTTCTTATAGTGCTCATGAGCCAGAGACCGCCACAGCCTGCCGCACAGTTTCCACCACCTCCTCCTCGATTTGATAGTGGAAGCAGTAGTAGTGGAAAGAAAGATTCTTTGAAAGCCAAGGGTAAGCAGTTTAAGAGATCAGGGAGCAGTTCGTCGAGCTCCAGTGGGTCAAGACAGAGAGGTCCTGGCCAGAGTACATGTGTGACAGGTGTATATTGTACTACTTGTGGAGGCGGACATGCCACAGAGCAGTGTCAGGGAGTGATGGGCAGATGTAACATATGTAAGCAACAGGGACATTTCGCCAGAGTCTGTCCCCAGAGAGGTGCACAGAGATTTCAGAGTGCAAGGTCATCAGCATCAGTGACTCAGCTTGAGAGGCAAGCTTCGTCTGTCCATTCCTTCCAGCCCACGCCTACACAGTCCCAGCCTAGAGCCAGAGGTGGCCAGACAGTGAGCCAACCTCCCAGACAACAAGCTCAGGTGTTTGCACTGACCGAGGAGCAAGCCCAAGATGCACCAGACGATGTGATTGCATGTAACTGTTTTCTTTGCGGTTATACTGCATATGTAGTGATAGATACAGGTGCATCACGTACATTCATATCAGAATGTTTTGCATTGACACATGCATTGCCTCTAGAATCATTGTCTACTGTAGTGTCTATTTCTTCTCCGTTGGGAAGTGGTCTGATATCTGTGACTTCAGTTAGACATTGCTTACTACAATTTGAAGGGCATGAGATCGATTTAGAATGTGTTGTACTTGGGTTATCTTATTTTGATTGTATTGTCGGGATTGACATGTTGGCTAAGTACAGAGCCACCGTAGACTGTTTTCACAAGATTGTCAGATTCAGACCTGAAATGGCAGAGGAGTGGAAATTCTACGGTAAGGGTTCTAGATCTCGGATTCCCTTAGTATCTGCTCTGACTATGAGTACATTGTTGCAACAAGGAGCAGAAGAGTTCCTTATTTATTAAGTAGATTTACTGAAATCGTGCCCGGTATTGGCAGATTTGCCAATAGTACGGGAGTTTGCAGATGTATTTCCTGACGAGATTCCATGGTTACCTCAAGCTCGAGAGGTAGATTTTAGTATTGATCTTATTCCAGGTACCGTTCCTATTTCGAGAGCTCCATATAGGATGGTGCCAATAGAATTGAAAGAATTGAAAGCACAATTAGAAGATCTTCTTGCCAAGGGATATATCAGACCTAGTGTGTCTCCTTGGGAGGCACCAGTGCTATTTGTGCGAAAGAAAGATGGTTCTATGAGATTGTGTATAGATTACAGGCAACTGAACAAGGCAACGATAAAGAACAAATATCCTTTGCCTCGTATCGACGACTTATTTGATCAGTTGCAGGGATCATCTATCTATTCCAAGATCGATCTGAGATCTGGATATCACCAGCTGCGAGTACGAGATATTGATATACCAAAGACAACATTCCGAACCAGGTATGGACATTACGAATTTATTGTCATGCCTTTTGGTTTAACGAATGCTCCAGCAGTGTTTATGGACTGATGAACCGCGTCTTTCAGAGGTATTTAGATGAATTTGTGATGGTTTTTATTGATGATATTTTGGTGTATTAAAAGAATCTGAATGAGCATGCCAATCATTTGAGAATTCTGTTGCAAACACTAAGAAATGAAAGATTATATGCGAAACTGTCAAAGTGTGAGTTTTGGCTGAGACAGGTTGTCTTCTTGGGTCATATCATATCTGGAGATGGTATTTCCGTGGATCCGAGTAAAGTGGAAGCTGTGATCAGTTGGCCGAGACCGAGTGCCTGAGATACGCAGTTTCATGGGTCTAGTAGGGTACTATAGACGATTCATCAAAGATTTCTCCAGCCTTGCGAAGCCGATTACCCAGTTGACGCAAAAGAATACACCATTTGTGTGGTCGGAGGATTGCGAGTCTAGCTTCCTAGAGTTGAAGAAGAGGCCGACCAGTGCACCTGTCTTGATGATTCCTTCAGGTACTGGCGATTTCGTTGTATATTGTGATGCATCTCACAGAGGGCTGGGATGTGTTCTTATGCAGCGAGGTCATGTGATCGCATATGCCTCTAGACAGCTGAAGCCACACGAGATTCGATACCCTATTCATGATCTTGAATTGGCGGCTATCGTATTTGCCTTGAAGATCTGGCGTCACTATCTTTATGGTGAGAAATTTGAAATTTACTCTTACCATAAAAGCCTGAAGTATCTGTTTTCTCAGTCAGAGTTGAACATGAGGCAGCGTAGATGGCTTGATCTACTGAAAGATTTTGATTGCGAGATCAAGTACTATCCTGGGAAGTCAAATGCAGCAGCAGATGCCTTGAGTCGAAAGGTTTGTGCCCTATCCTTATCGACGATAGGTGTTTCGAATTTAGTTGAAGATTGTTGTTTGTCTGGTTTAGCATTTGACACAGATAGTAGACCATTAAGACTTGCCACGATTCAAGTTGAGCCAGATTTGATCATGAAAATCAAAGAAGCTCAAAGAACAGATCAGAATATACAGAAGTCAATTCAGATGGTCAGATCAGGACATCAGTCTGAATATCAGGTACATGATTTTGTTCTGTATGTGAATGACCGTCTTGTAGTGCCAGATGTATCAGAATTGAAACAACAGATTATGTCATAAGCGCTCTGTAGTCGGTTAAGTATTCATCCTGGTGGCAGGAAGATGTACAACGATCTAAAGACACAATTCTGGTGGAAACAGATGAAGTTCGACATCGCCGAATTTGTGTCTAAATGTTTAAATTGCCAACAGGTGAAAGCTGATAGAAAGAAGCCCGGAGGTTTACTTCAGAGTTTGTCTATTCCAGAATGGAAATGGGATCACCTTTCCATGGATTTCGTGACGAAGTTACCTCGATCATCACGGGGCTGTGACGCGATTTGGGTCATTATTGACAGATTAACCAAATCAACGTATTTTATTCCGTACAAAATGACGTACAGACATGATCAGATGGCTGAGATATATGTCCGAGAGGTAGTCAGATTACATGGTGTGCCGAAGTTTATCGTCTCAGATCGTGATCCACGATTCACTTCACATTTTTGGCACAGTCTGCAGCAGGCTTTAGGTACGACATTGCACCTAAGTACTGCTTATCATCCCAAACAGATGGACAGTCAGAGCGGACTATCCAGACTTTAGAGGATATGCTGAGAGCTAAAGTGCTAGACTTTGGGAATAGTTGGCAAGATTCACTACCGTTGTTTGAATTCTCGTACAACAAAAGCTATCAAACGAGCATAGAGATGGCACCATTTGAAGCATTGTATGGCAAGAAGTGCAGATCTCCGTTGTACTGGGATGATATATCTGAGGTACCAGAACTTGGGCCTGATATGATTCGAGAGATGACTGAGAAGGTGAAGATAATCCAGAAGAGAATGAAAACAGCACAGGATAGGCAAGCCAAGTATGCAAATATCAGATGTAGACTGCTAGTATTTGAACAAGGAGACAGAGTGTTTTTGAAGATTTCTCCCTTCAGAGGCATTGTCAGATTTGGCAAGCGTGGGAAATTGTCTCCTAGATACATCGGTCCATACGAGATTCTTGAGAAGATTGGCGATCGAGCATATCGATTGGCTCTTCCTCCTTCTCTATCCAGGATACATGACGTTTTTCATGTCTCGATGTTGCGTAGATATATGCCAGATATTTCTCATGTCATTCAGCCTGACGAAGCTAAGCTGGATCAGACTTTGAGTTATGTTGAGCAACCGATACAGATTCTTGATTGGAAAGAGAAGCAGCTCAGAACGAAGACTATTCCACTAGTGAAAAGTCCAGTGGAGTCGTCATGGTATTGAAGAAGCGACTTGGGAGACAGAAGCAGATATGAGAAAGAAATATCCTGAGTTATTCTCATGATGTGAGTAATTATTCAGCTTTTGATTTTACTGCTGTGTTTACATACTTTGATTAATTGATTTCACGTTCGAGGACGAACTAATATCTAAGAGGGGGAGAAATGTAATGCCCTAGATGGTCATATTTAAAATGCAAAGATGAAGTGTTGCTTGAAGAAAGAGATCGCACCCGCGCCTAAAGAAGCACCGCACCCGCGGTGGATAGGCAGAAAGTTGGCCTTTTACAGTAGGGTCACCGCACCTGCGGTCCAAGCAAGAGTGCACCCGCGATTGATGGACAGAGAGTTGGAGATTAATTACAGAAGTGACACCGCACCCGCGGTGAAGAAGTACCGCACCCGCGGTGCATGCCCAGTAGGGTAGGAAATTTTATGCGAAGCAAAACCGCACCCGCGGTCCACAAGACACCGCACCCGCGGTCGGCGAATGTTGGAAAATGAAAAGTGGTGCCGAAGCTTAAGCGCACCCGCGGTCTAGACGGAGCGCACCCGCGGTGCCCTGTGCGAGAAAGCCACCCTTAATTCTTACGAAGACACATGGCATATATATAAATAGAAATGTGCTGAGTCTTCACTTTCACCACTTCCATCAGCTGAGAACGAGAGAGAGTAGGGAGAAGCTTCAATTCCTTTTGGCTTTAAGGTTAGGATTTTGGAAGAATTACACATCCAAACTTAAATACGAGACGAGATTCGTGTTCCTCTTGACAAGGCTTCAAAAAGGGTATACTTTCTATATCTTTTCAGCATGTTTTGAAATATACATGTTGGAGCAATGCTGATATACTTGTGATTATATGTTCTTGAGATTATAGATGTCGTAGAATCGTAAACGGATCGATTATCGGATGTCGTATGCGAGTTGTATGAAATTCCAGCTTATATGTGTATGAGATTGTGCAGATTCTGAAACTATGATGGAGATGTGTTAAGAATTATGTGGATTATTATTGAGTAATGATAAGTGAGTTGATTTATATCAAGAACTACACTGTTATGCCGTCGAGATTATATGGTGATTGAATAATGAGTTGTATCAGACTTGCTTTGAATTGTATCTTGATAAAGTACATCTATACATTGCCATTTCAGATTGAAGTGATAGACTTTATAATCGACTTCGAGATCTCGATTGATTCCAATGACAAGAAGGTATAATTCATGTTTTGTTTGGGGAAGACACAACTCAAATAAGATTCAATTTGAGTTTCCCAACAAAATCACATACTAGATTAGATGCTTTTCTTTTGATATGATTATGATTTGTTTATAGATTATATTCAAATCTTTTGATATGATTATGCATTTATAGATTTATATTCATGCATTTGTGATAGGAGAGTCATTAGCAGACTTGCAAAACTACTAGACGTTCGGTGGTATCGACGCTTCGGACCAGATTCAATCCGATTGTAGACATTCGATACAGACAGGACCAAAGTCTAGGAATAAGACGTACAGTTACCCCGATTGGGAGTGTAGGTGACATACAGTGACGTCTTATTCACACCGGGATCCCTAGAGTAGAGTCGAGTCGAGTCAAGACATAATTTGATTTGAATTGCATGCTTATATAGATTGGTTTCATAGACTAGGGAACCTATTGTTATTGTTTCCATTCATGATTTATGATTATGTATCAGCATGCATACATGTTTTATACTGGGATTTGTTCTCACCGGAGTTTCCGGCTGTTGTTATGTCTGTATGTGTGCATAACAACAGGTGGGGCAGGATCAGGGTCGCGACAGAGATGAGAGATGGACATAGCGTGGTGATCACGGGCGTAGCAGATGAACTAGTAGTTGTACTTTTGATATGTACTGTATTTAATTACTGGTTTGTAGAATATGAATAAAACGAGGCATGTATATTATGTTTGTTGTAATGAAATGAATATAGAATTATCTGGAGCCTGAGTTATAAACATTTGAGTTAATGTTAAAAGCAAAATTTTGACCCGTATTTTTGAACAATGATCCGACTAATCCCGCAAAGAATTGAGTTAGAGCCCGGGTCCCCACATATGTAAACAACCAAGAATAAATGAAAATGAATATGAAAATGAAATAGAAACAATTGTGGAAAAAAATATACAAGAAAAAAATGAACAATTTGAAGTTTTTTCAATTGAAAGTTTTGAGTCTGAAAATAATTTTAAAGAAGATGATAATATAAAACTTGAATTAAAAGTTTTACCATTAGAATTGAAATATTTATTTCTTGCTGAAAATAAAATATTCTCTGTTGTAATTTCTTCCACTCTTTTCCAAATCAAGAAAAAGATTTAATTAACTTACTTAAAAAATATAAAAATGCAATTAGATGGACTTTGAAAGATATAAAAGGTATAAATCCTTTAATTTGCACACATATAATTCACTTGGAAGAAAATGCTAAAACATATCAACAACTACAAAGAAGATTAAATCCATATATGAAGGAATTTGTTAAGAATAAAGTATTAAAACTATTAGATGCTGAAATTATCTATCCAATCTCAGATAGAAAATGGGTAAGTCGAACACAAGTAGTACCTAAAAAGTCATGTATCACTGTTATAAAAAATGAAAAGGGAGAGTTATTACAACCAAGGATTCCATCTAGTTGACGTATGTGTATTGATTATAGAAAATTAAATGATGCAACTAGAAAAGACCATTTTCCACTACCATTTTTAGATCAAATTCTAGAAAAAGTAGCAGGTAATTCTTATTACTGTTTTCTTGATGGATATTCGGGGTATTATCAAATACCTATATCATTAGAAGATCAAGAAAAAACTACTTTCACTTGCCCTTTTGGAACTTTTACATTTAAAAGAATGTCATTTGGTTTATATAATACTCCGGCTACTTTTCAAAGATGCATGTTAAGTATTTTCAGTGATATGATTGAAGAATTTGTAGAAGTTTTTATGGATGATATAACTGTTTTTGGAAACTCAATTGAAAATTGTCTTAAAAACCTAGAAGAAGTATTTAAAAGATTTGAAGAAAAAAATCTTTTTTTAAATTGGGAAAAATGTCATTATATGGTTAAATCTGAGATTGTTTTAGGACATGTGATATCTGAAAAAGGAATTGAAGTTGATAAAGCCAAAGTTGATGTTATTGCTAATTTAACATCACCAAACACGATCAAAGAAGTTCGATCATTCTTAGGTCATGCATGATTTTATAGAAGGTTAATAAAAAGTTTCAGTATAATATCTAAACCAATTTCAAATCTTTTAACAAAAGATACACAATTTGAATGGACTCATAAATGTGAAAATGTTTTTTAAAAAATAATTAATCTTTTAATTACTGTAACCTACCGTACTTTTACTACTCAAAATTTGCGAAAAATTTAAAAATTTCTTAATTGAAACATGATCATTCAAAATTCGACTAAAAAGAAGTAAACTGTACGTAACACAAGTTGTTGCAACAAAAGGTTTAAAATTTAAAGTTTGACAAAAGTATAAAATGTTGTCATAAAGCTTAAAACATTGCGGTCCTCGGGTTTAGCCTCCCGCTCAGTCCAAGCCTGCTCCTTGGTCCCCACCTCCTGTCTCCTCATAAACGTCCTCACCTGCATCGATCAAGTCTAGTGAGTCTAAAGACTCAACACGTATAAACTGGAAGTAACAAGTACTACATAATAAGATCACATGCAACTTTAAAATAGGACATACATACTTTAAACTTGAACTTGCAAGATAAAACTTGAACGTACGTGCGTACATACTAAGACGTGCCATCAACATAAACTTTTCTTAAACATGCTTGCATACTTGAACATACTTAAACATACATAGCTTCATCATTTTGCGAAGAGGATGTTTCAAAACAAGTGACCCATAACATAATTCGCCTGATCAGACTAAACCACAGTACTGGGCTGACAGGGACGCATCCACTACCACATACATGAGATCCCCTTTCATAATTTAACATGCTGATTGGTCCATATTCATAATTTAACGCCTTCCAATAACGATCTAACCCGTTCATAATTTAACAGGGTGGAGAGGTTCTCGGCCACGTTCACCGACTTCCAAACCCATTCATAATTTGGTCACAAGACATTTAGCATACCTCAAAAACTTAAAATATTTTCTTGCACGTCAAACAAACTTACTTGGCTTTGAGGGATTCGTTGGACTTCGATCAGGGCCGTTGCTGCACATACTAAATGAATTTAAAATACTTAACCTGCATTGCTTAGACGTAGGTACACATGCTCACCACCAAACCCCATAAATAACTTAAGACGTTCTAAAACTCTCGGGACTTGATCTCATTTAAATCAGTGTACTAAACCATCACATGAAATCTCAAAACAAAAAATTATGCTTTTCCCAAAACATGAAGTACACGGACCTCGGGTCCGGGTCCGTGTATGGGTCCGTGTGTGTGCGCAAAGGAAGGATCAACAAAAGGAAGGTACACAGACCCCGTGTCAGGGTCCGTGTAGACTCGGTTGATTGACACTTCGAAGGAAAGCAAAGGCACGGACCCCGTGCCCGGGTCCGTGTTTGCACGCTGAAATGGCATCAAGGAGAAAACAAAGGCACGGACCCCGTGCTAGGGTCCGTCCGCGGGTCCGTGTACCTGTTGGACAAGCCAACGCCCGAAAATTCTAACAGGTTTTGTTTAACAGTCTAGACTCGATTGTACATATCATTCATCGACACCACGAGACCATCTTAGGATACTACATCAATGACTCGAGCCTATACGGTTGTTCCCAAAACAACCACATATCCCAAATAACTCAAAAATCCTTTAACAAAACTTTTGACGGGAAATGGTTCACACGGCTACTCGTTCTCCTAAGAGCCTAACGACGTGAAACGACACCTCAGTATAAATCCCAACAACATGCTAAATATACCTAGACACAGCAACGTTCACCCGTCGATCCCCAACGAAGCCTGCAACAATTAAATTTCAAGAACGCATCAATACATAATTTTCTGAAAAACGCAGTTTCAGCAGTTCCACGAAAAATGCCATAACTCACTCAATTTTTATCCGAATATTTTGAATTTACTGTCAATTCAAAGGTATCAAAAATTTCTACAATTTTCATGTTGAAAGATTTCTCAGACTCAAGACCGAAAAATCACAGTTTTTAAAAATGATAGCAAAAACGAGTTTTCAGATCTAAAATTATCTCAAAACTGATCCAAACCATTTTCCGCTCAAACGACGAATGTCACACATATATTTTTACGCATAAAACAACGTAACACATAATATGACATGATCGATACAGCAAAAGAAAATTATACGTGCTTTTTGATGATAAACTTTACCAAAACGGCGATACCGAAGCGGAGATGGCGTGAGGATTGATCCGAGACGAACGTGGCGCTAAAATCTTTGAAGAAAACACACGAAAGTTTGCTGGAAGATGGAGATGGGAGGGGCAGCTGCAAGGGTTCTTAGAAACCTAGGTTTTGCTCTCTCAAAAATAAAAATCTGAATTGAAAATATGTGTGTGTGTGTTGTGTCGATGATTAGTGTGTGTGAGTTAGGTAGTAATTTAGGGAGTGAAAATTTCTTAATTAAAATTTAACCATTAATTTAAAGTTAATCGAACACTAACTCACTCAATTTCCTCAATTAAAATAATTACACACTAATTTTAAAAGTTCTAAACTCTTAAATTATTAAATACATAAATAAGGCTTTTAAAATTACTAAAAACTAAATAAATTATTTAAAATACTAAAAACCTTGGACTGAGCTTGCCTCTGTTCCCAAATCTCATAACACCCTTCATGGGTGCTATCTTTACAAAAACGTGGTCACCCACGGCGAACTCTAGATCTCTTCTTCTCTTATCAGCATAACTTTTCTAACGACTCTGGGCAGTTTTCATCCTGTCTCGGATCTTGACCACCACATCTGCAGTCTGCTGAATTATCTCCGGACCAAGTTCTGCTCTTTCACCAACCTCATCCCAATGAACTGGTGATCTGCACTTCCTTCCATACAATGCCTAATAGGGAGCCATACAAATAGATGATTGAAAACTGTTGTTGTAGGTAAACTCCACTAGAGGTATTTTCGATTCCCAAGTCCCCTGGAAATCGATCAAACAGGCTCGCAAAAAGTCTTCTAAGATCTGAATCACTCGCTCAGACTGGCCATCTGTCTGCGGGTGAAAAGCTGTACTGAAAAGCAATTTTGTCCCCATGGCTTCATGTAAGCTCTTCCAAAAGGACGATGTAAACCTCGGGTCCCTGTCGAACACAATGGAAACTGGGATCCCATGCAATCGAACAATCTCCCTGATATAAAGCTCCGCATACTGCGTCATGGAGAAAGTCGTCTTTACTGGAAAGAAGTACGCTGACTTAGTGAGTCGATCCATTATAACCTAAATGGAATTCGATCCCCTGACTAAGCTCGGCAAACCAACCACAAAATACATTTTAACATTTTCCCATTTCCACTCTGGGATGGAGAGTGGCTTAACCAATCCTGCTGGCCTCTGATGCTCTGCCTTCACCTGCTGACAAGTGAGGCATTCAGACAAAAATCTTCGGACGTCTCTCTTCATCCCTTGCCACCAATACCGGATCTGTAGGTCCTTGTACATCTTGGTACCTCCTGGGTGAATAGAATATGAAGATGCGTGTGCCTCTGCTAGAATATCCTCTCTGATCGAATCAATACTGGGCACCCACATTCTATCCCTGTATCTCACAAAACCATCTGACACAGTGTAGAGAACACTTCCCTTGGCTTCATCCTTCAGTTTCATTTTCTGTAACTGCTCATCTGAAGGCTGGCCCGCACGAATACAGTCTTGGAAGGAAGATTGGACTGTCAGATTAGACAGCCTTGGAGTTCTGCCATTGCGGTAAACTTCTAAGTCAAACCTCTGAATCTCAGACTGAAGAGGTTTCTGTACTGACAACTGTGCTACAACTGCCACTTTCCTGTTCAAGGCGTCTGCGACGACATTAGCCTTTCCCAGATGGTAGCTAATCTCGCAGTCGTAGTCCTTCACCAACTCTAACCACCGTCTCTGCCTCATATTCAATTCTTTCTGTGTGAAGAAATACTTGAGACTCTTGTGGTCCGTGAAAATCTGGCATTTCTCACCGTACAAGTAGTGCCTCCAAATCTTCAACGCAAAGACAACAGCTGCTAATTCTAAGTCATGCGTCGGGTAATTCTTCTCATGCACCTTCAACTGCCTCGAAGCATAAGCTATAACCCGACCCTGGTGCATCAATACTGCGCCTAACCCGAGCTTAGATGCATCGGTGTATAACACAAAATCTCCTTGCCCTGTTGGCATGGCTAACACTGGCGCTGAAATAAGAGCTTGATTCAATGTATCAAAGCTCTTCTGACATTCATCACTCCACACAAACTTAGCATTCTTTTTGGTCAGTGAAGTGAGTGGCACTGCTATCGACGAAAATCCCTGGATAAACTTACGGTAGTAACCGGCTAAACCAAGAAAAATGCGGATTTCCGATGCATTCTTCGGTTCAACCCAATCTTTAACTGCCACTACCTTGGTTGGGTCCACCTCGATTCCACTGCTAGAAATAATATGACCCAAAAACGCTACCTTCTCCAACCAAAATTCGCACTTACTGAACTTCGCAAACAACTTGCGACTCTGCAAAACCTGCAACACTGTCCTCAAATGGTGGCTATGCTCCTCATGGCTCTTCGAGTAAATGAGAATATCTTCAATGAATACTATGACGAACTGATCAAGGTAAGGCTGAAATACTCGGTTCATGAGGTCCATGAAAATTGCTGGAGCATTCGTCAGTCCAAACGGCATCACTAAGAACTCGTAATGCCCATACCTAGTCCTAAAGGCTATTTTGTGAACATCTGCATCTTTCACCTTCAGCTGGTGATACCCCGATCGAAGATCTATCTTAGAGAACACTGTAGCTCCCTGCAATTGGTACAACAAATCTTCGATTCTAGGAAGTGGGTATTTGTTCTTGAATGTTACATTGTTCAATTCTCGGCAATCGCTGCACAGTCTCATACTCCCATCCTTCTTCTTTACAAAAAGCACTGGTGCGCCCCAAGGCGAGCAACTAGGGCGGATAAATTCCTTGTCGAGAAGCTCCTGAATCTGCTGCTTGAGTTCTAACATTTCAGCTGGAGCTAATCGATACGGTGCTTTAGAGATTGGCCCAGTGCCTGGCATAAGATCGATTGCAAACTCCACCTCTCTCTCTGGTGGAAGACCTGTGACGTCATCAGGAAAGACGTCTTGGAAGTCTCTGACTACTGGCACCTCTGATAAAGACGGAGTGGGTATGTCAGGTGAAGAAATGATGTTGGCCAAGAACGCCTAGCACCCCTTAGAAATAAGTCTCCGTGCCTGCATGCAGGAGATCATGCGCGGGAAACTCCTCCATCTGGCTGGCTCAAAAAGAAATTGCTCCATGCCCGGCGGTCTAACCAATACTGACCTCTTCTGAAAATCAATCAGAAATCTGTTCTTCGTCAGCCAGTCCATTCCCAAAATAATGTCGAACTCTGGCATCAGCAAGACGATCAAATCAGCATACACCAGGTGGCCGTGCAATTCTAGATCAATGTCTCTGACCACACTAGCAGCTGACAGCTCTTCCCTTGATGGTACGGTTACTGAATAATTCACGTCGAGTCCAATGGTCTTTATATCCAAGTGACTAGCAAATGTTTCCAAAATAAAAGAATGGGTGGCTCCTGAATCTATCAAGGCCTGAGTGGCTATTTTCTTAATGAAAATATTTCCTGAGAGACGTTAGCACACACAAAACATACATTCCCAAAAATTCTAACATTGACCTCAAACATAGCAGAAAATTTACTATCCCAAATCACTCAAATTATTACTAGCACCTTAATAATTCAAAATAAAATTCCACATGCAAGGCAAAATTAATACTGAGCTTAGGTAGAAAATTTACCTGTCAGTAAAGTCGTGTCTGGGTTCGCCTCTTGTGCGTGCATGGCGAACACTCTGCCCTCAGTTGGCTGCTTCCACTGTGGGCACTCTTTCAGCATGTGGTCAGTAGCTCCACATTTAAAATATTTCCCGATCCCCAGAAGCACTGTCTGGGATGCTGGCGATTGCACTTCTGACACAGTGGGAAATTACCGGGCTTTTGAGGCGCTCCCTGCTGCTGAATCGGACCCTTGCCCTTTGGTGGTCCCTGATAAGGTTTCTTTCCTGGTGGCCCCTGACACTGTTTCTTAAATTGGGGTCTCTGATGCTGCTGCGGTGGTGCCTGATAGGACCTCTTGCCCTGCCTGTCCACCTCTATGTCCCTCTGGTCTTGTTCTGTCGCCAAAGCTCTAGACACGACAATTGCATAAGTAGTAGGACCAGCAACTCGCACGTCACGGCGCAAGACCGGCCGCAACCCATCCATGAAATGCCTCAGCTTACTCTGGGCATCATTAGCCATCAGGGGTACAAAATGACACCCCTTCTCAAACTTCCTCACAAAGTCTGCCACACTGCTGTCTCCCTGCCTCAACGTCATAAACTCCCTTGTTAGGCGAGAGCGTACTTCCTCAGTAAAATACTTGGAGTAGAAGACTTCCTTGAAACCGTTCCAAGGCAACACCTGCAAGTTGACTGACACAGACGCACTCTGACACCACAACCTGGCGTCCCCTGACAGAAGGAACGTGGCACACCTGACCCTATCTGCATCGGTCAGTTCCATAAAATCGAAGATTACCTCGATGGACTTAATCCATCCCTCAGCTACCATCGGGTCAGTGGTACCCGAAAACTCCTTAGGATTCATCCTCTTAAACCTCTCATACACTAGCTTCCGGTCTGGGCCTCTCCCCCGCATCTACTGCAGTCTGGTTCCTCGCAAACTGTGTGAAGAACTGAGTCATTCCAGCGAGCATTTGTGCTTGCATATCTGGCGGTGGAGGTGGAGGAGCGTCCCTTCTCTCCTCTCGAGGCTCTCTGTCCTCATCCCTTGCTTCACGGTCGATCACACGTCTAGGAGGCATTCTGTTCCAACCATTTACCCAACACGTAAACCCACTATGCAAGAATATATAATAAAAATAACATAGATGCACGTACTCTGAACTCAAAAATGTAAACATGCTGAAATCATGACAATGCGCTTACTACATAACATAATTCAAAACTTTAAAACTTACAGACTTGAGGTGTGACTTTGTGAGCTTCTTGCGACTGGCAGTAGGCATAACTCTTTACAAGAACACCGCTCTGATACCAACTGTAACCTACCGTACTTTTACTACTCAAAATTTGCGGAAAATTTAAAAATTTCTTAATTGAAACTTGATCATTCAAAATTCGACTAAAAAGAAGTAAATTGTACGTAACAGAAGTTGTTGCAACAAAAGGTTTAAAATTTAAAGTTTGACAAAAGTATAAAATGTTTTCATAAAGCTTAAAACATGGCGGTCCTCGAGTTTAGCTTCCCGCTCAGTCCAAGCCTGCTCCTTGGTCCCCACCTCCTGTCTTCTTATAAACGTCCTCACCTGCATCAATCAAGTCTAGTGAGTCTAAAGACTCAACACGTATAAACTGGAAGTAACAAGTACTACATAATAAGATCACATGCAACTTTAAAATAGGACATACATACTTTAAACTTGAACTTGCAAGATAAAACTTGAACGTACGTGCGTACATACTAAGATGTGCCATCAACATAAACTTTTCTTAAACATGCTTCCATACTTGAACATACTTAAACATACATAGCTTCATCATTTTGCGTAGAGGATGTTTCAAAGAAAGTGACACATAACATAATTCGGCTGATCAGAGTAAACCACAGTACTTGGCTGACAGGGACGTATCCCCTGCCACATACATGAGATCCCCGTTCATAATTTAACGGGTTGATTGGTCCACGTTCATAATTTAACGCTTTCCAATCACGATCTAACCCGTTCATAATTTAACGGGGTGGAGAGGTCCTCGGCCACGTTCAACGACTTCCAAACCCATTCATAATTTGGTCACAAGACATTTACCATAACTCAAAAACTTAAAATATTTTCTTGCACGTCAAACATACTTACTTGGCGTTGAGGGATTCAATGGACTTCGATCAGGGCCGTTGCTGCACATACTAAATGAATTTAAAATACTTAACTTGCATTGCTTAGACGTAGGTACACATGCTCACCACCAAACCCCATAAACAACTTAAGACGTTCTAAAACTCTCGGGACTTGACCTCATTTAAATCAGTGTACTAAACCATCACATGAAATCTCAAAACAAACAATTATGTTTTTCCCAAAACATGAAGTACACGGACCCGGGTCCGGGTCCATGTAAGGGTCCGTGTGTGTGCGCAAAGGAAGGATCAACAAAAGGAAGGGACACGGACCCCGTGTCAGGGTCCGTGTAGACTCGGTTGATTGACACTTTGAAGGAAAGCAAAGGCACAGACCCCGTGCCCTGGTCCGTGTGGGGTTCCATGTTGGCACACTGAAATGGCATCAAAGAGAAAACAAAGGCACGGACCCCGTGCCAGGGTCCGTGCGCGGGTCCGTGTACCTGCGGGACAAGCCAACACCCGAAATTCTGAACATGTTTTGTTTAACAGTCTAGTCTCGATTGTACAGATCATTAATCGACACCACGAGACCATCTTAGTATACTACATCAATGACTCGAGCATATACGATTGTCCCAAAAACAACCAGCATATCCCAAATAACTCAAAAAATCCTTAAACAAAACTTTTGACAGGAAATGGTTCACACGGCTACTTGTTCTCCCAAGAGCCTAACTACGTGAAACGACATCTCAGTATACATCCCAACAACATGCTAAAAATATACCTAGACACAGCAACATTCACCCGTCGATCCCCAACGAAGCCTGCAACAATTAAACTTCAAGAACGCATCAATACATAATTTTCTGAAAAACGCAGTTTGAGCAGTCCCACGAAAAATGCCATAACTCACTTAATTTTTATCCGAATATTTCTAATTTACTGTCAAATCGAAGGTATCAAAAAGTTCTACAATTTTCATGTTGAAAGTTTTCTCAGACTTACGACCGAAAAATCGCAATTTTTAAAAATGCAGCGAAAACGAGTTTTCAGAACTAAAATTATCTCAAAACTGATCCAAATCATTTTCCGCTCAAACGACGAACGTCACACATATATTTTTACGCATAAAACAATGCAACACATAATATGACATGATCGATACAACAAAGGAAAGATTATGCGTGCCTTTTGATGATAAACTTTACCGAAACGGCGATACTGAAGCAGAGATGGCGTGAGGATTGATTCGGGACGAACGTGGCGCTAAAATCTTTGAAGAAAACACACGAAAGTATGCTGGAAGATGGAGATGGGAGGGGCGGCTGCAAGGGTTCTTAGAAACCTAGGTTTTGCTCTCTCAAAAATAAAAATCTGAATTGAAAATATGTGTGTGTGTGTTGTGTCGATGATTAGTGTGTGTAAAATTGTGTGTGTGTGTGAGTTAGGTAGTAATTTAGGGAGTGAAAATTGCTTAATTAAAATTTAACCATTAATTTAAAGTTAATCAAACATTAACTCACTCAATTTCCTCAATTAAAATAATTACACACTAATTTTAAAAGTTCTAAACTCTTAAATTATTAAATACATAAATAAGGCTTTTAAAATACTAAAAACTAAATAAATTATTTAAAAATACCCCAACCTCAACTTAAAATAAAATACCACAATTTAGATTACCAAAATCATCACCGGTCTTTTTCTCAATCCCGCCTCGAATAATCGCCTAAAACATGAAACTTGAGAAATATTTCAATGTGCATCACATAAACAGTTTTAATTTAAAATAATACATTTAAATAGATCATGCACTACTAAGACTCGTCTTAAAATTAAATAAATGCTTTAATAATTAAATAATTGCATGGGTTATACGTGTACTGAATTTGGGCACTACAGTTCCTCCCCCACTTATGAAAATTTCGTACTCGAAATTAAGTCTTACCGAACAACTCCGGGTAGCGACTTCTCATATCTGATTCTGTCTCCCAAGTGGCCTCCTCCACTGATTGGTTTAGCCACCGGACATTGACTAGCTTAGTCACCTTGTTCCGAAGTCTGCGCTCATGTCTGTCTAGGATTTGGACGGGTCTTTCCTCATAAGATAGGTCTCGAGCCAACTGTAACGGCTCGTAGCTCAGAACAAGCGAAGGATTAGCTAGGTACTTCCTCAGCATCGAGACGTGGAACACATTGTGTATGTAACGCCCCAGATTCGACGACTGTCCTCACTGTATCATGACGAGTCTTTCCAGCGTGCTTATGTCCTCACTCACACGCACCCTGGGAAACTTTCCAGGAGGTCACCCATCCCATAATTGCCCTAAGTCAAGCACACTTAACTTTGGAGTTCTTATGTGATGAGCTACCGAAAAGAAGATGCACCTTCGTGATATGAGTAGTACAAATCAAATCTTTTAAGCTCTCTTCAACTGTACAGTCCATTACATTAAACAGTCTCGGAATCCCTCTCATTCCCGTGTGGGTCGGTTCATTCATGTTCCCTCCACCTAGAAGCCTGCCAGGAGCCGCTCATTTTCCGTGCAACTGATGACACCGGCGATCACCCCCCGCCCTCTTCGGCCCCGGGCCTCACATGCCCACCAGCTTCCGCTTGGTTCGTCCCCGAACCACATCGTACTAAGAGAGTTCGGCTCTGATACCAACAATAACGGCCCGAAAAATCGTGTTTGAATATTTGCGGAAAAATTAAAAATTTTCTTTGTAAAGTAAGTAAAATGCCTCGTTCATAAAATAGACCGTTAAATAAAGTTTAAATGTTAAAAATAGCAGCAGAAGAAATTATTTGTTTGCAAAAGAACAATTTAACAATAATCCAGCAACGGATAAACTGTTTGAGCATAAAAATGGTAAATGCTTAAATGAGGTCCTCGGGTTCCACTACTGCCGACCCAAGCTAGCTCACTGGTCCCCGCCCTCGGCCCCGACATCGTCAGTACCTACAACAATCAAGTCTAATGAGTCTAATGACTCAACATGCATATATCGTAAATAACGAGTAAATATAGTAAAATTTCAGGGGAGTAAAAATATCATGTCATGAGGCAATTATAATACGTGCATAACTGAACTGAAAATTATAGTGAAAATGTTTGCTTCTTGGAGCCCTGTACTGAAATAGCATGTAATAATTTTATGTTGAGATTATGGTCTACGCAAGTGGACCCTGCACTGAAACTGACCGGTAACTGGCGACCGGATAATAAAATGCTCCCATGACCGGTAACTGGCGACCGGGTAAAATAATGAACGTCTGATCAGACTATGCCACAGTATACTGGGTGGTACAAACTGAACTAACCAGTAACTGGCGATCGGACCGGTAACTGGCGACCGGATTTATCAATAATCTCATGATAGTGAAATGGCCACAAGCAATATCGCATAATCTCAAAAATGAATATTTTATATTTTTATGCAAGTAATATAATTAAATGGCACAATTAAGTATCCTGTAATAATTTACTGCTTGGATTGGATCGCTCCTAGGCTCGCTGCAACCTAAATATGCCATGAAAAATATGCAATAGATTTTTGGGACCAAACTATGCAATAACATTTGAAAATGTGACAATTTCACCGAACGACTTCGTATTTAATCATGACTCCGAACCAACCCGAGCCAACACTTAAACATCATATAGTCATGATTAAAATACGCTTAAAATGATGAATTAATGCTCCTAAAATGATGCAAGTCGAATCTTAGGTAAATGGAGGCCAAAACATGAAACGCTCTTTCGAGAGTCAATTTGGCACATCGCACCGTGAATTCTCGTACGACTTCAAAAATGATCCGAATCACAAACGGTCAAAAACATGACCTTCCAAACTCGAAGAGGCACTGTCTAGTCCAAGGCCATGGGCTAAAAGCCAACCAAGAACTCAAACGAGCCACTGAACCGTCACAGCAAGTTGCTGTCCACAAAATACAGCAGCTGTGCTTTGGTTTCTTGCGTCGTCTGCGAGGCTAATGGCCATTGGGGCTTGAACAGCCACTTGAAAGTGATCGATTTTAGGTGCCCGAAAGCGCAACGGAAGTAACAAAAATTCGGAAATCATATTTTCTAGCATGAAATTTTCGCACCTCTCATGTACTAGGATGTAGCATATACAAAAACACAAACTATGACATACATAGGGTGTTTATAGAAATGTACCTATCAATCTTAAAAGATTGATGATGGCTCCAACCAAGTTGTAAACAACTTGGCTCTTCAAAGGATGAACTTTTACAAGCTTTCCTTGAGCACACCTTGCTCAAAATTAGGCCCACCAGTTGCTAAGAAGATCCCCTCTTATTTTGCACTAGAAAAACAAAAGGATTTTTCAAAGAGAAGTGATTTTTTCCTTCAACAAATTGAAGAACAAAATGAGAGAAAAATTTGAGAGAAAAATTCCCCTTAGTTTCGGCCATCACACATATGTAGGAGGGAAGGGAAGACTTTTCTTGGTAGTGGGAAAAATTAAACCCTTTTTGCATCCCAAGCCTTGATTATAGAAAAAGTTGTCTCCCCAACCTTTCACCTCCCATGTATTCAAATCTATTTGGACTTGTAACAATAACAAGGCCCATGGACTTTAATTTAATTGTCTCTAACATATTTGAGCCCAATTAAACATTACTTGATTTTACTCAAGCCCACTAGTTTAATAATTATTTCGAATTGGGCTCTACTAGACCCAATGTAGTTTAATTAATCCAACACTTGAATTAAATTAATTATTTGGACTCTACTAGGTCCACTAGTGTTTAATTAATTCAATATTTGAATTAATTTAATTTTAGTCCATAATAATGTTTATGAAAATCACAATATTCAAATACATGACTTGTTTGGCCAACTTTTAATTTAGGAACACTTCCTCAAATTAAAAGTTATATTCTCTCATAGTAGTCATACTTTTATTTTTCCTTACGCTTATAAACTCATTTATAAGCCTTTCAACACTTTGAACTATTTTAACTTCTCAACGGGATCTAGAAAGCTAGTACTTGTGTGGCCCTCAATGGTTCATTGATACAACTAGCCGTGGGTTCACATCTCCATGTGATTCGGACTAAACATGTCCTTATACGAGCATACCCCAATTGCTCCATTCTTACTTTTCAACTCCTTGATAACAAGAACGTCAGAACTCAAGTCTGATAGTACCCAACCAATCATGTTAAATGCCTAGCAGCATCGCTTACATGATTCCCTAGGTATCAAATGATAGTGCCTGCAAGAACCATTCAATTATGGTTAGCGTACAGTACGGTCCCTTCAACTCATAATATCCCGACCGATTCGACAAACATTGGTTTATCGAGAGTTGTCAATGAATCGATACTATGTGTCATGTCGTAGTTGCATCGATGGTGTAATCTATGAAACCCCTTTCATAATTACCACAATACTCTGATCAGAGATTTCATACTACACATACATGAGAACACATAGGATATCCATACCCGAAGGTAAGCGGTGAATCCCCGACTACAATGCATCGACTCCTATATGTTTCGACAAAATACCCAACCTTGACACCTGATGACCCCATGAGAGTCGGTAAACAAGTCAAAGTGTAATTCTAGCACATAGAGTCTCAATGTTATCCCGGGTCATAAGGACTAATGGTGTACAACCATAAACTAGGACTTTTCCACACGATAAGTGAGAACCACTTGGAAAGTCCTTTATGGAGGGTTGTTCAGTGCATTCTACCAGGAGCACCTATCTGCATGCTCGGACATCACAATGTCCCCTACCAATGAAACATGGTACTCACATCGCAGATACTAGTCTCTAACTCGAGCGGCCTATATCCTTCTTAGCGGCAGCTGAATCGACTAGGAACTGTTTAGAATATACAGTATTCCAAATATGAGTTTCATGATACTCATCATATGAGCATCTCATATTCTTTCTACTATTTGTATATTCAAGGACATTATCTATGCAACTAGCATGGGTATACAGATAAAGAAGTGCCAAGACAATAAATTCAAATATTATTAAAATAAAGACTGTTTTTACATAGAGTTTAAACATGAACCCTTGGCCAACACTTGGCTCGACGGGCACCTACTCTAACATGAACCACCGACCAAAACCTCTTACCAACATCCAAAGGAATGATTTGAACTATGGCTAAGGGCCCTAGGCTAGCCACAATCCGAACCACACCAGAAACAAGACCGCACTCCTAGCCGAGAACGTAATCTGCGCGCTTGGGGAGTTTTGCTTCGTTTGCTGTCATGGACCTTTCCAGTGGCCATTTGGTTGACCATGGCACGATCTAGACATCTTGGGGTATGGTATGAACCGTGGCTAAGGGCCATAGGCCAACCAAGATCCACACGAATCCACAAAAATTTGAAACACACATGCTGTACAAATGAAGAGCCGAAATGGGGAAGGGGTTGTTCTTGTTGTTTTATTTGAAAACCGATTCACCATGGACCAAGACACCAAAAGGGCGACTTAGTCACGTCTTAGACATGCTAGGGGAGTGATCTAACCATGGCTATAGGCCTTTTGGGCAGCCATGATCAGAACTTCTCCCTTTGACAACAAGATGAATTTTCAAAACTCAATATGACACTCGTGGGGAACGTGATGTCATTTCTGAATTCCCATGAGTATGGGGCTGGAACCAACGTTCTTTCATGATCCTAACATGTCCTAGTACATGTCTATATGCAGCCTCGAGCCCCTGGAACGAGCCATCCATGAAATCGAAAAGAAGCATACCCAACGTGAAGCATAATAGAAACTAAATCGGTGCATAAATTATTTCTTGTTCTTGTTGCTGAAAATTTCGGTTTTTACATGAAAGGATGATCATGAAACATAAAAATAATGATAGTATGACTTGATTGAAGAGTCAAGGAAAAATATATGCATGCCTGGTTTTGTTTTGAAAGAAAACGAAAGAACGAGACAATCCGGCGCGGACGAGGTGGAGCGCTTCCTTTCCTACCTTACTATCTCTCGATTTTTCTCTCTAGTTTCCTCTATTGCTAGCCACGATTTTTCTCTCCAAAATCACTCTGAATTTCGAGAATAAGGGAGGGGGAATGGTGGTTAAGAGGGTGAGGAGAATGGGTGCAAAATATAGGGAAGAAAATCAAGACCAAGTCTACCTCTCATTCAAATTTTTAATTGGTTTGATCAAGTCTTTTTTGGGGGGAGCATGGCCGATATTATCCATGATAATTAGACTAGGATATTGCTTATTAATAAACTAATTAATGTTGATCAATAATTAAAAAGGTTATCATACTAAAAAATGACAAAGAATGGGTCAAAGGTGAGTTGGCATATCCTTGCTCAATCTACTAAGGGTGGCCGAAAATCAACATTAAAAATGAAGAGAAATGTTGTTTAGTTACTAAATTTATAACCCTTAAAAACCTCACCTATCCTATAAATAATTTAGTGAACTAACCCCTTAATTAAGGAACTTAAATAAATTTATTTTCTACTCACCTCAAGTAACTTAAATAATTCCTTAAACTTCCTTATTAACTTAAATTAACTTACTAGCTAGCTAAAATAAATTCTGGAAATGTTTTCTAAATCTTAAATTTTATCTCTAAACTCCAACTCCACTCCGACCTCACTGAATTAACTGAAATGATAAAAATCAAAATACTGCATAAAATAATTAACTTAAGGAAAAGCATTTAAATACTCATGAAATAAAAATCATTTTAATTTAAAATACTAGAATTATGCATGGCTTATACGTAGTCTAAGTTACGGGTTCTACAATCCTTCCCCCCTTAAAAGAAATTTCGTCCTCGAAATTAAAACTCACCGAATAACTCGGGGTAACGATCTCTCATCTCCGGCTCAGACTCCCATGTAGCTTCCTCCTCAGAATGGTTAAGCCATTTGACTTTGACTCGCCTAACCAGCTTGTTCCGAGGCTTCTTCTCCTGCCTGTCTAAGATCTGCACTGGTCTCTCCTCATAAGATAGGTTCGGAGTAAGCTGCAACGGCTCGAAGTTCAAGACATGCGAAGGATTCGCCATATACTTCCTCAGCATAGAGACGTGAAAGACAATGTGTACTCCGATCAGATTCGACGGAAGAGCCACACGATAAGCTAGCGTCCCAACTCTGTCGAGGATCTCAAATGGTCCAATGAATCTCGGACTGAGCTTCCCTTTCTTCCCAAATCGCATGACACCCTTCATAGGTGCCACCTTCACAAAGACATGGTCGCCGACGGCAAACTCTAAATCTCTCTTCCTCTGATCTGCATAACTCTTCTGTCGACTCTGAGCAGTCCTCATTCTATCACAGATCCGGGCTACTACGTCGACAGTCTGCTGAATAATCTCTGGACCCAACTCTGCTCTCTCTCCTACTTCATCCCAATGAACAGGAGATCTACACTTACGGCCATATAGTGCTTCATATGGAGCCATACCTATAGACGACTGAAAGTTGTTGTTATAGGTGAACTCTTCCAATGGCAAGTTCGACTCCCAACTCCCAGAGAAATCAATGACGCAAGCGTGGAGAAGATCCTCTAAAATCTGAATGACTCGCTCTGACTGCCCATCTGTCTGAGGATGGAAAGCTGTGCTAAACAGCAACTTCGTCCCCATAGTAGAATGCAAACTCTTCATAAATGAGGAAGTAAATCTCGGATCTCTGTCAGATACGAGAGAAACTGGAATACCATGAATTCGGACTATCTCCCGGATGTACAACTCTGCATACTGAAGCATGGTGAAAGTCGTCTTAATAGGCAAGAAATGCGCTGATTTGGTAAGACGATCAACAATCACCCAGATGGCATTCGATCCACTAGCTGACCTCGGCAATCCGGTCACAAAGTCCATGGTAACATTCTCCCACTTCCACTCGGGAATAGAGAGAGGCTTGAGCAAAACTGCTGGTCTCTGATGCTCGGCCTTCACTAACTGACAAGTCAGACACTCGGATACAAATCATCTGATATCCTTTTTCATCCCTGGCCACCAATACAATAGCTGCAGATCTTTGTACATCTTCGTATTCCCTGGATGAATAGAGTACGGTGACATATGGGCTTCTGATAAGATATCTGCTCGGATAAAATCACTGCTAGGAACCCATATCATGTCTCAGTACCTAACAATACCATCACTGACTAAATACAAGACACTGCCCTTGGCCTCATCTCTCTGCTTCCACTTGGCCAACTCCTCATCTGCTGACTGACCACTGCGAATGCGGTCCAAAAGGGAAGACTGAATGGTCAAGGTAGACAGACTGGGAACTCTACCTTGAGGATAAGTCTCAAGATCAAACCTCTGCATCTCAAACTGAAGAGGTTTCGAAACTGTCAAATGGGCCATCGCTGCAACTTTCCTGCTCAATGCATCCGCAACTACATTAGCTTTACCCGGGTGGTAGCTAATGTCACATTCATAGTCCTTCACAAGCTCCAACCAACGCCTCTGACGCATATTCAGCTCCTTCTGCGTAAAAAAATACTTGAGGCTCTTGTGGTCGGTAAAGATCTGGCATTTCTCTCCATACAGATAATGCCTCCAAATCTTCAAGGCAAAAACTACTGCGGCCAACTCTAGATCATGGGTAGGGTAGTTCTTCTCATGAGTCTTCAACTGTCTAGAAGCATATGCTATTACCTTCCCATGCTGCATCAATACGGCGCCAAGACCGAGCTTCGAAGCATCGGTATATAGAACAAACTCACCGGACCCTGACGGCACGGCCAAAACTGGTGTGCTGAGATAAGAGCTTGCTTCAAAGTATCGAAGCTCTTCTGGCACTCCTCGCTCCAAACAAATTTCACATTCTTCTTTGTCAGAGCTGTGAGTGGAACGGCAATAGAGGAAAATCCCTTAATGAACTTCCGATAATATCCTGCTAAGCCAAGAAAACTGCGGATCTCTGATGCATTCTGCGGCACAACCCAATCTCTGACTGCTGCAACTTTCGCTGGGTCTACCTCAATGCCACTGCTAGAAACAATGTGGCCTAAGAACACCACCTTCTCTAACCAGAATTCGCATTTACTGAACTTTGCGAATAATTTGTGTTTCTGCAATGTCTGCAACACTGTGGTTAGATGAAATACGCGATTCATGAGATCCATGAAGCCAAACGGCATCACCAGGAACTCGTAGTGACCATAACGAGTCCTGAAAGCTGTCTTCGAAACATCGACGTCTCTCACCCTCAACTGGTGATAACCTGAACGCAGATCTATCTTAGAGAAAATCGAAGCTCCCTGCAACTGGTCAAACAGATCCTCAATCCTCGGAAGTGGGTATTTATTCTTCACTGTAACCCTGTTTTCAACTCCCGATAGTCAATACAAAGCCTCATCGTGCCATCTTTCTTCTTAACAAACAAGACTAGCGCGCCCCAAGGTGAGAAACTAGGGCGAATGAACTCCTTGTCAAGAAGTTCCTGAATCTGCTTCTTAAGCTCTGCCATCTCTGTCGGTGCAAGTCGGTACGGTGCTTTTAAGATCGGAGCCGTACCTGGCATAAGCTCGATGGAAAACTCCACCTCTCTCTCAGGTGGCATATTAGAGAAGTCCTCAGGAAAAACGTCTAAGAAGTCTCTAACGATCGGAACATCTGAGGCTGACTGACTGGGCGCCTCGGGGACAGATACAAAGGTTGCAAGAAACGCCCGACACCCTCTATCCATGAGCTTCCTAGCTTGGACATAAGGAATAATACGTGGTAGAGGAAAGTACCTGTCTGGCTCGAATAAGAACTGCGTCATTCCAGGTGGTCGGACTAGAACAGATCTCCGCTGGAAGTCAATCAAAACTCTGTTCCGTAGTAGCCAATCCATCCCTAGAATAATGTCAAACTCTGGCATCGGCAGTACAATGAGATCCACATAAACAAGGTTGCCATGGACCTCAAGATCTATGTCTCGAATTACATTGGTGGCTGCCATCTCCTCGCCAGACGGCAGTACTACGGAATAGGCTATATCTAGCCCAATGGTCTTAACTTTGAGGAAATTAGCAAAGACCTCTGAAATGAATGAGTGAGAGGCCCCTGAATCTATCAAGGCCTTCGTAGCGGAACCGGATATAAAAATTCTCCCTGAAAGATCGGAACCCTAAGTTGAACCCAATAGTTACAAAGACTAAACTTATAGACATGCAAAGGTTGAAGTTCTTCTAACTTAAATTTCCAAAATATTACAAAGTAGAGCATGCAATCCTATCGCAATTCTATGTTCAAAATATTAACCCAAAACATTAAGTTCCAAATGCAGACTCAAAGCTTAAGGTACCTGTCATCAGCATATTATCGGGGTTCGTCTCCGTCGCATGGAGAGCAAACACTCTGCCCTAGGTAGGCAGGTTCCTCTAAGGGCACTGCAGAAATAAGTGGTCTGGACTACCACACCTATAACACTTCCCTGAGCCGTACATACATGCTCCAGGATGGCGACGTGAGCACTTAGGACAGACTGGGCGCTCAAGAGCCCTCGGGGCTGGGCGTCCCCGCTGCTGCTGCTGATGCTGTTGTTGCTGCTAGTCCTCTGTTTCTAGGCGGCCCATGAAAAGGCCTCTTGTTCTGCTACTGAGGAGGAGGGCGGTGCGGTACCTGGACTGGTAGCTTTCCCAAGCGATCTCTCTCGATATCACGTTGATCCTGCTCTGCGGCTAGAGCTTTGGAGACAGCGACCTCATAAGAAGTAGAGTCAGACACCTTAACATCACGGCGTAAGATCGGCCGTAGACCCACCAGAAAATGCATCATCTTGGCTCTAGCATCATTTGCGATCAGGGGTACAAAATGACAACCCCTCTCGAACTTACGGAAGAACTCCGTAACAGTCATATCTCCTTGCCTCAAGCTCATAAACTCAGTGATCAACCTGGTGCACACTTCCTCAGCAAAGTATTTGGAGTAGAACACCTCCGTGAAGCGTACCCAACTCAGCGTAGCCACGTTCAGGGCTACCTGATGCTCCTTCCCACCATAAGAAGGCATCTCCTCCGAATAAGTAGGTGGAACATCGGACTCTGTCTGCATCTCCAAGCTCCATGAACTCGAAGATAACCTCGAGGGACTTGATCCAGCCCTCAGCAATCATGGGGTCAGACGTCCCAGAAAACTCCTTCGGACGCATCTTCATGAATCTTTCGTAGACAGCCTCGGGCCCTGTCGGCCTGGTCGCCACATCATGGTTCCCCGCAAACTGTGCGAAGAACTGCGTCATCCCAGCTAGCATCTGGGCATTCATGTCCGGTGGAGGGGGTGGTGGAGGTAAGTCTCTCTCCTGCCTCGGCTCCTCCCTGTCCTCTCGGCGAGGCTCATCCTCAATAGTGCGCTCAAGGATGCGTCTAGGGGGCATACTGTTCCATACATAACCCATACGTAACTAACATGCATAATTCCATAATTTATTTAAATTTAAATACTGAACAAACAAAATGAATCTGGACATAAAATGCTTCATTAAATCATGTCGTTAAAATAATTCATGCTTTAAATAAAATGCGTAAATGTAAAACTTACAGACCGAAGACGTGACTTCATGAGCTTCTCGTGGTCAGTAGTAGCACAACCCTATACAGAACCATTGCACTGATACCAGCTATAACGCCCCAGATTCGACGACTGTACTCACTGTATCAAGACGAGTCTTTCCTAGCGTGCTTATGTCCTCACTCACACGCACTCTGGGAAACTTCCCAGGAAGGTCACCCATCCCAAAATTGCCCAAGTCAAGCACGCTTAACTTTGGAGTTCTTATGTGATGAGCTACCAAAAATAAGATGCACCTTCGTGATATGAGTAGTACAAATCAAATCTTTTAAGCCCTCTTCAACTGTACAGTCCATTACATTGAACAGTCTCGGAATCCCTCTCATTCCCGTGTGGGTCGGTTCATTCATGTTCCCTCCACCTAGAAGCCTGCCAGGAGCCGCTCATTGTCCGTGCAACTAATGGCACCGGCGATCACCCCGCGCCCTCTTCGGCCCCGGGCCTCACACTGTACCCCGGCCAGATTCGGCGGAAGGGCAACACGATAAGCTAGTGTCCCAACTCTGTCAAGGACCTCGAACGGCTCAATAAACCTTGGACTGAGCTTGCATCTTTTCCCAAATCTCATAACACCCTTCATGGGTGCTATCTTTACAAAAACGTGGTCACCCACGGTGAACTCTTGATCTCTTCTTCTCTTATCAGCATGACTTTTCTGACGACTCTGGGCAGTCTTCGTCCTGTCTCGGATCTTGACCACCACATCTGCAATCTGCTGAATTATCTCCGGACCAAGTTCTGCTCTTTCACCAACATCATCCCAATGAACTGGTGATCTGCACATCCTTCCATACAATGCCTCATAGGGAGCCATACAAATAGATGAATGAAAATTGTTGTTGTAGGTAAACTTCACTAGAGGTATCTTCGATTCCCAAGTCCCCTAGAAATCGATCATAGAGGCTCGCAAAAAGTCTTCTAAGATCTGAATCACTCGCTCAGACTGGCCATCTGTCTACGGGTGAAAAGCTGTACTGAAAAGCTATTTCGTCCCCATGGCTACATGTAAGCTCTTCCAAAATGACGATGTAAACCTCGGGTCCCTGTCGGACACAATGGAAACTGGGATCCCATGCAATCGAACAATCTCCCTGATATAAAGCTCCGTATACTGCGTCATGGAGAAAGTCGTCTTTACTGGCAAGAAGTGCGCTGACTTAGTGAGTCGATCCACTATAACCCAAATGGAATTCGATCCCCTGACTGACCTCGGCAAACCAACCATAAAATCCATTGTAACATTATCCAATTTCCACTCTAGGATGGGGAGTGGCTTAACCAATCTTGCTGGCCTTTGATGCTCTGCCTTCACCTGCTGACAAGTGAGGCATTCAGACACAAATCTTTGGATGTCTCTCTTCATCCCTGGCCACCAATACAGGATCTGTAGGTCCTTGTACATCTTGGTACCTCCTGGGTGAATAGAATACGGAGATGCGTGTGGCTTTGCTAGAATATCCTCTCTGATCGAATCAATACTGGGCACCCACATTCTACCCCTGTATCTCACAATACCATCTGACACTGTGTAGAGAACACTGCCCTTGGCTTCATCCTTCAGTTTCCATTTCTGTAACTGCACATCTGAAGGCTGGCCCGCACGAATACGGTCTTCGAAGGAAGATTGGACTGTCAGATTAGACAGCCTTGGAGCTCTGCCCTTGCGGTAAACTTCTAAGTCAAACCTCTGAATCTCAGACTGAAGAGGTTTCTGTACTGACAACTGTGATACAACTACCACTTTCCTGCTCAAGGCGTCTGCGACGACATTAGCCTTTCCAGGATTGATACGAATCCTTGTACGAATGAAAGGCAAGCACGAATATATAAATCGCACCCTCAATTCAATAACAAACAAGGAACGATTATGTTGTCCCGATCTTTTGAAACAAGTAACAATTTTTTGATATTCACCTCTAAGCGATTATAACTTAGCAACAAATATCAACGATAAAACAATTGAATTTCAAACGAACCTTCAAAGAACTTGTTTTGACAATCCGTGCGAAGAACAATCGACAAACGCTACAAAGATGAAAATCTTTGATAAGTTTGATTTGGTTTTCTTCTTGTGAAGAACAAAGCTAAAAGCTTTGAAAATTGAGAGAACTCAATGTATTTGATATCAATATTCAATTCCTCGTTTTTGGTCATTATAAAGCATTAAATAATTAATAAAACCCATAAAAAGTAGTGTAGAAAGCATTAAAGAAGATAACGAGCAACTTTGACACGGAAGTTGACAATAGACCGCGGGTGCGCTGCATACTGGACCGCGGGTGCGGTGTGGCTTTGGCTAAGTTCGAATAAAAGGACCGCGGGTGCAGTCATTGTAGGAGCGCGGGTGCGCTCGCCTTCCGACCGCGGGTGCGGTATAGCTTCGGCAATATTCTCTTAAATTTGATTATCATGGACCGCGGGTGTAGTCCCTGAACTGGCGCGGGTAAGCTCCACCTTCGACAATTGCACTTGAATAACATTCCAAAAACCTCCAATATTAATTCCCATGATTCCCAACCTCCTCTAATTTAGACATTCAACTTGTAGAACTTATGCTAGTTATCTTCTTTATTGCTTTCTACACTACTTTTTATGGGTTTTATTAATTATATAATGCATTGTAATGACCAAAAACGAGGAATTGAATATTGATATCAAATACATTGAGTTCTCTCAATTTTCAAAGCTTTTAGCTTTGTTCTTCACAAGAAGAAAACCAAATCAAACCTATCAAAGATTTTCATCTTTGTGGCGTTTGTCGATTGTTCTTCGCACGGATTGTCAAAACAAGTTCTTTGAAGGTTCGTTTGAAATTCAATTGTTTTATCGTTGATATTTGTTGCTAACTTATAATCGCTTAGAGGTGAATATCACAAAATCGTTACTTGTTTCAAAAGATCGGGACAACATAATCGTTCCTTGTTTGTTATTGAATTGAGGGTGCGATTTATATATTCGTGCTTGCCTTTCATTCGTACGAGAATTCGTATCATTTTGTATCAGAGCTTTGGTTCATTGAATTCAAGTAAGTATCGTTGTTGTTATTTTTTAGATCTGTCTCAAATTTCATTCTGTTTTCAGATCTGTGGTATCCTTTTGTTTCTATTGTCATATCTACCAAAAACAAAAACAAAAATTTGTTTTGTTTCAAGTTTTGTGTTATCCTTTGTTCTATTTTAAGATATGCGTTATTTCTATCATCTTTTGATAATCCAGAATTCCCGAAAAATTTGTTCTGTGTTATTCTGTCGTTCTTGTTTTTGTGCAATCCATGTGAAACAGTTTCAAGTGTTCACAAGTTGAATCTTGTTAGTTTGATAAAAAAAAATTAATATATATATAAAGATTGAGCACACCTTTGAGAGAACTATCAAATTCTAGTGAAAAAACAATTGAGTGTGAATGTTATTTCTTTGGAGTGATCGTGAGAATTTGGGTGAGGAAAATCTTTTATTTCTACTAGCATTTTATTGCAGGTACAAAATCTGAAATTAAAATGGAGAGGGAAGTAGGAGAGAGTTCGAACCAAGGGTTATCTAAGGTTCAAATGGAGGCGTTATTTGGGCATTTTAGTGGAATGTTGAGGGCCGAGTTGGATCCTTTATATGAGAGGTTGGATAGGCTTGAAGTTAGTACGAGTGAAAATAAATCTAAGACTAAAGGTTTGGGAAGAGTGGATGAAGAAGAGAATGATTATGATTTGGAAGGAGAAGAGGAGAGCCAAAACGAGAATTCGGGTAGAAGCGGAAGAGGTAGAGGATTTGGTAGGGGAAGAAGAGAAGCCTTACGTGGTAGGTACAATGATGGGAATAAGGAAGATAATAACATAGGCAGCATTAAGATGAAAATTCCGTCGTTCCATGGTAAGTCGGATCCAGAGGCTTATTTAGAATGGGAAAAGCGAGTTGAATTTGTGTTTGATTGTCACCATTATTCCGAACAAAAGAAGGTTAGGTTGGCCGTGGTTGAATTTGTTGATTATGCACTTATTTGGTGGGATCAATTAGTGACCACTAAGAGAAGATGCAATGAGAGGCCTATAGAAACTTGGGCGGAGATGAAAAGCGTAATGAGGAAGAGGTTTGTACCAAATCACTACTATAGAGAAATGTTTAAGAAGTTACAAAATTTGAGACAAGTTGTGAAGAGTGTTGAGGACTACTATACAGAATTGGAAGTAGTCATGATTAGAGCAAACATAGACGAGGATAGTGAGGCTACTATGGCTCGTTTTCTGTGTGGTTTGAACAGGGAAATTCAAGACCAAGTGGAGCTTAGACATTACTTGGATCTAGATGAAATGGTGCAAATGGCGATAAAAGTGGAGCAACAACTCAAGAGGAGAGGAGTTGGTCGTACCACACAAACTGGGAATACATCAACACCTTGGCGTTCCAACATTGTTAAACGTGAAGAAAGCAAGGTAGTGGTTAAGCCCAAAGTTGACATTAAAGAGTAGGCGCCTAAGCAGGGAATGCAAGGTAAACCTGAAACTCCTATTAATCGTTCTAGAGATATTAAATGTTTTAGGTGTCAAGGAATTGGACATATTGCTAGCCAATGTCCCAATAAAAGGGTGATGGTGTTGAATAATTATGGGGAGTATGAATCTCATAGTGAGGGAGATGATGGAGAGGATGAAGATGAGATGCCTGCATTAGAGGATCCTGATGAGGGATATGAAGCAGTTGTGGGTGAGGCATTAGTGACTAGGCGTATCATGAGTGCCCAAGTCAAAGAAGAGGAGACGAATCAGCGGGAAAACTTGTTCCATACTAGATGTTTTGTCAGTGGCAAAGTTTGCAACGTTATTATAGATGGAGGAAGTTGTACCAATGTTGCTAGTCTTGAGATGGTTGAAAAATTGAGCTTGCCTACTTTAAAACATCCTCAACCATTTAGGCTACAGTGGTTGAACGACTGTGCTGAAGTGAAGGTGAACAAACAAGTTTTGGTTGCATTTTCGATTGGGAAGTATGTTGATGAGGTTTTGTGTGATGTGGTACCAATGCATGCTTGTCATATTTTGTTAGGAAGACCATGGCAATATGATAGGCAAGTGACGAATGATGGGTTTAGAAATAAATATTCTTTTGTACTCAAGAAAGAACTCATTGTTTTACTTCATTTGTCCCCAAAACAAGTGTTGGAGGACCAATTAAAAAAAAAAGAAGAGAGATGAGGCCGAAAGAAAGAGTGAATTAAAAAGTGAGATGACCTTTGAAAAGAAAAATGAAATGGCTAAAAACAAAAGTGATAAAAAAATTGAGATAGCCATACAAAAGAAAAATGAGGAAAAAGAAAATGAGAGGAAAGAGACCAAAAAGAAAATATATATGGTCCAAAAGAGTGACATGAAACAATTGTTGCACACACATGATACACTTGTGTTGATTCTTTACAAAGAGATTCTCTTTAACACAAGTGATATAGCCGGAAATCTTCCGAGCATTGTTGTTTCCCTTTTGCAGGAGTTTGATGATATATTTTCAGAGGAGCTACCTCAAGGAATACCACCATTGAGGGGGATTGAGCACCAAAATGATTTTGTGCCCGGAAGTGCATTACCAAATCGTCCAGCGTATAGAAGCAATCCGGAGGAGACCAAGGAGCTTCAACGCCAGGTAAGTGAATTATTAGATAGGGATTTCGTGCGTGAGTCTATGTCTCCTTGTGCTGTACCTGTTTTATTAGTTCCTAAGAAAGATGGCTCATGGCGTATGTGTGTAGATTGTAGGGCAATCAATAACATAACCATTAAGTATAGGCATCCCATACCTAGACTAGATGATATGTTAGATGAGTTGCATGGTGCTTGTATTTTTAGCAAGATTGACTTGAAAAGTGGTTATCACCAAATTAGGATGAGGGAAGGTTATCACCAAGTACGGGTTATATGAGTGGATGGTCATGCCTTTTGGCTTAACTAACACTCCTAGCACTTTTATGAGGTTAATGAACCATGTCTTGCGTGCATACAAAGGAAAATTTGTTGTTGTTTACTTTGATGATATCCTAGTATATAGCAAAGACTTGGATGAGCATGTTAATCACTTGAGACTTGTGCTAATCACACTAAGGGCTGAAAATTTATATGCTAATTTAAAGAAATGTGATTTTTGTACAAGCAAACTTGTCTTCCTTGGTTTTGTGGTAAGTTCGCAGGGGATACAAGTGGATGAGGACAAGGTAAGTGCTATTCGAGATTGGCCAACGCCTGCTTCTGTTGGTCAAGTTCGAAGCTTTCATGGTCTTGCAAGTTTCTATAGGAGGTTTGTAAAATATTTCAGCACACTGGCGGCACCGATGACGGCGGTGATTAAGAAGAACGTTCCATTCCATTGGGGCGAAGAGCAAGAGAAGTCTTTTAATATTATTAAACAAAAGTTAATTAATGCGCCTTTACTTGTTTTGCCTGATTTTTCTGATACTTTTGAAATTGAATATTGATATCAAATACATTGAGTTCTCTCAATTTTCAAAGCTTTTAGCTTTGTTCTTCACAAGAAGAAAACCAAATCAAACTTATCAAAGATTTTCATCTTTGTGGCGTTTGTCGATTGTTCTTCGCACGGATTGTCAAAACAAGTTCTTTGAAGGTTCGTTTGAAATTCAATTGTTTTATCGTTGATATTTGTTGCTAAGTTATAATCGCTTAGAGGTGAATATCACAAAATCGTTACTTGTTTCAAAAGATCGGGACAACATAATCGTTCCTTGTTTGTTATTGAATTGAGGGTGCGATTTATATATTCGTGCTTGCCTTTCATTCGTACGAGGATTTGTATCACGGATGGTAGCTAATCTCGCAGTCGTAGTTCTTCACCAACTCTAACCACCGTCTCTGCCTCATATTCAGTTCTTTCTGTGTGAAGATACCGTACTTTTACTACTCAAAATTTGCGGAAAATTTAAAAATTTCTTAATTGAAACATGATCATTCAAAATTCAACTAAAAAGAAGTAAACTGTACGTAACACAAGTTGTTGCAACAAAAGGTTTAAAATTTAAAGTTTGACAAAAGTATAAAATTTTTTCATAAAGCTTAAAACATGGCGGTCCTCGGGCTTAGCCTCCCGCTCAGTCCCAGCCTGCTCCTTGTGTGGGGACCCGGACGCTAATCATTATCTTAATCGTCTTTGGGATTTAATTATCAATTAAGATAAACAGGGTCTAAAATTTTTTTCTTTAAAATGCGGAAGGTAATGGAATCAATCTATTATACAACCAGTATAATAATACAAATCTTGTACAACATGCTTCTAGTTCAAACTAATCTAAGGTTTAACTACTAAATATCAAGTCTTAAACCAAGTCTACATCCAAGTCCGGAATCACCACTCTAACTCATCTTCTCTCATCATCTTCTTGACCCCGATCATGTCCCACCTGTTGTCATGCACACATACAAAACAAGACAACGGCCGGATACTCCGGTGAGAATAAATCCCAGTATAAAACATGTATACATGCATATACACAATATAAATCATAAAGCATATTATCATGCATAAAATTCATAACAATAGGTTTCATAGTCTAGGAAACCAAATCAAAATAAGCATGCAGTAACAATGGATTCCATAATCTCTGAAATCAAAATAAAATAAGCATGCTACTCAATTCAATTCATATCTTGACTCGACTCGACTCTAACTCTAGGGATCCCGGTGTGAATAAGACGTCTCTGTCTGTCACCTACCCTCCCAATCGGGGTAACTGTACGTCTTATTCCTAGACTTCGGTCATGTCTGTATCGAATGTCTACAATCGGATTGAATCTGATCCGAAGCATCGATACCACCGAACGTCTAGTTTGGCAAATCTGCCAATGACTCTCCTATGTCAAATGCTTGAATATAAATCTATAAACAAGGCATCGTCATATCAAGAGATTTAAATATAATTCTATAAGCAAATCAAATCATATCAAAAGATAAACAACAATTCTAGTATGTGATTTTGTTGGGAAACTCAAATTGAATCTCATTTGAGTTGTGTCTTCTCAAAACAAAACATGAATTATACCTTTGTCTTCCCGGTCTGACGAAGACGAAGTCTTGTATTCAAATCTGTCCATAACCAGTCTGGCAATGACAATTGCATAAATACAATATCAATATATAATTCGATTCAAAACCTGTTCTGATCAATACTCAATTCAGTATATAATCTGATCCATATCTGAACAAGGTACAATCTAATTCATATAAACGATATCACGATACACTCGAGATCATTACTGAATTTGATCAATCTAAATCAACTGATGTTTCAACGGCATAACAATACAATCACGATAACCCCGTCTATTTCAACATCACAGATATAATACCAGAATTCATAATCAATACCAATACAACTCATAATTTCAATATCGGTATATTCAAAATCAGTAACAACACTACTTTGATTTCAAATCTCAATCAATATCTTTCGAAAATCATAACAATTGCATAACCAATCTATTCTTTAATCTGACTTCAATTATACAATGTCTACTGTAGCATAAACATCATATCTGATTCGTATTCAATTCTGACAATATCATAAATTCAAATCATGTCTAAATGTAACAAAAATTACGTCCAGTTGTAGCCTGCGTCGATAGGAACACAGTACTGAAATCGGATTAAAATTCTAACGGGTTGATCTTTCACAATCACAAATCTACAAAGGCGTAAGGATTTTTCTCTCAAAAGCTTCAACCCTTTTCTGAATTTTGTGAAGGAAAGGTGTGCAATTCTTATATATACTGCATGCAACACCAGGAAACGTGGCTTATTTTTCATGATGCACGTCGCACCGCGGGTGCGCTCATTCCATAACTGCGGGTGCGCTCTGTGTAATGATATACATCAACTTTTCCGAAAGCTTCGACCGCGGGTGCGCTCAGTCCTGTAACGCGGGTGCCCTGACCTCACTGTAGCAGCACCGCGGGTGCGCTGCCTCTGGAACCGCGGGTGCGGTGTTGCTACTATAATTCTATTCAACTTTCTGTCCATGTACAGCGGGTGCGTTGCTTCTGGACCGCGGGTGCGGTGACCCTACTGTAAAAATGGCCAACTTTCTGCCTATCCACCGCGGGTGCGGTGCTTCTCTAGGCGCGGGTGCGGTCTCTTTCTTCAAGCAACACTTCATCTTTTCATTTTATCCACATAGAATCCAGGGCATTACACCTTGGTACCCACCTCCTCTCTCCTCATAAACGTCCTCACCTGCATCGATCAAGTCTAGTGAGTCTAAAGACTCAACACGTATAAACTGGAAGTAACAGGTACTACATAATAAGATCACATGAAACTTTAAAATAGGACATACATACTTTAAACTTGAACTTGCAAGATAAAACTTGAACGTAGGTGCATACATAAAAAGACGTGTTATCAACATAAACTTTTCTTAAACATGCTTGCATACTTTAACATACTTAAACATACATAGCTTCATCATTTTGCATAGAGGATGTTTCAAAGCAAGTGACCCATAACATAATTCGTCTGATCAATCTAAACCACAGTACTGGGCTGATAGGGACGTATCCACTGCCACATACATGAGATCCCCGTTCATAATTTAACGGGCTGATTGGTCCACGTTCATAATTTAACGCTTTCCAATCACGATCTAACCCATTCATAATTTGGTCACAAGACATTTACCATACCTCAAAAACTTAAAATAATTTCTTGCACGTCAAACATACTTACTTGGCGTTGAGGGATTCGTTGGACTTCGATCAGGGCCGTTGCTACACATACTAAATGAATTTAAAATACTTAACTTGCATTGCTTAGACTTAGGTACAGATGCTCACCACCAAACCCCATAAACAACTTAAGACGTTCTAAAACTCTCGGGACTTGACCTCATTTAAATCAGTGTACTAAACCATCACATAAAATCTCAAAACAAACAATTATGTTTTTCCCAAAACATGAAGTACACGGACCCTGGGTCCGGGTCCGTGTATGGGTCCGTTTGGACTCGGTTGATTGACACTTCGAAGGAAAGCAAAGGCACGGACCCCGTGCCCTGGTCCGTGTGGGGGTCTGTGTTGGCACGGTGAAATGGCATCAAGGAGAAAACAAAGGCACGGACCCCGTGCCAGGGTCTGTCCGCGGGTCCGTGTACCTGCGGGACAAGCCAACACCCGAAAATTCTGAACAGGTTTTGTTTAACAGTCTAGACTCGATTGTACAGATCATTAATCGACACCACGAGACCATCTTAGGATACTACATCAATGACTCGAGCCTATACGATTGTCCCCAAAACAACCACATATCCTAAATAACTCAAAAATTCTTAAACAAAACTTTTGACAGGAAATGGTTCACACGGCTACTCGTTCTCCCTAAAGCTTAACGACGTGAAAGGACACCTCAGTATACATCCCAACAACATGCTAAACATACCTAGACACAGCAATGTTCAACCGTCGATCCCCAACGAAGCCTGCAACAATTAAACTTCAAGAACGCATCAATACATAATTTTCTGAAAAACGCAGTTTGAGCAGTCCCACGAAAAATGCTATAACTCACTCAATTTTTATCCGAATATTTCTAATTTATTGTCAAATCGAAGGTATCAAAATGTTCTACAATTTTCATGTTGAAAGTTTTCTCAGACTCACCACCGAAAAATCGCAGTTTTTAAAAATGACAGCGAAAACAAGTTTTCAGATCTAAAATTATCTCAAAACTGATCCAAACCATTTTTCGCTCAAACGACGAACGTCACACATATATTTTTACGCATAAAACAACACAACACATAATATGACATGATCGATGCAGCAAAAGAAAGATTATATGTGCCTTTTGATGATAAACTTTACCGAAACGGCGATACCGAATCAGAGATGGTGTGAGGATTGATCCGGGACGAACGTGGCGCTAAAATCTTTGCAGAAAACACACGAAAGTTTGCTGGAAGATGGAGATGGGAGGGGCGGCTGCAAGGGTTCTTAGAAACCTAGGTTTTGCTCTCCCAAAAATAAAAATCTGAATTGAAAATATGTGTGTGTGTGTTGTGTCGATGATTAGTGTGTGTGTGTGAGTTAGGTAGTAATTTAGGGAGTGAAAATTGATTAATTAAAATTTAACCATTAATTTAAAGTTAATCAAACACTAACTCACTCAATTTCCTCAATTAAAATAATTACACACTAATTTTAAAAGTTCTAAACTCTTAAATTATTAAATACATAAATAAGGCTTTTAAAATACTAAAGACTAAATAAATTATTTAAAAATGCCCCAACCTCAACTTAAAATAAAATACCACAAATTAGATTACCAAAATCGTCACCGGTCTTTTCCTCAATCCCGCCTCGAATAATCGCCTGAAACATGAAACTTGAGAAATATTTTAACGTGCATCACATAAAAAAATTTAATTTAAAATAATGCATTTAAATAGATCATGCACTACTAAGACTCATTTTAAAATTAAATAAATGCTTTAATAATTAAATAATTGCATGGGTTATACGTGTACTGAATTTGGGCAATACAATTACAACATCCATTTTACAAACCTCCAGATTGGTCTTTACCATTTGAATTAATGTGTGATGCAAGTGATTATGCTATAGGAGCTGTGTTAGGACAAAGAAAAGAAGGAAAACATTATGCAATTTATTATGCTAGTAGAACATTAAATAATGCTCAAATAAATTATTCAACTACTGAAAAAGAATTGCTTTCCGTAGTATTTGCATTAGAAAAGTTTCGATCTTATTTAATTGGTTCTACTACTATTCTTTACACAGATCATTCTTCCGTAAAATATTTATCAAATAAACAAGATGCTAAGCCAAGATTAATACGGTGGATTTTATTGTTACAAGAATTTGATATTATAATTAAAGATAAAAAAAGGAAAAGAAAATTTCGTAACCGATCATTTATCTAGAATAATGACTGAATCATCTCATAATGAAAAACCAATAAATGAAAATTTTCCAGATGATCAGTTGTTTTATGCCACTATTATGCCATGGTTTGCTAACATTGTAAATTATTTGTGACAAATAAAATGCCTTCTCATTGGAATTCAAAGGATAAGAATAAATTCTTGATAGAAGTAAAAAAAATTTATTGGGATGATCCTTACTTGTTTAAGTATTGTCCTGACCAGATTTTTCGACGATGCATACCCGACAATGAAGTAAGTAATGTTATTAAATTTTGTCATTCTAAAGCATATGGAGGTTATTTTTCATCCAATAAAAAAGCTACAAGAATCTTAAAATGTGGATTTTATTGGCCATCTTTATTCAAAGATACGCATTTATTTTGCAAATCTTGTGAAAACTGTTAGAAGATGGGAGTAGTTTCAAAACGAAACATGATGCCTTTAAATCCAATGATAATTATTGAAATTTTTGATAGTTGGAGGATAGATTTTATGGGTCCATTTCCATTATCTTTTGAATTTACCTACATTTTAGTCGCTGTTGATTACGTTTCAAAATGGATTGAAGCAATTGCATGTAGAACTAATAATCCTAAAGTTGTTATAAAATTTTTAAAAGAAAATATTTTTAGGCGATTTCGAATACCTAGAGCAATAATTAGTGATGGGGAAAGTCATTTTATAAATAAATCATTTTCTTCTTTGTTAAGAAAATATGACATTACACATAAAGTATCTACCCCATATCATCCTCAAAGTAATGGTCAAGTTGAACTTGCAAATAGAGAAATCAAAAAAATTTTAGAAAAAACAGTTAATCCAAATCGAAAAGATTGGTCTTTAAGATTAACTGATCCATTATGGGCATATAGAACTGTATTTAAAACATCATTAGGGATGTCACCATATAGGTTAGTTTTTGGTAAGCATTGTCATTTACCAGTTGAACTTGAACATAAAGCTTATTGGGCAATGAAAGCATTTAATATGAATCTAGATTATGCATCTAAATTAAGAAAATTGCAATTAAATGAACTTGAAGAATTTAGAAAAGATGCATATGAAAATTCAAAAATTTATAAAGATAGAACTAAAGCCTTTCATGATAAAAATATTATGAGAAAGTCATTTGAAATTGGACAAAAAGTTCTACTTTATAATTCTCGTTTGCATTTATTTCCAGGAAAACTAAGATCGAGGTGGTCAGGTCCATTTATAGTTAAATTTGTTTATCCTCATGGTGCTGTTATACTGAAAATCCTAAAAATAATGATGTGTTTAAAGTTAATAGGCAAAGACTTAAGCCTTTTATAGAAAATAAAATTCTTAATGATGAGTTTATGTCTTTATATGATCCACAATAGTTGTTTGAAATTTTCATTTTTTTTTGCAGATTCTAGTTCATTTCCCGGTTAAGTGACGGATAAAGGTACTCCGTGACTGTTTAAGTCGGTTTCTTCAGTTTTCCCAAAATAATTGAAATAAATATTATAATAATAATATTATTATTAATATTAATACCACTGATATTATAATAATAATATTATTATTAATATTTTGGCAGATTCTGGTTCATTTCCTGGGCTGGAGAAGTTCTATGAGTAATGGGTAATGGGATAACCGTGAGGTGACTTAAGCCCAATTCCCCATGTGCATTACAGAACCAATTGGTTCCAATCTGACAGCAGTTAAAGCAGTTGTGGCAGCACGTGTAGAAGGTTCTCCTTCTCTAGTTTGTAGTTCAAACTCGTAAGCCTTTAGATCAGCAAACAAGTCATGAAGTTCGACCTTGTTCAGGTTCTTATATTCTCTCATTGCCATGATCTTGACATTCCACTCTTTGGGAAGACCTCTGACCACTTTTAGTGCCACTTCTTTATTCGAATACACTTTTCCAAGTGCATTCAGATCATTGATAATACCACTGATCCTCTCATCATATTCATGTAAGGATTCTCGAGCTTTCATCTTGAAGTTATCAAACTTCTGAACAGCAACTGATAGATTTTTCTCTTTTGTTTTCTCGTTGCCTTCACACAGCTAGATCAGTTTCTCCCATAATTCTTTGCCAGTTTAGCACATTTTGATTTTTGTTGAAAGTGACTTTATCCAGCGTTTTGTATAAGATATCCTTAGCCACATTGTCTAGGTTGGCTTTCCTTTTGTCCTCAGTTGTCCATTCATCTTTAAGCTTTTCTATGCGATGAGGTGCCCCACCAGTGATGGCAATTGCTGTATTAGCTTTTAGAATCCCATGGGACCATCAGTGATGACATACCACATGTTGTCATCTTGTGCAACTAAATGAGCCTGCATTCTGATTTTTCAGTCGTCAAAATCTTCTCTAGAAAACATAAGTATTTTGTTGAATGAACACATGTTGATCAGTTTTGAATAAGAGTATTCTGAGACAAGATTCAACTGGTCTGATACCACTTGATAGGATTGGTTGATAGGTTGAAATGTGTTTAGAAGGGGGGTGAATAAACATTCACGATTTTTATAATCTTTTCGAATGAAGTGTTAGTTCTATAACAAACTGACACTAGGAATCTTGTCATTCGATGACAATTAGTTTAACTGATAACAGTTGCGGAAATAAACTGACTGAAAGATAGAATAAGTAATTGAAGTTATAACACGAAGATTTATGGATGTTCAGAGAATGAAATAACTCCTACGTCACCCCTTCTATCACAAGGATAAGATATGCACTAAAAGACTTTGATCGATACAAAGATTGTACAGACCCACTTCAGTTTGGACTTAACACTGCCAAAACTGAAACTCTTAGTTTACTAAATAACTCAAAGTTCTTCAACTGAACTAAATAGCACAACTGATCTAGATAAGATCAAATAGACAATATAACGATTTGTGTTTGTAAGATCGAAGGGTAGCCTCGAATGATACATATAAATCAGATAAGCGTGAGCTTTTAATCTTTGAGTGAGAGATATGAATTCAGCAGGTTAACAGCAAGCTTGAGAGTAGATAGTTCGATTGGTTGCTTGCTCAACTGCTCTTCTTTGGGTGAGAGATATGAATTCAGCAGGTTAACATATAGGCTTCTCTTCAACAGTAACTTTAAATGTAATTTGAATCAATATATCCATTGATTGCCACATGGATATTATTCTGACAATCGTACATTGTATGCTCTGAAATGCGGCGTTCCACTACGAGTTGCAGTCTTCTTTGTACTGTTGTCGGTTGAATTTCCTTTCCAACTGATGACATGTACAGCTGAATGATCAGCTGATAAGATCACAACTGAATATGTCAACTGATCAGTTTCTGACTGATCAGTCAGTTGTCTTCGATAGTTCAGTTCAGCGGGTTTCAGTTGCCTTCAATAAACTTCGCATTAATCTTGAGTTAGGCAATTGTCATTTGATGATCAGTTAGTCCAATAAATTTAAACACATTGTTTGTCAAAAAACCGAAATTAAGTTTCCAACACTGATTCTATCAGAAGTCAAAAGAAGCCGTGAGTTTCTATATATAAGAAGATCAATCCTTTATAGAAAACTACGCTATCATCATTATCAACGCAACGATTATTCCAACGTGAGTTTTGAGCTTTCATAAACTACTTATCTTCAAACCTCAATATACAGAAAAGTAGCACACGTTTTATTATTCATATCCGATCCTCTGAGATCATTTTGTGATGTTACTGTTTCATAACTTTCTTCAAGCTAAACACTTCACTATATCATTGAGAAGAGTTTGTAAACTGGAAAAGAGACTTTTCCCAAACTTTGTTGTATTCGTTTTACGGAGTTGTGTAACTAAGAATTTAAGTAGGCTAAGGGTAAGAACTACTGAAGTGGGTATGTACAAGCGTTGTACTGTAATATCCAAAGTCTTTTAGTGATACCTTCTGGAAACAGAAGAAGGGGAGACGTAGAATATTTTATCTTCCAACTTCCTGAAACAACCACTGTTCTACTGCCTACTGTTTTATTATTTCTCATCGTACACCATTGGATCGATTCCGCACTTATTGTGATCTGCTGGATTTACATTCGAACAAGACTAGCTATAATCTCTAACAGGATTCTAGCACCATTTGCGAAATCGTCAAGCCAAGGAAATAGTTTATTCACGCCCCCCCCCCCCCCCCCCCCCCTTCTAAAATCCGTATCGATCCCCAACAGTCTTCCTAATATAACAGAAGTAGAAATATTTTTAATAACAATGAAAGTAGTATTAAGATAAGCTCCAGAATTACATATTGCCACATCAGACAATTTATAATTTACTATAAGAGGTTGCTTATTAGCAGCTGTTATAAATTGAGTAGTCCTTTTATAATATTTAGAAGGAACAATTCCTTCACTAATGCAATTTACATCAGCTCCTGTATCTAGAAGTGCTTTAATAGTAATTTTAAATTTTTTATTAACAATAAGTGTTACTTTTTTGAGTTCCACTTTTGAGAAATAATTTGATCAATTTTATTGATCCATATCATTTGATTTATTTCATTATTGTATCGAGGTAAAATACTTTCATCTTCTTCTTCATCAGAAGTGGAATCTTTATCCCAAATATGATTGTTTTTTAATACTTATAATATTTACTCTTTATTTTAAATATTTTATCTCAGATTTTATCTGCATTATTTCTCTTTTTAATTCGGACATAGTGGGTTCTCTTTCCTTTTGTTTTGCTTTAACTAGTATTTTATTATAAGAATATAATTCATTTTCTTGTACCATATTTTTTACAAGTTTAGTAGGTTTATGATTTGCGATATTTAAATAATGTTCTATAGCTTTTTCTTTTTTATATATACAGTCTTTTATTTGATCTATAATATCTAAAATGAATGTTTCTTCATTAAATATAACATTTATTTCTAATCCCATAAAATTTATGATACATGTGTAACAGTAACAATCTGGATCACAGATTTTATTTTCTGATATTTCAGAATCGTTATCTGAACTATAATTAGAGTATTCAGATATTTCTTCATCAATAATGTTAATATAGAAATCTTTCGGCTTTAGATTTTCATCTTTATTAAGAAGAATGATAGACTTAATTTAATTGTGGTGATGATAGTCAAAACAAGTAGATCACGTTAGTAAAACCAGAAGATAGTATAAAAGCAGAAGTTCTCGTATCGCCTTGACAAAACAGTACTCTACAAGTACTTATCAGCTTAGATAAACAGAAGCAGAACTTGAATTTTACTAAATCAGAACCTATCGATCTTACATTAAATGTTACCGTTACTTTATCAACTATGAGTATTAAATGCATCATCAATGCTGAACAAAGTCATTTATTACATTTTACCAATTTTGGTATGAAACAAGACTGATTGTTCTGAAGCTTTTTGCAGGAACCTTTTTCGGAAATAAAGATGATTCTATTAGAAGTTAAAGAAGCCGTTTTATTTATAGACGTTGGGATCAAGACTTTTATAAATACACAAGATCAACAACGTTTATAGGTTACCAAACATCAATCACATTATATATTATACGAACGTCATTTTGAGTACTCAGAACTACTTATCATCTTCAAGCTCAATATACAGAAAAGCAGCACATGCTTCACAAAAATTATCTGATCTTTTGAGATCATATTGTGCTGACTGTTACTTACTCTCTCTACAATCATAATCTCGTTACTATATATTTGAGAAGAGTTTGTAAACTGGAAAAGAATCTTTTCCAGAACTTTGTTGTATTTGTTTTATTGTGTTGAGAAACTAAGAGTTTCAGTAGGAAAAGAATAAGTCCTGCTGAAGTGGATGAGTACAAGTGTTGTATTGTAAATACCAAAGTCTTTTTGTGATACCTTCTGGAAACAGAAGAAGGGGAGACGTAGAAGATTTCATCTTCGAAATTCAATAAACAACCAATGTCTACTGCCTACTGTTTTATCTTTATTCACCCTTAAACCATCAGATAATTTTCGCACTATATTGTGATCTGCTGGGTATATATTTGAACAAGATTAGCTATAATCTCTAACAGGATTCTAGCACCCTTTGTAAAAACGACCGTCAAAGGAACGAGTTTATTCACCCCCCTCTAGACTCAATATCGATCCCCAACAAGTGGTATCAGAGCGGGTTTTTCTTGTTCTATATTTACAACAGATATGGCACACTTCAGCAAGGTTCCCATGTACACAAAAGAAGACTTTGATGACTTGAAGATCCGGATGCAAGCTCATCTTGCAGCACAAGACGATGACATGTGGTTTGTCATCACAGATGGTCCTTTGAAGATCTTAAAATCTAACACTGTTGTTGCTGTTACTGAGGGTGCACCCCAGATGGTTGAGAAGCACAGAAGTGAATGGAATGGCAAAGATAAAAAGAAATCCAATCTTGATAATGTTGTGAAGGACATTCTTTACAAAACCCTCGACAAAAATACCTTCAGCAAGATCAAGATGTGTTCTACTGCTAAAGAGAATTGGGAAAAACTCATCCAAATCTGTGAAGGAAATGAACTGACGAAGCAGAATAAACTGTCTGTAGCAATGCAAAAATTTGAGAATCTCAAAATGAAAGCTGGAGAAACTCTGAATGAGTATGATGAATGTTTCAGTAGCCTGGTTAATGAACTAGCAGCTCTTGGAAAATAATATGGCAACAGAGAAATAGCACTCAAAGTGATGAGAGCTCTACCAGTGAATGGGACGTTAAAACAATGGCTATGAGAGTCTCTAAAGATCTAAACAAGTTGGAGCTACATGACTTGTTTGCTGACTTAAAAGCCTATGAGTTCGAACTGGAAGTGACAAGCGGAGAAGAGCCCTCATTAAATCTACCCACCAAGGCTCTTGCTGCTACTACTAGTGCTGCTGCTGTAGTTGTTCCACAAGCATTACCTGCTACCATCATTGAGAGAACTTCTGAAAAGACCGCTGAAAATATCAGCAATGATGCTATGTCTCTTTTTGTGAAGAAATTCTACTGAGCTTACCAAAGCCCTAACCGGAACTTCAAGAAGGATTCACCATCCGGTGACATGGCGTGTTTTAACTGTGGAAAGATTGATCACTTTATTGCTGATTGTTGAAAGCCGAAGAAGGATGACCAGAAGAAAAAGGAATACAAGAGAATGACAAGAAATTCAGAAGAGACCGGCAAAGCGATGATTGCTGAGGAAAGCAAATCTAAATGGACGGATTTTAGTTCTGAGTCTTCTGACTCAGAAAGTCATTCTAGCGAAAGTGGTTCAGAAGAGATCAAATGTCTCATGGCAGATATTGAACCAACCTCGACATCTGGAGAGGTACTTGACTTTGACTCTGACGAATTTACACGAACTGATTTGATTAAAGCACTGCATGACATGGTGGAAGAGTACACGAGACTTTATCAATCATTCGAGGAAATTAAGATTGAAAATCAAGACTTAAAGGATAAAATTAGTAAGTTCATTTGCTTGCAAGAGAACAACTGCAATGATTTAAAAATTGAGATGAGTAAGTTAAGAACTGAGAAAGAAAGAGTAAATGTAGACTACCAAACAATGAGGTCTGAAAACCAGAAGCTATATATTTTGGTAAATGCATGGAACAAGTCTTCTATTTCTTTAGAGAAGATGCAAGAGTTGCAGAAGCAATCCGGTGATAGGAGTGGTCTCGGATTCAGTAATAATGAAAACACTTCTCAAACTAGTACTAAGCCAGAACTGGATAAAGGCAAAGGGAAATTCATTCACTTTGTCAAATCCAGTGTGGCATATGAACCTGAAGTGCCAACTGTTCGGGTTGAAAGGACTGTAGATCAGACGAACAGAAGGAAGCATTATGGTCTGGGTTATGTTGAACCTAAGGGAAGAGTTCACCAGAGTTCTGGATCCAGCAGAGGATTCAACTCAGGAGGACAACCCTCAATGAAGGTTAAAATCTATCAGTACTATAAATTTAGACCTGTTCAGAAGAGATACAGGCCAGACATCAAAAACAGAAGGGAAGAACAACATTTTAAGATGCATTCTGTTAGAAATAGCAGACATTCTGTTGCGCACACAACTTTGGACACCCGAAGTACAAGGTCACCTAAAATTGTACGAATGTAAGTTCCTAAAGGACTGATAAGGATTGGACCCAAATTGATTGGGTACCAGATACTAAAATTTGTGTTTGCAGGAACAGGAGAGGAAAGCCAAAATCAGCAGCTCCACATGGTATCTGGACAGTGGATGTTCCAGACACATGACTGGACAGAAAAATCTACTATCAGAAGTAATGAGTTGTACTGGACCAAAGATAACATTTAGGGACAACTCAAAAGGTAAAACCGTGGGTAAGGGTAATATTATACATGGTAACATTACTAGCAATGATGTACTATTAGTTGAAAATCTTTGTTACAACTTGATTAGCATTAGTCAACTGTGTGATAATGGTTACTCTGTGACTTTTCAGAAGCACACATGCACAGTTAAAAATGCTGAAGAGTCTACTGTATTAACTGGAAAAAGAGAAGGCAACACATACGAAGTTTCATGGAATAAAAATCATATTAATATTCATATGTGTTTAGTTGCCTCTCTTAGTGATAAACATTGGCTATGGCATAAGAGACTGAATCATCTGAATTTCAAGACAATCAATAATATCAAGAAGCAGAACAGAGTTGATGGCTTGCCTGATATAAACTTCATTAAGAATCATGTCTTTTCTGCATGTCAACTTGGTAAGCAAGTAAGATCTAGCTTCAAGAATAAAGGTAGTAAATCAACTTCAAGGTTGTTGGAATTATTGCATATGGACTTATTTGGTCCAATCCCTATCATGAGCTTAAGGGGAATGAAATATACACTTGTTGTTGTTGATGAATTTTCTAGATTTACTTGGGTAATATTTCTTGCTGGAAAAGATCAAACCAGTAGCCTCCTGATCAAGCTTCTGAAAAAGATTCAAAAGGAAAAATCAATTTCTATCATTAAAATTAGAAGTGATCAGGGAACTGAGTTTACTAACAAGATTCTTGAGTTATATTTGGATGAACAGGGCATTCGTCATGAATATTCAGCTGCCAGAATGCCTCAACAAAATGGAGTAGCTGAGAGGAGAAACAGGCCTCTTAAAGAAACTGCTAGAATAATGCTAGCAGATGCAGACATCTCTCAGCGCTTCTGGGCAGAAGCAATCAATATAACTTGCTACACAATGAACAGAACAATGATCAACAAAAGGCACAATCAAACTCCGTATGAGATATGGAAAGGGAGTAAGCCTAATGTATCATATTTTCATGTATTTGGTTGCAGATGTTTTGTTCACAATAACAGTAAAAATTATTTGTCTGCATTTGACTCAAAATCAGATGCTGGACTATTTCCTGGTTATTCAGCAGTAAGCAAAGCTTTCAGAATTTTCAATTATAGAACTCTTAATGTTGAAGAAATTATTCATGTTGTTTTTTTTAAGATAGCAGTGCTCCTAGAATTTCTAACGTGTCAAATCTAAGTAACATGTTAGACATGATTCATATGGAACTGGATAGTGAAGATGGTGCATAACCTAGTGTTAAAGATGCACAAAATCCAGAACCAGACATTCCCTGGTAGAACCAATTGTTCAGACACAGGATTTTCCAGAACTAGAAGTGGACATTCCAGAACCTGCTACTTATTTTGCTGATCCTGATTCGAATCCTTCAAACCAAAAAAAATTTCTTTAAACCCTTTTGTCTGGAGGAAATCCCATCATCCATCCTTGGTTATTGGTAATCATGCAGTTCCATTAAGAACCAGAAGTCAAATGATTAATGAATATATGCATGCAGCTTTTATATCTCAAGATGAACAAAAGAAAATTGAAGAAGCTCTTCTGGATCCCAGTTGGATAGAAGCTATGCAAGAAGAGCTGAATAAATTTAAAAGAAATGAAGTTTGGTTTCTTGTACCTAGACCAACTAATCAAGCTGTTATTGGAACACGGTGGGTATTTATAAAAAAACTAAATGAAGGAACTGTGGTCAGAAATAAAGCAAGACTTGTAGCTCAAGGTTTTAGACAAGAAGAAAGAATAGACTATGATGAAACCTATACACTAGTAGCAAGGCTTGAAGCGATCAGAATATTTTTAGCCTTTGTTGCTTTAAAAAATATCAAAGTTTATCAGATGGACGTGAAAAGCTCCTTCCTAAATGGTCTACTGCAAGAAGAAGTCTACGTTAAACAACCTCCAGGTTTTATCGATCATTTCTTGCCAAATCATGTATTTAAATTACACCAAGCCCTGTATGGTTTAAAACAGACACCTCGAGCTTGGTATGACATGCTCTAACAATTTATAGTCAATCATGATTTTACTATCGGCACAGTAGACAAAACTTTGTTCAATTTAGTTAAGAATAAGCAAATTCTATTAGTACAGATTTATGTTGATGACATTATCTTTGGGTCAACTAACCCCAAATTGTATTCAAAGTAATGCAGGAACAATTTTAAATAAGCATGATAGGAGAATTAACATTCTTCCTAGGACTGCAGATCAAGTAACTTTATAATGGAATCTACTTAAATCAGGCTATGTATACTAAAGAACTACTGAAAAAGTTTGGCATGGAAACATGCTCGGCTGCTTCTACTCCTATGAGCTCATCTACTAAACTTGACAAGGATGAAAATGGAATTTCAGTAGAGGTAACTAAGTATCGTGGTCTTATTGGTTCACTGTTATATCTTACTGCAAGTAGACCAGATATTAAGTTTGTTGCCTGTATTTGTGCAAGATTTCAATCTAACCCTAAGCAGTCACATTACATTTCTGCTAAACGCATACTGAAATACTTGAAGGGCACTCAAAATGTCGGCTTATGGTATCCTAATAATTCATATTTCAATCTCATTGGATATTCAGATGATGATTATGCAGGTTGAAAATTAGACAGAAAAAGCACAAGTGGTTTTTCTCAATTTCTTAGTGATAGGCTAATCTCCTGGTTTAGTAAAAAACTGACTTCCATAGCTATGTCTACTGCAGAAGCAGAATACCTTGCTATTAGAAGCTGTTGCTCTCAAATACTGTGGATACAACAACAACTTAAAGACTATGGAGTTCAAGCTTCTGACTCACCCATCTTCTGTGACAATACCAGTGCAATAGCAATCACGTAAAATCCATTACTTCATTACAGAACAAAGCACATAGATATCAGACATCATTTCATTAGAGATCATGTGCAGAAGAAGGACAATTCGTCTGGAATACGTTTCTAATGATCAACAAGCAACAGATATCTTTACAAAGCCTCTCCCTGAGATTAAGTTTTCTTATTTTCGCAATATTCTTTGTTTAATTGATTTAAATTGAGTACATTGTTGTTATAAGTTTGTTAATTATTATAAGTTACCTGTTTCACATCTAATATCATTTTGTTTAAAAGGAAAACAGACAATTTATGCCAACTACTGATATTTTATTGAAAATAAAATCGACGCCTTACAACTTGATTCAAATTACTTTCTACAGCATCTTGCCACAACATAAACGAGTTGTTCAAATCATGACTCCTAATATTTCGAAAGTTTTCGGAACTTGCACCTAGATCAAGCAACTCCCACTCCCTTGACAGCAGCATGTCGTTCAGCACATCATCCTTGACCAGCTCGGATATGTGATCAACTCGAGCAAGCCTCTTTAACCATCTTGCAAGTGACCTCTGCCTAGCAGAAGCATGAAATTCTCCGATATTGATTAATTGAAGGTCATGAGCAGTAGTCCAAATGGACATAACCTCTGCAAAGATGAAGTCTTCTGCACCTCGTTTAAATTCTAGCAAACGTTGAGGTGTCCATGAAGGATGAGGAACATGTGTGCTGCTTTCACAATCCATTGGAGTTTAAATGTCATTACAAGCAGAAGTGATCTTTATTTATAGACAATACTTGAAGGAATAGGAGGAAGACAAAGAGTCATTTGACATTAAATTATTCAGACTAAGTTTTTCTCATCTTTTCTTTTTATTTATTTATTTATTTGCGTTAAGTAAAAAGCAGTAGATAAACATAGATATGAGAAAATGGAATAATTCATTCAATAAATAAGATGCATTACATTGTCCTATCTATTACATTTTGTTGATATCAGCAGTTTGAAGTACTTCAGAAGTAATGAGTACTTCAGCGGGAACCTAACTAAGCTCTGCTGAATCCCCTTGCTTTGTGTGATCGTGGTTTGTAAAAGGGATGATTCCGCAGCTTAGTCCTTCTAAAAAAGAACAATCTAACTAATTGTTCATATTACAGGTCAAGGAATTTCTTCCGAGTCTTCATATCTTGAAAAAGGATATCTTCAGACATCATCTTACGAGAAGCTGGAAATTTTCCTTGCCATTCCTCTGCTGATTCAGACTCTGGAGAAGACTCCGAGAGAACTTTTGCATCACCCATTTATTTTGATTTGTTATTCGTATACATAACTTAATTTGTCAGATTGCAGGTACTTATATAGAGTCTTGGGGAAGCTAATGAGACATCCAACTGGTCAAATCATGCACGAATATCAAGAGCCATCTATCATTCCATCATGTCTCGTATCAATTGCATTTATTAGTTGCATTAATTGAGGGGGAAGAAATTGCATTTATTAGTTCCATCATGTCATCTATCATTCCATCAGGTCATCTATCATTCCATCATGTCCGTGCTTTATCAAAAGTAGAAGAAGGTTTGTCTTTTCGATAAAACAATGTGTCTACTGGTTTTCTATCAATATGCTGAAAATATTTCAGTACTTCATAACTTTCAGTAGATATTATCATAAGATGAAAAACTCTCTTCTGATATTTTTTTAACCACTTGGACACCCGCTTATTTTTAGTATTTTAAATTTTGGCGTATCTGACACTTCTCTACTCAACTTTTCAAATTAAACCGTAAACATACTGACACGTGTCCTTATGTTTCATTGACGGCTGTACATTTTGAATATTAACCGCCTCTTCCATCTCATTTAATTTTGACGTTTCCAGACTTTTGCTTATCAACTACTGATTTCTCTTGCACTCATCTTTCTCATCGAATCTACTTCGAACTCATTTCTATTTGCAGAAAATGGCTGGAGCTTGCACACTCAATGCCTATCAAATTAATTTAGCACAAGTCCTGACAATCAAGGACGATAATCTTGTTAAGATGTTTCAAGTCCATCGAGAAATCTGGTCTCAGAAGGTTTCTGGAACCATCAGCTGTTATCTACAAGACTTCTCTCTTGGAATTTTATGCCAAAGGTATAGTTGACGAAGGGAAAATCATCTATTCCCAGGGAGATGTATCTATCTCAATTGATGATGCCTTACTTGGATCGACGTTCTTTCTCCCGTTTTCAGGTATCTCTGAATTCTCTGTTATCTCTAAGGAGAAAATGTCTACTGCCCTTCTCAACTCTTCAGCTTCTGGAGAGGATCTCTCTCCCTCCTGTTTCAAAAGGCTTCTGAAAATGGAATATCAAGTACTTGCTGATATTGTCGCAAAGGCACTTCTGTTCAAAGCTAGAACATTTGATAGATTGGCCAAGGAAAAGGTTCAAGTAATGATAGCCATCACTTCAAATTTCCAAGTGGACTGGAGCCGTTTCCTTTTCAAAATCATGAAGGATATGGTTGTTAGGAAGAGTTCTGGTTTTGCTGTGCAGATCAGCACAATGCTTAAGGATGCTGGTTTTCCTTTAACTTCGGAACATGACGCTTCTTTTGTGATAATGGAAGATGCTGATAATGTGCTCACCTTGAGGCCAAAGCCAACTGTGGCGGAATTTATTGCTCTAAAAAGGGAAATTTGAGATGCTCAGACTGAGGTTCAAGGACTTCAGAAGAATATCAAGAGAAAAAGAGTAGTTATCTACACTGATTATGATAAAACAGTATCTGAGGAGTCTGCTGCTCCTACCCAAGCATCTATCCCTGCCACCCCTAGCAAGAAAAAGCTCGCACGGTGCTTCGCTTCAAGAAATCAGCAGCCATTGTTGATTTAGACAATGTCCCGTTGAGACAAGTGTTTCCAGAAGCCACATTTTCTTTGAAAGTATCTATCCCTGTCACTTAAGCCATCAGCCACCTCTGCTACCACAACCTCTACTGCTCCGACCTTCAGACCATCGTCTAGAGTTGTTATTCGTGAATCTACTGCAGGGTCTTCTGCTTTTAGACTCGTGATTCTTGCCTCATCTTAAGATAAAGGCAAAGGGAAACTCGTTGCAGAACCAAAATTTCATGGCGCCAAATCTTCTGTTTTAACTTGTATTGATCTTCACTTGGAGGAGATTGAGAAATCTACCAATGAAGGAATGACTTTCTTTGATGATTGGCATAAGGTTCGAATATTCCATCCACTCACATTCTTCATAACACTAGGTGCATTTCGTAAAGTGGTAAAGAATGAAGAGAAGGTGTTTAAACTTGCCAAGACTGAAAATGTGATTGAAGCTATGAGATGCCGAAGTTTCATTCTTGAGCAGCTGAAAAGACAGAAGCTGGAATCAGTGTTGAAGACTCTTCAGTCCAATTTTGATGCCATGATTCCCACTGCTGCTCAGGATCAGGATGTAATCCATTTTTTGACCGAGATACTGAGATCAATGAATGAGCAACTTCTTGCTCACGAACAACCATTTGGAGAACCTATTCAATATCATGAAGGCTTCATTCCCGATTTTTCTCAGATTAATCCTGTTGACGAAAAAACTATAACTGATCAAGAAGCTAGGGTTTCCAGTACTCCTGCTTTTCCGAAGCAGCCTACTCAGTCTTCATCTCTTCTATTTGTTCGTGAATTGGCTTCAGTTGATGGTCATTCAATCTATTGTTCTAAATGTCTCTGCTGCACCGGAAGCAACTCAGACTGATGACATGGTCCAACTGGAAACTCAATCAGCAGACCAACACTTAGCAGAATCAGATGCTGCCCCATCTCAATCACTGGCAAATTTGGAGATTTTCTCTGCTGAACATCAAGCAGAAATGGTAGCTATCTTGAAAGGTAAAATTCCAGCCGCTCAACAACTGAAGGCCATGGAAGCCAAGCAACCAGAAGAGAGAGCACTTCCTGAACCCTCTACAGCTGCTGAAGAATCTTCTGCTGAACAGTCTAATGCTGTTACTACTGTTCCAACAGATCTTGTTTCTTCTACTGCCTTAGTTGTTCTTCCTACTAATTCACCATCTCGCATTGCTCATATTGCGCATCTTGCTGAAATCTCAGAACGTATGCTCGCAAGAAGTCCATCCCCAGACGAAAAGCGCTTTAATCTTTAATTTGAGATTGACATACTGAAACGAAATATTGACAGACTTTCAGAGATCGTCAAACAGATATCCTATGAACATGCTGGTGAAGTCGACGCCACCAAATTCCTCCGGGAACGCGTAACAAAATATGTCGTTAAAATGGCAGAATCGTTGGCTAAGCTTGAAGTTGAATCCGACCTTTTCAGGAAGAATGTTTTTTCTAGTCACGCAAACATCGTTCTTGGTCAATCCGATGTCATTCAAACTTTGTCTGCTCATGATTCGTCTCTTCGCACAATCTCAACTAAAGCTGAGGCTAGTGATTTGAAACTTGAATACATCGATGCGAAGATTGAGTCCAAATCTCAATCTCTTCAGGCACTTAATGATCGCGTTTCGAATCAACTCCCATTTTTGGAGATGATGAATGATAGCATTATCAGTCTTACTGGACGAATGGACGAATTACTCACTCGTTTTGATGCCAAAAAGGAGGAAGTAGTGGGTAGGACAGAAGAAAGGACAGAGGAAGGTAGATCTGGAGGACATCATCATCAAGCTGAATCATCTTTCAGAAGCCAAGATCCTCAGGATGATGATGCACTATTAAAGGACATCGGATGTGGGGATCCGGGCTCTAACTCGATTCTTTTTGGGATTAGTTGGATCTTTGCTAGAAAATGTGGGTCAAATTTTTTGCTTTTAACATTAATTTAAATGTATATAAACATGCACAAGGTCTTTATTTATTTTAACTCTACAAACATAATATACATGTCTTGTCCAGTACATATTCAACAAACCAGTATTCAAATACTGTACATGACAAAAGTACAAACTACTAGTACATCTGCTATGCCCGTGATCACCACGCTATATCCATCTCTCATCTCTGTTGCGACCCGAGATCCTGCCCTACCTGTTGTTATGCACACATACATACACAACAACAGCCGGAAACTCAGGTGAGAATAAATCCCAGTATAAAACATGTATACATGCATGTCATGCAGTTTAATACAAATCATAACACATAATCAATAATTATGACACATTAGTGAATACAGATAAAACAATCTGACTCTTACTCTTTAACTCGACTCGTATCTAGGTCTAGGGATATCGGTGTGAATAAGATGTAACAGGTCTCCCACCTACTCTCCCAATCGTGGTGGCGTTACATCTTATTCCCAAACTTCGGTCTGGTCTGTATCGAACTCTACAATCGGAGTGAATCTGATCTGAAGCATCGATATCACCGAACGTTTAGAAAATTTGCGTATCTACCAATGACACTCATATCTCAGTGCATATGTATAAATCAATATAAAGTACAAATAGAACAAGTATGTGATTTTGTTGGGAAACTCAAATTGAATTTTATTTGAGTTGTGTCTTCCCTAAACAAACATGAATTATACCTTTCGTTGCACAATCTGTGTCGTAATCGAAGTCTCGATGTCGAATATGTCAATATCAATCTGAAATGGCAATGTTCAATGGATACAAGATCAACATTCAACTCAACCAATACATGTATGTAGCAATATTCATTCTCGGTACATTTCGACGGCATAACGACGTACTTTCTGGATACCGATCAACTCAAATCTCAACATATATCAACAAGTCATAATCCTCAATTCACAATCAGCACAATATACTCATTATCATCTTAAAATCTGCATATCTCAACTCAATACATGCTGAAAATCATAATCATGTCATATGCTATCATTTTCTCGATCCGTTTATGTTTCTACGATGTCTATAATCTCAAGAACACATAACTACAAGCATATCAGAATTTCTCCAACATGTAAACTTCAAACTATCTAGGAATTGAATAAAACTTACATCATCTTGTAGCCTTTGATGCAAGGAGCACAAATATAAACTTGAATTAAAAATTGGATGGCTAGATCTTGAGTAATCACAATTCAAAGATGGAATGAAACTTGAGAATTTCTATGGAGTGCTCTCGGTTCTTGCCTGCTGAATTCATGAGGAAAGGAAGACGCATACACTATATATGCATGGCAAGGACACATGGTTTAATTTTTGATCAACACGTCTCGCGCATATACGCGACATCACCCGCGCATATGCGCTAGACCTACTGGTCTCGGCAATGTCAATCTTAACTCCTTGCGCATATGCGCCAAAGATTCTGGACGTGTCGCGCATATGCGAATATCTACTCGCGCATGTGCGCCAATGTTTCTGGAAATGTCGCGCATATGCGCCGGACTAGTGGCGCATATGCGCCGAGCTCATCTCACACCAAAAATTGCATCTACTTTTCCGTCTCTTCCGGTCCGATACAATGCGTCTACAATCCCCTTAATTATCAACAAAACAAGTCTGATTATGATAATCCAATTCTCGGGCCTTACATTTCTCCCCCTCTAAGAAATGATTTCGTCCTCGAAATCGACTTCAATCAATCGAAGTATATACAAGATGCAATATAATTAAAACTGAATAAATACTCACGTCATAGAAATAGCTCGGGATATCTCTGTCTCATATCTGCTTCTGTCTCCCAAGTTGCTTCCTCGATGCCATGACGACTCCACTGGACTTTTACAAGTGGAATAGTCTTCGTCCTGAGCTGCTTCTCTTTCTGATCAAGAATCTGTATCGGTTGCTCAACATAACTCAACGTCTGATCAAGATAGGCTTCGTCAGGCTGAATGACATGAGAAATATCTGGCATATATATACGCAACATCGATACATGAAAAACGTCATGTATCCCAGATAAAGAAAGAGGAAGATCCAGTCGATATGCTCGATCGCCAATCTTCTCAAGAATCTCGTAAGGACCGATGTATCTAGGAGACAACTTTCCACGCTTGCCAAATCTGACAATGCCTCTGAAAGGAGAAATCTTCAAAAACACTCTGTCTCCTTGTTCAAATACTAACGGTCTACATCTGATATTGGCATACTTTGCTTGTCTATCCTGTGCCGTCTTCATTCTCTTCTGGATTATCTTTACCTTCTCAGTCATTTCACGAATCATATCAGGCCCAAGTTCTGGTACCTCAGAAATATCATCCTAGTACAATGGAGATCTGCACTTCTTGCCATACAAAGCTTCAAACGGAGCCATCTCAATGCTCGTCTGATAGCTGTTGTTGTACGAGAATTCACAAAGTGGCAGTGAATCTTGCCAACTAGTGCCGAAATCTAGCACTACAGCTCTCAACATGTCCTCTAAAGTCTGGATAGTCCGCTCTGACTGTCCATCTATCTGGGGATGATAGGCAGTACTCAGGTGCAATGTCGTACCTAAAGCCTGCTGCAAACTGTGCCAAAAGTGTGAAGTGAATCGTGGATCACGATCTGATACGATAGACTTCGGCACACCATGCAATCTGACAACCTCTCTGACATACAATTCTGCCATCTGATCGTGTCGATATGTCATTCTGTATGGAATAAAACACGCTGATTTGGTTAATCTGTCAATAATGACCCAAATCACATCACAGCCCCGGGATGATCGAGGTAACTTCGTCACGAAATCCATGGAAATGTGATCCCATTTCCACTCAGGAATAGATAAACTCTGAAGTAAACCTCCGGGCTTCTTTCTCTCGGCCTTTACCTGTTGGCAATTCAAGCACATAGATACGAATTCTGCAATAGCTGACTTCATCTGTTTCCACCAGAATTGTGTCTTCAAATCGTTGTAAATTTTCCTTGCCACCAGGATGAATACTAAACCGACTACAGTGCGTTTCTGACATAATCTGTTGTTTCAATTCTGGAACATCTGGCACTACAATACGGTTATTCACATACAGAACAAAATCATGTACCTGATACTCAGACTGATGTCCTGATCTGACCATATCAATCGACTTCTGCACATCCTGATCAGTTCTTTGAGCTTCCTTAATTCTCATAATCAAATCTGGCTGAACTTGAATCGTAGCAAGTCTCAATGGTCTACTATCTGTGTCAAATGCTAAACCAGACAAACAGCAATCTTCAACTAAATTCGAAACACCTATCGTCGATAAGGATAGAGCACATACCTTTCGACTCAAGGCATCCGCTGCTGCATTTGACTTCCCTGGATAGTATTTGATCTCGCAATCAAAATCTTTCAACAAATCGAGCCATCTACGCTGTCTCATGTTCAACTCTGACTGAGAAAACAAATATTTTAGGCTCTTGTGATCAGAGTAGATCTCAAATTTCTCGCCATAAAGATTATGACGCCAAATCTTCAATGCAAAAACAATAGCCGCCGATTCAAGATCATGAATTGGGTATCGAATCTCGTGTGGCTTCAGTTGTCTTGAGGCATACGCAATCACATGACCTCGCTGCATAAGAACACATCCTAGCCCACTATGAGATGCATCACAATATACAACGAAATCGCCAGTACCTGAAGGAATCATCAAGACAGGTGCACTGGTCAGCCTCTTCTTCAACTCTAGAAAGCTAGACTCACACTCCTCAGACCATACAAACGGAGCATTCTTCTGTGTCAACTGGGTAATCGGCTTTGCAATTCTAGAGAAATCTTTGATGAATCGTCGATCGTACCCTGCCAGACCCATGAAACTGCGTATCTCAGGCACAGAAGTCGGTCTCGGCCAACTGATCACAGCTTCAACTTTACTCGGATCCACAGAAATACCGTCTCCAGATATGATATGACCCAAGAAGACAACATGTCTCAGCCAAAACTCACACTTTGACAGTTTAGCAAATAATCTTTCATTTCTCAACGTTTGCAACACAATTCTCAAAGGATTGGCATGTTCATTCAGATTCTTAGAATAAACCAAGATATCATCAATAAAAACAATCACAAACTCATCCAAATACCTCTGAAAGACACGATTCATCAATCCCATAAACACCGCTGGAGCATTCGTTAAACCAAAAGGCATGACAACAAACTCATAATGTCCATACCTAGTTCGGAATGCTGTCTTCGGTGTGTCCACATCTCTAACTCTCAACTGGTGATATCCCGATCGCAAATCAATCTTGTAATAGACAGATGATCCCTGTAACTGATCAAATAAATCGTCGATGCGCGGCAATGGATATTTATTCTTCACCGTTGCTTTATTCAGTTGCCGGTAATCGATGCATAATCTCATGGAACCATCTTTCTTGAGCGCGAATAGCACTGGAGCACCCCAAGGAGATACACTGGGTCTGATATATCCCTTGGCTAGAAGATCTTCTAACTGTGCCTTCAATTCTTTCAACTCTATCGGCGCCATCCTATACGGAGCTCGAGATATAGGAACGGTACCTGGAATAAGATCAATACTGAAATCTACCTCTCGGGCTGGGGGTAACCCTGGGATCTCATCTGGAAATACATCTGCAAACTCCCGTACTACTGGCAAATCTTCCAATGCCGGTCTCGATTTATGTAGGTCTACAGAATAAATAAGGAACCCCTCTGCTCCTTTCTGCAGGAATCTACTCATAGTCAAAGCAGACACTAAGGGAATCCGAGATCTGGAACCCTTACCGTAGAATTTCCATTCTTCTGTCATTTCAGGTCTGAATCTGACAATCTTATGAAAACAGTCTACCGTGGCTCTGTACTTGGTTAACATGTCAATCCCGACAATACAATCAAAATCAGATAAGCCAAGTACAACACAGTCTAAATCAATCTCATGTCCCTCAAACTGTAGTATACACTGTCTAACTGAAGTCACAGATATCAAACCACTTCCCAATGGAGAAGAAAAAGATACTACAGCAGACAATGACTTGACAGGCAATGCATGTATCAATGCAAAACATTCTGATATGAATATATGTGATGCACCTGTATCTATCAATACATAGGCAGGATAACCACAAAGAATACAGTTACCTGCAATCACATCGTCTGGTGCATCTTGGGCCTGCTCCTCCGTCAATGCAAACACCTGAGCCTGTTGTCTGGGAGGTTGGCTCACTGTCTGGCCACCTCTGGCTCTAGGCTGGGACTGTGTATGAGTGGGCTGGAAGGAATGGACAGACGAAGCTTGCCACTTAGGCTGAGTCACTGATGCAGATGACCCTGCACCTTGGAATTTCTGTTCACCTCTCTGCGGACAGACTTTGGCGAAATGTCCCTGTTGCCTACATATGTTGCATCTGCCCATCACTCCCTGACACTGCTCTGTGGCATGTCGGCCTCCGCAAGAACTACAATAAACACTGAAAAATCCGTACTCTGGCCAGGACCTCTCTGTCGTGACCCGCTGGAGCTCGACGAACTACTCCCTGCTCTCTTGAACTGCTTGCCTTTAGCTTTCAACGAATCTTTCTTGCCACTACTACTCCTTCCACTATCAAATCGAGGACGAGGTGGTGGAAACTGTGCGGCGGGCTGTGGCGGTCTCTGACTCTGAGCACTATAGGAAGCTCCTCGCTGCCTGATCAAGCTAGCCTCTGCTCCTTTTGCTCTGTTCAGTGCATCAGAAAAGGTATTGGGTCATCCCGTGTTCACCAAAGTAAAAATATCAGGGTTTAAACCATTGATGAATTGATCGGCAACCGCTTCATCATTTCCTGCCACGTGTGGTGCAAATCGAAGCAAGGAAGAAAACTTGGCAACATACTCTTCTATGTTCCACTGTCCCTGTCTCAAGTTGGAAAATTCGGCTCCTTTGTCTTTTCGATAGGAAACTGGAAAGAAACGTTGATAAAATTCATCCTTGAATACCTTTCAAGTAATATCAATACCTCTATGCTCCAATGCTCATTTCGTGGTAAGCCACCAACTCTTGGACACTTCTTGTAACTGGTGCCCAATCAACTTCACTCTTCGTTCATCTGTATAGGCAAGAGATTCAAACTGCATCTCTATATCGTCTAACCAGCTCTCACAATTCACTGCATTCTCCGTGCCCTTCAAAGTCGGGGGATGGAATGATTGAAACCTCTTTAATAATGTCTCCATAGGTGTAGCTGTCACATCCATCTGAGTACCTGACGTACTACCATGTTCTGGCACTTGACCTGCAGCTGATTGTGGTATTCTTCTAGGCGGCATATCTGATTATCAAAAGATTAGTACACAATCTATACAATCTGTCTCAGCCCTCCTCTGATCATATACCTCTGATCCAGAATTGGTTCTGATTCAGTCTTTACAAGCACATGCTGTAAATCAATTCAGATAACAATACAACATATAATAGGGAAAGCAATAAATCATGCTAGCACATCAAAAGCAAGGAAGAAGACTCGATCTACCCCGCTCATTCTATTCTATCTCAGTCTACAGAACCTACTGCTCTGATACCACCTGTTGTGGGGACCCGGGCTCTAACTCGATTCTTTTTGGGATTAGTTGGATCTTTTCTAGAAAATGTGGGTCAAATTTTTTGCTTTTAACATTAATTTAAATGTATATAAACATGCACAAGGTCTTTATTTATTTTAACTCTACAAACATAATATACATGTCTTGTCCAGTACATATTCAATAAACCAGTATTCAAATACTGTACATGACAAAAGTACAAACTACTAGTACATCTGCTATGCCCGTGATCACCACGCTATATCCATCTCTCATCTCTGTTGCAACCTAGATCCTGCCCTACCAGTTGTTATGCACACATACAGACACAACAACAGCCGAAAACTCCGGTGAGAATAAATCCCAGTATAAAACATGTATACATGCATGTCATGCATTTTAATACAAATCATAACACATAATCAGTAATTATGACACATTAGTGAATACAGATAAAACAATCTGACTCTTACTCTTTAACTCGACTCGTATCTAAGTCTAGGGATCCCGGTGTGAATAAGATGTAACAGGTCTCCCACATACTCTCCCAATCGTGGTGGCGTTGCATCTTATTCCTAAACTTCGGTCTGGTCTGTATCGAAATCTACAATCAGAGTGAATCTGATCCGAAGCATCGATATCACCGAACGTTTAGAAAATTGGCGTATCTACCAATGAAACTCCTATCTCAGTGCATATATATAAATCAATATAAAGTACAAATAGAACAAGTATGTGATTTTGTTTGGAAACTCAAATTGAATCTCATATGAGTTGTCTCTTCCCCAAACAAACATGAATTATACCTTTCGTTGCACAATCTGTGTCGTAATCGAAGTCTTGATGTCGAATCTGTCAATATCAATCTGAAATGGCAATGTTCAATAGATACAATATCAACATTCAACTCAACCAATACATGTATGTAGAAATATTCATTCTCGGTACATTTCGACGGCATAACGACGTACTTTCTCGATACCGATAAACTCAAATCTCAACATATATCAACAAGTCATAATCCTAAATTCATAATCAGCACAATATACTCATTATCATCTTAAAATCTCCATATCTCAACTCAATACATGCTGAAAATCATAATCATGTCATATGCTATCATTTTCTCGATCCGTTTACGTTTCTACGATGTCTATGATCTAACGAACACATAACTACAAGCATATCAGAATTTTTCCAACATGTAAACTTCAAACTATCTAGGAATTGAATAAAACTTACATCCTCTTATAGCCTTTGATGCAATGAGCACAAATATAAACTTGAATTAAAAATTGGATGGCTAGATCTTGAGTAATCACAATTCAAAGATGGAATGAAACTTGAGAATTTCTATGGAGTGCTCTCGGTTCTTGCCTGCTAAATTCATGAGGAAAGGAAGACACATACACTATATATGCATGGCAAGGACACATGGTTTAATTTTTGATCAACACGTCTCGCGCATATGCGCGACATCACCCGCGCATATGCGCGAGACCTACTGGTCTCGGCAATGTCAATCTTAACTCCTCGCGCATATGCGCGCTTCATCTCGCGCATATGCGCCAATGATTCTGAACGTGTCGCGCAGATGCGCGTATCTACTCGCGCATGTGCGGCAATGTTTCTGGAAATGTCGCGCATATGCGCCGGACTGGTGGCGCATATGCGCCGAGCTCATCTCACACCAAAAATTGTATCTACTTTTCCGTCTGTTCCGGTCCGATACAAGGCTTCTACAATCCCCTTAATTATCAACAAAAAAAGTCTGATTATGATAATCCAATTCTCGAACCTTACATCGGAACTGATGATTAATACTTTCTGATTAATACTCTTTTGAACTCTGCTTTACTGATTATTTACTTATTAATTATTTGGTTATTATTGCTATCTGGTTTTTTGATATAATTGCTTTTCTTCATACTAACTTCTAGGTTTTGGCATCACCGCAAAGAGGGAAATTGATATACTTAATTTAATTGTAGTGATGATAATCAAAACCAATAGATCACGTTAGTGAAACCAGAAGATAGTATAAAAGCAGAAGTTCTCGTATCGCCTTAACAAAGCAGTACTCTTCGAGTACTTATCAGCTTAGATAAACAGAAGCAGAATTTGACTTTTACTAAATCAGAACATATCGATCTTACATTAAATGTTACCATTACTTTACCAAGTACGAGTATTAAATGCAACATCAATGCTGAACAAATTCATTTAATACGTTTTACCAATTTTGGTATGAAACAAGACTGATTGTTCTGAAGCTTTTTGCAGGAACCTTTTTCAGTAATAAAGCTGATTCTATCCGAAGTCAAAGAAGACGTTTTATTTATAGACGTTGGGATCAAGACTTCAATAAATACACAGGATCAACGATGTCTATAGGTTACCGAACATCAATCACATTCTATATTATACGAACGTTGTTTTGAGCACTCAGAACTACTTATCATCTTCAAGCTCAATATACAGAAAAGCAGCACACGCTTCACAAAATTTATCTGATCTTTTGAGATCATATTGTGCTGATTGTTTCTTAATCTCTCTACAATCATAATCTCGTTAATATATATTTGAGAAGAGTTTGTAAACTGGAAAAGAGTCTTTTTCAGAACATTGTTGTATTTGATTTATTGTGTTGAGAAAATAAGAGTTTTAGTAGGAAAAGAATAAGTCCTGCTGAAGTGGGTGTGTACAAGTGTTGTACTGTAAAAACTAAAGTCTTTTAGTGAAACCTTCTAGAAACAGAAGAAGGGGAGACGTAGAAGATTTTATCTTCGAACTTCCATAAACAATCATTGTCTACTGCCTACTGTTTTATCTTTATTCACCCTTAAACCATCAGATCGTTTCCGCACTATATTTTGATCTGCTGGTTATATACTTGAACAAGATTAGCTATAATCTCTAACAGGATTCTAGCATCCTTTGCAAAAATGACCGTCAAAGGAATTATTCACCCCTCCTCTAAACTCTATATCGATCCCCAACAAAGAATATTTATTGGATTCTTTTAAATCATTATTTATATTGAGATTATTAATCTTTTTCTTGACATAACACTTATTAGCTCTATGTCCAATTTTTCCACATTCTAGCATACTTGAACTTTATTTAAGTCATTATTTTTTATAGTCTGTTTAGACCTTTTCTTAAAATATTTTCTAATTTTATTTTTATCTTTTATATAATTTTTTTTTCTTTTTAAAAAAAAATCTTTTTCTTTTCTTATCCTTTTTAGGATATTGTATTGACTGAAAACCAATTTGTTCACAAAAATCACCAATAATATTGAGAGTTATTTGACTTTCAATCTAATGAATTTACACGAACTGGTTTGGTTATTGCACTGCATGACATGGTCAAAGAGTACTCAAGACTTTCTCAATCATTTAAGGAAGTTAAGACTTAAAATCAAAACTTAAAGAATCAAATCAGCAAGTTTACTTGCTTGCCAGGAAATAGTTGTTGTGATCAAAAATTTGAGAGAAGTAAGTTGAAGACTGAGAATGAAAGAGTAAATGCAGATTACCAGACCATGAGATCTGAGAATCAGAAGCTATCGGTTCTGGTAAATGCATGGAACAAGTCTTTTTCTGTTTCATTAGAAAAAATGCAAGAATTGCAGAAGCAATATGGAGACAGGAGTGGTCTCGGATTCAGTAATAGTGAAAGCACTTCTGAAACAAGTACTAAGCCAGAACTGGAAACAAGCAAAGGAAAATACATTCATTTTGTTAAATCCAGTGTGGTATATGAACCAGTAGTACCAACTGTTTGAGTTGAAAGGTGTGGGGACCCGGACGCTAATTCATTCTTTTCAATCATTATTAGGAGTAATTGGATCAATTAATTAAACTTGGGTCATAAATTTTTTTTTTAAATGTTGAACACTAAATAAACAAGTGTACAATTTTCTATAACAAAATAGGCCCATCTTATTCAAATCACAAGATCAAGTTAATATCTACAACATGATCCAAAAGTACAAGTCTTGTACAAAAGTAAATCAAAACAAACTATTGTTCATTCACTACATATCAAGTGATGAAAACAAATCTACTTCTGGGTCCGAATCTCCACTCTAAACTCAATCTCTCATCCTCTTCTCGACCCTGATCCTGTCCCACCTGTTGTCATGCACACATACAAACACAACAATAGCCGGCTAACTCCGTTGAGAAATATATTCCCAGTATAAACAATGTATACATGCAATCATATAAACAGATATAAAAGCATGAAACAATTATCATTCACATGTATCATAATTTGAAAGACATGAATCGATATAAAACTATAAATCAAACTCTTTGACTAATAATCTCTGACTCGACTCTTATCTAGTCTAGGGATCCTGATTCGAATAAGAACGCAACAGTCTCCCACCTACTCTTCCCAGCTAGATGGTCGTACGTCCTTATTACCAAACTTTGGCTTTCTATATCGAATCTCTGCAATAGGAGTCGATCTAATCCTAAGCAACATCGATATAACCAAATGTCTAGTGACTTGGCACCTCTGCCTAATGACATGGCACATCTGCCATAGACTCAATACATGCTTTGCTATAAATCAATAGACTAAGCATATCAATCTGATGAATTGCAAACATCAATGCAATATAACAAAGTATGTGGTTTTGGGAAACTCAAGTCGAATCTAACTCGAGTCGTATCTTCCCGGTTTAACATTGATTTATACCTTTCTTTTCGTAGATCAGTCTGGTCAACGAAATCAAATATCAGTCTTGCTCTGATCGTTCTTCGAAGCCTTCAATACCAATTCTTGAATGACATATTCGAGAAGTACAATATCAATATACAACTCAAATCAATACTGGATATGATCAGAACTCAATCTAATTCTGTTTCGACGGCATAACAGCACAATCTCGATATACCCAGCAATACAATATCAACAGATACCAATCTCAACTCATAATCAATCAACAAACCTAATCTGATACCAATTATGTATATTCTCAATCAAATCAAATTTGAAAATGATAACAATTTCATACGTTATCCATTCTGCGATCCGGTTTCGATTATACAATTATTACAATCTCAGGAGCCCATAATAACAATCATATCATGATTCCTTCAATATCATATTTTCAAATCATAAAAGAACATAATAAAACTTACGCCCCTTTGAAGCCTTTGTCGAGAGGATCACAGTACCAAACTCGGATTGAAAATCAGACGGTCAGATCTTGCGTAAAGCTCAAGTTCTACGAAGTTCAAAGCTTGATGATTTTCTCTGAACTCTTGCCTCGGTTCTTGCTGAAGTTTTGAAGGGAAATGAAGGAATTTACATATACACTTGCATGGCTAAGACATGTGGCTTAATCTTTAGGTTGCACGTCTCGCGCATATGCACGACCATCACCGGCGCATATGCGCGAGACTCTCTGTCTCGGCAATTACTGAATTCATCATCTCGCGCATATGCGCGTCCCTCCATGGCGCATATGCGCAAGACCTACTATCTCGGCACTTGAAATTTTCACATGCTCGCGCATATGCCTGCCCTCTTCTCGCACATATGCGCGAGGTCTTCTGCCTTGCTCGCGCATATGCGCGGCTTATGTCGCGCATATGCGCGAGACCTTCTATCCTCGCACAATACAATATAACATTCTTTATCAAATCTGGTCTCGGAGTTGTCTTTCTATAATCACATCAGTTCATAATCAATAATCTCAGATTAACAGAATAAAATCTTGGGCATTACAAAAGGTTTGTAGATCAGATGAACAGAAGAAATCATTATGGTCTTGGTTATGTTGAACCTAAGAGAAGAGTCCACCAGAGTTCTGGATCCAGTAGAGGATTCAACTCAGGAGGACAACCCTCTATGAATGTTAGAAACAACCAGTACTATAATTATAGACCTTTTTAGAAGAGATACAGGTCAGACCACAAAATAGAAGGGAAAAACAACATTCTAAGATGCATTCTGTTAGAGATAACAGACCTTCTGTTGCACACACCTCTGGGGATACCCGAAGTACAAGGTAACCTAGAATTGTACAAATGTGGGTTCCTAAAGGACTGATAAGGCTCGGACCCTAATAGATTGTGTACCAGTTACTAAAACTTGTGTTTGCAGGAACAGGAGAGGAAAGCCAAGATCAGCAGCTCCACATGATATCTGGACAGTTGATGTTCCAGACATATGACCGGACAAAAGAATCTACTCTCAGAAATAATGAGTTGTACTAGACCAAAGATAACTTTTGGGGACAACTCAAAAGGTAAAACTGTGGGTAAGAGTAACATTATTCATGATAACATTACTATAAATGACGTGCTCTTGGTTGAAAATCTCTGTTACAATTTGATTAGCATTAGTCAAATGTGTGATAATGGTTACTCTGTAGCTTTTCAGAAGCACACATGCACATTTAAAGATGCTGATGAATTTACTATATTAAAGGAAAAAATAGAAGGCAACACTTACAAAGTATCATGGAACATAGATCATATTAATGTTCCTACATGTTTACTTGCCTCTCTTGATGATAAGTATTGGCTATGGCACAAGAGATTGAATCACATGAAATTCAAGTCTATTAATTATCTCAAAAAGCAGAACATAGTTGATGGTTTACCTGATATTAATTTCGTTAAGAATCATGTATGTTCTGCATGTCAACTTGGTAAACAAGTAAGATCTAGCTTCAAGAATAAAGGAATTAAATCAACTTCAAAGTTTTTGGAGTTATTGCATATGGACTTATTTGGTCCAATCCCTATCATGAGCTTAGGGATAATGAAATATACACTTGTTGTTGTTGATGACTTTTGTATATTTACTAGGGTGATATTTCTTACTGGAAAAGATCAAACCAGTAGCCTCCTGATCAAGCTTCTGAAAAGGATTCAAAATGAAAAATCAGTTTCTATCATTAAAATCAGAAGTGATCGGGGCACTGAATTTACAAACAAGATTCTTGAGTTATATTTAGATGAACAGGGCATTCATCATGAATATTCAGCTGCCAGAACGCCTCAACAAAATGGAGTAGCTGAGAGGAGAAACAGAACTCTTAAAGAAGCTGCTAGAACAATGCTAGCAAATGTAGACATCTCTCGGCGCTTCTGGGCAGAAGCAATCAATACATCATGTTACACACAAAACAGAATCATGATCAACAAAAGACAGAATCAGACACGATATGAGATATGGAAAGGGAGTAAGCCTAAAGTATCTTATTTTTATGTATTTTGTTGCAAATGCTTTGTGAACAATAATGGTAAAAATCATTTGTCTGCATTTGATTCAAAATCAGATGCTGGATTATTTCTTGGATATTCAGCAGTAAGCAAAGTATTCAAAATTTTCAATAATAGAACTTTTAATGTTGAAGAATCTATTCATGTTGTTTTAGTTGAAGATAGCAGTGCTCCTGAAATTTCTAACCTGTCAAATCTAAGTAACAGATTAGACAGGATTCATCTGGAACAAGATAGTGAAGATGATACAGAACCAAGTGTCAAAGATGCTCAAAATCTAGAACCAGACATTCCTCTGGTAGAACCAGTTGTTCAGACACAGGAAATTACCAGAACCAGAAGTTGACTTTCCAGAACATGCTACTGCTTTAGCTGAGCATGACCCGAATCCATCAAACCAGGGAGAAATTTCTTTAAACCCTTTTGTTTGGAGAAAATCTCACCCTCCATCTTTGTTCATTGGTAATCCAGCAGCTCCATTAAGAACCAGAAGGTAAATGATTAATGAATATATGCATGCTGCTTTTATCTCTCAGGATAAACCAAAGAAGATTTAAGAAGCTCTTCTGGATCCTAGTTGGATTGAAGCTATGCAAGAAGAGCTGAATCAACTTAAAAGAAATGAAGTTTGGTTTTTGTACCTAGACCATCTCATCAAGCTGTTATTGGAACTCGGTTGGGATTTAGAAACTAGCTAAATGAAGAAGGTATTCTTCTCAGAAATAAAGCAAGACTGGTGGCTCAAGGTTTCAGACAAGAAGAAGGAATAGACTATGATGATACCTATGCACCAGTAGCAAGGCTTGAAGCTATCAGAATATTCTTAGCTTTTGCTGCTTTCAAAAAATTCAAAGTTTATCAGATTGACGTGAAAAGTGCCTTCCTAAATGGTCGACTTCAAGAAGAGGTCTACGTTGAACAACCTCCCAATTTTATTGATCATTTCTTACCGCATCATGTGTTTAAATTACACAAAGCCCTGTATGCTTTAAAATAGGAACCTCGAGCTTGGTATGACACGCTTTCACAATTTCTTGTCAATCATGACTTTACAATCGGCATAGCAGACAAGACTTTGTTCACTTTAGTTTAGAATAAGCACATTCTGTTGGTACAAATTTATGTTAATGACATTATCTTTGGGTCAACTAAACCCAAATTATGTGCAAAGGTTTTTAAATTAATTCAGAAACAATTTGAAATGAGCATGATGGGAGAATTGACATTCTTCCTAGGACTGCAGATTAAGGAACTTGATACTGGATTCTTCATAAATCAGGATAAGTATACTAAAGAACTACTGAAAGAGTTTGGCATGGAAACATGCTCTGCTGCTTCCACTCAAATGAGCTCATCTACTAAACTTGATAAGGATGAAAATGGAATTTCAGTAGAGGTAACTCAGTATCGTGGTTCATTGTTATATCTTACTGCCACTAGACCTGATATTATATTTGTTGTTTGTATTTGTGCAAGATTTCAATCTAATCTTAAGCAATCACATTATATTGCTGCTAAACGTATTCTGAAATACTTAAAGGGTACTTAAAATGTCGGCCTATGGTATCCCAATGATTCTTCTTTCAATCTTATTTGATATTCAGATGATGACTATGCAGGTTGCAGACTGGATAGAAAAAGCACAAGTGGTTTTTGTCAATTTTTTTGTGATAAGTTGATCTCCTGGTTCAGTAAAAAGCAGACTTCCATAGCTACGTCTACTGCAGAAGCAGAATACCTTGCTGCTGGAAGATGCTGCTCTCAAATACTATGGATGTAAGAATAATTAAAAACTATGGATTTCAAGCCTCTGAATCACCAGTATTCTGTAACAATACCAGTGCTATTGCAATTACGCATAATCAAGTACTTCATTCTAGAATGAAGCACATTGACATCAGACATCATTTTATTAGAGATCATGTGCAGAAGAAAGATATTCGTCTGAAATATATATCCCTACTAATCAGCAAGCAGCAGTTATCTTTACAAACGTTTGCCTGAGAATAAGTTTTCTTGTTTTCGTAATGTTCTCGGTTTAATTGATTTATCTTAATTACTGTTTATTATCTTCTGTTTTCTTTTTTGCAGTAAGTAAAAGTAGTAGACAAACAAGAGATATGGCAAAATGAAATATTTCATTCATAAAACTAGATGCATTACATTATCTAATCTATTACATTTTTTTATTTCAGCAGTACTGAGAACTTCAGTAGGAACCTAATTAGGAGCTACTGGAATCATCCTTCTCTTCGCGTGGTCATGGTTTGTAAAAGGGATGATTCCGCAGCCTAGTCTTTCTAAAACTATGGAATCATCTCCCTCTCTTCGCATGATTGTGATTGGTGTGAACGGGATGATTCCTTAGACTGTCAAGAAAATACTCGAATTATGATCGAGATATTTATTTCAAGTCTTCATCTCTTGGAAAAGGATGTCTACAAACATAATCTTACGAAAACTGAAAGTTGGCTTTTGAACTCATCTGTTGAATCAGACTCTGAAAGAGACTCCGAGAGAATATTTGCATCATCCATTTGTTATGATTTGTCATTTGAGTAAATGACTTAGTTTGTGAGCTCGCAGGTATTTATAGTAAGCCTAAGAGAAGCTAAAGATCCACTTGATTGTTCATCTCATGCACGAATATCAAGAGTGACCTGTCTTTCCTTCAGATCTCGTATCTTCGCATTTATTAGTTGCATCAATTAAGGGGGAGCAATATTTTATTTCCTGACTAATATTTTCGTGCTTTATCAAAAACAGAAGGAAATTTGTCTTTTCGTTAAAAAATGTGTCTACTGGTTTTCATCAAGGTGCTGAATATATTTCAGTACTTTATGACTTTCAATAGATATTATCATAAGACGACAAATCCTCTTATGATTTTCATTCATAACCGCTTTGACAACCCGCCAATTTCATTATATTTTAAAACTTTGGCGTTACTGACACTCTACTTTTAACTTTTCAAAAACTCAACCGCAAACATACTAACACGTGTCCTTATGTTTCTCTGACGGCTGTACATTTTGAATATTAACCGCTTTTAAAATCTCATTTCACCTTTTTACGATTTCAGACTTTTTCTTACTAGCTACTGCTTTCTCTCGCATTCATCTACTACAGAATCTACTCCGAATTCTTTTTGTTTGCAGAAATGGCTGGAGCTTACACTCTAAATGCTTATCAAGTCAAATTTACATTGGTTTTGACCATCAAATACGAGAATCTTGTTAAGATGTTCAAAGTAATTGAAAAATCTGGTCTTCGAAGGTTTTTGAAAGCACCTGCTATCATAAACAAGACTTCTCTCTTGGATTTCTACGCCAAAGCAACCATCGGGGAAGGGAAAATCGTTTATTCCCAGGGAGGTGCACCTATCTCCATTGATGCTGCACTATTGGGATCGACTTTCCTGATATTTCTAAGGAGGAGACATCCACTGCTCTTACCTCCTTCTCAGTTTTTGGGGAGGAACTCTTTCCCTCTTGCTTCAAGAAGCTTCTGAAAATGGAATATCAAGTGCTTGCCGATATCGTGGCAAAGGCACTTCTGGTCAAAGCTGGTACGTTCGATAAGCTGACCAAGGAGAAGGTACAAGTGATGGTAGCTATCACTTCTGACCTTAAGGTGGACTGGAGTCGATTCTTGTTTAGAATCACGAAGGATATGGTTGTGAGGAAAGATACTGGTTTTGCTGTTCAGATCAGCACGATGTTAAATGATGTTGGTTTTCCTCACACTTCTGATAAGGATGCTTCTTTTGTAACAATGGCCGATGTTGTCAATGTACTTGCTTTGAGGCCAAAGCCAACTGTGGCTGAGTTTCTTGCTCTAAAAAAAGAGGTTGGAGATGCTCAGACTGAGGCTCAAGTGCCTCAAAATAAAATCAAGTGAAAAAGAGTGGTTGTCTCCACTGATTTGGATAAAACAGTATGTGAGGAGTCTGTTGCTCCAATCAAAGCATCACTCACTGCCATCCCCAGCAAGAAGAAAGCTCGCACAGTTCTCTACCTTAAGAAAACAGCAGTCGTTGCTGATTTAGACAATGTCCCTTTGAGACAAGTGTTTCTAGAAGCCACCTCATCCCTACCAGATTCTGTCCCAGTCTCCAAACCAGCAGTCTCTTCTATTGCCACCACCTCTACTTCTGTTTCGAATTTCAGACCCTCCTCTGTAGTCGTTATTCAAGAATCTACTGCAGGATCTTATGCTTTAAGACCCGTGTTGCCTGCCTCCTCTTCAGATAAAGGCAAGGGTAAACTTGTTGCAAAACCACAATCTCTTGGCGCCAAGTCATCCGTTCTTACTGCTATTGATCTTCACTTGGAAGAGATTGAAAAATCTGCCAGCGAAGACATGACTTTCTTTGATGATTGGCTGAAAATCAGAATTCTACACCCAATCATTTATTTGAAAACACCAGGTGTTTTTGCGATAATGGTGAAAATGAGAAGAAGGTCTTTGATTCTACCAAGACCGAAAATGTGATTGCAGCAATGAACAGACGAAGCTACATTCTGGAGCAGTTGAAATTTCAGAAGCTGGAATCTGTTTTAAAGACTCTTCAGTCTAATTTCGACTCTATGATTCCTACTGCTGCTCAGGATTGTGATCCAAATTTTGATCGATAGACTGAGAACGATGAATGAGAAACTTCTTGCTCAAGAACAAGCATTTGGAGAGCCTGTACAATACCAAGTAGGTTTCATCCCAGACTTTATTCAGAATGAGCCAGTTGAGGAAAGGACTACAGCTCCCTCAGAAGCTAAGGTCTCTAGTACTTCTTCATCCCTGACGATGCCTACTCAATCCTCCTCTTTGATCTCTGATCGAGAATTGGCTTCAATTGATGAAGTCATTCAATCTATTGTTCTTACTGTCTCTACTGCACTAGAAGCAGATCAGGCTGATGATGTGGTCCAACCAGAAGCTCGACCAGCAGCCAACCCATGGCAGAATCAGATGCTGCCCATCTCAATCACTGCCGAATCTGGAGGTATTCTCTCGTGAACATCAAGCAGAAATGGAAGCTATTTGAATGTTCAATCTGAATCTATTATAGCCACTGAGCAACTGGAAGCCACGGAAGCTACCCAACCAGATGAGAGTGCAGCTCCTGGACCAACTACTGCAGGAAGCACTTCTGCTGAACAGACTACTGCTCCTTCTTTCTAAAACTATGGAATCATCTCCCTCTCTTCGCATGATTGTGATTGGTGTGAACGGGATGATTCCTTAGACTGTCAAGAAAATACTCGAATTATGATCGAGATATTTATTTCAAGTCTTCATCTCTTGGAAAAGGATGTCTACAAACATAATCTTACGAAAACTGAAAGTTGGCTTTTGAACTCATCTGTTGAATCAGACTCTGAAAGAGACTCCGAGAGAATATTTGCATCATCCATTTGTTATGATTTGTCATTTGAGTAAATGACTTAGTTTGTGAGCTCGCAGGTATTTATAGTAAGCCTAAGAGAAGCTAAAGATCCACTTGATTGTTCATCTCATGCACGAATATCAAGAGTGACCTGTCTTTCCTTCAGATCTCGTATCTTCGCATTTATTAGTTGCATCAATTAAGGGGGAGCAATATTTTATTTCCTGACTAATATTTTCGTGCTTTATCAAAAGCAGAAGGAAATTTGTCTTTTCGTTAAAAAATGTGTCTACTGGTTTTCATCAAGGTGCTGAATATATTTCAGTACTTTATGACTTTCAATAGATATTATCATAAGACGACAAATCCTCTTATGATTTTCATTCATAACCGCTTTGACAACCCGCCAATTTCATTATATTTTAAAACTTTGGCGTTACTGACACTCTACTTTTAACTTTTCAAAAACTCAACCGCAAACATACTAACACGTGTCCTTATGTTTCTCTGACGGCTGTACATTTTGAATATTAACCGCTTTTAAAATCTCATTTCACCTTTTTACGATTTCAGACTTTTTCTTACTAGCTACTGCTTTCTCTCGCATTCATCTACTACAGAATCTACTCCGAATTCTTTTTGTTTGCAGAAATGGCTGGAGCTTACACTCTAAATGCTTATCAAGTCAAATTTACATTGGTTTTGACCATCAAATACGAGAATCTTGTTAAGATGTTCAAAGTAATTGAAAAATCTGGTCTTCGAAGGTTTTTGAAAGCACCTGCTATCATAAACAAGACTTCTCTCTTGGATTTCTACGCCAAAGCAACCATCGGGGAAGGGAAAATCGTTTATTCCCAGGGAGGTGCACCTATCTCCATTGATGCTGCACTATTGGGATCGACTTTCCTGATATTTCTAAGGAGGAGACATCCACTGCTCTTACCTCCTTCTCAGTTTTTGGGGAGGAACTCTTTCCCTCTTGCTTCAAGAAGCTTCTGAAAATGGAATATCAAGTGCTTGCCGATATCGTGGCAAAGGCACTTCTGGTCAAAGCTGGTACGTTCGATAAGCTGACCAAGGAGAAGGTACAAGTGATGGTAGCTATCACTTCTGACCTTAAGGTGGACTGGAGTCGATTCTTGTTTAGAATCACGAAGGATATGGTTGTGAGGAAAGATACTGGTTTTGCTGTTCAGATCAGCACGATGTTAAATGATGTTGGTTTTCCTCACACTTCTGATAAGGATGCTTCTTTTGTAACAATGGCCGATGTTGTCAATGTACTTGCTTTGAGGCCAAAGCCAACTGTGGCTGAGTTTCTTGCTCTAAAAAAAGAGGTTGGAGATGCTCAGACTGAGGCTCAAGTGCCTCAAAATAAAATCAAGTGAAAAAGAGTGGTTGTCTCCACTGATTTGGATAAAACAGTATGTGAGGAGTCTGTTGCTCCAATCAAAGCATCACTCACTGCCATCCCCAGCAAGAAGAAAGCTCGCACAGTTCTCTACCTTAAGAAAACAGCAGTCGTTGCTGATTTAGACAATGTCCCTTTGAGACAAGTGTTTCTAGAAGCCACCTCATCCCTACCAGATTCTGTCCCAGTCTCCAAACCAGCAGTCTCTTCTATTGCCACCACCTCTACTTCTGTTTCGAATTTCAGACCCTCCTCTGTAGTCGTTATTCAAGAATCTACTGCAGGATCTTATGCTTTAAGACCCGTGTTGCCTGCCTCCTCTTCAGATAAAGGCAAGGGTAAACTTGTTGCAAAACCACAATCTCTTGGCGCCAAGTCATCCGTTCTTACTGCTATTGATCTTCACTTGGAAGAGATTGAAAAATCTGCCAGCGAAGACATGACTTTCTTTGATGATTGGCTGAAAATCAGAATTCTACACCCAATCATTTATTTGAAAACACGAGGTGTTTTTGCGATAATGGTGAAAATGAGAAGAAGGTCTTTGATTCTACCAAGACCGAAAATGTGATTGCAGCAATGAACAGACGAAGCTACATTCTGGAGCAGTTGAAATTTCAGAAGCTGGAATCTGTTTTAAAGACTCTTCAGTCTAATTTCGACTCTATGATTCCTACTGCTGCTCAGGATTGTGATCCAAATTTTGATCGATAGACTGAGAACGATGAATGAGAAACTTCTTGCTCAAGAACAAGCATTTGGAGAGCCTGTACAATACCAAGTAGGTTTCATCCCAGACTTTATTCAGAATGAGCCAGTTGAGGAAAGGACTACAGCTCCCTCAGAAGCTAAGGTCTCTAGTACTTCTTCATCCCTGACGATGCCTACTCAATCCTCCTCTTTGATCTCTGATCGAGAATTGGCTTCAATTGATGAAGTCATTCAATCTATTGTTCTTACTGTCTCTACTGCACTAGAAGCAGATCAGGCTGATGATGTGGTCCAACCAGAAGCTCGACCAGCAGCCAACCCATGGCAGAATCAGATGCTGCCCATCTCAATCACTGCCGAATCTGGAGGTATTCTCTCGTGAACATCAAGCAGAAATGGAAGCTATTTGAATGTTCAATCTGAATCTATTATAGCCACTGAGCAACTGGAAGCCACGGAAGCTACCCAACCAGATGAGAGTGCAGCTCCTGGACCAACTACTGCAGGAAGCACTTCTGCTGAACAGACTACTGCTCCTTCTAATGCTCAACCTAGAAGATGCTCCTTCTACTGCTTTGATTATCCCTCCTACTGATTCTCCTGCTGATAAAGATAAAAAATTGTATATTAATTAAATGTTTTATAATATAAATATATAGTTTTTTTTATTAAATGTTTAAATATTATATGTTTTATAATAAACTGTATAAAATATAAGTTGTTGTATAATTATAACTTTTTACTATTTTTTACAGGTTCGATAAAACAAAAATAAACTTGGCGTTGCGAATGGGATTAAGATGATTCTTGGACCTGTAGAAAGTTGATGTTAATATCTACAATACTGGTGGCAAGCATGAGATAAAAATCTTCTCACAAATGGGATCAAATTAAGCCACAATTAAAGTTACCAAAAAAGTGGCAGTTTTACCATGCTCTAGTATTTTGACCATATCTCTCAAATTACTTGGTCAAATGGTTAAAAAAAATACCACAATTCAAACAACTCAGATATCTACATGTTGGTTTTTATGCAGAGAAGAAAATTCGGATGGAAAGATTTTCAAAAGTGATGTGTATTAAAATATTAATTTCTTGGAACACCAATGATGACTTATGTGTAAAAACTAATATTGTATTTGTGGTTGTCTCCCCAAATTTGGCTATAAATAGGGGGTGCATTGTAATGTATTGAGATATCCCAAATTTTATGAACAAACCTTTGAGTTCATAATATTTCTCTCTTTGTTTTTCATTTATTTCTTCATTTAAATATAATTAGCATGTTAAATTCATATTCAAAGTTTTACACTTTGAATAATGCGTAGCTAACTTCCCAAAGTTGATATGAAAAGGTGAAACTCTTGGCATGATAATAAGGTTATTAAAAGGTAAAAATCTATATTTTATATTATTTAATCATTATCTATTGTTTATGTTATATTTATTTCTTTAAGTATTATTATACCTTACTTATAAGTGGGAGTTTTGATTTATTGTTGCTATATGTTTCACTAAATTCTTGGAACCATTTAAATGTAAGTTTGGGATTACCAACCATTTAAAGTGGATGCCTTGATTTATTATATATGAATATATCATAATATTAATTTCTTGGTACTATTTAAATGTTTGTTTGGTTTTACCAACCATTTAAAGTAGGGAACCGTGATTTAGTGTTTACAAATATATATAGCACAATAAATACTTGACAACATTTACAAGTGTTGGTATATATTATATACTTATAATATAATAATATATAACATAATAAAAATATGATTATTTAATATATATATTGGAACCATTTTATTAAGTGGATTTCAATAATGTTCATTAATGTTAACTTTATTAAAATACCAAGAGTGGATCCTTTAATCTCAACTACTTAAATTAAAATTTGAACAATTAAAAATTACCAATTAAAGATTCAAACTATTAAAAGAAAAATAAAACAAAAACAAAAACAAAAAGACATTCTAGTGGACTTGTAATTACCTTAGCTTACCTGTGGATACGATATTCGGACTCACCGAATTATACTACTTGTGGACAACCTGCTCTTGGGAGTGCAACAATCAAAGTTTCAACAAGTTTTTGGCGCCGTTGCCGGGGAAGTATAATTTAATATCAAGTCTATTTAATTTTGTTTATAGTTTAATTTTTTTTATTTGAATTTTTATTGCTTTTTGTGTTTTTATTCTTTTGCATTTGCATTTACATGAGCATTTGGTCACGTACACTTAGTGGTCGACTCATTCAAAATAAACCTTTATTTTTACAAAACATGGTGGAAGAAAACATTCAAGAAGAAAGTACTAGTGATCAATTAGATATTTGTTCAATTGAAAATGTTAAAGAAAATATTGAAATTGGTCTTGATGATTTTATCAGGTATCACTCGTTACCAGGATCAGAGAAAGAATTTGATGCAAAATATGATAACAAAGACGAAACACCCATATTGGAGTTAAAACCCTTGCAAGAAGAATTGAAGTATGCATTTCTTGGAGAAGATGAAACATATCCGGTGGTAATTTCTTCCAAACTAGCAAGTGATCAAGAAGGTAAATTAGTTGATATGCTTAAAAGACATAAAAATACAATTGGTTGGACACTAAAAGATCTCAAGGGAATTAATCCACTAATTTGCACTCACAAAATTCACTTAGAAGAAAATGCAAAAACATCTCAACAACCACAAAGGAGATTAAATCCACACATGAAAGATGTTGTGAAAACTGAAGTTCTCAAACTACTTGATGTTGGGAGTATCTACCCTATTTCTGATAGTAAGTGGGTAAGCCCAACACAAGTAGTTCCAAAAAAATCTTGCATCACAGTGAAAAAAAATGAAAAAGCTGAATTGTTAACAAGTCGAGTCCCCTCTAGTTGGCGGATGTGTATTGATTATAGAAAATTAAATGACGCCACTAGCAATGATCATTTTCCATTACAATTTTTGGATCAAATTTTAGAAAGAGTAGCAGATCATCCATACTACTATTTTCTTGATGGATATTCAGGTTATTATCAAATTCTCATTGCACTCTAAGATTAAGATAAAACTACATTCACTTGTCCTTTTGGAACATTTGCATTTAGAAGGATGCCATTTGGATTATGTAATGCCCCAGCAACATTTAAAAGATGTATGCTAAGCATTTTTAGCGACATGGTTGAAAATTGTTGGGAGATTTTCATGGATGATTTAACTGTTTTTGGAAATACATTTGATAATTGTCTTGAAAATTTGGAAAAAGTTATAAAAAGATGCGAGGAAAAAGGTCTTATTTTAAATTGGGAAAAATGTCATTAGATGATTACTTATGGGATTGTTCTGGGACATGTCGTGTCATATCATGGAATTGAAGTTGATAAAGCCAAAGTTGATGTCATTGCCAATTTACCTCTTCCAAAAACCATTAAAGAAATTCGCTCATTTTTTGGACATGCTGGATTTTATAGGAGGTTTAGAAAGGACTTTAGTTCAATCTCTAAACCCATTTGTAACCTCTTAACAAAAGACACTGCATTTGAGTGGACTCAAGAATGTCAAAATGCTTTTGATAAAATCATTCGACATTTAACATCAGCTCCTATCATGCAACCTCCTGATTGGTCTTTACCATTTGAAATCATGTGCGATGCGAGTGATTATGCAGTCGGTGAAGTACAAGGTCAAAGAAGAAACGGTAAGCCTTACGTGATATATTATGCAAGTAGAAATTTAAACAATGCTCAAATAAATTACTCCACAACTGAAAAAGAACTACTTGCTGTAATATTTGCATTAGATAAATTTCGTTTTTATTTGATTGGATCAACGACTATTGTGTTTACTGATCATTCTGCTATTAGATATTTGTTGACCAAACAGGATGCAAAGACACGACTGATACGATGTATTTTGTTCCTCCAAGAATTTGACATTGTGATCAAAGATAAAAAAGGAACCGAGAATGTCGTAGCCGATCATTTATCGAGACTAGTAACAGGATCATCTTGTGAAATGCAGCAATTAACGATAATTGTCCTGATGAACATCTATTTTCAGTTACTATTACACCTTGGTTGCTAACATAGTAAATTTTTTTGTGACAGGAAAAATGCCACCGCAATGGAGTTCCCAAGATAAAAGAAAATTTTTGAATGAGGTAAAAAACTTTTATTGGGATGATCCGTATATGTTCAAGTATTGTCCAGATCAAATTTTTCGACGTTGCATACACGACAATGAGGAAAATTACGATCAAGATGGACAGTCCCATACGTTGTAAAGCATGTGTATCCTTATGAAGCTGTGGAAATTGAAAATCCTAAAAATGGTTTCCTTAATCTTTTTATTTTCCCTGTTAAATGGCGGATAACGGTACTCTGTAACTCTCATAGTCGGTTAAATCAGTTTCCCACAATTGCTGATACAAAAAAAATCATTTCTTTTCTTTTCAAAATGGATGAAAATCTCTCAAAAATTTGTAAATATTTTTCCACTGTTTCTGAAAATGTTCTAAGAAAAATTTATGCAGGTAGGTGTGAAAGATTGAGATTGTTAATGCAAAAAGGAATTCCAGAAAATATTCGTCTTGTAATAGAAGCTAAGGTCCGATTAGGAGGAGAAGTTCCACAATCATTGCTCATTCGGTATTTTCCTGGATTAGGAAAAGCACTTATGCGAAAAAACAAAGGGCCAAAAGGTTAGGGGTTTGTCATAAGTGTGCAAGATGGACTTGTGACAAACGATGCAGATCTTTGGGATGTGTTTTCGATAACAGAAAAGATAAAATTGGTTTTATTAAGAATGGGCTGAGTAAGGAGTCTTTAGATAACATCTTATTGACTCTTGAGACGCATTCTAGTGGACATGTGCATATTGAACTTCTCCGTTTATGGAAACAATTTCAGGATGAGCGTCATAGTCTTGGGAATCCGACTAAAAAAGACGCTATTTGCCAATTTATAAGAAAATTGGGTGGGAAGCATATCCTCGACTCATAGAAGGCGTTGAAGCCGTTTCTGTACGTAAAACCAGAGGAAAATTGTGAGCCACAATCACACTACTGTTTATATGCATGTGTGTCATTATTATTACTGTTTATTCTGCTTACAGCTATGACCCATAGTTTTGTCATGATAAAATATTACCCCTATAAAATCTCTCATCTTTCTCTCTATTTTCGCAGACCAAAAAGAAATTAAAAACATGGTTGGATCCTCTGCACAAACAATGAAAAATATTTTTTTATTTTGTGGATCGAGTTCTTGAAAAAATGAAGTAATTGTAGAAGAAGCGAATAAACTTGGAAAGATATTGGCTGAGAGAAAATTCACTTGGTATATGGGGGAGGTAATATTGGGTTAATGAGATCTGTTTCAACATCTGCTCATATTGGAGGTAGTCAGGTTTTAGGTATTATTCCTACAGCTTTAGCTGAAGGAAATATTACAGGTGTTACGATTGCGGAAAAATTAAAAGTTTCTTCTATGTATGAAGAAACCAAAATGATTGAAAATTCTGATGCTTTTATCGCACTACCAGGTGGTTTTGGTACATTATAAGAAATTTTTCACACTGTTTCTTGAGCACAACTTAATATCCATAATAAACCTGTGGGCTTGTTGAATATCAATAATTATTATGACAGTTTGTTGACATTTCTTGATAAAGCTGTGGAACAGAATTTCATTTCAGAAAATTCACGACGGATGCTCATCTGTGCTTCGACTGCCGACCAATTAATTGATGATTTGGAAGCTTTTGTTCATAAGCCTGATCCGATGATAAAAAATATCAATTGGAAGCAATCAAGCAGTAAGAAAAGAAAGTTGGATCATTTATTCAAAAATCGTGGATTGGTTTGCGTTTGTTTCCGTTTGTTATCTTCAATAAAATTCCTGGTGATATCTCTTTCATTATGTACTCTTTATTAATAGTTATTTTTACATTAGGGACAATGTCATATTCTTATTGGGGGAGAACAAGCTTAAAAATTTAAAGAAAAAAATTTAAAAAAAATTATTTTAAAATAAAAAAATTTTATTGTTTGTATCTTAGTAATTTTTGCAAAAATATCATACATTACATGTTTGAAAGGTTTAGATTACAAATTGTAATAATCTATCTAAGGATGTTTAAATTTTTATTTGAAAAAAAATTAAAAGTCAATTTTAATATTTTGATCACTATAAAAATATGATTTATGAAATCTTTTTGAATGATTAACCATTGTGATAAAATCAGTTATTAAAGTATATGGCCCAAGATATACCTGATAAGAGTGCCTAAAATTTTTAAACTCACACATATTTTGTGAGTGAGTGGAGAGGATTGAGAAAACAGCTTGCGAGCCTTAATCGATCATCAGAGAGGCTATCTATTGTTTAGATCTTGTGTTCTTATTTTGAAAAAAAATTGATATTTCCTGGAAAAAAAAAAAAGATGTTGAAGATATATGCAATTTTTAAGTTACATGCTGCGACCCATTTATCTCTCATAAAAATACAAATAAAAAAAAAAGAAAAAAAAAGAAAAAAAGAGAGAAATACATTGTACAAATTAAATAAATATGTGGTCAAGAAGCATAAACTTAGTCTGATTCCATGATGTAAAAAAAATAAGGAAAAAAATATATAATAAGAACAACTGGATTTTAAATCAATGGATTTCCTATCTTTTGATTACTTTGGCTCGTTTGTCTGTCTGAATTCTTTAAACCATTTTCCTGAGCATTTTTCTGTATTCCAACTCCATGAGAGAAATCATTTCCATAAATTGAAACACTTATTAACCTGTGAGAATATGGAGTTGAGACTCTTACTAGGAATTTCTGAAGGCCATGTACATTTAACTACCTGAAAATAAGCTTTGAATTTATCAGCTCAGATTATTTCATAAATTATAATTATAATGATCTTGATATAACTTGGACAGTTTTCAAATTTAATTTAAACACGTGGATAGTTCTGATTACATTTTTATTTAAATTAATCAATATGTTTTGTGTTGCTATTAACGCTTAAATTGCTAGGGACTAGCAATAAGCTGGTTGGGGAGTGTGATAAAGATAAAAAATTGTGTATTAATTAAATGTTTTATAATATAAATATAAAGTTTTTGTTTTAATAAATGTTTAAATATTATATGTTTTATAATAAATTGTATAAAATATAATTTGTTGTGTAATTATAAGTTTTTACTATTTTTTACAGTTTCGATAAATAAAAAATAAAATTGGCGTTGCAAATGGGATTAATATGATTCTTGGACCTGTAGAAAGTTGATGTTAATATCTACAATATCGGTGGCAAGCATGAGGTAAAAATCTTCTCACAAATGGAATCAAATTAAGCAACAATTAAAGTTACTAAAGAAGTGGCAGTTTTACCATGCTCTAGTATTTTGACCATATCTCTCAAATTACTTGGTCAAATGGTTAAAAAAAATACCACAATTCAAACAACTCAGATATCTACATGTTTGTTTTTATGTGAAGAAGAAAATTCGGATGGAAAGATTTTCAAAAGTGATGTGTATTAAAATATTAATTTCTTGGAACACCAATGAAGACTTATGTGTAAAAAATAATATTTTATTTGTGGTTGTCTCCCCAAATTTGGCTATAAATAGGGGTGCATTATAACGTATTGAGATATCCCAAATTTTATGAACAAAACTTTGAGTTCATAATATTTCTCTCTTTGTTTTCCCTTTATTTCTTCATTTAAATATAATTAGTATGTTAAATTCATATTCAAAGTTTTACACTTTGAATAATGAGTAGCTAACTTCCCAAAGTTGAGTTGAAAATGTGAAACTCTTGGCATGATAATAAGGTTATCAAAAGGTAAGAATCTATGTTTTATATTATTTAATCATTATTTATTGTTTATGTTATATTTATTTCTTTAAGTATTATTATACCCTACTTATAAGTGGGAGTTTTGATTTATTGTTGCTATATGTTACACTAAATTCTTGGAACCATTTAAATGTTAGTTTGGGATTAACAACCATTTAAAGTGGATGCCTTGATTTATTATATATGAATATATCATAATATTAATTTCTTGGTAATATTTAAATGTTTGTTTGGTTTTACCAACCATTTAAAGTGGGAACCTTGATTTAGTGTTTACAAATATATATATAGCACAATAAATACTTGACAACATTTACAAGTGTTGGTATATATTATATACTTATAATATAATAATATATAACATAATAAAAATATGATTATTTAATATATATTGGAACCATTTATTAAGTGGATTTCAATAATGTTCATTAATGTTAACTTTATTAAAATACCAAGAGTGGATCCTTTAATCTCAACTACTTAAATTAAAATTTGAACAATTAAAAATTACCAATTAAAGATTCAAACTATTAAAAGAAAAATAAAACAAAAACAAAAACAAAAAGACATTGTAATGGACTTGTAATTACCTTAGCTTCCCTGTGGATACGATGTAGAACCCGAAAATCAGATTACGTATAAACCATGCATAATTGCTACTATTTAAATTAAAAATAAATTTTATGAATATATGAGGCGTTTTATTTATTTTGAAAGTAGATGTTTAGTTTTATCTTTTCAGGATAAATACGCGAGGCCGGACCGGAGTTTGGAGATTAGAGATAAGATTAATAATAAGAAGAATATTCCTAAATTTAATTTAAGTCAAGGAATAATTTAATTTAAAGAAAAAGAATGTTATAGGATTTATTAAATTTATTTGAGCTAAGTTATTAAATAAGTTCATTAGGTTAACACTCAATTAAAGCTTAAATAAAAATATGTAAACAAATGGGGATAAAATTAATCTAAGTCTAAAGTATTCAAGAAATTAAGAACCTAGCGTTTTAATACTTAAATTTTTGGTTAAGTATGCCATGTACTAAGTTATTCTAAATTAATGTGTTAATTCACTAAAATATATATAATGAATGTTTAAAATCTTAAACAATTAAAAAGCAAGGTTTTAATAAAAACATACAATGAAAATTAGTAATAATGATCAACATTTAAAATATTTCAATTTTTTGATAACTCTCCATTCAAACCATTCCTAATTGCACTTCATTGTGTATTCATTTCCCTATTTTTAAATCACTAATTAGTAGAAAAATCAAATACTATAATTCACATAATTGTTCCTCAACCCATTAGTCTAGGAAATGAGCATGAACGTACAACAAGAATTTGAAGATAAACCAACGGCAGCAAGGGTAGGAGAAAACCATTCAAAGTCCCTTCCACTATTTCACTTGTAACTCTCATTTTAAGGCATATAATGTCACCTTTAACACCTATTAAATCATTCACCTTCCTTGCCTACATCCCCCACAACCCCACCTTCGAAATTACAGAAGAAAACATTAGCAAAATAATCGAGAATAACAGCAGCTGAACAAGAAGGAAGCCAACTCTGATCCCGTCGCGTCGTATTGTCGTTTTGATTTGTTTTTCTTCAAAACAAATTCCGGGCATGTATATATATTTCATTTGCTCTACAATCAAGTTATACTAGCTATTTTAAATCTGTATATGTTCATAAATCAAGGGACAAACCGAATTTTGACAGCAACACTCTCCAAAAATCTGTACAGCTTTTCGGTTTATGATGTGTGCTTTACGCTTCAGTGTTTTATGTTGTTGACAGGGGGTTGCTCGAGTCCAAGCTTACAAAGCTGCATCTAGACATCATTTAGATTGTGTTAGGGTGGTTTTGGTTCATTGGTTTGAGTCCATACATGTCGAATAAGGGCATGACAGCAACTAAATTACATAAGCTATAGAATGTGGTTCAATATTCTGTCATGTGGTGTTTAGAGTGGGTGTTTCGAATCTTGGCTACCCTAGGGGCTGTAGCCATGGTTAGAACTCTACCTTAACATGTCTAGGACGTGACCAAATCATCCTTCCAAGGAATGGTTCACAGATCCATCAGAAATCCATCAAAAGCAACACAAGTGCATTTTGTTTTTTTTTCATTCCTGTGATTGCACCCCTTCGTTTTTCAGTGTTTGTATGGATGATGGTTGGCTCCAAACCCATAGCCATGGTTCACACAACACTCTATCATGTATAGATCGAGCCATGGTCAATCAAATGGCCATTGGAACGACCCAAAACAGTAAACCATGTCAATACATCACACTACACAGAAACTGCATTCTCGGTTGAGTACTGTAATTGTCTTAGGGGGTTGCTTGGTTTGTGTTTGGCTCTTAGCCCTTAGCCACGGTCCAAGCCATGCCTAAGGATTTTGGTAAGGGTCTCTGGTTGGTGGTGCAAGCCACAAGGGTCATTAGTTTCATAAATTGAGCAAAATAAACACCATAGTTGCTGCTGTAACTTCTGTTTTTGACAGCAACTTTCATTTCGGTTCAGGAGGTTTTTCTGAGTTCTTGGTTGGCTTTTAGCCCATGGCCTTGGACTGGATAGTACTTCAATGAGTTAGGAAAGTCATGTTTTTGACCGTTCGTGATTTGGTCAAGTTTAGAGGTCGTACGAGAATTTATGGTGAAAGGTGCCAAAATGACTCTCGAAAGAGAGTTTTATGTATTTGGATTCCTTTCGCCTATTTTCGTGTTTTACAGTTATTATGCATATTTTTCAGTATGTTTGGGGTATTTTAATCATGGTTAAACATCGGTTTAATGTTGGTTCGGGTTGGTACGAAGCCATGGTTAAAAATCAAATTATTGGTTCTAATCGTCTCGGTTTTGGTTCTATTGTTATGTCTTTGTCAAGTTAAGATTTATTGCAATGGTCACATATTAGAATTAAGTCGCAGCAAGCTTTGGAACGATCCAACTCATCCGGTAAAAATAAGGTTATAATTATATTATGTGCATAAAAATATAAAATGTTTATTTTTGAGATATATGCTATATGTCTTGTGGCCACCTTATGCTTATGGGTTTGGAAGTCGGTAGGACGCAACCGAGGACCTCTCCTCCCGGTGACTTACCACCGGTTATGATTATGTATGGGTACGGACATCCAGTCCAAGGGCTGTGATTGATCTCTACCGCCAAGTATACTGTGGTTTAGTCTGATCAGGCGCTCACGCTATGTTATGGGCCATATGCTTAGAAACATTATCTCTACCAGAAAATTATGATATGTTATGACAGAGCTCTATTGAGCAAAGCTTTTACGTATGATTTTTAGATATGCACGTATTTATAATTATTCATGATATGATTTTTACCGTACGCTTTACGATACTTTATTTTTACGTTGCATGCGATTTTATGATATATTTACTTGTTATTCACGATATATACATGTTGAGTCTTTAGACTCACTAGACTTGATTGTTGTAGGTATTGATGAGGTCGGGACCGCGGACGAAGACCAGTGAGCGATCTTGGGATAGCAGTAGTAAACCCGAGGACCTCATGATTTAGTTTATGCACTTTTTATTATTCAGACTCAGTTTAATACGTTAGATTATTTTAAATTGATTTTACGTTGGACTATCTTTAAATTGTTGGTATAAAACCATATTTGCTTCCGCTGTTATTTTAAAGATAAAATATTATTTACATGTTTATTTTGATTAAATGAGACAAGATAATTATTTATTTAGAAAATTTTTAATAATTTCGAAAATTTATGAATACGAAATACGGGCCTTTACATTTGGTATCAGAGCCTATGATCTTGTAAAGGGTTGTACTACTACTGCTCTCGAGAAGCTCATGAAGTCACGTCTTCGGTCTGTAAGTCTTACGATTACGCATTTATTTTAAAGCATGAAATATTTTTTTTTACGTCATGATTGCATGAAATATTTTACGTCAAGATTACGATTATGCATTATTTATTTAAATGTAAAGAAATAGTGGAATTATGCATGTTGGTTACGTATGGGTTATAATTATGGAACATCATGCCTCCTAGACGCCGTGTTGGACGCCCGAGAGGTGATGATGAGCGCCGTCATGAGGGCGGTGAGGATCAGAGACAAAGGGAGAACGAGGAGAGAGATCTACCACCACCCCCTCCACCAGACATGAATGCCCAGATGCTAGTTGGGATGACTCAGTTCTTCGCACAGTTTGCGGGGAACAATGCAGTGGGAGCCAGACAGACGGGACCGGAGGCTATCTATGAGCGGTTCATGAAGATGCGACCAAAGGAGTTCTTAGGGATGTCCGATCCTATGGCTGCCGAGGGCTGGATTAAGTCCCTTGAGGTTATTTTCGAGTTTATGGGGCTTGAAGATGGAGATAGGGTTCGATGTGCGATCTATCTGTTCGGAGGAGACGCTCGCCTATGGTGGAAAGGAGCATCAGTGGCTTTGGATTTGACTACTTTGAGCTGGGCGCGCTTCACAGAGGTATTCTACTCTAAATATTTTACTGAAGAGGTGCGTTCGAGGTTGACCACGGAGTTCATGATCCTGAGGCAGGGAGACTTGACTGTTACGGAGTTCATCCGTAAGTTCGAGAGGGGATGTAACTTTGTACCCCTAATTGCTAATGATGCTGGAGCTAAATTGAGGCATTTTCTGAATGGTCTACGGCCGATCATACGCCGTGATGTTAGGGTGGCTGGCCCTACTACCTATGATGTTGTTGTTTCCAGAGCTCTAGCGGCAGAGCAAGACCAGAATGATATTGAGCGCGATCGCCTTGGAAAATGACCATTTAAGGCACCACACCGTCCTCCTCTGTCACAGCATCAGAATAAGAGACTTTTCCACGGTCCACCCAAGAACAGAGGGCCGCAGCAGCAACCGCAAGGACGAGCAGTCCCGAGGACAGTGGAGTATCCAGTCTGTGCCAGGTGCTCACGTCGTCATGCTGGGCCATGTATGTATGGTTCGGGAAAGTGTTACAAATGTGGTAGTACTGACCACATATTGAAGAATTGCCCACAGAAGAATCTGCCTACCCAAGGCAGAGTTTTTGCTCTCCATGCTGCGGAGACTAACCCGGAGACGATGCTCATGACAGGTATCATAAATCCTTAAGTTGTATTTGAAGTTTAATGTTTTGGGTTAATATTTTAAACTTAGAATTTATGATAGGATTGCATGCTCTAATCAGTGTTATTTACGGGAACGCAGGTTAGAAGAACTTTGACCTTTGCATGTCTATAAGCATAGCTCTTGTAAAACTATTGGGTTTAGCATAATATTCCAATCTTTCAGGGAGAATCTTTATAGCCGGTTCAGCTACGAAATCCTTGATAGATTCAGGGGCTACTCATTCGTTCATTTCAGAAACCTTTGCAAATTCTCTCAAAATCAAATCAATTGGGCTAGACATAGCGTATTCCGTAACATTGCCTTCTGGAGAGGAGATGACAGCCACTAATGTGATCCGAGATATAGACCTTGAACTTTATGGTAATCTTGTGTATGCGGATCTTATCGTTCTGCCAATGCCAGAATTTGATATCATTCTAGGGATGGACTGGCTATTGAGGAACAGAGTTTTGATTGACTTCCAGCAGAGATCTGTTCTCGTCCGACCGCCGGGGATGGAACAATTCTTATTCGAGCCAGACAGGTATTTTAATTTACCGCGTATGATATCTTGAGTCCAGGCTAGGAAGCTCATTCGTAGAGGGTGCCGAGCATTTTTAGCTACTCTTGTATCCGTTCCCGAGACGCCCAAACAGTCAGCATCCGATGTTTCAGTTGTCCGGGATTTTCTAGACGTTTTTCCTGATGACGTCTCTGGATTACCACCTGTGCGAGAGGTGGAATTTTCTATTGAGCTTATGCCCGGTACGGCACCGATCTCAAAGGCGCCGTACAGATTAGCACCGACGGAGATGGCAGAACTCAAGAAACATATTCAGGAACTTCTTGACAAGGAGTTCATTCGCCCGAGCTTTTCGCCATGGGGCGCACCGGTATTGTTTGTGAAGAAAAATGATGGTTCTATGAGGCTCTACATTGATTACCGGGAGTTGAACAACGTTACAGTGAAGAACAAATACCCACTCCCGAGGATAGAGGATTTATTTGATCAATTGGAGGGAGCTTCGGTATTCTCCAAGATTGATCTGCGTTCTGGTTATCATCAGCTGAGAGTGAAAGACGCCGACGTTCTCAAGACTGCTTTGAGGACTCGTTATGGCCACTTCGAGTTTCTTGTAATGCCGTTCGGTTTGACGAATGCGCCAGCGATCTTCATGGATCTCATGAATCGCGTATTCCAGCCGTATCTTGATCAGTTCGTGATAGTATTCATAGATGATATTCTCATCTACTCAAAGAATCAAGAGGATCACAGGAGACATCTGACCACAGTACTGCAGACCTTACAAAAGCACAAACTATTCGCGAAGTTCAGCAAATACGAGTTCTGGTTAGAGAAAGTGGCGTTCTTAGGCCACGTCATTACTAGCAGTGGGATCGAGGTAGACCCGGCGAAAGTTACAGCAGTCAGAGATTGGGTTGTGCCTCAAAATGCATCCGAGATCCGTAGTTTCCTTGGACTAGCAGGATACTATCGGAAGTTTATTCGAGGATTCTCCTCCATCGCAGTTCCACTCACATCATTGACGAAGAAGAATGTTAAGTATGTGTGGAGCAAGGAATGTCAGAAGAGCTTCGATACATTGAAGCAAGCTCTTATTTCGGCGCCGGTATTGGCCATGCCTTCAGGACTCGGGGATTTTGTTCTGTACACCGATGCTTCGAAACTCGGGTTAGGCGCAGTATTGATGCAGCATGGGAAGGTAATAGCATATGCTTCTCGTCAGTTGAAGACTCATGAGAGGAATTATCCTACCCATGATCTAGAGTTGGCAGCCGTAGTATTTGCATTGAAGATTTGGAGGCATTATTTGTATGGAGAGAAGTGTCAGATTTTCACCGACCACAAAAGTCTCAAATATTTCTTTACACAGAAAGAGTTGAATATGCGGCAGAGGCGTTGGTTGGAGCTAGTAAAGGGATGAAGAGGGATATCAGACGATTTGTATCCGAGTGTCTGACGTGTCAGCTAGTGAAAGCGGAACATCAGAGACCAGCGGGTTTGCTCAAACCTCTTCCTATTCCCGAGTGGAAGTGGGAGAATGCCACCATGGACTTCGTTGTCGGCCTGCCAAAGTCAGTCAGAGGGTCGAATGCTATATGGGTGATTGTTGATCGTCTTAGGAAGTCAGCTCATTTCTTGCCTATTAAGACGACTTTCTCCATGATCCAGTATGCAGAGTTATATATCCAGGAGATTGTTAGACTTCATGGTATTCCCGCTTCTATAGTGTCTGACCGAGATCCTAGATTCATTTCATCGTTTTGGAAGAGTCTGCATGCAGCTATGGGTACAAAGTTTTTGTTTAGCACAAGTTTTCACTCACAGACATATGGTCAGTCCGAGAGAGTTATCCAGATTTTGGAGGATCTTCTTCGTGCATGTGTTCTTGATTTCTCCGGGAGTTGGGAATCAAAGCTACCGTTGGTGGAGTTTACCTATAACAACAGTTTTCAGTCGTCTATCGGTATGGCTCCATACGAAGCACTGTACGGTCGCAAGTGTAGATCTCCTCTTCATTGGGATGAAGTAGGGGAGAGATCAGAGTTGGGTCCGAAAATTGTGCAGCAGGCTGCTGATGTAGTAGTCAAGATCCGTGACAGGATGAGGACCGCTCAGAGTAGACAGAAAAGTTATGCGGATCAGAGGAGGAGAAATCTGGAGTTTGCTGTTGGTGACCATGTTTTCGTGAAGATTGCATCGATGAAAGGTGTCATGCGGTTCGGGAAAAAAGGAAAGCTCAGCCCGAGATTCATTGGACCATTTGAGATCCTCGACAGAGTTGGGACATTAGCTTATCGTGTTGCTCTTCCGCCGAATCTGGCCGGAGTACACAACGTGTTTCATGTCTCTATGTTGAGGAAGTATATGGCGAATCCATCGCATGTCTTGAACTTCGAACCGTTGCAGCTCACTCCGAACTTGTCTTATGAGGAAAGACCAGTGCAAATTTTAGACAGACGGGAGAAAAAGCTTCGAAAAAAAATGGTCAAGCTAGTGAAAGTCAAGTGGCTCAATCATTCGGAGGAGGAAGCTACGTGGAAATCTGAGCCGGAGATGAGGAGTCGTTATCCCGAGTTATTCGGTAAGTTTTAATTTCGGGAACGAAATTTCTTTTAAGGGGGGTAGAGTTGTAGGATCAGAAAATCAGATTACGTATAAATCATGCATAATTGCTACTATTTAAATTAAAAATAAATTTTATGAATATATGAGGCGTTTTATTTATTTTGAAAGTAAATGTTTAGTTTTATCTTTTCAGGATAAATACGCGAAGCCGGACCGGAGTTTGGAGATTAGAGATAAGATTAATAATAAGAAGAATATTCCTAAATTTAATTTAAGTCAAGGAATATTTTAATTTAAAGAAAAAGAATGTTTTAGGACTTATTAAATTTATTTGAGCTAAGTTATTAAATAAGTTCATTAGGTTAACACTCAATTAAAGCTTAAATAAAAATATGTAAACAAATGGGGATAAAATTAATCTAAGTCTAAAGTAATCAAGAAATTAAGAACTTAGCGTTTTAATACTTAAATTTTTGGTTAATTATGCCATGTACTAAGTTATTCTAAATTAATGTGTTAATTCACTAAAATATATATAATGAATGTTTAAAATTTTAAACAATTAAAAAGCAAGGTTTTAATAAAAACATACAATGCAAATTAGTAATAATGATCAACATTTAAAATATTTCAATTGTTTGATAACTCTCCATTCAAACCATTCCTAATTGCACTTCATGGTGTATTCATTTCCCTATTTTTAAATCACTAATTAGTAGAAAAATCAAATACTATAATTCACATAATTGTTCCTCAACCCATTAGTCTAGGAAATGAGCATGAACGTACAGCAAGAATTTGAAGATAAACCAACGGCGGCAAGGGTAGGAGAAAACCATTCAAAGTCCCTTCCACTCCTTCACTTTTAACTCTCATTTTAAGGCATATAATGTCACCTTTAACACCTATTAAATCATTCAGCTTCCTTTCCTACATCCCCCACAACCCCACCTTCGAAATTACAGAAGAAAACATCACTAAAATAATCGAGAATAACAGCAGCTGAACAAGAAGGAAGCCAACTCCGATCCCGTCGCGTCGTATTGTCGTTTTGATTTGTTTTTCTTCAAAACAAATTCTAGGCATGTATATATATTTCCTTTGCTCTACAATAAAGTTATACTAGCTATTTTAAATCTGTATATGTTCATATATCAAGGGACAAACCCAATTTTGATAGCAACGCTCTCCAAAAATCCGTACAGCTTTTTGGTTTATGATGTGTGCTTCACGCTTCAGTGTTTTATGTTGTTGACAGGGGGTTGCTCGAGTCCAGGCTTACAAAGCTGCATCTTGACATCATTTAGATTGTGTTAGGGTGGTTTTGGTTCATTGTTTTGAGTCCATACAAGTCGAATAAGGGCATGACAGCAACTAAATTACATAAGCTACAGAATGTGGTTCAATATTCTGTCATGTGGTGTTTAGAGTGGGTGTTCGAATCTTGTCTACCCTAGGGGCTGTAGCCATGGTTAGAACCCTACCTTAACATGTCTAGGACGTGACCAAATCATCCTTCCAAGGAATGGTTCACAGATCCATTAGAATTCCATAAAAAGCAACACAAGTGCATTTCGTTTTTTTTCATTCCTGTGATTGCACCCCTTCGTTTTTCAGTGTTTGTATGGATGATGGTTGGCTCCTAACCCATATCCATGGTTCACACAACACTCTATCATGTCTAGATCGAGCCATGGTCAATCAAATGGCCATTTGAACGACCCAAAACAGTAAACCATGTCAATACATCACACTACACAGAAAGTGCATTCTCGGTTGAGTACTGTAATTGTCTTAGGGGGTTGCTTGGTTTGTGGTTGGCTTTTAGCCCTTAGCCACGGTCCAAGCCATGCCTCAGGATGTTGGTAAGGGTCTCTGGTTGGTGGTGCAGGCCACAAGGGTCATTAGTTTCATAAATTGAGCAAAACAAACACCATAGTTGCTGCTGTAACTTCTGTTTTTGACAGCAACTTTCATTTCGGTTCAGGATTTTTTTCTGAGTTCTTGGTTAGCTTTTAGCCCATGGCCTTGGACTGGACAGTACCTCAATGAGTTAGAAAAGTCATGTTTTTTACCGTTTGTGATTTGGTCAAGTTTAGAGGTCGTGCGAGAATTTATGGTGAAAGGTGCCAAAATGACTCTCGAAAGAGTTTTTTATGTTTTTGGATTCCTTTCGCCTATTTTCGTGTTTTACAGTTATTATGCATATTTTTCAGTATGTTTGGGGTATTTTAATCATGGTTAAACATTTATTTAATGTTGGTTCGGGTTGGTACGAAGCCATGGTTAAAATCAAATTATTTGTTCTAATCGTCTCGTTTTTGGTTCTATTGTCAAGTTTTTGTCAAGTTAAGATTTATTGCATGTGTCACATATTAGAATTATGTCACAGCAAGCCTGGGAACGATCCAACTCATCCGGTAAAAATACGGTTATAATTATATTATGTGCATAAAAATATAAAATGTTTATTTTTGAGATATATGCTATATGTCTTGTGGCCACCTTATGCTTATGGGTTTGGAAGTAGGTAGGCGCAACCGAGGACCTCTCCGCCCGGTGACTTATGACCGGTTATGATTATGTATGGGTACGGACATCCAGTCCAATGGCTGTGATTGATCTCTACCGCCCATTATACTGTGGTTTAGTCTAATCAGGCGCTCACGCTATGTTATGGGCCACATGCTTAGAAACATTATCTCTACCAGAAAATTATGATATGTTATGACAGAGCTCTATTGAGTAAAGCTTTTACGTATGATTTTTAGATATGCACGTAGTTATAATTATTCATGATATGATTTTTACCGTACGCTTTACGATACTTTATTTTTACGTTGCATGCGATTTTATGATATATTTAATTGTTATTCACGATATATATATGTTGAGTTTTTAGACTCACTAGACTTGATTGTTGTAGGTATTGATGAGGTCGGGACCGCGGACGAAGACCAGTGAGCGATCTTGGGACAGCAGTAGTAAACCCGAGGACCTCATGATTTAGTTTATGCACTTTTTATTATTCAGACTCAGTTTAATACGTTGGATTATTTTAAATTGATTTTACGTTGGACTATCTTTAAATTGTTGGTATAAAACCATATTTGCTTCCGCTGTTATTTTAAAGATAAAATATTATTTACATATTTATTTTGATTAAATGAGACAAGATAATTATTTATTTAGAAAATTTTTAATAATTCCGAAAATTTATGAATACGAAATACGGGCCTTTACATACGATATTCGGACTCACCGAATTATACTACTGTTGGAAAATCTGCTCTTGGGAATGCAACAATCAAAGTTTCAACAAATTTTTGGCGCCGTTGCCGGGGAAGTATAATTTAATTTCAAGTCTATTTAATTTTTTTTATAGTTTAATTTTTTTTTTTTGAATTTTTATTGCTTTTGTGTGTTTTTATTCTTTTGCATTTGCATTTGCATGAGCATTTGGTCACGTACACTTAGTGGTCGACTCATTCGAAATAACCCTTTATTTTTACAAAACATGGTGGAAGAAAACATTCAAGAAGAGAGTACTCGTGATCAATTAGATATTTGTTCAATTGAAACTGTTAAAGAAAATATTGAAATTGATCTTGATGATTTTATCAGGTATCACTCGTTACCAGGATCAGAGAAAGAATTTGATGCAAAATATGATAACAAAGACGAACCACCCATATTGGAGTTAAAACCCTTGCCAGAAGAATTGAAGTATGCATTTCTTGGCGAAGATGAAACATATCCGGTGGTAATTTCTTCTAAACTAGCAAGTGATCAAGAAGGTAAATTAGTTGATATGCTTAAAAGACATAAAAATGCAATTGGTTGGACACTCAAAGATCTCAAGGGCATTAATCCACTAATTTGCACTCACAAAATTCACTTAGAAGAAAATGCAAAAACATCTCAATAACCATAAAGGAGATTAAATCAACACATGAAAGATGTTGTGAAAACTGTAGTTCTCAAACTACTTGATGTTGGGATTATCTACCCTATTTCTGATAGTAAGTGGGTAAGCCCAACACAACTAGTTCCAAAAAAATCTTGCATCACAGTGAAAAAAAATGAAAAAGCTGAATTGTTAACAAGTCGAGTCCCCTCTAGTTGGCGGATGTGTATTGATTATAGAAAATTAAATGACGCCACTAGAAAAGATCATTTTCCATTACCATTTTTGGATCAAATTTTAGAAAGAGTAGCAGGTCATCCATACTACTGTTTTCTTGATGGATATTCAGGTTATTATCAAATTCCCATTGCACTCGAAGATTAAGATAAAACTACATTCACATGTCCTTTTGGAACATTTGCATTTAGAAGGATGCCATTTGGATTATGCAATGCCCCAGCAACATTTCAAAGATGTATGCTAAGCATTTTTAGCGACATGGTTGAAAATTGTTTGAACATTTTCATGGATGATTTAACTGTTTTTGGAAATACATTTGATAATTGTCTTGAAAATTTGGAAAAAGATTTAAAAAGATTCAAGGAAAAATGTCTTATTTTAAATTGGGAAAAATGTCATTACATGATTACTTCTGGTATTGTTTTTGGACATGTCGTGTCATATCATGGAATTGAAGTTGATAAAGCCAAAGTTGATGTCATTGCCAATTTACCCCCTCCAAAAACCATTAAAGATATTCGCTCATTTTTGGGACATGCTGGATTTTATAGGAGGTTTATAAAGGACTTTAGTTCAATCTCTAAGCCCATTTGTAACCTCATAACAAAAGACACTGCATTTGAGTGGACTCAAGAATGTCAAAATGCTTTTGATAAAATCATTCGACATTTAACATCAGCTCCTATCATGCAACCTCCTGATTGGTCTTTACCATTTGAAATCATGTGCGATGGGAGTGATTATGCAGTCGGTGAAGTACTGGGTCAAAGAAGAAACGGTAAGCCTTACGTGATATATTATGCAAGTAGAACTTTAAACAATGCTCAAATGAATTACTCCACAGCTGAAAAAGAACTACTTGCTGTAGTATTTGCATTAGATAAATTTCGTTCTTATTTGATTGGATCAACGACTATTGTGTTTACTGATCATTCTGCTATTAGATATTTGTTGACCAAACAGGATGCAAAGCCACGACTGATACGATGTATTTTGTTGCTCCAAGAATTTGACATTGTGATCAAAGATAAAAAAGGAACCGAGAATGTCGTAGCCGATCATTTATCGAGACTAGTAACAGGATCATCTTGTGAAATGACACCAATTAACGATAATTGTCCTGATGAACATCTATTTTCAGTTACTACTACACCTTGGTTTGCTAACATAGTAAATTTTCTCGTGACAGGAAAAATGCCATCGCAATGGAGTTCCTAAGATAAAAGAAAATTTTTGAATGAGGTAAAAAACTTTTATTGGGATGATCCGTATCTATTCAAGTAATGTCCAGATCAAATTTTTCGACGTTGCATACCCGACAATGAGGAAAATTACGATCAAGATGGATAGTCCCATACGTTGTAAAGCATGTGTATCCTTATGGAGCTGTGGAAATTGAAAATCCTAAAAATGGTTTCCTTAATCTTTTTATTTTCTCGGTTAAATGGCGGATAACGGTACTCTGTAACTCTCATAGTCGGTTAAATCAGTTTCCCACAATTGCTGATACAAAAAAAAATCATTTCTTTTCTTTTCAAAATGGATGAAAATCTCTCAAAAATTTGTAAATATTTTCCCTCTGTTTCTGAAAATGTTCTAATAAAAATTTATGCAGGAAAGTGTGAAAGATTGAGATTGTTAATGCAAAAAGGAATTCAAGAAAATATTCGTCTTGTAATAGAAGCTAAGGTCCGATCAGGAGGAGAAGTTCCACAATCATTGCTCATTCGGTATTTTCCTGGATTTGGAAAAAGCACTTATGCGAAAAAACGAAGGGCCAAAAGGTTAGGGGTTTGTCATAAGTGTGCAAGATGGACTTGTGACAAACGATATAGATCTTTGGGATGTGTTTCCGATAACAGAGAAGATAAAATTGGTTTTATTAAGAATGGGCTGAGTAAGGAGTCTTTAGATAACATCTTATTGACTCTTGAGACGCATTCTAGTGGACATGTGCATATTGAACTTCTCCGTTTATGGAAACAATTTCAAGATGAGCGTCATAGTCTTGGGAATCCGACTAAAAAAGACTCTATTTGGCAATTTATAAGAAAATTGGGTGGGAAGCATATCCTCGACTCATAGAAGGCGTTGAAGCCGTTTCTGTACGTAAAACCAGAGGAAAATTGTGAGCCACAATCACACTACTGTTTATATGCATGTGTGTCATTATTATTACTGTTTATTCTGCTTACGGCTATGACCCATAGTTTTGTCATGATAACATATTACCCCTATAAAATCTCTCATCTTTCTTTCTATTTTCGCAGACCAAAAAGAAATTAAAAACATGGTTGGATCCTCTGCACAAACATTGAAAAATATTTGTTTATTTTGTGGATCGAGTTCTGGAAAAAATGAAGTATTTGTAGAAGAAGCGAATAAACTTGGAAAGATATTGGCTGAGAGAAAAATTCACTTGGTATATGGGGGAGGTAATATTGGGTTAATGGGATCTGTTTCAACATCTGCTTTTATTGGAGGTAGTCAGGTTTTAGGTATTATTCCTACAGCTTTAGCTGAAGGAAATATTACAGGTGTTACGATTGGGGAGAAATTAAAAGTTTCTTCTATGTATGAAAGAATCACCAAAATGATTGAAAATTTTGATGCTTTTATCGCACTACCAGATGGTTTTGGTACATTAGAAGAAATTTTTCACACTGTTTCTTGAGCACAACTTAATATCCATAATAAACCTGTGGGCTTGTTGAATATCAATAATTATAATGACAGTTTGTTGACATTTCTTGATAAAGCCGTGGAACAGAATTTCATTTCAGAAAATTCACGACAGATGCTCATCTGTGCTTCGACTGCCGACCAATTAATTGATGATTTGGAAGCTTTTGTTCATAAGCATGATCCGATGATAAAAAATATCAATTGGAAGCAATCAAGCAGTAAGAAAAGAAAGTTGGATCATTGATTCAAAAATCGTGGATTGGTTTGCGTTTGTTTCAGTTTGTTATCTTCAATAAAATTCCAGGTGATATCTATTTCATTATGTACTCTTTATTAATAGTTATTTTTACATTAGGGACAATGTCATATTCTGATAAGGAGGAGAACAAACATAAAAATTTAAAAAAAAAAATTTAAAAAAATTAATTTAAAATTAAAAAATGTTTATTGTTTGTATCTTAGTAATTTTTGCAAAAATATCATACATTACATGTTTGAAAGGTTTAGATTAGAAATTGTAATAATCTATCTAAGGATGTTTAAATTTTTATTTGAAAAAAAAATAAAAGTCAATTTTAATATTTTGATCACTATAAAAATATTATTTATGAAATCTTTTTGAATGATTAATCATTGTGATAAAATCAGTTATTAAAGTATATGGCCCAAGATATACCTGATAAGAGTGCCTAAAATTTTTAAACTCACACATATTTTGTGAGTGAGTGGAGAGGATTGAGAAAACAGCTTGCGAGCCTTATCGATCATCAGAGAGGCTATCTATTGTTTAGATCTTGTGTTCTTATTTTGAAAAAAAATTGATATTTCCTGGAAAAAAAAAAGATGTTGAAGATATATGTAATTTTTAAGTTACATGCTGCGACCCATTTATCTCTCATAAAAATACAAATGAAAAAAAAGAAAAAAAAAGAAAAAAAGAGAGAAATACATTGTACAAATTAAATAAATATGTGGTCAAGAAGCATAAAATTAGTCTGATTCCATGATGTAAAAAAAAATCAGGAAAAAAATATATAATAAGAACAACTGGATTTTAAATCAATGGATTTCCTATCTTTTGATTACTTTGGCTTGTTTGTCTGTCTGCATTTTGTAAACCATTTTCCTGAGCATTTATCTGTATTCCAACTCCATGAGAGAAACCATTCCCATAAATTGAAACACTTATTAACCTGTGAGAATATGGAGTTGAGACTCTTACTAGGAATTTCTGAAGGCCATGTACATTTAACTACCTGAAAATAATCTTTGAATTGATCAGTTCAGATTATTTCATAAATTATAATTATAATGATCTTGATATAATTTTGATAGTTTTCAAATTTAATTTAAACACTTGGATAGTTCTTATTACATTTTTATTTAAATTAATCAATATGTTTTGTGTTGCTATTAACGCTTAAATTGCTAGGGGCTAGCAATAAGCTGGTTGGGGAGTGTGATAAAGATAAAAAATTGTGTATTAATTAAATGTTTTATAATATAAATATATAGTTTTTGTTTTATTAAATGTTTAAATATTATATGTTTTATAATAAATTGTATAAAATATAAGTTGTTGTGTAATTATAAGTTTTTACTATTTTTTACAGGTTCGATAAACAAAAATAAACTTGGCCTTGCAAATGAGATTAAGATGATTCTTGGACCTGTAGAAAGTTGATGTTAATATCTACAATATTGGTGGCAAGCATGAGATAAAAATCTTCTCACAAATGGGATCAAATTAAGCAACAATTAAAGTTACTAAAGAAGTGGCAGTTTTACCATGCTCTAGTATTTTGACCATATCTCTCAAATTACTTGGTCAAATGGTTTAAAAAAATACCACAATTCAAACAACTCAGATATCTACATGTTTGTTTTTATGTGAAGAAGAAAATTCGGATGGAAAGATTTTCAAAAGTGATGTGTATTAAAATCATTAATTTCTTGGAACACCAATGAAGACTTATGTGTAAAAAATACCATTTTATTTGTGGTTGTCTCCAAAATTTGGCTATAAATAGTGTATTGAGATATCCCAAATTTTATGAACAAACCTTTGGGTTCATAATATTTCTCTCTTTGTTTTCCCTTTATTTCTTCATTTAAATATAATTAGCATGTTAAATTCATATTCAAAGTTTTACACTTTGAATAAGGAGTAGCTAACTTCCCAAAGTTGAGTTGAAAAGGTGAAACTCTTGGCATGATAATAAGGTTATTAAAAGGTAAGAATCTATGTTTTATATTATTTAATCATTATTTATTGTTTATGTTATATTTATTTCTTTAAGTATTATTATACCCTACTTATAAGTGGGAGTTTTGATTTATTGTTGCTATATGTTACACTAAATTCTTGGAACCATTTAAATGTTAGTTTGGTATTACCAACCATTTAAAGTGGATGCCTTGATTTATTATATATGAATATATCATAATATTAATTTCTTGGTACCATTTAAATGTTTGTTTGGTTTTACCAACCATTTAAAGTGGGAACCTTGATTTAGTGTTTACAAATATATATAGCACAATAAATACTTGACAATATTTACAAGTGTTGGTATATATTATATACTTATAATATAATAATATATAATATAATAAAAATATGATTATTTAATATATATTGGAACCATTTTATTAAGTGGATTTCAATAATGTTCATTAATGTTAACTTTATTAAAATACCAAGAGTGGATCCTTTAATCTCAACTACTTAAATTAAAATTTGAACAATTAAAAATTACCAATTAAAGATTCAAACTATTAAAAGAAAAATAAAACAAAAACAAAAACAAAAAGACATTGTAGTGGACTTGTAATTACCTTAGCTTCCCTGTGGATACGATATTCGAACTCATCGAATTATAGTACCTGTGGACAACCTGCTCTTGGGAGTGCAACAATCAAAGTTTCAACACCTGCTCACAATGATCGTCTCACAGAGATCAGAAAGCCTATGCTCGAAAGGACACCGTCCCCAGTAGAAACAATGTTTTTGATCTTGAATTCGAGATAGATATTCTGAGGAGAAATCTTGATAATCTATCAGAGATTGTTAAATAGTTGTCTTGTGAACGTTCTGGTAAGGTTAGTGCCACCAGATTCTTCCGTGACCGGATCTCAAAAGAAGTCACTCGCACGGCAGAATCATTGGCCAAACTGCATGTCGAAACCAACCCTTTTAGTCAAAATGTTGTCTCAAGTCACGCCAGCATCTTGCTTTGTCAAAATGACATCATTAAAACTGTCTCTGATCATGATTCGGCTATTCAATCAGTCTCCATCAAAGTAGAAGCCTTGGACTAGAAACTTGTAACTGTTGATGCCAAGATTGAGTCTCAATCTCAATCCATTTTTGATCTAAATGAACGAGTTTCGAATCAAGCACCATTTCTGGAGATGCTGAATAATGGCATTCTTACTCTTTCTGGCTGAGTGGATGACTTACTCGTGTTCAAGCCAATTGATGCCAAAAAGGGGGAAGCAGAACACAGAGAAGAAGGCAGATCTGGAGGACATCATGCAGAATCCTCCTTCAGAGACCAAGAGCCTCAGGATGAGGAAACAATGTATAGAGACATTAAAACTGATGATTAAATTCTTTTAAACTCTGTTTTACTGATTGTTTGTTTATCGATTTTATTATTTGCTATCTGCTTTCATATTCATCGATACTTACATCTAGGTTTTGGAATCACCGAAAAGGGGGAAATTTTTAGACTTAATTTAATTGTGGTGAGAGTCAAAACCAATAGGTCGTGATAGCTAAAACCAGAAGATTATATAAAAGGAAAAGCTCTCATATCGCGTTAACAAAAGCAGTATTTTTTCGAGTACTTATCAGCTAGAAAAACCAGAAGCAGAACGTAGCTTTATAAGCAGAACTTAGCTTAAGCAGAAGTAATTTAACGTCTTTTACTTGATCGTTACAATCTTAAATGTTACCGTTACTTTACCTAGTACTAGAATTAATTTCACCATTAATGTTGTAAAAAGTTATTTATTACGCCTTACCAATTTTGGTATAAAGCAAAGACTGATTATTCTGATAGCTTTCTGCATGACCCTTTTTTAGGTGATAAAGCTGATTCTATCAGAAGTCAAAAGAAGACGTTTTGTTTACGTTGGACTCAAGCTTTCTATATATAAGAAGATCAATCCTTTATAGAAAAAAATGTTATTATCATGATCAACGCAACAAATATTCCAATGTGAGTTTTGAGTTTTCATCAACTACTTAACTTCTAGCTCAACATACAGAAAAGTAGCACATGCTTTATTATCCATATCAGATCTTCTGAGATCACTTTGTGATGTTGCTGTTTCGAAAATCTCTTCAAACGAAACATTTTATTATATCATTGATAAGAGTTTGTAAACTGGAAAGGAGACTTTTGCAGAACTTTTTATATTCGTTTTACTGAGTTGTGTAACTAAGAGTTTCAGTAGGCTAAGGGTAAGCCCTGCTGAAGCGGGTGTGTACAAGTGTTGTACTGTAATATCCAAAGTTTAGAAGATTTTATCTTCGAACTTCCAGAAACAACCATTGTTCTACTGCCTACTGTTTTATTATTTCTCATCGTACTCCATTGGATGCTTTCCGCACTTATTGTGATCTATTGGATTTAAATTCGAACAAGACCAGCTATAATCTCTAACAGGATTCTAACACCCTTTGCAAAATCGTCAAACAAAGGAAAGAGTTTATTCACCCTCCTCTAAACTCCTTATCGATCCCCAACAGAGATTTACGCTGCTCCTATAAAATCTGAATTGGAAAATGGTAATTTTGACCATATAATTCAGCAAAATAATTTTACCAATCTTACTTTACATACTTTAAGAAATCAAACTAGTAGAATAGAAGGGATTTTATCAAAATCTAAACAAGAAACTTCTAGTGGTAAAAGTTCAAGAACTTTAATGATAAAACCTCCTCCTAATCTTATAAGAGAAAAATTTATTTTAAGTTTCAAAAAAGATGAAGATTTTATGGAAGGTCTAATAGACAGATTACAAAAAATCAATATAAAAGAAAAGGGTTCTATTTCAGTAATTACCAAAGCTGAACAATTTGAAAACTTTTCAAGTTCGTCAGAGGATGAAATGCAAATTAATAAAATGCATAAGATGTCAATTGTAAAACCTATTTATAAAAAGGCAACACCAATTGATCTTCAAATTGAAAAAAATAATGATTACGTTCAGTTTAATGGAGAAGCCATTACTGAATGGAATATAGATGAAAAATCTGAATATCAGATAAAAACTGTTATTAAACAAATGTTAATATACTCTTCAGCTGCAAAAATAAAAGGTAATAATGATAGACAAATTGCTCAAGCAATTATTACTTGTTTTACTGGCCAACTTCAAGGTTGGTGGGATTTTTATCTTTCAAAAGATGCAAAGAATAAAATCCTTAAATCCTCTATAATTGATCTTAATGGAAGAGAAGAGTCAAATGCGGTTAATACACTTATTTATACTATTCTATCTAATTTTATTGGAGATAATGAGCTTCAATTAGATAGATCTCAGGAACAATTAATGAACTTGAGATGTCCAACACTCTCTGAATTCAGATGGTATATAGATGTTTTTATGACAAAAATTTTAACCAGAAATGATTGCCATGAAAATTTTTGGAAAGAAAAATTTATTTCTGGACTTCCAGTTCTTTTCGCTGAAAGAGTTAAAAACAGATTAAAATCTAAATCTCCAACAAACTCTATAGATTGGAGTTTACTTACTTATGGAGATTTATCCGCAGAAATAACTGCAGAAGGAATAACTCTTTGCAATGATATCAAGTTAAAAAGACAACTTGACATGCAATATTAGTGATTTTTGTGAACAAATTGCTTTTCAGTCAATACATTATCCTAAAAAGGATAAGAAAAGAAAAAGATTTCCTTTTAAAAAGAAAACCATTATATAAAAGATAAAAATAAAATTAGAAAATATTCTTGCAATGCAGAGATTTTTATTCTGTTAATATGAGATTAATGATTAATTGATAATTGATGTAATTATAAACGGAAAGGAACAAACGGGGAAGACAAAAGAAGACATAGGTTTAGTACTCGGACAGAACGTTTGGCGCCCGAGCGGTAGAAAATGACCGCCCGAGCGCCAGTGTTCAACAAGTATAGTGCTCGGACAGAACGTTCCGTGCCCGAGCGGAAATTTTTAACCGCCCGAGCGCCGCCTGAGATACAAGAAGAATAAGCCATGTGTCCCTGACATGCATATTTAATATGCATATTCTTTCATTCAGTTGGATAACAAGAAAGAAACCGAGAGAAGCTCCTGAGAGTTTCAAGCTTTTCCTTTTATAAATTTGAATCTTACACAAGATCCGTCCGTCTGATTTTCAATCCGAGTTCAATACTGTGTTCCTCTCGACAAGAACTTCAACAGGACGTAAGTTTTATTACTTTCTGATATGGTTCAAAATTCATGTGTTGGGAGAATTATGAGTCGCTTATTAATTGGTGTACCTGAGATATTAGACATTGTATAAACAAAACCGGATCGAAGAACAGACACTGAATGAAATTATTATCATTTTTTGATTGAATTTGATTGAAATTATGCAAATTTGATATCAGATTGAGTTTGTTATCGATTATGAGTTATGATTTGTATATGCTGATATTTTATTGCTGGGTATATCGAGATTGTGTTGTTATGTCGTCGAAACAGAATTAGATTGAGTTCTGATTATATCCAGTATTGATGGGGTTGTATATTGATATTGTACTCCTCAATATTGTCATTGCCAGATTGAGTATTGACAGCTTCGAATTCGAAACTTCGGCTTCCTCAGATCGACAAAAGAAAGGTATAAATCAATGTTGAACCGGGAAGATACGACTCGAGTTAGATCCGACTTTAGTTTCCCAAAACCACATACTTTATTTTATTGCATTGATGTTTGCAATTCATGAGATTGATATGCTTAGTCTATTGATTTATAGCAAAGCATGTATCGAGTCACGGGCTGATGTGCCTAGTTATTGGCTGAGGTGCCAAGTCTTTGGCGGATGTGCCAAGACACTGGATGTTTGGTTTATATCGATGTTGCTTAGGAGTAGATCGACTTCTATTGCTGAGATTCGATATATTGTGCCAATGTCCAGGACCGGGAATCCTAGATAAGGAAAGAATCGAGTCAGAGATTATGAGTCAAGAGTTTGATTTACAGTTTTATATCGAATAATGTCTTTCAGATTATGATACATGTTATTGATATATATTCCATGCTTTTATATCTGTTTATATGATTGCATGTATACGTTGTTTATACTGGGAATATATTTCTCACCGGAGTTATCCGACTGTTGTTGTGTTTATATATGTGCATGACAACAGGTGGGACATGATCATGGTCCAGAAGAGGATGAGAGATCAAGACTAGCGTGGAGATCCGGACTTAGAAGTAGATTTGATTTTCAGCACTTGATGTAGTTGTTGAACACCAATTGATCTGAACATATGTTGTACAAGACTTGTACTTTACTTTCGATGTTTATATCAGATCGATTATCATATGTTGCGCACTCATGTATTTAAAAAAAAAATTTAGACCCAGATTAATTAACTGATCCTAATGATGATTAAGAAAACGAATTAGGTTCGGGTCCCCACAGCAGGTGGTATCAGCGCAGTAAGTTCCTTAGGTTGAGATAGAAGCTAGTGAGCGGGGTAGATTGAAATTTTCTTTCTTGCTTTTGAAATGCTAGCATGACAACATGTTTTACTGCTTTAAATACATGTTTACCTGGATATCTTATTTGATTGGAAACATGTGTTGTGGAGAATGAATCAGAATCGATTCTTGATCAGTAGTAAGATGATCAGAGGAGGACTGAAATAGATTTGTTGTATTTGGTTACTAATCATTTTGATAATCAGATATTCCTTCTCGAAGAATCCAAGAACAGGGTAGTACCTCGACTAATCCGATGGATGTTACAGCAACTCCTATGGAAAAACACTATTGAAGAGATTTCAGTCGTTCAAACCGCCGACTCTGAAGGGCACAGAGACTTCTGCTGATTGTGAAAGTTGGCTTGATGACATTGAAATGCTGTTTGATTCATTGGATTATACAGAAGAGCGACGAGTTAGACTGATTGGGCACCAATTGCATGATATTGCAAAGAAATGGTGGCTCACGACTAAGAGGGCTTTGGAGCATCGAGGTAAAGTTATTACTTGGAAAATCTTTAAGACTGAGTTATCAAAGATTTTTTATAGTATCGTACAGGAAAGACAATGGCGCAGAGTTCGCCAATCTGAGACAGGGTCAGTTGAACATAGAAGAATATGTGGCCAAGTTCTCTACTTTGCTGCGATTTGCTCCACATGTTGCTGAAAATGATGAAGTTGTTGCTGATCAGTACATTAATGGGATGAACCCTGAGATTTTTAAACTGGTGAATGTCGGGCGATCAAATAACTTTGCTGATGCTTTGAACAGAGCCAAAGGAGCAGAAGTTGTCCTGATTAGGCAGAAAGGAGCTTCGTATGTTGCCTCAGCACCGAAACAGCAACAATCTCCCACTCAGTTCCACCAACCCCCTCCAAAATTTGAGAGTGGCAGTAGCAATAGTGGAAAGAAAGATAATTTGAAAGCCCGAGGAAGACAGTTCAAGAAGTCTGGTAGTAGTTCATCTAGCTCCAGTGGTTCACGACAGAGCCAGAGTTTTACAGGGGTCTATTGCAGAACTTGTGGAGGAAGACATCCCACCGAGCAATGCCAAGGAGTATTTGGTAGTTGCCGCATCCGCAGACAGCAGGGACATTTTGCTAGAGTCTGTCCACAACGAAGTTCTCATGGATCCCAGGGAGCAGAATCATCTGGATCAGTGGCTCAGACAGATAGACGATCATCAGCTGTTCATTCCTTCCAGCCATCGACTACCACTCAGTAGCAGCAGAGGCCAGGAGAAAGCTAGACTTTTAGCCAGCCTCCGAGACAGCAGGCCAGAGTATTTGCCTTAACTGAAGAACAGGCCCAGGAAGCACCAGATGATGTTGTTGCAGGTAACTGTTCTTTATGTGGTTATCCTGCTTACGTATTGATTGATACGGGTGCATCCCATACTTTTATTTTTGAACGATTTGCATTGATTCATGCATTGCCTGTTGAGTCATTATGTAGTGCCCAAGAATCAATACACGTAAAACACATGCATCTATTTAATTAATTTTAAATGAGTTTTAGCCATGCATAATTTATGAAAATGCATTATTTTAAATTATTCATATTTATAGTGATGCACGTTAAAATATTTTTCGAGTTTCCTGTTTCAGGCGATTATTCGAGGCGAGATTGAGGAAAAGACCCGGTGACGATTTTTGGCAATTTAAAATGTGGTATTTTATTTTAAGTTATGGATGGGGCATTTTAAATAAATTTATTTAGCTTAGCATTTTAAAGACTAAATTATGTATTTAGTGGTTTAAGAGCTTAAAACTTTTTAAAATTAGCCTTTTGGTGTGTCTTATTTTAAATTAGGAGTTTGTTTAAAATTTAGTGTGTTTTTATTCTAATTAGGGGATTATATTTAAAAAGGTTTTAGAGATAGTATTCTATTTAATTTGTTAATTGAGTAACACTTTAACTAGCATTTAAATTAGCATTTTATTAGTATGTTAATTATTTAATTAAGCGAAATTTTAATCCCCTAATCTAGCCACACACACACACTACACGATTTTCACACTTTTACACACACCTAACACACGCACACACATACAGATACACACACAATTACACACATTCAGAATTTTACTATTTTGAAAAGAAGCAAAACCTAGGGTTCTCCTTCCCCAAGAGCAGCCTCCCCCTTCCCCTTTATTTTCCAGCAAGTTTTCGGCAACTTTATTGCCAGAAAAATCGAGCCAAGTCGTCCCGGATCGAGCCTCGCACCGTCTCCGCTTCGATATCGTCGTTTCGGTAACGTTTGATATCATAAGGCACGTATAATCTCTCTTTGCTGCGTCGATCATGTCATATTATGCGTTGCGTTATTTTATGCGTAAAATCCATGTATGATGTTCATAGTTTGAGCGGATAATTGATTGGATCGATTTTGAAGGAAAATTTTTAGATCTAAATCACGTTTTTACTGTTCTTCTTAAAACTGCAAATTTGCGGTCGAGATTTTGAGAAAAATTTCAACGCAAAAAACGTAGAACATTTTGATACCTTCGATTTGATATATGATGCAAAATTTTTGGACAAAAATTGAGGTAGTTATAGCGTTTTTCGTGGGACTGCTCAAACTGCGACTTTTACGTAAATTGTGTTCTTGAAGTTTAATTGTTGCAGGCTTCGTTGGGAATCGACGGGTGATCGTTGCTGCATCTAGGTATGTTTATTTCGATGTTGGGATGATTTTTGGTGTCTCTTTTCATGTCGTTAGGCACCAAGTGGAATCAAGAGTCGAGGAGGAAAATGGTGTCGAACTACGAGTTGTGTCATTAGTTGTGGATTGTCACACTTGGGAACAATTATAATGGCTTACTTGGGTTTGGTACAATGTCGTGACGCTCTAGGACGGGTCTCGAGGTGTCGAGTCACGGTTGGGTGATCGAAATAGGAAGAGGAAGCCACAAGCACTTGAATTCTCGTAGGTACGCATTCACAGTAGCTACACGGACCCCTACACGGATGAGGGCACGGGGTCCGTCCCTTTGGGTTTCACTTAGTGTACTTTTCCAGTGCCTACACGGATGTCTACCCGGACCCTGACACGGGGTCCGTGCCTTTGTTTCCCTTCGGTGTCTTTCTACAGAGTCTAGATGGACCTTTAGACGGACCCGGACACGGGGTCCGTGTCCACCCCTCCTTTCAAGTTCTTCTCACCCGAACCTACACGGACCCATACACGGAGGTAGGCACGGGGTCCGTGTCCTTCATATTTTGGGAAAAATTCTATAGTATGCCTTGAGGTTTGATGTCATGGTCTAGTACAATGATTTACAAGGTCGAGTCATGGGAATTTTAGAACGTCATAAGGAATTAAATGAACTTGTAAGTAAGTAGGATTGATACGTCTAAGCTATGCAAGTTTAGTATGCAGTTTCATGTTAGTATGTGCAGCAGCAACGACCCCGATCGAAGTCCAACGAATCCCTCAACGCCAAGTAAGTATGTTGACGTGCAAGAAAATATTTTAAGTTTTTGAGGTATGCTAATTTTCTTATGACCAAATTATGAATGGGTTTGGAAGTCGGTGAACGTGGCCGAGGACCTCTCCGCCCCGTTAAATTATGAACGGGTTAGATCGTGGTTGGAAAGCGTTAAATTATGAATGGGGACCAACCAGCCTGTTAAATTATGAACGGGGATCTCATGTATGTGGCAGTGGATACGTCCCTGTCAGCCCAGTACTGTGGTTTGTCTGATCAGGCGTTTATTATGTATGGGTCACTTGCTTTGAAACATCCTCTACGCAAAAATGAAGTCATGTATGTTTAAGAATGATCAAGTATGTAAGCATGTTTATGAAAGCTTTCAAGTTATGGCACGTCTATGTACGTATGCAAGTTTAAGTTCATTTCAAATCCAATCTTCAAGTATGTATGTTCTATTTTAAAGTTGCATGTGGTTTTATTATGTAGTACTTGCTATTTCAAATTTATACGTGTTGACTCTTTAGACTCACTAGACTTGATCGATGCAGGTGAGGATGTCTATGAGGAGACCGGAGGTGGCGACCAAGGGGCAGGCTTGGACTGAGCGGAAGGCTAGACCCGAGGACCGCCCATGTTATTTTAACATTTTTATGCAAGTTTAAAATACTATGATTTTTTTTATGTTTCAGGTGAGAGATGTTTGGGACAAGTATTTTGTTAGCAAGTTTTATTGGTGTTGGATGATTTCAAAGATATTTTTATGAACGATGAGTTGACGACCGTATGGATGTTTATATTCAAGAAAATTTTTAATTTTTCCGCAAATTTTAGGTAGTAAAGAATACGGTTCGTTACACATTAACTACTGTAGTATCTGTCTCTTCACCTTTGGGGAGAGGTCTTATATCAGTGAATTCTGTGAAACATTGTATGCTACAGTATGACGGGCATGAGATTGAGTTATATTGTATTGTACTTGGGTTGTCTGATTTTGACTGCATTATTGGTATTGATATGCTGACCAAGTACAGAGCTACCGTAGACTATTTCCAGAAGATTGTAAGATTCATACCTGAGATGGCTGATGAATGGAAATTTTACGGTAAGTTTTCAAGATCTAGAAATCCTTTGATATCTGCATTATCTTTGACTCGATTATTACCGAAAGGAGCAGAGGGATTCCTTGTGTATTTAGTAGACGTACTGAAATCGAGTCCATCATTGGCTGATTTTCCAATGGTATCTGAGTTTGCTGATGTCTTCCCAGATGAGATTCCGGGTTTGCCTCCAATTAGAGAGATAGACTTCAACATTGAATTGGTACCAGGTACAGTTCCGATTTCTAGAGCTCCGTACAAAATGACACCTATTGACCTGAAAGAATTGAAAGAGCAGTTAGAAGATTTACTGGCCAAGGGTTACATCAGACCAAGTATTTTTCCTTGGGGTGCTCTAGTACTCTTTGTGAGAAAGAAGTATGGTTCAATGAGACTCTGCATTGATTATCGGCAACTGAACAAGGCTACGGTAAAGAATAAATACCCTTTGCCTCATATAGATGATTTATTTGATCAGTTGCAGGGTTCTTCTGTTTATTACAAGATCAATCTGAGATCTGGATATCATCAACTGAGAGTCAGAGATTCTGATATATCGAAGACAGCTTTCAGAACTAGGTATGGCCATTATGAGTTTATATTCATGCCGTTTGGTTTAACGAATGCTCCAGCCGTATTTATGGGATTGATGAACCGTGTATTTCAGAGATATCTTGATGATTTTGTGATTATTTTTATCGATGATATTCTGATTTATTCCAAGAATATGATTGATCATGCTGAGCTTTTGAGAACTGTACTGAGAATCTGAGAACTGAGAAATTATATGCTAAGCTGTCTAAATATGAATTATGGCTGAAGCAAGTGATATTTCTGGGTTGCATCATATCTAGAGATGGTATTTCTGTTGATCCTAGCAAAGTTAAGGCAGTGATCAGTTGGCCTAGACCGACATCAGTGCAAGAGATTCGCAGTTTAATGCGTTTAGCAGGATATTACCGTCGATTCATTAAAGATTTCTCCAATATTGCGAAGCCGATTACTCAATTGACTCAGAAGAATGCACCATTTGTTTGGTCTGAAGAATGTGAATCCAGTTTTCTAGAGTTGAAGAAGAGATTGACCAGTGCTCCTGTATTGACTATTTCATCAGGTACTAGTGATTTTGTTGCTTATTGTGATGCTTCTCACAGAGGATTGGGTTGTGTTTTGATGCAGCGAGGACATGTTATTACCTATGCCTCGAGACAATTGAAGACACATGAGACTCGCTACCCAATTCATGATCTTGAATTGGCAGCCATCGTATTTGCATTAAAGATTTGGCGACATTATCTATACGGTGAGGAGTTTGAAACCTATTCTTATCATAAGAGTCTGAAATATCTATTTTCACAGTCTGAATTTAATATGAGACAACGAAGATGGCTTGATTTATTGAAAGATTTTGATTGTGAAATCAAATACTATCCGGGAAAATCTAATGCAGCAGCTGATGCACTAAGTTGAAAGGTATTTTCCTTATCCTTATCGACGATTGGTGTTTCGAATTTGATAGAAGATTGCTGTCTTTTTAGATTGATATTTGAGACAGATTGTCAACCGTTGAGACTTTATGCTGTTCAAGTTGAACCGGAGCTGATTTTGAGAATTAAAGAAGCTCAGAAAGTTGATCAGAATGTTCAGAAGTCGATAGCGATAGTCAGAGCAGGGCATCGATCAGAATATCAGATACGTGATGATGTATTGTGTGTGAATAATCGTCTTGTTGTGCCAGATATTTCATATTTGAAACGACACATATTGTCAGAAGCGCACAGTAGTCGATTCAGTATTCATCCTGGTGGCAGAAAGATGTATAATGATTTGAAAAGACAGTTTTGGTGGAAACAGATGAAGGCAGATATTGCAGAGTTTGTATCAAAATGTCTGAATTGCCAACAGCTGAAAGCCGAAAGAAAGAAACCAGGAGGTTTGTTGCATAGTTTGTATTTCCTGAATAGAAATGGGATCACATTTCTATGGATTTTGTGACGAAGCTACCGCGATCCTCCCTAGGTTGTGATGCGATTTGGGTTGTGATTGACAGATTAACCAAATCAGCATGTTTTATTCCGTACAAGATGACGTACAGACATGACCAGATGACAGAGATTTATGTCACAAAAATGGTCAGATTGCACGGAGTGCCCAAATAAATTGTATCAGACCGTAATCCTCGGTTTACTTCACACTTTTGGCACAGTTTGCAACAAGCTCTAGGTACAAAGTTGCATTTAAGTACCGCATATCATCCACAGACAGACGGACAGTCAGAGCGGACTATCCAGACATTGGAAGATATGGGTAGAGCTGTAGTGCTAGATTTTGGCACTAATTGGCAAGATTCTTTGCCACTTTGTGAGTTTTCGTACAACAACAGCTATCAGACGAGTATAGAGATGGCTCCATTTGAAGCGTTGTTCGGCAAGAAATGCAGATCCCCTCTTTATTCGGATGATATCTCCGAGGTGTGGGTCAACGTTAATATTAACGTCAAGATAACGACAGGGACAAATTCGGGAAGAATTTCAAAACTTGAAAGATTAATTAAGCAGTCAAAAATGAAGAGGGAATGAAATGGAAAAAGCGTTAAACAATAAAGATGAAAATGGGTATTATCCCAGAAAATAATGAAATAAATCAAATTATATGGATCAATAAAATTGATCAAATTATTTCTCAAAAGTGGTACTCAAAAGTAACAATTGTAGTTAATAAAAAATTTAAAATTACTATTGAAGCACTTCTAGATACATGAGCTGATGTAAATTGCATTAGTGAAGGAATTGTTCCTTCTAAATATTATAAAAAGACTACTCAATTTATAACAGCTGCTAATAAGCAACCTCTTATAGTTAATTATAAATTGTCTGTTGTGACAATATGTAATTATGGAGTTTGTCTTAATACTACTTTCATTCTTATTAAAAATATTTCTACTCATATTATATTAGAAACACCTTTTTTCCAAATGTTGTTTCTAATTAATCAAATTAATGAAAAAGGATTATATACCAATATTAAAGGAAATGATTTATTTTTTCCTTTCACAACTATACCAGTGTCAAAATCTATTAATATTTTACAAAAAATAGCAACTAATAAAAAAAATTTTGTTACTTTAATGAAATTCTTTTTAAAAATATTAAAGAAAAAATAAATTCTGAGAAAATTCAAGAAAAAATAAAAATTATTTCAGAAAATATATTCAAAGAAATATATGCAGATGTTCCTAATGCCTTTTGGAATAGGGAAAAACATCAAGTAAGTTTACCTTATATAGACAATTTACTGAAGATAAAATTCCTACAAAAGCAATGATTATTGCTATAGGGCCTAGAATTTTAAACTATTGTAAAGAAGAAATTGATAGTCTTCTTAAAAAAAAATTGATCAGACCAAGTAATAGTCCATGGGGTTGTCCAGCATTTTATGTAGAAAATGCCGCCGAGATAGAAAGAGGAGCTCCTAGACTTGTTATTAATTATAAACCGCTTAATAAAGCATTAAAATGGATAAAACATCCATTACCAAATAAAACAGATATATTAAATAGATTATTTAAAGGAAAAATATTTTCTTCTGTTGATTTAAAATCAGGGTTTTATCAAATTATTCTAAAAGAAGAAGATAAATGATAGGATCGATTAACGTATCAAGAGTGTTTAGAAGGGGGGGTTGAATAAACACTCACAATTAAAACTGATCTTTTCGTATTTTGAGTTCAGTTTGGTGACAAACTAATTCTCGGAATCTTGTTGGTCAATGACAATCAGTTAAACTAAAGTAGTTGCGGAAAATAACTGACTGAAAGATAGAATACGAAACTGAAATAAAGTAGGCAAGAGTTGTTTCTGGATGTTCGGAGAATTTAATTACTCCTACGTCACCCTTTCTATCTCACGGATAGGATATCCACTAAAAGACTTTGATCAAATACAAGAATTGTACTGACCCACTTCAGTTTGGACTTAACACTGCCAAAACTGAAACTCTTAGTTTAACAAGATGTTTTCAGTGCGTAACTGATCTTAGTACTATCAAATTTCAACGATTTTTACGACTTGCTAGTGAGCTCAAATTGTAGCCTTAACTGCTACGAATTTATCAAATAAGAGTGAGCTGAGATTTTGATAGAGTGACAGCAAGCTTTTGATTAGAATAATCTCGTTTTTTTAGCTGTTCTTCTGTCATATTTATAAGCTTCCCTTCCAACGGTAACTTGAGATGAATTTGAATCTTTGTATCAGTTGAATTCTTCTTGATTATTCCTTGGACATTGTTTGCTTCATTTATCGTGATGCGGCCTCTTAATTGCTTTCGCCGAAATGCGTTGTTCCAAGTGCGTCGTTCCACATTCAGTTGCAATCTGCTATGTTCTTTCCCGAGACATGTTCAGTTGAAGTGCTTAGCATCAGGCTGAATATATCAACTGATCAGTTTCCAACTGATCAGTCAGTTGATTTCAGTTATTAAGTCCAGTTGCTGAGTTCAGTTTACTCGATCAGTTGGTTCGTATTTTTCAGTTGATTCATATTTTATCAAACGCCGGAATTTAGTTTCCAACAATTTCCCCCTTTATGGTGTTTGACAAAACTAAGTAGATAATAACTGAACGTCTGAGCTTATTGTAGATAAAATAAGAGATTGAATTTCTTGTACTGAAAGAAGTCTTGATTTAATAACAACTGAATCTAATAATCTGGTTAACTGCTTTTTAACAAGATGATTTCTTCTGCTGTTTCTCAAGATGCTCTTTGATCTTTGATTTCTTCCACCTTTTTGTCAAACAATTCCATCCTCTCAGATAATTTTCGAACTTCAGTGGAAAGAATTTTGACATATGCGGAGATACTTGAGACAACAGTTTGTAAACAAGTCTATAGCAATTCCATTTTATTAGAGACAGAAGTTTCCAATCGCTGAACTCGTTGACTAATTATATCCTGAGTTGTAAATAGACTTTGAGCTAGACCTCTCTTCATCTCATCCACTGTATTGGTAAGAGACTCCATGTTTGCCTGAATAACTTTCAGTTTTGCAGAGTCATATTCAATTGAAGAATCCAATTTGACAGTATGAGAGAATTGTGTAGATTGAATTCTCTTAATTTCAGTAATCATTTGCTGCATATTGTGCTGCATATTTTGGATTTCTTCAAGAACAAGATCCATTTCTGTGGATTGAGGAGGAGGTGACTGATGAGAAGATTCCGGTCCTCTTGTGGTTTGATCAAATATAACTAACTCTTGGTTGGTTGCTACTGTTTCAGCAACATTCTGAACTGAAGTGATTGTTGCAGCAATTTCTTCTGGAACTTGAGACGGAGAAAGTGGATTTTGATCAGCAGATGGTCTGCCTGGAGGAATAATAGAGTCTGATGAAGCCAAAATTGGTGCCTCTAGAGGATGATCTTGGGGATCAATTGGCACAACAGTTGGAATAGTTTGTTCAGCAGATGAATCTGGCTGAACTGGTGCTTCTGAAGAGATAGGAGGCTCTGGATTGATTTGATCAACGGGATGATCAACTTTATCAGAAATAGATTCACTCAATTGGGATTCTTGCACCACTGTTTGAATAATTTCATCAATGTTTGCGATAGATAATTCTGCTTTAGTGTACATTTGATGTTCACCAGTAGGTGATTGAGACATATCCTGAACTGGCTCTTCAGTTGGAATATTAGCCTGTTCTGAGGATGGCTCTTTCTGCTTAGAGGGAGGTTCTTCAACTATTTCCTCTTCATCATCGTCTGAATCTCCTTTATGAAGGACTAACTCTTGATTCATTTCCCAAAACTTTATCTGAGATAGCAAGCCAATTAGATCAGTGTCTAGCTGAGTAATCACCGCATGATCAGCATAGGTAGTAGGATTTGTTGGAACGTAGTTAGCCTTCAGTTTGTCAATAATTTGTGCTAACTTCTTGACTCTCATCTGATCAAACAAATATGTTTTTCTCTCCATAGCTTGAGCAATGGTGGCAGCTTTGACTATCTTGAGGACAGAAGCTTCCAGTTTGATGAACTTGTTTAGCTGAGATTTCTTTCTCAGTTGCTTGGCAAAAATATGTGTACGATAGGCTGTCCAAGCATCATAGAGTTGAAGTTTTGATGCTGCAAAATTATTAACCTCATCCCAAACAAGATCAATGTGGGTTTGAATGGGATTGAATGGCCTTGGTTCTTCAATTAATTTGCCCTTGCCTTTATCAGAACTGAGGATGCGTGGAATTTCCAGACCAGTTCGCGTAGTATCCACCCGTTCTATAATACTGATGCCTTTGCGTCGGGCAGGTGCCAGGACAGTAGGACGAATAATATTAATCAGAGGGTCTTTGATCTTAACTGTTTCTCTCTTTGCACCCGCTGATTTTTCTGGTGGGATGATCTTCAGAGGGACTGCTTCAATTGGCTGCTGAGCATCTGAAGATATTAGCTTGTCAATAGGAATAGATTCCCCTGTAGTTGTTGGTTTAATCCTCTGGGTTCTTGGTTTCTTGGCAATCTTTGGGGAAGGAGTTTTCTCTGAATCGGATTCCTCCACAACTAATTTCCTTTTTGCTGATTTCAGTTGAGCCAATGTCTTGTCCTTTTTCACTGATTTAGGAGCCGCCTGTTGAATCCCAATCTCCTGTTTTATCTTTACAAACTGAGCAGGAGAAATGTCCAATTTTGTCTTGGGTGGCATAGTATTCTTCGCATTGAAGACTTTGAATTTGGATGATTTTTCTGAATTATCTGCCACTAACTTCTTCACTTTCAGCAGATAGCTCAGTTGCACTGCAAAGCCTTTGGACTGTTTGGATGATAGAAACATATTCTTTAAAATATTGAATATAAGTTTCTTCTAGTTAAATTTACGTTCTGCTACAATGATAGAAATTTCTTGAAATTTTTCCAATGTAAGTGCAGCAAAAGATTCAGCTTTCGTCAAAATTCCTTTGGCGACTATATCATCAATTAACTGAACCTCGTGCTTCAGCTCCTTCTTTGGATCAGAAACATTGATTTTCCGTCCATCAGCAGAAAGTGAGGTTTGCATTTTTTCAACGTCAGATGTTTTTACATCAGAAAAGTGTGCCAGTCCATCAGATGGTAAAGAAAAAATTTCTCCAAATGAATCTTCAGAGATGGTCAGCAACTGACCATTGATAGTAGAAGCGATGTTTCCATCAGAATTGATCATACCGTTAGAGTAGAATTCCTGAAGTTCTTTGGGGTAGATCTCTTGTGATGATTGTCCCAAGAATGTCCTTAACCCACCAGTTTCGAGTTTTTGAAATACATTCTTGACATCAGCGTCGCCGAAAGATAGAATGGATTCGAAGTTGATAGCCATTGCATTCAGCATATAAGCAGGAGTTTGATTCGCCATTTTGATAAAATAATCTGAAATTCGTAAACGATAAACTCTGGAATTAGTGTGTTCTTAGAAACTGATTGTATGCGTAAGAAGAAAACTGATTTGAAGCGGGCTTAGTACAATTTTTCGTGACTGTTCAAATTCGGGACACGTGTCAGTCCATTAAAAATTTTGAGTGAAAACCTGTGTACGTGTTCTATAAGCGTGTGTACAATTTAAACGGTTCAAATGCTTCCACGTTTTCAAAATGAGATTCATCATTACATAATAGACAGTCACTTCACTTGATTTGGAATATAATATGTTTTAATTAGTTAACTTATATGAAAAGATTAGTGAAATACCCAACTGAACGATCAGTTGTAAGACTGTGTCCTTTCAGTTGAGAGTTTACTAACATTTTTCTTCTCAGTGAACCACTTAAAACCATTATTCCCCCTTAATTAGTGCATAAAATAGTTAAAGCGAATAAATTTAAAGGTCAGAAAGATTATCGTTTGCTGAAATTTTGACGACCCTTCAGCTTACTTGATATTCTGCTATAAATAGAAGTAACACGGTTAGTTTCAGTCATATTGGTGAAAATATTCAAGACGAAGGAATGGCAGATGTGAGTAGTTCGACTGTTTCGCCATTTTCTCTGGAAGCTAGGAAGGCTGTTATAGAAGACGAAGTCTTCTACAAGAGTCTTCCCTACTAGGAAAAGTTACAGGAGCTTGCGTTCCTTTATAATTCTGGAGAGGCTACCACTCCTGAACTGATGGCAGGGTTAAGAAAAGTGCGGGAGCACTTGCACATAGCTGTGTGGGTGGACATCTTTACGGATGGTCGTATCTATCAGCTGATGCTTCGAAAGGAACTGGAGATCCTTAATAGCATAGCTTCTTCTCACAGCTTTCTCAAGACATCTTCCTCATCTCTATCCGTTTGGTTGAGAATGTGGATAGATGATATAGAGGAAAAATATGAAAATGTAAGCCAAGCAAATATTTATAGTTGAATAAAACATTTATTTTGGTTTAACTTTGTTTTTCTTTTTCCTGCAAGTAATAAGTTTCATTAGTTATATGAATTGCGATCATAAACAGACGAACTGATGATTGGTTAAGCGTTAAGTAATAAATGTCAAACTGTTATCAGTTGATAATGAATGACTGATAGTTAAGAATCCTCGGTAAATGAGAAAAACGCTTCGGTTGATTTGAGTCTCTTCAGTTTACTCAACATTTAAGTTTCATCTGTCTATAAATAAGATGATTAGAATGTGGTAATAACAGTTCAATATGTCGGATTCAAGTAACTCTGATGCATGCAGCAGTTCACATATTCAAGTTAATGAGCAAATAAGTCCTTATTTAGAAGAGTTGAAGAAGACAATAGAAGAATATGTCTTGATGAAAGTGATGACAACATGGTTTAAAATTCATGATTTGCAGAGGGCAAGTAGTAGTGGTGTTGTTCCTACTCGTGCTCAAGCAGCAACAGTAAGAAAATACATTGATCGTTTTGAAGTTAGGCATGTAACAGATATGATTGATGACAAATTTCTGTTAGAAGCAATGTTATAGAAGGAATGTCATGTGGTTGAGAAGATTTCTACAACTAGGTCATTTTCTAGAATCCAAATTTATGAGTTGAATGATTGGATTAGAGAATGGAAGGATTCAGTTGGTTCTATGATATCTTCTGTAAATTGGGATCGATGGTATTCTTAATAAAGTATTATTTTTAATTTGTTGTGTTCTTATTTTCTGCAAATATTTCTATTAGTAAAGCAACATGAGTAATAATTTTAAGATAGATCAATTAAACCAAGAATATTGCGAAAGTGAGAAAACTTAGTCTCGGGTAATGGTTTGGTAAAAATGTCAGCTGCTTGTTGCTCAGTTTATATATATACTCCAGTCTAATGTCCTTCTTCAAAGCATGATCTCTGATGAAGTGGTGTCTTACATCTATATGTTTTGTCCTTGAGTGAAGAACTGGATTATAGGTGATGGCAATTGTACTCGTATTGTCACAAAATATGGGCGAATTATTTGTAATTACTTCATAATCTTTAAGTTGTTGCTGGATCCAGATCAGTTGTGCGCAGCAACTACCAGCAGCAAGGTATTCTGCTTCAGTTGTTGAGGTAGCTATAGATGTTTGCTTCTTGCTGAACCAAGAGATCAGCCTGTCTCCTAGAAACTGACAAGACCCACTTGTACTTTTGCGATCAAGCTTACATCCTGCATAATCTGCATCTGAATATCCAACTAAATTGAAAGTAGAGTCTTTAGAATACCATAACCCAACATTTTGTGTGCCCTTAAGATATTTAAAAATTCTTTTAGCAGCTGAGAAATGTGATTGCTTAGGATTTGCTTGAAATCTAGCACACATACACACAGCAAATACAATATCAGAGCGACTGGCGGTTAGGTATAACAATGACCCTATTAAACCTCGATATAATGTCGCCTCAACTGATATTCCCCCTTGATCAGTGTCCAATTTTACTGATGAGCTCATGGGAGTATTGGCAGCTGAACATGATTCCATGCCAAATTTCTTCAGCAGCTCCTTTGTATATTTAGTCTGACTGATGAATATGCCAGTTTCCAGTTGCTTCACTTGTAGTCCAAGAAAGAATGTCAGCTCACCCATCATGCTCATTTCAAACTTATCCTGCATTAGCTTAGCAAATTTCTCGCATAATTTGGGGTTAGTTGACCCAAATATTATATCATCAACATAAATTTGAACTAATAGAATGTGATCATTCTTAGTGAATTTGAACAAGGTCTTATCAACTGATCCAACAGAAAAATCATGATCAGTTAGGAATTTTGAAAGAGTTTCGTACCAAGCTCTGGGAGCTTGTTTAAGACCATATAAGGCTTTGTTCAAATGATATACATGATCAGGAAAGTTGTGATTTACAAAACCTGGGGGTTGTTCAACATATACTTCCTCTTGTAGCTGGCCATTTAGGAATGCACTTTTGACATCCATTTGATAGACTTTGAAGTTCTTGTATGATGCATAAGCAAGAAACATTCTAATTGCTTCCAGTCTTGCAACTGGAGCATATGTCTCATCATAGTCAATTCCTTCCTCTTGCCTATATCCTTGTGCTACTAGTCTCGCTTTATTGCGCACAACTGAACCATCCTCGTTCAGTTTATTCCTGTACACCCATTTTGTACCTATAACAGTTTTTGAAACTGGTCTTGGAACTAAGTTCCAGACATTGTTATGAGTGAACTGATTTAGCTTTTCTTGCATTGCATTTACCCAGTTAGGATCAGCAAGAGCTTCATCAGTTTTCTTTGGTTCTAGTTGTGATACAAAAGCTGAATAGATAAATAAATTTAACATTTGATTGCGAGTTCTTACTGGATCAGATGAATTTCCTATTACCAGTTCAGGTGGATGTGATTTTCTCCATCTGTATTCAGTATTTGTTGTATCAGCAATTTCTTCAGTTGGTAATTGAACACAGTTTTCCGTCTTAGTTGGTGCTTCGTCAACTGGTATTTGAATGTTATCACTATGCCCTATCACTTGATCATTAGCAACGACTTCATGTGCATCTGATTTATCCAGTACTTCTGGTTCAGGTGTTTGAAATATGTTTTGATTATTATGACATTCATTTTTGTCATCATCTTCCAAACTGATATCTGTAAATCGATCAACTAGCTCAACTTGATCAGTTGGCTTATCAGTTAGTTCAGTTTCATCGAAATCAACATGAGCTGATTCTTCAACATTTAGGGTTTTCTTGTTGAAGACTCTATAAGCTATACTAACTGATGAGTATCCAAGAAATATTCCCTCTGCATATTTAGCATCAAACGCTTTTAAATAATTTTTACCATTATCAAGGATAAAACATCTGCAGCCGAATATTTTGAAATAAGTAATTATACTTTTTCTTCCATGCTAGATCTCATATGGTGTTTTCATATGATTCTTATTAATCATTGATCAGTTCTGAGTATAACACGCAGTGTTTACTGCCTCTGCCCAAAACCTTTGAGAAATACCAGAATCAGCAAGCGTTGTTCTAGCAGCTTCTTTAAGGGTCCGATTTCTTCTCTCAGCTACACCATTTTGCTGAGGAGTTCTGGCTGCTGAGAGCTCATGCTTAATTCCAGCATTCTCTAGAAAATTTGAAAGAGTTTGATTGATGAATTCAGTTCCTCGATCTGATCTGATTCGATCAATTCCAACTGATTTTTCATTTAAAAGTCTTTTGAAGAGCTTTATCAGTTGTGAAGCAATTTGGTCTTTTGATTTGAGAAAGATAACCCAAGTAAATCTTGAAAAATCATCTACGACTACCAAGGTGTATTTCATTCCCCCTAAGCTCATGACTGGTATAGGACCAATGAGATCCATGTGAAAGGGGATCGGTTACGGTGACCGGAAGCGCAACGGAAGTTTTAAAAAAATCAAATTTTTTATGTAAATTTTCGGTCACCCCTCATTTCATGTAGCAAATACAAAAACACAACTATGTCAAACATAGGGTGTAAGAAAATCGTTACCTATCAACCTCTTGAGGTTGATGATGGCTCCAACCAAGTTGCAAACAACTTGGCTCTTCAAATGCAAGACAAATCTACAAGCTTCCTTTGAGCACTCCTTGCTCAACTATTAAGCTCACCACCAACTAGGTAGATCCCCTCTTAATTTGCACTAGAAAACTAAGAGGATTTTTCAATGAGAATTATTTTCTTTCCTCAACACTTGAAGAAGAAAAATGGAGAAAAATTTTGTAGAGAAATCCCACAAATTTCGGCCAAGGAGGGAGAGTAATAGGAGGAAGGGAGACTTGTCTTGGACTTGCAAAAAGCTAAAAGTAAAAACACCTTTTTGCATGCCATGCCTTGATAACCCAAAAAGGTAGTCTCCAACCCTTCACCTCCCATGCATGCATATATATTATATGATTTTTAACAAATTAAAAAACCCATTGACTTAATTTAATTATCTCAAACATTTTGAGACTAATTAAACTTTACTTGAATTTACTTAAGTCCACTAGTTAAATAATTTATTTAAATTGAGCTCTACAAGACTCAATATAATTTAATTAATTCAACACTTGAATTAATTTAATTATTTGGACTCTACTAGGTCCACTAGTGTTTAATTAATTCAACACTTGAATTAATTTAATTTAGTCCATAATAATGTTTATGAAAATCACAATTTTCAAATACATTATTCAGTTGGCCAACTTTTAATTTAGGAACACTTCCATAAATTAAAATTTACATTTCTCTCATAGAAGTCATACTTCTATTTTTCCTTACGCCTATAAACTCATTTATAAGCCGTTCAACACATTGAACTATTTTCTCCTTTATAGAAGTCAAACTTCTAATTTTCCTTACGCTTATAAACTCTTTTATAAGCCGTTCAACACATTGAACTATTTTACTTCTCAACGGGATCTAGAAAGCTAGTACTTGTGTGGCCCTCAATGGTTCATTGATACAACTAGCCGTGGGTTTACATCTCCATGTGATTCGGACTAAACATGTCCTTATTCGAGCATACCCCAATTGCTCCATTCTTACTTATCAACTCCTTGATAATAAGAACGTCATAACTCAAGTCTGATAGTGCCCAACCAATCATGTTAAACGCCTAGCAGCACCGCTTACATGATTCCCTAGGTATCAAATGATAGTGCCTGCAAGAACCATTCAATTATGGTTAGCGTACAGTACGGTCCCTTCAACTCATATATCCCAACCGATTCGACAACCATTGGTTTATCGAGAATTGTCAATGAATCGATACTATGTGTCATGTCGTAGTTGCATCGATGGTGTAATCTATGAAACCCCTTTCATAATTACCACCATACTCTGGCCAGAGATTTCAACCTACATACACATGATAACACATAGGATATCCATACCCGAAGGTAAGCGGTGAATCCCCGACTACAATGCATCGACTCCTATGTGTTTCGACAGAACACCCAACCTTGCCACCCGATGACCCCATGAGAGTCGGTAAACAAGTCAAAGTGTAATTCTAGCACATAGAGTCTCAATGTTGTCCCGGGTCATAAGGACTAATGGTGTACAACCATAAACTAGGACGTTTCCACTCGATAAGTGAGAACCACTTGGAAAGTCCTTTTATGGAGGGTTGTTCAGTGCACTCAACAAGGAGCACCTATCTGCATGTTCGGACATCACAATGTCCCCTACCAATGAAACATGGTACTCACATCGCAGATACTAATCTCGAACTCGAGCGGCCTATATCCTTCTTAGTGGCGGCTGAATCGACTAGGAACCGTTTAGAATATACAGTATTACAAATATGAGTTTCATGATACTCATCATATGAGCATCTCATATTCTTTCTACCATTTGTATATTCAAGGGCTTTATCTATGCAACTAGCATGGGTATACAGATAAAGATGTGCCAAATAATAATATCAAATATTACTAAAATAAAGATTGCTTATACATAGAGTTTCATTGTGAACACTCGGCCAACACTTGGCTTGGCGGGCACCTACTCTAACAATCTCCCACTTGCACTAGAGCCAACTACCCATATGCTTCAAACCCATTGATTCGCGATGCATCTCGAATAATGGTCTAGGTAAAGGCTTAGCTAGTGGATCAACAACTTTATCTACGGAGCCGACTATGTCAAAAGGCACTTTTTCCTCTTTCCACAATCTCTCCGAGGATGTGGTACTTTCTGAATACATGTTTGGACTTCTGATGAGACCTTGGCTCCTTTGCTTGAGCTAAAGCTCCCGTGTTGTCACACAACACTGGGATAGGAGCAACTCAATTAGGAATGACGTCCAACTCTTGGACAAAATTCCTTATCCAAACAGCCTCCCTTGCTGCATCTGATGCAGCAATGTATTCGGCCTCTGTGTTGGAATCCGCAGTATTGTCTTGCTTGGAACTCTTCCAAGAGACAGCAGCACCATTGAGCATGAATACAAACCCAGAGGTTGACTTCGAGTCATCGATATAGCTTTGGAAGCTAGAGTCGGTATAGCCTTCCAATTTTAGTTCTCCACCCCATAGACCAAGAACAATTTATTGGTCCTTCTCAACTACTTGAGCATGTCTTTCACAACTTTCAGGTGTGGAAGACCAGGGTTCGATTGATATCTACTCACTACATTTAGTGCGAAAGCCACGTCAGGACGTGTAGATATCATCCCATACATGATGCTACCAATCGCAGATGCATAAGGAATGCTTTGTCATCGCCGCTATCTCTGCATCAGTCTTGAAAGACAGACTTGGATAGGGACACGCCATGACACATTGGTAGATCTCCTCTCTTGGACTTATCCATCGAGAACCTCTTCATGATGGTATCAATGTATGTGGACTGGGTGAGACCAAGCAATCTTCTCGATCTATCTCTATAGATCTGTATCCCAATACAAAAGATGCTTCACCCAAGTCCTGCATCGAAAACTTACTCGCTAACCATATCTTAGTTGATTGCAACATTCCTACATCATTCCCAATGAGTAGAATGTCATCTACATAAAACACCAGGAATGTCACTACACTCCCACTGACCTTCTTATACACACAGGGTTCCTCAGGATTCTCAGTAAAACCAAACTCTTTGATTGTACTATCGAATCTGAGGTTCCAACTCCTAGATGCCTGCTTTAGACCATAAATTGATCTTTGAAGTTTGCATACCATATGCTTACTTCCGATAGATGTAAACCCTTCGGGTTGAGACATGTAAATCTCTTCCTTAATATCCCCATTAAGAAAGGCTGTCTTAACATCCATCTGCCATATCTCATAGTCATACCATGCAGCTATGGCTAGCAAAATCCTTATGGACCTGAACATTGCGACTGGGGAAAAGGTTTCCTCAAAGTCAACTCCTTGTCTTTGAGTATATCCTTTTGCCACCAATCGCGCCTTGAAGGTCAATACCTTCCCATCCGCCCCAAGTTTCCTCTTGTAAATCTATTTACACCCTATGGGAACAATTCCCTCAGGTGGATCCACGAGATTCCACACTTGGTTCGAATGCATGGAATTCATCTCAGATTCCATTGCTTCAAGCCATTTGGATGAATCGGCATCAGATAACGCTTCCTTGAAGGTCCTTGGATCACATCCATGGTTAGGCTCATCATGGCCCTCTTCAAGAAGCAGACCATACCTCATAGGTGGTCTCGAGACTCTCTCGGATCTTCTAGGAGCTTGTATCTCCTCTCTTGGCTCTTCGTGTGTGGGTTCTATAATTGTGGGTGTTTCTCGAACCTCTTCGAGTTCTATCATCTTCCCCTCTTCTATCCAATAGAAATTCATTTTCCAAAAAAGGTCGCATTCCTAGAAACAAACACTTTTTGTTTCTTGGGGATGATAGAAGTAGTATCCAACCGAATTCATTGGATATCCCACAAAGTAGCATAAAATGGATCGACTATCCAATTTATCTCTCACTACCTGCTTCATAAGTAGGGCACCCCTATATTCTAAGATAAGAATATTTGGGAGGCTTACCCATCCATATCTCATATGGTGTCTGCCTTTGAATAGACATTTAATGGAATATCTTTTAATTTTAAGTTATAGAGATCGTTTTCAAGTTCTCAAGTAACAATTAAACATTCATTCTTGTAAATGTTGCAAACACCTTTGCTAAATAGACAAGAATATCCATCTTTATCACAATAGAAATGGAAACAATGTTTTTCACCAAAAAGGTACAAACAAAACATCTCTTAAAAATCAACTTAAAATCATTGTTCAACAATAAGTAAACATTTATTAAGGTCTTGGCAGCAACTCTTGCTCCATTGCCTATCCTCAAGAAGGTCTCACCTTCTCTTAGTCTCCTACTTCTTCCCATCACCTGCAACACATTACAGAGATGTGATCAACATTTGGTATCCAATACCCAAGAAGTAGAGTTAATTGAAATGTTTACTTCTATTTAGAACATACCGTTTCCAGAACTCTTCTGGGTCAGATATTCCTTGCAATTTCGCCTCCATTGTCCAGGCTTCTTGCAGTTATGACAAACATCACTAGTCTTGTCAGCCTTAACTGGTATGGCTGCCACAACGGGATTCGGAGATTGCCTCAACAAGGGCATGTTCTTCTTGGGACGTTGGAAAGAACGCTTCTTTCCCTTCCCATGTGGATCAATCTTCGTACCAGATGAAGAACCCACATAAAGAACCAACTTCTCTTTCTTGATGGTGGATTCAAACGTAACAAGCATGTTCACCAACTCCTCAAGGGTCGGCTCCATCTTGTTCATGTTGAAGTTCACCACAAAAGGATCAAATGAGCTAGGCAATGATAACAGCAACACGTCGGTGGTCAACTCCGAAGGCAAGATCATATCCATGCCAACGAGCTTATCCACGAGCCCAATCAACTTCAGGCCATTCTCATGGACCGAGGCCTCATCTCGCATGCGCATAGTGATCAGCTCCTTGACGGTAGCATGCCTAAGAGGCCGAGTCTGCTCACCAAAGAGCTCTTTGAGGTGCTTATGAATGTAAGCAGCATTCTTTGCATTTTCAAAACGCCTCTGCAGCTCATCATTCATAGAAGTCAGCATATAACACCTGGCTATCAAGTCATGGTCACACCATTCCTTGTAAGCCTGCAATTCCTCAGTATTGCAGTCAGTCGGAGCCTCAACAGGGGGCGACTCAGTCATTGTATATGCTACCCTTTCGAATTCAAGACGATTTTCAGGTTCTTAGCCAAGTGAGGTAATTAGGTCCAGTTAATATGTGTTTGTCAAGTATTATGGATATCGGATTGCGGATCGAAGACATTGTCAATTTGTACTGAAAAGTAAAAACAGATAAATGTTGATGACTATTTTAAAATATTTAGTAAGATATGAAGTTTGGACTTTTACTTCATAAATATTTGCTCCCACTGTTTTGACATCTTTCACTACCCTCTAGTGAAAATGGGAAAATCCTTTCCTCAGTAGGTACGTAAGGTCCGATTAGCGAATTATGATCCCGAATAATATCAGCCAATCACAATTCCTAAAAGGTAGTTTCCAATTGCATCACAATGCAACCCTCTACGTAAACTTTTGTCACTCGTTTGATTAGGACCCAATAATATGACGTCGTTCATCTTCACGTGTCAAGCCTTACCCATCGATGTTGAACCTTAATGGACGGTCGCCATGAGTTCCCCCAATAATATGAGCCGAAATCATGGGAGTTCCACGTAGTTCACATCACCATGTCAATGGATGTTACAGCTTTCCGGCACCCAAAGCTCCCCCAATAATATGAGCCGAGCCCCGAGTACGGGTAGCGTTCATCATGCACCCATTGTCGATGGAAGACAAGGAAATTATAAACAAATTTATAATTCCCCTTATCGGGCTTGATATTAATTTTGAATCTTATTCAAAATGAGGGTTTTTAATTTTGAAAGGTCTCATCATTAATTTTATTTTAAAAGCTCGCCAAGTTTGATCGTATGTTTGCCGGATTCATGCAACTTTTTATTATCATAATAATAACGCACATACTCATTATTTATAACATATCATGCATTTATTATAAACAGTAAACAAACAAGGATGATCAATCGCCCCAAAACTACTGGCCCGTGTGAGCTAAACACGGGCCTAGGTCCAATCCTAGGGTAAATGCACGGGATGCAATGCAACTATTACATTAGCTTCCAATATTTACATGTCTTCGATCTTCATAATCATCATGGCCACCATCTTCCAATCTTGATCATCCATTATACTAATATTTACAAATAAATATCCATGGCAAATAGGGATAACATCTCATGGGGTGGGAACGGGCCATAAACCAAGCCCACTTCAAATTTGATAATTATTACAATCATTCAACACAAAATATCCTAGCATACACCTAGCAAATTGGGCTTGGGCTTTTGATCATCCTTCATGCATAATATCACATATCATACACCATCAAATAAGTATCACAATAATTAATTGATCCAATATTATATATCTTGATCCAATCACTAACCGCCACGATTATAAACTAAATTAACAAAGTATACAAACACCTTTGTCTACTTTCCAATTAATTTATTTATAACCGAATTTCTTGTAAATCACCATTTACTATAAATAATTAAAGTCCAACTTAAATTATTTATTTATGAGAAAAATTTGCAACTTTTGTAATTTTAAACTTAAGGGCCCAAAAACTTATTTTTCACCAAAAACATTTTTGGCCCATTTAAAATTCACAAACATGTTAGCCATCCAATGGCCCAACAACTCAAGGCCTATGACACTTTGATATTCCAAAACACTTTTGGAAACTCTAGCCGTCATCGCCGTCGCCGGAGCTCCGTCGCCGGATTCCGGCAACAAAAAAATTATTATTTTTTTATTTATTAAATTGATGGGGCTGTTCGGGCAGCCCCTCGGGCTGCCCTCGCTGCCCGAAATGGGCAGCCCCTCGGGCTGCCCGGGCTACCCGAAACGGGCAGCAACATGCTGCCCGAAATATGCTCCATCAAACCTTGAATTTTTTGTTGCAAATTTCATTCTCATGCGGTTAGAAATCAATCTCAATTTAATATCTTGTATTTGCTACACAAAAACGTAAGCATAGCTCGGATACCACTTGAAAGGGGACCGGTTACGGTGACCGGAAGCGCAACGGAAGTTTTAAAAAAATCAAATTTTTTATGTAAATTTTCGGTCACCCCTCATTTCATGTAGCAAATACAAAAAACACAACTATGTCAAACATAGGGTGTAAGAAAATCGTTACCTATCAACCTCTTGAGGTTGATGATGGCTCCAACCAAGTTGCAAACAACTTGGCTCTTCAAATGCAAGACAAATCTACAAGCTTCCTTTGAGCACTCCTTGCTCAACTATTAAGCCCACCACCAACTAGGTAGATCCCCTCTTAATTTGCACTAGAAAACTAAGAGGATTTTTCAATGAGAATTATTTTCTTTCCTCAACACTTGAAGAAGAAAAATGGAGAAAAATTTTGGAGAGAAATCCCACAAATTTCGGCCAAGGAGGGAGAGTAATGGGGGGAAGGGAGACTTGTCTTGGACTTTCAAAAAGCTAAAAGTAAAAACACCTTTTTGCATGCCATGCCTTGATAACCCAAAAAGGTAGTCTCCAACCCTTCACCTCCCATGCATGCATATATATTATATGGTTTTTACCAAATTAAAAAACCCATGGACTTAATTTAATTATCTCAAACATTTTGAGACTAATTAAATTTTACTTGAATTTACTCAAATCCACTAGTTAAATAATTTATTTAAATTGAGCTCTACAAGACTCAATATAATTTAATTAATTCAACACTTGAATTAATTTATTTATTTGGACTCTACTAGGTCCACTAGTGTTTAATTAATTCAACACTTGAATTAAATTAATTTAGTCCATAATAATTTTTATGAAAATCACAATTTTCAAATACATTATTCACTTGGCCAACTTTTAATTTAGGAACACTTCCATAAATTAAAATTTACATTTCTCTCATAGAAGTCATACTTCTATTTTTTCTTACGCCTATAAACTCATTTATAAGCCGTTCAACACATTGAACTATTTTCTCCTTTATAGAAGTCAAACTTCTAATTTTCCTTACGTTTATAAACTCTTTTATAAGCCGTTCAACACATTGAACTATTTTACTTCTCAACTGGATCTAGAAAGCCAGTACTTGTGTGACCCTCAATGGTTCATTGATACAACTAGCCGGGGTTTACATCTCCATGTGATTCGGACTAAACATGTCCTTATTCGAGCATACCCCAATTGCTCCATTCTTACTTATCAACTCCTTGATAATAAGAACGTCAGAACTCAAGTCTGATAGTGCCCAACCAATCATGTTAAACGCCTAGCAGCACCGCTTACATGATTCCCTAGGTATCAAATGATAGTGCCTGCAAGAACCATTCAATTATGGTTAGCGTACAGTACGGTCCCTTCAACTCATATATCCCGACCGATTCGACAACCATTGGTTTATCGAGAGTTGTCAATGAATCGATACTATGTGTCATGTCGTAGATTCATCGATGGTGTAATCTATGAAACCCCTTTCATAATTACCACCATACTCTGGCCAGAGATTTCAACCTACATACACATGATAACACATAGGATATCCATACCCGAAGGTAAGCGGTGAATCCCCGACTACAATGCATCGACTCCTATGTGTTTCGACAGAACACCCAACCTTGCCACCCGATGACCCCATGAGAGTCGGTAAACAAGTCAAAGTGTAATTCTAGCACTTAGAGTCTCAATGTTGTCCCGGGTCATAAGGACTAATGGTGTACAACCATAAACTAGGACGTTTCCACTCGATAAGTGAGAACCACTTGGAAAGTCCTTTTATGGAGGGTTGTTCAGTGCACTCAACAAGGAGCACCTATCTGCATGTTCGGACATCACAATGTCCCCTACCAATGAAACATGGTACTCACATCGCAGATACTAGTCTCGAACTCGAGCGGCCTATATCCTTCTTAGTGGCGGCTGAATCGACTAGGAACCGTTTAGAATATACAGTATTACAAATATGAGTTTCATGATACTCATCATATGAGCATCTCATATTCTTTCTACCATTTGTATATTCAAGGGCTTTATCTATGCAACTAGCATGGGTATACAGATAAAGATGTGCCAAAATAATAATATCAAATATTACTAAAATAAAGATTGCTTATACATAGAGTTTCATTGTGAACACTCGGCCAACACTTGGCTCAACGGGCACCTACTCTAACACCATGTGCAACAGTTCTAAGCATCGGGATGAAGATTTACAACCCTTGTTTTTAAAAGAAGATCGTACTTGTTTACCATAGTGACATGCTGAGCAAAGTTTTTCTTTTGAAAATTCTATTTTGGGCAAACCAGTTACGAGATCATGTTTACTCAGATAGGCAATGGATTTAAAGTTTAGATGACTTAGTCTCTTGTGCCACAACCAGTTTTTAGATGATTTGGAAGCAATAAAACACACTGGTGCATAAGTTTGATCAGTTCAACTGACTTTATGTGTTTCCACAACGTTTGCCAATTAGTATGATTTCATCAGTTGAAGTTTTGACTGAACATGAGTTTTTGTCAAAATGTACTGAGAATCCACTGTCGCGTAACTGACTGATGCTGATCAAATTATACTTCAGGTTTTCTACTAATAGAACATCTTTAAAATAAAGTTACCATGGATAAGCTTACCCTTACCCACAGTTCTACCTTTGGAATTGTCCCCAAAACTGATATTTGGACCACTGTATTTGATCAGTTGAGATAGCACACTTGCATCTCCTGTCATATGTCGCGAACATCCACTGTCCAAATACCATATTGAGTTCTTGTTTGTACCTGTTACCTGCAGTCACACACATAATATAATTTGGTACTCATATCTATTTGGGTCCTGAACTGATTAGTCCCTTAGGAACCCATACTTGGATTAGTCTCACAGACTTTCCAGTAGCTGTATTCCAAATGGTTTTTCTCGGTTTTTGTGTGCTTATGTAGTGTACGGATGATACAATATGTGTTTTAGCTTTATTCAACTGATTGTTCAGTCTATATCTCTTCTGAACTGGCTTGCAGTTATAGTAATTGGAATTGGCATTTCAAATAGTTTACGTAAAATCTCTTTGATGACTGACTTTGTGAATCAGTTCAGAATTTTTAACTATAACAAATTCCATATCTTCTAGCCTTATTCATATTCTCAGTAGGTTTCTCAATCAGTTTACTGGGCTTAATTTGTTCTTGTACCACTGCTGATTTGACAAAGTGAATGTATTTCCCTTTGTCTATTGTTAGCTTTGGTTGAGTATCTTTTGGATACGTTTCTCCTTGAGTGTTGAACCCTAAACCAGTTTTATCAGAAACTGATTTTGGTGAATTCTGCATCTCACTTAGTGCAGTTGATGACTTGTTCAAAGACTGAATGAGCTCAGTCTGTTGTGAGTTTTCAAGCATCAACTTCTGGATTAATGACTGATTTTTATTTCTCTCTGCTTTTAACTCAGCAATCTCCCTTTTTAGACTCAACCCATCAACTTATTCATCAGTTTTGGTTTTATTGTCTGTGGGATCAGTTTGCTTTGCTTTGATTTTTTCAAATAATGATGCAAGTTTTTGATACTCATTTACCATGTCATGTAGTGTTAGAATGAGTTCTTCTCGTGTAAAATCAGTTGAACTGAAATCAAATACCTGTTGGCTAGATGACTCTTCTTCTGCATCATTAGCCATCAAACACTTGACTTCCTCATCATCACTGGAGCTGTATGAGCTTTCTGGTTCTGACTCCTCACTGTCAGTTTATGGCCATTTGGATTTGTTTTCTTCAGCTAAGCGTACTTCATGTTTGTGGGGACCCGGATGCTAATCATCTTCTTAATCATCTTTGGGATTTAATTATCAATTAAATTAAACAAGGTCTAAAAATTTTTCTTTTAAAACACAAGTGCGGAGCGTAATGGAATGTAACTAATATACATCTCAGTATATAAGTACAATAATGTACAACAATTATTCAAACTAGTCTAAGGTTCAACTACTAAATTTCAAGTATTAAACCAAGTCTACAATAAGTCCGGAATCACCACTCTAAACTCGTCTTCTATCATCATCTTCCTGACCCCGATCCTGTCCCACCTGTTGTCATGCACATATACAAAACAAGACAACAGCCGGATACTCAGGTGAGAATAAATCCCGGTATAAAAACATGGTAGACATGCATATACACAATATAAATCATAAAGCATATTATCATGCATAAAATCAATAACAATAGGTTTCATAGTCTATGAAACCAAATCAAAATAAGCATGCAACTCAATTCAATTCATATCTTGACTCGACTCGACTCTAACTCTAGGGATCCCGGTGTGAATAAGACATCACTGTCTGTCACCTACCCTCCCAATCGGGGTGACGGTACGTCTTATTCCAAGACTTCGGTCATGTCTGTATCGAATGTCTACAATTGGAGGAAATCTGCTCCTATGCGTCGATACCACCGAACATCTAGAAATTTGGCAAATCTGCCAATGACTCTTCTATCTTAAATGCTTGAATATAAATCTATAAACAAAGCATAATCATAACAAATCTAAACAACAATTTAGTATGTGATTTTGTTGGGAAACTCAAATTGAATCTCATTTGAGTTGTGTCTTCCCAAAACAAAACATGAATTATACCTTTGTCTTCCCGGTCTGACGAAGACGAAGTCTTGTATTCCAATCTGTCCATACCCAGTCTGGCAATGACAAGTCACATAAATACCATATCAGTATATAACTCAATTCAAGACCTGTTCTGATCAATACTCAAATCAATACATAATCTGATCCATATCGGAACAATGTACAATCTAATTCATATCAACGATATCACGCTACAATCGAAATCATTACTGAATCTGGTCAATCTAAATCAACTGATGTTTCGACGGCATAACAATACAGTCTCGATAACCCCGTCAATCTCTACATCGCAAGTATAATACCAGAATTCATAATCTCAATATCGGTACACTTAAAATCAGTAACACACAACTCTGATATCAAATCTCAATCAATTCAACTCTGAAACTCATAACAATTGTATAAACAGTCTATTCTTTAATCTGACTTCAATTATACAATGTGTACTGTAGCAGAAACACCATATCTGATTCATATTCAATTCTGACAATATCATAAATTCAAATCATTTCTAAACGTAACAAACTTACGTCTAGTTGTAGCCTGCGTTGACAGGGACTCGGTGCTGAAGTCGGATTGAAAATCTAACGGGCGGTTTCTTCGTAAATTAATTTCTAAGATCACAAACTAAAATTTCTCCCCAACTCTCGATTTCCTTCCCACTTTCTGAAGATAATTCGCATGCTTATATATATATATACATACCAGACATGCAGCAAGACAAGTGGCGTCGTGCATGTTCTGCACGTTGCGCGCACAAAGTCGCGCATATGCGCCAGTTGTTCGAACCAGCATTTGTCTTCTCGCGCATATGCGCCAATCACTTCCGCGCATATGCGCCGAATATTCTGCCCATCACGCGCATGTGCGCCATCTACGTCGCGCATATGCGCCAAGTACTCTCCTAGCCTAATAGATACCTCGCGCATATGCGCGCCCTCAAACTGCGCATATGCGCGCAAGGTTCTGTCTTCCTCGCGCATGTGCGCCCAACACGTCGCGCATGTGCGCAAGAACTTCTCCTTTCATCTCTTTTGATTTTCTTTCGGCTTTCCCGGTCCAATCCGTTCCGTCTATATTCATCTCAATTAATAAATAAATCATTTCAGATTAATCTCAGATTACAGTAATAAAATCTCGGGCCTTACATTTCTCCCCCTCTTAGATCTGAGTTCGTCCTCGAACTCACAAGTAATCAATTCAGAGATATCAGAAGAAATGTATACAGAGTTTAAATCAGAAACTCATCTCAATGAATCCATTCTGAAATCTCAATCTTATATTAGATCCTATCTGTCAAGTAGTCTCTTTGCTATTCTGAAAATCTTACTGTGTTTTTAACAACAGAATAATCTTCATTTCTCTCTGATTCCAAACTGGAATAAGAATTCAAGAAGTATAATATCATAATACCCTCAAAATAATTCTGACAGAATCAATCTCGCAATATTGGCTATACAACATCTGTATATACCAATCAACACTCATAACGAGTCAACATCATCAGCTGTTATCAAATCTGTTTATCCCAGTCAAGGATTTTCTCAATCTTCGGCTTCAAATACCAACAGTCATCGTCCGACTTTGGCATATTTAGTCTGTTCATTCGAAGCTGGTTTTCATTCTTTTCTGAATCAGCTTCATTTTCTTTATCAGATTTCTGCTTTTATCAAATTCAATCACCGTAATATCATTCCCATTCAGAGGAAATCCGCAGTACTCACTGTACAATGTCTCATCTGTAGCTATCTCAATATTCGTTTGATAGCTATCATTATACAATATTCATATAGTGACAATATGTGTAGAACCCGTAAATCAGTAGACGTATAAGCCATGCATAATTCTAGATTTTTAAATTTAATTGACTTCATTGCATGATTATTTTAAATGCATTTGTTTGAAGTTAATTATTTCATTATTTCAGTTCAGTAGATTGATTTTTAGCATTTCAGTATTTCAGTGAGGCCGGACCGGAGTTGGAGTTTTGAGATAGAATTTAAGATTCGAGAAATATTTCCAGAAGTTAATTTAGCTAGCAAGTAAGTTCATTTAAGTTAGAAAGGGAGGTTTGAGGATTAAATTTAATTATTTGAGGTGATTAAGAAATGAACTCATTTAAGTTATTTAATTAAGGGGTTAGCTCACTAAATTATTTAAAGGATTAGTAAGGCTTTCAAGGATTATTAGTTGACTAGATAATCAAAATTTACCTTTATTTTATTATGCATTTTTCGGCCACCCTTAGTGCTAGAAGATTCATTTTCCACCTCATCAACTTTGACCAATTCTTTGCATGTAATTAGTAGGAAAATTCTAGGATTTTTGGGAGCACAATTTAATTAATTAATGGACATATCCTAGACTAGAAAATAAGCAAGATTTCGGCCACTACCTCCTAGAAGCATCCACCAACTCATTTGATATCAAACCATAATCCAAAAATTCAAAAATGAGAAGACTTGGTCTTGATTCTTTCCTTATATCTTGCACCCACTTCCCTCACCCTCCTAACCATCATTCCCCCTCCCTTAGTCACGAAATTCAGAGTGTTTTTGAGAGAGGAAAACCGTGGGAATTCAGTAGGAAGCAAGGGAAGAAAAATCGAGAGCAAGAAAGGTAGAAAGGAGAAGCGCTCCACCTCCTCCGTGCCGCGTCGTCGTTGTTTCGTTCGTTTTCTTTCGAAACGAAACCAGGCATGTCTAGATTTCTTTCAAACCTCAATCAAGTCATATTATCATTTATTTTTCAGTACATGATCATGTTTATTCAAGTAAAAATCGAGATCCATGTCAAAATATTTTGAAACCACACATGCAGAATTTTCGTTTTTCCTTGGCAAGCTTCACGTTTTTCTTGGTTTGTGAGTTTCAGGTGATTGGTTCGACTCCAGGCTCCCAAGGCAACTCCTAAACACGTAATAGGATGCATTAGGACCATTTTGGTTCATTCAAACCAGCCCCATGCTTGCTGGAAATTCAGAATGACAGCAAGTTCCCATAGGCGCAGATTTGTGTTCGAAAATTTCAGTTTTTGTGTCTAGGGGTTGGATCTGATCTTGGCTGCCCTAAGGGCTCTTAGCCATGGTTGGATCACTCCCCTAGCATGTCTAATACGTGACTAAGTCGCCCTTTTGGTGGCTTGGTCCATGGCTCATCGGTTTTTAAATAATCAACAAGAACAGCCCCTTTCCCCATTCGGCCCCTTCCATTTTTCAGCATATGGTTTCGTTTCTTTTGTTGCTTGGTATGGATCTTGGTTGGCCTATGGCCCTTAGCCACGGTTCATATCATGCTCCTAGATGTCTAGATTGTGCCATGGTCAATCAAATGGCCACTGGAATGACGCAAGACATCGATCATAGCATAAACACTACACACGCATTCAAGATGCTCTCGGTTGGACCCTTCGGTTGAGTTTTGGTGTGATGCGGATTGTGGCTGGCCTAGGGCCCTTAGCCATGGTTCAATCATTCCTTAGGATGTTGGTAAGAGTCTCTGGTCGGTGGTTCACAGCCCCTAATGGCCGATAGTCTTGAAACCAACGCAAGTCTTGTAGTTGCGCAGCTGCTGGAAATTACAGCATGTTGCTGTGTCTTTTAGAAGGCTCGTTTGAGTTCTTGGTTGGCTTTTAGCCCATGGCCTTGGACTGGACAGTGCCTCGTTGAGTTGGGAAGGTCATGTTTTTGACCGTTTGTCATTTGGATCATTTTGAGGTCGTACGAGAATTTACGGTGCAATGTGCCAAATTGACTCTCGAAAGAGCGTTTCGTGTTTTGGCCTCCATTCCACCTAGATTTCGACCCTATCATTTTAGGAGCATTATTTTATGATTTTTCAGCGTATTTTAATCATGACTATACGTCGGTTCAGTGTCGGTTCAAGTTGGCTCGGAGTCATGATTAAATGCGAAGTCATTAGGCGTCATAGTCGCATCTTTTGAACGTAAATTGCATAGTTGGTCATGTTTAAGCTATTGCATATTTTCAGGGCACAGTTAGGTTGCAGCGAGCCTGGAAACGATCCAATCAAATCCAGTTGGTAAAATTACAGGAATTTTCATTACGCCAGTTAATTATTTACGTGCATTAAATAGAAAATGATTATTTTTGAGATTTATGCGATATGGCTTGTGGTTCATTCACTATGTGGGAGTGTTATTTTATACGGTCGCCAGTGACCGATCAGTTCAGTATGGTACCACCCGGTCGCCAGTGACCGGCCAGCTCAGTTCAGTTTCAGCCTCACCGGTAGCCAGTTACCGATCAGTTCAGCTTAGTGCAGTGGCCACAGGCGTAAAACATAATCTCAACAGAAAATTTTACCAGATATTTCAGTACAGGCTCCAAGGAGCAAATATTTTTACAGTGATTTCCAGTTCAATTATGCACGTATTATAATTGCTCAGTACAGATTATTTTCTGTATGCCTCAGGACAGGATATGTTAACTCATGCATATTTTTAATTCAGATTTTTACTCGTTACCTGTGATATATGCATGCTGAGTCTTTAGGCTCACTAGACTTGATTGTTGTAGGTACTGATGAGGCCAGGGCCGAGGGCGGGGACCAGTGAGCCAGCTTGGGTCGGCAGTAGTGGCACCCGAGGACCTCAGTGCAGCAGTTGTTATATTATTCCGCAAACAATTTTTATCAGTTGTTGAATATTTTTAAATTGTGAATTTTGGCAAACTTTATTTTCTTCCGCTGCTATTATTTTAAACATTGAACTTGATTCCCCAGTGATTTTATGAATGAGGCCATTTCAGTTCTTTTAAAAAGAAAATTTTTAATTTTCCGCAAATTTTCAAGAAAGGAGTTTTAGGCCCCCTCACAGTTGGTATCAGAGCGGTGGTTCTGTATAGGGTTTCACTACTACTGACCGCGAGAAGCTCACGAAGCCACGCCTTTGGTCTGTAAGTTTTTCAGTTCAGCATTTTGTTCAGTATTTCAGTTAAAGCATGAATTAGTTTGTCAGCATGCTTCCAGATTTTCAGTATTTCAGAGTTCATTTAAAAATAAAGTATGGAATTATGCATGTTAGTTACGTATGGGTTATGTTGGAACAGTATGCCCCCTAGACGCATTTTAGAGCGCAACAGAGAGGTGGAGCCTCGCCGAGAGGACAGAGAGCAGCATAGACCGGAGGGAGACCTACAACCTCCTCCACCGCCCCCACCGGACATGAGTGCCCAGATGTTAGCTGGGATGGCACAGTTCTTCGCGCAGTTTGCGGGGGGAAATGCCGCAGCCGTAGCCGCAGCCGCAGCCGTAGCCGCAGCCGCAGCTAGGCCGACAGGGCCCGAGGCTGTTTATGAGCGATTCATGAAGATGCGCCCGAAGGAATTCTCTGGGACATCTGACCCCATGGTTACCGAGGGATGGATCAAATCCCTCGAGGTTATCTTCAATTTTATGGAGCTGGAGGACGCAGACCGAGTCCGATGTGCCACCTACCTGTTCACTGGAGACGCCCGCTTATGGTGGGAAGGAGCTTCGGTAGCCCTGACATTGGCTACACTTTCTTGGACCCGCTTTACGGAGGTTTTCTACTCCAAGTATTTTGCTGAGGAGGTTCGCACCAGGCTGACCACCGAGTTCATGAGTCTGAGACAGGGGGATATGTCGGTTACGGAGTTTATCCGTAAGTTCGAGAGGGGCTGTCACTTTGTGCCCCTGATAGCGAATGATGCCAGAGCCAAGCTGATGCACTTCCTGGTGGGTTTACGGTCGATCTTGCGCCGGGATGTTAGGGTATCTGACCCTGCTACTTATGAGGTTGCCGTCTCCAAGGCCTTAGCCGCAGAGTAGGATCTGCGGGATATCAAGAGGGATCGCCAGGGCAAAGCGCCCAGTCCAGGCACCGCACCGCCCTCCTCCTCATCAGCATCAGCAGCAGAATAAGAGGCTTTTTCATGGACCGCCCAGGAACCGAGGCCAGCAGTTGCAGCAGCAGCAGCGGGGACGCCCAGCCCCGAGGACTCAGGAGCACCCAGTTTGTCCCAGGTGCTCACGTCGCCATCCTGGAGCATGTATGGCTGGCTCAGGAAAGTGTTTTAAGTGTGGCAGTCCAGACCACATGTTGCTGCAGTGCCCTCAGAGGAATCTGCCTACCCAAGGCAGAGTTTTTGCTCTCCATGCCGCGGAAACCAACCCGGAGACTATGTTGTTGACAGGTACCTTTAAACTTTAAGTTATTCTTCGAATTTCAGCAGTTTTGGGAATCGGGATTTAGATTTTGAACTTAGAACTGTTATAGGATTGCATGCTCTACTCAGATTTATTTCAGAGGAAATTAAGCTAGAGGAACCTTGACCTTTGCATGTCTATAAGTTTAGATCTTGTAGTGGGATTCAACTTAGAACTCCGCTCTTTCAGGGAGAATTTTTATATCTGGTTCCGCTACCAAGGCCTTGATAGATTCAGGGGCCACTCACTCAGTTTATTTCGGAGGTCTTTGCAAACTTTCTCAAGATCCAGACCATTGGGCTAGATACAGCCTTTTCAGTAGTGTTGCCGTCAGGCGAGGAGATGGCAGCCACCAATGTTATCCGAGATATAGACCTTGAGCTGCACGGTAATCTTGTTTATATGCGGATCTGATTGTGCTACCGATGCCGGAATTTGACATCATCCTAGGGATGGGACTGGCTATTGAGGAACAGAGTATTGATAGACTTCCAGCGGAGATCTGTTCTGGTCCGACCGCCTGGTATGGAGCAGTTCTTATTTGAGCCGGACAGGTACTTTTCTTTACCGCGCATTATTCCTTATGTTCAGGCTAGGAAGCTCATGCATAGAGGGTGTCGGGCATTTCTAGCAACCTTTTTATCTGTCCCCGAGGAACCCAGCCAGTCAGCCTCAGATGTTCCGATAGTTAGAGATTTCTTAGACGTTTTTCCCGAAGACGTCTCTGGTATGCCACCAGAGAGAGAGGTGGAGTTTTCCATTGAGCTTATGCCAGGTACGGCTCCGATATCCAAAGCGCCGTACCGACTAGCACCGACAGAGATGGCAGAGCTTAAGAAGCAGATCCAGGAACTTCTCGACAAGGAGTTCATTCGCCCGAGCTTTTCTCCATGGGGCGCGCCAGTCTTATTTGTGAAAAAGAAGGATGGCTCGATGAGGCTTTGCATTGACTACCGGGAGTTGAACAGGGTTACAGTGAAGAATAAATACCCACTGCCAAGGATTGAGGATCTGTTTGGCCAGTTGCAGGGAGCTTCGATTTTCTCCAAGATAGATCTGCGTTCGGGTTATCACCAGTTGAGGGTGAGAGATGCTGATGTCTCGAAGACAGCTTTCAGGACTCGTTATGGCCACTACGAGTTCCTAGTGATGCCGTTCGGTCTGACGAATGCGCCAGCGATCTTCATGGATCTAATGAATCGCGTATTTCAGCCGTACCTCGACCAGTTTGTGATAGTGTTCATAGATGACATTCTCGTCTACTCCAAGAGTCGGGAGGAGCACAGCAGGCATCTGACCACAGTGTTGCAGACATTGCAGAAACATAAACTATTCGCAAAGTTCAGTAAGTGCGAATTCTGGTTAGAGAAGGTGGCGTTCTTGGGCCACATTGTTTCTAGCAGTGGCATTGAGGTAGACCCGGCGAAAGTTGTAGCAGTCAGAGATTGGGTTGTGCCTCAGAATGCATCTGAGATCCGCAGTTTCTTGGGCTAGCAGGATATTACAGAAAATTCATCCAAGGATTTTCCTCTATCGCCGTTCCACTCACAGCACTGACAAAGAAAAATGTGAAGTTTGTGTGGAGCGAGGAGTGTCAGAAGAGCTTCGATACTTTGAAGCAAGCTCTTATCTCAGCACCCGTTTTGGCTGTACCGTCAGGATCTGGCGAGTTTGTCCTTTATACCGATGCTTCGAAGCTTGGATTAGGTGCAGTTTTGATGCAGCATGGGAGAGTGATAGCGTATGCTTCTCGACAGCTGAAAATCCACGAGAAGAATTACCCTACCCATGATCTAGAGTTAGCGGCCGTAGTTTTTGCTTAGAAGATTTGGAGGCACTATCTGTATGGAGAGAAAGTGCCAGATCTTTACCGACCATAGAGCCTCAAGTATTTCTTTACGCAGAACGAGCTGAACATGCGTCAGAGGCGTTGGTTGGAGCTTGTGAAAGACTACGATTGTGACATTAGCTACCACCCCAGGTAACGCTAATGTAGTTGCGGATGCTTTGAGCAGGAAAGTCGCAGTGATGGCTCATTTGACGATTCAGAAACCTCTTCAGATTGAGATGCAGAGGTTTGATCTTGAGACTTATCCTCGCGGTAGAGTTCCTCGTTTATCTACCTTGACTATCCAGTCCTCTCTTATTGACCGTATTCGCAGCGGTCAGGCAGCAGATGAGCAGTTGGCACAGTGGAAGAAGAGAGATGAAGCCAAGGGCAGTGTTTTGTATTCAGTCAGCGACGGTATTGTGAGATACCGAGATAGGATATGGGTTCCTAGCAGTGATTCTATCCAAGCAGACATCTTATCAGAGGCCCATACGTCCCCGTACTCTATTCACCCTGGGAGTACGAAGATGTACAAAGATCTGCAGCTATTGTATTGGTGGCCAGGAATGAAGAAGGACATCAGGCGTTTTGTATCCGAGTGCCTGACTTGCCAGTTAGTGAAGGCCGAGCATCAGAGACTAGCAGGTTTGCTCAAGCCTCTTCCTATTCCCGAGTGGAAGTGGGAGAACATTACCATGGGCTTTGTGACCGGATTGCCGAGGTCAGCCAGAGGATCGAATGCTATCTGGGTGATTGTAGATCGTCTTACCAAATCAGCGCACTTCTTGCCTATTAAGACGACTTTCACCATGGTTCAGTATGCAGAGCTGTATATCCGAGAGATAGTCCGACTCCATGGTATTCGAGTTTCTATCGTATCCGACAGAGATCCCAGATTCACTTCCTCATTTTGGAAGAGTTTGCATTCGACTCTGGGTACGAAGTTGCTGTTTAGCACAGCTTTCCATCCGCAGACAGATGGACAGTCGGAGCGAGTTATTCAGATCTTAGAGGATCTTCTCCCTGCTTGCGTCATTGATTTCTCTGGTAGTTGGGAGTCGAACTTACCATTGGTAGAGTTCACCTATAACAACAGTTTCCAGTCGTCTATAGGTATGGCTCCGTATGAAGCACTGTATGGCCGCAAGTGTAGATCTCCTGTTCATTGGGATGAAGTAGGAGAGAGAGCAGAGTTGGGTCCAGAGATTGTTCAGCAGGCAGCAGATGTAGTAGTCAAAGATCCGTGATAGAATGAGGACTGCTCAGAGTCGACAGAAGAGTTATGCCGATCAGCGGAGGAGAGAGTTAGAGTTTGCAGTGGGCGATCATGTCTTCGTGAAAGTGGCACCTATGAATGGGTGTCATGAGATTTGGCAAGAAAGGGAAAGCTCAGTCCGAGATTCATTGGACCGTTTGAGATCCTTGACAGAGTTGGGACGCTTGCTTATCGTGTGGCTCTTCCGCCAAATCTGGCCGGAGTACACAATGTCTTTCACGTCTCCATGCTGAGGAAGTATATGGCAAATCCTTCGCATGTGCTGAATTTCGAGCCGTTGCAGCTTACTCCGAACTTATCTTATGAGGAGAGACCCGTGCAGATCCTAGACAGACAGGAGAAGAAACTTCGGAACAAGCTCGTTAAGCGAGTCAAAGTCAAATGGCTCAACCATTCAGAGGAGGAAGCTACGTGGGAGTCTGAGCAGGAGATGAGAAGTCGATACCCTGAGTTATTTCGGTAAGTTCTAATTTCGAGGACGAAATTTCTTTAAGGGGGGAAGGATTGTAGAACCCGTAAATCAGTAGACGTATAAGCCATGCATAATTCTAGATTTTTAAATTTAATTGACTTCATTGCATGATTATTTTAAATGCATTTGTTTGAAGTTAATTATTTCATTATTTCAGTTCAGTAGATTGATTTTTAGCATTTCAGTATTTTCAGTGAGGCCGGACCGGAGTTGGAGTTTTGAGATAGAATTTAAGATTCGAGAAATATTTCCAGAAGTTAATTTAGCTAGCAAGTAAGTTCATTTAAGTTAGAAAGGGAGGTTTGAGGATTAAATTTAATTATTTGAGGTGATTAAGAAATGAACTCATTTAAGTTATTAATTAAGGGTTAGCTCACTAAATTATTTAAAGGATTAGTAAGGCTTTCAAGGATTATTAGTTGACTAGATAATCAACATTTACCTTTATTTTATTATGCATTTTTCGGCCACCCTTAGTGCTAGAAGATTCATTTTCAAACTCATCAACTTTGACCAATTCTTTGCATGTAATTAGTAGGATAATTCTAGGATTTTTGGGAGCACAATTTAATTAAATAATGGACATATCCTAGACTAGAAAATAAGCAAGATTTCGGCCACTACCTCCTAGAAGCATCCACCAACTCATTTGATATCAAACCATAATTCAAAAATTCAAAAATGAGAAGACTTGGTCTTGATTCTTTCCTTATATCTTGCACCCACTTCCCTCACCCTCCTAACAATCATTCCCCCTCCCTTAGTCACGAAATTCAGAGTGTTTTTGAGAGAGGAAAACCGTGGGAATTCAGTAGGAAGCAAGGGAAGAAAAATAGAGAGCAAGAAAGGTAGAAAGGAGAAGCGCTCCACCTCCTCCGTGCCGCGTCGTCGTTGTTTCGTTCGTTTCTTTCGAAAACGAAACCAGGCATGTCTAGATGTCTTTCAAACCTCAATCAAGTCATATATCATTTATTTTTCAGTACATGATCATGTTTATTCAAGTAAAAATCGAGATACATGTCAAAATATTTTGAAACCACACATGCAGAATTTTCGTTTTTCCTTGGCAAGCTTCAACGTTTTTCTTGGTTTGTGAGTTTCAGGTGATGGGTTCGACTCCAGGCTCCCAAGGCAACTCCTAAACACGTTAAGAGGATGCATTAGGACCATTTTGGTCCATTCAAACCAGCCCCATGCTTGCTAGAAATTCAGAATGACAGCAAATTCCCATAGGCGCAGATTTGTGTTCGAAAATTTCAGTTTTGTGTCATAGGGGTTGGATCTGATCTTGGCTGCCCTAAGGGCTCTTAGCCATGGTTGGATCACTCCCCTAGCATGTCTAAGACGTGACTAAGTCGCCCTTTTGGTGGCTTGGTCCATGGCTCATCGGTTTTTAAATAATCAACAAGAACAGCCCCTTTCCCCATTCGGCCCCTTCAATTTTTCAGCATATGGTTTCGTTTCTTTGTTGCTTGGTATGGATCTTGGTTGGCCTATGGCCCTTAGCCACGGTTCATATCATGCTCCTAGATGTCTAGATTGTGCCATGGTCAATCAAATGGCCACTAGAATGACGCAAGACATCGATCATAGCATAAACACTACACACGCATTCAGATGCTCTCGGTTGGACCCTTCGGTTGAGTTTTGGTGTGATGCGGATTGTGGATGGCCTAGGGCCCTTAGCCATGGGTCAAATCATTCCTTGGGATGTTGGTAAGAGTCTCTGGTCGGTGGTTCACGCCCCTAATGGCCGATAGTCTTGAAACCAACGCAAAGTCTTGTAGTTGCGCAGCTGCTGGAAATTACAGCATGTTGCTGTGTTGGTTTAGAAGGCTCGTTTGAGTTCTTGGTTGGCTTTTAGCCCATGGCCTAGGACTGGACAGTGCCTCGTTGAGTTGGAAAGGTCATGTTTTTGACCGTTTGTCATTTGGATCATTTTTGAGGTCGTACGAGAATTTACGGTGCAATGTGCCAAATTGACTCTCGAAAGAGCGTTTCGTGTTTTGGCCTCCATTCCACCTAGATTTCGACCCTATCATTTTAGGAGCATTATTTTATGATTTTTCAGCGTATTTTAATCATGACTATACGTCGGTTCAGTGTCGGTTCAAGTTGGCTCGGAGTCATGATTAAATGCGAAGTCATTAGGCGTCATAGTCGCATCTTTTGAACGTAAATTGCATAGTTGGTCATGTTTAAGCTATTGCATATTTTTCATGGCACAGTTAGGTTGCAGCGAGCCTGGAAACGATCCAATCAAATACAGTTGGTAAAATTACAGGAATTTTCATTACGCCAGTTAATTATTTTACGTGCATTAAATAGAAAATGATTATTTTTGAGATTTATGCGATATGGCTTGTGGTTCATTCACTATGTGGGAGTGTTATTTTATACGGTCGCCAGTGACCGATTATTCAGTATGGTACCACCCGTCGCCAGTGACCGGCCAGCTCAGTTCAGTTTCAGCCTCACCGGTAGCCAGTTACCGATCAGTTCAGCTTAGTGCAGTGGCCACAGGCGTAAAACATAATCTCAACAGAAAATTTTACCAGATATTTCAGTACAGGCTCCAAGGAGCAAATATTTTTACAGTGATTTCCAGTTCAATTATGCACGTATTATAATTGCTCAGTACAGATTATTTTCAGTATGCCTCAGGACAGGATATGTTAACTCATGCATATTTTTAATTCAGATTTTACTCGTTACCTGTGATATATGCATGCTGAGTCTTTAGGCTCACTAGACTTGATTGTTGTAGGTACTGATGAGGCCAGGGCCGAGGGCGGGGACCAGTGAGCCAGCTTGGGTCGGCAGTAGTGGCACCCGAGGACCTCAGTGCAGCAGTTGTTATGTTATCCGCAAACAATTTTTATCAGTTGTTGGATATTTTTAAATTGTGATTTTTGGCAAACTTTATTTTCTTCCGCTGCTATTATTTTAACATTGAACTTGATTCCCCAGTGATTTTACTGAATGAGGCCATTTCAGTTCTTTTAAAAAGAAAATTTTTAATTTTCCGCAAATTTTCAAGAAAGGAGTTTTAGGCCCCCTCACAGTTGGTATCAGAGCGGTGGTTCTGTATAGGGTTTCACTACTACTGACCGCGAGAAGCTCACGAAGCCACGCCTTTGGTCTGTAAGTTTTCAGTTCAGCATTTTGTTCAGTATTTCAGTTAAAGCATGAATTAGTTTTGTCAGCATGCTTCCAAATTTTCAGTATTTCAGAGTTCATTTAAAATAAAGTATGGAATTATGCATGTTAGTTACGTATGGGTTATGTTGGAACAGTATGCCCCCTAGACGCATTTTAGAGCGCAACAGAGAGGTGGAGCCTCGCCGAGAGGACAGAGAGGAGCATAGACCGGAGGGAGACCTACCACCTCCTCCACCGCCCCCACCGGACATGAGTGCCCAGATGTTAGCTGGGATGGCACAGTTCTTTGCGCAGTTTGCGGGGGGCAATGCCGCAGCCGTAGCCGCAGCCGCAGCCAGGCCGACAGGGCCCGAGGCTGTTTAGAGCGATTCATGAAGATGCGCCCGAAGGAATTCTCTGGGGACATCTGACCCCATGGTTACCGAGGGATGGATCAAATCCCTCGAGGTTATCTTCAATTTTATGGAGCTGGAGGACGCAGAACGAGTCCGATGTGCCACCTACCTGTTCACTGGAGACGCCCGCTTATGGTGGGAAAGAGCTTCGGTAGCCCTGACATTGGCTACACTTTCTTGGACCCGCTTTACGGAGGTTTTCTACTCCAAGTATTTGCTGAGGAGGTTCGCACCAGGCTGACCACCGAGTTCATGAGTCTGAGACAGGGGGATATGTCGGTTACGGAGTTTATCCGTAGTTCGAGAGGGGGCTGTCACTTTGTGCCCCTGATAGCGAATGATGCCAGAGCCAAGCTGATGCACTTCCTGGTGGGTTTACCGGTCGAGTCTTGCGCCGGGATGTTGGGTATCTGACCCTGCTACTTATGAGGTTGCCGTCTCCAAGGCCTTAGCCGCAGAGTAGTGATCTGCGGGATATCGAGAGGGATCGCCAGGGCAAGCGCCCAGTCCAGGCACCGCACCGCCCTCCTCCTCATCAGCATCAGCAGCAGAATAAGAGGCTTTTCATGGACCGCCCAGGAACCGAGGCCAGCAGTTGCAGCAGCAGCAGCGGGGACGCCCAGCCCCGAGGACTCAGGAGCACCCAGTTTGTCCCAGGTGCTCACAGTCGCCATCCTGAGCATGTATGGCTTGGCTCAGGAAAGTGTTTTAAGTGTGGCAGTCCAGACCACATGTTGCTGCAGTGCCCTCAAAAGGAATCTGCCTACCCAAGGCAGAGTTTTTGGCTCTCCATGCCGCGGAAACAACCCGGAGACTATTGTTGACAGTACCTTAAACTTTAAGTTATTCTTCGAAGTTCAGCGTTTTGGGAATCGGGATTTAGATTTTTGAACTTAGAACTGTTATAGGCTTGCATGCTCTACTCAGATTTATTTCAGAGGAATGAAGCTAGAGGAACCTTGACCTTGCATGTCTAATAAGTTTAGATCTTGTAGTGGGATTCAACTTAGAACTCCGCTCTTTCAGGAGAATTTTTATATCTGGTTCCGCTACCAAGGCCTTGATAGATCAGGGGCCACTCACTCATTTATGTCGAGGTCTTTGCAAACTTTCTCAAGATCCAGTACCATTGGGGCTAGATACAGCCTTTTCAGTAGTGTTGCCGTCAGGCGAGGAGATGGCAGCCACCAATGTTATCCGAGATATAGACCTTGAGCGGCACGGTAATCTTGTTTATGCAGGATCTGATTGTGCTACCGATGCCGGAATTTGACATCATCCTAGGGATGGACTGGCTATTGAGGAACAGAGTTTGATAGACTTCCAGCGGAGATCTGTTCTGGTCCGACCGCCTGGTATGGAGCAGTTCTTATTTGAGCCGGACAGTACTTTTCTTTACCGCGCATTATTCCTTATGTTCAGGCTAGGAAGCTCATGCATAGAGGGTGTCGGGCATTTCTAGCAACCTTTTTATCTGTCCCCGAGGAACCCAGCCAGTCAGCCTCAGATGTTCCGATAGTTAGAGATTTCTTAGACGTTTTTTTCCCGAAGACGTCTCTGGTATGCCACTAGAGAGAGAGGTGGAGTTTTCCATTGAGCTTATGTCAGGTAGGGCTCCGATATCCAAAGCGCCCGTACCGACTAGCACCGACAGAGATGGCAGAGCTTAAGAAGCAGATCCAGGAACTTCTCGACAAGGAGTTCATTCGCCCGAGCTTTTGTCTCCATGGGGCGCGCCAGTCTTATTTGTGAAAAGAAGGATGGCTCGATGAGGCTTTGCATGACTACGGGGAGTTGAACAGGGTTACAGTGATAATAAATACCCACTGCCGAGGATTGAGGATCTGTTTGACCAGTTGCAGGGAGCTTCGATTTTCTCCAAGATAGATCTGGCGTTCGGGTTATCACAAGTTGAGGGTGAGAGATGCTGATGTCTCGAAGACAGCTTTCAGGACTCCGATATGGCCACTAACGAGTTCTAGTGATGCCGTTCGGTCTGCGAATGCGCCAGCGATGCTTCATGGATCTAATGAATCGCGTATTTCAGCCGTACCTCGACCAGTTTGTGATAGTGGTTCATAGATGACATTCTCTCTACTCCAAGAGTCGGGAGGAGCACAGCAGGCATCTGACCACAGTGTTTGCAGACATTGCAGAAACATAAACTATTCGCAAAGTTCAGTAAGTGCGAATTCTGGTTAGAGAAGGTGGCGTTCTTGGGCCACATTGTTTCTAGCAGTGGCATTGAGGTAGACCCGGCGAAAGTTGCAGCAGTCAGAGATTGGGTTGTGCCTCAGAATGCATCGAGATCCGCAGTTTTCTTGGGCTAGCAGGATATTACAGAAATTCATCAGGGATTTCTATCGCCGTTCCACTCACAGCACTGACAAGAAAAATGTGAAGTTTGTGTGGAGCGAGGAGTGTCAGAAGAGCTTCGATACTTTGAAGCAAGCTCTTATCTCAGCACCCGTTTTGGCTGTACCGTCAGGATCGGCGAGTTTGTCCTTTATACCGATGCTTCGAAGCTTGGTTTAGGTGCAGTTTTGATGCAGCATGGGAGAGTGATAGCGTATGCTTCTCGACAGCTGAAAATCCACGAGAAGAATTACCCTACCCATGATCTGGAGTTAGCGGCCGTAGTTTTTGCTTTGAAGATTTGGAGGCACTATCTGTATGGAGAGAAGTGTCAGATCTTTACCGACCATAAGAGCCTCAAGTATTTCTTTACGCAGAAGGAGCTGAACATGCGTCAGAGGCGTTGGTTGGAGCTTGTGAAAGACTACGATTGTGACATTAGCTACCACCCGGGTAAAGCTAATGTAGTTGCGGATGCTTTGAGCAGGAAAGTCGCAGTGATGGCTCATTTGACGATGCAGAAACCTCTTCAGATTGAGATGCAGAGGTTTGATCTTGAGACTTACCCTCGAGGTAGAGTTCCTCGTTTATCTACCTTGACTATCCAGTCCTCTCTTATTGACCGTATTCGCAGCGGTCAGGCAGCAGATGAGCAGTTGGCACAGTGGAAGAAGAGAGATGAAGCCAAGGGCAGTGTTTTGTATTCAGTCAGCGACGGTATTGTGAGATACCGAGATAGGATATGGGTTCCTAGCAGTGATTCTATCCGAGCAGACATCTTATCAGAGGCCCATACGTCCCCGTACTCCATTCACCCTGGGAGTACGAAGATGTACAAAGATCTGCAGCTATTGTATTGGTGGCCAGGATGAAGAAGGACATCAGGCGTTTTGTATCCGAGTGCCTGACTTGCCAGTTAGTGAAGGCCGAGCATCAGAGACCAGCAGGTTTGCTCAAGCCTCTTCCTATTCCCGAGTGGAAGTGGGAGAACATTACCATGGACTTTGTGACCGGATTGCCGAGGTCAGCCAGAGGATCGAATGCTATCTGGGTGATTGTAGATCGTCTTACCAAATCAGCGCACTTCTTGCCTATTAAGACGACTTTCACCATGGTTCAGTATGCAGAGCTGTATATCCGAGAGATAGTCCGACTCCATGGTATTCCAGTTTCTATCGTATCCGACAGAGATCCCAGATTCACTTCCGTTTTGGAAGAGTTTGCATTCGACTTTGGGTACGAAGTTGCTGTTTAGCACAGCTTTCCATCCGCAGACAGATGGACAGTCGGAGCGAGTTATTCAGATCTTAGAGGATCTTCTCCGTGCTTGCGTCATTGATTTCTCTGGGAGTTGGGAGTCGAACTTACCATTGGTAGAGTTCACCTATAACAACAGTTTCCAGTCGTCTATAGGTATGGCTCCGTATGAAGCGCTGTATGGCCGCAAGTGTAGATCTCCTGTTCATTGGGATGAAGTAGGAGAGAGAGCAGAGTTGGGTCCAGAGATTGTTCAGCAGGCAGCAGATGTAGTAGTCAAGATCCGTGATAGGATGAGGACTGCTCAGAGCCGACAGAAGAGTTATGCCGATCAGCGGAGGAGAGAGTTAGAGTTTGCAGTGGGCGATCATGTCTTCGTGAAAGTGGCACCTATGAAGGGTGTCATGAGATTTGGCAAGAAAGGGAAGCTCAGTCCGAGATTCATTGGACCGTTTGAGATCCTGACAGAGTTGGGACGCTGTATCGTGTGGCTCTTCCGCCAAATCTGGCCGGAGTACACAATGTCTTTCACGTCTCCATGCTGAGGAAGTATATGGCAAATCCTTCGCATGTGCTGAATTTCGAGCCGTTGCAGCTTACTCCGAACTTATCTTATGAGGAGAGACCCGTGCAGATCCTAGACAGACAGGAGAAGAAACTTCGGAACAAGGTTAAGCGAGTCAAAGTCAAATGGCTCAACCATTCAGAGGAGGAAGCTACGTGGGAGTCTGAGCCGGAGATGAGAAGTCGATACCCTGAGTTATTCGGTGAGTTCTAATTTCGAGGACGAAATTTTTTAAGGGGGGAAGGATTGTAGAACCCGTAAATCAGTAGACGTATAAGCCATGCATAATTCTAGATTTTTAAATTTAATTGACTTCATTGCATGATTATTTTAAATGCATTTGTTTGAAGTTAATTATTTCATTATTTCAGTTCAGTAGTTGATTTTTAGCATTTCAGTTTTCAGTGAGGCCGGACCGGAGTTGGAGTTTTGAGATAGAATTTAAGATTCGAGAAATATTTCCAGAAGTTAATTTAGCTAGCAAGTAAGTTCATTTAGAAAGGAGGTTTGAGGATTTAATTTAATTATTTGAGGTGATTAAGAAATGAACTCATTTAAGTTATTAATTAAGGGGTTAGCTCACTAAATTATTTAAAGGATTAGTAAGGCTTTCAAGGATTATTAGTTGACTAGATAATCAACATTTTTTATTTTATCATGCATTTTTCGGCCACCCTTAGTGCTAGAAGATTCTTTCCAACTCATCAACTTTGACCAATTCTTTGCATGTAATTAGTAGGATAATTCTAGGATTTTTGGGAGCACAATTTAAATTAATGGACATATCCTAGACTAGAAAATAAGCAAATTTCGGCCACTACCTCCTAGAAGCATCCACCAACTCATTTGATATCAACAAATTCAAATTCAAAGGGAGGACTTGGTCTTGATCTTCCTTATATTTGCACCCTTCTCCTCACCTCATAACCATCATCCCCTCCCTTCCACCGAAATCAGTGTTTTCAGAGAAAACGTGGATCAGCTAGGAAGAGGGAAGAAAAATCGAGAGCAAGAAAGGTAGAAGAGAAGCGCTCCACCTCCTCCGTGCCGCGTCGTCGTGTTTCGTTCGTTTTCTTTCGAAACGAAACCAGGCATGTCTAGATTTCTTTCAAACCTCAATCAAGTCATATTATCATTTATTTTTCAGTACATGATCATGTTTATTCAAGTAAAAATCGAGATCCATGTCAAAATTTTGGAACACACATGCAGAATTTCGTTTCCTTGGCAAGCTTCACGTTTTTCTTGGTTTGTGAGTTTCAGGTATTGGATCGACTCCAGGCTCCCAAGGCTTATACATGTATAGGATGCATTAGGACCATGTTGGTCCATTCAAACCAGCCCCATGCTTGCTGGAAATTCAGAATGACAGCAAGTCCCATAGTGCAGAAATGTGTTCGAAAATTCAGTTTTGTGTCAAGGGGGATCTGATCTTGGCTGCCCAAGGGCCTATAGCCATGGTTGGATCACTTCCCTAGCATGTCTAAGACGTGACTAAGTTGCCCTTTTGGTGGCTTGGTCCATGGCTCATCGGTTTTTAATAATCAACAAAACAGCCCCTTTCCCCATTCGGCCTTCCATTTTCAGCATATGGTTCGTTCTTTTGTTGCTTGGTGTGGATCTTGGTTGGCCTATGGCCCTTAGCCACGGTTCATATCATGCTCCTAGATGTCTAGATCGTGCCATGGTCAATCAAATGGCCACTGGAACGACGCAAGACATCGATCATAGCATAAACACTACACACGCATGCACGTTGCTCTCGGTTGGACCCTTCGGTTAGTTTGGTGTGATGCGGATTGTGGCTGGCCTAGGGCCCTTAGCCATGGTTCAAATCATTCCTTGGGATGTTGGTAAGAGTCTCTGGTCGGTGGTTCACGCCCCTAATGGCCGATAGTCTCGAAACCAACGCAAGTCTTGTAGTGCGCAGCTGCTGGAAATTACAGCAAGTTGCTGTCGTTCAGAAGGCTCGTTTGAGTTCTTGGTTGGCTTTTAGCCCATGGCCTTGGACTGGACAGTGCCTCATTGAGTTGGGAAGGTCATGTTTTTGACCGTTGTCATTTGGATCATTTTTGAGGTCGTACGAGAATTTACGGTGCAATGTGCCAAATTGACTCTCGAAAGAGCGTTTCGTGTTTTGGCCTCCATTCCACCTAGATTTCGACCCTATCATTTTAGGAGCATTATTTTATGATTTTTCAGCGTATTTTAATCATGACTATACGTCGGTTCAGTGTCGGTTCAGGTTGGCTCGGAGTCATGATTAAATGCGAAGTCATTAGGCGTCATAGTCGCATCTTTTGAACGTAAATTGCATAGTTGGTCAGTTTAAGCTATTGCATATTTTTCATGGCACAGTTAGGTTGCAGCGAGCCTGGGAACGATCCAATCCAATCCAGTTGGTAAAATTACAGGAATTTTCATTACGCCAGTTAATTATTTTACGTGCATTAAATAGAAAATGATTATTTTTGAGATTTATGCGATATGGCTTGTGGTTCATTCACTATGTGGGAGTGTTATTTTATACGGTCGCCAGTGACCGATCAGTTCAGTATGGTACCACCCGGTCGCCAGTGACCGGCCAGCTCAGTTCAGTTTCAGCCTCCCCGGTAGCCAGTTACCGATCAGTTCAGCTTAGTGCAGTGGCCACAGGCGTAAAACATAATCTCAACAGAAAATTTTACCAGATATTTCAGTACAGGCTCCAAGGAGCAAATATTTTTACAGTGATTTCCAGTTCAGTTATGCACGTATTATAATTGCTCAGTACAGATTATTTTCAGTATGCCTCAGGACAGGATATTTACTCATGCATATTTTAAATTCAGATTTTTACTCGTTACCTGCGATATATGCATGCTGAGTCTTTAGGCTCACTAGACTTGATTGTTGTAGGTACTGATGAGGCCAGGGCCGAGGGCGGGGACCAGTGAGCCAGCTTGGGTCGGCAGTAGTGGCACCCGAGGACCTCAGTGCAGCAGTTGTTATTTTTCCGCAAACAATTTTATCAGTTGTTGGATATTTTTAAATGTTGTTTTGGCAAAACTTTATTTTCTTCCGCTGATATTTTAAAATTGAACTTGATTCCCAGTGATTTTATGAATGAGGCCATTTAAGTTCTTTTAAAAAGAAAATTTTTAATTTTCCGCAAATTTTCAAGAAAGGAGTTTTAGGCCCCTCACAATATGTCATGTCAACTAGTGCTAACATCCAGCACTACCCATATCTTTTAATATCTGGATAGTACGCTCTGGCTATCTATCAATCAGTGGATAATATATGAATGAGTTCATGGTATGTTCTGCCACAATTACAAACTCAATCAAAATTCACAATCTGATATAATCTATTTCAACATTCTGGTAAATCTGACTATTTCTTTGACATCGATCTTTGTCATCTGGTCATGTGTACGTCATCTTGTACAACTACTAGATATAGATTGAAACAATCTGTCAATCACAATCATATCATATCACAATCTGGAAAGTATTGCAGTGGTCTCATTACGAAATTCATCGAAATATACTCCCCATGTCTAGTCAAATTATACAAATTCTGTAATAAATCTTCTGATTTCTATCTTTCTGTCTTCATTTATTGATAATTCAAACATTTCAGTACAATTTCTGCCAACATTTTAGTACAATTTCTATCATAACTGATTTAATTTGTCTATATCAAAACTGTCTGTCCGAATATTCTCCATTCTCAGTTACAAATGAAAACTGAATCCACTATTGTGGTTTCTGACACTATCTGTCATTTCAGATTCGAAATATTTGGTACAAACAAATCAGTTAATAATATAAATTAAAAAAATATACCTACCTGGTATTCGGTTCTGACTATCGATATCAAATTCTGTCGTGCAATTCTGAAACATTTGATATCACAAAATAATCATTCTCATACAGTAAAAATCACATATGCTAATCTGATCGATGTTCTGCTCTGATTATCGAATTTAAGTTCTGAACATTCTGGTTAAATCTCTGAACTGCCGTAATTCTCGAATTCAGCTCTGATTCGGTTTGAATAATCGATTACATCTTCACGTTGCCCAGATCAACTACTATATATCTGCAAAGATGATATGCCCCCAAACCATACAATCTGTATCAAATACTTATCTAGAAGCTAATAATTCCCAAGCAGTTCAAAACATAATCGGATAAGATAATCTGCCAACTCAGATCAAAAATAAATTTCTGACATTTCTGAAATTTCTAATCTTTCTAATATCGGTATCGTTCTCAGTCACTGATCACATCTCAACTGTGTCAAAATCAATCGGTATATTAACTTCAGATATCGCTTATTCTGAATACAATCTGTTTCAAGCAAGATTCTTATCTGAATAATTTCTGTATACAATAATCACAATTCTCAGAGTATTCAATAAAATCTTCAATTGTTTGATTCAATCGATCAGACGCTGCGAATATATCCACATATCATAGATATAAAGCATAAATCATTAGAATACCTCTGAACACAGGATTTTTCAATCTATAGACAGAACTGAATATTTCCAAAAGAAGCACTAAATCAGATGTAACTCTTGGTCAGTATCTTCTACCGATATTTCAATTCTTTTAATTCATGCAGTGACATTCTGTACATTCAATATCATTCTGTGCTGAATTCTAAAACACAAACAGTACCTGATATCAATTCAATTCTGAAATCTATCTTCCTGATATAAGCAAATCAAAAATCTTATCTAGGAGACGTCAACCAACTCGTACATCACTTGGCAAATCTGCCAATACTAGGCTCGATTTCAGCATGTCTACTGAATACATAAGGATACCATCTGCTCCTTTCTGTATCAATCGAGTCATAAGCAATACAGATATCAAAGGAATTCTAGATCTAGAATCCTTACCGTGGAATTTCTACTCATCAACCCTATCTGGTCTGAATCTTATATTTTTCTGGAAGGAATCTACAATAGTTCTGTACTTGTTTAGCATATTAATATCAATAATGCGGTCAAATCAGAAACACAAGTACATCATAATCTAACTCGACCTCATTCTCATCTTACTGTAGTATACAATATTCACAGAAATCTCTGATATCAATCTTTCTTTCCAAAAGGAAGGGAATCAATACTACAGTACAAACAGACTCAACAGATACAGCAATCTCAATGCAATTCAGTCAAAGATAATCGTAGGGAATGCATTAATATATCAATACCTATGCATATAATCATAAAAGAACAGTACTGCCACTATAATCAGGTGTGCCCTGTGTCTGTTCCTCGGTCTTCTGCTCACTAAAATCTTCGGGAACTTCTCTGAGGACAAACTCTCGCAAAGTGTCCCGGCTGTCTACAAATATGGCAACTACCAGTCACTCCGTTGCATTGCTCTGTGGAATGTCTCCCTCCGCAAATCCTGCAATACACTCCAGTATAACTTGGGCTGGAACCACTGGAGCTAGATGAATCGCTCAGTCCGCTCCCTAACTTCTTAAACTGTTACTTTCGAGCTTTCAGCAAATCTTGCTTTCCACTCGTACTGCCTTTATCAAGTCTAAGAGGGAGTTTCTGTGTGGGAGTTGAATCACATCCAATCTTTCTCGTTGTCGAATCAGACTCACCTCAGCTCTCTTTGCCCTATTCAAAGTATCAACAAAATGGTAAGGCGCTGCATATTTATCAATGCAACTATCTCCGAATTCAATCCTTTGATGAACTGATCAGCTACATCTTCATCATTCCCAGCTATCTGAGGAGCAAAACGTAGTAGAGTAGAGAATTTAGTAACATATCTTCAATATTCAGTTGGCTTGTTTCAAATTCTCAAACTCTGCTCTTTTGTCTTCTTGGTATGAAACTGAAAAAATCTTTGATAGAATTCGGCTTTAAATTCTTCCCACGTGATCACAGTACCACGTTGTTCTAATACTCCTTTGATTTTAATCCACCAACTCCTGGCGGCCTCTCGTAACTGGTGGGCACCAATTTAATTCTGTTCATCTGAATACTTAAGCAAATCAAACAACAGTTCTATGTCATCTAACCAATTCTGACACTCTTCAGACATCTCAGTACCCTCAAATCGGCGGTTGAAACGACTGAAATTTCTTCAACTGTATTTCCATCGGAGGAGTTTCTGATATATCTATCTGTTCAACCGAAGTACTGCCCCGTTCTGGAATTCTTCTTGGAGGTATATTTGATTACCCAAAACCATTAGTAACCCAAATACTACAAACCTGTTCCATTCTTTCTCAGATCATCTTACTGCTTATCATGAATCAGATCTGATCATACTCAATAATACATAATACCAACTCAAATCGGATAATCAGGTAAACATGTATTTCAAAGCAGTAAATCATAGTATCATGCTAGCATACATAATGTAAATCAACATAAATAAATCTCATGCTAGCAATCACATGCAAGGAAAGAAAACTCAATCTACCCCGCTCATTCTCTTCTATCTCAGTCTAAAGGATCTATCGCTCTGATACCACTGTTGTGGGGACCCGGACGCTAATCATCTTGTTAATCATCTTTGGGATTTAATTATCAATTTAATTAAACAGGGTCTAAAATTTTTCTTTTAAAACACAAGTGCGGAGCGTAATAGAATGTAACTAATATACATCTCAGTATATAAGTACAATAATGTACAACAATTATTCAAACTAGTCTAAGGTTCAACTACTAAATTTCAAGTATTAAACCAAGTCTACAATAAGTCCGGAATCACCACTCTAAATCGTCTTCTCTCATCATCTTCTTGACCCGATCCTGTCCCACTGTTGTCATGCACACATACAAAACAAGACAACAGCCGGATACTCCGGTGAGAATAAATCCCAGTATAAAACATGGTAGACATGAATATACACAATATAAATCATAAAGCATATGATCATGCATAAAATCAATAACAATAGATTTCATAGTCTATGAAACCAAATCCAAATAAGCATGCAACTCAATTCAATTCATATCTTGACTCGACTCGACTCTAACTCTAGGGATCCCGGTTTGAATAAGACGTCACTGTCTGTCACTACCCTCCAAATCGGGGTGACGGTACGTCTTATTCCTAGACTTCGGTCCTGTCTGTATCGAATGTCTACAATCGGAGGAAATCTGCTCCTATGCGTCGATACCACCGAACATCTAGAAATTTGGCAAATCTTCCAATGACTCTTCTATCTTAAATGCTTGAATATAAATCTATAAACAAAGCATAATCATAACAAAATCTAAACAACAATTTAGTATGTGATTTTGTTGGGAAACTCAAATTGAATCTCATTTGAGTTGTGTCCTCCCAAAACAAAACATGAATTATACCTTTTTCTTCCCGGTCTGACGAAGACGAAGTCTTGTATTCCAATCTGTCCATACCCAGTCTGGCAATGACAAGTCACATAAATACCATATCAGTATATAACTCAATTCAAGACCTGTTCTGATCAATACTCAAATCAATACATAATCTGATCCATATCGGAACAATGTACAATCTAATTCATATCAACGATATCACGCTACAATCGAAATCATTACTGAATCTGGTCAATCCAAATCAACCAATGTTTCGGCATAAAAATACAGTCTCGATAACCCCGTCAATCTCAACATCGCAAGTATAATACCAGAATTCATAATCTCATATCGGTACACTTAAAATCAGTAACAGCACAACTCTGATATCAAATCTCAATCAATTAAACTCTTAAACTCATAACAATTGTATAACAGTCTATCTTTAATCTGACTTCAATATACAATGTGTACTGTAGCAGAACACCATATCTGATTCATATTCAATTCTGACAATATCATAAATTCAAATCATGTCTAACGTAACAAAACTTACGTCCAGTAGTATCCTGCGTTGACAGGGACTCGGTGCTGAAGTCGGATTGAAAATCTAACAGGCGGTTTCTTCGTAAATTAATTTTATGATCACAAACTAAAATTTCTCCCCAACTTCGATTTCCTTCCCACTTTCTGAAGATAATTCGCATGCCTATATATATATATATATACATACCAGGCATGCAGCAAGGCAGTGGCGTCGTGCATGTTCTGCACGTGCGCGCATATGCGCGCACAAAGTCGCGATGTGCGCCAGTTGTTCGAACCAGCATTTTGTCTTCTCGCGCATATGCGTCAATCACTTCCGCGCATATGCGCCGAACATTCTGCCCATCACGCGCATGTGCGCAATCTACGTCGCGCATATGCGCCGAGTACTCTCCTAGCCTAATAGACACTCGCGCATATGCGCGCCCTCAAACCGCGCATATGCGCGCAAGGTTCTGTCTTCCTCGCGCATGTGCCCCAACACGTCGCGCATGTGCGCAAGGACTTCTCCTTTCATCTCTTGATTTATTTCAGCTTTCCCGGTCCAATCCGTTCCGTCCATAATCATCTCAATTAATAAATAAATCATTTCAGATTAATCTCGATTACAGTAATAAAATCTCGGGCCTTACAATGTTTCTTTCTGAAGGAATTCTTATCTTCCTTGGGTTTTTTGTGTTCATATGGTTTTCTTTCTTATAGTTGAGCCTTGACTGTCCTTCTTGGGTTTAGGACAATCAGCAATAAAGTGACCTGATTTGCCACAGTTATGCAGGCATTAGGTTAATCTTTGGAATTGTTCCTTTGGTATGACTTCTGGAAGTTCCCTTGATTCTTTCTCATGGAAGCTTTTACTGTACCATTTGGACATTATAAATGGAATGTAATGCCATTCGCATAAAAAATGCTACAATGGAATTTCAAAATATAATGAATGAAATTTAATTCATATATAGATTATATTATAGTCTATATAGATGACGTCCTTATTTATTCTGATAATATTGATCAGCATTTTAAACATCTTAATATATTTATTCAAGGCACTAAAATGCTGGTTTAGCAGTAATCAGAAAAAAAGGTAAAATAATTTCAAACCAAGATAAAATTCTTAGGACATTACATTGAAAATGGAATAATGATACCTAAAGAAAGAGGCAATTAGTTTTGCTGAAAAATTTCCTGATAAAATCACTTATAAATAAATTACAAAGAATTCTGGTAGTCTTAATTACGTAGAAGATTTTTATAAAGATCTTGCTCAAGACTGTAAGTTATTATTTCAAAGGATAAGAAAAACCCTCAACCAAGGACTAATAGTCATACTTTAGCAATACAAAAATAAAAGAAATAGTTAAAGAACTCCCTTTTTTATCTATTGCTAATCCAGAAGCATTTAAAATTGTCGAGACAGAAGCCTCTGATATTGGATACGGAGGAATACTTAAACAAAAATAGATAATAAAATCTAGAGAAATTTTGTCAAATACACCTCTGGAACTTGGAATAATACACAAAAGAATTATATACAATAAGAAAGAAATTCTTTCTATTGTTAAATGTATTACAAAATTTGAAAGTGATATTTTAAATAAGATGTTTTATTGAGAGTTGATTGCAAATCTGCCAGAGATATTCTTCTAAAAGATGTTAAATATAGCATCTAAATAATATGCTAGATGGCAAGCAATATTAGCCTGTTTTGACTTTGATATTGAACATATTCTGAAAAATCTAATTCTTTACCAGATTTTCTAACCAGAGAATATTGCAGGGATCAACCTTGGAAGACATTCTTAAAGAGGCCAGAAACAGGCAAAAAGCCAATGAATAAACCACCTTTTAAAAAAGGCAAAATAATCCTCAACCTAATATGAATATTGAAGAAGAAAATTTTGATCTTATTAAGAATTTGCTGAGAATCCTACTGCATTTGATATTCATTATTATAATGCATATTTGCAGTAAAAGATCTAAAGAAAAATTAAAATATCCTTACTTATTTTCAGCATATCTTAATGTTGTCCAATAGATAAAGGCTTAAAAGGTCTATCACCTATCCATATAGCTCAAAGCTATTTAATTAAAGATCTACAACTCATATTGGGAAGAAAAAACCAGAGACTTTTGAAACAATTTTAGTTGAAACTGGTTCCGTTGAAATTCAATATATGGATCGCAATCGCGATTTTGCCTTTTCCAAAATGATTATTAAGAAAATTATTCCAGGGGCTAATTGGGGATTACCTTTATGCCAAGCTCGTCAATTGAACACTTTTCAGGCAATGCCGAATATGTTCAATTATCATGATTATACATGGCCTGGGATACTATGTGGGGACCCGGAGTACTAATCTATTCTTAATCATCATTGGGACAATTCATTTCATTATAATAAACAGGGTTTAAATTTTTTTTTTTAAATGCGTAATGTAATGGAATTCAATCTAAATACATATCAGTATAAAGGTACAAGTCTTGTACAACAAGCATCAAAACTCCAACTAAGGTTCAACAACTGAATGTCAAGTGTTGAATCCTATCTACAGCAACGTCAAACTCCGTAGTCTCCACTCTAATCACGATCACTCATCATCTCCTCGACCCTGATCTTGTCCCACCTGTTGCCATGCACACATACAAACACGCAACAGCCGGATAACTCCGGTGAGAATAAACTCCCAGTATAAATCAAGAACATGCAATATAAAACAATGTAAAAGCATGTAACAAATATCAGTAACATGTATCAAAATTTGAAACATATCAATATAAAATCTTAAATCAGACTCGTGACTCCACGTCTCAGACTAGACTCAATCTGTCTAGGGATCCCGGTTTCCAGACGTTGGCATTCCTATATCGAATTCAGTAATAGAAGAAACTCCAATTCTATTCAATCAATATAACCAAACATCCGTGTCTTGCCTATCCGTCACAGACTGTGGCACTATCGCCAATTCCATATTGTGACAATGTGCAATGTGCCAGTGACGATTCCATCACTATCGGCATTTATGTCACAAGATCACTCGTCTAATACTCATCTTATACATGCTTCTATAAATCAATAGAACAAGCATATCAATTCAAATCATTGTAAATAATAACAATAAGTATGTGATTTAGGGAAACTCAAGTATATCCTACTCGAGCGTTCTCCCGGTACCACATTGACTTTACCATTCTCTATGGCAGTTTGACACCGTTCCTGTCTGGAATTCAAAAATCTCTCAACACTCAATCTGGCATGACAATATCAATAGTACCATATCAATATACTACTCCAATCAATACCAATTCTGATCAATCTGTATTTAATTCAAAATCAACGGCATAACGGAACAATCTGAATTTCCCCGTTAATACCATATCAAAGATAATTACAATCCATAACTGATATCCAACACAATCTCTAATCAATCCATAATCCAAATCTGTCCAATATCAATCGATATATTCTGAAAAATCATAACAATTCCATAATCAATCTGTTTCACAATCTAACTTCGATTCTACGATGTTAACATGTCAAAAACATCATATATGAATCATATCTGATTCGACAATATCATAATTTCAAGACATATCAAAACGTAGAAAAACTTATGTCAAGTTGAGACTGCGTCGATAGGAAAACAGTACTAAGTTGGATTGAAAATCTAACGGACGGATCGAAATATAAAGGCGTAAGGATTTCTCAAGACCAATTCTCGAGTCTTCTTGCTTCCAATTCAATGAATGAAGCAACTTTACATATTATATATCCAACTTGCATGTTAAGGCAACATGTCTATTTTTCAAACCTTTCAGGCGGCGCTCGGCGCGCGAGGATTACCGCTCGGGCGTGGAATGTTCTGCCCAAATATTTCCGAATTGCACATTGGGCTCGGGCGGTCAAAAAACTGCTCGGGGCGGCATTCTCTGTCCAAGAACTTTCGGATTTCACCTTGGCGCTCGGGAGGTCACAAACTACCGCCCGGGCGCCACATCTTCTGCCCGAAACAGTTCTTATTGAACATTGGCGCTCGGGCGGTCATTTTCTACCGCTCGGGCGCCAATAGTTCTGTCCAAAAATGGCACCCTTCATAGTTTTGGCCAATCTGGTCTCGGAAGAACCCGTCTATAATCATATCAATTCAAAATCAATAATCTCAAATTAACAGACTAAAAATCTCGGCCATTACATTTCTCCCCCTAAGATATGATTTCGTCCCCGAATCACAGGCAATCAAATCAGATCAGAAAGAAATGTAACAGAAGTTAATAGAAACTCCCATCAACGAAATAACTCTGGGAACCTCTGTCTCAGTCTGCCTCAGTCTCCCAGGTAGCTTCTTTGACGCCATGACGACTCCACTGAACTTTCACAAGCGGAATTGTCTTCGTTCTGAGTTGTTTTCTTTCCGATCAAGAATGAATCGGCTTCTCGAAGTAGCTCAGTGTCTCGTCCAGTTCTGCCTCGCCCGCGGAATAATATGTGAAGCATCCGAGAGATATTCCGCAATAATGATACATGAAAGACACCATGTATCCCAGATAGAGAAGGCGGTAAGGCGAGTCGATAGGCACGATCTCCTATATCTCGAGAATCTCATACGGCCCAATATAACGGGAAGACAAGTTTCCTCTCTTGCCAAATCTGACAACTCTCGGAAAGGTGAAATCTTAAAGAATATCGGTCTCCTGTCAAATACCATGGTCTGCGTCGAACATTGGCATTTTGCCTGTCTGTCCTGAGCTGCCTTCATTTCTTCTGAATCAGCTTCACTTCCAGTCATATCTCTGATCATGTCAGGTCCAATCTTAGGAACCTCAGAGATATCATCCCAATACAGAGGGGATCTGCACTTCTTTCCATACAACGCCTCAAAAGGAGCCATCTCAATACTCGTCTGATAGCTGTTGTTGTACGAGAACTCACCAAAGTGGCAATGAATCCTGTCAATTAGTGCTAAAATAAAGCACTACAGCTCTAAGCATATCCTCTAGTCTGGATAGTCCACTCTGACTGTCCGTCGGTCTGTGGGTGATATGCGGTACTCAGATGTAACTTCGTACCTAGAGCCTGACTGCAAACTCTGCCAGAAGTGCGAAGTAAACCGAGGATCACGGTTTGAAACAATCAACTTCGGCACTCCGTGTAATCTGACCACCTCTCTGATAAATATCGGCCATCTGGTCATACCTGTACGTCATCTTGTATGGAATAACACATGCAGATTTGGTCAATCTGTCAATCAAAACCCAAATCGCATCACAACCTTGGAGGGAACGTGGTAACTGAGTCACAAAATCCATGGAAATGTGATCCATTTCCATTCAGGAATCGATAAAACTGTGCAGTAGACCTCTGGTTTCTTTCTTTCCGCTTTCCACCTGTTGGCAATCAGACACTTGGATACAAATTCAGTAACATCAGATTTCATCTGTTTCCACCAATAGTGTGTCTTCAAATCATTATATATTTTCTGCCACCAGGATGAATGCTAAAACGACTGCAGTGCGCTTCTGCTAGTATCCGCTGTCCCAAATCTGAAACATTCGGCAAACAATACGATATCACATACAAAAAACTATCATGAACCTGATATTCCGATTGATGTCCAACTCTGACCAACAATCGAATTCTGTACATTCTGATCAACTTCTGTGCCTCTTTGATTCTCAATATTAGTTCTGGTTCAGCTCGAATAGCAAATAATCTTAGAGGCTGACGATGTTTCAAAGGTAATCCAGAAA